>NC_060149.1:561379061-562629061 GCF_021461385.2 Schistocerca piceifrons
AATTGCATGACACAAAAAAGTAAACCATTAAAATGACACCAATAATAATTTTCAGAGTATGACAAGGCGATACAAGAAGTGTTACGACTCACAATGGACGCCAAACTGCTATATACAGGTGGGACCAAGAAAGCAAATGGAACCGGGTAGCCGCGCGTGATTAGCCGAGCGTCTAAGGCGCTGCTGTCCATTGACTATGCGGCTGATCCCGGCGGAGGTTCGAGTCCGTCCTCGGGCATGGGTGTGTGTATTTGTCCTTAGGATAATTTAGGTTACGTAGTGTGTAAGCTTAGGGACTGATGACCTTAGCAGCTAAGTCCCATAAGATTTCACACACATTTTTATGGAACCGGGTACCGTATCACTGGCCTGTCAACGCAACCTTCTCGATGTCGTAAGTTTCCTGTGGAATATTAATTAAGACGATAAAAGCTAGCACCCATTTAGAAGCACTTAAGTCCAAGGGAAGCTGTATTGAGGGAAAACCGTTATCTTCACCGTCTCCTATGCAGAATTCTTGGTCCTGGGAAACCATTTTACGCTTCAAGAAAACGAACGAAACGTTAATGAAATAATGCACTAAGTAAGTAGGCTATAAACCCAGAAAAAGGGGTTATATTAATTTGGGTGAAATGCCACTGCGACAACCGCAGCAACACACAGGCCGACCAAGCAGCTAAACAAGAACGAAATGTCACCCAAAGGTACCGCATACAAGCTCCGTACAACTACTTCCATTGTCGATTCGGATGATGTGGAACGAAGAATGGGTAAGGAGAAGCAACGGCAAAGGGAAACATCATAGAGTGATACACCTTGCAATTCCGACAAGCCATGGGTATATAATGCAAACGGTGCCAAGAGGAATTTATACAACCGTTGCACAAATGAAATTGGATCGCTATCGTTTTAAAAAATACTTAAATCATTTGGTACCGATAGACAAACCTATCTGTACTTGTGGAGAAGAAGAAAGCATGAATCATACAATTTTAGATTGTCCCTAAAATACTATTGAGTGGTATGGGATTGAAAGACCTCGACTGCGATACCACTCTTCTGAGAACAACAGACGGTAGGATATGTAAACTCACACAGGGTGACAATTATTTAAGTACATGATATGAAATCGTCATAACTTCTGAAAGGTTTGCGTTAGGATGTTCGAACTGCACGGCTGTCCGTGGGGCATGATGGGAATTTGTATGCGCATGTATGGTTTGGTTTAGCGACGAAGCTCACTTTAATTTGGATGGGTTCGTCAATATGCTAAGTAGGTGCATTTGGGGTACTGAGAATACGCATTTCATGATCGATAAGTCTCTTCACCCTCAACGGCTGACTGTGTGGTGTGCAATGTACGGAAATAGAATAGTCGGCGAGATATTCCTTAATGGCGCACTGACTACCGACTGGTACGTGAAGGATTTGGAAGATGATTTCATCCCCATTATCCAAAGTGACCCTGATTACGACAATATGTGGTTCATGCAAGACGGAGATCGACCCCGTCGAAGCAGGAGAGTTTTTGATGTCCTGGAGGAGCACTTCGGGGACCGCATTCTGCCTCTGTGGTACCCAGAGGTCACTGGCATGGACCTCCATTGGCTGCCATACTCTCTGGATCTGAACGCAGGTGACTCCTTTTTCTGGGGCTATATTAAAGACAATGTGTACAGCAATAACCCCAAAACCGTTGCTGAGCTGACAACAGCCAATCAGGAGGTCATCGACACCATCGATGTTCCGACACTTCTTCGGCTCATGCAGAATTTCGCTATTCCTTTGCGCCACATCATCGCCAAAGATGGCAGGCATATCGAACATGTCATAATCTAAATCCGTGTATCTGTAGTGACGTTTACATGTGGAATATAGGGTGTGCAAGACACAGTTTTTAACTAGTTTCCTTTTTCTCATATAGTTCAGTTATTGTCACCCTGTATATACAGATCTCCCAATATTACAAGGGTCCGTATGATCTATTGTGTCCGTAGTGGAGGTGGCCAACAAACACAGACAGACATATGAAGACGGGTAACACATCAGTAAGTGTACTTACAATACCCACACTTAATAAATAAGATATACGTAATTTTGAACAGCTTCAGGTTCCTCTGTGGTGCTGAATTACAAAGAGGGTAGTGTATATGAGTGTAACAGATAGTGTTGAGCGCTGATTCAGATATGTAAATTCCCGATACTCAGTAATGTTCAGCAGCGTCGTTCTACGTCGATGCATACTGACATAGCAAATGTCATGGGATAGTAGGGCCAAGATAGCACAGGTGTGTTGTATGCGCTCCACACGGCCCCCGTAACAATAGCAGTTGCATAGGAGGCCTTCCGAGAACTAGTTGTGAAAGTTACTTGTATAATATGCAACAGCGTCGTGAGCTGACGCCGTTCGAACTGAGTACGGTGGTCGGTGCCGGATGGATGGGAATTTCGATTTCGGCAGTGGTGCAGGAATTCGGCTTCACACTGTCAGCCATGTCCACAGTGTATCGCGAATGGTTGAATGAAGGTATCACAATCCACAGCACACACCTTTGTTGACCGTGACCGATATCATCTGAGACGGATCGTCAGTAGTGACAGAAGGACAACAGTGAAAAAAATCACGCCTCATTTCAACACAGGACATGCTAGACGCATCTCCCTTTGGACAATCCGTAGTAACATGGATTCCATGGGGTATGGGAGCCGGCGCCGCACACGGGTGCCACTCTTAACCCAACGTGATCGTGCACAACGTCTTCCATTTGTCGCCAGTCACAAGCGATGGACACTGGAACAATGGCGTAACGTAATATGATCGGAACAGTCATGCTTTCAACTACACCAAACCGATGGGAGGCCCTGTGTGTGTTGCAGACCACTTATATCCATGTATCGCGCCTTCGAAGAAGGTGTGGTCCAAGGCGGTGGTGTGTCTATTATGGTCTCGGGTGCATTTTCCTAGAGTGGAATGGGCCCCTATACGTTCTCGAACTGATTTTGGGATTTGAATGGTCCGCGGTATGTCGCGCTGCTCGGGGACCATCTCCATCCATTTTTGATCACCCAACGGACTGAGCGTTCTGCGGTGTTTCAAGATGATAACGCGCAGCCCCATCGCTCCCACATCGCCCGGGAATGGTTCCGGGAACATGCAGGGGAAGTCCTAAGACTCAGATGGCCACCCCAGAGCCCAGATACACATCGAGTGTTTCTGTGATGTCGTGGAACGCAGGCTCCGTGCCATAGATTCTGCACCCACTAAATGACCAGAACTGGCTGCTGCTCTGCAAACGATTTGGTGTCAGCTGCTTCCAGAGGACTACCAGGGATTTGTAGACCCACTTCCAAGGCGTCTCACTGCAGTATGCAGGGCCAGAGTAGGCCCCACGCGATGTTCGGTGTAAAGCCCGTGTATTGTCCTCACAGCAGTTTACCACAATAATGTCGAAAAATCTATAGATGCACTAGTGTGGTGACGAAACTCTGAGTGCGGCAGTTTAAAAAGATGCCGCAGCCAGTCAGAGTCGCGAGCAGTGAGGTCATGTCAATTTGTTCTCTGGCGGCTCGTACGCGTAACGTCACCCGACGAAGAACAGCGAGCGACACATAGCGAGCTCGCCCAGGTGGCGATCTGGCTGAAGATTTTTAAGGGCCGTCTCTCGCGTAGCTGTGAGCGGCCCGCGGCGCAACGGGTGCGGTCGACACAGTTTCCGTCGATACCACTTAATCAGCCACGGTAAAGTCTAGATCCTGCGAACGAGAAGTCATAAGACACAAAAAGTGTAGTGAATTCACGTACGTTTTAATAAAAACAGTATTCCTTTTGCCGTAACTGAATTTAATTTTCTTTGTATAAAGAAATACGCAGAGTTTACACCTAGAAATTTTATAAGAGTTATAACGGTTTTGCTGTAAATGGGTTTAAATGTTGTACAGAGATAACTGTAAAATTGGCAGTGTTTTCCAATACGTATAGTTACGGTTGGCTGTATTGTTATGAAACCAAAAGCCAATAAATAAATAAAAAGAAAAAAAGTACTTGTTCATACGTGTACTCTGCAAAAAAATTTATTATGTTCATCAACCACCATTCATCTGTTCTATTCATAATCGACAGCGATAAAAAAAGGATCAGACAATAAGTAATTGCTGAAAGGCTGTTTGTGGGAGTAATCTGCCTTTTCTTCGAAAATTCATTTCATCAACTAAGTAGAATCACTTCAGTGCATAGTTTCAACTAAAAGGTGTGCTATTTTGATCTATACCATAAAGTTATCTTGATACTGGCGTTTACGAAGGCTGCCCTCTTTTACAAGTGATCGTCTTCAGGTTGAGGTACGTTTCTAGAAGGAGGGTATGCAAGAAAGCGCACCTCGCGGTTACGATTTCACACAACTAAGTGCTCGGCAGAGGTTACGAGGATTGGGTTGTGGTGAGACGAATGAAAGTGTCATCGTTCCAGCTCGCTGTCAGATACTGGTCTCCGCTTCCTCCAAAACTACTGCCAGTGCCCTCTCCAGAGTACCAAACATGATTGTTTGTACAAGAAGCGGCTAACAAACTTTCAAAACCACAGCTCTCACACCTGACAAAACGAGGGGGATCAGTGATTAAATAACCGCTCGGCGAACCAGGTTCATACCACTGTCCAACCAACCAGATTTATAATTTCTGCGATTTTCCTAAAACGGTCACTGGGAATTTCCAGTATACCATACCTCTTATCCTCAAGCAGTTTTCTATTGTCCTGGCTAATTCACTGAATCTTATTTCATTTCTTACTGTCGTCATTTTCTGGTACCAGGTTGTCCCAGGAAGAATGGCTAACATTTAGGGATGTGACAGAAACGACCTTAGGACCAAAAACGTCCACTGTATATAGGCTCTCAAATTCATTCCTTCAGGGCTAAGGGCACTTTTCATCTTCGATTATGTGAAACAAATTCCTTCTAATGCAAGCTATTTGCTTCCAGATTTCGGGATTAGGTAGTGTGGTGTGCGTACTGTAAGACCTGCGGTACACACACCATCAGATTATTTGACTTGTCGCTCTAGCGAAGTAGGCGAGTGTCAGCAATATGTCTCGTGGTCTTATCGTGACGTGTTTGTCTTCTGCGTTAGGTCAGACGATAGCAATGCCACTTGCACGCTTAGAGTAGCAGATTGACGGTGACTAACTTTAAACAGAACTTGATTAATTTTCACACACATTTATTAAAATAATAGTAATCATGAACCTTACTTAACTTGATTCTGGATGCTGTTTACAATTGACAATCTGAAGTTTCTTTGGTCTTGGTACATTAATCTTATTCTCACATATGTCTGATACTTGACAAAGTGTCTATTCATTTATCTTCATCGCTATTTACAGGAATATGATAATCTAATTAGGCGCTGACTGAAACTTGATTACAGACTAATGCAGACTGACTAATCGGAGGTCTGCACACTCGTTATAATACCTCGCGCGTTCAGGTATCACTGCGCGAGTGTGATCCGCGAGGAGAAAAGGTTCTACGTTAGCAGCAATATCATTGGCTGCGTTACATATTAATACGCGGATCGGCGGAAGCAGAATTTGGTCCGTCTCTGAGACAGCGCCATCTCGTAGTGCGGAGACGGACGAGCGCTGCGCCTGTGCTGTTGTGCTTAGCGGGGCGCGTTCTAATGGGAAAGTTGTGTACGCGCTTACTTCGCGGAACTATGTACACAACAGGTAGTATGAACGAAAATAAGAAAAAAAATTCCAGTAAATACGGTACTCAAAAGGCGTACCTTAAGAGTTATGAGCACTTGTTCGGCAGCAGAGGTGAGTGAGTTTCACAGTAGCGAAGATGAACAAGAGCTCATAACTCATCAGGTATGCAGCTTAGAGGCCATGTTTAGTCGACATATTTTTCTTGTTTAGCTGTATGCCATCACCCCTCAAAATGTGGAAAGCAAAGAGCTTGCTGTAGAGCTTTTTGTTTCAATAATATCGAAGTTGGAGAAGAGCTCGTAGCTCTTAAGATAAATATTTTAGATCCCATGCTTCGAGCGATTGTGCCTGTCACGTCCCTGAAGATTGGTCATTACTCCTAGGACATTCTGTGTAGTACAAGAAGGATTTTCAGTCCAAACGAGCCATTGCTTGTTGCCTCTTTCAAATGGTTCAAATGGCTCTGAGCACTATGGGACTTAACATCTCAGGTCATCAGTCCCCTAGAACTTAGAGCTACTTAAACCTAACTAACCTAAGGACATCACACACATCCATTCCCGAGGCAGGATTCAAACCTGCGACCGTAGCGGTCGCGCGGTTCCAGACTGAAGCGCCTGGAACCGCTCGGCCACCAGCAGCCGGCGTTGCCTCTTTCCATCAAGATACCAGCTTAATAGGAGGAACTGGGAAACAGACACATCGCAATATGTCATCTGATGTTATTAAAGCGAACTTTGTGCTGATACAGTCCATATAGAACCTTAATATGATTGCTGTTAGCACCTTCTACCCTGTGCATTAATTATTATTGGAGTATTGGATGGGAATGTAGTCCACACTCCCATTTATTGCTATCCTCCTCTTTATTTGTTTCCCATAATAACGTGACTACACAGACTAACGAGATACACTTACTTAGAGCCCTGAAGTATGTCAATGACTCATTGTATAGGGAGACAAAAATGTAACTTGTTCAGAAAGTGGTTACGGTATTTCGTCAAGTTGTTATCTAAACAGCAAAGAGAGCAATATAAAACTACAGGAAACGAGTCTTAAGGTCAAAAGCTATTGTTCGACTGAAGGACAAAAATTCTAATAACATCACGACGTCATTTACCTGTGACCGTGAAGTTAAAAGATCGTCGTATGAGAAAATTATCAGAAAGTAAGAATATGGAAGTCTCACGGCTGTAACATTGAATAAAATGTTTTAGGATTTCCAGCCGCGTCAAGTCGTTAAATTGCCATAAGCGTTCGGCCAAACACTCCTTGGCTATTGAAGAATGGCATGATTGGCAGCTCTAGAGCAGATAGTAGACACTTGAATATCAAGCTTGTGAAGATAAGTAATTAATTCCTTAATAACTGTCAATTAAGTTAATATTATACCGTAACGAAGCTACTGAGAGTGTGTTTTATACTATCTATTGAAGGTTTAACTTGTTTCAAAGTATTTCTCGAAAAAAAACGTAGGTTTACGTAGAAATTTAAGACATTTCTTTGAGTATTTAGGGAAGGATTTAGGTTGTTTTCATTACAAGGCCTAATTTTTCGGGTATATAAGTTTTGATTTTTTCGTTAGTTTAACTGCATTAAGTTACTATATTAATAGTATACACGTATATTAGTGTTCCACATAACTGTAGTGACTCTTGTGATTTGTTGTTAATGGAATAATACTGTAATTGCTCAAATAAATTTTGTAAAAATATTGTAAACAACCATGAGCGAGAAGTGTTTGAGCTGCCGCAGGAAAGTCAGTTCTGTGGTTCCGTGCAGCTGTTGTGGCGGATGGTTACATAGGGGTGAGTGTAGTGGCATGGGAATCGGGGTAGTATATGGGTCTATTCCATGGTATTGCAGATTATGTTCAAGGGACAGGAAAATAGCGAAACAGGAAGGGAAGATTTGGGCCCTTCAGCATGAACTGGATAGTGCTAGAGAGGAACTGATGACGTTAAGGGGGGAGAAGGGTGAAGACAGGTGGGATGTGGTAGCAAGGAACAGGAGCCACAGGAATAGAACACTATCTGACAGTTTCAAGACTGGCACAAACAATATATTTGCCTTGCTATCTCAGTCAACTAAGGAAGAGGCTCAAGTAGACGTAAGCGTAGTCACCATTCAACAGACTTTCACGAGGAAACCTGCTGTTGCAAAAAGAGTAGAAAGTAGGAGGAAAGTTCTGTTTTTAGGTAGTAGCCATGGAAGAGGTGTGGGCCAGATCTTGCAGAAAAAATTATGTTACTGGTACCAGTTCAGAAGTATTTTCAAGCCCAGTGCATTTCTTAGCCACGAGATAGACGTTGTAGGATCATTGTGCAACGGTTTTACAAAGCAGGATCATGTTGTGGTAGTGGGTGGAGCAGGAAACAGTATTGATAGGGATCAGGGCTACAATATTGAGTGTGACCTGGTAAAAATAGCATCAGCAACGAACCATAAAAATGTTGGCTTGGTTCCTGCTTTCATGCACTATGACTGGCCCCAACTGATCAGCTCTGTTCAAATGGTTTAAATGGCTCTGAGCACTATGGGACTTAACTTCTGAGGTCATCAGTCCCCTAGACCTTAGACCTGCTTGAATGTAACTAACCTAAGGACATCACACACATCCATGCCCGAGGCAGGATTCGAAACTGCGACCGTAGCGGTCGCGCGGTTCCAGACAGTAGCGCCTAGAACCGCTCGGAGCTCTATGAGGAGGGTAAATATGGAGCTATATCAGCTGCTTCAGGCGGCTACTTAGTCAGGCATATGTTTGGTTCCCGTTGATGGTATTGATAGGCGGGACTTCACAAGACATGGCCTGCATCTCAGTAGGAAAGGGAATGATAAACTGGTTGGGATGATAGCAAAATCTTTAAGGGGGGAGGGGGACACTGAAACTCATGGGGTACTTTTTTGGGCTAAGATCAGTGTCCAATCATTCTAAATTGATTGAAATTAGGCAGTTACTAGAGATGTGAAAATATCACAATATTCTCATAACAGTACAGCGAAATATAATGCTAGTATGTCACAAGATTGACATAAAAGCACAGTGAAAAGTAATGTTAATACGTTGCATCAGAATGTCAGACGATTAAAAAACAATGTAGAGGAGCTTCTTGTTTGCTTAGAAGATTTAGAAACTGAGGGTGGAATAGATGTACTATGCCTGTCCGAACATCATATAGTCATAGGTAATGAAATGGTAAGTGTATGTGGATATAAGCTTTCAGCACATGTAAGTAGAGACACTATGGAGAGAGGAGGAGCTACCACATATGTTAAAATCCGTCATAACGTCAAAAATCTGGAAATTAAAATTGTGAAATTTTCAACTATTTTTGAAAAACTTGGGTTCTTTGTTGGACCATCTGTCACACAGAGGAAAGCAAATGATCGTTTCTCGGGGTTTCAGTGTAGATTTTCTGAAAGCGTCCGATAGAAAGCTTGACCTTGAAGTATTACTCGATCCTTTCAATTTGACATCACTTATTGATTTTCCTACTCGGGTGGTGCAGGAAAGTAGCACACTAATAGATAATATTTTCATAGACCAAGATAAATTTATTCAAATAAAAACTCTTCCTGTAAAGAATGGTCTGTCTGATCATGACGCACAGCTAGTTGCAGTATATGATATAGCTCCATACAGTAACTCTACACAGTCCTCCAAACCAGTGCGTTCAACTAACGATTTAACTATTCACAGTTTTAGGGAAATCTTGCAACTGTTGGACTGGGATGAGGTGTACAGGGAACATGATGCTAATTTGGAATTTAACCTATTTCATGATACCTTTATGAGTATATTTGAAAACAGTTTCCCTAAGAAAACAGTGAAATATAATTGTAAGAAACATGTAGAAAGCCATGGCTTACTAAAGAGATAAAAATATCTTGTAAACAGAAATTAGAAATATATCCTACAGCTAGGAGGAGTAATGATCCCGAAACAATGAAAAATTATAAAAACTACTGCATTGTGTTAAGAAAAGTTATTATAAAGTCCAGAGATATGTGCATTATGTCTGAAATTAGCACATCTAATAATAAAATTTAAACAATTTGGGATATTGTTAAAAGGGGAACAGGGCAACCGCGAGCACAGGAAGTCTGTATGTCATCACACACAATGAAAAGATTGTTAACAAGAAGTCAGAAGTAGAAAACATATTTAGTAATCACTTTTAAGTGTTGTACAGAAAATAGGATCCACGTATTCGTTAGAAATTGCTAGACAGTATTTGGAATATTGTTAAAAGGGGAACAGGGCAACCGAGAGCACAGGAATCTGTATGTCATCACACACAATGAAAAGATTGTTAACAAGAAGTCAGAAGTAGAAAACATATTTAGTAATCACTTTTAAGTGTTGTACAGAAAATAGGATCCACGTATTCATTAGAAATCGCTAGACAGTATTTGGAAGAGGCAGGACCTATGCAATTTGATGAAATTGAAATTCAACCCACCTCTCCTACTGAAATTAAGAACATAATAAATTCACTCTGAAGGAAAAGCTCACATGGGACTGATGGCATTTCCAACAGAGTACTAATGCTTGTTCCCAACAAATAAGTAGGATTCTCAGCCACATATGTAGTAGCTCACTGAAACAGGTAATTTTTCCAGATAGATTGAAATACGCTATTTTTAAACTATTGCACAAAACTGGGATATATCTGATGCTAACAACTACAGCCCAATGTCACTTCTGACAGCTTTATTCAAAATTCTACAAAAAGTAATGTATCCAAGAGTAGCATCACATATCTGTAAAGATGAAGTACTAACAAAATGTCAGTTTGGTTTTCAGAAAGGCTTTTCAACAGAAAATGCTATATATGCTTGTACTGATAAAATGTTAAATGGACTGAATAACCGAACATCACCCATTGGGATATTTTGTGATCTCTCAAAGGCTTTTGATTGTGTGAATCATGAAATTTTACTAGATAAGCTTAACTATTGTGGTAAGAGTGGGACAGTGCACAAATGGTTGAATTCATTCTTAACTGGTAGAATGCAGAAGGTTGAAATTAACAGTACAGAGTCCACTAACTGGGTTCATTCTTGGGTCCCTACTGTTGTTTATATAGATTAACGACTCGCCACTCTATATTGATGAAGATGCAAAGCTAGGTCTTTTTGCTGATGATAAAAGTATAGTAATCACACCCAACAAGCAAGAATCAGCTGAGGAAATTGCAAATAATGTCTTTCAAAAATTTATTAAGTGGTTCTCTGCAAATCGACTCTCACTAAACTTTGAGAAAACACAGTTTATACAATTCTGTACAGTTAATGGCATAACACCATTGATAAAGATAGACTATGAACAGAAGTCAGTTGCTCTGGCAGAACACTCCAAATTTCTGGGTGTGTACATTAATAAGAAATTGAACTGGAAGAAACAAATCGATGATCTGCTGAAACGGTTAAGTTCAGCTACTTACGCTATTAGGATTATTGAAAATAAACATACCAGTAAATTAGCCTACTATGCCCATTTTCATTCTCTGCTTTCATATGGCATCATATTTTGGGGCAATTCGTCATTAAGAGAGAAAGTATTCATTGTACAAAAGCGTGTAATCAAAGTAATAGCTGGAGCCCGCGCACGATCACCTTGCAGACAAATATTTAAGGAACTCGGGATATTCACAGTAACTTCGCAATACATATATTCACTTATGAAATATGTCATTAGTAACCCATCCCATTTCAAAAATAAATAAATAAATAAATAAATAAAAGAAAAATACCAGCGAAGTGTATAGCTACCACACTAGAAGAAGGGATTATCTTCACATTCTGGATTAAATCTCACCTTGGCACGGAAAGGGGTGAATTATGCTGCCACAAAAATATTTGGTCATTTGCCAAATAGTATTAAATGTCTGACTGATAGCCAACCAACATTTAAAAGCCAATTAAATGAATTTTTGGATGAGAACTCATTGTACACAATAGATGAATTCTTAGATACGAAGTAGTAACTGTAAAAAATAATTTATAAAATTAGGTACTTCCACATCATTACGAAATGTCGCACTCATAATCTACGGAACAAGTCCTAATATATGTATGCATGTATTGCCGATGGGCTGCTGGTACGCCCTTGGATACACTACCTGCCGGTAATGACGTCACTAAGCTCACGCCATTGCCATATGTGGGGGCATACGTTGATTCGGTTTTCGCTGCCCCCACTCCAACCTCGCTACCGCTGGATACGACGCCAATCTGAACTGCTGGCTGACGTCTCTATTAGGGGTGTTAGCAGTCATTTTTATTTCCATGGCTTCTATAATTACTTAATACCAGATGCCGTTAGTGCGTGTCATGATAAAGATTAAAATTTGATCAGGTAACCGTTTTTAGAACATGCTCAGGTGACACCTATTTCTCGGGGTACGTTGTTCTACACTACGCAGTGTTTTTCCACCGTAAGACTGGCTACGCTCGCAAGATATCTTGTGTTCTCAAACATGCCGATACTTTAACTGGTCCCAGTAATTGCCGTAATTTTCTCGCAGGCCTGAAGATCGATTTTGTTTTGTGTCTTTCCAGCAGGACACGGAGCCACAGAACGGCAAAAAACAAGTTTCTTTTCTGTTTCTCGTCGGTGCTCTTATTGTGATTTTTGCTTTATGGCTGCAAGTTCTAGCCTTCATTCCCAAAGACCTTGCGTTGGTTGTTCAACTCAAAGGTCAGGGTATCGGCGTATGATATCGTTCTTGCACGTTCTGCCAATGTTTGTAACACAATTCGCGTCTGTGCCAGGTGATTAAGGATGATGTCGTGAAAGTATAGATCGGTGTGTGTGGGTTTTCTGTAGACGCAGAGGCTAAGAGATCCATTTCGTTTGCGGCTGACAGTGACCTCGTTGAAGGCCAGTGCGTCGTCTTTTTCACTTCCCTGGTGAAGTGGATATTACTGTTAATGCTGTTGATATGTCTCAAGAAATCGTCAAGCTCATCTAGTCCGTGGGACCTAATGACTAACGTGTTGTCAGTTACTGGAAGAAGAAACTAGGATTCAATGGCACCACGTCTAAGGCATAATGCTTGAAATTACCCATAAATAGCGTTGCAACAGCTGGCCCTTCCCACCGCGACGCCGTCAGTTTGATCGGAATACTGATCGTTGTAGAGAAAATGACATGATGGGAGAATATGCTTAAATAGCTCGAACACGTCAGTCACATAGAATTAAGTTCCTAACAAGGGAACCTCCCCATCGGACACCCCTCAGATTTAGTTATAAGTTGGCACAGTGGATAGGCCTTGAAAAACTGAATCCAGATCAATCGAGAAAACAGGAAGACGTTGTGTGGAACTATGAAAAAATAAGCAAATTATACAAACTGAGTAGTCAATGCGCAACATAGGGAACATCAAGGACAATGTGAGTTCTAGAACGCCTTGGTCCCGTGGTTAGCGTGAGCGGCTGTGAAATGAGAGGTTCTTGGTTCAAGTCGTCCACCGCCTGAATAGTTTAACTTTTTATTTTCAGACAATAATTATCTGTCCGTCAGTCCGTCCGTCCGATGCGAGGTAACTGCGCCGTAGTATGGGGACGACTGTGTTGCACTTGTCAGCAGGAAGAATCACAATGCTTTCGCCGTTGCGCAGTGCACCCAGGCTACTGCGCTCAGCGCTGGTCATGTTGGAATGCTGGTAGCTTTGCTTTCGTGAGAATGCGGCTATTTTCACGCCGTACTTTGTCCACTGTTTCACCGGGGAACTTGCGAACTGCCTGTTCTACGCCACTTACTATTTCACAGGCAGCGACAGTTCTTTAAGTACTCACACTTCACTCGTGTGTGGGAGTATGTTTCTAGTCATCAATTTATGACAGTGCCTTCTGAAGAGCAATGGTCCGCACCATGTTATGGTTCTTAAGCCGGCTTAACTCCCCTTACTGCTTCTCTGTAATTTGTTCCTGTGATGACATTTGTTGGTAAACCGTAGTCGCATTAACTCAGTGAGTGACCAGACCTGTGAGCGTCCTTGATAACACTTACCGAAGGACGTAAGATCGCACTTTGCCGAGGGAAGCTCAGGCGGGTTCAGCTCCAGAGTTCTGAAGGGTGAAGCGGCGCACCGAAGGCCTAGTCAACGCATGCTCAGATATAGCGATGCAGTGAGCACCAGTGGCGTCACAGCCGGCAGCTACAGTGTATAAATGCGTACCGGCAGCCCATCGACAGTCATGCCACTTGGTAATAATGGCGAAGGACTGCTTGATCGAATGCTCGTGCCATTTCAGCCTTTCATCGCGGTTGGAAGCTCTAGAACATTTTATTCCAATATGGAAAAATTTCAAAATTTTTATCCTTACAGCTGTTCAGTGTTGTGTTAAAAGTTTATATCAAACTACACGCGTACATTTCTGCCAGTGGTTTCTGAATGAAGCGGGATAGGAGCAAAAAACTCTTCACGTTTTCCATTTCTTCAGATTAGGCCTTGTTCAGAGTATCAAGACAGGTGAACTCACAGAACATGTGTCATTCATGGAAGACTTCGAGGACAAGGCACTGGACTCAGCATGTTTTAAACCCACGGTCTTCTGGAGGTACGTGGACGACACATTCGTGGTATGGCCCCATGGTATGGATGAATTACATCGATTTCTTCAGCATTTGAATTCTATCCATGCTAGCATTAAATTTACCATGGAAATAGAAAAAGACGGGTGCCTCCCCTTTCTGGATGTTGTCGTTCGCCGTAAAAGTGATGGCACATTAGGACATGCCGTACATCGGAAACCAACGCATACAAATCTATACCTTCATGCCAGTAGCTGCGATCACCCTTCTCAGAGCATGGGTGTCCTTAAGACCTTAGTGCATCGGGCGCACTGTGTATCCGATGAAGACAATTTACAAGGAGAGCTAACATACCTCAAGAGTATTTTTAAATCGAATGGATATTCTCCGCAACAAATTCGTGTAGCATTCGATGTAAAACCTAAAAAGAAGGTATACGATGCGGAAGAAGATAGTAATTTCTTCAGATCTAGGGCGTTTCTGCCTTATGTGGGTGCTCTTTCTTCAAAGATAGGCCGTATTCTAGAGAAACACAGTGTTAAGGTGATCTTCCGGCCCCCCACGAAGATTGCGGCTTTACTCGGCTCTGTAAAGGACGATTTATTGCTTCGTAAGGCGGGTGTGTACCAGATTCCTTGCGGAAATTGTGAGCAGTCATACATAGGTCAAACAACACGCACCGTTCATGAAAGGTGTGTGGAGCACCGAAGATACACACGCCTATTACAACCAGACAAGTCAGCTGTGGCCGAACATTGTATTGATACGGGTCATTCCATGAGTTACAGTGATGTGAAGATTTTAACATCCACCTCTTCTTTTTGGGATTCTGTATTCAAGGAAGCCATAGAAATTCGA
Organism: Schistocerca piceifrons; assembly: GCF_021461385.2. Classification (NCBI taxonomy): domain Eukaryota; kingdom Metazoa; phylum Arthropoda; class Insecta; order Orthoptera; family Acrididae; genus Schistocerca; species Schistocerca piceifrons. Next base: position 561,394,172 of record NC_060149.1, read on the forward strand.
TTAGCCAACAATTTAATAAACAGAGATAAAGGTTTCAATTTGGACAAAGCATGGAATCCGGCTCTTGGACTAATTAAATTGCAGAGAAGTCGTCACCGTGTCATCGCCGCCGATCAAACATCGATAAGCACATCGAACGTCCGTACGCTTTCGCCACAGGCGGCGCAGCATCTGTGACCCGCATGCGCAGTACCGCCGCGGTGGAGCATATAAGGCCGCGCTTGGCACCTTGTCATCAGTCTTGTGACTCGCTCTGAAGATGGCCGGACGATACGCGGCCGAAATATCAGTAGAAGAAATTTTATTTGCGCGGCTGCATGCCCGAAATTTAATGGATCATGTGTCATTATGCTTTAGAAAATCTTCATCATTACATTGAACAGTCGTTGACAAAGAATTGCTATCTGTGTCTGGTGTGCTATTTCTGATCCGTTTTATCTCTGTTACCCTGTATTGACTCGTATTTACAGCCGTTGGGTCACTATAGGGACCACTTAGTAATAGCTAACGAGGGAGACAGAGCAACGGTGGAGGTCATATTCACATTCTGGAGGAGCAGATTTTAGGTCTGTGTCTGGCTACACACATTTACATTTTGCGTAGGATCCATAAATCTGTTAAGGCGAATGACCGAACAGATGGGTAGAGAAAGACACGTGGAGTCCCCTTCCTTTCATCTCTTCTGAATAGCTATTTCATAATCTTTTGACTACTTTATGCTACAAAATCCTGCACTCATTCTAGCGCTGTCATTATTTATTTTTTATGCAGTTATAATACGAAGCTCACTTCTTGCTTGAGACTTCAGTTGCCTTTCTTAGTGGGTTTTAGATGCGGGGTATCGAGACTGTGGATGTGTGTTCGATATGAACATCAAAGGAAAACTTTTACCGGAAGTACGTTGAAGCATGTAGAAGTTCAGTACAACTAAATAGAGACTAAAGATGACAAAGACACATAATTATGTTTAAACCAAATTCTTATACTGAAGACCAAGGGAAGGTAGTGACTGGTTCTCGTCTAATGTCTTTTCGGTACAACGTTCTTAATCCACCACAAATGGTCTCTCTGCGTAAGCAGGTGTGTGATGGAAGAAGCATTGAGTCTCGCACGGGTTTACGAGTGGTTTTGGCGTTATAAAAGTAGTTCCCTATAGGTAAAGAAGAGGTGAACCTGAAGCTCTATTTGAACACCACACGAGTGTATTGGGCATTGACTTACAGGGCTGGTACGCCCTCGCCTCCCTCCGAACTTTGAACAGACTTATCCATCCAGCTTTAGTGAGACCTACGTTCCAACATGGACTCCCAACTACGGTAGAACTCGGCATCTTCCCCATTAAAAACTGTCAGAGATGAAAGATATGATAAGTGACACATAATGTCCTAGACATGACCCGGGACTGAACCGTAGACCTTCGGGTCTGTAGTCTGGTGCTTAGCCAGCGTTTTTGTTATAAAACTGGCTTCATATCTACATGATCATTCAGAGGAACATAGTCATAATCATGAAGTAATATGTGCTGAAAACTGAGAAAACAAGTAATTATTAGTAACAAAACAAGATGAAAAGATTCTGAGTAACCAGGAAACTAATTCACTACCTATTGTCTATTTTTTATTTTTTATTTATTTTATTATTCTTTGTTCATTTGTTTGGCAACGGCCTTGCCGCAGTGGCTACACCGGTTCCCATGAGATCACCGAAGTTAACCGCTGTCGGGCGTGGTCGGCACATGGATGGGTGACCATCCAGGCCGACATGCGCTGTTGCCATTTTTCGGGGTGCACTCAGACTCGTGATGCCAATTGAGGAGCTACTCGACCGAATAGTAGCAGCTACGGTCAAGAATACCATCATAACGACTGGGAGAACGGTGTGTTGACGCCATGCCCCTCCTATATGCATCATCCACTGAGGATGACACGGCGGTCGGAGGTCCCGGTAGGCCACTCGTGGCCTGAAGACGGAGTACTTTTTTGTTCATTTATTTATTTATTTGTGAAAAAGGAAGGAAAGAATAAAACAATGCTTCACGTGACAGGGAACCAGAAACAGGGGTGACTCACACATCATAGGGGAACTTAACCAATACCCTGTCGACTAACAATAAGAAAAGGCATATTTGCGAAAAGCCCTCTATGACGTGGCAACCGCAGCCACGTCCAGTGCGCACTCTCCTGATACTCGTGAAAGACACAGGTATCAGGGTAGTTCCTACCTTCAGCAACATAGTGAACGTAGTGATCCAGGATCCAGACGATCGTATTCATTTTCGTCTGAGGAAAAAAGGATACTTCCGGACCAATAAGAAATTTATCAGATACAGCGAATTCAGACCCTCGGGAAAGAACAACCAACAGTCGACGAATCCAGAGCCAATGACCCCGTCCACAAGAGATTAGTCTGCGAATTAAGGTGTCCGTAGTATGATATGCGTCACATCGTACAGTCTGACGAATGCGTGTGCGAAAAAGGCGATCGACAGTCGGTATCAGACGATGAAAAACCCTATACCACAACGATGCAAGCTCCATCGGTAATATGGGAAGACTAAAATGAGACTAGACAGTTTGCCAGGATGTTGACCGGAAAGCTGTTTCAATAAAGGAGGAGCAAGATGGTTTACCTCAACGGTATAAGACTCCAGTAGTGAGGTGTGTTTTAGAAATAATATCAACAGCCAGGATATTGAAAATTATAAATTATTCTCTGATACATTGCGATTTAGGGTTTATCCGTCCGACATGAACGGGAGGAGCCAGACTAACAGGCTGGAGACATAAAAATAAATGAGATGTAAAGAATACACCACCTGTGTACATCTTAAGACATTGAGTCGTGCAAACAAGATGGACACCTTTACTTCAGTATCGGGAAGACCTAATCCTCAGAGCTTTCTGGGGTTCGCCACCACTTCATACTGAACTCGGTCACTGAGCCACCGAACGACAGCAATCTTAGATAAATAGATCTCAGTGCATCCACGGATTTGATTATCACAGATGACTGATGAATTTTAATATACAGAATATTGTCTAATCTCTATCTGGATCAATCTTATGTCCATGTAATAGTGTGGCAGGAACAAAACAATAGACATGCGTCTTGACGCGATGCAGAAACGAAGCAACAATTGAGCCAGTGGAAGAGTGCTTCATCACTGCAGCAAAACAGATGAAAACCAAGGTGCATACAACGTTGGTTTCTTCTCTCGATGTGAAGGGGATAGTCCACCATGGTACCACAGTCAACCAGCGTTGCTTCTGTCAAGTTCTATAGCGACTGCTGCCGGAAAAAAAACTGCCTGTGTTGTTGTGCTGAAGTACTCGTAAATGTCTCCACGCTTCCGAGCACACAGCGGTGGGTAGTGTCGTGCAGTTTTTGGCGAAGAACAAAGAGGAAATGGGTGTACAAGCCTCCCAATCTACCGGAATTGGTTTCCCGTAACTTATTTCTGTTCTCTAGGGTGAAACGGATCCGAAAAGGACGAGATTCGATGTTACAGAAGAACTGAAACAGAAATCGGTGGATGCGCTACGCAGATTAAATACATACGACTCTGAAATGTGTTTCCATCAAATTTAAAACGTTCTACAAGTGTTTTAAGTAATATGGACACTACCGTGAATGTAGCTCTAGCTTTCATACTTTGTATGATGAACAAAAGGCATACAAGAATATTTGCCCTTACTTTTTGTTTCCCACTTGTACATCTCTCATTTCTTTATAATAAAGTACTTTTCAAACAATTGTGAGGTGCAGATAAGAAGGAGAGCATACACACATTGGAGAAAATAGACTGAAAGAAATCAATGTTAGCTTTTGATGCGTCGTCAGCATCAAAGTCATTTGAGACTGCTCAGCGTCTCAGGTCATGAGGAATGACAAAAAGTATCGACTGTGACCTTTTCGGAGGAAAACTCCGACATTCTCACTCCTCTCTTCCTAGCGTCCAACACTGAACTCGCATTCGGGAGGACGACGGTTCAATCCCGCGTCCGGCCATCCTGATTTAGGTTTTCCGTGATTTCCCTAAATCACTCCAGGCAAATGCCGGGATGGTTCCTCTGAAAGGGCACGGCCGTCTTCCTTCCCCATCCTTCCCTAATCCAATGAGACCGATGACCTCGCTGTCCGGTCTCCTTCTCCAAACAACCCAACCCAACCCTAGCGTCCATTCCATTGTATGGGCTTCAGCATTTTCATGATTTGTCAGATTCCCTTCTGGACGCTAGAGTTGTCAAGATAATCTAAGGGAGGGAAGTCGTGTGTACCTTCTGTTTGTGAATGTGCGAAATTTCATCTGTGTTTTATCGTATATTAATGCCATGTATACCGAGTTTTTTTGAAGTGAAGCTTGGAAACTCCTACGTATTCATCTAAATGAGTGTGGAAAGATGCCTAAGAATCTCAGACATGGTATCAGGTGTGCCACACAAAAGGTCGTTAGTGCACAGCGCGTACTCGATCCGAGGTTGACTCACCTCACAAAGCGGAAATTGTTGTGCAGGCCTCCCTATCTACTGGAATTGGTTTCCCGTAGCTTTTTTCTGTTCTCTAGGGTGAAATGGAACCTAAAGTCTCGAGATTAATGTAGCGTTAAGCTACACGAGCAGGTAATATAAACTCTATATTCGATTCCAATAATATAGGAAAACAAAAGATATATAAGTTCTAGTCATCCAGATTGCTTGAAATAAACTATTCTCGATTCTAAATCTATTGCTATAAAATTTACGACTTTTGCATGATGAAACCTTAAGAATGTTTGTGACAGTTACTTGAGTTCCAGAAGGCAATGGATTCTAGTAACAAAATGCGTATTCATCAACATGAGAACCTGTATACTTTTATACTGAACTGAAGTCTGCTTAGCCAGTATGATCACAGTACACATAAATTATCCTTGTAATTGAGGTCGATAGCTCGATGAACCTATCCACGGATGGCGCTGTTGTATACTTGAAAGTTGCCCCGTTACAAAATTGCCGAATAATTTAGAAGGATCCGCAAAAGTCAGCTCTTGTTGAAAACACTGGCAGTTCGTCGTATCATAAATTAATATACTGCTATGCGCGTAAATACACTACTGGCCATTAAAATTGCTGCAACAAGAAGAAATGCAGATGATAAACGGGTATTCATTGGACAAATATTTTATACTAGAACTGACATGTGATTACATTTTCACGCCATTTGGGTGCATAGATCCTGAGAAATCAGTACCCAGAACAAACACTCCTGGCCGCAATAACGGCCTTGATCCGCCTGAGCATTGAGTCAAACAGAGCTTGGATGGCGTGTACAGGTACAGCTGCCCATGCAGCTTCAACACGATACCACAGTTCGTCAAGAGTAGTGATTCGCGTATTGTGACGAGCCAGTTGTTCGGCCACCATTAACAAGATGTTTTCAATTTGTGAGAGATATGGAGAATGTGCTGGCCAGGGCAACATTCGAACGTTTTTGTATCCAGAAAGGCCCATACAGGACCTGCAACATGTGGTCGTGCATTATCCTACTGAAATGTAGGGTTTCGCAGGGATCGAATGAAGGGTAGAGCCAAGGGTCGTCACACATCTGAAATGTAATGTCCATGGTTCAAAGTGACGTCAACGCGAACAAGACGTGACCTAGACGTGTAACCAATGGCACTCCCTACCATCAAGTTGGGTGATACGCCAGTATGGCGATGACGAATACACGCTTCCAATGTACGTTCACCGCGATGTCGCCAAACACGGATGCGACCATCATGATGCTGTAAACAGAATCTGGATTCATCCGAAAAAATGACGTTTTGCCATTCGTGCACCCAGGTTCTTCGTCTAGTACACCATCGCAGGCGCTCCTGTCTGTGATGCAGCGTCAAGGGTAACCGCAGCCATGTTCTCCGAGCTGATAGTCCATGCTGCTGCAGACGTCATCGAACTGTTCGTGCAGATGGTTGCTGTCGTGCAAATGTCCCCATCTGTTGACTCAGGAATCGAGACACGGCTGTACGATCCGTTACAGCCATGCGGATAAGATGCCTGTCATATCGACTACTAGTGATACGAGGCCGTTGGGAGCCAACACGGCGTTCCGTGTTACCCTACTGAACCCACGGATTCCATATTCTGCTAACAGTCATTGGATCTCGTCCAACGCGAGCAGCAGTGTCGCGATACGATAAACCGCAATCGCGATAGGCTACAATCCGACCTTTATCAAAGTCGGAAACGTGATGGTGCGCATTTCTCCTCCTTACGCGAGGCATCACAACAACGTTTCACCAGGCAACGCTGGTCAACTGCGGTTTGTGTATAAGAAATTGGTAGTAAACTTTCCTCATGTCAGCACATTGTAGGTATTGCCACCAGTGCCAACCTTGTGTGAATGCTCTGAGAAGCTAATCTTTTGCATATCACAGCATATTCTACCTGTCGGTTAAATTTCACGTCTGTAGCACGTCATCTTTGTGGTGTAGCAATTTTAATGGCCAGCAGTGTAAAATGTGTTTCATCTACCAAACCAAGACTCTCAAAACTAAACTGTAAGAAGTCAAAAACGCAACGTACTGTGATTAACCTGGATGGTAACCGAGTGTGTAAAGAGGTTTTCTTTAAGGCACTAACTATAAACAATCGACGGTTTACCACTGCTGCATTAACCCAACCAAGAGAGGGATGTCCATTTCTTGTTGGCAAATATGGTAAACATGCTCCAGAAAATAAAATATCAGGTGATCGCCCATAACGGGCCACATAATCCCAACAGGAAATAACTTTTGCGGGAGTTATCTGTCTCAAAAATGAGTAAGCTGTTTAATGGCAAAAGTGAATCAGAAAATCGTTGCCAGTGAAGACTTTCATTTACCGTCACGTGCTCAATTTAGAATTTAATCTATCATTTTACGGGCTAAGAAGTGATAACTGCTATAATTGTAACAGATCAGAAAATTTAATCAAAGCTGAGGCAGACATCATTAGAAGAAATGCTTGAAAAATAGCTCCACCTAATAAGAGTTCATGAGGCAAGAGCCGCTAAGAAAGGAGATGTACAGATGTGAAAAGAAGGCTCAGCACATGTAATTACCTTCCATTAAAAAAAAAAGTTTCTATCTCCAATACTAACTTCCTATGTTATTCACTACAAGAGACAGCTGTGGAAATCGGATCTTGGAATACCTAACTGTACCGCAGATCACACTTCCGTATATATATGGTCTGAGAATGTAGGCTCATGTGGCCCTTCATAAACTGTTTCCAACTTACTAAATTATGTGAAGTCATTGCCATTGGAAAATAAAAATATTATTCCCTACAGTGATAGTTGTGTTCCACAAAGCAGAAATCAAATAAACGCCATATCTTGGCCCTATATTATTGCTCATACATCTATTGAAAAGATAGATCATAAATTTCTTGAGACTGATAATGGTTACCTTCATACTGATGCAGATCTTTCTCACATTGATAGGAAGAAAAAAATATCCATTTTATATTTGTGCCACAGGGTTATATGAAGCGTGTAGAAACTGACAGAACAACATTTCATGTGTAAGAAGTGAAGTAAGGCGATATCCTGTCTATGAAATCATTTGCAGAGCCTCTGATCAACAGAAAACTGGGTACTGAGAAGCAAAAGGTTAACTGGTTGACAATGAGACGAATGTAATACAGGAAAGCTGAACCATCAGCTTTCTTCTTCGAGGAGACGTTGAATGAAGACATACAATTTCGAAAAGTAAATCTTGTGAATCCATATAGGCCTGGTATGACACCTGTGCATGTTTCACCTCTTCAACATGGAGCGGTACGTTAAAAGGAAGCAAAACTTGAAGACTTGACGTCGTTACTACAGTTTATTCCTCCATTGTGTCACAACTTCCATAAGAGCCTAACACCGATACTGATCCTACCAGAAATCTAGCCACGACGTCGTGGTCGTCCTCGTGGTCACGGTAGAAATCAACAACACTTTCATACTTTACGCAATACATTTCACAGCCGAACCATTCTGCACAGTCAAGTGATGAAGAATGCTGCCGTGATAACTGTGAAAGTTAGGAAGCGAATGAAAGTGAGCAAGAGGAAAGATGGTATTCGTTAATGGAATAGTCATAAATTTGACACTTTACGAAGGCATTTTAAAGCCATACTGGTACAAGTGAAAGCTCTGAACTTTTTAAATAATTATGTCTTACACCAGGATCTTCAGTTACGTATCTTACACACAGTGACGAACCAAAACATTATGACCACCGGCTTAATAGCTTGTTTGTCCCTCTTTGGAACGAAATATGTCTCTGCTCCTGCGTATCAGAGATCCAACAGTTTGTTGGTAGGTTTGTTGAGGTATGTGGCATTAGATTTCTACGCACAGGTCATGTAATTCGCGGTACATATCGGGCCGCTGACCTGCGTACGCGGTGATGGCGCCCGATAGCGATCCTGATGGATTCCATAGGATTTACGTCAGGCGAATGTGGTCACCGAGACATAAACGTGAGTTCATTATAATGCTCATCAAACCACTGTAGCACGGTTCTGGGTCCAAGACAAAGACAGTTCTACCGCTGAAAGATGACATCTCCGTAGGAGAAGACATCAAGCATGAAGGGATACAGGTGGTTCGTAGCCGTCAGCGTATCTTCGTTTACCACCACAGGTCCCATGCAATAGCAGGAGAATGTCTCCCATAGCATAATATTGCTCCCACTAGCCTGCGTCCGTGGCGCACTGCACTTTCGAGCCGCCGTTCACTTCGATGACGGTGCTTGTGGAGGCGACCATGGACTTAGTGTAGCAAAAACGTGATTCACCCGATAGGGCCGAGACGTTTCCATTGATTGACGGTCGAATCCCAATGGTCATGTGCCCACTGCAATCGTAATTGAGGATGTCGTTAGGTAAACATGTGAAAACGTATGGTTAGTGTGCTGCGGAGCTCCTTGTTCAACAGTATACTATGAACGCAGTGCTCCGAAATATTTATGAGTGCACCAGCATTGTGCTCTTTAGGCAGAGATGCCACAGATCACCATATATCGTACTTTACAGAACAGACAAGAATCCAAATCCCACGTTTTGTGAAGAGTCGTGGACGTTTAAGTATTTAGCGCCTAGTGATAGGTTCACTGTCCTTTTACTTTTTTACCGTGAATACTCACGATAGTAGCACGTGAACGTTCTACCGGCTTCGCCATTTTCGTAATGATAATCTCCCCTTTGTCAGAGTCGGTTATTTCAGTGGTTTTCTGCATTTGCAGCCAATATCTTTGCTGCGTTGATCCCCCATCGGCGTCTGCTCCGCTTACATACTTTTGTCACTAGGTGCCAATAATGCCACCAGGCGGCATCCAACGTCGCATTTTTTCTTCTTTTTTTGAATAAACTCTGTGCTACTTATACCATTCCGATGTTTACCCTTTCAATTTATTGTCTGCCGCTGTTGATGTATTTGTTGGTGCCTGATCGTGAATGACAGAACAGTCTTACGCAAGCTTCTAGTGTTTTTTCTCAGCGAAAGTAGTTAAACGTTTGAACTTCTTTGTCAAATTTATCTTTCAGTCATCCCAAATGTGGTCTCACGTAATGAAGTAACCACAGTAGAACTGTGCTATCTTAACACAGGTTAAGTTAGCTCACAAATAATCTTTAGTAGGAAAGCAAGTGGCAGTACAGTTGCTCGTTAGACTCTAGTTCACACTTACTTCATCACACTTCTGAAGGCAAGAGCTCGTTTCCGTTGTTCTTTTTCGCTTCTGGTCGTAAGGACGGAAAAAAAACATTCTCGATAATTACATATTTTGCAGCAGCATTTGTTTCGTAATAAACGAATTACCACTCTGACAACGAGACGTATTCTCTAACCAAAATATTGTGTAAGTAATATCTACATTCCAGCCAACTCTGCTTCAGTAAAAAAGTCATTAGCTCTGTTTTGGCCTTAGACAGCCGTGACAATGCTAGATAACGCTCATTACTGGTGCTGATGAAGGTTTGCGTCTTTTAAGCTGTTGAAGTTCGCGTCCGGTGCTATTCTTCTAGGAACTATGATTTGATTTTGTAGAGTTTAGCCGGCCGCGGTGGTCTCGCGGTTCTAGGCGCGCAGTCCGGAACCGCGCGACTGCTACGGTCGAAGGTTCGAATCCTGCCTCGGGCATGGATGTGTGTGATGTCCTTAGGTTAGTTAGGGTTAAGTAGTTCTAAGTTCTATGGGACTGACGACCACAGCTGTTAAGTCTCATAGTGCTCAGAGCCATTTGAACCATTTTGTAGAGTTTATGACAGCACGAATATCGTCTTTTTCTTTGGTTAGTTCTGATCATATGAATGCCCACAGTTGGATGTAAACCAAATCTGTACTGAAAACGTTACAGATTCTTTTTCATAATCGTCTTGTGGTTGAACCTCTTTTCTTGTCCGTGTTTGCTTCCTACAACGTAATAAGAAAATGTGTTCTGCCTTCAGCAAACACAATTTTTCTTGTTTCAATACCCTTACGGGTTTCGGAGAAGTTTCTCCTTCTTCAGTGGGTTCAGTTATTCGTCGTTAAATGACACATAAAATAGCTATGTATTATGATACATAACAGTTATTGAGGATGCAGTATTTACATTAATAAAAGTATAGCCAAGAACATTAAAAGGAAAAAATAATAATATAACTTAATATAACATATTGGGGTTCACATGGCAGCTGATATTTGCAGCACAGCTACCTTTCATTACGTCATCTGCATTTAAGAAGAGTTTATCAGTGTTTTGCTACCTACTTTGCCAAATTTTAGGCCTAATATGAATTTATCGATGATTCTTATTTCTCCATTTTATAGCACTACTCTGTTATACTTTGTCCCGTCACATTAAAGCGACAAGCTGCCAAAAACTTTAATAACCACATGTTGTAGCTCGGACCGCTGCAATACTTGAAACAGAGGAGTCAGGTTGTGCAAGGTGCCGACACGAATGTAGAGCCATTCCGACTTTAGTGACTTGGCCATCTGCGCTAGCTTTCTCGGTTGAGGATCCACGAGGTGGTCCCGAAGGCTCTCGATTGGGTTTTAATCCGGGGAGTTTGATGGCGTGGGGAGTCTTCTAAGCTTATCTTGGCGCTCTTCGAAACATGTACCTGCACTGTGAGCCGTGTGACATGTTGCATTGTCCTTCTGGTAGATGGTATCGTGCTGTGGAAAAACAAACTGCGTGTGGGGTTGGACGTGGTCCGCCACGCTTTATATATCATCCACTGCTAGTGCTGCCATGTGCCATCTGGTAGTGGTTATTAAACGACAAAATCGAACATAGACACTTCATACATTTATGTTACTGTGCAGTGTATTACTTTCCGCTATAAACGAAGATTAACTATTTTACTCGCTGAATTGTCTTTTTTGTGTTAAAGTACAAGTTTACGCAGAATGCGCTGAAGTATATGCAGATACCGAACACGCTTTATGAACTGGTAAGTGGGGTGAGGGTTGTGTGTATGTAAATGTATGTTATTTTAAATAAATTTAAGATTTTCATGCTTCTACAGTGTGTCTGATTGAAGCTTCCTAACACACAGTGTTTCATCGTTTTTGTGATGTTAATTTGTTCCGCCAGCTCGTTCTCTGTGTTCTGGGTGGGAATTTTGCAGTGATATTGAGCTTTGAGTATGTGTGTCTCTGTTTGTTTGTGTATGTGTGTGTGTGTCCGTATTGTGTGTCTTGATCTGTTGATAGCTCTTTTACAGCTGAGAACAGAGTTCTATTGCATAGTGCTGTATATTCATTCATTACTTCTTTCTATCCACTATGGCTTTTTCTACATGGTAATTTTCACCTGTTATAAGTTTATGTGAAGGGCTATTGCTACATTTAAGAATTTTAAAGTCTGCATTTATGTCTGCTGGTCGTGTTTCTTGTCCGTGAGGTGATCAGTAAATGTGGACTGACTGCTGTTACTCTTGAATGCCCTTCTGTGTTCAGTATATGTGATTCTAAAATATCTACTTGCTTGTGTAATACAAACTGAACTACAGTCTTGATAGGTAAGTTAGTAGGTTTCAGATGTGTTGTGTTTGCCGGTGTTACTGTTAGTTACCCTCAGTTTCTTTTTTATGGAGTTGCCTGCTCTGTAGTCAATTTGCAGTGCTGGTTTTTTAATATATTGCCTATCCTGTTGACTGCTTTGATGTTATAGGAGAGAGAGTGTCATTTTTTTTTTTGGTACTGTATGCCTCTTTTCAGATGTGTTTTGTTTGTTTGTGTTATAGGTGTTTACGTTCTGTGTGCCTGTGGTTGTGTGTTGGAGTTGATCTCTTCGCTGATCTCTGCTGGATATGTTTTCCTTTTGGTTTAGCTTGCCTAACATGTTTGTTTTGAATCTGCCTAGTGTTTGATTATTTTTTCACCTGTCCTCGTTGAGGGGTGCCGTATTCAGTCTGTGTAGCATGTGTTGAAAATCATCCCCTTTGGGTAACTGGATGGTTTGATTTTTGATGTGTGGTGCTGCTGATATTTGTGGGTTTTCCGAATATGGAAAAGTGATATTGTTTGTGTATTGTGACCAACCTTTCTGCATATAAGCTGAATTTAAAACTGCTGCACCACGAAGATATGCAGATGATAAATGGGTATTCGTTGGACATGTGATTACCTTCTCACGCAATTTGGGTGCATAGTTCCTGAGAAATCAGTACCCAGAACAACCATCTATGGCCGTAATAACGGTCTTGATACGCCTGGACATTGAGTGAAACAGAGCTTGGATGGTGTGTACAGGTACAGCTGCCCATGCTGATTCAACACGATACCACAGTTCATCAAGAGTCGTGAGTGGCGTATTGTGACGAGCCAGTTGCTCGGCCACCATTCACTAGACGTTTCAATTGGTGTACGGGACCTACAACATGCGGTTGTGCATTATCCTACTGAAATGTAGGGTTTCGCAGGGATCGAATGAAGGGTAGAGCCAGGGGTCGTAACAAATCTGAAGTGTAACGTCCACTGTACAAAGTGCCGTCAATGTGAACAAGAGGTGACCGAGACGTGTAACCAATGGCACTCCATACCATCACGCCAGGTGACACGCCAGTGTGGCGATGACGAATACACGCTTCCAATATGCGTTCACCGCGATGTCGCCAAACACGGATGCGACCATCATGATGCTGTAAAAAGACCCTGGATTCATTCGAAAAAATGACGTTTTGCAATTCATGCACCCAGGTTCGTCGTTGAGTACACCATCGCAGGCGCTCCTGTCTGTGATGCAGCGTCAAGGGTAACCGCAGCCATGGTCTCCGAGCTGATAGTCCATGCTGCTGCAAACGTCGTCGAACTGCTCGTGCAGATGGTCGTTGTCGTGCAAGAGTCCCCATCTGTTGACTCAAGGATCGTGACGTGGCTGCACGATCCGTTACAGCCATGTGGATAAGATGCCTGTCATCTGGACTGCTAGTGATACGAGGCCGTTGGGATCCAGCACGGCGTTCCGTATTACCCTCCTGAACCCACGGATTCCATATTCTGCTAACAGTCACTGGATCTCGTCCAACGCCAGCAGCAATGTCGAGATACGATAAACCGCAATCGCGATAGGCTACAATCCGACCTTTATCAAAGTCAGAAACGTGATGGCACGCATTTCTTCTCCTTACACGAGGCATCACAACATCGTTTCACCAGGCGACGCCGGTCAACTGCTGTTTGTGTGTGAGAATTCGGTTGGAAACATTCCTCATGTCAGCTCGTTGTACGTGTCGCCACCGGCGCCAACCTTGTGTTAATGCTCTGAAAAGCTAATCATTTGCCTATCACAGCATCTTCTGCCTGTCGTTTAAATTTCGCGCCTGTAGCACATCATCTTCGTGGTATAGCAATTTTAATGGCCAGTAGTGTAATAAATATGTGTCACAGATCACACTGCGACATATACACTGAAGTGACAAAAGTCATGGGATAGCGATATACACATATCCAGATGACGATAGTATCGCGTAACAATGTGTAAAAGGGTAGCACATTAGCGGAGATGTCTTTTGTACTTTGATCATTCATTGGAAATTGTTTCCCGCGTGATTATGGCCGCATGACGGCAATTAACAGACTTTCAACGTCGACTGGTAGTTGGAGCTAGAGGCAGGGGATTTTCTCTTTTGGAAATCGTTGGGAATCCAATATTCCGAGATCCACACTGTCAAGAATGTGACGACAATACCAGACTTCTGGCATTACCTCTCACCACGGATAACGCTGTGACCGACGGCCATCACTTAACTACTGGGAGCAGCGGTGTTTGCGTAGAGTTGTCAGTGCTAACAGACAAGTATGACTGCGTGAAATAACCATATATATCGATGTGGGACTTGCGAAAGTCGTGTCCGTTAGGATAGTTCGGCGAAATTTGGCGCTGATGGGATATGACAGCAGACGACCAGTGTGAGTGCCTATCCTGACAGCACGACTTCGCCTGCAGCGCGTCTCCTCTGCTCGTGAGGATAACGGTTGTACACTAGACTTTGGCCTACTCTGATTATTTTCGATTTCAGTTGGTAGGAGCTGATGGTAGAGTTCGAGTGTGACGCAGATCCCTCGGAGCCATGGAATCAAGTTGTCAACAAGGCACTTTGCAAGCTGGTGGTGGGTCCATAACTGTGTGAGCAGTGTTTACATACAACGGAGTGGTTTCTCTGCTCCAACTAAAGCGGTCATTGATTGGAAATGGTTATGTTCAGCTACTTCGAGATCATTTTCAGCCATTGATTGACTTCGTGTTATCAAACAATGATGAAATTGTTATGGGTGACAATGCACCATGTCACCGAGCTACAGTTGTTCGCAATTTGTTTGAAGAGCATTCTGGACAGTTTTTGCCAATGATTTGCCCACACACATAGCCCAACATGAATCCTATTGAGCATTTATGGGACGTAATGGAGAGATGAGTTCATGCACAAAATCCTGCACCGGCAACAGTTTTGCAATTATGGACGGCTATAGAGGCAACGCGGCTTAATATTTCTGCAGGGGAGTTCCAGCGACTTGTTGAGTCCGTCCCACGTCGAGTTGCTCCTCTATACCAGGCAAAAAGTGGTAAGATATGATATTATGAGGTATCCCATTGCTTTTGTCACCTCAGTGTATACAGTGTGTTTGTTTTAACTTGAGGCAGCTAAATATCTCGAAAACGACATATTCTACGGGAGAAAAATATTCTAGGTGAAATGTTAACATAGTGAAAAAGGACATCAGTCCATGCTGCAACTGGCCATCTCCTAACAACCCCTCCTGCGTGGGTAGGGAGACCTTTGTATTTTCAAATGGGAAACACCCATTTTTATTGCATATTTGGATTCTATGCCAAAACCTACGTTCGGTTTATCAGACCACTGTTTGTCATTCGACCAATAACGAGTGTGCCTGTATTTACAATTAAGAAACCACGCACTTCATTCTACATTTACTTTAAGATATAAATCTAAATCTTTGTGTTTCGAAGGTTGATGAAGATGTTCATACGCTCCTTGAGTGTTTTCAATTGTGACTGTATAATAAAAATAATATGGCTAGACATTGACGTGTCTGGCAATTAAGCCACTTGATTGGTAACATAATTTTCTTTTTCCTGCGAGGTTGAAATTGGTGAGTCTCCAAACCATCGGAATACTTCATTTCGATGGTCAAACTCGAACCCCGGCGTCAGGCTGACTGATTTCGGTATGTGTTTGCGTCCAACTTCCGTCACTACTTTCGGAATAAAGACCACAGCCGTTGTAATAAGGCAGATCGTCCATGAAGTGAGAGTAAGAGACGCACTTGCTATGGATGCTCACCCAAATCAAGCACCCCAATGATGAGAGGCAAGCAGACTCAACGAAATCAAGCATCTCTATGGGAACAGAAAACTATTTCACCGACCACATCATTCCTGGATCAAGATAAACATAGTTTCTAACCATATTTCTCTATACAATCAAATTTGCAACACGACAGTAAATTTCGACCATAAATATCAACTGTTAGAACACAAATACTTACAGTTAAATCGTAAATGAAATGTAGAATCAAATGCGTCGATTCCTAGTTTCAAAAACAGACACACTTGATATTCGTCGATTACAGCGCCATCTACTACGAATGAAAGAAAATGGTAAGCTTTCCGTGTTTTTTGGAGTAGAATCCGAATATACAATAAAAATGGGGGGGCTCTCGTTCGAAAGTACAAAGTTGGCCTTGCCTACGCAGGAGGGATCGTTAGGAGGTGGCCAAATGTCCCACAGACAGATGCCCCCTTTAGTAGCACTAACTTTTGACCTACAAAAATTTTTTCGTATGATGGGTCCACAAGTAAAATTCACCAGAGAGGCAGGAAAGTGAAACAGTGCGTGTTAAGAAGGTCCAGCAACCACGTTATAGAAGCGTGAAAACGAGACATCGACAAAAAATAAGTACAGACATTTACATACATAACCCGCCCATCATCCAACCAAACTCGCTTTTTCATGTGTGTGTGTGTGTGTGTGTGTGTGTGTGTGTGTGTGTGTGTGTGTGGGTGGGTGGGTGGGTGGGTGTGAATTCCTAAAGGACCAAACTGCTTAGGTCATCGGTCCCTAGAGTTACACACTGCCTAAACTAACTTATGCTATAAAGAACACACACACCCATGCCCGAGGGAGGACTCGAACCTCTACATCTACATCTACATCTACATCCATATTCCGCAAGCCACCTGACGGTGTGTGGCGGAGGGTACCCTGGGTACCTCTATTGGTTCTCCCTTCTATTCCAGTCTCGTATTGTTCGTGGAAAGAAGGATTGTCGGTATGCTTCTGTGTGGGCTCTAATCTCTCTGATTTTATCCTCATGGTCTCTTCGCGAGATATACGTAGGAGGGAGCAATATACTGCTTGACTCTTCGGTGAAGGTATGTTCTCGAAACTTTAACAAAAGCCCGTACCGAGCTACTGAGCGTCTCTCCTGCAGAGTCTTCCACTGGAGTTTATCTATCATCTCCGTAACGCTTTCACGATTACTAAATGATCCTGTAACGAAGCGCGCTGCTCTCCATTGGATCTTCTCTATCTCTTCTATCAACCCTATCTGGTACGGATCCCAAACTGCCGAGCAGTATTCAAGCAGTGGGCGAAGAAGCCTCCGGCGGGAGGGGCAGCGCTATCCGTGAAATGGGCCTCAAACCACGCGCCGTGCTTTTTCACAAAGCCTATTCACAGTCAGCATACACTTGAACATACTTTTTGAAAACTAGTACTGCAACCTAGAAAATGCAAGTGAAAGAGTAAAATAACGAATCTTCGCTCATAGCAGAACGTAATATCATGACAGTAGTGCTATAAAAAAATAGTTAACTTCATATAAGACCTAAAATCTGGCAAATTACGGAACAAAACATAGACAAACGATTACTAAGTGCAGATGACGTATTGGTAGGCAGTAATTATAGCTATTCAGCAAATATCAAACAGCCACGTGAACACCAATGAGCAGTACTTTTTCTGTAAGTACTTTTATTAGTATAAATACGATAACTTCAAACACTCTTTTATGTTATAATGCATAAAAATTTTAAAATCTTATTTAACAGAGAATAAATGGAAGTAATGAAGAAGGAGAAACTTCACCGAAACTTACACGCGTGCTAAAACAGTGTTCACGACAGTACCATATTCCTTATTACGTATAAGGAAGCAAACACGACGACAAAAGAGCTACAATCATAAGATGATTATGGAAATGAATCTTTGTAATGTTTTCTATATATATTCTTTTCATATTCCTGTGGTCTGTGTAGCCAAATAGATTACGCAGATCAACAAAGCCTTAAGGCCAGCAACTAATATGTTCTTACCGAAAAGAGATATTACAAAGGGCAGTCAAACAGAAATGAGACAGACACGAAAACCTAAGTAAGCTGTTTAATATCTCAAAATTAATGGCCGTAACTTCTAATACGTTTATCCTACTTTGAAACAAGACAGTCAGTGCCTTCATGGAAAAATGTTTGCAGTTACCTATGGAACCATGATTCCACCGAGGCACGCACCTCTTCGTCCGCAGTGTCTTTCTCCAGTACTCCCTAAGCAAGGATATCGCATGGGGAAAGATTTGGACTCTCTGGAGGATGTGTAAGTGTTTTCCAGTGTAACTTCTGCAGCCTACGTGGAATAGCCTTGACAACATGGGGCTGGACAACATATTTCCAAAGTTGTCTGGCCTAATACTACGTTTTCAGAATACCGATTAATGATTCATTGAAAAACGTTGATAACGAGTTATTCAGGTGCTTTCTCTTTAACTGGATGATTTTTAGAACTTGTGTCATCTGCAAACATTATTGGCTCTACTTGAATGTTAGGTGGAACCTGAACAGAGATTATACATAATGGCCAAATTTCGACGGAGACCTTTTCGCCAGCAGATAGTCGAAAAGTTCATCTCCTTGTCCAGAATCTACGGTCACGGTAATTTTACGACCTTGGCCACGGACGCGCGTGAAACTGTATAGTTACGATGACACATTGTTAAGAGCGCGGACTCGCGGATGACATTGAAACTTGTCTGCGCGTTAGGTAAGCGGCTTTCTAGCAAGCCGCTCCAGCCGCCGCCAGTCCTCCACCAGAGAGCAGTGTGCGCGCCGGTGCGGGCGGCAGCAGTAAACATGTTCTACCGAGTGCGTAGTTCCAGCAGCGCTACTTCACCTCTTCGAGATTTGTTAATTATGACGATTCCAGCGCCTACGGAAGCTCGCTCCCTGTGGAACTGGAGATAATTTGTCGTTCGAAGTCTTATCTTACAGAACAATGTACGTCTCTGCAGACTGGCATATGGTAAGGCACTAAATTAGGGCAGGCACGGTGATGGGTATTTCAGGAGCGGCAAGTAAAGAGCACGGCTGAGGCTCAAATAATCATCACTTTCTCTTCCCCTTCAAAGTTACTTGTGCTTCTTACGTGAGTAGTAGCCTTTAACACTGGAGAGCAACTGATGTGATTTCATTCGGAAGTTCGTGATGTATCCTTGCACTTTAGTTCGATATATTAGGGTTTCGTTGCGAATCCAGTTGAATCATAGGGCATTTCCACGTTCATTTTTACTGCAGCCTGTGCAGAATATTTTGTACGTATAGGCTTACCTTAACAGGCTGCGACGTGAACGTTTTAAATGCCAACAGTGTGAAGGCAAGCACTTGTGATATCGTTCTGTGGTTAGTCATTGTAGATAAACTACTGTGTGCGCGCTTCGTGAAAACTGTTATGCGGATCTGGCAGGCTGCTCGATGTGATGCTATGACGTAAGGTGCGACTTGTGATCGGGAATATTTTTCTCTAATGATTTTCCACAAAATTTGTTGTGTTACAAAACGCTTTCCCCTGCCTAGTCCTAGATGAGGTTGAATCATGGTTATAGCTACACTCCTGATAGCGAGAAGAAATTTCTATGAATTGTTGCTTAGAAGACTTCAAGGAGCCGAGGAGTGGATGAAGAACAGTAACTGTAAAGCTGCGTTTTCCAACATGCGCACTAATGCTACTTTTTCGCGAAGTGTCATTTTTGTTGCTAAATGTCTAGCGTTGGTGAATTTGTAGACTGCAGTATTTCGTTTGAAATATCGATAACAAACAAGTGAGAGAGCGATTGTGGGTAACAGTACGGAATACACCTCTCTAGAAAGAGTGTCCCTATTCTTCCAATAGATCACTGTGCGGTGTCATACAGCCTCACTTCGGGAGGCATCTGGAACCGAATCCTAGAAAGGACTGATAACTTGGTGATTTACTGTTCGCCATCACCTCTCACCATCGATCGACATATACTGATGAGGAAAATGTTTTCTGTCACCAGGAGTTGCAGTAGTACATTAGCAACCTTAACCACAGAAACAGATGGTTTGAGTTAAAATACAAGCTTAACGGGAAAGACGATACTGAGCTAAGTTCTGGGCTGTTCAGTGCGTTAGGGTGCCATTACTTAGCCAATATGCGATAACCTTGAATTACCCTGAAGAAGAAAACGTCGTGCGTAAAATTAAATAATATCTTAGTTTATCATTTCTTCCTTCCCTTGCTAGGTTTCGTCAAGTATTGAGTCTTTTTTCCTAATATTCCTGACATTAATTAGGAGAAAAACCCTACTTAAATGAAGCAAAGTGCACGAGCTCTCCACTAGAAATAATGTCACATCAAATGTTACTTAGCTCTGACGAAATTGCAGTCGGCCTCTCTACGGCAGCGGATGTTCTCTTTCTTGGAATGAAGAATCCATGTCCACAGGGTGCGCGTACCCTAACACACATGCATTGCATGTGTTCTTTATTTCAATAAAATAACAGTCACTAATACGATTTGTTAATAATCTGGTAGATGTGATGTATTTGTGTTTGTATCGTAATAAGTCACAGCTTAGCAGTAATTCAGATTTCGGAAATGTTAAATGCTGGTGACAAGAAGGGCTATGAAACGTTGAAATTTCTTCCCATCATAAGGATAGTGATGGTAAGAATGACTGTATATTGCAAACAAAGAAAATTGCTATTGTGTTTATTATGGAGTATATGTATTCTTAGAACATAAACAGTAGTGCCCACAACGATTACTATGAATGACAACAGCTGTAGATAAAATCTTTCCCGTAAATTGTGAACATCAATGTGGCCACGTGTCCACCAAAAGATATTTTAAGCGCACTGGAGCTAATTACATAATGGAAAGAAAACATTTGGTACAGCGTCGATTGTGTTCAGTTGTCAGTTGTTCTATAAGAGGAATCTGCAGTGAAGATAAACAGGTTGAATATAGGCTAAATTTCAGATTAAAATCACGAGTAATTATGGCACATAAGTAAGAAAGCTTAGCTACCAATTCCTATGATCTTATAAGTAGGTGGAAGAACACCCCTATCGAAGCCATAGAGGAACACGAAATCACATGATTTGACCATAACTTGATCCGTATCCCCACGAGGCAAGTGTTAGAAAATGAAGGACCAGGCGTATCTATATGCCAGGATCAACTGTAGATCTGTTGATAGATCTACGGAAACCTGAGAAGCGGCAGCGTTAATTGAACATAGGTTTTCGTCAGTGGGAAAAACGACCGTAAAACCAGTAGATGGCAAGGTCAGCAAAAAACCAAGATCTTTGGCTGGTCTATGCATGTTTTCTTCCTCGCACGATTCCTAAATGACGAATAAGAGCTAATGCGGTTGGAGTGTCCAGCAGAACCGTTTATTGTAAGTAGATCAGGAAATGTTAAAGACACCTTCTAGTATCCTTGTGAACACCTCAATTTGAAATGTACAGTCTTCTGATATTCTTTCCCTTTCGGCTTTGTTGTTATTTTATTTTTTTATAATCATATAGTCGGGAAATTAAACTTCAAACTAAATCTGAGGCGGTGGCACAATAGTCATCGTTTTAAATGTACGGATGTATCAGGTCACAGGACATCTACTGTGAGTTATAGTGCCTCGCTGAAGCCGAAACACAAGATTAATCTCGCAGTTTATCTCGTCTCTGACGTTTGTGAGTTTTCCTGCAGCATGACTGTACACTGTGTATCTAATTGATGATTAATCATTGAATTAAAAAGAGTGGTCTTTGTTGATACGGTTGTCGTTGTTGTTGAGCAGAACGCACTTATTTGCTATTTTAGAGCTAGTTTACAGCTAGAAAAAAAGATACTTCTTAGCTCTTAGCTAAAATCTGTGCAGTAGACATAGGACAGAGAATTTATATGAAACATCCAATAATACGATAAAAGCATTAAAAGTTGTGGCTTTTTGACCACCAATAGAAAGCGGAAAGGAGCAAGTCTCTCTGACTTATTTACGTATGCTTTCTTTTCACGCGATTCCAAAATGGTGAGTAAAATACACACACAATTCCATGTTTAAAAATTCTGTAATAGTCAAAGGATGAAATACTTCGAAGTAAGTAATGGAAATAAAACCAGTTAATTTTTTTCTGCAAATGGTTGTGGTGTAACTCCTAAAGAAAATGGAAAAGAACCAACCACTCCTACGCAAGTTACACACCATTGCCATATTGTTATAGAGAATTGTGCTCTCACTTCACACTTCGTTGGAAACTCGTACGATCGTTGTCTACAATAGGGAGCGAGCGTATAGGTAACTGTTCCCCCCCCCCCTCTCCGTCCCCCCCCCCCCAAGCTCAGCAAATAAAACATAATCAGCGAAAATGTGGCGTAATGCATACTGGCTGGTCCTCTCAGTGGAGGAGAAATCTGTGCGTCAGCAGAGTGTGTCCAAAACGGAGGCAGTTTAACAGTACTTCGTGCCACCTCTGTGACTGGAAGGAACAGCACCTCGGTCGGGTGTCTGGCTTTGCAAATCACATCTTGTAATGTGATACTTCCACACATTCCTCCTGCCAACTCTGGATTTTCCATTTAACAAGTTGTTGCGCCGAATCCTTGCGTGGCCTAAAACACGATACCCGTAGAACACTATAACGGGAAACCATAGCGCACCCCACGTTTCCTCCCTGCTCAGATACGTCATTGTAGACTGCCACATTTCTGCAGAAGTGATATGAAACATTAATAAATATGGCTTTAAAAATTCATGGAGTACAGTCTCCCTTTTAATCTTTTTTGTAAGACAATATTCGGCCTAAAAGCAGCAATGGTGACTGACAACTCTAACCTGCAGGAAGTCTGATGTACCATCCTCACCAAGCGCCCTGAAACATCGTTGAATCTGTCACTCTCAGAAGTGTCCCTGGCTAAATAAATATACACCGATAACGATGGAAGTCCACGCACACTATTTCCTGCCGAGTTCTGTTCACTTTAGGGCGACTTGCAACTGACGTGTTGCTGTTGAAGTGCAGTTAAAAGTAACACAGGAGAGAGTGACGCTCAGTGTGATTCCTCATGGGACGCTGCACCCCTATTCAAACCGCTCTGCTACGAGTTCCTCAACTCAGTATCTGAAATATACCTTAAAGGAATGGACCATAGAAAGACGGGTAGTCATCCACTTAAGCCGCATTGATGGAATTGTCTGAGGATGTAATGCCTCCAAATGTTCTCTTAGGACTTCTTCATATCGAAAACGATAACTATGAACCGTTGCCTGCGTAGGCAGGATTCCAGCTGGGTCAGATTACCTATGTCGGAATCATATTTCTTGAACCCAAACTAGGAACCAATAGAGAAACCAAAGAACATGGCAATTCGCCATACATTCAAATAACTTTCTTACTCTGTTCTTCAGAGGAAACCTACGATAACCATTCACGCTAGTATCAAGTGGTATTAGTACTGCATAGTCCCATGAATCGGAATGAATGTCTGTCCTGTTTCCCATGTCCTATTTAAAAGGGCAAAGAGGATTTCTTTTGCATTCCCTACGAGATGCCGCAACTTAGTAACAGTGTACTTTGTAGTGACTATGTGTCGTGTCACTAGTCAAAGATAATGCTGAATTCAGCTCCTCTATAGAGAAGGGGCATTTATAAACTTCCTCGGCCATAGTTCTCTTACAATAGAGGACTATAATGAACGACTGATAGTAGCTATCATTTCTACGAAATGTTCCTTAATTGCCTTAGTTATGTCTCCTTAGCTCGTGAGGTGAGAACCATTGTACATTATCCCATTATAGCAGTTACTCGATAGCCCCCGTCTCAATCGCAAATACTCTTGATGGTCTCTAATACTAATGTATAAATGGTAGAGTGATGTACTGAATTCAGGAATGCCACGATCTCTTTTTGCTCTCTTTAATAATGTTGAGGTACTTTTCTCCACACGAAAGGCTCCGAAATTATCTGCCTCTTACTGATGTTTAAACCATCGCTACGCAGCACGCCTGAACCTGACTGCAGAACAGCAGTCCTCGTTCTACAAGCGGTTGGTTGTCTGCATGATTGATCTGCTGGCTGTAATGGATGCATCAGTGGCGCTGTGGTTCACAGTCGTAATGTGATTCACCCATTCCTGGGTACTGACACTATGTCAGAACACAGACAGTTGGCTATAGAGTGTCTAGTTATTAATAATTTTTATTGTGCTACACTGACTCTGATGTAGCTATTTGTGTTAACATACGGCTGCCAGACTACTGTTACTTGCTGTATGAACACTGTGATCAGGTGCAGAGGACCGAGCCTCTGCCACATATCATCATGCGAACGGGATATCGAGGGGCATGGCATGGGTACACCACTCTCTCAACCGCTGTGAGTTTTATAGACCTTTGTAGTCGCTACTTCCCAGCCAGGTAAGTCCTCAGTTGGCACCAGGAGGCAGTTCCAGTACTTCCAACGAGGAAAAATTCTTAGTGGTACCGGGAAATGAACACTACCTCCCCGCCAAGATGTCAGACGTACTGACTACTCAGCTATTTAGGCTCATAAAACTTGCTATACAAAGCTAGTAACAAGAGTATAATCTTTCTGGGAAAAGCTTTATTTCACTGAAGCCCATGTGGTGGTACATTATTTCCTAATTTTCATACAACGGAACAGAAACAGTAAGTTTGGCACTGTAGAGATCCCATATTCAAAAATGTTCAAATGTGTGTGACATCTTATGGGACTTAACTGCAAAGGTCATCAGTCCCTAAGCTTACACACTACTTAACCTAAATTATCCTAAGAACAAACACAAACACCCATGCCTGAGGAAGGACTCGAACCTCCGCAGGGACCAGCAGCACAGTCCATGACTGCAGCGCCTCAGACCGCTCGGCTAATTCCGCGCGGCGATCCCATATTCACTTTGAACAATTATTTATGACTTTTCAGTCATTCTACCATTTAATTTCCACTAGTTTCCTTTAATTGATACATTTTAATTATAATCATTTGCTTTAATTTTTTTACTATTCAGTAAACTCAAAATGTGTTGGACTACAGCATTGAAGAACCTAATGTCCGAGTGCAAATGAACGCAAGAAAATTAGAAGTGGATCTTCACCTCCATACTCTGCTGTGTCTCTACTACAGTTGTTCAGTCGTCTATTGACGAACGATCTGTACTTTATTGTGACCATGTGTCTTGTCACTAGTCAAAGATAATGCTGATTTCAGCTTCTCTATAGAGAAGGGGCATTTATAATCTTGGTTGGCGTCATAACAAAAGAGCAAAAGTATGTAACGGAATTATAGCTGTGCTCCTCTAGCAGCAAGATAATAAGGTGAATACGTACGCAATATGTGTGGAATGTGTCATTCTCATGAGACATTTCAACAAAAGTATTTATTTCATATCTTGACTGAAAGAAGGCTTTCACTTTGGTGTCAGTGTTGAGTTATTAAATGTTGCAGCTATTCAGATGTATCTGTTTTAATACGTGGCTTATCGTTATAGACAACAACTAATAATGAAACGAAATTAATTTGCGTTATCAGACAATTCAAGGTCGAAGGCTTTTTTACGAACGACATATTGACTTACTGTGCACGTTCATATTTTCCCTGCGCAAAGACTGTTCCATTGACTTACTCCTCATCCAGTGTCGAGAAATAAACGTGTCATGAAGCAGTACTGGTATCATAGAAACTTGTACTGTGTTTCTTACAAAGACTGTTGACATAATGATGTAGAATAATGGTTTATAAGATACACGAATAACACTTGATCTACTACCTTCCGCACACTGTGGATTGAACGCCTTATTGGCCCGCCTGTACACTCGACGTGTTGTATCATTTGAAAAGAGCAAGTATCGCGACTCGTTGGGGCACACTACACGGCTCCTGTCAGCCAATGTTCAGTCTGGGTTGTCTGGCCCATTAAAAATCTCTTACGTGTTCGAGCAATTACGAGAGAAAACCACGCGTTCTAGTTAGCCTGGTGCAGGGTTTTGCCTCCATCTGTATCACATCTGTCGCCTCTTTGTTTACATATCCAGTGACCAGTGTAGACGGCTCAGTCAGATCAGAGCCCGAGACAATGAGTCACGAAACTCCCACCGTGGTTTCGCAGATTCGCTGCTGCAGCGTTGCCAATCGGTGGTACTTACAAACACACTGCAAAACGATTGTCCTTTAGGTAAATGGAGAGGAAGAGCACATCCATAATACAGGTGAGGTCGTACTGTGGAGCTCATTGGGACGCAATAATTATGGGAAGGCGTTTTCTAATGCTGGCTGACATAAAATGTTCTTAATTAATTATGTAGTGTGGTATCGATAATAGACAGAGATGGAAACCCACTCATTTTCGTGTAAAATTTGAAATTTTCCCGGCGAATCAACTGGTCAAAAAGATTTCGGGCTTGCAGCCGGTCGTCGTAAACTTCATTGCACGATATTTCGGCTGGACAACTGCCAGCCATCTTCAGGGGAGCCGATCAAGGACTGACGAAGACGTTCTCCGCTTCAGCTTCTGATAGTACTACCGCGCATGCGTTGAAATTGCGGAGACAGAAGGGCCACACCGACCAGCGGCAGCGCCCTCGCTGGTGTAACTGCAGTAATCAGCGGCCGTCGATATTCTCGCTGGCCTCAGCTATCGTGACAGTGGTTACCAATTGAATAACGCATGGAGTCCCGTCACCTCAGAAATTTGCTCGAGACAAAGACGCCAGAAGACTTCGATAGCTGCGGCCAGCGAGAATACCGACGGCCGCTGATTACTGCAGTTCCACCAGCGAGGGCGCTGCCGCTGGTCGGTGTGGCCCTTCTGTCTCCGCAATTGCAACGCATGCGCGGTAGTACTATCAGAAGCTGAAGCGGAGAACGTCTTCGTCAGTCCTTGATCTGCTCACCTGAAGATGGCTGGCAGTTGTCCACCCGAAATATCGTGCAATGAAGTTTACGACGACCGGCTGCAAACCCGTAATCTTTTTGCCCACTCCTTCTCTTCAGAGCGAATTACAATACTCAGTACTGACATTTTTGTGTAAGAAGTCAGAACCAGGGAAGATGTAAGGCAAATTCATTGTCACCACTGATGTTTATTTGTGCAGTTAAATGAGAGCGAGGGATTTAAAGGATTATTGTTGTTTGTCAAGGACGGAAAACTAGCACAACGCGATTCATTCGATGATGCAACAGTAGTAGCTGAAAGTGAATAGGAAGTGGAGTTTGTGCTGAATGTAGTGGAATATATACTAGCTGTCAAAATGGTGAAGATCTAAATGTTACAGCTGGGATAGAGAACCTAGGCGGTATATATACAATTTTATACCTGGGATGCAGAATACGTAATCATGATAGGTACACGGAAGGCACAGAAGCAAGGACAAAGCCAAAAGTGTTTTTTTAACAATAAATAGCGGCTAATGTGAAAGAATAAAAAATGTTTTCCTACTTGTAAATGTAATCCAAGGAGTTCGAAGTCCGTAAGGGAACTCTCAAAACGAGCTACAATTTACACACATCAGGAAGTATGTGGCAAGCATGCGTATATACCCATAATCACTTCCTTTCGATGTAAAAAGCATATCATGTCACAATGCTGAACGATTTTCTACAATACGGTTACGACTTAGCTACTGCGAACTGTATATACCGTCTTACATTACACATAGTTCTTATTAGCATGTGTTACCTTTAGCATTAAGTAGGATATTAGTTTAATTACATTTTTCCTATTCATACTAGCAAAATCGCTGCACCATTTAGTGACTGGGAAATATGGAAATAACAGCAATACAGACAGCTGTTTCTCAGTTGATGTCATGGTTCAAATGGCTCTGAGCACTATGGGACTCAACTTCTGAGGTCATCAGTCCCCTAGAACTTAGAACTACTTAAACCTAACTAACCTAAGGACATCACACACATCCATGCCCGAGGCAGGATTCGAACCTGCGACCGTAACGGTCGCACTGTTCCAGACTGTAGTGCCTAGAACCGCTCGGCCACAGTTGATGTCATGCTATTCCTCTTCTACTACATGCCAGACTCTTAGGGAGCTGCCATCGTTCCATGGTCAGTTGCAACAGTTTTCAATGGAACTGAACAAAAAGTATGGACACTCGCTATTGTTGAAGTTATGAAGGAAGAAGGCGCACAGAAACTAAAATTATAACATCGGGAATGGATTGCAGACTCAGCATTTTAAGTGCACTTGACTGGAACACTGTTCGTAGTAAGACATTGCAAGGTAACTTTCCGATTTGGTTGGGATGCATTTAAATAGGGACACATTCTGATAAACACAGTCTAATTTCCTAAGCTCACAGGTGGTAAGGAAAATGTGGGGTTTGAAGAATTCATTGTGGCGTTGAAAGAATTACAGTGATACTTATATAAAGATTTTGAGAGCACTATCAATCTTACATCTGTTTCCAAGTTTTTTTCGAGGCCGTTTGCCATTCCAGTTGAAAGCGCCCCTGTGCATTTGCAGATGCCACTGATTGACTTGCAGGGTAATTCTAGTTTTAATGATATATTGTTCAGGACATCTACATTGCTTATCTCAGAGAGAGTTTCCAAGTCTCCATGAAGACGTTACAAAAGTGCTACAATATTTCCATCGACATATTTGTTAAAAGTCCGTTTGTCGATTACGAAAGTAAATAAATTACGTATATATGGCAAACTGAGTGCGAAACTCTGTTAAATTGCCTGTGTCTGTCCGTAAACTGACAGTTTGTACCAGATAAAAATTATATTATGCCTTCAGGGGGGAAAAATTATTAAATAATACTGAAAATTTGTTTTGTTCGTGACCTTTGTTGTTGATAAATGTGAAATACAAAACCAAGTTGCGTGCAGTGCGGCTGTTCTGCCATTTTAATTCTGCGCGTTCCTTTCACCTTTGCCCCCTCCTGGCACTCAGACAGCCTGGCGTAGCGGTTGGGGTGGGTTGTGTTGGGGGAAGAGACCAAACAGCGAGGTCATCGGTCTGATCGGATTAGGGAAGGAAATCGGCCGTGCCCTTTCAAAGGAACCATCCCGGCATTTGCCTGGAGCGATTTAGGGAAATCACGGAAAACCTAAATCAGAATGGCCGGACGCGGGATTGAACCGTCGTCCTCCCGAATGGAAGTCCAATGTGCTAACCACTGCGCCACCTCGCTCGGTGCTTGGCGTAGCGGTGGGGGAAATATAATGCGAGGCTGAGTGCGTTGGCACTCATGCGCAGGCATGTCTCACGTGCAGAAATCTTCGCTGCTCCCTCCCTATGGAGTTCTGCGGCTGTTTATCATGGACTATAATAGGTACAGCCTTTGTTCCAGCTGCACCAGGACAACATACCTTTCATGTGTTTATTATTTCAAGAGCTTCTAGCTAGAAGCAACTAATTTATTTAATTTGCCTGTGTCCCTTCGTAGTATATATCTTGGATTTCTCACGGTTTTGTGTAGTACAGATCTCCACCATGTTCAGTATATATATGGACTGTGAATGCTGTATTCGGATGCGAACTGAATTGGTGAACTTTCGCTCATAGCTGCAAGCAGTGTTCGCTTCGATCACGCTGATTGAGGCCGTTACCAGTGGGTATCACAGTGGTGGAACGGACCTGGGGTTCCAAGAGATCTGAAGCACGTCAGATGTGTCTCGTGATCGGTTTGCTACTGTGGTCAGCACTGAGGTTCAGCCCTCGCCCGTCGTTGGGTGGAACGTCGTTTCATTGTGTAGCGGGCAACCAAACACTTTCTGAGGGATCAATTAAAATACCTCCCAGGTTTGTCTCACAAACATGTTTCCTGCGCTGTCTGTGGCTAGTAAAAAAATGGTTCAAATGGCTCTGAGAACTATGGGACTTAACTTCTGAGGTCACCAGTCCCACAGAACTTAGAACTACTTAAACCTAACTAACCTAAGGACATCACACACACCATGCCCGAGGCAGGATTCGAACCTGCGACCGTAGCGGTCGCTCGGTTCCAGACTGTAGCGCCTAGAACCGCACGGCCACTCCGGCCGGCAGGCTAGTAAAGATCCTGAGCCAGATGCAGTTGCTTTCCTTGTTTCAGAGGAAGCAACTTCACTTGCAAGCTCTGGGAATTCACAGAGTGTGGGATTACTGATAGTTGGGAGCTCGTACGCTAGGCAAGTGTAGGAGTCTGTTAGACATATGGTTGCCAAGGAGGGAAAGAAGTCCAGTGTGCATTCTGCTTACAAACCAGGGAGAGTAATCCCAAATGTAGAACAAGTCGTTCTGAATGCTACAAAGAGCAAAGGATGCAGCCAATTGCAGGTGGTGGCTTATTGATACTAATGATGTGTGTCTCTTGGATCAGTATAGATATTCTCCGGTTTCTAGCGGCTATCTGAAGTGGTAAAGACAGTCAGTCTCTTCCGCAACAAAAAGGTAGAGCCCACCGTCTGTAGTATAGTCGACATGACTGACTGGAAACCTTTGTTTGAGAGCCGAAGAAAGGGTAGGATGATTCTGTGACTGTGTAGGCTGCATATACCTTGACTTACGTTATACTGTGATAGGTTATAGCATTCCGCTCGGTAGGTCAAGGATCCACTACACACACGAGGCAGCTACACGTAGTGGGTGCTGTGCGAAGTGGACTTGGTTACTCTTTAGGTCACAGGGTAGAAAAAGTGCAAAAAGAAGGGTTTACTCTCAAAGGCTGAGATCCAAGTACAGGATGATGGTAGAACCAAGAAATAATGGTTTAGTAGTTGTAAATTTTCGTAGCTATGTTGGGGAAGAACCAGAGATTCAGGTGCTCATTGAAAGCTGTGAAGCAGATATGGTATTAAGTACTGAAAGCTGGCTAAAGCAGGAGATAACTTCTCGCGAAGTTTTGAACCAAAAGCCTAATGCTATTGACAAAGGACACATTAAATTCACTTGGTGATGGGGCATTTGATACTGTCAGAAGTAACAGTTCAGCTGAGGTAGACAGCTGCTGCGAGTTACGAGGGACGTTTAATAAGTACTACAACACATTGTTTTTAGGCCACTATCGGTTGGAAACAGACGTAATTTGTTGTAGATAATCATAGAAATTCCCATAGTTTCATGAAGTTCCGATAGGTGGCAGCGCTATACGTAGCCTTCAAAATAGTGTCTGTAACGGAGGTGCTTTCTAAACAGAGAGCTTTTGGCGTAAAACCAGAGTATCGCAGATATTCCTAGACACTTATAGAGTGTCTGCGGAGACCTGACAGTGAATAAAAGCACAATGAGTCGTTGGGTGAGGCGTATTTCATCATTGCAACAAGGACGTGCAAACCCATCCGGTATTAGGCGTGCCGGCCTGCCGTACATACTGTGTAACAATTATTGAACTGTATGAGATAAAATCGTCATAACTTCTGAACCATTTGCGTTAGCACGTTCAAACTGCGTGGTTGGCAGTGGGGTATGTTGGGAATTAGTATGCACTGTATGATTTGGTTTAGCGAAGAAAGCCCACTTTAATTAGGACGGATTCGTCAAAAAGCAAAATCGGCGCATTTTGGGACTAAGACTCCGCATTTCGTAATCGAGTGGTCTCTTCACCCTCAGCTGGTGACTGTGTGGCGTGCAATGTCCAGAAACGGAATAATCGGTGCAATATTCCTTCATGGCGCCCTGACTACAGGCTGATACGTGAAGGTTTTGGAAGATGATTTCATCACCATTATCCGAAGTGACCCTGATTTCGACAATATGTGGTTCATGCAAGACAGAGATCGAACCCACCGAAGAAGGAGAGTGTTTGATGTCCTGGAGCACTTTGTGGTCCGCATTCTGGCTCTGTGGTACCGAGAGGCCACTAGCATATTGGCCTATATTGGCTCCATATTCTCCGGATCTGAACAAATGTGACTGCTTTTTACGGGGATATATTAAAGACAAGGTGTACAGCAATAACCCCAAAACCATTAATGAACTGAAAACAGCCCATAAGGAGGTCATCTACAGCATCAGTGTTCCGACACTTCAGCGGGGCATGCAGAATTTCGCAATTGGTCTGCGCCACATCATCACCAATGAGAGCAAGATTATGGAACATGTGCTAACCTAAATCCGAATATCTGTTGTGACGCTTACATGTTAAATAAAGTGTGTGCACGGCGTAGTTTGTAACTAATTTACGTTTTTTTCATATAGTTCAGTAATAGTCACCCCGTAGCTGTTACTCCTACAGTGTTGGAATGTGCGGAAGGTCTCATTCGAGATGAGCGACGGATCACAATCAAACACCTACAACTGGACGTCTCTGTTGGCAGTGCTGACACACTCATCCACCAGTTGAGGTACTCAAAGGTGTGTGCTCGCTGGCATTCTCGCTGCCTAACGGAAGACCATAGAGAGCAACAAAGGACCATCTGTGCGGATATGCTTGCGCGTTACGAGGCTGGTAGTGACGATTTTCTATCAAACATCGTCACAAGCTATGAAACATGAGTTTACCACTTCGAACCGGATAGAAAACGCAATTCATGGAGAGGCGCCAAACCACACTTCTCAGAAGAATAACCTCCATTCCTTACCCTCAGCTGGTAAAGTCGTGGCGTCGGTATTCTGGGAGGCTGAGGGACTTATTCTATTTGATGCTCTTCCTCACAGTGCAACGACCAACTCTTAAGTTTACTGCACCACCTTCAGGAAAATGAAGAAACGACTCCAGCGTGTTCGTTCGTCACCACAAAAATTGAGACGTACTTCTCCTTCTTCATGACAATGCTACGCCTCACACAAGTGAGCACACCCGAGAGGAGTTCACAAAACTTCACCGGACTGTTCTTCCGCGTCCACCCCACAGCCCCGATCTCGTATCTTCTGACTTCCATCTTTTTTTTGGCCCAATGAATGATGCACTCCACAGGTGGCAGTATGGGGATGACGTGGAGTTTATTGATACAGCAAGACGTTGGCTCCGAAGACGACCATTAGAGTGCTACCACACAAGCATACAAGCTCTCCCAGTAAAGCGGCCAAAGGTGATCGCATTGAACAGATATCAAGCTGGAAAATAGGGTTTAGTAGTCAAAAGAGTCGGAGTAATATGGAGTATTGGAATCCGAGATAAGACCAACCTGCTTTGATCAAATAAAATATGTTGTATTACTTTTTAAACGCCGCTCGTAGTATGGGTAGAGGCTACACTCGACCACCGGAATAAATAAATAATTGTATCCTTTTACCGAGCTTCTGGTTCAGATTGGGTGAAGGGTTCAACTAAAATTCGAGTCTACTTTCTAATTGGTTCCCGACTCCTACAGTTATAGTTAGTGTTGGCTTCGATCCATCCACTGTATGGTGGCGAAAATACACGTTTCAAATCGGTGGTAGCCATTACACACCATCCGACATCTTACTAGATACTTTCTTCACAAATTATTTTGACCATTTACTTCAGGAGCCCTCACAAAGTGGAATTGTTTTTGATGACATACGAGACCTCTAGGCCAGAAACAGTCCTGAGCAAGTAGGGGGCATGATGAGTGATACAGGGATTAGTGAGCACAAGTCGTAGTAGCGAGACTGAATACAGTAACATTTAACTGCATCAAAACTAAAAGCAAAATATATAACTGTTTAAAAAATCACATAAAAATTCGCTTTAGGGTTTCCTAAGAGGCAGTCTCTATTTCTTCCGAACGAACAATGTAAGTGTTGGCCAGATGTGGCCCAAATTCAACGAAATAGTATTGACAGTAACTGAGATAGTCATACCAAGTAAACTGATAAGAGATGAAATGCATTCCTCATGGGACACAAAAGGTTCAGGACACTGTTACAGGCGAAAAAAAAATGTATGCCACACTTAAAAGAACGGAAAATCTCTAGGAAAACATCTGTTTTAGATAAATTTGAAATGTAGCACAGACTTCAATTCGAGATGCTTTTAAGAATTTCGACAGTATATGTGGTGAAATATCCAAACAGATTCTTGTCGTGTGTGCAGTACTCAAGTGGCAACACACAACAATATCTTCATTGCGCGATAGTTACGAACAACTGAAACGAGCTTACTACAGACAGATTTATGAAATTCCTTCACCAAAACAGATACAGTAAATAAGCCAGAAATCGAATCGAGAACAGTTGCCAATATGAGTAACTTAGAAAAAGATATCCATGGTGTAAAGGGCCATCTAAATCACATACCAAGCTTTAGTCTTCCAGACCAGACTGTATACCAATTAGGTTTCTTTTGGAATATGCTGATGAGACAGCTCCATATTTAGCAAACATGTACAACCGCTCGCTCGATGAAAGATACGTGCCTGTGGGCTGGGAAGTTGCGCAGGTCACACCTATTTGTTAGACAATGTGAGCAGCCTCTCAGATTGTTTACAGATAATGCTCTCGGTTTCTTGTCTAGTAAAGTCATCAGAAAATAAATACAAATTATAAAACGTTTAGATTAGATATATCTATGGTGCGAAAAGTGGAAATTTGCAACAATAAGAAGTGTGAGATCTTCCACATGCCTACTAAAAATAATCGGTTAAATTTTGGTTACACGATAAATAGTAAAAATTTAAAAGTTGTCCACTAAACTAGATACCTAGGAATTACTAATACGAACAACTTAGGCTAGAACCATCATACTGAAATGTTGTGGAGAGAGGCGACGCAAAGACTACAGTTTTATTATCAGTGCACTAAGAAGATGTAACAAATCTACTAGTTAGACTACCTATACCACTCTTCACCATACTCTGCTAGAGTATGGATGTGCAGTATGGCATCCTTTCCAGACGAGATTGACACAGGACACTGAAAATACTAAAGAAGGGCAGCTTATTTTACGTTATCGCGAAAAAATGAGAGAGTGTATCGGATATGATAACTGAACTATTGTGGCAACCATTAAAACAAAGCCGTTTCTCGTTGCGGCGAGATCTTCGCACAAATATTCAACCATAAACTTTCTCCTCTGAATGAAAAAATGTTTTTATCACTCCCATATAAGTAGAGAGTAATGATCACTATATTAAAATAAGAGCTCGCAGGGAAACATTAGGTATTGATTTTTCCCATGTTGTATTCTA
Organism: Schistocerca piceifrons; assembly: GCF_021461385.2. Lineage (NCBI taxonomy): Eukaryota > Metazoa > Arthropoda > Insecta > Orthoptera > Acrididae > Schistocerca > Schistocerca piceifrons. The sequence goes on from NC_060149.1 coordinate 561,429,045, forward strand.
GAATGGAACGGTAGAAAAATAGTCTGATAGAGAAATAGTCTGAAAGTGATTCTGTTAACATTCTGCGAAACACTTAATTGTGACCTGGTGAGTATTGATGTAGATGTATACGTATATGCCTCTTTATACGCCGCTGTGAATAACAGGTTTCAGTGAGATACCTGACTACAAATGTCCATTGCAAGCAGATACCTTCGCAATGTTTACCCTTGACTGTTTAAGACTGAGCTGGTTTCACTAACCGCAGCTGTCAATGTCGAATTTATATAAATTTTTATTAACAATGTGTGACACCGGTCTGCGCTCCCTGTCGGTTACTATATCTCTACGACCACTTTTCGCACGCCATGTCACTTTTCTGCGAGCTGTACACCAATCCTTGAACACGCGTTGTGCAGTCCGCGTTGATACACCAACAAGTCGGGATACTTCATTCAGGGTGTAGTCATGGGCATGTTCAAACACGATAGCTGCTTTCTGGCATTATGTCACGTCGATACATTTTACTGTGCTGATTCCATGTAACGGACTAACACATACGCACTATTTCATTTCAATAACCTGGGTCAGCTGTGAATGGTCCCTTGACTGCCTGGTAAAGATTTCTATGCTATCTACACACCACAGAGCTACAAAAGAAACAGTCTATTCTTTTAAGGGGGTAATTAATGTTTTATCCAGCGAGCTTCTGTATATATACGGTAGATGGAAGTTGGTTTTGGAGACATGTGTTCTTATTGGTGTTGTAATCTAGCAGACGTTCGTGCATCCTCCATAAGGATAGTGACCTCTCCTTATAGTGTGCTAGAAGTCTGTTTCTGAAAATAAGACCTAGCTGACGCAATTATAGGGGTTGATAAAAACAAGGAAGCAGCGCGATAAATGCACGCTTGAACATAAATACAGATGATAGCCAAGCCTGCAGGTTTCGCTGTTGTATTTCACCGCAAACACTGCCTGTACAGTGTCCTCAACGTGTTTTAAGTGTGGCTCGTGGTCGGAATATTATAGTTGTGGGTTGATAATGGTGGACCTAAGTGAATTTGAAAATGGGCAAATGGTTGGTGTTCGTATGGTGGGTGCTTCCGTAACCAAGGGAGCGGAAGTGTTTGGTGTTTCTAGTGGCATACTATGGGAGATTTATACCGCATACAGGAAAAGTGTAAAACCTGATCCGCTAAGGCACAACGCGGTCGAATGTGTGTGCTGAGTGATGGTGGCGGAGACATTGAAGAGGATTGTGACTAAAAATAAGAGGGCAACAGCTGCAAAAATTCCTGCAGAAATGAATGTCGCATTCGTAAAACCTGTCAGCACCAAAAGAGCGCGAAGGAAGCTCCAGATTTGGGGAATTGCAGTGCCAGCTGGAATTGCATAACAACTCATCAGTAATGAAATGGCTTGTAACAGGAAAATCTGGCGACGCAGCCTTAAAACCTGGATTATGGAGCAATGGAATGATGTTATTTTATCGGAGAAGTCTTGATTCAAACTGCTTCTAGCTGCTGGCTGAGTTTACATCCCAAGAGTGAAACATTGCAGTTCGATGATGATTTAGGCAGTCGGGTCGAGGTATTACGTGGGCCACGTGGTTACTCTGTAAGGGCTCATCTACGATGAGCATGTGACACTGTACAGCCAGATGAAACGGCCCCTGTTCAAATAGCACGCATCATCCTGCACTTGTTTTGTGAGCACGAATTGTCGTATTTCCCCTGGCCACCCAAGTCACCAGATCTCGATATAATTGAGCCTTTCTTTGTGGTCTACTGTGTAGGGAAAGGTGCGAGATCGCTATCTACCTCCATTATCGTTGCCTGAACTTGCAGCTATTTTGCACGAAGAATGGTATAAGATTCCCTTGAAAATCATACAGGATCCCTATTTATCTAATCCGATACAAATGAATGCCAACGATTCTCCTACACCCTATTAAAGGCGATAATGTGATGTGTTCGTTGCGTTTCCATATTTTTGTGGACTCCCTGTATGTTACTCGACATGGGCTACAGATGAAAGTCGACATAAGAAGAAAAGGATTCTTGGAACAACTGATGATCGAGAACAAACATTTAGGTGCGTACTATACTGGCGAATAATTACTTAAGTTATCAGTAATTAATGACGATCAACATTTAGTCGTTTTTAAAATCAGCAACCAAAGGCTCATAAGCGCAGTAACAATCAAGACGTTACGAAGACATTCTAAGGCCACACATCTGTCTGTGTACAATGTCACATAAGCGTGTATTATCTAACGAGAGGAACAATCCTAGACACTGAAATTGTTGGAGTCTCAGTCCATGAGATTCCTCCACGGGTCTGAAGCTATTTACGTCACTTCTAATACAATATGGGAACCTCCTGCGGACACAGGGTACAGTTGCCCAGTAATTTCTGTGACCTTCACAAGGATGTCTCCCTGCTGACTTTCCAGAGGAAACTTGCAGTTACCAACATGTGGGAGTGCGAACTCTACGCATTACAGTCCTCGGACACACATTGATTATAAGCTTCACCCTAAAAGTATGCACGCGTTAGGAATACCTACGAAAGATGCGGTAGCTACTGTGATCTTATTGTCTATGAAATGCTTGATGGTTTCTGTGGCATTAGTGATCTTAGACCACTGAGTCTAAAGCTAGTAACAGATGCATGGTTTTATTGCGTAATGATATTCGGTAGTGTATGTCGGTTAACATCCTTTACATTAGACTGGATCTACATCTGCATCTACATGACTACTCCGCAATTCACGCTGAAGAGTTTTGCATAGGGTCCCTACAACCACATTCTGGCTATTTCTTCATAATTCCATTGTAGAACAGTACATGCAAGAATGAACAGCTAAATCTTTCTGAACGAGCACTGATTTCTCGTATTTTATTAGGAATCTCCAGTTCCCTGTGTAACTGGAGCTCGGGGAAATATTTTCACTTTCGGAGGAGAAGACTGGCGATTGAAATTTCGTGAAAAAATTTCGGCAGCCACGAAAAACGCCTTTGGTTTAGTGAGTGTCTGCACAACTCGAGTATCACATCCGTAACAAACTCTTCACTATTTCACTATAATACAAAAATTTTTCGATGCTGACCCTTGACTGAAATTTACTCACTGTGGCGCTAGCTGATTATTAGTGTCCGCTAGAACGGGCTGATTCCCAGTTGCACGCTCTCACTGCATACTTTTCTTTCCAAATGACTACCTCGACACGTTTCGCTACCTGACGCCAATCTTCCACCTGTCAGTATGTCTGTCCTACTTTTAAGTCTCCATAGAGGCTATAATTCTCACTCAGCACACTGGGAACAGAGTATCCGCTCGGGAATGTCTTAGGTGTCTTAGTTGTCCTGAGGTGGCAGAATGTCACTCCTCTGAAGGTCGTTTGTCCCAGAGGAGAAGGTCAGTAACGTTTTCAATCTCTGCACAGTTCGAAAGTGTGGTAAGAGGCAGTTTAATTATTTAGTTTTGTACTGCACATAAAATAAATAAAAGGACTGTCCTGTTCCATTTACGCTTATCATCTTCACCCAAATCCTTTAATACGCGTTTTTATGAGCATATTATTAACTGATTTTCGTTTGGTGTATATCTCAGTACAGAATTTTTTCTGTTAAGTCCTTTTATACGCTCCATATTCATGCAATATGCGACAAAATATCGTAGGTATGGATGTACGTCAGTATAACTTACAGCGATCTGGCAAAATTCATGGGACTCTTAATATCGTGTTGGACTTCCTTTTGCCCAGTGCAGTGAAGCACCGCGGACGCGGCACGGACTTAACAAGTCGTTGGGAGCCCCTGCAGAAATATTGGCCATGCTAACTCTATAGCCGTGCATATTTGCGAAAGGGTTGCCAGTGCATGATTTTATGCATGAACTCACCTCTCGATTAGGTCCTATAAATGTTCAACAGGATTCACGTCGTGCTACGTGGTTGGCCAGACCATTCACGCGAACTGTCCAGTATGCTTTTCAGATCATCGCGAACAACTGTGGCCCGATGAGATGGTGCATTGCCATCCATAAAAATTTCACCGTTGTTTGGGAACATGAAGTCGATGAATGGCTGCAAAAGGTTGCTAGGTAGCCAAACATAGCCATTTTCAACCAATTATCAGTACATTGGTACCAGAGGACCCAGTCCATTCCATGTAAACACAGCTCACATCATTAAGGAGCCACCATCAGCTTCCACAGTGTCTTGTCGACAACTTGTGTCCATGGCTTGTGGGGTTTGTGAAGCACTCGAACTCTACTATCTGCTCTTACCAGTGAAATCGGGATTTATACGACCAGACCACGGTTTTCGAGTCGTCCAACCCATATGGTCACGAGCCCAGAAGAGGCACTACAGGTGATGACGTAATGTTAGTAAAGGCACACGAGTGGGTCGTCTACTGCCAAAGCTCATTAAGGCAAAATATCACCGCACTGTCCTCACGGGACGTCCGTCATAGTCCCACATCGATTTCTACGGTTCTTTCACGCAACAGTACTTGTACGTTAGCGCTGAAAACGCAATGCAAACGCTGCTGCTCTCGGTCGTTAAGTGAAGGCTATCGGCCACTGCGTTGCCCATGGTGAGAGGTAATGTGTGAAATTTGGTATTCTCGGAAAACTCTTGACACTGTGGATATTGGAACAACGAATTCCCCAACGATTTCCGATATAAAATGTCCCATGGGTTTAGCTCCAACGACCATTACGTGTTCAAAGTTTGTTAAGAGCCGTCGTGCAGTCATAATCATGTCGGAAACCTTTTCACATGAATCACCTGAGAACAAACGACGGTTCCGCCAAGGCGCTGCCCTTACATATCGTGTGTACGCGATACTGTCGCAGTCTCTATATGTGCACATTACTATTCCATGACTTCTGTTACCGCCCGTTACATTCAAGATGCGGTAGTAACTCCAACTTCCATTCTGTGAGTGGCAAACAGTTACGATCACGATGAGATTTGGCCGGCCGGAGTGGCCGAGCGGTTCTAGGCGCTACAGTCTGGAAGCGCGCTACCGCTACGGTCGCAGGTTCGAATCCTGCCTCGGGCATGGATGTGTGTGATGTCCTTAGGTTGGTTAGGTTTAAGTAGTTCTAAGTTCTAGGGGACTGATGACCACAGCAGTTAAGTCCCATAGTGCTCAGAGCCATTGATAATAATAAAGAGCCACGATGAGATTTTCCTAAAGTTTATGAAACAGGATAGACAAATCTTCAGTTAAAACTCTGACATTATTTTCTACCGACAATATTTCCGTGTAGACATACAGTATGGAGAAAAACTATATGACCACTGTCAGCCGTCACGGGTACGTGACGCAGTAAGGAAAATTTATAAACAGAGCAGAGACGAATGGAGAATCATGCTAGCGACGTTACGAGCCGCAACTACGGAAATCCACTCACATAAGGGACTCTGACAAAGGGAATGTCATTATGCCCCGGCGGCTGGACCTACCATCTCTTAAACGTCAAAGATGGTAGTCTGTTTGCACTCTTACATCGTGAGCATCTATGGGAAGTGGCTTTAGGACTGTGGAACCAGTAGTAGAGTGTTGGGCGTACGCACCTCATCACAGGCCGTGGTAGTCGGAGACTTGCCCACAATGTAAAGCAGGGTAGGCGGCGATATGTGTCAAATCTGGATACAGGTACTGGTGTGTTCTGGAGCACGCCATTCAGCGTACAATGTTGAAAGTAGAATTTCGCAGCACGTTATCCTTACGACATTGTCAGTGACGACTGCAGTAGGATAATCAAAACTGGACGGTGGATTAATGGAAACGTGTCGCTTGGTTGGATTACGTGCGTTTCTTGTTACACCAGTTTGATAGCTGTGTCCGGATGCACCGCCGTCCGGACGAACGACTACTCGGGTACGCCAAGTACTCAGGTCGGTGGATGCAGTATGGGGGACATTCACCTGGGCTCTCATGGAACTTGTGGTAGAAATCGAAAGCCCCATGACACCTGCGGAACAGATGACTATTATTGCAGACCACATGCATCACTTCATGCTTGGCCGGCCGTTCAGGCCGAGCGGTTCTAGGCGCTTCATTCTGGAACCGCGCGACCGCGACGGTCGCAGATTCGAATCCTGCCTCAGCCATGGATGTTCAAAAATGGTTCAAATGGCTCTGAGCATAATGGGACTTAACTGCTGAGGTCATCAGTCCCCTAGAACTTACAACTACTTAAACCTAACTAACGTAAGGACATCACACACATCCATGCCCGATGCAGGATTCGAATCTGCGACCGTAGCGATCACGCGGTTCCAGACTGTAGCGCCTAGAGCCGCTCGGCCACTCCTGCCGGCGGGCATGGATGTTTGTGATGTCCTGAGGTTAGTTAACTTTAAGTAGTTCTACGTTCTAGGGGACTGATAACATCAGTAGTTAGTTCCCATAGTGCGCAGAGCCACTTGAAGTTCATGCTTGGTATGTTCCCTGGTTGAAATGGCATCATACAGGAATATAACTATCCGTGTCACAAAATCAGCCGGCCGGTGTGGCCGAGCGGTTCTAGGCGCTTCAGTCTGGAACCGCGCGACCGCTACGGTCGCTGGTTCGAATCCTGCCGCGAGCATGGATGTTTGTGATGTCTTTGGTTTAGTTAGGTTTCAGTAGTTCTAAGTTCTAGCGGACTGATGACCTCAGATGTTAAGTCCCATAATGCTCAGGGTCATTTGAACCACAAAATCATAATCGTGCTATGGTGGTCTGAATAGCGTAATAGTAAACTCACATTGATGTCTTGCCCACCAGGAGCGCACCTGCAACGCTATGGGCGCCAAATACGCGGCCACAATCCGCCGACCAGTAATTTAAGGAAACTGCGTGAGCTGTGGTAGATATCTAGTGTCCCATACCATGTACCAAGGACTTTGTCGAATTTATGTGACATTCATCGGTGTATGTTCAGGGTAACTTTAGTCAAATTGCGGTATAAACTGAGTATTATTTAAGAAACAAGTGTGTAACCCAAGCCAAGTGTAATGTCAATGTGAGGAGTACAGATTAGACTGCCTCAGAAAGAGAGTAAAGCGACCAAAAGGGGACAAATAAACGACATGATACACCCTCCCGGCTAGCTGTGCGGTCTAAAGCACTGCTTCTCGAGCTGGAAGGCGTGCCAGTCCCCGGCACGAATCCGCCCGGCGGATTAGTGTCGAGGTCCGGTGTGCCAGCCAGTCTCTGGATGGTTTTTAAGGCAGTTTTCTATCTGCTTCGGCGAATGCGGTCTGATTCCCCTTAATCTGCCTCATGTACACTTTGTCGGCGATTATTGCGCTCCGCTGGGGGCCGACCCCCACAATAACCCAAGGTTCGCTGTGGGTCGGCGGTGGGGTGAGTGGAGTGCTGGAGCACGTTGTGAGGTTGTGTACCACTGAGGGCTACGGCGGGACGAAGCCACTCCGTCAGTACATACAGACATACGTACAAACGTAATGAAACATCAGAGGTTGAGCGAACATATGATGTTGTATTAGTCATTACAAATCCGTGTCAAATTCATAAGGAACTTGGGATTATGAGCGCAGCTATCACTACAACATTGCTTCCCCCTTTGACCTGGATACATGTAACGATCCAGTTGGGAAATGTGTCAGATAGTGGTTGTATCCTCTTCGAGGTAAGCTGGCCCAGAAATGTAACTGACCCTTGGTATCCTGCATACTGGGAATGAGATGTCTGAGCTAATCCCAGATATGTTCCATCGGGGGTAGATCTGAGGAACTAATTGGCCATGTGAGTACATTAACTTCACGCAAACGGTTCATAATGACACGAGGTATGAGTCGACGAGCGTTGTTATACGGAAAAATGGCACCATGATACAATCATGTGATGTACCGTAGTGGCCTCAGAATTCCATCAGCCACTGCCGCCATGACTTTAAATAATACCCAGTGGTCCCACACACCACGACGCTGTGTCCTTCATAAACCTTTAAAGTATAGAATCTACCGTAGCTCAGAGACGCATTCGCCGACTATGGTTATTACAGGTTATGAAGAACCACGTATAATTTATGAACACAATGTGGCAGAATTATTCAGCATTCCATGCTACACCACTCCAAATGAAGACGTTTGTATTGTGGTGTTAGCAGCAGCCTACGCGCAAGGCGGTATGCCTCTAGTTAGGCTACCACTAGTCTTCGACGAAAGCTGTGGGATGACACAGAATGATGCACGGAGTGTCTTCCTTTCTTTCGGAAGGAAGGTGAAAATTAGAAATTTTTCGACCATCTGGCCAAATGGAGCTCCACAATGAGTTCCCTTTCAAAGTTTGCGAGTTGCTGATAACGCTGACTCATGTAAGTACACGGCAGCTTTGTCTCCTTCACAGTGATCAATCAGCATCTGACGCTGTCTGTGCCCTTTATATACCCTATGTGGCAAGTAACAACACTAAAAAACAAATGTCCAGTCTCGTTCACCTCATTTCGATGTGTTTCATCACATTACATTGGACTTGTGGTATGTTTTGGAAGGCGATAGGCGACTCTGAGTTACTGATCTAACAGCAATCACTTTAACTACTAAAACGTAATGTAGACTACCTGCCCCAATGCATCTGCTACATTTATTTTGACATTTCATTCTTTTGTTGTTGATGGCCTTCATTGGAGGTTATTAGAGTTATCAGAATCTAAATGAACCAGAATACTGAAATAGTGTTAATGAAATGGTGGCCTTGACATTATTTTTGTCTATTACTGTTGGGTGATTAATATATCAACACGGGGTTCATCTTTTATAAAAGTTAAAGCACAAGTTTATTGATTAAAACTGGAAAAAAATACATGTTATGGCCCTGAGCACTATGCGACTTATCTTCTGAGGTCATCAGTCGCCTATAACTTAGAAGTAATTAAACCTAACTAACCTAAGGACATCACACACATCCATGCCCGAGGCAGGATTCGAACCTGCGACCGTAGCGGTCGCGCGGTTCCAGACTGTAGTGCCTAGAACCGCACCGCCAAACCGGCCGGAAAATATGGATAACGCAATTTGAGATTATCTAATACTGAACAGACTTTGATGGGTTTATTCTACACAGAAATTTTGCTAGTTTAGTGCAGCTGAGAAAAAGTGGCGAGATTGTGATCTTACTTCCCCTAACAAGCAGGAGTAGCAATATAATACACCTTTTCTCGATCTGCGGCGCTGTCTCAGGTGATAGTCATGGTTCAAGCGTCTGGAGAGCAGCGATGTGTGGCGCCTGTAATTCCCTGCGTCGCGCACGAAATATGCGTAGTCGCAGCTGGCGGTCTGTTAGATGGATCGCAATTACTCTCTAACGGAGCCCTGAAATCTCGGAGGCAGATTCCACCGTCTGACACTCCCATTCGCCGGTCATATAATGGACCAACTTGACTCACTCATACAGCGGTGCACACAAGGACATCAAACGTGAGAGTGGTAGATCTGTCACGAATAAGATTGCCCTCAGCACAGAGAGTTGTCATGGCTGTCAGTAAAGCTAAATCCTTACCATAGTTAAGTCCTCACTCCTTAACACCAGTGCCAGTGCGGAGTGATTGACTGGACAAGTGTCCCAAGAGCTCCGCTCCCCCTCCCCACTCCCCACAAATAACAGAAGTCAAGACCAGTATCCAGAACGGAGTCTGAATCATAAGACCCACTCGAGACAGGGATCTGAATTGGGACTCTCACTCCAGACATGAGTCTGAATCAGAAGACCAAGTATCTCCTCTACTCACTTTCCATTAGACTTTGGTAAACTCCACAAAAGCTTTCCCACAACCACCCCCACAAGGGTTTTGTGCTAATCAAAAGACTCGCCTCTGATTCGTCTGCTCTACTCATCGGATACTACTAATCAAAGTTAGCAATATTCTTCTCTTTGCAGGAGAAGCAACCAATCCCTGACTAGCAGTTTCCTGTGCAGAGAGGAGGAGATGTTGTGCTGCCGACCTGATTTCTCTCCGCAGCCTCTTTAGGCAGACTGTTATTTTTTCCCATAAAGCTCTAAAATGAACAATACTTTTATTACAGGGATCATTACCTCGACGGGCTGAACGCTACTGCTTGTCCGACCAGGGACCCTGGCTAAACCAAGAGAAGTGCTTTTGTGTTCCAACATGGACCATTTCAGACCAACCATAAATGTTGCGTTCCTTCTAAATTTATTTTGAAGGCTCGAAGCTTCCCAAAAACACTCTACAGGCTGAGCGACGACACCACTTGATGGCTGCTTCGATAGCGTCTTGTCAACGGTGAACACGGAAACTCGCGAATTTTTGTGGCTACCATCCCTTTTCACAAAGGGCATTTACGATGCTGTCGTAACATACTGGCTGGGTGACCTAGATTTCTTTCATACCCCCTAATCCGTTGTGGCAAGACGCGCCTAACGAGTAGATCCAGGTATTATGTTTTCCCACCTCCTCGACCGAAACCATGGTCTGCAAACCGCAGGAGGAATTCTTGAGCTCAGAATTCAGTCCCTAGTAAGTGCTTTGAAATATACCTTTCCCTAATAGTTGCACGTGACTTTCAAGCCCCAAAATTCCACTGCAGAATTTGCTATTAAATGACCAAGCTGCCTGCTTATTCTCAACTCCAGAAAAATACTATTCGAAGGAGAACCACCATAAAGATCCCACATTCATTAACAACGTACACCCTTCAATCAATGCTGGCTCACAAATACGATGTCTTGGATGAAAAATCAACATTCAATTGTACCCCTGAATATGGAGAATAGTGAGAGATTTACTTGTCCTCTCTCAGTATATTTCAAGACATAGAAATCCATGTAATACATATGTCATAGACCTGGGTCAAAATAATTATTCCCACAAGTACAGTAAATCTAGATGGCACCATCTTTCTAAGTCAAGATAGATACAACCAACGAAGGGCTTGAGTAGATGCGTGCACACACTCTGATTTAACACCTACTGCGCTACACATATTCAACAACTATGAAGATAAACAAGTGGAATATATGTTCATAGAGATCAAATCCCTTAACAGAAAGTGCCTGATATGTGTACTGTACAAAACTCCTAAAGTAGGCAGGTTTTCTTAATGGATTTGTTACTTAGCTGACATCCAATGACTAATCCTCATTCAAAACTACTCAGCTCTTGTTATTAATCCACTCTGTGTTACTACTTCCTTACTGGCAACACAATGCTCTCTACCTGCTTTTACACTGGTGGGTCAGCCTTTCGTAATATCTACAGGTCTGTTCTTCGTTACAACACAGGGATGTCTGGATATCTTTGATTAGGTAGTGCATATCCTTTGCTTCGAGTGTATATACTATAAGGGACACACAGAGAAACCGAGAATAGGCAGAAATCGAGACACTGAATTTAAAGTTGACATAGTTAAATTCCATATGTTGTTACAAGCATGTGTTCTTGAAACTGCAATGATGTATTAGTGAAAAGAAATGCGATGTAAGTTAAAAATCTAGAGGCTTTTATTAAGATTTTATCATTTCTTATTGGATGTATTTAACGCTATCCTTTTTGGAATAGAGTTTCCACTGAAGTTACTAAAGTTGGGGGAACCCAGCCAAAGTGGCTTTCGTGAGAGATATTAGCGAGGACATTACGTCCACTTTCCTAATTGTTTGTAGATCCACTTTTGATCCTGAAGAGAAGTTCAGTTTTGGGCATGACTTTAATTATAAAAGTCGGCTACTTGCGGATAGCTATCGTCCTAACAGCCTCAACCATGTTCTGTGCATGCTGCTTGAATGTATGGTGAGCTTGTGTTGTGTTGGGTCCTTGAGTCTTGGGACCTTCTGGCTCCATTCCAGGGCAGTTTTCGCCAAGGGCGCTCCACCAATTACAACTCGATATACCTGTACTCTGCCATCCGAACGGCCTTTTGCCGGTGTCAACACCTTATTGCCGTCTCTTTAGATCTGACGAAAGTCTGCGATACAACTTGACCACAACACATCCTTACTACCCTGCTTGAGTGGGGTGCCCGGGGACCGCTCCCTATTATAATACGGAATTTAACTGTCGCTCCGCACTTTCGGACTTCGAGTCGGTGATTCAGACAGTTCGCTCCGTATTCAAGAGAATGGTGTCCCGCAGGTCTCTATCCTGAGCGTTCCACTCATTTTAATAGCCATTTATGATCTTGCAGCAGCAGTGGGGTCCTTAGTGTCCCCCTTTTCATATAATGACGATTTTTGTATTTCCTTCTGCTCCTCTTGTATTGTTGTGGCTGAACGCGACTGCAGGGGGCCTACAAAAGGCACAATCAGGGGCCCTTACTCACGGCTTTCAGTTTTCAGCTACCAATACTTCATCATGCACCTCTGTTGCTGTTGTACTGTCCACCCACATCCGGGACTATACTTCGATGAACAACTACTCAATGTAGAGGAGAATTACCACTTTTTAGGACTGGCTTTCGACGCCCGCCTAACTTGGTTCCCTCATCTTTGTCAGTTTAAGGAAAAGTGTTGGCGGCATCTAAATTTTATTCGTTGCCTGAGCCACACCGACTGGGGTACAGATCACCCTATACTGCTGCAATTGTACAAAGCCCCTTGACTATGGGAGCCTGGTGTATGGTTCACCATCGCCCTCATAGTTGTGGCTGCTACACCCTATGCACCACTGTGGAGTTTGCCTTGCAACGGGAGCTTTGTCAACGAGCATAGTGAACAGCCCCCGCGTGGAAGGTGGCCTTCCTCCATTGCGAATCAGGCGACAATAGCTGCATGCAAATTATACCGCCGCAACTCGTAGTTCACCTCATCATCCAAATTACCATCGCCTTTCCCTTCACACGCCGATCTGTCTCCCGCAACAGCGGTCCAGATTGGGGATTTCAATGACAGTCCATGTCCTGTCGCTTCTTACTGAACTCGACAATTTCCCTCTACCACCTTTCCTGCGGGTCCACTCACTTACATCTCCATGGTCCATGCCTGGGTCAAAGCATTGTTGCATCTATCGCAAGTCGCAAAATGCTCACTTCCACCTGAGGCCCTCCGTGACAATTTTTCTCTATTCTCAGTGAGATCCAGGGCTCAGAAATAGTCTACACGATGGCTCGATAGTTGATGGTTACGTTGGCTGCGCTTATGCTCATGTTGGCCGTACTGAACAGCACTCCTTGCCGGATGGCTTTAGTGTTTTCACTGCAGAGTTGTTAGCAATCTCTCGTGCTTTTCAGCATATCTGCTCCTGCGCAGGTGAGTCCTTACCCATCTTTAGTGACTCCTTAAGCAGCCTACAAGCTCTCAACCAGTCCTTCCCTCGCCATCCTTTGTTAAAGACTACCCAGGAGTCTCCTTATGAACTCAGAAATAGAGTCGTTTAGTGTCCTTCATTTGGACCCAGGCTATAAACTTGCAGACAAACAGGCAAAACACGGTACCAGCAAACCAGTTCTGTAAATCTGCCTGCCGCAGAGTGATCTCTGATTGGTCTTAAGCTATAATTTTTTTTTTTTTTGATCTGGGATACTGAATGGTGCACCATCAGCACACCAAATAAACTACATGTTATCAAGGAGGCAACGAATATGTGGGGTCATCCATATGAGCCACTCGCAGGGGCTCCATAGTCCTTTGCCGGCTCCAAATTGGCCATACTTGGGTGGCTCATGGTCACCCACCTCAGTGTCGCTGTGGTTCCCACCTGACTATACCCACATCTTCTTGGACTGCCCAATTTTATAATACCTTCCACAAATTTTTCCTTTTATTGTCCGTTTTCCCTTTTTGGTTCGCTTCTTTCGTTTTTTTCTTTCAGTGTATTTCCCAGTTAGTTTTACACCTTTTTACTTTCCCCAAATCCTTTTGTGGATGGTTTTGACCCGAGACCCGTTTGAATGTAGGAAAAGGGGCTGATGACCCTGTAGGTTGGCCCTTTAGTTCCCAAACCAACCAACCAAATGTTTCCGGATAGATATTTATAAGATCTTATGTGTAATTCTCACCAGGACTATCTGTGAGCATGATTTTGCCTGCTGATGGCATGGTCTGGAAATATTTGGGCGCCGAATATTCTCTGTAGGGGAGATCCACTGATTCTACCTTGTTTTGTGGGTCAAAATGGTGAAACCAGCTTTGATCGCCTGGCATAGTGTTGTAAAAGATACCATCAACCTCATGTTCAAAACTCATAAGAAATTGTTAACAGAAGTCTATCCTCCCCCCTTTCATGTCAGGAGTGAGCATTCAGGGCACCCACCATCACACAATTTTCTATACCGCAGTTCTGCAGTGACGGTCTGTACACGCTCTCGTGATATGCCACACTTACCTCAGAATTGTGTTGGTCTTATCCGATGATTTCCTCTAGTGAGTTCATCGATCCGATTACAATGCGTCTCGTGTCCGTTGCCGAACGTAGTCGTCCATAGCGAGCTCTTTCGCACACGTTGAGGTTAACACCGCCGTTTGCATTATTAGGAACATGAACAGTAGAACGTCGCACAATACTGGTGTTGGTGCAACCATCACCGTACACAGCTTTCACTTTCCTATGGATTTCAATTGGAGGCCCGTTTTCTTTAGTTATAAATTCGATTACGGAATGCTGGTTCTCTCGCACCAACGTAGTTACGTTAGACACCGCCATGTTACACGCTACAGTTCGGAACCATCTAGCGGGAAAGTCGACCGAGTAATATAAATGATATCCAAAACGCTAAGCGATTCTGAGAAGCCCGCATCTCGTGGTCGTGCGGTAGCGTTCTCGCTTCCCACGCCCGCGTTCCCGGGGTCGATTCCCGGCGGGGTCAGGGATTTTCTCTGCCTCGTGATGGCTGGGTGTTGTGTGCTGTACTTAGGTTAGTTAGGTTTAAGTAGTTCTAAGTTCTAGGGGACTGATGACCATAGATGTTAAGTCCCATAGTGCTCAGAGCCCTTTTTTTTTATTCTGAGAACAGACTAAGTAGTACGGAGGCATTAATGTTCATCTAGCCCTCATATGTCGACAGTTGCTACCATTTGCCGGTCCATAAGACATAGCCTCATCATGTTTGCCATTCCATATGTGGAAATATAGGTTTCCATTATGCTGTTCAGTACAATGGTAAAACTACGATGTAAAAGCATCTCACAAACTTATCAAAACAAAATCTGGTTCCATTTGAACTAATGCTTGTTATGGACTTACCCACAGTTGTAAATATGGTTTACTATTTAAAAAAAACACAGATATTTGTTTACTGCATTCTGTATGTCGTTTATAACAGCAGAGAATTGGCAGTAGATGAGTTAAGTTTCACAGTACCACAGCTGAATAAGTGCTCGTAACTGTCAAGATATGCGTTTCGAAACGTATGTATCCTGGATTCTTTTTCTTCTTTCGGTCCACACAGCCACCTCTCAAAGCATGGAATAATTTTTTTAAAACCTTTTCTACTCCACAAGCTACCGTACAGTGCACGTCGGAGAGTTTTGGTACCAATGAAATTCAATATTTGTCCCATTCTATTCACTTATTGAGCGATGTTAAAATTACTGTCTATATGCATCTGCACGCGCCCCGATCTCTCTTGTCTTTTTCTCGTTACCTACTCGTAATATACAATACTTGCAGCAGGACTGTCGCAGACTTTAATTAGAAAACGATTTTCTTGAATTCATCCTAGAAATTCCGCAAGAACTGCGTCGTCTTCCTTGGAAGGGTTTCTATTTAAGTTTCCCGAGAACCTCTGTTACAATTTCGTATGGTGCATATAGACCTGTAACGATCCTAGCTCTGTATTTTTGAATTCATTGTTTGTCTGCTGTCATGCGCACTTGATAAGGACTTCACTTGCACTTTCTATGCGATTTTCTTCACAGACGTGCTACACTTTCCTAGAGCCTTTCCTACCAATCGAAAGGCTACACTATTACTGAATTTATATGATGGATCCATTTCATAACCTTTCTCTAATAATTACAAGGTCGAGTCACATTAATTTGACACCGCCTATGTTCGACATAAGTGTGCAGTAACCATTCATAGGCGCCAGATGGTAGCACTAGCAAAGGATAGTACGGAAAGCGTTTCTGGTTCAAAAGGCTCTGAGCACCATGGGACTGAACATCTGAGGTCATCAGTTCCCTAGAACTTAGAACTACTTAAACATAACTAACCTAAGGACATCACACACATCCATTCCCGAGGCAGGATTCGAACCTGCGACCGTGGCGGTCGCGCGGTTCCAGACTGAAGCGCCTAGAACCGCACAGGCACTTTGGCCGGCAAAGAGTGTCTGGGGAACGAGGAAAATGGTGCACTCGTTTTCGTAATGCGGAAACGGAGCGATTTGTCTGGCGTCCAAAAAGTCATGATTATTGGCTTTCAGACAAAAGTTTGAAGCATTTCCGAAAAGGTTGAGTTTGAAAATTATCTGCGTGCTGCCGTGTTTAAAGTACACTAAGCTTGGCAAAATGGCGCTATCCAAAACTGGCGCTGAGGCAACAGTGGTGCAACAGATACCACAGTTGACAGGGGTAAACGACGGCCGCGGGAATGTGTACGGGCGAAAACACAAGTAACTGTTAAGCATATGACCGCTCAAATGATCCAAGGGGCTACCAGTGGTGTCTCTTCAACGACCGTTCAGCAATCGTTGATGCTCAGGGCCTCTGAAGCAATCGCCTCGTTCATTCACCCATGCTGACTGCAGTTCATCGGTGACGAAGGCTGAAGTTAGCACGCCAGTACCCCAACTGGACGTCCAATGGGTGGTAACAGGAGCCCTTTTAAGTTCGAGCATTAGAGCAAGGGGATAGGCAACACGTACGGTAACATTATAAAGCTGCAACTAATAAGCAGTAGGTTGACAGTGAGAGAATGGAGACAAAAAATGGTTCAAATGGCTCTGAGCACTATTGGACTTAACATCTGTGGTCATCAGTCCCCTAGAACTTAGAACTACTTATACCTAACTAATCTAAGGACATCACACACATCCATGCCCGAGGCAGGATTCGAACCTGCGACCGTAGTAGTCGCGCGGTTCCGGACTGAGCGAATGGAGACAGATAAGAGTCTTATCTCAAGTGCACTTGCCATGTCAGGTTACACACTTGCGCTGCTTATATTCAAGATCACCCCATAACCCTCTGTCTTCCTCCACCACCGGGGAAACTCCGGCAATAGGTCATCTGATGGTACCCCAATCAGACCACTTCCCTTAGGCACGTCATGACGTAGCTCGATGCTAATCACATGATGTAAAATTGGCGGCAAACCAATGGGCTCACACTAAAATGAGGGGAAACCCTCCCCTACCACAAGGGACATAAATGATTCGAGATCCCCCTCCCCTTCTCACACATGATAACTACACTCCTGGAAATGGAAAAAAGAACACCGTGAATTCATTGTCCCATGAAGGGGAAACTTTATTGACACATTCCTGGGGTCAGATACATCACATGATCACACTGACAGAACCACAGGCACATAGACACAGGCAACAGAGCATGCACAACGTCGGCACTAGTACAGTGTATATCCACCTTTCGCAGCAATGCAGGCTGCTATTCTCCCATGGAGACGATCGTAGAGATGCTGGATGTAGTCCTGTGGAACGGCTTGCCATGCCATTTCCACCTGGCGCCTCAGTTGGACCAGCGTTCGTGCTGGACGTGCAGACCGCGTGAGACGACGCTTCATCCAGTCAAAACATGCTCAATGGGGGACAGATCCGGAGATCTTGCTGGCCAGGGTAGTTGACTTACACCTTCTAGAGCACGTTGGGTGGCACGGGATACATGCGGACGTGCATTGTCCTGTTGGAACAGCAAGTTCCCTTGCCGGTCTAGGAATGGTAGAACGATGGGTTCGATGACGGTTTGGATGTACCGTGCACTATTCAGTGTCCCCTCGACGATCACCAGTGGTGTACGGCCAGTGTAGGAGATCGCTCCCCACACCATGATGCCGGGTGTTGGCCCTGTGTGCCTCGGTCGTATGCAGTCCTGATTGTGGCGCTCACCTGCACGGCGCCAAACACGCATACGACCATCATTGGCACCAAGGCAGAAGCGACTCTCATCGCTGAAGACGACACGTCTCCATTCGTCCCTCCATTCACGCCTGTCGCGACACCACTGGAGGCGGGCTGCACGATGTTGGGGCGTGAGCGGAAGACGGCCTAACGGTGTGCGGGACCGTAGCCCAGCTTCATGGAGACGGTTGCGAATGGTCCTCGCCGATACCCCAGGAGCAACAGTGTCCCTAATTTGCTGGGAAGTGGCGGTGCGGTCCCCTACGGCACTGCGTAGGATCCTACGGTCTTGGCGTGCATCCGTGCGTTGCTGCGGTCCGGTCCCAGGTTGACGGGCACGTGCACCTTCCGCCGACCACTGTCGACAACATCGATGTACTGTGGAGACCTCACGCCCCACGTGTTGAGCAATTCGGCGGTACGTCCACCCGGCCTCCCGCATGCCCACTATACGCCCTCGCTCAAAGTCCGTCAACTGCACATACGGTTCACGTCCACGCTGTCGCGGCGTGCTACCAGTGTTAAAGACTGCGATGGAGCTCCGTATGCCACGGCAAACTGGCTGACACTGACGGCGGCGGTGCACAAATGCTGCGCAGCTAGCGCCATTCGATTGCCAACACCGCGGTTCCTGGTGTGTCCGCTGTGCCGTGCGTGTGATCATTGCTTGTACAGCTCTCTCGCAGTGTCCGGAGCAAGTATGGTGGGTCTGACACACCGGTGTCAATGTGTTCTTTTTTCCATTTCCAGGAGTGTAGTTCAATTGTGTACACCTCTTCATTCCAGGTCTGTGCAGCATGGGAAGTGGTTCAGGTTTGCTATAATCAAATTATCGTTACTAACAATAACTTTATAGTGAACGGTTTGGAAACAATAACAGTGAAATAACAAATTATAATAGTTTATTTTGCAATAAATTTTACGGCCCTTTCTTCTGGTTTATGAACAGTCTTTCTTGTTTCAGTATACACCCGTTACTCTTTTACACAGTATTTACATTTAAATCATTTTCTTTCTGATAATTCTATATACAGTACTTATATTTCAATCTTTGATCAGTATATATAGTGTGTGTGTGAAATGAGAACTAGCAGCAGCAGGTGGGGAAGAAACCACACACGCAGAAATATATACATCCACATCTACATAGATACCTGCAAGCCACCATACGGAGCGTGGCGGAGGGTACCCTGTACCACTACTTGTCATTTCCCCTCCTGTTCCACTCGCAAATAGAGCGAGGGAAAATCGATTGTCTCTACAACTCCATATGACCCCTAATTTTTCGTATCTTATCCTCGTCGTCCTTGCGCGATGTATGCTGGCGGCAGTAGAATCGTTCAACAGTTAGCTCCAAATGCCGGTTCTCTAAATGTTCTCAATAGCATATCTCGAAAACAACGTCGGCTTCCTTCAAGGGACCCCTATTTGAGTTCCCAAAGCATCTCCGTAACACTTACGTGTTGTCCGAAACTACTAGTTACAAATCTAGCTGCCCGTCTCTGAACTGTTTCGATGTTTCCTTCAATCCGCCCTCGTACGGATCCCAAACAGTCCAGAAATTCTCAAGAATAGTTCGCACGAGCGTCCTATATGAGGTCTCCTTTACAAGTGAATCACCCTCTCGTAAAATTCTACCAATGAACCGAAGTCGACTATTTGCTTTCCCTACCCCAGTTTTCACATGTTTGTTCCACCTGGTATCGGTATACACACACACGTAGTGTGCACACAATATATACCCACACACAGCATGCAGTCAGGTGTGCAAACTCATTTAAACAACTATTACAGACAGTTTAACCAATTATTCTGGACAGACGCCCACTGTTTTACAAATAAAGTAACCAGCGACACTCAGTGGATATTGTGAGTTCGGGAGGATCCCAATCCCATCTGCACAGATTAATGTTTGTCGTCACGATGCGACATTCCGTCCTTCAGCTGTTGTGCAGTATGTTCCACTTGGCCTGGCGATAAGAAAGCTACTTCGAGCACGATATGCAGAGCGGTGCTGTTGCCCTCAACAAAGCTTCTCTTGTAATCCTCCATCGAAACAGACTTTGACGTCGCACAAAGTACACCCTTAGGCTAGGCGCAAATTGAGACGCGTACAGCAAGTGTGACGTGACAAGACACTACAGCGCGACACGCATGTGCCGCACGAGTCGCGCGGGTGCAGCGCATATTGCGTCGCGTACACCATACTTCGCACGCGCCGACTGGCGACGCTGTGCGCTGACAGAAACGAAGCGCGCGCAACCTGTTATCTTTCTCAAACGATTATACAGACACTATGCACTGAAAATATAAGATTTTTGCCTTACTTGTAGAGTTATATGTGAGCGTCGTGACGAAGTGCCCATTAACTCGCTAATGACCAATCTTATTGTGATGTACACATTTTAGTAAGACACTACGCAAAACTCAAAAAGTTTGCAACGAAAATTAGGCGTTGCTATGATTTTGCGTTTGGTGCGTATTACGCCATGTGTTGCTAAGTATGAAATTTAGTTAATATGCTGAATTTTTGTTTAGATTTGGGAGGAGGTCTCTATCTGCCTCCGATCTCGAGAAAATGGATCCCATGTAGCGCGCTCACTTCCGATCTCACGCCCGCGAGAATGAAATACTCGCAACATCTCTCATATCTCCTAAACCGCTCGAGACATCGAAAGTTTGGCGAATGATAAGCACACGAGGAGGAGAGTGATTTGTCAATTCTTAAACACACGGAACTTTCTTATCTATGACGATATATCAGTACTTATACTTCCCTTTTTATTTATTTCACTCCAGTGACTGTAATTTTTTAAGAGTTATCGACAGCTAGCGAAACAAGAGCTTCCTAGTATGAAAATGGACACGAAATTTCTTCTTTCATGTTACTGCAAACCGACACTATGAGGTTTTTCGCAAGCTATTGAGCTCTGTGATTGCCAATTACTTGTTTAATGAGGCACTCCTTTTCGGAATTCTGTCTCAATAGCTGCTGTGATATGAGTTTGGCAGATTACACTGTGACAAAGGAAGTACAATTAAACCATTCACCAAGACAAATGTGGCCGTTACTTACAAACAGTGATGCTTCTCCGAACGAGAAAAGATTAACAACTCACACAAAAATAGATTTCCAATTCCGTTGGAATTTTGGTGGAATTCACGTAACCCATCGTATTCTTAACACTGAGCGACTGGATTGGAAACTTACCAAAGGATTTTATTCCTTCTCTTGATCTGATCAGTATTAAAATAATGACAAGCGTTCCTTCAGGCGGAACGATAGGCACATGCCAGATACTGGTTACTAACCTACGGCTTGCCAAACTGACAATGTGTGATCGCGAATAAAATAGTTGTTATTGAGAAAAATAAACAACTGATCTGTCGCACAACACAATGGTCAGTGCATTGTCAGCAGCGGAGGATAATTCGCGTGACAGGAATGCACAGGTTAGCCATGTGTGCCTTGTGAGTTGGAGTTCGAAAAACATTGTCATGAAAGTAGATCTGCCCTTTATCTAACCATAACACTCTTTTAGGATATTCCTACTTTCGTAATAATACCGACCATTTTCTTCATTTGTGTAGCCTGTTGAATAATTAGTTTATTAATGCTGATAATGTGCATGCAACAATTGAAATGCTTTTTCTCATCACGGCGAACCAATTAAAACATAGCCGCGAGGGATTAGCCGAGCGGTCTAAGGCGCTGCAGTCATGGACTGCGCGGCTGTTCCTGGCGGAGGTTCGAGTCTTCCCTCGGGCATGGGTGTGTGTGTTTGTCCTTAGGATAAATTTAGGTTAAGTAGTGTGTAAGCTTAGGGACTGATGACCTTAGCAGTTAAGTCCCATAAGATTTCACACACATTTGAACATTTTTTTTAAAATTAAAACATTGTTATTTGTGACTGCTTTTCGACTCTTTCTAGCTTCCAGTGGAAATGTGATACTCAAATGCATGTAGTACAGTGTGTCGTATTACATTATTACATTCATATCAGAGTAATCACAGTGAGACTTCTACACTTCAGATCTTGGACGCTTTTTATCAGGAGCACAAAGGGATCACACCTGTGGCGATTATCCCTTTCTAAATTTTTGTAACAGATCGTACTGATACGCCAGCATACTAGGCAGCGAGAAGATAACCTTATCTTACTTTCCTACCTTGAGTCTTAATCATATGATTTTATAATATTCCTTGCTTCCTTATTCACTATCCTCTGTCCCTTCTTGCGATCTGAAAACATCTCGGAGGCATATGATACATATCCAACGGCTACTGGCTCATCAGTTACTGAAGTATGCATTTTTCTTGACAGAAGAAAAACAAAACAAAACTATAAAGATATAAATAACAGAAAAGTATAATGTACTAACGAAGAAAGATGGAGCGTTTAAATGGCGAAAAACGAAACACTACCCAAAGGCAATGAAATTTAGTACACAGCAAGGCAAAATCTATCGTACGGGCAATACTACCACTGCTCGTATGCACCGTTCCGATGTGAGCATATGGTCGGCCTACTTTTCCGCTCCCCGCCTCAGATTTCCCACGGTGCTAGCGAGGCACGCGCAACGCGGGGCGCGAGAAACTGAGCCTCAACCACAACGCCTCGCGACCTGGCACGCTGCACTGCGTCGCGCCGCTCGCGCTATACGCGTCTCAATTTGCGCCTAGCCTTAGCCTATCCCCGTGTGGCACCTGAGTTTAAGCAGACACTTTCTTGTTCTGAGTTGTTATTCCTAAAGTATTATCGGCCACGTATCCAGATTTGTCGAATTGTTCGTGATTGTATCTAATTATTTCGTATGGATCGCGGCATTTCACCCAGCATATGAAACTCCCTGTGCTAATACCAAGTAATTTGAAATAAGCAAAGTTTGGCTTCAGAAACTCATAGTGGTATCGGTACATCTGGAGTTTGCAGACATCCAAAACACACATACCGATATAGATTAGCTTCGTGAACTGTACTGAAACTATATCCATCTATACAGCGACTAGTCCTTGACTGAAGATGGTGGCCCCGCTTGAATCCTGACCAGACAATATAACCTCTTGCGCCATAACGCCCGCCCCAGTGGTAAACTAAATGAATTTCACGGTTGTCTCTAACGGTTTCCACTGCTTCCCAGCTAACAAGTTTCATCCCCAGCCTGAGACATTGCTGGAGACTTCTGTGGTGTAGAATATATCGCTGCCAATTCGCCAGCGTTGTAATCAGCTTGGGACTGGAACCTTTGTACAGGACTCGGCATTCCACATAGAGTGGCATATCGCAGTGCGCCTCATGATAATGGGCCGGGTATTCCAGCTCCTGCCTCGAGGACGTAGCCCTCACCAGAATCTTCAGCCCCATCATAGCTATCTTCCTCCAGTCTTGCGATTTCCCTTTCGGACGTCCATTGGAACCGTCCAGTTGGCGTAGATTGTTGCGTGGTACGCCAGTAGAGTTTTCTTATATCCAAGTAGTGGATGTAACTTAAATTTTCAGATGACCTGTATCTTTCTCTTTCCTCATCTGTGGGTTATTTACCTTGGCGTACCTGTGCACGCACTGGCGAAACCCTCCCTGAACCCCGTGTTCAAAGGAGAGCAGCATGTCAATATCAGTCCACAGCTGGACTGCAATGTACAGCTCGTAGGATCGTCGCCGTGTGAGTCTGACGTGCTGGGTTTCGGCAATGGAAATTGCTATCTGCCTGCCACACTTACGTGCTCATCACACAAACGATATGCAAATCGGTGTAAGCCTTACTTTGCCTTAAAACAACAAATTGCTAATCACAGACATTAAAACTGCCATGTGATTCCAAGCCTGTGAACGACAGCAATCCTCATCAAGCGGAAATGGATCAGGCATGTTGTTACAACATTTCTGCTAGCCGTAAGCCCAACAGGGGAGAGCTGAAGCCGTCCTGCGTTCATAGTGCTTCTATCACTCAGATCCGTCACTGTACCCTCAAAGACCTGACCCAGCGATATAAGGGAATCTTACACCAGAAGCCGCTAACGATGAATTTCCTTCCAGCGCAGTTAAGTATCTTAAGCTGCCAATTTTACTCATCATTGTAAAGCGATAAATGTGATGGTACTGTCACATCAAGCCATCTCCTCCTGTTTTTTAAAGAATAAAACCCCCTTGATGGCGATTCACGATCAAAGACGATTACTGATTCTACAAGAGAAAAGAATTCCATTCCAAATTAATCATCGGAAATCAAAACTCTTGAAATGCCCAGAGACTTCCATCTAGTGATAACAGAAAATCTGAAAATATAAACTATGGGAAACTTCGTCCCTGAACCAATGAAAAATTAATACAGTAGCATATTTAGTCTGGGTTTTACATGGCGGGCCTGTAATGTCATATGAAAAGAGTTAATAAGATTATCTGATTACAATGAGGTGACAAACGTCATATGATAGCGACATGCACATAGACAGATGGTGGCAGTATCGCGTACGCAAAGTAGAAAAGGGCAGTGCACTGGCGTAGCTGTGATTCTGCAAAAATGTTTCCGACGTGGTTATGGCCGCACGACGGGAATTAACATCCCTTGAATGCTGAATGGTAGTTGGAGTTAGACTCGTGGGGCATTCCATTGCGAAAATCGTTAGGGAATTCAATATACCTTGATTTACAGCATCACGACTGTGCCGGGAATACCAAATTTCAGGCACTACCTCTCACCACGGACAACGCGTTTGCCGATGGCCTTCAGATATCGCCCGAAAGCAGCGACGTTTGAGTAGAGTTGTCAATGCTAACAGACAAGTAACGCAGCATGAAATAAATGCAGAAATCAATGTGGGACGTACGACGAACGTGGGTTATGGCAACCTTTGCTGGCAGCACGACGTCGGCTGCAGAGCCTTTCCTGGGCTCGTGATCATATCGGTTGGACCCTAGACGACTGGAAAACCGTGGTCTGGTCAGATGAATGTCGCACAGATCCTACGAAGCCATGGACCCAAGTTGTCAACAAGGCACTGTGCAAGCTGGTGCTGGTTCCTAAGCGATATGGACTGTGTGTACGTGGAATAGAATGGGTCCCGGTTATATTCGGCTACTAGGAGACCACCTGCAGCCATCCATGTACGCAAACGACGAAGGAATTTTTTTGGATGACAATGCTCCATGTCAAGGAGCCACAACTGTTTGCGATTGGTTTGAAGAACATACTGGACAATTCGAACGAATGATTTGGCCACCCACAAAGTCCAACGTGAATCCCATTGAATGTTTATGTGACATAATCCCGTGGTAATTTGGTACACAAAATCGTGCACCGGCAACACCCTCGCAATTATGGTCTGTCATAGAGGTGGCGTGGCTCAATGTTTCTCCAGGGACTTCCTAGGAGTTGCTGATTCCATACCACTTCGAGTTGCTACACTACGCTCGGCAAAAGGTGGCCCGACACGACGCTTTGAGATATCCCTAGATTTTTATAACGTGCATCTATGTCTATGTCTACGTGGATACTTGCAAATCACACTTAAGTGCCTGGCAGCGAATTCGTCAAACCACCTTCACAATGGTTCTGTATTGTTCCATTCTCGAACTGTTCTCGAAAAAAACCAGCACATATATCTAGCAGTGCGAGCTCGTATTTCCCTTATTTTATTATGATGATCGTTTCTCCCTATGCAAGTCGACGTCAACGAAACATTTTCGCATTCGGAGGAGCATGTTGGTGATCGAACTTTTGTGAAAAGTTCCCGCCGCAACGAGAGACGCCTTTGTTTTAATGATGTCCACCCCAAATCCTGTACCATGCCCTTTGACACTCTCAACCATATTTCTTGATAGTACTAACGTGCTGCTCTTCTTTGAACTTTCTCTATATACTCCGTTAATCATATCTGCGAAGGATCCCATACCGCGCAACAGAACTCCAAAAGACGGACGAGCGTATTGTAGGCAGTCTCTTCAGTGGATCTGTTGCATCGTCTAAGTGTTCTGCCAATAAATCGCAGTCTTTGGTTCGTCTTCCCTACAACATTTTCTGTGTGTTCTTTCCAATTCACGTTCTTCTTAATTGTAATTCCCAAGTATTTAGTTGAATGTATGGCCTTTAGATTTGATTGATTTATGGTGTAACCGAAGTTTAACGGATTCCTCTTAGAATTCATGAGGATGACGTCACACTTCTCATTATTTAGTGTCAATTGCCAGTTTTCGCACAATACAGATATCTTTTCAAAATCGTTTTGGCTCAGGATGTATCCACCAACATGACCTTTCATAATTATTTGAACATTTGAATGTTTATAAAAAATTAAATAATATTACGTATCTACATAGCTGGTAATGCAGTAACCTTGTAGTGGTTGCCTCATTCGGCCAGACACATGCTTAAAATCAAGAAGCTAAATTTGATTTTTAAATTTCTTGAACATGATCAGCTCAAAAAAATTATTATTCTAATCTCCCAGTGTGTAATGTTATGCCTCTCTCGTAGTTAATCTAGCAATAACATCATGTATTTATGCATAACTGATTGTGTGGGATACTTTAGCATCATTAGGTACTTCACTGTGTCTACGCCATTCGCCCAAGATGAGAATGCCAGAGGAACATTACAGACAGCGCACAGGCTGTGTTTATGAAACGTTAGCTCTCCTACGCACGCCGAGAAGGTAGGAACGCGACGCGACTTGCCGCCTTTAGAGGGATTAGTGTCATGAAAGCGGTGCGCTGGTCCCATCTCTTTCTTCTCCTGAACGCCACCCTCCTGGGACAGCTGTTGTCCTCAGGACCGGCAGTATCGCCATCTCTAAAACATTTGAAGACTGTTGTGAGCCCAACAAATATTTGTTTTTCATTCTCTTTACTACCTTGTCAGTCGATCCTAACATTTAATCTTAACGAGGTATGACTTTTACTATTTGAAATGATCTCTGTTCAAAACAAACAAACATGGTTTACACTGTCAAAACGAAGCGCTGAAAAATGTCAAGTTACCTGTATAATGAAATCAAGAATAATAACTGACTTTCACGTCCCCCCCCCCTACCCACACAAAAAAAACAAGTAAAACTTTCTAAAAACAATCCGCTTAATAAGCAGTTATGAATTGAAGTTACAGTATGTGCGTTTCCGCAAGGGTGACTAAATTTATTTGCTGCATTTACCAAACAGTTTATTAGGGTTACGGCGAGCGACTAAACACACATTATCCCAACGTAAATATCTAGTCTGACACGCTCAATACTCTCAGGGCTAAAACTGGCAGATGACAAGAAACATGATTAAACAGACGGCTGTTTCCCTGAGTCGTACACTAGCAGTCGGACGAATGCCGAATTATCCTTCCATGTGATCCCATCAAAAATCCCTCCCGTCATTAATACCATAAAGGTCACACTCTTCCTAACACTACTCATTCGTGGCAGGGATCAGCAGTTTCTCACTGCTAGAATACTTCCGAACTTCCGTACTAACAAAATACTGCTATCAATAACAAAACACACACACACACACACACACACACACACACACACACACATGAGGAATGATGTACCATATACGATAATACAGAGAATGTAAGAATGCGGCGGAACGATACTTGACATTTCATTACCTCTCGCAGTTGAAATTTTCGGAACAACGAAAATTTGAAATTTTTCAACAAAGAACACCAATAGTATTTGAAGCTTGCCGCGGCTTTGACTACATCTATACCTGCAGGAGTCCATTAGAAATCCCGCAGGAATCGTATATTAGTTTTCTGACAGTGAAAGGAACTCCATCAAACGGTTGTAGGAACTAAAGCAAGCAACAATGCATGTGTACACAGACATACACAAACTCTCCCAAATCACAAGCGAAGCGCGCAAGATATACCCCCAGCAAAGCAACTAAACGCATATATTAACCTAGTGAAGACAAAAAAGAAACTAAATACAGCACATACTAAAGTAAATACTTATTTCTATGATTGGACACACAGTCCATCTCGGGCAGTGTCATTTCTGACATCAGCCATATTTCAATATGTCTCGAAATCAAACCCGGCCCTCGTCCACATTCGTTTTCTGCTGCGCTATAAAATCATGATTGTAGGCTTGCGGGCTGGAACAGGATCCCACAATTCTATCATTTCAACAGCTCCGTTTTCTCGCTCCATTTGCAGCGCTGACATTCCGTGATTTCCGAGGTGTCTCTTCCTCTTAACTGCTGCAGCTTTTTGCAGCGCTACCTCGGCCTTGTAGCATGGCTTCTGTTCCCTCAATATGTTCCTCTACAATCCTGTTCGTAGCTCGCTACTGCAACCGTTTTCGTATTGGAGCGAGTCGTACGCAACCCCCTCTCTCTTTTCCTCTAACTTGGAACCACCCAAGTTAAACAGAATTAATTTGAAAGCCTCATCGTCATTCCTTTGCATATCAGTGAGCGTTCGATTTTTCTCTGTTGGCATGGAGTACAATAATAAGAGTAACAGGATCTGCTCTCCACTGCTATGCGTTTGATCCATACCTCGATTCTTTCTAAGAAATTTCTCGAAGTATATGTCGCGCGACTGATAACGCTCCGCTGCAAGCGGCGGTGCTTTAATAATGCTCAAGCGTACCTCACTCTGTTCCACCGCCGACTCATACGACTTCATTGTTTCGGACTCAAGACCCATGCTCGTTGCGCAGTTTTGTATTACTGACAACACCCCAGCCATATCTTCACCACTCAAATGGTTACTAACGAATTTTAATTGTACTCGGACAGGGCATTAGCTTGTTAGGCTATTTTTAAATTTGGCCACCCTAGTTTCGAAACGTAGATCCGCACCTACAGTGCTCATTAAAAGTTTCCTCGACGAGAAACAGTGTCTCTTATGAAATGACCTTTCGTATGTAGACATGGACGCCGACTCTGTACTCTCTTATCTAATAGAGCCTCTGTCCGAAACGGACAGTGTCGCGCTATTCGACTCTGAGTCCTCGTTCACAATATTCCTACCACGCGATACTTTTAAAAGAGTTTCCGCCACTTGCGTTCGCTCAGTTCTTCTTTTCAAATTTTCCATATTGTGTTTCAACGAAACAAACTGTTTCAGTTCAACGAGTTACACCAGCTTGGTCTCTTCGGAAACTGGCCGTTCCTCAAGACTTTGCACTGCATGTGCAACTTCTTCATTCGTACCTTCAGTCGTTTGCACCTCTTCTGTCTCGGCGTGGAGAAGCCTATCTTGGGCAGTCTTTAGACGAGATTCGCCTGTTCTTTCTAACTCTGCAATATTCTCTCACAACTCCCTCCCGTATGCTTCAACTCTGGGGTTACTTTCCTCCATTCTCTTTAACCACTGTTAACACTTACAGCACGGTGTCCGTACGCCATACGGGCGCGGCCGCCCTGACGTTGGCGACGGCACCCGTATTCCGTACGGGCGAGCCTTTATTTGGCTCCGTAATCGCGTTTAGCTCATCTCCGAAGCAGTTTCGTCAACTAATGTGGAGGTATTTCATTCTTCTTCCGCAAGAGGCAAGCACTTATCGGCTATCTATCCTGGGAGCGGCTGTGAGCACTGCAAAGACGAAGTTACCTGCAGTTCATTCACATCGTGGAAATATCGCGCTGCGAGTTGACGGTGGCAGAGATCTTAGATATTCTTTATCGAGATGCAGGATCTGAAATTGGCGATTCTGACAAAGAGGATTCGTGCTCTCCAGACGAAAGTACAACTGACGATTCAGCTATGTATATGTCTCAATTGTTCGTAAAGTGAAGAGGTCATTACCGCATTTTGTATTGTGAGTAGTGTTCATTACTTCACTTGCATTTAGTACCTTTTAGCACCAATCTTAGCATTTTTTTTCTGTGCAGACAATGGTACAGACCATCAGTCACCATCTGTGGTACCTGGTCGTGTGTGGCTCACTGAGCACAAAGAGTAAAATTGGTCGGAACCAGACGATCAGCCAGCACTGCTGGATTTCCAGAAAGTAGTCGGCGTAGCATCGCATTTTTCCGATGCCACTGAGAACCTTCAATATTTTAGTTATTTCTTTGATGACGACCTTATTCGGCTCATCAAAAGTGAAACGAATCTGTACTCTGGTAACGTTATTACGATAATGAAACGCAAAGGTAGCCTGAAAATAAACTCTGTTTGTCATGAGTAGTCTGCAGTAAAATTGCAAGAGGTTTACTGGTCTCCCAGTATTATTTTGCATATGTGCGTCGTAAAATTGCCGAAAATCAGTGATTATTGGTCAACAGACCCGTTTCCGCAGACAGGATTTGGGAGGAATTTGTTGAGTCGCGATCAATTTTGCGTTACATTGTCGATGTTACACTTGAATGACAATGCTACGTTCATTAGCAGGGGCGAAGAAAAGCACGACCCACTTCACAAAGTGAGGCCTTTGTTTGATTTATTTGTGAATAAAAGCAAAATTAGTTTTCGTCCAGGCATGAATCTGACAATAGATGAGGCAATGTGTCCCTTTCGTGGTAGAACAA
The DNA here is from genome assembly GCF_021461385.2 of Schistocerca piceifrons. NCBI lineage: Eukaryota > Metazoa > Arthropoda > Insecta > Orthoptera > Acrididae > Schistocerca > Schistocerca piceifrons. The sequence continues at coordinate 561,459,501 of NC_060149.1, forward strand.
GCTTCAGAGTTTACATGAAAAACAAACCCTAAAAATATGGAATAAAATTGTGTGCTCTCTGCGATTCATCAACTGGTTATATGCTAAACTGTGATGTATATACAAGTTCTGCAGGCAGTGTTGACAGTAGTATCCAGGGCCTTGTAAAAAGGTTGTGTTCACAGTAATTTGGCAAAGGACATTGCATTTATATGGATAGGTACTACACCAGTCCATCACTTTTGGACATGTTGTGGGAAAGTAAAGCTCTTGGAGTGGGAACTGTAATGAAAAACAGGAAAAGTTAGCGACGAATATTCAGAACACTAAAACTAAAAAAAAAAAAAAGTTTTTCAAGGGAAACATCATCTCTTGGCAGTGAAGTGGAAGTCAAAACGAGATGTTTTATGTCTTTCCACAAAGCATAAGTCTACCAGCACTAGTATTCAAGTGAGGGCCAAAGGTGGAATAGCAGAAATTATAAAGCCAGACGTTATTATTGATTACAATAATAATAAAGCTGGGGTTGACAGAGCAGATCAGTTCTCAGCTATTATCCGTTTGCCCGAAAAACTTTGAAGTGGTGGTAAAATCTGTTTTTCCACTTGTTTATGGTGTCAACTGTCAACAGTTTTATTTTATATAAAGAGAACACTAGGAAGAATGTATCCCTAGTAGACTTTATTTACAGAGTAGGGAAGAAATCGACTGAGAAGGGCGGAAACATTTTTCAGCAACAAGCCGCTTCATCCTCACAAATTGAGAGGACATTTGCAAGGCACTTTCCAGAGAAGGTCCCATCCACTGCAAACAAGGTGAATATTACTAGGTATTGCAAAGTATGTTCAGACAGGGGGAAGAAAGAGACGGGTAAGCGCATCAGGAAGGAAAGTACTGTAGATGGTGGTGCAAGGACTGTGGCGTTGGCCTTTGCGTCCCACAGTGTTTCCAGGATTTTCACACAAAGGCTAACTACATCTGGACTATTAAAATACTCTAGTTTACAGGTACCTGCAGTTAGACACTCCAGTGATATTTTGTATTAAATTTAGATACAGTAATAATGGCACTACTCAAGAGAGAGAACATGTAAAAAATTTTTATCCGCGATAGTTTTGTGTTTTTTTTTAATCATAACACCCATTTGTATTTCATATTGTAAAATAAACTCACATTCATGTAAAGCTCTTACTTTTTCCTTTTAAATGATGCAAGAACCATATTCCTATCATTTTTCTGTTCTTTGCAATCTAATTTCAAACATCCATTAAATATGCCAGTTCACAGCCAAGTGCCGGGTGTAAAGAGGGCAGTGTTGAAAGTGTTAAGAACATAGTGCCATGACTCGCATACCTCCAGAAATCGAACTGCTTGACGCAACGTACATTTCGCTATCGTCAGTCAGATCATTTCCACTCTGCTGATAAACCTGTTCGCTTTCCTGTGTTTCAAGCTTGGTGATATTTGCCGCTGCCTGCTCCCTCAGGAAATTCAGCACTGATTTGTTCCGTGTGTACTGGAATTCCGTCTAGCGTAATTTATCTGGTGTCTCTCAAACTACCACGAATTGCCCTTTCCACACACTGGAATGACTCAAATCTAATTTATTCGTCGATGAACAGACCCTTCTAGAAATATTGTAAACATATATACTCCTTATACACATTAACCATCTTCACATGCATTTTTATCTGTCTTTAAACATAACGTCCTTAAGAAAAACAGAACGTCCAAAATACAAATAAAACATACAAGTTTGTCGCTGGCAGGCCAATCACTGCTGGAAAAGATTACAAGCAAGCGAATTGGTGAGCGAAAAATGGTCGCTACAACAATAATCCGAACACTAAATTGCGTCTCACTGTGCTGTTATAACTGCGATTGTCAGACCATTCCGGAGGTATGAATCCTGGATCACTGTAGATATGAAACGTATAACTTGTAGGATCGTTGCTATGTGAATGTGACGTGCTGGGGCACAGCAGGGGAATGTGTTACCTGCGTGCCACTTTTACTCGCTCGTCACATGAACAAAATTGGTGTAAGCTTTATGTTGCCTTAACCAAGCAAATTGCTAATCACAGAAATGGAAAGTACTGTGTGATTCCAGAACTGTTAAACGTAAATGAGAGCAGTTCTCACGAATTGTGTATTAATGTATATTAATCAAATTTTATACCATCCATAAACAGTTGGAAAAAAAATTAGTACACCCTTTTAGAGGTTTCCAATTCACTCAAGAGTTATTGTTACAACAACGTATATGGAGTACATGAAAAGATTACATTTGCAGATCAATAGCACAAGAGGTTCTGAGGTATCACCCATATTAGTACGTAGTGTAGCCTCCACGTGCGGCGATGGAGCGTTTACTCTGACATCCAGTCGATCGTACAGATGACGAATGCTGTCCTGTGATACGTTATTCCACACCTGGTCGAACTGCTCGCGTGGTTCTGTAAGGGTTGTTGAATGACGAGTCGCACGACTCACTTTTCGTCCCATCATATCCCACACGTGTTCGATTGGAGCCAAGTCCGGAGATCATGCTGGCGAGGGAAGTTGCTGCACGTCTTGCAAAGCACGTTGAGTTTCATGGGCAGTGTGTGCGTGAGAATTATCCTGTTGTAATAAATCATCACCTTCCTGTTGCAAGTGTGGCAAAACAACGGGTCTTACAACATTTTGCATGTACCGAGCGCTGGTTAGTGTCCCCACCAGAAACACCAAAGGTGAATGAGGGGTGTAGCTTATAGCACCCCAGACGATACGGCCTGTGGTGGTGCCAGTGTATTTTGGATGAATGCACTCTACGGGAGAGCGCTCACCAAGTCTACGTAGTACGTGCAAACTACCGCAGCTTGTGTGCAGGCAGAATCTGTTTTCATCGCCGAATACGATGGTGCACTGGCTAACTATAATGTACTATAGAATTGTTTCAAATTTGCGAATGCTATGGGGCAGTCACTGACGTAACCCTCATGTGCTAAGACTGCGCCGACACTTTATTAAAAGGTGCCGACTGTATTTATTATTGGTTTCCTTGGATCGAAGTGTATAAGACGACTTCGACTAAGTAAGGTTGTAAGTAGGCTGTTTATGTTTTCTCTATGTAAGTAGGCTGTTTATGTTTTCTTATTGGCAACGTTACGTAGCGCTCAATATGAAAATCACTGGCTGTGCTGTGCGCAGTCTGTTCTAGTTTGCATTGTTGTCTGCCATTGTAGTGTTGGGCAGCGGCAGCTGGATGTGAACAGCGCGTAGCGTTGGGCAGTTGGAGGTGAGCCGCCAGCAGTGGTGGATGTGGGGAGAGAGATGGCGGAGTTTTGAAATTTGTCATGAACTGCTATATTTATATATGATGATATCAAGGTAAATACATTGTTTGTTCTCTATTAATATCTTTCATTTGCTAACTATCCCTATCAGTAGTTAGTGCCTTCAGTAGTTTGAATCTTTTATTTAGCTGGCAGTAGTGGCGCTCGCTGTATTGCAGTAGCTTGAGTAGCGAAGATCTTTGTGAGGTAAGTGATTTGTGAAAGGTATAGTTTAATGTTAGTCAGGGCCATTCTTTTGTAGGGAATTTTGAAAGTCAGATTGCGTTGCGCTAACAAAATATTGTGTGTCAGTTTAAGGACAGTCATGTATAATTGTTAAAAAGGGGAAGTTTCAAGGTATCCATTAGTTTCTGAAATGATTGTTGCCAATCTGGAGTCCATTTGAAAGCATCATTTTTATGTTCGAGGCCATGCAATGATACTGCAAATTTAGCTATGTTCAGTATAAACCTTGAAGTAATAATTAACCTTCCGAAGAGCAGGTTGTATTTCCTGAACATTGACAGGAGAAGGTAACAGTCGGATGGCCTCTAAAAGTTTGGTAGTAGGACGTGCAGCTTGAGTATCAATTATACGTCCTAAATATTCAATTTCTTTATTAAAGAATGAGCATATTACTAGGTTGCATTTCAATCCTGCGTCTGTTAAGACCTGAAAAAAGCATTCCAAATATTACTCGGATGTTTTTCCTATGCATTTCTGGCAACTAAAAATTGGTTCAAATGGCTCTGAGCACTATGAGACTTAACTTCTCAGGTCATTAGTCCCCTAGAACTTAGAACTACTTAAACCTAACTAACCTAAGGACATCACACACATCCATGCCCGAGGCAGGATTCGAACCTGCGACCGTAGCGGTCGCGCGATTCCAGACTGTAGCGTCTAGAACCACTCGGCCACTCCGGCCGGCTTCTGGCAACTACTTTATCGATGAATTGGTACTATCAGAATATGACGGGACTTTCACCGTTTCTAGTTCGAAAAACCGCTGCAACAAAGCAAGAGGTGAAATGTCTCCTACGGAAACGCGCTAATACTGATAAGCCCACAAATTTTCAGGCGTCTTCATTACCACGAATTTATTTGTTTCTTCGCCAAGAGGATGTAGCAGGTAGACATCTGCTAAATCTGGTTTAGAGAAGAATTTTCCTTCTTCCCATCTGTCCATTAATTCCTCGGTACGTGGCTGTGGGAATGGATCTATCACTGTGTGAGCAAACACAGTTGCCATGAAGCCTGTTAAGTCTCTAATTTTCCCATTTTCTTCCCTGTTGATTACTGGAGGAGATGCTCACTGGCATGTTGAAATGGGTTTCAGGACTCAAATTTGTTTTAGTCGTTTCAGTTTAGGAGCTACTTCACATCAAAAACTGTGTGGTAGGGAACATGCTTTGTACAATTTAGGTTTGACATTACCGTTAAAAGAAATGAGCCCTTTGAAGTCCTTCGCATAAGTGTGTGTACCATCGAAAAATCTTAATATTTCTTACTTAGCTGTTTAATGGTCTCTTGTGAAATCTGAAAACTGACTACACTCGTGTGTTATTGAATTCCCAGACCGAACGAATAAAAACGTGTCCATTCCAAATACGCTTTTGCTGGTGCTGGACTGTTCTCGAGAACAGAAATTATTTCACGATTATATGGTGTGAGTTGTAGATCTGATTGCTGCAGGTTTGAGAATTCTAGTATTTCGTATGTTTTCTGTTTAAGTAACTGAAGCACCACTTTCTAACAGAAATTTTGAATTCTGACTGACAATTTGTAAAGTAATGGATAATTTGTGGTTGTGCCTTCGAACCTAAGGATGGTGAATCTGAGAGACGGTTTCGCTTTGAATCCTGATTGAGCTAAAACGAATTTTCAGTAAGGATGTTTGGTTCGCGTTTCCTGCTACTTTAGTTGCCATTAGAATGACCCTATTAGTAGGAACACCTTTGAACATCGATTATGAAATCAAGTATATTTCCATTTCTGCAAATGAAGTCAATGTGGAACTAAACTCAATTATGTAGTCACACTTGCTGAGTGCGTCCGATTTTATAACAATGTTGGCAGTCTGCTTGAAGGAAAAGCTATGTGGCGGTCCGTTATTAAGGACTAAGCACGTGACTTTGGCACGCCAGGCCTGATGTGCCGGCTCGGTCCCGCTGCCATTTGTTTGAGCTCGCGGTGCTGAACAGTATGAACTGTTTGTGATGTGCGGATTCACGTATACAGGGATTCATAGACATCTGTACCCGGGCCTCATGCGGCAACCCATTGACCTTTTGGCGGCACCTATTGGGTCGTCTGAACGTTTTTTTTTCCTTTTTACTCATCTTTTATTCTCTCCCTGAAAGGAGGAAGCGTGCTCTTGTAGAACTTAATTCTTTTGAGATCTTTTTCTGCAGTTCTTATTTAGTCACAGTGAAGGTTTTCGGCTCCGTGGTAATAGCAGGTCTCTACAGCCCTAATGTAGAGCAGTTAACATAAAAAACTGCAGCTATGTCCACGGGAGTATCTAACTCCACAAAATCTTGTAGGATGTTGCTCAGGCACGGAATGCGATGTCTTAAAATTCTTGCTCTCATTCTGTTATCTACTACACTTTGGACCATGGCACCACGAAGCATTTTGTGTCGAAATGATGCTCCACAAATACCATTAAAGATGCATCTTGTAGACATGCCTTTAATTTCTGTTATCCATTCATTGCAGGGCAAGTTAGGCTGTCTATTCATTAGAACAGCATAGGATAAAGTTTGCGGCTCAACTTCAGAAAACAATTTTCTACAGAAACTAAAGGTTTCTACTCCAACCCAAGACGAGATTCACCGTGAATGTTGTATACAGAGAACTGCTGCTCGAGCCGCATCTAATGTTAGGATCACTCTTCTACTTTGGCTTCGATACGCGAATTGAAGCAGGTGGCACCGGAACTCCGTAATTCTGAGCCTCATTAGTTTCTTGTTGTGCTTGTAGCTGGTTTTCTTGTGTTTGAATGGACCTTGTAGTGGATGTGAACAGCTCATTAACTTGACGACTCAGAAATTGAAAAAGCATCATTAGTTATTGCTCTCCATTGCGTCCCAGTTTTACACAAGTAGTCATTAAAATTAGAGAATAGATTGTACAAAGTAATTCAAGTATATGATCCCCTAAATGATCCACAAAACAAAGACAAAAAAATTTATCCTTGCAAATATGTCGCTCCAGTCTGAAAAGAAATGTATAATCTGACGCCTGAAAGAGAAGAAAACTAGCAACTTTTGCGATTAGTTTCTACCAACAGCCTTCTGTCTGCTTACAATACAGCACTCATGTCATTAACCCAGCTTGAATTCTTTCAGTTGCCACCAGATGACTCAGCTCGAGGGATGTTTCAATCCAGTGGATATTTCAGTATGATCATCGTCGCTAAAGATGTCGGTTACGTCTGCAGTTGTAGGGCGTGGATACTTGGTAGACGTTTATACCACAAACACAAAGATTTCCGAGGGTTTTTTGTGTCTTCTTCTAGAGCTCAGTGTGCGACGAGTTAAACTGAGGTGCAGATGAATACAGTCGGCTCCATTGGGGGTGTCGCCATTAGCGGCGGCATCTGTGGCCCACCGGTGACGAACCAGGATTTACGATACTGGGCTGACAACGGAGCGCCGTGCTGTCAGCATTGTGTGCGGTCGCAATAAACACTGCCGATCCCGTAAAGAACACTTTCTGTAATCTACCCCTTTACCTTGCTTTTAGTACTGTTGCGTGCAGATTATAGTTATTCTATTCAACGATACTCGTTTTGTTAGCTCAGCTTTCCTGTCTCGCTATTGCTGCAAACCCAGTTGACTTTGGTCGAACTACTTCCTTTTCTACCTATGCCTACCTGGCCCACTCGCACCTGTTCTACTACAGCTGACTGTGCCCCCTCCCATGGCATTTCTTATGCATCGTCTCTAGGCGAGCGTTGACCATATCTCAAATATCGCATCTAACAGTGATACCGTCACATACGGTACACCACAAGGCACCATATTCCTCCACGCAGTTACAAATGTCTGACATCTGCCACCTCATTTCTATAATTTACGTCATGTATTTCAAGACGTAGACAACCGTGAAATACTTCTGTCGCAGACCTGACTCTAGCAAAGCATTCTCAAAAGTTCGTGAATCCAGAGAGCTATACCCTTCCAACAAATGACAGATCAGGGGCCTGCGTTGCAGCATACATACTCGTGCTCTCTGACACTTTACCTACTATGCTGCCTGCATCTAACACTGACAAAGACAATGAAATCGAATATGCGTTTGCAGGGATAAAATCTCTTAACAAAAATTGTCTAATCCGCATCTGCTAGAAATCCATGAAAGTAAGTTGGTTGGCCTGCTTCTAACCTGGCCTTTCAAGTCTCTCTTAGGCATACGAACATTCAGTTATTGTCATTGATAATAACAGCCCATTTGCCGTTAAAAATCAAGCAAATGCGTTTTCTTCAAATGCTATAATACTTCAGCTTGCATCTACACAATTGCCACAGTCTCATAGATATACATGCAATGGAAACACAGAACAGAGTGATTTGTTTCTCTCAAACATCTGCTCTTTCCATCTTTGTCCAAGTCTAAATTTTCATAACGTATTCCTAAGGCTGTCCAAAAACGACGCCACAGCTGACTATATACAGAAATCTTAAATACATAAATCTATGACATCTTGCATGTGAGGAGCTTGGGTAACAACTCAGGTTCCATTCTCTTACATAAACTAAAAACTTCATGGAGTTATTAACCAACGCGCTCGACTAGATTACAAATATGCTCCCCTAAATATCGCATAACATAGATGGAAACTGCTCCTTGGTTAGTGCATGAGATGAAACAGATCTCGAATCTCAGAACCATTGCACTCAGGACTACAAACTACGACCTACCGCCGAAAAACATATCGTTTACAGTCGGGAGTTGTGAGAAATGTTAAACTCAGGTATGTCTATAGATCAACAAGCAGAAGACAGGGATTAGCTGTCCTAAAGCAAAACCGTCATGGTGTTCGGATAGGCATTGTGAAGCGTGAAGCCGATATTCGCCGATAGAGGAACTTTGTTGGCAACTCAGCTGTAGAACAAGTAAAACGGAGACATATTATTTCGCGAGGATAAGTGACTATAGCCACGAAAAATCTAGAATATGTTACTGACAATATTGTCGGAAAATTCATTATGTGTAGCTGATTAGCATTCACTTGACACGATTCCACCACAGTCTAAATTATCGAGCATATTATGGACCCGTTGTTGCCCACATTACCGTATATTTTGGTTCACTTCGTGACTGCAAGCGTTCTACCTGAGAACCGGTAAGAGGGACTTGTGAAGTTGCTATCCAAGAATGCCACTGCCACAGCACCCTCTGATTACCGTCCTATTTCCATTCTTCTGGCATTGTACAAGACCTTAGAATAGCACGTACAGTCCATGAAAAAATAACCAAGTAATTAATCGCAGAAAACTCACTGGATGAATAACAATTAGTTTCCGTAAAGTTCGCAGGACATTTGCTATCCTAATAGTACGAAATGACCGGAAGCTAGCCATGTGCTTTTTAAATTTTAGCAAAGGTTTTGACACTGTCGGGTTCCATATTTTATTTTCCCAATTCAGCAGCCTAAACTTACCTCAGAGTTCAGTTCGGTGGTTTCACTCGTACCTGACATATCGACAACAAAGCGTCATGTCAGAAATCACAGTCACATTGACGATAGGTGAAATTCTGCGTAGCCCTCTTGTTCGTTATTGGGATCCACACTCTTTTCATTGTACGTTAGTGACGTGTCATCAGTTTAGTCTAGTTGAAAATACTACATTAGCGCAGAGGACCTCCGTTTACACCTGTATGAAGAAACCAATCAAACTATATCTGTCGCTAGTGTCAACGCTGACCTGTCTACATTATCGAAACGCGCACATACTAGGGGATTAAGATTTAGTCCATCAAAAACTAAATAGATCCCGGTCATTCAGTCTATGTTCATCAATTAGAAATTTCGGAAATCCCTACCATCGTCAATTCCAAACAGGACAAATATAAACTTCTCCCCTTCACCAAAGGGTGTAGAAACAATAACAGATGGAATCCTAACTGGATTGAACACATAACAGTATTCTACAAGAAGGGGTCAGTATGTATACGTATACAAAAAATATAATAAGGTGTTTCCTTTTGACCTGAAAAGCAAAGCTGTGGAAATGATTGTCCTTCCAGTAGAATGATATTACCCTGCAAGATCTCTGCCATGAAAGCTCCTGCCACTTTGTACTGGTGACGAACACCTGCGTAAGATATGTCTGTGACGTTCGACTTTTGATCAAATTTCAGCATATTATGAACAGCTGTCGTGGCCACGTGCAAAGAAGCACAGATAATTTCACACACTCATCTTCTTCGTCGTCTTATTAACGTATACAGTCTCATATACCTATCCTCGACCTCAGCGCTCCTTTCTGAACAACATAGCAGAAACACATCTTCCCCACTAGAGAAAAATTTGTTCTGACTCATTCGATCCCTTTAGTAACAAAACCCCAACTCTGGAATGTTCTCTTACACTATATCAGAGAAATGAATACCATTTATAGTTTCAAATATTGTTATGACATATACACATCCGCTACTCAATTACAACCAAGTACCCGTCTTTTCAACCAGACCTTCCTTATTTTCTAAGCTGGAGGAATCTAGTTAAATGCGTCACCCTCAGACCTCCTTATGTTAGAAAACATCACTTTTGAGCATCTGTAAATACATTTTGTATCTTCCACTGTCACTATTATTATCGGTGTTATTTTTAGCATTAGCAGTATTACTTCAGCAACAATTAACGCAGTTAATTCTTATTCAGTACTGTCATTCTCATACTCATTAGATATTTCAAATCTTCTTTCAAATCATTTGATTACTATTTATCATATTAAAATTATTGACTTTTTAAATAATTTAGGGTGTAGAAACTACTGGTACGATCTAAGAAAGGACCTGCCAGCATTTGATCAAGATAAATAAATGAAATATTTTAGATGTTTGTCTTAGCTGTAATTTTTTAGTGTATACTGAATTCTATCCCCATGCGCCGTATTTGACAAGAATATAGGTGACATGTAGATAATCCTGTGAGTCATACATCGCCGCTGCTAACAGACCGTAATTGCCAGCTAAGCTGACGGGACATGGTATGGGCCGTAGCGACGGTCCAGAGGGCATTGCTCCAGGGACTACGACACACGGCCGACATGTCCCCTGGTAGCCGCAATCGAGCGTATCTGCTTCCAGCCACAACTGTCACCGGAGGTCCCAACGGAGAGGCGCGTCCGTCGCTAATGGTGATCTAATTGTTTTACTTAAGCTGGCGGTTCTTAATTATTTACTTGTATCCCCCGCACGGAACATCTGACACATTCCAAGTTGAATTATGCGCAGCGCTGAACGGAATAATACGTTTCACTCGGTCCATATAATTTGTTAAACTTGGCAAATAGATCTGGGCCAGATATTTCATATCCCACCACTAACGTAATTCATTCAGTTGATATATGAGTTTATTATTCTTATCTATTGTTTATTTAGCCTTACCAGACTAGGGTCCTCTGGTTCTCTTCGGCACAGGACATGTAACAATACGTATCGAAAACAATTACAAAGCATTCTTAATTTCTTCACATACTCGTGGTTGAGTTTTATACATCTGAGATATTATTATGAGGATACTTATAATTACCAGTACATAAAAAATAAAGTTAACTGGTTTAGCAGCTTTGAGTACGTTTTAAATAACACCAGACAGTGACAGAGGGCACGACTGAAATAAAAGTTACATTGACTGTTAAGAAAGAGTGGACAGTTACAATAATGACTGTATACAAGAGGATGAAAAAGCGTGGTTTAACTAGAGCGACATGCAGGAAAATGTGTTGAAGACAGAGCGGATAGATCACTAACTGTTGGAAAGGAATTTGAATCTTATAATAGTTCCAGGAGGTGCATTCGAAAGCAAAATTCCTCTTACATTACATAATTTTGAGAAGATACCTCTGCTATGTAGGGGTATGTAGAGCTTTTCTTCGTTGAGCCGCGCGAAGTAGCCATGCGGTCTAGAGCACCTTGTCGCAGTCCGTGCGGCTTCCCCCGTCGGAGGTTCGAGTCCTCCCCCGGGCATGTGTGTGTGTGTGTAAATTAGATTAAGTAGTGTGTAGGCTTAGGGACAGATGACCTTAGCGGTTTGGTCCCACAAGATCTTACCACAAATTTCCGATTTTCTTCGTTGAGAACGAGTTTTTCAGCTATACTGCTCAGTGTTCGATTGAAGATAAATGAATTGGTTAGTTTTAAAATTCCATAAGTCACACTTTTTGACAAGTAAGTGTGCTGTGTACAATGGCCGTGGCGCGAACGTAAATATTTGCTTTGTTTCTGAAACATCGTAAGTCACTGACTTCCGCCGTGTGCCACGTTCACAACGTTTTACCGCTAGAGTATGTTGTTGGTACCTGCTGTTGGTAACCTGAAGTTCACTAAACACTAATCGCGAGAAGCACACTGTTATTGAAACTTCTCTCATTGTTTAAGCTGTGCAAGCTTCTTCTGACATACCAGTGTTAGTGACAAAAAGAAAACAAGGAATCAGAAATACACACATATGTAACTGTAACATAATAAAAACAGTGAGAATGGAGTGAACCTCATATGTAGGCTACAATAACAAAGTAGTGCACCACGAAATTGTAATGTTCCTTACAATTAACTTTTCTAATTACTGTGTTACTTACACAGTAACGAAACACTATTTTATGGTAAAAAACTGTTACCTTACTCCAATCTTTTTGCTTATAACGTTGAAATTGGTGTAAGAAAATATATGTCACATTCAGTAAAACCTGAGGTGTAACTACAATATTTGTTCTTAACGCTAGGGGACAAGAAATGTGATACGATGTACACTCTGGTGGAGTACGTGCCACTGGTTACTAATGCATCCAGGAAAAACAGAATAACAGTCAGTCTTGTAGAAGATAACAATGCTGTTGCTTATGAAATTTTATTACTTCCCTTTTTCAAGAAAAGTGCCCTATCTGTTGAATCCTATGGTAGAGCAGTGCCTGGAGGTGATAAAATATCAAAAGATAACCATTTTGCTCACTCGAAGGGTAAGTCAAGGAGAGCCTATAGGTTGTATATCTCACTTTAAGCCTTCTAAACTGTGATTCCAACACAATTGCGTTGCAAGAAACTTCCAATTGATATAAAGAAAATGGAGTGTCCACGAAAACTACAGGGATACCTCCATGATGAGGAGCAAGTTAATAATGGGAGAACCACTAGCAGGGGGTGAAGTGGGAATTTTTATTTTCATTTTCATTTAAGAAGCAAGTTCTATCCATCATTAGCTATTAAAACATTTCTCTTGCGAAAATTGGGCGCATCGTGGCATTTGTCTGATGTAATTTAGGGAAACCAGAGAAAACCTGAAGTTAGTTAGTTTCATGTTCTAACTGATCATTTGCATGATAAACCGTAACGATGTGGAAAGAGTCGTTTTACATTTGTGTCACAAATTAATTTGTTAATATGGTTATACGCCGAACATTGATAAGTTTGATTTCGTTTATACTTCTTTTTGTTTTTTACTTGCTATTATTATTAAATACAGCGATGATAGTAATTCCTACTCACCCCCTTTTGGTTGGTTGGTTGGTTGGTTTGGGGAAGGAGACCAGACAGCGTGGTCATCGGTCTCATCGGATTAGGGAAGGATGGGGAAGGAAGTCGGCCATGCCCTTTCAGAGGAACCATCCCGGCATTTGCCTGGAGTGATTTAGGGAAATCACGGAAAACCTAAATCAGGATGGCCGGACGCGGGATTGAACCGTCGTCCTCCCGAATGTAAGTCCAGTCTGTAAACCACTGCGCCACCTCGCTCGGTCACCCCCTTTTGTTCAGTAGAACAACAGAAATTCTTATACACAACGGAAGAAATTCTGAAGGAGAAACTTTTTCAGTTTGTTCTCAAATTTTACTTTGCTGTCTGTCAGTTCTGTTGCAAGTATGTTTGAGTCTTCACGCCATGTCAGCTGAGAAACAATATCCATTTCCAGAAATTTAGCATCTGCTACACACTCTATGGAGGTGGCATCTATATTTAATTTAATGGTGTCAGTTTTTCCCTTCGACATTAAATTCGTGGAATTAGCTTTTTTATATTCAGGGCCATTTTATTGCTTATTCACCAGTTGTAAGCTTCCTTAAGGGTTTGATTTACATTTTTGTGAAGAATACTCTTGTATTGCAGAAACTATAATACTGCTATGATCAGCAAAGAGAAATTTTCCGTGTGACTATCGCTACTGGGAAAGTCATTGATGTATATGAGGAATATTTTTGGTCCATAAATGCTGCCCTGAGGAACTCCTACATTAATGTATTTTTGTTCTGATAAATGTGTACAATAAGTTTATATTTATTTGAGGTATGTGTTATCTCCACTTTTTATTCCATATCTGGTATGTATCATTGGAATCATATATTAGCTACACCCCTCCCCCTTACTCCTGAGGAGGATCTGAAGGATAACTGTATAAAAAGCCTTTCAAAGACTTAAGAATCTGCTGGTGACACATTCATCTTTATAAAGAGCTTGAAGTGCGTCTCTTATTGATTCTACTATGCCTGATTCCGTACATCTACCACTTCAAAAACGAAGTCTGTTTTATTTAAAAGGCTGTATTTATTCAAATAATTATATAATCTGGCTTTTATAACTGATACCATAATTCTTAAGAATCATAACAGCAGGCAAATGGACCCTTAACTTTCTATGTCTTCTGTATTACTTTTCTTTCACAAAGATGTTACTCTTGCCTCTTCTAAATGCACTGGAAATTTTTCTGTGTGAAATATTAATTTATTATGTTTCTTAAGGGAGCCTGTATTCTCTGTATTCATTGTTTCAGCATGGGCACTCACACTTTGTCTAAGAATACTTACTTTTATATAATTTAGGTTCTGTTTACTTTTACTAATTTCAAGCTCTGTGGTTAGTAGGAACATCACTGTACTTGGTACGCAATTATATGAAAATGTTATAATTGTTGTTGCAACTTCTCTGCTATACTTGAAAATGATCTTTCCCATAGTTTACTTCATGGTGAGGATTATTTACTACTTTATACTCTTCTCCTGTCATTATATTACTAAACCTCTGTTCATCTCTCCCTTTTTCCTTTTTTATGACATCTTACAGTGCTTTGCTTTTATTCTCGGCGCTGTATATTATTTTGCCATTTATTTGCTTTTTGCCGCAGTCAGTATCTTTCTATAAATTATTTATTTATATAGCATGTAGCACTACTCGTGGAATGCAGTCAACATTACATAAAAATATATAAAGAGGCATAAATACAGTTAATAAATTAAAAACTGGTGTTATATTCTAATGCCCACTCTGCTTATCCAGTCAAGTCTTGAGGCTTATACCATAAAAAAGTCATCTGGGCCACCCAGGTGATCTCCCAGTTTACACTCCTTGACAATGTTCCAGATGGTCTGGTTCGGTGCTCCACAGTCACAGTTTCAGGAGAAATTCACACACAGTGTCCTGTTAAGACCTACTGTTTCTGCAATAAAAATTTAAGAACTCTGGCTCATTACTGCTCTTTTTCGTGGAACTGAGCCACTTTATGGGTTTGAAAGGATATATTAATACCTACTGTAATCCATTGTTGTGGGTACTTTTGGAAACGTCTTTCCAAAATTGGATTTAAATAATGTTGAAAATTTTGAGAATTTCACATTTAGTTTGGCCTCTTTATACACTTCACCCCTGATTTGGTCTAGAAGTTCTTTTGAAAAACCTTGAATTTTAATACATGTCTTTTCTAGGCCTGCAGGTAAGGAAATATTTCCATGCACAGTTTTACTGTTATTATTTTGATGAAATAGTCTGATAGCCCAAAATCTTTTACAACTGCATCACACTTTACCCTGGCCATATTTGTAGCGACATCAATTACTGACACAGTGATAGCAGTAACCCATGTAGCATTATTGACATGGGGACATTTCTAAAAGATATTTATGCTTGCGCTACTTGTTTCATTTATATGTGTTTATGTTTATGGCTCCACACAAAATTACGTTGACTTTTGTACTGCAGACTTTATATTAAGCTTCTGTTAATTTAATGCTAAGGCTGTGAGCACTACCACTGGGAGATGGATACACACCGAAAATGATAAAATTCTTGGTCGTGTGAAACCCTGTTAATTCAATAACTGATTGTTCAAAGTGTTTGTCTTCAGTTATTGTACTAAGGTCATGTATCGTCTGGAACTATGTTCCTTTTCTGATATAAATGCATGATACTCCACCCACTGAAATAGTTCTACAGTAGGAGACTATGCTTTCAAATAACGATAATATTACATGTTGTATTTCTTTGTCTTTACACGAGTACTCAGTGACGAAAACTACTGAGCAGTTCAAAGATTGGAGGTCTGCTTCAGATTGCTGTATTTTAATTTTTATAGGTTGCATGTTCTCATGAAGGTTTGTTAAGTCTGTGAAATGTCCCGGCCGTTTTTTCGAATGATATCTTTCCCTTTATGACACGTGGCATGTGTGTCATTAGATGTTTTAGAATTTAACTTGTGAGTGACTGTTCCTGAATTTTTTTAAGTTACTGGAGATACTCTTAAAGCAGGGAAATTTGCTATCCAGATATAGCCTAAAAAACACATACTTCTCCTACCAGTGAAAACAAGACATTTGACCACGTATGGCCTGAGATCCACGCAGTATACGTTCATGAATCGGGTGTATCGCTCTTCACTTCGCACTCTTGTTTAGGTGTAGACATTGCCTATTGAAACCCTATTCATTGATAGTTCCAATAGGCACCAGAGCACTAGGATCAAAATATTTTTCGGTACACCACCTCTATTAACACATTAATCCGCTTCATAACTCAATTAATGTGTGGCCGATAATGATGCTGGAACAGCTGAACGAAGTGTACATTGGTACTCTAAATCAGGGTCGCTATCTTGTCAAGGTCACCGCCTATGTCATATGCTTCATTCCCGTTCAAACTGTTTCCAGTCCCGGCCACCGTCACTACATAATCCTCTTTTAAGACACATTTACGTAAGGACCATAAGCATGTCTCACTTGATTCAGCCCTGTATTTGGTTTGAAAATGATGCCGCCTGATACGGTGCCCCTAGGCTTTCCCGTAACTGAGGACCTACACCTTGTCCATGGCTACTACCTAGCAAACGCACTTTCTTCTTCTTAACACTTGGCACATTCATAGGTTTCCTGATATCGGATGGAGAGTGCTGCACATATCCTGCCCCTCTTCGTAGCTGAGGGTCTTCTCTATTTGTATCTTGTAGTGATTGATACTTGTTTTTAGTGTTGATAATAAAACTGTCCGATCGC
Source organism: Schistocerca piceifrons (assembly GCF_021461385.2). NCBI lineage: Eukaryota > Metazoa > Arthropoda > Insecta > Orthoptera > Acrididae > Schistocerca > Schistocerca piceifrons. Next base: position 561,476,282 of record NC_060149.1, read on the forward strand.
GCTCTCTTTCTCCCTATCTTCCTAAAAGTTGTCAGTTTCCAGCCAGACTCCAGGACAGAGCCTCTTCCATTCACCCAGCGTTCTCCCCACAACCGCCCCCCCCCCCTTTCTCCAGTGAAAATGTATCCTACGTTTCCCATTAGTGGTGAGTTTCGAAAGAGATATAAAGTTAAACTTTAAATAATGCATCAAGTTTGTCAATGACCCAAGTTTAGCTGTATGTAAACAAAAACGACACTGAAGTTTTATGTGCTGTTGTCGCCGTTATTGTACTGATTTAGAGACATAATGACTGCAGAACAACCAGTAGTTACGCTGGTAGAAGATGGTGGGTCGAATCATCGATTCAGTCTGCACCAGTTGTTTGGTCCCTGCATTCAGCTTCACTGTGGATGAAGCTATTTGATCCGTTATGATGTAGATAATCTCGATCTCTGCCCACACTGCACCATCTGCTACAGTCTCGTCATTGCATACTACCTTCTTTCGATTTCTCGCCTCTTTTGCACTTGTTTTCTGTGTTTCCTCCGTAATTTAATTCTAAAATTCCGTGTCTGTTCGTCTATTTAATAGGTAAAATCTAGAGTTTTTCTAACTGTATGAGTAGATTTTAGCGGTCTATACCACAGTTGTTATATCATTTGAACTGCCAGGTATACAGCTCAGTATGGGTCAGCCTCAATTGGTAACGCGTCAGCAGGGTAGCAACTTACACCTCTAGCTTTCTCTTTGTGTTCTTATAGTTTAGTACGGACGTTTGTCGTGCTAGGATTAGTAGGATGTGGCCATGATGTATGCTGAGCAGGTGGGGCTGGCCTCAGTTCGCTAACAGCTGAATGCGCTCGTGGCTACTGTCAGCCGTCTTAAGGCTGCTGCCTATGGAAGTAGCAGTGGCAGAGAATCTGTCGCGTCACATGAGACACCTCGGGCGTTGCTTGTTTCGCCCATGGGCTCTACCGCCTAAGCACCACCGAGTGTACTCGACGCGGTGGATTCGTCCTCAATGCAGGGTGAGTGGGTGGTCGTAAGGTGTTGATGTCGTTCGAAGCAGGGAGTCAAAGTAGAGACTAACCCTCTGGCCTCGCCTATTCTCTAAATGAGTAAACAGTTGATCACTTCTGTAGCAGTGTCCGAGCAGGCACACGAGGGGTGGGGTTTTGGTACAGACCGATTCACGAAAGATGGTGGTTCGCTCAGATCGAGACGCGGACGAGGATTGCATTGTTGCCAGTTCCTAGCGACGGTTACGGTAAGCAAAAACACGCGCTGTGCCCTTGAAGAAAGCGTCTATGCTGCAAACTATGCCTCTCGCATGATTGTGCAGAATTTATCGCTTACCACCACCATCAGCCGTGACACTTCGCAACAGTTAGAATAAAAATTATCTAAATAACTTGCTACGATCATGTTTAATGCTCGGGTTGGCTACGACGTTCACAGCTGCGCGCGGAGAATTCTACCGAACGCTCATTGACTGTCGACGAATGCGTGATATAGATGCGCAGAACAAGCATAAACTCTTGCTTTCATACATTCAACTGAGAATATTTTAACGGATTTTACTTTTAAATGAATTTTCTTTTAATTATTTTGTTTATATAGTAATACGTTATGCATGCATCAACGACCTCTAGAATCGCTTTGCGTCCTAAATACTGTTCAAATGCTTCAAATGGCTCTGAGCACTATGGGACTTAACATCTGAGGTCATAAGTCCCCTAGAACTTAGAACTACTTAAACTTAACTAACCTAAGGACATCACACACATCCATACCCGAGGCAGGATTCGAACCTGTGACCGCAGCGGTCGCGCGGTTCCAGACTGAAGCGCCTAGAACCACTCGGCCACATCGGCCGGCCTAAATACTGTATAAATAGTTGAAGCATGCATGGCAGTTTTAACTCGAGTTATTTATACATGTAATGACTTGTTTCAGTACAGCAGAATGAGAGGTATACTGTGTTTTTTTTTATAACTTCTGTCATTTGTTTTTAATCTCTCAGTGTAGACACTAGTAATATACTTTCGCTTACTTATACTGTAGAATATGAAGGGGGTACTGCATAGCCGAAACCGATAATTCTGCTCAAGAAGCTGTGCGACCAAGACAATGAAATAAAAATTATGTACACCATAATCGATCACCATATCGTCATGTTGTGCCAGATTCTGTTCAGTCAACTAAATTTCCACTATGGACTCATTCTCAGCACACCGTATCCGTGGTTCTCCGGAGTATTGTTGCACCATAAAATAATGTACATCGTGCCACTGAATAAAATAAAGGCATAGCCCTCGGATACTACAGGACACCAGAGGAGAGCGTCGAGTTAGCTGAGCTACGCAGTGCGGCATGCTGATTCGGCTGGAACTGCTGCTCTGACACTAACAAACAAACAGTTCAGTCAGACATGTCGAAACCTGCCCTGCAATTTTTTCTACGGGTAGAATACACCGAAAGAAACGCAATGTCAATACTTTAACTGCTAAGGCAGACTGCAAGTATTTCTTGAAAGAAACGTTGAGACTTGCCTAATTCTTAGCTCGCCAGGCAGTTAGAGAGCTTACCATAGCTTCGCATACACAACATCGCAGGCACATACGGAGGTGGTACAACTCGCTCGTAATTTTTAAATCTCATTTCAGTTTCCTCTGATAGTTTCACTGATAGAACTGTTCACAGTTACTACTCGCTCGAAACTGCAACTTATATAGTATCCACAACAATTAGTAGTTGCCTTTGCGGCATCGATAAGCGTTAACAATGGAGATGAAACTGAATTTCCTGCTTTGTGTTTTCTTCGTATGTGCTTTCTAATAGCATCTGACTTTATGCTGTTCCAGGGTTCCACAGTAATACAGAATCAAATTACTGTTTCCGACTTTGCAAAGATGAAATATGAAAAATATGGTATACAACAGAAATCACCTACTTCTCCTCCAGACTTACGTATGTCTCATGTATTAGTTAATTTAATGGACATTCATCCGAATGATGACTTTTCGTTAGATATGGTGGAAACATAAAGGAAGTAGGAAATAACTATGAAGATACAGTGAACTTTCTTTCGAAAGATGATTGTTGTGTTAGTTAAAGTCCAGAACAAAAATACCATACTTTTCAAGACCCAGGAAAACATGTTCAGTAATAGCAGTCAGCGACAAAGAAAAGATTAAAAATTTTTTGGTTAAATGAAGGAGGGATGAACCGCTTGAAGTTAAGCAGTGTGAAAAGCAAATCTAAATATGAATTGCATAAATGGAAGAAAGATTTACGCAAAGTATGAAATAGACACCAAAATAAAACTCACGGAACTGTGAAATAAAAACTATTCTAAAAGCTTAGAACTGCTTGTAGGAGTCAGTGCACCATTACTGACGGATATCTACGAGACTGACTCCTCTGTATTGCAAGTAAGATGAACATGACTGATTTCCAGACTTCTTCGATCTGGTTAGACAGGTTGAGGAAATTACACGGGAAAAAAAGTCGCAATATTATGAAACTTATTTCAAGTTAACTTCTAGAGGAGATATCATGAATAGGTAATAGCATAGAAAAATTCGTATCTGATTTGAAGACAAATCTCCTTGTTATACCCTAAAATGCTGTGTATAAAGCCAATCAGCCTCGTTTTGTGCAAGAACTGCATGCATACATCACGTTATCATTGCGGACGAAGAAACAGAGTCGCTTTTCAGTCTATGAATGCTATGACACAATCCAACAATACCAGTGATAAGTATCAGTGGATTACTGTTTCCGATGCTTTATATCTATCTTCAGGGAGCTCACGGCAAGGACCAAAAATTTAAAAAAGGGACTGTTAGTTTCAAAAGTCTTGCCATCCACGTAGTAAAATATGGAAAAATCGGAGAGAATAATTTTCAATATTACATCCACAATGTCTCCTTACAATTTTCAGGAAATAACTCATTGGTTTTGTTCGACTCTTGGCCTAGGTGTAATGCACCATCGTCTTTAGAAGGATGGTGAAAAGACTTTTTAATTTAAGTTTGTCTCCACCTTGAATTAATAGTGTGATTCAGCATCTCGATAAAGAAAATGTTCTTCATCTAATACTACACTTCACATTTTCATGACGATTACAAGAAATAAACAACGAACTGTTTCGTTGTTAGTAAGGCATACATTATGCAAAGATTACCATAAAAACTTTGCGTTACACAGCGCTATGTTCTCGTGTCACGGCTGAGTCTGCTTATTCGTGGATTTGTGCGCAAGATGTGAAGCGCTGCACAAACCTCTGTTATAAGCGGTTCTTCGTGCTGCAAAAATGATTAGCTTCAATATTTTTTAAGAAATATTTACAGTACGCCTTAGCATCTAAAATTTCTGTCAGTGTATTCTTCCTATGTGAAAAATTTCAGTGTATGATTCGACATGACAGATTCGATCATGGTCTTATGAGGCAGTTACTTCACTCGGTTGCCAACTGGAGCGGCAGATTCACATGTGTAACTACCTACACAGCAGAAGGATGGAGAATACGCCATGCAGGCGACCCGATAACCTATGCTCACGCCGAGTTTCTGTTGTGACTTGAGTGGAAGGAACCAATGCATTAGCGAAGCAAACACGACACATGCCCCTATTTGTATTTCACATATTCAGCTAGAGGTATCTCAGTCCGCGTCATCCAGCCATGAGTAAGAACTCTAGTGATCCACAATCTTCGCAGCAACTGACGTACGAGTTCCTTGGCCCTACACGTCTTTTCCTGCCGACTTGGATCCAGCTAGCTAGGCTCTGTTCTCATACAGAGTCCGCTGCTCAGGACTTGCCGCTCAGCAACCGGAGGGCTCTTGGTGACCTGTTCGTGGCGGGACCCGCAGCTCTTAGTCCTCTTCCACATGTGAAGATACACTCTGCCACTGGGATTGCTCCTTCTGCACACTCCCTATGTCGTGGTCGTACTCGGAATCGTCTGCTCCCGAGGCTGCTAGCGGCCACTGGGCCGTGTGAGTGATGCTGCAAGTCATCTCTTTGTGTCTCGGCTGCCTTTCACTGTTGCCGTTGCTGATGTCGCTGCTACATCCACCACTGCCCGCCTGAGGCTGCAATCCACGTGCTGCTCAGCGCTTGCCTTAAGAGGAGTGCATTACCGAAGCCCTGCGGGCACTGGCTTTCCTGAGCGACATCACGCATAATGATGTATCCTCAATAATAAATATGTGGTTGGCCAAAACTGTTACAGTGGTACCTAATCGGGAGTCTGGCAGGTATCCTCTCACCTCAACACCACTCACCCAAGCTCTGAAATTGTGGTATGTCAATATCCTGACCTCCAACTGCCCATCACCACCACCACCAAAACGGCCAGCGTGCGTGTTTTCAAAATGTGAATTAAGGTTCTGAGCTTTTCGGAAAATACCAAGCTAGGGCTAATGAAACTGTTTCACTGGGTTGAAAACGTTTCACAGCCACAAATACCATTAGGTGTGGGAATAGTTAGAAGTCAGTGGATGTTAAATCTACTGAATGTTCCGTCTATTCCTGATTTATATTCCATCAGTTTTCACTTTTTAAAGCTATGTTTCAATGTTGTTTTGGTTTTCTTTTCAGTCCATCTAAATCTACATACAAGGAGTCCGGAAATTTCAGTTACGAACTTCTACAACTTGTAGAGGGGACTGACTGACTATATAATATTTAGAACAGGAACCCATGTCTGGAAACGTACCGTTTCCGTTCTACAACTGTTTTGGATCAGATATTTAACTCATCTACTTCTGCTTGAGGAACTGTATTCGGTAGGACGCAGTACAATTATTAGGTAACAGTGCGAAAAGAATTATAACGAGGCATCCCTTTATCAATTAAACACACTAGTTTGTATTAGACCTTACACATTACTTGTTTACATTATTCAAAAACACAAAGAACTCAGCATACTGCAAGTACAAAACAGTACTGAATATTACAACAGATGCTCGATTACTCTCCATCTCACCTGGTGTCTCCTCAAGCAGCGGCAAGAACTCAGACCAGCAGATCTTCTTCTGTCTCTGCTGGAATCTTGTAAGTTGAACTTAGCATACGACCCCAAAAGATGTCGTCCATAAGAGTTAAATCCGGCGGTCGCATACCAGGACAAGCAACACTCTGACTTTTCTCTTTCCATCAGCAGACGTGGACGCATTACACATCTGAAACCGCAGCGGTAGGTTTCCGGGCGTGGATTTCTATTCAAAATGGTTCAAATGGCACTGAGCACTATGGGACTCAACTGCTGTGGTCATCAGTCCCCTAGAACTTAGAACTACTTAAACCTAACTAACCTAAGGACATCACACACATCCATGGCCGAGGCAGGATTCGAACCTGCGACCGTAGCAGTCGCACGGTTCCGGACTGCGCACCTAGAACCGCGAGACCACCGTGGCCGGCGGTTTCTATTCAAACTATTACTTACTCACTCCCCTCTACGAGTCCTAGAAGTCTGTAGCGGAAATTTCCGAACACCCCGCATACTCTCCTCAAGCCACTGTACAGTGTGTGGCGTACCCAAAACTCCCTTATGTTACTCCAGTACCCTTGTCATAGAAGGCAGCCGCCTGTGCTTTCCGCCAATTCTGTATGCTGGTCTGCAGCTCACGGGAAACCAATTATGGGCTCTACTGTGGGTGATAAAACACGTCCCATCGTAAACGCTGAGGGAGCATCTACATAGCTACAGCAGAGTGCGACCGAGAATTGTCATGAAGAAGGAAACGCGTGACGGTATTGTTGCGTAGGCTGAATGACATCAGACGAATTCCCTCGCCAGGTCCTCGTATTTGGTGGGAGCCTTTATTCTCTAGGCATGTTTAAGTGTTCACTGTGTGCTTAGATCTGAAGAGAGCGACGTGGCGCGATTGATGGGCGTATTAGAGACTCCGCCCTAAACATTTCTGCAAAACTTCATCGGATTTACACTGTGGCTTCCATATCGCGCCCGATCGGATCATACTTTACTAACAGACCTCGTATTAGGTACTTCTTTTAGTTATGGGCATTAACTTGTAAATATTCACATTTAAAAATAGATGTCATTCATCACATGTTGGCATATCATCGCAATTTTATTCATCTAGTTGGCCCAGAAGATATGCGTAGCACTCATTCTTTCTAGCACAAAGCTTTGTCGTAGTTAATTCTTCATGTAAGATGCAGCACAGACTTCCTTTTATATTACCCAGCACTTCAGTCGTTTCACACAATTTTAATCCCTCATCGTCCGTTATCACACTGTGCTCTTTTCCAATGTTTCCATATGTGGTTGCAGTTATGGGCTGTTCTTTGCTTGGAAAATCTCCTACAGAAATTCAGCCGGATCTGAATACGTCCATACGTTCCCTACTATTTATTTTTGTGGTAAATTACTATGGGACCAAACTGCTGTGATCATCGGTCCCTAGGCTTACACACTACGTAATCTAACTTAAACTAACTTACACTAAGGACAACACAAAAAAACCCATGCCCGAGGGAGGACTCGAACCACCGACGGCCGGCCGGTGTGGCCGTGCGGTTCTAGGCGCTTCAGTCTGGAACCGCGTGACCGCTACGGTCGCAGGTTCGAATCCTGCCTCGCGCATGGATGTGTGTCATGTCCTTTGGTTAGTTAGGTTTAAGCCTAAGACGGGTGGAGCCGCGCGAACCGTGGCACGGCGCCTTCCCACTGTTTAAAGAGAAGGAGACTCCTTACAAAATTCATCAATTATACATAAACAGTACGAAACACAAACATCATTTGCCTGCTGTTTTGATACTTTGTCGATTTGAGTGAAACATAGACAGCGTGACAGTTTTAAGAAGCTGTATAAAGAACAATATTTCTCAAATCAAGTTGACATTTGATAATAATTGTGAAATAGTTATCAGCATAACAGAAATCTAATTTCATTTATATCAGCGCCAAGAGAATTTTACAGTCTGTCCTCAATCTTAATTCCGAATTTTCTTTTACCAACTAGAGTGGATGCTAAAACATATTTCCTCTCGATTTCTTACTGTGAATTACCATGAATACAGCACTAAATTTCGTAAAAATATTCGCACTTTGTGACTCCACGTATTGCTGTAAAACACAAAAAATTGTGTATCATTTTAACAAGTGCTTCATTATTTAGATATGCTGCCTAAATGAGGCATGGAGTCCTTATTATCGAAATCACGCGACAAGATTCTGTAAGTTTTCGAAATGTAAAACCTAGATGAATAAGTTAAAACCTGTCTGCAAATTGTGAAGCAATGTTCTGTGTCCCCATAAGGCGAAAAATAGGCTGTTTTACTCATTGTTTCCAACGATACTTCTGCCTGAAGACACGTTACATTTATGTGACCTACATTCACACAGCGATAAGGAAAATAAGATCACTTCTAATACGTCAGTTACATGGAAGCAGTCTGTTTTCGTACACTGCACTCTTTCATATTATTACTGTTTTTGTTTTGTTCATGACCTCCTAGAAGGCTCTGACCCTTTAAGTGCCACTGGTAAAAATATCCCACTGGCTGTACATGCCGTTAGTAGACAGCCTGGAAGAGTTTTAGTGCAAAATGCCCTATTGCCAGACTTCCAATGCATCGATGACATCATGCATTGTTGCCAGATTTCTATCTTCCCACCACCACCTGTGGCACTGACGAGTTATCCTTGGCATTAAACGATGGGAAATTAAAAATTTGGCAGGAGATTCAGAAGTAGTGCAACTGTGATAGTGGGACTTTACCCCACTACTGTGATGTCAATATAGAAGCAAGACTATTGCCCTCAGTAAAAATGGGCTTGAAATCTATGGTGCATATGGTGAAAGTGGGTCACTTGTGCTAAGTATAGAATTCAAGATAGAGGCTGGGTTTTTCCCTGACATCACTCGCCCAGAAAAAGGAAGTTTGTTTCCCCTGCAGGTCCAAGTCTCATGGCTATTTCCAGGATATCCAAGATTTATAAGCACGTTTTCGCATACAACTAGTAACTAGCCTACTTATCTACTTCACAAATTTTCCCAAGCTACAATGTTGCAGACCTGCATTTAAGCAGCCAGTATAGAATTCCAGACGATCAGAGAGTTTTTCCCCCTGATAACATACATACTGCTTCTAAACTCCCCTAAGTTTGGATCCCTCCACTTATGCTATGTTGGGAAAGGATAGGAATATTTATGACTTTATTTTAATTAAACACCATAACACAAGACGAGCCCTTGCACCACCGGCGTCTGTGGCAGCGGATTACAGGAAAGTGTGTGCCGTGCTACACCGGGCCAGCCATTTGTCGCCCTCGCGCTGCCCTTGTGCCTCCCCATTCCGCCCCCACACTGTCCCCCACCACCCCTTCTGCTGCTGTTGCCACAGCATGCGCGCAAGATCACACTCGGCCTTGGCTGTTGAAGCATTCTTGTCGGCGCATGCAAGTCGCCAGCTGCACCGCGCCTACCAGCAGCCGCCGCCTCATCTTCCAGTTTCTGTTTCTATTCTTCTGTTGTGACTGTTGTTTTCACTAAATATTCCAGTTTTCGTTTTTGGGCTTTGAGGTCCTCGTTGTCCAGTTTTCATTCTCGTGTGTGTAGCACGATAACTGCTGTTATGGGAGATACTAGTTTCATAGGGAATGTTTTAACGCCGTTCGACACATTTGTTCTTTTTCTTTAGACTTAACATTCTTTGTGGGAAACATGATTCTCCTGGTTCAGTAAAATTTTTATGAATAATACTTACGTCATTTTGTAGTTGACTGTGTTAACGATCTCTGTGTACTTAAACCTGTAGGCAGACTGTAACGTAACTGGTCAGTGCTGATAATTTTGTCACGTAGTGGGGAAAATACTACTCATGCTAAATTGAGTACACAATTCAGCAGAATCAAAATTACAGCTTTGGATTTAAAATTGAAGACACAATTCAGCGGAATGAAAATTATAGCTCTGTATTTATTGTAGTTCAGAATAACAGAGCTAAAGTAACTTTATATTTTTTATAAACCGAAATGAAACTCATGAAACTAACATAAGAACTATTTTCAGGATACGTATTTATTCTGCATATTTTCCATTTGATTTGAAATTGTTACTGTATTTAAAATTGTGGTCAGTACTCCTGTTTTTATTGTTTGCTTTGAAGATATTAGTAAAATAACTACTTCTGCATTAATATCTCTGGACGTAAGTCGATACTGTTTAACACGGAATATTTTAACCATAGTGTAATACGGGAGTCAAAAGGCAAATTTAAAACATTCGGCCGGCCGGAGTGGCCGTGCGGCTCTAGGGGCTACAGTCTGGAACCGCGCGAGCGCTACGGTCGCAGGTTCGAATCCTGCCTCGGTCATGGATATGTGTGATGTCCTTAGGTTAGCTAGGCTTAAGTAGTACTAAGTTCTAGGGGACTAATGCCTCAGAAGTTAAGTCCCATAGTGCTCAGAGCCATTTGAACCATTTTTTAAAAATATTCGAATGCTCTTGTTAGAAATGTTAGAGGGAATGGAGCTAGTTATTAAAACCATAGAAGAGATAGTTTACAAAAAAATTATACATATATTGGAATTTGAGAACATACCTTCTTTTTATATAATACAGACGCTGTATTTTACTAAAAACGTCAGTATTACTGGTATTAATACTCACAGTGGTTTCTGTGAAAGGTATTAATATCATTCTTATTCTAATTTGGTACTCTTGAGACATCTGCGACCAAGTGACAGAATTTACTCTTCTGATAACTTCTGATATAAACGACAGCAGATTCAATTCACAATAACGTTTTGTACGTTATGAGTCACTTGTAAGCAATTTACAGCTAGGTCTTATTTATGCATCGTGCATTTAAGCATCTAGATTGTGGTAAATTCATTTCCTAGCTACATACAGTTTTACTAATTATTCGTACATGCTGTGAAATGCTAATGAATAGTGGATGTTTCAGTAAATATTGTTTCTCAAATTGTCTTGAATATGTTAGCCACTGTTACAATATACATGTAAAACGATTACAGAAAATATGCAACATGATGGAAACAGTTTATGCAAACACTTGAACGTAATAGGCATATTATTTATTCAAGTTTTGTTGGTTTTTATATATGGTTAGATGATTCATAGTGACATACTTGAATATATTATTTAGATGGATAAGAATGACATTATTGAGGTGGCCTAGTTTCATAAAAAATTAAGTTCTGGCTGATCGTCTAACGAACTGCAAGTAAGAGGTTACAGAAGAGCACGGAAAATATTCAGCTTTTGGAGGAGACTCTGATGCAGTTGGTTAGCTACAGTTCCTACAGCTTCAAACACTATTGCAGTATTTGAACTGATGGTAGTCTGAGTAATACGGTGTCAAGTGGACCAGTGGGTGAAACGTCTAGCACACATGCTGTAGGAAGGGTAAATCGTTTGCTTGTGCTTGAAGAAGCGTTAGATAAACTCGTGAAACTGATTTTGGTACTGAAGCGATTGAAAATATGGATTCATATGGATGGTCTAAAGTGACTGTGTTTCCCAATGCTTTGGGAAATAATATGGGATTGTGGGTCACCCTTTTGGATTGTGCGTCCACCTTGATGCAAAACACTTTTTATGTTTCATTTTTATTTTCTTCCCAGAACTAGTTTCAGCGACAATGTTGCCATCATCAGTAGGTTTTTCTTAATTTAAAAACACGAAAATTAATATTGTCACAAACATTACAAAACGTTACTGCAAGAGTACTGTATGGTTCCATATACTGTATTTTATGGCTAGTTCTATAACACTTTACTTACTTTTAAACCATAGCACGGGTTTTACGCTTGTTGCCGTTTTTCGCTATATTTTCTGTGGTTTTCTTTTGCCATTTTTAGCATACAGCTTACAATCGGCCACTGTACGGGCGGTTTTTGTTAACAATTATGAAAATATGAACTAACATACGTCGGTGTTACACTTTAAGAAATTTCGGTAGTGTTGTGGATGCAATGCTTGTGGTCACTAGGTGCTTATGTAATCCGTTATGCAGTCTCGTTTGTTGGTCGGCTTGCAGTTGCTTTAAAAACAGAGAAAAACATAACTTTTACATCTTGTCATAATTCAAAAAATTACGCCACCTTGATATTCCTATGTGTCGTGAGATGTATCGCTTACTTCGGAAAAGTGTAGGGGGTATTCTGACGACGTCTGTTCCTTATGTAAGCCCATGTGTGTGCTGAGGGATCGAGCGCGCGCGCGAGCGGGTATGTTTCTGTGTGTGTGTGTGTGTGTGTGTGTGTGTGTGTGTGTGTGTGTGTGTGTGTGTAGGTGGGGGGGAGGGGGGGGTGAGTGTGCTGTTTCTTTTCTGTGTCCTGTGTCAGTTCTCTTACAGTCTTTAAGAGAGTGTTGTTGAAAAGTGTTATGTTTTCATTTATTAACGTTTTAGCCTTCCACTATAGCCTTTTGTACGTCATAATGTTCTTCTGAAGATTGTTCTGAAAATAAACTGTTGCTGTGTTTCAGGATTTGTAGGTCTGTTTCGATATTAGTTGGGTGGTGGTTTTCATTTATTAAATGTTCCGTGAAAGTGAAATCATTCTGTCGCTCTTCCGATCTTATACGTACTCTGAGTACCTTGTTCGGAAGTTTCTGCTTGCTCGTCCTATGTACTGGGCTTAACAGGAGTTGCATGCGATCTGACTGAATGTGCTTGAGATTCTTCTGTCTGATCTTAGCCTTTGTTGAACTGTGTCCATCACCTGAATGTTATTGGAATACTTTGTTTCAAACCTTAAACTTCACATCTATGTGCCATTTTGTCATTGTATATTAGTGTGTACTAATTTGTTCATATTTCCTGGTGTAGTGTGGTCTGCTGTGTTGTCTGTGTGTTTAGCCTCTGTGTTTCAGACCCTTTGTTTATGCTCTTGACTGGGTAGCCACTATCATAATATTTCGTTTTTATTTTTTGCCTTTTGTTGAGCTTTATATGGTGTCTCTTTTGTTTCATTATATTTAGTTGATGTGTTCAGGTTTAAGAGGTGAATGCTTATCCTGTGGAACATGTATGTGCAACTGCGGAATTTCTTCCCCCTGAGGGCTTATCTTTGAGATGTCTTAAGACGTAAATAGATAAACATCCATGAGCTTTGTATGATAATTTACAGAAATAAATCGAGACCCACAGAAGTGGGTTCAAATGGTTCAAATGGCTCTGAGCACTATGCGACTTAACTTCTGAGGTCATCAGTCGCCTAGAACTTAGAACTAATTAAACCTAACTAACCTAAGGACATCACACGCATCCATGCCCGAGGCAGGATTCGAACCTGCGACCGTAGCGGTCACGCGGTTCCAGACTGAAGCGCCTTTAACCGCGCGGCCACACCGGCCAGCACAGAAGTGGGCACAATGTTCTCGAAACAAGTTTGGGTAAAATAAACTATATATACATTGTGTTTTGCTGTAGGCTGAATTTAGAGACCTAAATGCTACGGGAGCCACTAACAAACCAAAAGACTAAGTCCAGGACAGGTTCAGCCAATGAGTGTTATTTGAATGATTGGAATGGATAGAGGTGCAACAGTTTACGCCAACCAGCCACGCAGGTATCACATTCGAACGACTTACGGAAACCACAAATATGCTGTTTCATGATGACCATAAAATGCTGAACGTTTCTAACGATTCCTCGGTGACCAGAATAGCACCCCATTACGCACTGTGTGTGGAAGCAGCGTCACTTCCTAACGTTCAGCCAGGTTCCGGCGTGTGGCGGTAATGTGTGGACGTAAGAAAGCAGTCCGAGGAAGAATGGTGATAAGAACGGACGCAGTATACCTCGGGGGAAATACCGGGCTGCCGTCACTTGGTCCCCCTCCGCTCGGCTGACAGCGGCCAGCTCTCACCCGCCAGTGGGACGAACGGAGACCGCGTGTTTGCGCCGCCGAGTACGCAACACGACTTACCGTAAAGTGCGAGTTCTCGTAACGCGTCTCAAGCTCTAGTCGATGTAACTGCGATGCAAGACCTGCTGCCGTTCGGGTATGTGAATACACGTGACTTTCTTCTCTCATACAGGTATGTATTACAATTTCTCTCTGTGTGCAACAACTGTGTGCGTTGTGGCCCTTGCAGCTAACTGCGACAGATAACAGAAGTCTGATCTTAAAGTTATCTTCTAGTAACTAAAAGCCTCCGGTCGTGAGACATTATGAAAAAACATGAGTTCCGTAGTTTTCAGGAATTATATCTTTCAAAATTATATCTGTAATAACACAGAAATTATCAGTTTCCCTGAATTACAAATTCAGATCTCCTTGGTAGCCTTGCTACATTGTTTGCCAAAAAAAATTGTTTGTCACAAAAATAATGTTGTGCACGCAATGGCCTAATTGCCATATTTGATTGCTCGACATTATGCAAAAATCTGAAATTCACGAAGAACAGTTCAAAATAACATCTAACTCTATAGTGGCTTGACAACTCCTGTAACATTTTTCTACTTATAGCTGTGATCAAAAGTCACGATTCTTTGCCCCATATGTTGCAGCCAAAACGTAGTGTAGTCACTTCAGTTTTTGTTCGGTGCTTGCTGCACTTCCAGTGAAGTATTTACTTTATATCTTATATTGTTAAGCAGTTCTCTTATCTGCAGTATTGCACCAGTGTAATTATTTCCATATTTCAGAAAAATGTATCATTTCCCAAACACTCAGCTAAAAGAAGCTGCTATGCATTTCCTTGCGTACAAAAGTGTGTAAGTAGACGTATATAACACTTCGTTTTACTGCTGTTCCTGTAAGCTATTCCATGGAACGTCTTAGAGCTCCCCTCTACAGAGCCCACGTAAGTTCTACTAATGGTGAACTTAATGGAAATGGTTCCTTTTTATGTATTAGAAAGTAGTACTTAGAGGCTGGAGGGGTGTTGGATACTGAATTGCATAACGGATTAATATCTCAAAATTTCGCTGAGTAACTTTGGATAGTAATAGTTACAGTGCGTAAAGCCATATATAATGCACAGAAAAGAAAAAGTGCTTTACTGTAGAGATAATTCCCCTGTGATTCACATTTTGGAAATTATTTAAATGTTTATGCCTCATTTATTGGTTCCAACAGGACTATAGAAAAGAAGATGTGGCAGAAATATCCGCCGCAGTTTAAGGGACAACTCCCACTTCTGAACAGTAAAAATCGATACAAGGAATATACGAAGAAACAACGGCAAATATTCCATTTCTACGCAGCACACACGACGTAATTTTATCCAAACACTTTTAAAGGCATATATTATCATTCTGCATATCGCCGTAGATGTCTCTTGGAGATTACTCTCCATTAAACCACGTGTTAGGATTCCACCTTGTTGCATTCGCAAATAGAACCAACCCTACATTGCCCCACCAGTGAAATCAGTTCGTGGGGATACGTGCTTCCATTGTTTACCTTCTCCGATTTCTAGTGTTTATTCTGCCTTGTATGATCCCAGAAATCTATACTACTAAGAAATATGAAAATCCATTTTATCTGCCTGTTTGTTTGAATACGGTGATCTCCAAAACTACTAGAAGAATTTTCATAGGGCCTTCACAGGTACCTTGAGCATAGCTTGAAGCAACGTATAGGTTTTATTTCATCAAAACTGTATCACGAATCAAAAAGATATCGTGATTTGAAGTTTTATCTAAATCCGTTATGTCTGTCTGTTGGTACACGCTAATCTCCAAAACTACCATATGAATATTCATGGGGTTTTCACAGGGAATTTATGTGTAGCGTGTGGCAACGTGTAGCATTTATTTCACCAAAATCGGATTACTTTAAGTTCTGTTATCGAAGACGATCGTGTCGGTTTGTCTCTCGAAACATGGTAATCTCCAAAACTGTTAATCGGGTTTTCACAGGTAACTGGAGCGTAGCTTCGGGTGACATACAGGCATGATTCAATCAAAGTCGGATCTGTGTGTGTTTCTCTCTCTCTCTCTCTCTCTCTCTCTCTCTCTCTGTGTGTGTGTGTGTGTGTGTGTGTGTGTGTGTGTGTGTGTGTGTGTGTGAGTGAGTGCGTACGTGTGCTTGTGCGAGCTGGTTTTTAACTGTTATTAGGATCTGTTTGTGTGTTAGGGGAAATCTGCGTAGTCGATGGTGCAGCTGGCTACTCGTACGTGGGGCATTCAATAAGTAATGCAGCACATTCTTCTTTCTCGGACAATGTCGGGTAAAAAAAAATGTGGAATTTGTTCTGGGGCATCGCGGAATATTCTCACTTCAGTCCCTGCAGTTCATTAATTTTCGATGGGTAGCGCGCTATACGTAGCCTTAAAAATGGCGTCTGTAAGAGAAGTGTGTTCCAAGCAAGAAGCTGTCGTTGAGTTTCTTTTGGCAGAAAACCAGAAAACTGTAGATACTCTAAGGTGCTTGCTGAATGTGTACGGGGACCTGGCAGTGAGAAAAAAGCACTATTAGTCGTTAAGCGAGGGGTCTGTCATCATTGCAACAAGTCTCGCAAACCTGTCCAATCTCCCACGTACTGTCCGGCCACCCACAGCTGTGACTCCTGCAAACTTGGAACGTTGGGACACTCTCATTCGAGGTGATGAACGCATAACAATCAACCACCTCGCTGCAGAACTGGACGTCTCTGTTGGTAGTGCTGACACATTCGACCACCCGTTAGGGTTCTCAAAGGCGTGTGCCCGATAGTTTCCTCGCCCCCTAACAGAAAACCATAAAGAGCAACGAAAAACCATCTGTGCAGGATTTTTTGCGCGTTACAAGGCCGATCGTGTCAATTTTTTGTCGAACATTGTCGAAGGTGATGAAACATTTGTTCATCACTTCGAACCGAAAACATAACGACAATCCATGGAGTGATGCCGAATCACCTCTCCTCGGAAGGAAAAGGTCATGCCCCTCCTTCAGCTGGTAAAGTCGTGGAAACAGCCTTCTGGGACTCTGAAGGGATTATTTTGTTTAGTGTCTTCCCTCATGAGCTGGCCGGGGTGGCCGAGCGGTTCTGGGCGCTACAGTCCGGAACCACGTGCCCGCTACGGTCGCAGGTTCGAATCCTGCCTCAGGCAAGGATGTGTGTGATGTCCTTAGGTTAGGTTTAAGTAGTTCTAGGGGACTGATTACTTCAGAAGTTAAGTCCCATAGTGCTCAGAGCCATTTGAACCATCTTCCCTCATGGTATAATGATCCACTCGGAAGTGTATTGTGCTACCCTCAGTAAACTGAACAAGCGAGTTCAGCCTCAAGAATTCAAAAGTACTTCTTTTTCTGCATGACAACGCAAGGCTTCGCACAAGTCTGTGCAACCGAGAGGGGCTCACAAAACTTTATTGGACTGTTCCATCCTACATCACGGATCTCACACCTTGTCTTCCATCTGTCCATCTGTTTAGTTCAATGAAGGATGCACTCCACAAGATGCAGTTAGTGGGTGATGGGGAGGTTATTGATGCGGAAGACGTCGCCCAGTAGAGTGGTACCATGCGAGCACTCTGGTCATCCCAGTAAGATATTGTAAAGCCGTCGCATTGAACGGAGATTGTTTTGAGATATATGTTTATGTACTCCAAAAAGTGATAATAATATGGTGTATTGCAATTCTGAATAAAACCAACCTGCGTTAAGAACAAAATGTGTTGCATTACTGTTCAACCCTAGTATAATAATTACTGGATTCGTACAACATCTAGTCCCTTATGAAGTTTATTTCACTATCCGTTTAAAGCTACATCTAGTTCTGAAAGCTACTATAACCTCACACAGCGTATTAAAAATAATTGTGACCTGATTTTTAGGAATGAAGCTTCCACTGACTAGCATCCGTAAACAAGAGTTGACTGTGCAGATTGCCCTTTATTCGCATGTATAACAATAGATGAAGGCATTACACCGAATGAGTTCCATGTAGCATCGTGACGCAGTTGTGCTTGTCATCTTGCAATTTCTCTTGGAAATACTCCAGCGTCTATGCTACTGCTTGGCAGAGTACACTATGGCGTCCATTTGCTATAATTTACGTGTTGCCGACAGGTAACAAACCTATTCGCCTCGACGGCCAGCAACGTAGTCAATACGTTGCACAGTTGTCTAAACCAAGAAATGCGGTATAAATCGGAATTCAACGAGAAAATTATGGTCGCACTGAATTAAAACGAATTTTCGTAGCGCGATATTGCGGGTCGTTTTAGGCCTTGAAAGCATTTGTTACTTGCAACTTTGTACCACGAAGAAATACTTGCTTGTATGCCGTATGAAAATAAAGAATGTAGATTATAAGCCCCATCATTTTACTACAGCTACGTATCTTGAAATTTCTACTTCTTACAAGACAGCGTGAAGTAAGTAAATAAAATGCATTCTCAAAATATCACTAATGCCGTGAGTGAAGGAAACAATGAAATACTGGTTTACATAGAGCTTCTCTGTCTTGCAATCATTGTAACTTCCGTAAATCAATCCTGACACAAAATTACAAGGTTCTTAGTTCCCATCAAGAACCTGCCTTAAGTACAGGTGTAAGATAAAACAATATGACCACATCATTAAAAGATCTCTGTTACTGACCACATCATTAAAAGATCTCAGTTACAAGATAATTCCTCCGACCCTTATGGTACATTAATTTTGTCTTTGGTTTCCGCTTGTGTTATAATATCTTTAAAAATAGACTGAACTGACGCTCATCTACAACCTCTGACATTAAAGTTCGGTTAATAGTACTGTAAAATTAACGTAGATGCTTTTGGACATACTGTCTTGTCGAATCTTTACAGTTCAGAATAGAGCGCATTGTAAGTACGCCCTTAACTAATGCGTCCGTGAAACAGTTAGAAACATATTAAGGGCTTTTAGTGCTAGCGTCTCTACTTAATAGCAACACATAGAACTCACAGAAATACTTTGCCTGTTAATCTCAGTAATGGAAGAACAGATAAGCTAAGTTGTGTGGGAAGGAGGGATTTAGAGTGCTTAGTTCCTTCTGCAGAAGTCATTGCTCATCTCAGTACGTGCCAACAAACAAACTAAAATAGCGAGGAGAACTTCATAAATAAAAGATTCATTGTAGAACTGTATATTGCCAAATCTCCCGAAAGCTCGAAAATAAAGTGAAGAGACGGTAGTGCAGCGGCGGGAAAGAACTATGGACTAGCGACCAACGTAAACATGTACTGCTCTCCATAATCTACTTTTACGTCTTTACATGCCACGGAAAGTATTTACATCCAAAAAAAACAACAGAAAATGTATCATATAGACATTCCTCACCAAAATGTGAAGCATTATCGAAGATTCTATAAAGATCTGGGATTTCATGTCTCTGTTTCCGGGACTGCTATGAACACACTGAAAGGGAAAGTAACGTGATATTTTACAATATATAGTGAGTCACATTTTGTGAGGTATGTTTATTATTTTAAAGTCTTAAATTGACCTAACTGGCACAATGGTTAGTACACTGGACTCGCATTCGCAAGGATGGCGGTTCAAAGATGCGTCCGGCCATCCACTTTTAGGTTTTCTGTGGTTTCCCTAAATTGCTCCAGGCAAATGCCGGAGAGGTTCCTTTGAAAGTGTACGGTTGATTTCCTTCTCCATCCTTGACATAATTCGAACTTGTGCTCCGTCTCTAATGACCTCGACGGGACGTTAAACTCAATCTTCCATCCATCCTTATATTGAAAGAATTTTATGTCTGTTTATGAATTTCCTCACGTCACGCTGTGATCACTCAGTGTTCGTTTCACGTAACTCTGTCATGCAACAGTCCTGATCACCTACATGGTTTTTTGTTTATATGGTTGCCCATCCGAGAGGGTATATTACCTTTCTTCTAAGTTTTGATTTGCCTGTTCTATTTTCAAACACGAGTTGGTTCTACGTTTCACCAAGAAATGATAGTCTTTAGCGTAACGAACAGAGAGAAGTTTAATGTGTGACAGAAGAATAAACAAGGCTAGAGGTCATGTAGGTCATGTCACAGAACGAAATAGCAATTCAAGTGAAGTAAGAGTCACGTAGGGCATAATTCCCTATGAAAGTTAGGTCTTTTGATGAATCTATCATAGAGATGGACAAAGGCTTACTAATCAGACTGAGCAGATTTGTAAAGAATTCGTACAAAGTTGAATGTTTCACTAGCTGTTCAAGCAACTTGGACCACATATATATTCTTAAACATTACACAAAGGAATTTAGTTTGCTTCAAGTGAAATATAAAATGTTACTACACCAAATAATACTGAAGGTTATTACGATGATTTTCTGTCAACATCACTGTCGCCTTGACAGGAGCTTGTAAGGCAGACCGTGTGATAATCATTGTCAGTAACCGTCATGGCAAATCGAATGCATGAAAGTACAGTACAAGTTTAGAGTCGAATGGAAAGTTACTGCGAATGGGGGAATCTGTTGAGCCAGAAAAGGGATCGCCTGCACCACATTCAGTCAATAATTCCTCCTCTATTACGCTCAATTAAAGCTACAACTTCAGGTAGGTGAGGGAGGACGATGGGGGAGGGGATGGTTTCTGTTACATGCGTTTGGATGTGTTCACATTTCCCAGGAAGGCAGTGGCCACGTCAAACAACAAAGTTTTGTTATTTTATTTTTTTCTCCATGAGTCATCAGCAGTGATAATTTATTGTGTATACAGTCATCCTGTTTGACAATCATTTAAATGAAACTAGTGCCAAATTTCCCATCGGCATACACTAGTATACCTATGTTAATGCCTGAATACTATTTTTATTGAAGCTGTTAAAGGATGTCCCTCAGGAAAGCAAGTTCTGACCCTTGACGTAATAACAGCATCGAATTCTTGAAGCTGTTTGGTTCATCGTAAATAGCTGCACGTATTTTCATCTTTTTTCTAGGAACATACTGTCGCTAATTTTTGATAACGTACTGTTGGCCATTATTCGCCGTCACGTGTCCACAGCTTATATTCTGAGTAAGAACTAGTAGGTTTTTTAAGCAGCCCTGTAACTCATAGGACCTCGTTGTTCCTGAAAATACTAACGTCGTATACATTGTTCCAGAAAAGCAAAGTCGATCGCTTGGCTTGTAACAGCACAGCTGCAAATAGTCGCTCAGAGCTGTGTTTGTTCCGGTCCCACGAAATGTCGTAGGCTGAATTATGCGTTACCTAATATGATGGGGATCTTAAACATGCAGTGCACGGCGTTACTGCGAGGCAACCACTTGCCACATGTCCTTCATAATTCCACATCAAACGCTATACAGAGAAGAAAATGTCTTATACTATCCGTTCATCATTTATTTACCTTTCCTGTATTTTAGTTGAACAGGCAGTGTCATGGCTAATGCTCTTAAGTCATTTATAAAGGGAATTAGTAGACAAACACAATCATATATACGACTGCGGAATTTGATTAGAGAAGGATCTGGTTTGATAGGTACATCTACTAGGATAGATAGATTTCAGGAATGATTTTATAGTCTTGAAGGGGAAGGTAGTTAAATCTACCGTGATGAAGTGTGAGCATTGTTTGGAAATGGAGAGAAGGTGTGATGTGCTGATAATAGGCTAGGCAGCAGGCAGAGATTTCACGTTAGAGGTAGGACATGTAAGAATGTTCCGCTTGTGGAACTTACTGAACTGGTACACACTATGCATGCGAGAAAGTTGTGAGTCGGAGTGCATGTCGTTGAAGGATTTGAAGAGAGCCTTAAAATTTTGGAGGATCTAAACTCGATGCGATGTGTTTAGAGGTGAGAATGGGACGGATAACAGTGTGCTGCATGTTGATAGTGAAGTTGGGCTTCAGTGTCTATTTTCGTCTGCTTATTAGTGTGTGTGAAATCTTGTGGGACTTAACTGCTAAGGTCATCAGTCCCTACGCTTACACACTACTTAAGCTAAATTATCTTAAGGGCAAACACACACACATCCATGCCCGAGGGAGGACTCGAACCTAAGCCGGGATCAGCCGCACAGTCCATGATTGCTGCGCCTTAGACTGGTTATTAGTTTTAGTAGGTTTAGCCCATTGTAGGTTTCCTTTATTGAAGATTAGTAGGTGGGGATCCGAATTGGTTTTTCACAGGTACTAGTATTTAAGTGATTTGGTAGAAATGATGGGGCAGGATAGCTCGGGTGGGTTTTCTTGCTATTACTGCCTGGAGTATACTAGCTTGACAGAGAGATGCCACTGGTCACACAGAACGGTGAAGCTATTCAGCTGGAGTTATGTATCGTTATGATGACTGAAGATGGCAGGAGGGGTGGAGGGGGTGGGGTGGGAGGGTGGGTAGAGAGAAATGTGGTATCTGTTGAATGTGTTGCACGGGGAGGAATGGGTCATGGTTGTCATATTTGTATTTATACATGCTACAGAAATATATGTACTTACGACATCTCTTCCAGTACCACAGGATCCATTTCTACCAAACTTGGTGCACATAACGTTTACTGTCTGGAAAGTAGCACCGTGAGGTTAAGAACCACCTATCTCTTATAGGGGTAGGGGTAAAAATAGGGTGACATGAAAGCATAACTCAGAAACATCTGGAGCAATTTCAACCAAATTTCCTACGTACAATACTCATTAGACGTATTACTTGTATAACATGCTGATTTATATAAAAATACACCATTCTCAGCCCTAGGGGGAAGCGGTGACACAAAAATATTTGAAAACGATCGATATAGACTCTACAGTTTTTGTGCGTCGTAGGACTCATTGGTGACCGTCAGAACGAAATTTTACCCTGTGGGGTGGGGCGGATGGTGTGGGGGGATGGAAGGGGGAGGATGCGAAGACAGCTGCCAGCATCACATTTTTGCAGTGTCTGAAAACATTTCTATGAAACTCGGCATGCTAATCACTTGCTGTCTGGAATATATTACTGTGACAATAAGACACCCGTAGCACTGCTACGGCAGGAGGTCGAGTGAAAAGTGGTGACACAAAAGCATAAGCCAGAAACGCCCGAAGTAATATGAACGAAGTCTAGTGTACACATGACTCACACTTTGTGCAAAAATACTGCGACAGTAAGGTACCTTTACTAGCTTTAGAGTTGGAGGTATGGGTGAGAAAGGATAACAGTTACGAAAACAACCTGCCCGTATTTCTTTCCGGTTTTTGGTTTTCTTGGAATACTTTAAAAGTTTGAAGTTCAAGCTGTCTCATATTTGTGTTGTTTAATGCATCAACTAGTTCGCGAGAATGAACATAACAGCGAGACATAATTTTATCAGTTGGTTTCGGGACCAAGGATCAAGCCACACGACTGAACACGACAGATGAATTGTACGTCCTAACATACGTAATGTATGTGTACACAGGTGATGTCGAGGGCAAACAGTAGTAGGAAATAAAGGTCGGATAATATGAATAATCCATGTGACGCCCGTAGGGTAAATCGCAACATACGAGAAACAGCACTGTTTAATTATACGTCACACGCATGGTCAGTTTTATATTCTTTAGATAGATTTATCGTTGCAGAACACTCGACTTGCAAGATAAATATCCAACTACACTTCACCATGGAAAAGTTTGTAAAATTCGTAATGAGAAGCGCTTGGAAGAAATCATTTGAACGAACTAACGTCAGCTAATGCAATTCTTAAGTATTATAACGATGTCAGTCGTCTGCATCCTTATGATAAGCACATTGATGTTTGTTGAGGTGTAGTGCACTAAAGTATATCGTTTGTCCCTTGGTCACTAGAGTACTGAAAACACATCACCTTCCGCAGCTGTATAAGTAAACTGATCTTCGACTTAGCCGTATTGATTCAAAAGAACTCTACTTGTCCATGAACTATCACAAAAAAAGAAAGCCTAGGATCCTGAGGCTTCAGGAACGGTCCAGCGAAATCTGTATTAAAATCAGGATAGCTACTGTTAAGTAACGGCTCTACAGACTGAGAGACTGACAAAACCTCCTAAAACGGAACTGATACTTTCTATTAGTCGTCTAGACGTTTATTATCGAATTTCTCATCGGTATTAATGAGTTATCTTCTGCAGTGACCTGCCGACGTGTTGCTTTCACAAGGATCAAGGTCAAATCAACCACGAATATCCAGATGTAGGTCTTCGTTAATTTCCCCAAATCGCTAAGGCGAATACCAAGAAAAGAAAACAACCCGTTTCCTTTCCTGTCCTTACAAAATCTGAGATTGTAATGCGTCTGTACTGACCGCTTCGTCGGTGGGAAACGGAACCCCAGTATTCGTTTCTTATTTTAATTTTATGTTTATTCGTATAGGTGAGATATTTATAAAGTCTGGTATCGCTTGCAGTCATCAACGACATACTGACATATAGCAATTCCATAAACGGACGCTGCTTATTGCACAGTAGAGTATTAAATATCCAGATACATAGAATCATTTTGTTGGACTTGGACTTAAAAAGTCAAGCTTTACGTTTACCTGTGAAAGACAGAGGTTCAGTTTGAGTACCGGTTCGCCTAAAGGTTTAATCTGTGAAGACGTTTCGTTGCGGGTGACATTTTGCTGCAGAGTGAAATTTTGGCTCTGAAGAGAACAGTATGTCAGTCAGCATCTAACTGCTGTACACAGATTTTTTTTTTTTCTTTTTAAGAATATTGAGGCGGCATTGACCGTGTGCGGTGGGGGGAAAACCTGTCTATGCGGATGGTTAAGATGGCTGGCTGTAAATAAGTAATCGCGTCTACAGTTTAACATCACGTTTTCTCATTTACGCGACGTGAAATATATTGTCTTCCTAGATTTTTCTTAAAACCTTCTGCTACTTTTCGCGGACACTCGTTCTCCACGAAACACAAAATTGTTTATAGGCCGCCGGTAGTCATTTGCACGTGCGTGAATTGCCACAACAACGTATTGTAGGCCAGAAAGTTTGTCTCCGGTAGCTGCTGATACAGTAGTCTCTTATTTGTGTCAGCCTGCAGTCTGGTTTCCCTAGCTCATTCAGAATGAGGAGGCAGTAAACAGCTTCAAGGCCCCTGCCTAATGTAACGCTACTCGGACGGAAGGTCCTCTTGCTGAGAGAAGTGGCAGCAGAGCTTTAGGCTTCGACCAAACGGACACTCATCTGGCGCAGTGTTCTTCTCGCGTTATACCTAAGCAAGAGAATGTCTCTTGCTATGTTGGGTTCACTGAAGAGCAGCTATATGCTAAAATATATGCTGCTGCCATTTGTTTTCTGGTGTAGAAGTCGAGAGATTCCTAATGAGATAGTTCTCGTAAGTGGAATAATCTTCTGTTACATGTGTAGGGCTTCGGGATGTACGTATAATCCTTCAGAAACTAAAAATATATGGAAATTGGCAATGACGCCAATATTCTTTTATGGTACACAGCTACACTACGAAAATGTAGTAAGATATCTTGGAATAGTCTTCGATGAGCATCGAAACTGGGAAGATCAAACTGTAACAGAATGCAAGGAATCAAAAATTTAGAAAAGGTTTTTTGCCAAAAATACAGCAAAATCAAACTCAGTCTTTAGTCCGGACGAATCTTTACTGGTGTGATGTTGTTCGACATAGCCACATAACGATAACTCGAGACGAACAACCAAGTACACTTACAGCAGAAATGAGACTAGTGTTGACCTGTTTGATTAAGTCAATACAAGTTCTAATACGTTCAAAAGTTTTCATGTACCTGTTCATGACACTAAATCTTTTCTCCGACTCTTTCTCTTTTCCAGTCATACGACTCTGGAACAAAGTAACCAGTAACCTAAGTCTGATTAAAAACGACTGTACGTTCAAGAAGACATTAAAGCTTTATCTGTTATCACCTGTGTAATTTCCCTGTCGGCATATCAGGTTTTTTTTCTTCTGTTCAGCAGCGTATCAGTATCTGTTTTATCATAGCTAGCATCGTCTCGGCTTCCTTCGTTCAATTGTAATCGTGTCTTTTCTTCCATCTCACTGGTTAACTTTATCCTATTACTTCTCGTTCTTTCCTAAACCATTCAACTTATTCTATATTTCTGAAGTCTTTTGTTGCTGTTGCCGTGAATTTCTGTTACTACTGCATTGCCATCATTTGAAAGGAACGTTATGTTATGAAAAAAATTACTTAACACAATGTTAATAGGACTATCATTACCATATCCCTGCATATTAATTAGTGGAGCGCTATTACTACTACTATTATTATTATTATTATTATCATTATTATTATGCACAGTTAATGTTACGTGCATCATGCTGCTATCTCCCTCTAACTACACATTATCAGATGCAAGAGAGGTTAAAAAAGCCCTAATCGTACCAAGTGAATTAAATGCTCAAATAAAGAAATAAACACATGACATTTTATGTAGAATATGTCTCGCTTTAAGTCTCTCTACTGTGGGTATTAATCTTATTCTCACACCCGATGATTTGAAGGCCGAGTGACACCTCGGATAAAAACGCGCCAAATATGGGCACCAGATTTATCATAAGAAACTTCGTGGGTAACCAGTACAGCACTGCCGTGGTTAACAAATAGACAATCTGAGGAGGTCAATAGAAGAGACCATCGTAGGCCACAGAAAACATGATGTTGAATTACAAGCGTCCACAAAGAAAACTAATCTCATTAATCTTCAACAAATGAGATGCGAAGGACAGTTAGAAAATGGGGAGACACGTACATAACAGGAGTACTCTATAATTAAAAGACTGGAGAAATTTTTAACTAAGGTAGCATTAGACCAGTTACAAGCTGATCAGAAATTACTATAAACAATACCTGTAAACCTTTTGAAGTGAAAAGTAAAATCTACTACCGTAGACACTACAATGATAAAGATATTTTCATCAGGTACTAAAGTAAAATATCAAATAAACCATTTTGTGTGTGTACATGAACTAAATTAAAAAGAAATATTGTGTTATATTTACCATAAAGGTAGTAAGCCTGATTATCACTTCCTACGTATATTGTTGAATGGTTACTGAGAGAAAGATGTAATAAAAAATGAAATTTATATTTTGATCAAATAAAGACGGCTGTAATGAATGACACTTTCTTAAACCTCCTATTACTGTGTTGTCTCTAGTTACCACAGAGCATAATCTTCTGTAAATTGGACCTTATTTTATATCCCTAAGAATTATGAAAAATCAGATTTTTCCTGGAATAAGTAATAGTTTAATACTGCATTAACACAACCTTTTGAATACATAGAGTTTGCAGAATATCATGCTCGAACCATTGAATACCACAGGGATCATATGCTACTCCATTTCTTTCTTGGAGTTTTATAATGGGTTGATACTCTTTTTAAAATATACAATTGTTGCTTCATTTCCTTTGTTACATTCTTGGAAATATTGCTCTCAGGACTTCATACGCAGTCAGTTTTTCGTTCCACGTTTGTGAGATCAGTTCTGTGTCTGCTGCGTTTAGCTGATAATGACTCATCACCTTTCCACAAAGGAGGTGCTGGAAATATTCCTGCAAGATAATCCTATCTTTGGAGATCTAAGTACCAGCGATGTATATTCTGATATCTCATGTAGTGAGGGAGAAACAGACGTCTTGGAAGGGAATATTCATGAACAAGACGGAGGTTCGGAATAAGATTTGGGCAGTGTAAGCGTCCAGCCCGTAAAGGAAGTGATACATACTGCTGAGTTTTATAGGCAAGAACGCGTTGTATTATAAGTTAGTATATACATGCGGCAGCGTCTGGTGCCACGATATATAATTTTTATCCATTTCATATAGTTCAAAAAAACAAAGGAAGTGTGGCACACAGTTGAGAAGAAATTCTGGATGAAAGGAAAGGTGCTACGTAACACTAATAAAGCCAGGCCCAACAAAAATGCAGTAAAAAGTACCATCAGTTTTTCGGTTGTGTCCTTGGAAGAACGTAGTTGATGAAATACTAAAGTGGACTAACAAAAAGGGAAGTCTGGTTTACGGCAGTAGATGGAATTCAGACGCCGCTGAACTGAAGTGCTTAATGGTTGCTAGAACGTAGCAGGTGCTTACAAGGCCTACAGTGAATCAATTACACATCTGTGGAATAAAGAGGATGTTAGACCAATTTTTAGTGAAGCAATGGCTTGAAATCATATCACCCAAACTTCAAGATGCATTTGATTTGACGATGCGCATGCGAGACGTGGCACCGTGCTCCTGACAATTTGACTCCCATCACAGAAACATTTGAAATGTAGGCAAAGGCACTTCAAAACACTTATGTTCCTGACAGCAACGTAAGAATTGATCGGCAGCTTGTAATACTTCGTGGTAGATGTCTGTTTCGCTAACAAATACCCTCAAAACCAGGAAAATACGCGCTGAAATTTCGCGTTGTATGTGATGGACCAACATTTTACCTTCTTTCTGCAGGTTTACAATGGTCGAGAAGAAAATGAATCACGTGATATTGGTTAAGACAAGAGAATTGCTTTAGACATGAAGAAAGGCTTAGGAAACAATGGAATATGTGCAACAGGTGACAACTTTTTCATAAGCCTTAATTTGGCGAGAATCCTTTTGGAGAACTATGTCCCACTTTCAGGAACAGTTAGAAGAGGTACTAGAAGCGTTCAGTCACTCTAAAGGTCACGTCAAATATTCACCCATGTTTGGGCTCCAAGAGTTGTTTCTTATCGTCCAAAAATAGGCACAGTTGTAGTTTTGGAAGATCGTGAAGAATCCAAGCCAATAATGTTTCTAGATAATAATGAAATAAGGTCAAGCTGGTTGGAAAGTACACTACAAGAAGAAGGTGACCAATGATATTATTTCACAACATGATTGATATTAGTGCAATGAATGCATTTATAATAAATCTGCGTATTACAAAAGGCTGACTAACTACAAGAGATGAACAATCCTAACGAAAGAAATTCATTGGTTGAAAACTAAACAATATCAGTTCCTCAGTAGTTTTATTAATACAAATGACAAACAAGGGGAACAGTGCCCCTATTATGAAAGTTTTGTAAATAGAAAGTACACCGATAAATGTTCAAAATGTGGACGTTCTATGTGTAAAAACTACTCGGCATTTCCTTGACAAACGTAATGTTTCGTACTTGACGCTTCGGAATTTAATCAAAAACGTTTGTAGTTTCATGAAAGTTGTTTGTACATTTTACTGAAATAAATTATTAAAATAATCTTACATTTTCATTTGTGTCCGTGCCAACACCATCGAGTTTTATAACGTGGAAAAATATACGAAACGTGGTTGTATTTAACAATTATTAAAACTATCCTTAATAAGAAACAGGTTCTAGTGAGGTCACTAGAGCACCAAAGGCACTCATTGCTCACTGTACCAAAATTATTCGGTATTAGAAGGACTGGACAAGGAATACGTTTTGATGTCCAATATTGATTATGAAAAGTTAAAGCAGTATCAGAAAATACATGGGTAGAGCATGGAACTATACGAAAATGTTATTTTAACGATGGAAAAGTCATATCTGGGTGAGCTAGAAGAATAATATGAAATAAAAATGGCGCTGAAGGAAGAGTTCAAAAGCTTGGACAGGCAAGAGAAGTCTTTTAGATGAAACAGGAGAAATATAATTATGTGAGAAAGTCGAAGTACCAGAATAGATGTAGTGCAAGAAGGATCGTCTTTACTAATCTCGTTATGGAACATGTGCTGTAGTAATTGGAGTAAATTTAAGACAAAGCAATATATAACACCGCTAGTGTAGAGCTTAAATTGAAGTAACGATGAGGAAACGGCGACTCGTAATAATACACTAAATTAACATCACATTTATAGTGCTGATTAAATTTTATAAAGAAAGTTTACTTTGTCTTACTTTGCCACTTACAATAAAAACTAATTTAACACAGCAATACGTTCGATAGTTCGTTGTAAGCAATAAAATGTACGCAATAAATTTTATTTAACTGGCAGTGAGACAAAACACATCCATGTGCCTTGTGTGAAGCTGTAACTGGTTACAGAAGAGGTACTGCTGATTTGATGCTTCAGTGTGATATGTTTGGGGTTGAGAACGGATATGGCATCCATTAAGTGAAACTTAATCACTAATGTGACTCCCTGTTCCAAAAAGATCAAAGGATTTGCGTACAACTAGGTCGCTTTAGTTGAGTCATGTGCATAACACCTTACCTGGATTACCTGTCGAACTAGAGACAGATCTGAAGGTATTCGAATGTACCCCCCCTGTTTCACAGAATGACACAGTTCATATCATACATAATTTGACAGTTACTTTTCACTTCTTGAAAAATCTAATCTGCTAGTTACAGCAAATTCCTAACGGCATCCATACCAACCAAACGTGCCTACCAGCTTTAGGGGCCAGGGTTGAGACTCCAACTGTTGACAGGTTGACAGAACATGAAGTGTGGTGAAGTAGGGAGATTAGCCACTGGGTGCTAATGATACAACAATTAGAGGAATAAGGATTTATTAAATTAAAGTTTAGAAGCATGTGATGATACAGAAGATGACCTGGCGTTACATAAGATGATACACAAGAAAACCTGGCGTTGACGTGAAGGAAATGCTCTAAATCAAATGAATACAATTGTGTAAATAGTCGATGGAAGTCACCTTTCTGATTCACAGGGAGCTATCGGTCTGCGGATGTTGGATAAGACCACTTCTTGGCTCCAGCGGATTAGAAAGTGATGTTCAATTCACAGTAACACCAATAACCCAAACGATCGTTTGATGTGAGGGAGCTAAAAGACCAGGAACTAAAAAATTCGTTCTTAATTTGTCTTAAAAAATCGATTTCAGCGACCTCACGATCTGCCTTATGTAGTCAAAAGGCAATGATTTCACATCTAGGATTCTGTGTGTATATATGTTGAAGAGACAATTGGGTGACAAAGTGGAACAGAGAAAGGGAGATGGATTGAAAACCGAATCTGGCACCTGAGAGATAAAACAAATATCATAAAACAACAACCTGAACAGGCAAAAGATGATGAAGAGCTTCAAAGAGCTAAACAAAGATATGCCGGGATAGACCGCCCAGCCAAACGCAGTTGTAGCGCTGACAAAAACAGTGGTTTGAACGAAAGGGTAGAGTGGTGCAAAACGATGTCTCTCGAAATGATAAAAGGACATTATACCGTATTTTTCGATAACTTACTGAAGCCCATACTTATTCAAACGGCTCCATTAAGGACAAAAATGGCAAACTTCTGATCAGAAAAGATGAAAAAGCTGCCCAATGGGTTGAGTAGTTCTAAGAAACCTTAAACCAGCCTAACCCAACTAATGCTTCCAACTTCGAAAAGGACAAAATGCAAGAGTTAATGGCAAAAATAGGTGATATGACAGAAACAGAGAGGTGAGCAGCAATCCTAACTCTTACAAAAACAAGGAATCAGATTGTTTGGATGAAATATCAGCCGGAATTGTGAAATATGGAGGTCCGGACTTAGGTCACTACCTTACTGAACTGTGCAATACCTGCTGTCAAATACGGGAGGTTCCAGAAGACTGGAGGCGTGGCATCATTGCTAAACTACCCAAGAAAGGAAATCTAAGCGAATGTACAAACTGGTGTGGTACCATTAATTTTTCGGTGTTGGGCAAAGTATTTCCTTGTAAAAAGGATGAAAGACGCAGCAGTTTGTCGACTACCGGCTGGGTATTTGAGCTGGGAGATACTTTTCCGAACAAATATTCTGCGAAACGTAATAGAACAATGAATGGAATTTAACTGTCCACTACACCTAAACTTCATTGATTTTTTTCTTTTTTTTAAAACCGTTTGACACTTTACACCGAGAATCACTATGGACATATTATAATCCTATGTGGAATTCTTGAGCATCTGACTGAATTTTTGAGGACCCGTATCTATGTCCGGGTTTCTATATGAGAACACGAAAGGTGAACACCCCTTTCTTTAATATTGTAACAGAAGTCAGCAAGGAACCCATTCTGTCACCACTCCTCATATTAGTCGTAGATTTTATAATCAGAAAAACTATCGACAACTCCAACGGCATACATCTGAATGAGCAGTCTTATCTTACGGATCTGGATTTTGCTGATGACATCGTTCTTCTGGCAGAAAATCCACTAATACCAAGAGGGATGAAGTGACCAGCCCTGCTGGGATAAAAGAAATAGTGATAAAACAAAAACAGTTACCACAAAAAGTGGAAATTTATCCACTCAAATTATACTGCAGCAGAAGGCACTGCAAGATGTTGACAGTTTTGCATACCTCGTCATCCTTACCTATAATAACGGGGACGTAGATTTAGACATCACCAGCCAAACTGGGAAATTTTCTGCAATCTTACACCGAATGCAATCGATATGACATTTAGATTCGATAAGTTCGTCCACAAAGCCTCAGCTTAACTCCACTACTATCCTACCAATGGTCATACTTGTGTGTGAGACCGGGAAACATCAGCAGAGTCGTCACAATAGCTCAGTGTTTTTCACTAAATTTGCTTAGGGCGAATTTTGAAGATCATCTATCGCCACTACGTTTCAAACGATGATGTGCTGAGAAGAAGCATTCCACGCAGCCTGCATAAAATAGTTGCCAAAAGAAGACTGAAGTTTGAGGGGATGTTATACGCATGACAGATGGAAGAAATCCCAACCCAGCACAGTTATGGAAACCAACGGATAGAGGCGTAATACAGGAAGACCTTGTGACGAAGGAAACTAACTCTTACGAAGTATCTTCATTACACTGAAACTTATTGCCCAGCATGCTACTTAGCACTGGAGTAACTAAATGTAAGTAAATCTAATAACACCGTAGATCTGTATACGTAAATTTTTTACGCCCTGTTTTTGGGTGATGGTTCAATTGCGTCAGTGTAACACCACTACTGTAGAAAACGAAGAAGATCAGTGACTAACGTCCCGTCGCTGAACAGTTGATAAGATACGAAGCTCAACGTCAACTAGGACATGGACGGGGAAGGAAGTCGGCCGTGTCTTTTTCAGAGGGACAATCCCGGCATTAGTCTTGAAACGTAATTCTAAAAGGTGGCGCTGGGATTTGAATCCACTTCTTTCCGATACTGCTAGCTAAGCATATTCGTCGGCGGAGGCATCCTCCACATGTTCCATCCTCAAAATGTCGCCGTAATCGTTCCATCAGCTATTGCACAAAGGTTGTTCCGTCATTGTCAGTGACTGCACTTGATATTTCGTAAATAAATGGTTCAAATAGCTCTGAGCACTGTGGGACTTAACATCTATGGTCATCAGTCCCCTAGAACTTCGAACTACTTAAACCTAACTAACCTAAGGACAGCACACAACACCCAGCCATCACGAGGCAGAGAAAATCCCTGACCCAGCCGGGAATCGGACCCGGGGATTTCGTAAATAATCACGGGCACTTGTCATCACGTATCCTACCTTGACTGGTATTCGTTTTGGAGACGTTATGTCTACCACTTTTTTCAGTGTTGCAACGTATCGAGATTCTCGTATGATTTCCTAATGGTCACGCTCATTGTGCGATAAACCGGCGTATAATGATACCTATCGGTCACTAATAAGTCGTTTAGTGCATTATCATGCTTCTCTGTTTTTAGTGAAGGTATAACTTAGTTAGCGAGTGTTATTACTACTGATAGTTGTCTAGTGTTAGATCTTTCTCGGTCGATAATTGTCACACTCCCGTGAACAAAGGTTGGCACAAAGTTTCCATTTCGTGCACAAAAATAGGTTTTCTAGTGTCGACATTTTTGCACATACCGCATTCATGGGACGTACCTGTTTCATTGCTCAGTAATTTGTTGATGCCTATCTTAAGACTTCAGTGCAACAAATAAGTTTCTGCAAAATAACCACCATTGCAGTTCCACAAAGAAGCATACCAAACCATTATTTCTAAGGAATCTTAGGAAATAACACTGTAACAGAGTGATGATGCAACAACACTAAATAGAGGGCGTAACTCACTAAGGCTGAGAGAGCCCGGCGTCATTCGAGTGAGGGGTCGAGCAGATACGGGAGTGCGTGGGAATAAGTACTGGCATGTGCCCAGGCTGAAGGAAATGTTACTCCTATCGTTAAATTACAGTACGCAATGCATTTTGTACATTTTGTCTGTCGATCACATCCCTTAGTACTTTAGGCATTGTATGGAACTTCATTCGGTAACGTTATATTTCTTTAAAGACTTTTTGTTAAATCATGTTTCTTGCCAACTAAGAACGACGTCAACGCTATTTCTCTTTGCCTTCATACCTCTCCTAAACTTTCATTTTCTCAAAATAAGCTCTTTTCCTCCCATCTAACCATTTGACGCCAGATGTTTTTCGGTTTGTTTCATCTTACTTAAGACTTTCAGATTACTTGACTTACAGTCTGAATTTATCTCAGGTTGAGCGAGGTCTACAGTGCAATCTGTGTTTCTTTTAAGTCCATTTTTGCAATGCCTGCCAACCTATTTTCTTTGTCCATTTTCCTGTTTTGGAAGATTGTGTAGATCTTCTTTATTAATCTGTCTTCCTTCGTTCTCTCTGTATTTCCTAAGAAAGTACCACGTCCTTTCCTGATCACGTCTGCTGTTTTATGGTAGAATTTCAATATATTTACGTACTTGGTCTCAAAACACTGTTTCTTTTTGATTGAAAATCATATTTATCTCAAGGTTTTCCTTTCTTTCTTTTCTTAATCTTCTAATACAATTATGTAATACATTCCCCCAAACGGTGAGAGGCAGGAACAGGTAACGCACCCAGGAGCATTGTCGAACTTTATCGAGTTGGTGATTCACCGGTTGTGGTGTGGGGAGGCATAATGTTGTATGGCTGTACTGACCTTAAAATCTTTGAACATGGAACACTCACCGATCAAGGTTATTGTGACACTGAACTTCTTCCCCATGTGTGTCTTTTCAGGATGTATCTGGTCCTGACTTCATTATTATTGATGAAAATGTGGAGACACATCGGTTTGAGCAGGTCGAGGAGCTTCTGGAACGAGAGTTCAGCCAAATAAATCCCAACAACCAAGAGTGGCATTCGGCGATGAGACCCATTGCAGCACGCCCACATGCGCCAACAACCATTCACCGGTGTCCAACCGCGCTGGTGGAGGGAGGGAAAGCCCTGTCACAAGAATTCCTTACCAATCTTGTTCCCATCATGGCTGCACGTTGCAAAGCATGTACCGCCTTTTGTAATTTTCAGGCGACAACTATCAATCGCGGCGATTTTCTTATAATTTCTGTGTTTAAATAAAGTATCGTTTCTGTTCGTCTCATTGCCTTTTTTTCAGTTGTACTATACTGTACCAGTTCCTTCTGTGAATGGTACATGCTTCATTGAGCTATGTTACTTGGCAGTGCCACATCACGCGAAAGTGACTTTCGTCCTCAAGTTTAACTCACCTCTGTAGTCTCAGACGCACTCAACAATGTTTACGCCAATAATGGCTCTCATGCGGTAGTAGAAGCCTCTAGCAGTATTCTGCCCCAGGTAAAAACCTACACGTCAGAGTGTTAAAAGAGCGTTAGATACTGTACTGCGAAAATGTGAATGTAACGCGAATGTTGTTGTAATCTGTTCACAACGAATTGGGATTTATTACTCTATGATACTGACGCAACGTTTTTGTGATAATGTAAATGTTTCTTTGGTAGACCTCGAGGTCCACAGACACTAATCATATTGACAAACGACTGAATGCCTTTGATTTCCACATGGGCCCGCTCTTTAAGATGAAGCTATCTGGGCTCTGCTACGACAACTGTGACAACGTAGAACGGGCTTTTCCAACTTTATTACTTTCACAGGACACGTAGTTCAATGAGAGTAGCTTTTTTTTAAATTTATTTAGGAAGAGGGGTGGCTAAACGTCCCATCAAAAATTAGAAACACATGCACGAACTTGACAAACGATATGTAACGACCATGACCTTTCCAAAGGATCCGCCGTGGCGATTGCCTTTAGTGATTTAGGGAAATCATATATTTGATTGGAAGGACAGGGATCAGAACCTGATTCCTCCAGAAATCAGACTCCTCAGACTTCACAAATTGCGACGCTAGATTCATTACGAGGTATAAGTAGATTCGTAATAGAAATTGGAAGGTTCAGTAGAGCATCTGTTTCCATTTCCACGGCTTTCCATATGCGGCCCAGATGTGACAAACTAGAGAAACTGTTTTTCGAAACTACCCTCGTATACTTACCAAATTTTACAAGTATTAAATAACAAAATAGCGTCGATAAATCTTTGGGTGGACTACCTACTAAGAACCTAGGTTTCCTGGTCAATACCTTGTATCCCAACCTATTCATTTCACTGGAAAGATTTATAGCAGTGCAGAAGGGGCATGTAAGTGCAATGTTCGTATTTCAATATATACAACAGTAACGTAGTAGATAACATCACAAAATACAATGATGGGAGTCCCATTCACAAATTACCTTTTTGAGTCTGGTGCCAGCTAGTGGAGCCTATATCTACCTATGGAGGAACACCATCCATCTCCAAAACTCTGCGTCCATCGTACATATAACGACCAAATGAGCCACCCTTTGAGTCTAAACAGTCGTAAGGGTGCCAGTCATAGAACATTGTGACTTAGGCTGGACTAGTGGAAAACTATTTATGGTGGAAGATGTAAATAGTTGTAAAAAGAACTTTGAAATGTGCCATACAGTGTTGACAGATTTAGCAGCAGGCTGCAGTCTGGTGGATCGGATCTTCTGAAGGGAGGAGGAGTGTTGTACCAACTCCTATCTAGCGGACTTCACAATGCGTGGATAGATGGTACAGCCTGCTGGCAGCGAAATTCCGATATGTGAGCCGGAAAAGTGTGTAGTGTACATGATGCATACCTCAGCCCAGTGCAGTGAAGCACTGGGTTACTTCATGAAGAGCTGCCTGAGCCCCTCTACATTACTGAAAGCGGCGCGTTGTCAAAGCATAACTTGGGCCAACCTGCAAAAACAGTAAAAATACTAACCCGCCAACACCTCCTTCCTGGAGCAGGCACTGACGCACAGGGTTAACGACACCGCCTCGATACCGTACACAGCTGCCATGTGAACTCTGCTGAATAAGATATGTTCTTGACACAACTGCTGTTATGATTTCACAGCTGCCAAGGAACTTGTTATTCGCACCTCCTACCCAGCCAAACATTCTGAGACATCTTCCTGAAGTTTTACAGAGTCAGTAATTCTCGGACCATCCTGTTAAAGTTATACCGAAGCGCACAAACACCACAGAAATTGGCGTCGAATTATCTGTTTCAATCAGAATGCGCAGTCTATTAAAAATAAAATACAGCAAACTGATGCTGAATTACAGTCTATGAACAGCGCAGTGGCCTACATTACAGAGCATTGGTGTGGAGACATGGATTACGCATATCGTCATACGAATGTGCAAGTTGCTGATGTAGAACTATCCTAAAAGCTGTGCGGTCATCTACTCGTCATTATTTCATACGTGGTGCACATTTTAAAACTGGGTAATGTGTAGATAAAAATTCTGAAATGCTAACTGTCAAATTAAGAAAGCTAGACACCCATAAAACTCAATCAGTCTGTGTGTGTGCCGGCCAGAGTGTCCGAGCGGTTCTAGGCGCTAGAGTCAGGAACCGCGTGACCGCTACGGTCGCAGGTTCGAATCCTGCCTCGGGCTTGGATGTGTGTGATGTCCCTAGGTTAGTTAGGTTTAAGTAATATTAAGCTCTAGGGGACTGATGACCTCAGAAGTTAAGTCCCACAGTGCTCAGAGCCACTTGAACCATTTTTTCTGTGTGTGTGTGCCGCTCGACGATAATGTGGACTTTATCCTGGAAAGAGTCCTAGACTTCAAAACTGACATAATAACATGTGGAGACATGAATATTAGCACAGGTGTTAAGAGCGAGATTAGTAATAACTTCCTATATATTTTGGACACATCTGGTGTGGCATAAATAGTAAAAATTGGTATTAGGGAATCAGAATATTGTGTATCAGCAAGCACAATGCTGTTTCTCGCAACAAAGCTCGAGGTCAAGTAGAAACTGCAAAAATTAAAAATAAAAAGTCAATTGGCCCAGATGAGGTTCCAGTCTCTGTTCAGAAAGTGTGCATGTAGCTGTGTCATATTAGGTGGTAGATGTTAAGTCTAAAGATAGTGTGACGAATGCCATCAGCGTGTTATATTATTAGGGATCCATTATCAGTTTCTAACAGTCAGTGTGTTGTGATGCATTCTAGACCCTTCTACGCTACACTCAGTTCTTAATTACAGGATTCATTTCTGGGGATCATAGGCACAAAACGTGAACATAATTTTCAGACGGCAGAAAAGTGCCGTAAGAATAACTAGAAGCAATAGTCGTGCTCATTGTAGAAACGTTTTTTAAGAAGTGGGTGTCCTTACTGCACCAAGTGAGTGCATCTATCAATTTATTGTGCGTATTAGGGAAAACATTAGCAGGTACTGCACCGATAGTTCTCCGTATAATTATGGAACAGGGGCCAATAAAGTCTTAAATTTAACAAAGAGAAACAAACAAATGACCCAAAACGGAATTTTCTGTCAGACAATACAATTGTATAAAAAATTCTCCAACGAAATGAAATACATCGGTTTTAAAAGGTACGAGAACATACTTCATAAGCAGTGCATACTGCACAATTAAACATGGACTCAGAGTAGTGTTTAATAATGAGAAGGTATGTGAACAACATTCCTTCATATTACAATACATTATTAATATGTAAATATTTCACAAGAAAATCATGTGCCATGAGCTACAGAGCATGATAATAATGTATTTTCAGTATCCTGAACGCAACATCTCACTTATCGTGAGGGATAATGACTTAGTTTTGCAGACAGACTGAAGGGGTAACGTGATGATGTGCATGGGCTCAGCTGAGCGTTTACGACCTCGGAGTCTCATTTCCGAACGGACAGGAGGGAGTGCTAAGGGCACCGCAGCGTGTATGTGGTCCAGAAATCTGTGCAGTGATGATCTGTGTTACGTAGTAAGTTATCCAGTGCAAAATGTGTATGGTCTAAAGAACACTGTAGAATAGGACGAGGCGAATGAGGCGGTGGATTTGTTAAGACAATGACCTCGGATTCGAAAGGTTTAAGTCTGCTCTGTCCGGCCACCCTAATTTAGATTCTAGGGGTTTTCTCGAATTATTTCGGGAAAATGACGGGATGGTTCCTTCAACAAGGCCAAGGCCGTATAGCTGTCCATTATTCGTAAGACCGTAGTTATATGTTAATGGATATGAATACTTTGAGCTATCTGGTTTCATAGTATTTTGATGACAAACACTGTCTGATTGTGCAATTATCACTGTATGATTAAATAAATGAACTCCTCTCATTCTACGTCAATGGTGTGTCCCCGGCACGAATCCGACCGGCGGATTAATGTCGAAGTCCGGTGTGTCCGCCAGTCTGTGGATGGTTTTTAAGGGGATTTTCCATCTGCCTTGGCGAATGCAGGCTGGTTCCCCTTATTCGGCCTCACTTACGCAATGTCGGCAATTGCTGCGCAAACACTTTCTGCACGTACGCGTACACCATAATTACTCTACCACGAAAACATTGGAGTTACACTTGTATTGTGTGAGACGTTCCCGGGGGGTCCACAGAGGGCCGAACCGCACAGTAACCTTGGGTTCGGCGTGGGGAGGCGGTGGGGTGAGTGGACTGCTGTAACCTGTTGTGGGTTTGTGTACCACTGCGGGCTACCGCGGGGACGAAGCCTATCCGTCGTTTCTAGGTCCCCAGTTCAATACCACACAATACAATACTGCAACTTAAGTCCTGTAGAAGCTTTTGACGTCCAGTAGTTTTAAAGATATGGAATTTAACAAACAGTTCAAGCCCCCAGAATATGGTCGACAAAAAATTCTCAACGCCATGCATACTCAAGGTCTTGAGAGCTCGTATGTTGACAAATCATGCGTTGGTTAATTTGATTTTTACTAAGGCTCAGCTAATTGAGATCGATCGAGCAAGAAAGTGGGAGAACGTTAAGTGAAAGTGATTGGTCACAACTCCTTTTTTTCAGAGAGAATGAGACTGTCCAAATTGTTAACAGTCAAATTCAAAACTACATTGGAAAACCTGGAGGGCGAAATCCCTATCTCTAAGCTCTGGTTGCAGTATTATCGAATGACTGTACTTTTCGTCACATTCAATGTAGCAGAGAGCATGGTAAATTTGAAGCTTCACCTGTATACAAGAAGAACAATGCTTAGCGGACTGTCTTTTTACTCTTAAAGTGCTCATCTATATTTACAAGACATGAGTACATACAACACTGAAATTTGCTATTTTCAGTAAAGGACACTCAATGATTCACAGATCTGATATATTTTGATCAGTACTGTGGGAAGATTTACCTGTTGAACAGGTTCTAAAGAGATCAATGAAGAGCCCCATAGGATTAACACATGGTAGTGATATTTTCAGCAGTGTGCTTTCATGGTGCAGTGAAGGAATGGTGTACATTGTAGCACCTCACCCGTCACTTATCTGGTTTTGGCGTGTGTTCACCCCAGCTAATTGACTTACAGATCAACAGAGAGCGCAAAACTCCCGCAATATCGGATAACGCAAAGAAAGTAATAAGGCCCTGTAACTCCTGATTGAACTGTGGTGGCAGTGTTGACATTAATTGAATCAGAATTGATCCCCTTTTTAATTACAAAGGGGTGCACATTGATGTTATATTCCGCTATTGAACACCAGATGCAAATGTTGAACATAAAATTAATTAAGAAAGTGATTTGGGATTTCAATTACCTGATTGAAAACAGATTCAGTCGATTACCACAAATTTATTTTAACTCACGACCTTCTATCATCACATTACATGACTCTCCTAACAGGCAGTGGGAATAAATTGCGTTTACGTGGAGTAAACCGCGATAAATCAAAATTAATTCCTATCGACTGACCCAGATGTAATGCGAAGTGCGAGAAGAATTCTACTATACAAGGCCCATAAAATCCTCGTAGAAACTTTGAGGAGTGATCCAACAAATT
This sequence comes from Schistocerca piceifrons, assembly GCF_021461385.2. NCBI lineage: Eukaryota > Metazoa > Arthropoda > Insecta > Orthoptera > Acrididae > Schistocerca > Schistocerca piceifrons. Next base: position 561,517,191 of record NC_060149.1, read on the forward strand.
AATCAGTTGCCTAACTCAAGTCAGAGCGGCCGCAATATCACTGGATTCAGAATGGTGGGGCGGCGTAGTTGTGCGGACGTCGGCCAGCCTCGTGGTGCTGCAAGGTTGCGCTCGTCGATTTACTCCTAGCTATCTTGCTCAGTACAAAGCTGAACGAAAACTTACTATCTCCAAGCTCAATCGTTCCGTTTGCTAGGTCCTAAACTGCAGACATGCTCTCTCTCTCTCTCTCAGGCAAGCTGAGCAAAGAACGCCGCGTCGACACTCTTGGCAAGCTGGAAACAGAAGACCTCTACGGAGACTTCTGCCAATCTGCTCTTCGCCTCGGTTTCCCCTCCAGCAAAATCACTTACGCCAATTGCAGCGCCAGTCGCGTTAATTATGCGTCGCTTCCCAGTGCCAGCCAATGCCTGCCCTGGGAAGTGAACAAATTCCCACAAAATTTCCCTTCCTCTCAACTTCTGCTATTTAGCTCCTCCCAGGCCGCCCATCAAGGTTAGCGTCTGCATAAAACACCAGTTTTTCCGAAATTCTGACTCGCAAGAGAGTACTTCAAATTCCTTGGTCCTACGTTCCCATTGGAGGCCGGCGTATTTCGTTGTGTCGCTCTTCACTTGATTTACTTCAGACTCTGCGGACCGTGAATTCAGCGTGAAGTTGCTATAGTCACGAACACACATATATTGGCCTCTGTTGACCGCTCCACTGTAGATTCTACATCTACATCTACATTTATATTCCGCAAGCCACCCAACGGTGCGTGGCGGAGGGCACTTTAAGTGCCACTGTCATTACCTCCCTTTCCTGTTCCAGTCGCGTATGGTTCGCGGGAAGAATGACCGTCTGGAAACCTCCGTGCACGCTCTAATCTCTCTAATTTTACATTTGTGATCTCCTAGGGAGGTATAAGTAGGGGGAAGCAATATATTCGATACCTCATCCAGAAACGCACCCCCTCGAAACCTGGCGAGCAAGCTACACCGCGATGCAGAGCGCCTCTCATGCAGAGTCTGCCACTTGAGTTTGTGAAACATCTCCGTAACGTTATCACGGTTACCAAACAACCTTAAGACGAAATGCGCCGCTCTTCTTTGGATTTTCTCTATCTCCTCCGTCAACCCGATCTGGTACTGATCCCACACTGATGAGCAATACTCAAGTATAGGTCGAACGAGTGTTTTGTACGCCACCTCCTTTGTTGATGGACTACATTTTCTAAGGACTCTCCCAATGAATCTCAACCTGGTACCCGCCTTACCAACAATTAATTTTATATGATCGTTCCACTTCTAATTGTTCCGCACGCATAGTCCCAGATATTTTACAGAAGTAACTGCTACCAGTGTTTGTTCCGCTATCATATAATCATACAATATAGGATCCTTCTTTCTATGTATTCGCAATACATTACATTTGCAATACATTTGATTTGCGTGGCTTTCTCGCATGTTTCACTGAAAACAGGATGACGGACATTTATCAACAGGCGTACCATTTGCCGTTAGCTGCCAAGTACACCAGCATCGGGTCAACCAGCCCCTCACTGTCACTCATCTTAAGGCAGCTGGATGCCGCGCCCTGTTACAGCTTTCTTGGAGTCTGAGCCGCCCTAAGCTGCCTATCGTCGCTTCCCTTCGCGTGCCGCCACCCGGCCACGGTCAACTCTGAATACTTCCCTCAGATAACATAGTCTCCAGTAAATTGACGCATTTCCAAAAAGTTTTCAAGTCGCGTGAATTACTTTAAAACCATCACCCAACATTAATTATTCCAATACGTCCATACTATACCCTCTACAAGATGCATTGTGCCTTGTCAGTTCAAAATGGTTCAAATGGCTCTGAGCACTATGGGACTTAACTTCTGAGATCATCAGTTCCCTAGAACTTAGAACTACTTAAACCTAACTAACCTAAGGACATCACACACAACCATGCCTGAGGCAGGATTCGAGCCTGCGACCGCAGTGGTTGCGCGGTTCCCGACTGTAGCGCCTAGAACCGCTCGGCCACACCGGCCGACGTGCCTTGTCAGTCATCTTTGTTCAGCCCCATTGTTTGCTCAATATGAGTTCGGTGATCTTTAATGACTTCATGTAAGGGGCATAGTTCTATCCATCTTACAACATACCAAACATCTGGGAAGAGTTGGAACTGTTTTGGGACATTTCTTCTATATCATCAGTACAATACATCCAAAGGAGGCAACAAATATTGTACGAGACACTGCTGACGTGAAAAAACTCAGTACTTGGTTCGATATCCATTCTTCATTCACATATAAAGACAAAATTCTATCCATCAACAGTAGAACCGTAATGGGTGCTGAAATATGGGGTAGCTGTGCATGGTGGCCTCGTGATTGTGGGTGCCTTGCCACAGTTTGCGTGGCTCCTCTGTCGGAGGTTCGAGTACTCCCTCGGGCATGGGTGTGTGTGTTGTCTTTATCGTTAGTTGGTTTAAGTAGTATGTAAGTCCTGCGACCTATGACCTAAGCCGTTTGGTCCCTTAGAAATTCACACACATTTGAACATTCGATGACTTCAGCAGTTTGGTCCCATAGGAACTTACCACCAGATGTGAAGGCTCTTCGGAAAATAAGGAATGAGCGGGTGCAAAATGGAAATCACAGTGGAAATCACAACAGTTATCATCAAGTTACCTTGGATTAGGAATGTAGGTACACTCAACGACTGTGATATGACGTTTAAATTTAAGAGCACAGCAATCACCCGCCTTTTCTTTCAGGTGTTACTAGGCAAATCTAGATTCTGGCTAGTGCCTAGCCATTATCAATGCTCTATTTCATAGTATCAATGCATGACCTAGTACGTCAGACCCCTCTTCGTCAGGCTTGTGTTACTGTTCGTTCAAGACTACTCACTAGTATCAGGTCCCTCAGCTGATCAAACAATGGAGACAGGAGTGTTGGAAACGATATGTCGCCACCATTGTAACATGAAACTCTCCTTCCCAGGTTTCAACCATACTCAGAGATCTTTGCGGATATCATACCACCACATGTATACCTGGAATTTTCACAAATGGAGCTGTATATACCGACCCAGACTTAATCACAGAGCTCTGTATGTCCCCCTTTTCAGAAATTATTGCAGGAGTCGGCTGTTCGGTACAAGATATTAAGTCAAACACATTTCAGGTGTCTACTTTCAAAATTATTTTATTTGACATCCAGTTTCGGGGATTTTCTACGCCATCTTCAGGCCCCTGCCGACGTGTAGGAAGATTCCATCTTGGTTCTGGTCAAACCACCTGCGCTTGTGTTAGCTCCTTGAGTCTCGGAACCTTCTGGTTCTGTCCAAGGACAGTTTTCACCGAGGTCACTCCCCCATTGACAACTTGGCACACCTGGAGTCTGCCATCCAAACTGCCTTTTCCCGCCGTCAACACATTGCTGCCTTTTTTGACCTGACGAATGCCTAGGATACCACTTGGCGACGCCACATCCTCGCTACTCTGCACGAGTTAGGTCTCCAGGTCCCGCTCCCGATTTTCATATGGAACATTTTGTCACTCCACACTTCCAGAGTTCGAGCCGGTGCTTAACACAGTTTGCACCATATCCAAGAGAATGGGGTTCCAAGGGCTCTATACTCATTGCCCCAGTCTTTTTTAGTGGTCCTTAATGGTATCGCAGCAGCAGCGCTGTTCTCTTTATCTGCCGGCTTGTATGCTGACGATTTTTGTATTTCTTTCTGCTCCTCTTATATTGGAGTGGCTGAACGTCGATTGCAGAGAACCATACGAAAGGCATGTGCCCCCACACATGGCTCGGAGTTTTCAACCACCAAGACCTGGGTCTTGCACTTCTGTCGCCATCGTATTGTCCATCTGAATCCAGAACTTTCTTTCGATGGCCAGCTGCATAATGTAGTGGAGACTTATCACTTTTTAGGACCGGACTTGGATGCCCACTTAACTTGGCTTTCCTATAGTAGTTCAAATGGTTCAAATGGCTCGGAGCACTATGGGACTTAACATCTATGGTCATCAGTCCCCTAGAACTTAGAACTACTTAAACCTAACTAACCTGAGGACATCACACAACAGCCAGTCATCCCGAGGCAGAGAAAATCCCTGCCCCCCCCCCCCCCCCCCTATCGTAGTCAGCTTAAGGAAATGTGCTGGTAGCATCTTAACATTCCACGATGCCTGAGTCACAATGACTAAGGTGTAGATCGCCCTACACTGTAGCAGCTGTGCAAAGCCTTTGTAGAGTACCGTCTTGAGTATGAGAGCCTAGTGTATGGTTTAGCATCGCCCTCAGCATTGCAGGTGCTGGACCCTGCGGAGTTCGACTTGCAACAGGGGTTTTCCGAACGAGACCAGTGAACAGCCTCCTGCTGGAAGCTGGGGTTCCTCCATAGTGGATCAGGTGACAACAACTACTTGCAAACTATGCCGCCCATATTTGCAGTTCGCCTCAACATTCAAATTACCGTCTTCCTTTCCCTAACACGTTGATCCATCCCACGCAGCAGCGGCTCAGATCAGGGATACCGACTACAGTCCATGTCTGGTCCATCTCAGTGATTTCGAGTCTTACACTCTGCCACGTTTCCTTCGGGTCATCTCACTTACACCTCCGTGATCGATGCCTTGGCCACAGCTTCGCCTGGACCAGTTGTGTCCCCCAGAAAACCGAGTTCCCCCTGAGGCAATCCACCTCCAGTTGTTCGCTATTATCGGCGAGTTCCAGGGCTGAGTAATCGCTTCGGTCCGGAAATGCGCTGCTGCTACGATCGCAGGTTCGAATCCTGCCTCGGGCATGGATGTGTGTGATGTCCTTACGTTAGTTAGGTTTAAGTAGTTCTAGGTATATGGGGCTGATGATCTCAGAAGTTAAGTCCCATAGTACTTATAGCCATTTTTCAGCTCAGAAATAATTTACACTGATGGCTCGATGGTCGATGGTCGCGTTGGCTTCGCTTAAGCTCACGCTGGACATACGCTGGACATTCTGAACAGCAGCCCTTGCTGGATGGCTGGGTTTGCACTGTATGCTCTTGAGCGTATCAGCTCCTGCACAGGTAAACCCTTCCTCGCCTGTAGTGTTTCCTTAAGCAGCCTACAAGCTCTTGTCCACTGCTTCCCTCGTCATCCTTAGGTAATGACTACTCAGCAGTCTTTTTCTGCCCTCAAAAACCATGGGTGTTGAGTGACCTTAATTTTGGCCACAGGACATTTCGGAATCTAACGAAATGAACTTGCTGTCAGGCTGGTCAAACAGGCTACTAGGCCGCGCAGGGTAGGCGCACGGTCTGGGGTTTCTTGCCATGGTGCGGACGGGACCCTCGTCGGAGGTTCGAGTCCTCCCTCGGGCAAGGGTGTGTGTTGTCCTTAGTGTGAGTTACCTTAAGTTAGGTTAAGTAGTATGTAAGACTGTGGACCGATGGCCTCAGCAGTTTGGTCCCTTAGAAACTTACCACAAATTTACAAACTGCCAGGCTACCGGTAAACCATCTCTGGAGATCGGCACACCGGAGAATGATCTCTGATCAGCTGTGAAGTTTTCGGGACCTTTGATACTGAATGGCACACCCTCAGTCCCACAAATAAACTACGTATCACCAAGGAGACAACGAATGTGTGGAGGTCATCCATACAAGACACTCGCTGGGTCTTCGTTGTCCTCTGCCGCCTCAGCATCGGCCTTACTTGACTACTTGGCTGATTCACAGTCACCTCCTAAGTCGCGAGTCCCCAACTCAGTGTCGCTGCGGTTCCCACTTGACTGTCGTCTACATCTTGTTGGACTGCCCAGTTTCAACCTTCCCACCACACCACGGTGTTAGGAAACAATGCCTCAATGGCTGATCTAGTTTTATTTTTTCTTCGTGGGGGAGATTCTTATCACACAATCTAAGACTGGGCGTTTGGTCATCTCTTCAGACCTTCACCCCTCTCTCCATTTTATCTCTTCCTCACTCTTCCTTTGCTGTTTGTTGGCCTTTTCCCTATCAGTGTTTCTCTATCCTTATCCGTTAGGCTGGAAATTTTGGTGTGTTGCAGAGCAAGCCATTAATGCTTATTTTCCAGAGGGCAACAGATCAGGTGTTGACTTGTGGCCACGTAAACTCAAAACGGTAAGATCTGTTTGCCAGAAACTTTTCAATCCAGTCACACAGCTGGTCGGATATTTCGAACGTTCATACCTTTTTTATTAGGTGGCAGTGCGGTATCCTGTCAGGTATCTCCAGCATTCTGGGTCTCGTGAACCAGCAAAGCGGGTTAGGTATCATGACCGTTGTTTTCGGAACCCATTTTGACCTCTACAGAGGACCTTATCAGTCACCAGAAAAGTCATTGTATTAGAGATTAAAACATGTTCCTAAATTTTACAATCGACAAACATGTGAGATGTAGGCCTAGTGTTTCGTGCATCTGTTGGAGGATCGTTCCTGAAAACATGATGTACGTCTTTTTTCCAATCATTAAGAACGCCTAGTTCCTTCACGACCTACAGTACACAGATACAAGAAGAGAAAGAAGTTTCTTCGCGTACTCTGTGTAGAGTCGTCTAAGTGTCCCGTCAAGGCAAGTGGCCTTCCCTTTGCTGAGCAGTTTCAGTTGCTTTTCTGTCCTATAGTCACCTATTTCATTACCAGTGGTTTCGACGATTTAAAAGAGAAACAACTGTGTTATCTTCTTCCACATTTGAATTTTCCGTGACGCTATCTTTAGTGGTCGTTTTTGTGACCGTATTTCAGTCTATTGGGCATAGCTATCTTCGATACATGCACTGAACTGCAGATATTTCTATAAACTCCGCCTGCATTACTGTCTTATCAACGTGTACAGTTCCTCATAAATCTTCTGGATCTAAATGGTCTTACTTGAACAACACAGCAGAAACACTTGTCCCGATTAGAGCAAAATACCTTCAATCCCACTCCGTCACTTAGCCACCTTCTCAAAATAATTTTTAGCGGCTCTACGGTGTGGTACGGTATGATATTGCTTACTATATCAAGCAACCACATATCCAGCTTCAAAAGGCGGCTAATGACATATATGCAGAAAAAACTATGTCTGTCTTACCACATTAGAACTAAGTACCCTTTTTTCCAACCAGACATTCGTAATTTCCCAAAGTCCGTAGACTGTGCAGTGCATCTGAATTTCTCTCCGTGAGAACTCGCTGTGTCCTATAATCTCACTCGTGTACTCCCAAACTCATTTTATGTCTCCTACTATTAGTATTGTTCCCATTCCTTTTAAAAGTAGTGTTATCACTAGCACTATAGCTATTTGCTCTTAAAAAGAACTTTCACAAACTTAGTTTCATATTTTAAGGAGAAAATAGCACACTTCCAATATATAAGCGATCCAAAGAGAAAATTTGGGCCACAGTTTTGATGGTAAGCAGTTTATAATCTTTAGAAAGTACAGCTTTTAAACTCTCGCGCGAAACATTGTTCCTCACTTGCTCCACTGCTCTGTAACTGACTAATGCCCGAGCTCGAAGTGTGTAGTGGAATGACAACCAGAGCCCTCCTACTCCTGGGATGACGAAACTGAGCAAAAAGAAGGTGGGAGGTGCATTCATCCGCCAAGAAAGCTCTAAAATCATGTTCGGCAACACATGTTATTCAACGTGAAAACCGGTGTCTAATATTAATACATAAAATACCAACCTCGTGCTCACATATGTTCAAGCCGGCCGCTGTAGCCGAGCGGTGCTAGGCGCTTCAGTCTGGAACCGCGCTGCTGCTACGGTCGCAGGTTCGAATCCTGCCTCGGGCATGGATGTGTGTGATGTCCTTAGGTTAGTTAGGTTTAAGTAGTTCTAAGTCTAGGGGAGTGAAGACCTCAGATGTTAAGTCCCGTAGTGCTTAGAGCCATTTGAACCATTTGAACCTATGTACAATATTATTCAAACAATATTCTAGTACTGATATCCTGCCGTTGTATATCGCCTCAAAATCAAAATGAATAAACATAAGTAAATGAAGAATTGGTTCAAATGGCTCTGAGCACGATGGGACTTAACTTCCGAGGTCATCAATCCCCTAGAACTTAGAACTACTTAAACCTAACTAACCTAAGGATATGACACACATCCATGCCCCAGGCAGGATTCGAACCTGCGACCGTAGTGGTCGCGTGGTTCCAGACTGTAGCGCTTAGAACCGCTAGGCTACTCCGGTCGGCCAAAAATGAAGAATTAATATGAACGAAGTTAATGATTTTCTGTTTGTTGCTTGATCATGGACATGACGTTGAAGAATAGCACATCTCCTGCAATGTACTTCATTTTAACAGCATCATCTTTAATATCCAAAGAGCGATGTTAATAATTAGATGGGCTTACGCTACTTCTTTATCGACTGACTCATTCGGTTCAGTGATTTACACTTCATTTATGGTTCAAATGGCTCTCAGCACAATGGGACTCAACTTCTGAGGTCATTAGCCCCCTAGAACTTAGAACTAGTTAAACCTAACTAACCTAAGGACATCACGCAAATCCATGCCCGAGGTAGGATTCGAACCTGCGACCGTAGCAGTCACGCGGTTCCAGACTGCAGCGCCTAGAACCGCATGGCCACTTCGGCCGGCACTTCATTTATGAATCTCAACACAAAAATGTTCAAAGTAAACAGATCTCTGGTGGAACTAGGCACTTAACAGTAATTCAGAAACCTCGTACTCGCTCCTCCGTACCGTAATTGGCGATCGAGAACTAGGTGGCCGCTATGGCGAGGAGCGAGTGACAGGCGATGCGCGATCATGTTTAAAACCAATAATTTCAGAAGGTTATAACTGCATACTGTCAGAATTAGGGCCCAAATTTTCGTGCAGAGGTGATTTGTGGGACTAATATCTGACATGTGTTCTTTTTTCTCCTTAAAATTGATGTCAGACTGGTTATGTTTTCTAGTTAAACAGTAAACTTGTTCCTAATGGTAACATACCGTCACATTTTGTTTCAAATCATTTTTTGTTCTATTAATCCATTCATTACATTTCATTATATTAAAATTATTATAATTCCATACCTAAGTGGGATGTACACTGATGAGCCAAAACGTTTTGACCACCTTTTTTTCTCCGTCTTTGGATCGAAATACACCACTGATTCTGCGTATCAAGGATCCGACAGTTTGTTAGTAGGTTCTTGCAGATATGAGGAATTAGTCTACGCACAGGTCATGTAACGAGTAAATAACGGGCCACTGATTTGCGTACGTGTGATGGTGCCCGGCAGCGATTCAGATGGGTTCCATAGGATTTACATTAGTAGAGTTTGGTTTCCAATAGATCAACGTGAGTTCACGATAATGGTCTTCAAACCCCTGTAGCACGGTTGTGGCTCCGTGACACGGACAGTTATACTGTTGAAAGATGCCCGGAACGTTTTATTAATCCTGAAAGATGACATCGCCATCGGGGGAGACATCAAGCATCGAGGGACGCAGGTGGTTCGCAAATGTCAGGGTGTCTTTGATTACTACCACAGGTCCCATGCAAGCGCAGGAGAATGTCTCCCAGTGCATACTTGAAACGTCCCCTTAGAAAAATTAATTAATTGCTGTGCTGATAAACCTCTTACGTTATTTGCTTTTCAAACAGCTGAGCCAAACTGAACGTTCTCAGACATTACTCTCTTTACTTATTCTGATCAACACTAAACTCACACACAATATTTTTAGCGCAACGCAATCTGACTTTCAATAATCCCTACAAAAGAATGGCCCTGACTAACATTAACCTATACCTTTCACAAATCACTTACCTCACAAAAATCTTCGTTACTCGAACTACTGCAATTCAGCGAGCGCCACTACTGTCAGATAAATAAAAGATTCGAACTACTGAAGGCACTAGCTACTGATAGGCATAGTTAGCAAATGAAAGATTTTGATAGACAACAAACAATGCATTTACCTTAACAGTGTTCAAAAGTCATAATATATATAGCACTTCATGACATCCAGTCTTACACATTTACAGTCTCTGATGGACACACGTCCAGATCATCCGCTCTCAAAATTCCGCCATCTCTCTCCCCACATCCACCACTGCTGGCGGCTCACCTCCAACTGCGCAACCCTACGCGCTGTTAACAGCCAAATGCCCAACACTACAATGGCAGACAACAATGCAAACTAGCCACAGACTGCACACAGCATAGCCAGTGATTTTCATACAGAGCGCTACGTGGCGTTACCAATAAGAAAACCTTAACAGCCTGCTTACAAACTGCTTCTCAGACTAACCTGCGACCATAGGACCCTGCACGTTTCGACCTGCCGTTCACCTCGATGACGGTGGATGTGGAGATGACAACCGACTTAGAGTAGCAAAAATGTGATTCACCCGAAGAACAGACACCTTTCCATTCATTGGCGGTTGAATGTCGACGGTCACGTGTGAGTACTGCAGTCGTAACTGATGATGTCGTTGGGTCAACACGGAAACACGTAGTGGTGGTCTGCTGCGGAGCTCTATGTTCAACAATGTACGATGAACTGTGTGCCCCGAAACACTTGTGCGTGCACTGGCATTGTGTTCTTTCGGCAGAGATGTCACAGATCACTATATACCCTACATTACAAAACAGAAAGCCTCCGAAACTCACGTACTGTGGAGAGTGGTGGACGTCCAACTATTTAGCACCCAAAAGTGTCTTCGTTGTCCTTCCACCTCTTTCCGTGGATGCTCACGACAACAGCACGTAAACATTCGACAAGCTTCGCCGTTTTTGAGATAAACTACTGGCCATTAAAATTCGTACATTAACAAGAAATGCAGATGATAAACGAGTATTCATTGGACAAATATATTGTACTAGAACTGACATGTGATTACTTTTTCACGCAGTTTGGGTGCACAGATCCTGAGAAATCAGTACCCAGAACAACCACCTCTGGCCGTAATTTCGGCCTTGATACGCCCGGCCATTGAGTCAAACAGAGCTTGGATGGCGTGTACAGGTACAGCTGCCCATGCAGCTTCAACACGATACCACAGTTCATCAAGAGTAGTGATAGGCGTATTGTGACGAGCCAGTTGCTCGGCCACCATTGACCATATGTTTTCAATTGGTGAGAGATCTGGAGAAAGTGCTGGCCAGGGCAGCAGTCGAACATTTTCTGTATCCAGAAAGGCACGTACAGGACCTGCAACATCCGGTCGTGCATTATCCCGCTGAAATGTAGGGTTTCGCAGGCATCGAATGAATGGTAGAGCCACGGGTCGTAACACATCTGAAATGTAACGTCCACTGTTCAAAGTTCTTTCAATGCGAACAAGAGGTGACCTCTCGGTGTAACCAATGGCACCCCATACCATCACGCAGGGTGATACGCCGTTATGTCGATGACGAATACACGCTTCCAACGTGCGTTCACCGCGATGTCGCCAAACACGGATGCGACCGTCATGATGCTGTAGACATAACCTGGATTCATCCGGAAAAATGACGTTTTGCCATTCGTGCACCCAGGTTCGTCGTTGAGTACACCATCGCAGGCGCTCCTGTCTGTGATGCAGCGTCGAGGATAACCGCAGCCATGGTCTCCGAGCTGATAGTACATGCTGCTGAAAACGTCATTGAACTGTTCGTGCCGATGGTTGTTGTCTTGCAAACGTCCCCATCTGTTGACTCAGGGTTCGAGACGTGGCTGCACGATCCGTTACAGCCATGCGGATAAGATGCCTGTCATCTCGACTGGTAGTGATACGAGGCCGTTGGGATCCAGCACGGCGTTCCGTATTACGCTCCTGAACCCACCGATTCCATATTCTGCTAACAGTCAATGGATCTCGACCAACAATGTCGCTATACGATAAGCCGCAATCGCGATAGGCTACAATCCGACCTTTATCAAAGTCGGAAACGTGATGGTACGCGTTTCTGCTCCTTACACGATGCATCACAACAACGTTTCACCAGCGAACGCCGGTCAACTGCTGTTTGTGTATGATAAATCAGTTGGAAACTTTCCTCATGTCAGTAAGTTGTAGGTGTCGCCACAGGCGCCACCCTTGTGTGAATGCTCTGAAAAGCTAATCATTTGCATATCACAGCATCTTCTTCCTGTCGGTTAAATTTCGCGTCTGTAGCTTTTTATCTTCGTGGTGTAGCAATTTTTATGGCCAGTAGTGTATTTGTTCACAAGCTTTGCGTAATAATAATTTGCACTTCGCCGAAGTCACTTATATCAGTCGGTTTCCCCATTTGCAGCCGGTATTTGGGCTATCTGCTGCACATACATACTTTTGTTACCGTCTCATGTATCCACAACGCCACCAACGGCATCAAACGTTGCGGTGGACAGTGGTCATAATGTTTTGCCTGATCACTGTAAACAGTGTTATGTGTGTAGAAGCCTGGTCTGATCTAAAGGAGAGTCTGAAGGCACTTTTCTGATCATGCCAAATTAATAAATAAATTAGAAATGGCTTGGCTCTGAGCACTATGCGACTTAACTTCTGAGGTCATCAGTCGCCTAGAGCTTAGAACTAATTAAACCAAACTAACCTAAGGACATCACACACATCCATGCCCGAGGCAGGATTCGAACCTGCGACCGTAGCGGTCGCTCGGTTGCAGACTGTAGTGCCTAGAACCGCACGGCCAATCCGACCGGCTAATGAAAATAAATCGAAGATGCTCTGACGTGATGTGAAATCAGAAAAAAGTTCAGAAATGGTGAACGTCGGAGTGTCGTGACAAATTATAATCTTTACTTAACCTGGGTTTCCAATTTTCTTAAATTAAATCAGTGAAGATGCTGATGCTTAAATAAAACTCTTCTCTGTGTTACGTATAAAACAACTAAAATTTTTCTATGATTTTCAGCTTAATCGAAAAAGAACACAAACTGGATTGTGTTTTGATTCTTGTGCTTAACGTCCCTTTTGCATATTCATGTTTCCCTTTGACTTGATGCTACCTCTGAGTTTCGTTGATAATTATCTGTAGGATAAAATGAGTTAAAACTTAGATAAAATGTTAACGATCCCGGTTTGTCATAACTGCAACATCAGTGTTTCTCTTCTTTCAAATTCCTACACTCTTACTGCTTTATTCTCCCTCCCTCTCTCTCTCTCTCTCTCTCTCTCTCTCTCTCTCGCTTTTCGTTTATAGCTATATTCCGTTATCCTCCGGAACCAGTAAGTTTTCTGTTTACGTCTTTCAACCTGACTCATACTTTCATAGCCATTTTCATTTTCTACTATTAGTTCGAGTCACTACAACCATGCCGACCGGTGTGGCCGTGCGGTTCTAGGCGCTTCAGTCTGGAACCGCGTGACCGCTACGGTCGCAGGTTCGAATCCTGCCTCAGGCATGGATGTGTGTGATGTCCTTACGTTAGTTAGGTTTCAGTAGTTCTAAGTTCTAGGGGACTGATAACCACAGATGTTAAGCCCCATAGTGCTCAGAGCCATTTGATCCATTTGAACTACAACCATGGGAAAAGCACCACTGGGAAACCGATTTGGGGGAAGACCGTGGCTTACTCTGCCACTAAATTAAATTCATTGAATATTATCCAGGATAAAATCATGAAAAGTTATCAGTGAACACTGTTCATAGATGCCGAACGTGCAATGTAATCAGTGTTGTTTGTAGCTCCATGGCAGGATAAGCACTTCCCTATACCAGATCCGATCCCCCTTGTTAGTATTCCTATGTACTCAGGAAAAGTGCACGGTTTTAGTATTTGAAAGTAATGGGAGAAACACAAGTGACAACGTAGATCTGTTATTTGCGAATAAATTCGTATGGTTCGCTTATCGTACTTATTATAGTTATATTACGACGTTTGGGCTACTGCTGTCACTAGAAAAAGGCTTAGAACTCGTAAACAAATTCCGGTGTTGACAGCAGTAAAAATTATGCCTGGTTAGACATAGGTTTTGTGGCAGCTGAAACTGAAGTTAGTATTATGACTTCTATGTTTTGATCTGATAATAGCAGTAATCAAGACGTTGTAATTGTTGTGTGCAGCTTCATACCCAACTGTAAGGAGATGTGAGTTACAGAGTGGGGAGGCAACTGTCGACGTAGGAAAACTGGAAAGAAGCAGTAATGATTAGCGAACATTTTAACACAGTCAAAATGGGATTTAATTGTATATCTCATTAAAAATAGTACAGCAAGAGACAGAGTCTAGTTCTCAATGTCAACAAGGAAGAGGCCCTATGAACTAAACCACAAAAGATGCTGCTGGAGCCGCGATTAGACGGCGTCGGCATAGCATCATATAGCGAAAATGTTATACGTGCGTGCTGTGTTTGATGAGTGGCTCCTACCAACCATTCTATATTGCCGCTCATAGCCCAGAGTCACGGTAGGTGTGGCTCAATGGGCGCACACGATTGGGTCCACCAGGTCCCGCGTCTGACGTTAACTTGCTATTTCATTGCCAGCTTTGACGCACGTCGGGTGGTATCAGTGTGTGCTGTCACAATAATAAACAAAAAATTCAGTACGTGATCTAGACGGTTTTCTTTGCAAAACTCCACCATGGTTGCAGACCTACAGTATTAAAGGGATTTATTTCATTTGTTAATTACTAGGTTTGCCTCAAAACTGGGGGCGAGCTTAGAAAGACTAATGTTTAAAGCCGCTACTTAAAGCAACCTGAAGATTCGGGTTGAAATCCCATCCCAGTAAAAATTTTCATGTGACGCAATATTCATTACGTTGAAAGATGGTCGCTATATGCGCAGTATTGTTGTCTGACCAGGACGTAGCTGGCATGGACCAGTCGTGCCTGCACGAGGGCCTGCCCGCCGTGCCCGGGGGGCTGCCGCTGCTGGCGGTCCACGCGGCCGTGGACGGCGTCATGCTGCTGCTCATGCTGGCGACGAACGCGTCGATCGTTGCGGCCATCGTCCGCCAGCGCCGCCGCCTCGCCGGCGTCTCCCTGTCGGCGCGCTTCGCCGCCAACCTCGCGGCAGCGGACGCGTTCGTCGGCGCTGCCACCGTCTTCTACCTGTCCTACCGCTACGTGTGCGCCTCGAGGGTGGGGCTCGGTGGCTACAAGTACACGTGCGTGTTACGCTTCGTGGTCGTCAGCAGCGCCCACATGACCTCGGCCTACAGCCTCGTGGCCATAGCTGTCGATCGCTACATCGCAGTTGTGCACGCACTCCGCTACAAGGAAATCATGAACGTCAGGTACGTGTAAAACGCTAGAGCCCGACGCACTCAGTCGGTGATTTTTATTTACCGATTATCAACACTGTTCAGCCAAAACTTCATGACCACTTAAGAGTACAGCAACCGTATGCAGAATATCTGAATTAAAAACAGTCTTCGCTGCAATTAATTTTCGAATAACAACGCGTTTCGCAGTACAGCGGAATGAGGTTGCATACAATGTCTGCTGAGGATGCACATAGGTGGGGCTCAAAGTAGTTAACTAACAGTCAGTATATTCAATGCTTACGAAAAAAGATCTAACAATGGTTGATTGGCTATAATGAAAGGAAGCGATTACAATTAATCAGACCAAAATCTCCCCTAACGAATTTTAAAATTATTCCAAGTAGATAAAAAAGTGACATCAGTCTTAACTAAATGAAACTGTAAGATAACCACCAAACATGGACGTCAACCCGATGACTAGGGATAAAAAAAGTTATTAAAACACCAGGTCCCTACCCGACTTTAAAAATATGTTGTTTAGGAATAAAACATTCAGAGTCAGGGAGAAGGGTTGATGAGAAAATAGGTGAAACCGAAATGTAACCCATTAAAATAGCATAACGAAATTTATGTAGAAGCTTCAAAAATCGACATTATTGAGTGTTAATAGCCTTGGTTCCTAACCAGTGAGCTGATAATTCAGCAATAATTCGTCGACCGTACACATATGTTTAAGGATTTTCAACTCTTGCAGCAATTCAGCCCGTGGTTACACGATTTATTAGTTATTTTTGACTAGGTCTCAGCGAGTTCGTCTTATGCGACTGGTGCTTCAGTATAGCGCAGAGCCGTTTTATGGTTTCTAAGATGTTGTAAAAGGAAAAGGTCTCTGCGTGTTCATGTCATTCGATGTGTGTTTCAGTATAGCACAGAGACATTTTTTAGTTTTTATACGTTGTAAAAGGAAAATTTTGGGATTAATAACGTTGTTGTTGTGGTCTTCAGTCCTGAAACTCGTTTGATGCCGCTCTCCATGCTACTCTATCCTGTGCAAGCTTCGTCATCTCCCAGTATCTACTGCCGCCTACATCCTTCTGAATCTGCTTTCTGTAGTCATCTCTTGGTCTCCCTCTACGATTTTTACCCTCCACGCTGCCCTCCAATACTAAATTGGTGATCACTTGATGCCTCACAATATGTCCTACTAACCGGTCCCTTATTTTTATCAAGTTGTGCCACATACTCCTCTTCTCCCCAATTCTATTCAATACTTCATCATTAGTTATGTGATCTACCCATCTAATCTTCAGCATTCTTCTGTAGTACCACATTTCTAAAGCGTCTATTCTCTTCTTGTCCAAACTATTTACCGTCCATGTTTCACTACCATACATGGCTACACTCCAGGCAAATACTTTCAGAAACGACTTCCTGACATTGAAATCTATACTCGATGTTAACAATTTTTTCTTCTTCAGAAACGCTTTCCTTGTCATTGCCAGTCTACATTTTATATCCTCTCTACTTCGACCATCATCAGTTATTTTGCTCCCCAAATAGCAAAACTTCTGTACTACTTTAAGTGTCTCATTTCCTAATCTATCCCCATAGATGCCTCATGAAAGCTAAACGCGTCGTTAATGAAAACATTAATTGTTTTTAATTCAAAAACTACGACCACTTCCTTACCAGAGTGTGTGTCTACCTTTAGAATGCAATACAGCTGCCATTCTGCGTGGCATGAATTCAACAACTGATGTTGATACAGAGTGATTAAGCAGACCACAATGGTGCGGCCATCAGTCTCCTACTCAGCCCGCAAGACAAGCAAGTGTAACCAGTCTTTCTGTTGATAAATTCTGCATACAAGTGTGAGTAAGTATTATAAATGTAGGCATAGAATGTAACTAAGGTGTAACATGGTAAACAGCTTTGTATTGACTTAGCGGGACGTAGGAAACCGCCTAAAAACGACAACGATGCGCGCCAGCAAACACACACCTCTTCTTAATCCGGGTAGATACGATCAGGAAGCGGTCGCGGTAACACGTGCAGCTACCCGGGCGGCTGATTCGAAAACTCCTTGGTAGTGTTGTGGAGGTATGTTTCACCGGACGTCTATGCACAGGTCATGCAATTCCCGTAAATTACCGACCGGTAGTTTGTATGCACAGAGCTGGCTCCCGACAGCAATCCAGTCGTTTCCGATGCTGTTATGGTCAGATGAATTACGTGACCAGAAATCAACACGAATTCACTATCACTCCCCACATACTTCTGTAACACAGTTCTGACCTCGTTAAACAGATATTTATCCTGATGGAAGATGTTATCGTCTTCGAGAAATACATCAAGCACGATGGGATTGAAGTGGACTGCTGTAATGTTCATGTAGACCACAGTTGTCACGATACATATGTTATCGTCATCGAGAAATACATCAAGCACGATGGGATTGAAGTGGACTGCTGTAATGTTCATGTAGACCACAGTTGTCACGATACATTTGATTGCTACCACAGCAGAAGTCTCTCCCCACCGGCCTGCGTCTGTAGCACAGTGCATGTTTAGAAGACCTCTTCGCCTCGATGGAGTATCCTGGAACGGCTATTGATCTGTTGTAACTAGAAACTTAATTTATCCGATCAGGTGACAAGTTTACACTGATATTAGGTCCATTTTGGATCATCTTGCGCTTATTAGGATCGATATCGACGTTTGTAGGTGAATCAACATCGGAACGTGGCCGCGCGGAGTGGCCGTGCGGTTAGACGCGCCATGCCACGGATTGCGCGGTGCCTCCCACCGGAGGTTCGAGTCCTCCCTCGGGCGTGGGTGTATGTGTTGTTCTTAGCATAGATTAGTTTAAGTAGTGTGTAAGGCTAGGGACTGATGATCTCAGCATCCTGGTCCCTTAGGAATTCACACACATTTCAACATAGAAACATGTAGGTGTCGTCTACCTTGGAGCTCCACATTTAACAATGTGCACTGAACAGTTTAGTCCGAAACACTTTTGCCTGCGCCAGTATTGCACTCTGCCGTCAGATTTGTCATAAACCGCCGCTTGTTGTGCTTTAAAGATTGAGCAAGCTCTGTTTCTATTGAGAGGCGTGAAAGTCTAACTCCTTTTCGTCTACTCATAGTTTCAGCATCCTTCAACCACTCTATAAAGACGCACACGATAGCAGCACACGAGCGGCAGACCAGTTTAACTTTTTTCGAAATGCTCGTTTCGAGGATGTAGGCTATAGCAATCAGCCCTTTGTCAAAGTTACTTATATCACTGTGTTTCATCATTTGTGACCCATGACATAGCTAGAAATCTCTCATTCGTCTCTGCTCTGTTTACACATAGGTAATAGGTATAAGTGCATGTATTTCTATTGGTGAGAAAAGACGGTGTAGTGATCAGCATAACATCAGTATTTATGTCATTTGCAGACTAATAATTAGAGCATTAGAAGCCATATACTTTTAGATTGGTTAGTACCATCAAGGGCATGCCATCAGTGCATATTTATTCCTGGGCAGCAGGTCAGATGTTGAAGTGACGACGGGTGGACATAAAACAGTTACACTATACTCACAGGCACTGCGACCACGCAGAAGAAAATCAGATCGTAAGGTTCGTGGCGTGCTTGTGCGAAGATTGTTGCACGCAGAGGAAAAAATCAACCAGAACACAGATGTGAGTACATATTAAGGTACCACATATAAAATTATCTGCCCTTACACCCGTTACGACCTACATATTGTCGGTACTGCGTTACATGCGCACAATGGCATTCGATCTTGCAGTGAATGGCGTTCATAATTCTTTGGCTCGTCGGTGTACACCCATTGTCTTTTCATGTATGCAGCCTGCATTTGTAGAAGACATGTTGTTAATTTTATGTTTCCAAATACGATCCTTAGCTTGATTGACTGCTTATGTATACCACTTACAGAAATCTGGATGTGTAATATAATTTTCAACAACTGTAAAACTCAGTAGTTGTGGAGCTCTAGATAGTATGACAGTAGCGATAGGCCGTTCGTCAGCTTCAGGGGTCATAACGATTCACTCTTTCAGGAAGTGAAATGGATGGTCAGGATTTAATTGCCCCTCGACGATAAGATAATTTGAGATGGCGCACAAACTCGAATCGAAGGAACTGTCCCGGCACTTGCCTGTATAATTTAGGGAATCCATAAAAAACACAAGTGTTGATGGCCGAATGGGGATTTGCATCTCTTTACTCCCAAATCCCTGAGTAGAATTTACAGAACGTGGTCAACATACTTACGGAGACGGTCCGCTGTTTTTCACTCAGTTAGGCTGCACTCACGTTGAAATCCCTACTTCTGGAGGCTCATCTGTTGTTATGCAATCTGCGGCACACCTTCCTTCCATAAAAAGGAAAAAAACGTTTTCCATACGTTTCCTGCATCACTAGTTATTTGTAAGCTTGTGCTTGTTTTTCGTTTTGTCCTGCCGGTTGACAAATCCATGCTGCAAACCGTGCTTGCTTGCATTTCTCATGTCTGCCTGCTGCTTCCTTCACGTCATCCGGATGAGCGAGTTACCTCCGTTAGATAGTATCCTTCCTCCATGGTCCCGGATACTGTGCGACTGGTCAGCAGGTAACATTCATTGCAAAACATACCAGGACAGGAAAGGGTAGAGTGGAAATCCTAATAGCTTCTGGCTTAACTCCTCAGATACAAGACTAATTTGCGGCTGATTAATTCCAGGTGGCGGCCTGTTTGGTATTTATGCAATCAGCCTTATAAATCACAGCTCTTCCCTGAAAGGAGAACGGGAAGCTAAGATTTTAATGTCCTTTCGATGAAGAGGTCATTAGGGACTCCTGGAGCGGCCAAATAAATCTAAATATTAATTTAATCGTTGATAAGATAGGTGCCAAACACACATAACTAATCGTAGGAAAGAAAGGTGCTACACTAAGATTCACTTGAAGGTTCAGGAAGTAAAGTGTAGTCTACCAACTACTGAGGTATCTTGCAAAACCCTCATTTAATTGATGTTTGAGTATTGCTCCTCATGCTTGAGTCTTTACCGGATAGGATTGATAGACGAGACAAGGAAGAGTCAAAGAAGAGCAGTGCGGTTCGACATGGGTTTGTTTAGTAAGGACGTAATCGTCAGGGGGATCCAATTCCATTGGCATATAGTACCAGAGAGACATTGTGTATCACGATTTGGTTTATTGTTTCAATTCTGAGAACTTATTCTCCCACATCAACCAACCAATGTATAGCTCCTTCAGCCGGCCGTTGTGGCCGAGCGGCTCTAGGCGCTTCAGTCTGGAATCGCGCGACCACTACGGTCGCAGGTTCGAATCCTGCCTCGGGCATGGATGTGTGTGTGATGTCCTTGGTTAGTTAGGTTTAAGTAGTTCTACGTTCTAGGGAACTGATGACCTCTGATGTTCAGTCCCATAGTGCTCAGAGCCATTAGAGCCATTTTTTTAAATATATCTTCTTCCTACAGATATCACACGAAATAGTATGAAGGTAAAAGCAAAGATTTCCGATGTTACACGAATGTTTATCATCAGTAGTTATTCCCACATACCATATGCGACGGGAAGAGAATGGCAAAGTAATAGTGATACCAAGATATTACCCGTCACACACTATAAGGTGGCTGGCAGAGTATAGCTGTGGATTTAGATGAATTTGGGATGGATCTGTTTCTACCATTTTTGGCCGCAATATGATTTGGGAATTTGTAACGATTAACACGCAGTGCAGTCTCGTAAAAACTTTTTCTTTGCTTTACAGTAATGTTGATACATACAAGACAAACATCTCATTTATCTCAGGTTGCACCTGATAATTCGTCTACATGTAAACTTTTACTCTACTATTAAGCTGTCAGTTTTACAAATTTCCTCAACCAGGTGTGTTGGCTTTGGAATTCAACATGAACTGTCAAATTCTCTAGCAAACATTCAACACTTAAGATAGTCTGTATAGTGATCAGATGACTTGAGGTTTAATGACAGCAGGTACGAACTGATCTACAAGAGGCGTAGCTGTATTTAAAGAAATATTTCTGTATACAAATTGGAGGTGGAGAGGGGAAGAACGGAAAGGAAAGGGAGAGAATCACTGTCAACTGAATCGGGACATTACGCAGAAACAGAGGCGTTGAGTGGAAGTGTCTACTATACCAGGACTCGAACCCAAGACCTCCTGCTTACTAGACAGGTGCGTTAACCACTGCACGATTCCGGACACAGCGTTAACGCAACTTCGCGAACTATCTCGACACGCCTCGCTGCTGATTCACATTCCCACTGAGCGCCACCTATCTGCAGTCTCTGTCCATTTTCTCAATGTTCGCTCTATGAGATTTCCAAAAAGAGGTCGGACGTATTTGTACATCCGTAATGAATAAGGTGGATCCATTGCCCCACTAGGCCTATTAAATTAAATGAATATGTAGTGTCTGTTCTCTCGAACGTGTTCATCATCGCTGCTGTGAAATACATCTCTTTCACTGAACAAGTGCCCATAGTTCATAAGGTATGCTTTTTAGAGTCCATGTTTACTGGACTTATTTTCTTAGAATGGTATTTCCTGTCATATCCCTGAATGCTGACCATTTCTGCTGGGACATCCTGTAGAGACGGACTCGTAAAGTTCCAGCGATGTAGTATGTACGGTCCGTAGTTCCAACTGCAGTAGCTGCAGGGCCTAGGTGTCGCTCATATTGATCACATGGACATAGCCGTTACTCCTCTTCCTAGCTTTTGATGCAGGTTTAATAGTCTTTATTTGATTACTGAAGCCATAATAACGTCAGCTCTCGACTTTAGCTATTAACTCACTTTTTGAACCCAGTTGTTGATTTTGGAGCCCCGCTGCCGTCTGTGGCGCTTTGTAAGACGATTCTGGGTATTGTTCGCGGCACTGATTCGGGCACACGTTAAATGATGTCGTACTGTTTCCTCGCCACTGTGTTTTCGGATATCGAATCATCTTCGATCTAAGTTTCAAGACACTACGTGGACAGCGACAATGACCTGCCTAGCTTACTGACAGGCTACGACACTTCAGTTACGAATTACAGAACGAAGTATGTGCACAGTCGTAAACATTCCCCGTCAATAAAACTGGTAATTCTGGGGAACTTCCCCCGTAGCAAAACACGAATTGTATTCTAGACTGACATATGAGACAAAACAGAAGAAATTTACTCTCTGATTAAAGAGTGTTAGTCTGGATGTGAATTTAAGCGGTTTCCTATAATACTTTAGATGACTGCGGGGCTCATTCTAGTTTTGCTCGTGAAACAAGGCACACCGCCAGTGAATAACATAAAACACACATCAAAAAAGTTTTGCATCACCCCGGTTTCCCGAACTCTTGAAGATAGACGTTGACTGTGGATATTTTATCACAGACACAGTCCCTTTGACTGTTCAGAGATATCGCTAAATCCGAGCAAAGATGTAAACAACCATGCATGAGCAGCACCTATTAGACGTAGGAGGTCCGACAGCCGATCAGTTCCACTCATTCCACCAGTAATGCGGCTCGTGTTGTCTGAAGTTCAACCATGCCTAGAGGGTCACTACCGCTGTTCGATCACGTCAGCATTGTTACTTGGTGCCAGGAAGGGCTCTCAACACGGGAGTGTCCGGACGTCTCGGAGTTAACCAAAGCGATGTTGTTCGGACATGGAGGAGATACAGAGATACGGGAACTGTCTATGACATGCCTCGCCCAGGCCACCCAAGGGCTACTACTGCAGTGGATGACCGCTACCTACGGATTATGGCTCGGAGGATCCCTGGCAGCTAAACTATCGTGTTGAATAACGCATTTAATGCAGCAACAGGACGTCGTGTTACGACTCAAACTGTGCGCAATAGGCTGCATGATGCGCAACTTCACTCCCGACTTCCATGGCGAAGTCTATCTTTGCAACCACGAGGACGTGCAGCATGGTGCAAATGGGCCCAACAACATGCCGAATGGATCGCTCAGAATTGGCATAACGTTCTCTTGACCAATGAGTGTCGCATAAGCTTTCAACCAGACAATCGTCGGAGACGAGTTTGGAGGCAACCCGGTCAGACTGAACGCCTTAGATACACTGTCCAGCGAGTGCAACAACGTTGAGGTTCCCTGTAGTTTTGGGGTGGCATTATGTGGGTCCGACGTACGCCGCTGGTGATCATGGTAGGCGCCTTAACGGCTGTACTATATGTGAATGCCATCCACCTACCGATAGGGCGACCATATCGGCAGCATACTGCCGAGGCATTCGTAATCATGGATGACAATTCTCGCCCCCATCGTGCACATCTTGTGAATGACTTCCTTCAGGATACTGACATCACTCGACTAGAGTGGCCAGCATGTTCTCCAGACATGATCACTATCGAACATGCCTGGGATAGGTTTAGCAGGGCTGTTTAAGGACGACAGGACGCATCAACCATTCTGAAGGATCTACGCCGAATCACCGGTGAAGAGTGGGACAATCTGGAGCAACAGTGCCTTGATGAACCTGTAGATATATGCCACGACGAATACAGGCATGCATCAATCGAAGAGGTCGTGCTACTGGGTATTAGAGATTCCGGTGTGTACAGCAATGTGGACCATCACCTCTGAAGGTCTCGCTTTATGGTAGTACAAAATGCGGTGTGTGATTTTCATGAACAATAAAAAAGGCGAAAATGATGCTTCTGTTGATCTCTATTCCAATTTTCAGTACAGGTTCCGGAACTCTCGGAACCGAGGTAATGTAAAACCTTTTCTGATTTGTGTATTTATGTTTGTATTACTAGATCTCGCCGCGCGGGATTAGCCGAGCGGTCTAGGACGCTGCAGTCGTGGACTGTGCTGCTGATCCCGGCGGAGATTCGATGTTCCGTCGGGCATGGGTGTGTGTGTTTGTCCTTAGGATAATTTAGGTTAAGTAGTGTATAAGCTTAGGGACTGATGACCTTAGCAGTTAAGTCCCATAAGATCTCACATACATTTGAACATTTTTGAACTAGATCTCGATGAAAGATAAAGTACAATGCCTCGATCTTGGTAGAACAATGATGTGGGTTCATGAAGGCTATCGCGTCACGGAAAGAAAGGAGCACATCCGCCATCAGGAAGTCATCGACAGGCGTGGAAAGTGCAGTTTCAGAGCTACTCGACGAATAACACAAATAACGTTAAAGTGCTGATTCGAGACTGCAGAAGATAGGGAGGTAGGTTAGATTCTTTATTTCTTTCTCACTTCGGAGCACGGACCACACAGCGAATACCATCTACACATGTGTTTTTGTTGACACCCATCAACACATACCTATGTCTTCTACATACAAGTTTTCATCTTTCTCGTTTAATAGGTGTATATTATAAATGTGGATGTACGCAAGTGTATGCAGACACGTATATATGTATGTCTGTCTGTATGTATGAACTGAAAACTGAGGTGACAAACCGTGAGAGGTGGCGCAGTGGTTAGCTCAGTGGAATCGCATTCGTGAGGACGATGGTTCAAACCTGCGTCTGGCCATCCAGATTATACTTTCCCGTGATTTCCCTAAATCGCTCTAGGCAGATACCGTGATGTTTCCTTTCAAAGGACACGGCCGATTTCGTTCCCTATCCTGGACGTAATAAGAGATTGTGCTCCGTCTCTACTGACCTCGATGTCGACGGGTCATAAAAGTCTATTTTTCTTCCTTCTTTCCTGAGATGAACAAAAGTCATGGGATAGCGATAACATATATACAGATGACGGTATTATCGCGTCCACAGGGTATAAAAGGGCAGTACATTAGCGGAGGTGTCATTTGTACTCAGGTGATTCATGTGAAAAGATTTCCAACGTGATTACTGCCACACGACAGGAATTAACAGACTTTCAACGCGAAATAGTAGTTTGAGCTAGACGCATGAGGCAATCCATTTCGGAAATCGTTAGGGTATTTAGTATTCTGAGATCTTCAGTGTCAAGAGCGTGACGACAATACCAAATGGAAGGCATCATCTCTCACCACAGACAACGCAGTGGCCTTCGCTTAACCACCGAGAGCAGCAGCTTTTGGGTAGTGCTGTCAGTGCTAACAGACGAGCAACGCTGCGTGAAATAACCGCAGGTTTCAGTGTGGGTTGTACGACAAACGTATCCGTTAGCATAGTGCTGCGAAATTTGGTTCTAATGGCCTATGGCAGCAGATGATCGACGCGAGTGCCTTTGGTAACCGCACGACATCGCCTGCAGCACCTCTCCTGGGCTCGTGACGGTATCGGTTGCGCTCTAGACTACTGGAACACCGTGACTTGTTCAGCTGAGTTCCGATTTCAGTTGGTAATAGCTAATAGTAGGTTTTGAGTGTGCCATAGACGTCACGAAGCCGTTGACCGAAGTTGTCAACAAGGCACTCTGTAAGCTGATGATGTCGTCATAATGGGTGGGCTGTGTTTGCATGTGATGAACTTCGTCCTCTAGTTCATCTAAACCAATGATTGAATGGAAATGGTTGTGTTCGGCTTCTTGAAGACAATTTGCGTCCATTCATGGGCTTCATGTACCCAGAGAACGATGGAATTTTTGTGGATGACAATGCGCCATGTTAGCCGGCCACACTTGCTCGCGATTTGTTTAAAGAACACTCTGGACAATTCAAGGGTATTAATTGGTTAGTGCTTTGCCCCGACATCAGTCCCATCGAACACTGATGGGACATAATCGAGAAGTCATTTCGTGCATAAAATCCGGCTCCGGTAACACCTTCGAAATTATGGATGGCTAAAAATTCAGCATGGCTCAATATTTATGCAGGGGACTTCCAGCGACTCGTTAATTCCATGCCACGTAGAGTTACTGCACTATGGAAGACAAATGGAGGTCCAACACGTTATTAAGAGGTATCCATGACTTTTGTCACCTCCGTGTATGTATGTATGTTCACCATCTCCTGCAACTGGTCGATTTCTGCCAAACTTGGTACACCTTTCACTCTTTGTCCGGAAAGAACCACTATGGGTGAAGAACCATCTAACTCGCAAAAGAGTGGCGCTGGGGCTGAAAGAGTAGCGTTGCTCACGCCGCGCAATATAGGCAGACTTCATTCGCTCAGTATTTGACAATGAGAGCACACAGTAATTTGGAACCATGTTTACACAAAATGTCCATCCTATACGACCCTTTTTCTCGCTGACACGACCCACAAAACGGTGAAAGAATAAAAGTTTATAGCTTACTACATTTTCCCCGTTCATGCAGTAGAACTGTCGCATCAGGCAAAAACTTTTAATATATTACTTCTTTACTGTTAACTCTATTTGTAACGCATTTTTACAGACGGCATTAACATACACCACTATATGTACCTGCAAAATTATATCGCTATACGATACATCGTTCAGGAGATATGACGTCAAAAGAACTGTGATGTATGAAAAACTGCCACTTCATTTATGACGTTTTAATTTATTGCGTCTTTATTACCGTTACTGTTCGCAACAAATTTGGCATACAGTATCCACATGTTTCGCTGAATGTTCCTACAAAAGTATGTCATTTTATGACACATATATCACGAGATATGATGTCAAATAGTGATATGCGTGGCAAACTGCATCATGACTTTTCAATTTATAACATCTTTATTACTAACTGTACACAAAACGCATTTGGTAGACACTATTCAAGTATACCACTAGATGTACCTGCTAAATTATATGGCTGTATGAAACATGCACCGGTGCCCAAAATTAAAGCAGCGAACATCTATTTCATCGTCTCGTGTCTAATTCACGGCATAATCATACACACTGTCAACAGACGCCCGTACGATGGTGTTTCGCGCGGAAGGTGGCATTCCGGCCAATGGACAACCACGCTAACGATGACACTAGGGCACCTATCTAACGGGGCAGTGTTTGCCGCTTAGTCCTACATCCACAATAGCTGTGTACACAGTCGAAGTATGGCACAAGGGAGACGCCTACCAGACTCTCTGCTGTGGAGGGCCATGAGGAGAATGGAAGAAATATGGGACTTAACTTCTGAGGTCATCAGTCCCCTAGAACTTAGAACTACTTAAACCTAACTAACCTAAGAACAGCACACACATCCATGCCCGAGGCAGGATTCGAACCTGCGACTGTAGGGGTCACGCGGTTCGAGACTGTAGCGCCTAGAACCGCTCGGCCACTCCGGCCGTCAAAAATGGAAGAAGGACAGTCGCAAACCGATGTGGCCCGATGGTTGGTTGGTTTTGAGGAAGGAGACCAGACAGCGAGGTCATCGGTCTCATCGGGTTAGGGAAGGACGGGGAAGGAAGTCGGCCGTGCCCTTTGAAAGGAACAATCCCGGCATTTGCCTGGAGCGAGTTAGGGAAATCACGGAAAACCTAAATCAGGATGGCCGGACGCGGGATTGAACCGTCGTCCTCCCGAATGCGAGTCCAGTGTCTAACCACTGCGCCACCTCGCTCGGTGGCCCGATGGCTTCATGTGAATCGTTCTGTTATTTCCCAGATATGGCGATAATTTATAGAGACCGAAACAGTATCCAGAAGATCCGAAGATCAGGGCAGGACCGACCAAGTATGATATGAAAAAGAGAGGAGGGTTATTTGGCTGTAAATACACGACGGTACCCCCTTAGTACTGCACGGCAACTGGCATTTGACCTCGCAGGGTCCGCTGTATGTGTTGTATCGAGATAAACGGTGACAGGAGGCTTCGGCATAGTGGTCTTTATTGTAGGAGAACTGCTACATGTGTACCTCTGATGCGTTTTCGTAGAAGGAAACGTCTAGGCAGGAGTCGTCAACATACCACGTCGAATAGTGGGTCAATGTTCTTTTTTCGGAGTTGAGTTCCGATTGGGTCTGGAGAGTGATTCTCCAAGCATTCGTATCCAGGAAGGAATGTGGAAAACGATTTCGGGACCCAAAAACTGTGGAAAGAGACCGATATCGAGGAGGATCCCTTATGATGAGGGCAGGAATTATGTGGACCTCTCGAACACTACTTCTTGAAATTGTAGGGATGTGTCGGCAAGGTTTAAGATCTTGGGACCCTATGAGCCGTTGTTGCGAGGTGGTGTGGACCCAGACTTCGTATTGATCGACGATAATACTCGACCTCATAGAGAACGGGTGGTTGATGTTTCCCTGGAAACGGAAAATGCTGCAAGCATGGCGTCTCCCGGTTTGATTCCCATAGAGCATGTCTGGGATGCACTAGAGAGACAGGTTGCATCACGTCAGCAACTACCAACCACTCTCCAAAACTTGCAAGTAGCTGTGCAGGAGGAATGGGCGTTATTGCCTAAACATGAGACTGATGACATCATTCATAGCATGCTCGGTCGATGTCGGACCTGTATTGCTGGCAGAGGTGGTCACACCCTATACTGAGCACATTCATCACTTGTCAGAATTTGTGCGCAAATCCGTTACGTGGGAAAAAACGAGAAAATTTTCGTCTACCGTTATACATGTAGGAGCTATATATGTTCTACATCTGCATCTACATCATACTCTGCAAGCCACCTAATTGTGTGTGGCGGAGGGTATTTTCGGTACCACTATTTGATCCCTCCAACCCTGTTCCACTCGCGAATAGTGCGTGGGAAGAATGATTGTCGGTAAATCTCTGTATTGGCTCTAATTTCCCGAATTTTCTCCTCGTAGTCAATACGCGAGATGTATGTGGGGGCAAGTAATATGTTGTCTGGCTCCTCCTGAAAAGTGCTGTCTTGAAATTTCAAAAGTAAATCTCTCCGTGATGCACAACGTCTCTCTTGTAACGTCTGCCAGTGGAGTTTGTTTAGTATCTCCGTAACGCTCTCTCGCCAGTTAAACGATCCCGTGACGAAACGGTCCGCTCATCGTTGGCTCTTCTGTATCTCCTCTATCAGTCCTGCCTCATAGGGATCCCAGATAGATGAACAATACTCAAGAAACGGGCGAACGAGCTCCCTATAAGCCACTTCTTTCGTGGATGATTTACATTTCCTTAAGATTCTTCCAATGAATCTGTGTCTGGTGTCTGCTTTTCCCGCTATGTGTTTTATATGGTCATTTCACATAAGGTCGCTCTGGATAATTACGCCAAGATATTTTACGACAAATACTGTCTCCAGCTGTATGTCGTCAATAGTGTAGTTGTACAGCAGTGGATTTGTTTTCCTACGTATGCTCAAAATGTTACATTTATTTACGTTCAAGATCAACTACCAGAGTCTGCACCATTCATCAACTCTCTGCAGGTCGTTCTGCAAATTCTTACTATCTTCTGCCTTTGATACTTTGGTATAAACAACTGCATCATCTGCGAATAGCCTTAAAGAGCATCCGACGCTTTCTACTAGATCATTTATATATATTGTAAACAGGAATGGTCCTATCACACTTCCCCGTGGAACTCCGGATATTACCTTTACATGTGTCGATCTAGTTCCGTTAAGAGCGATGTGTTGAGTTCTATCTGCAAGATAGTCTTGAATTCAGTGGCAGATCTGCTCTCCTCAAGCTCGTATTTTTTTTTCATTAAACGGTAATGTGGGACGGTGTCAAAAGCATTACTGAAATCAAGGAACACGGCATTAACCTTAGTGTCGTTGTCCTCTGCGCTGTGGATCTCATGGAGGAGCAGAGCGAGCTGAGTTTCGCAGGATCTCTGTTTGCGGAATCCATTTTATTTTTCTAAAGGAGCTGTTCATTTTCCAAGAACGTCATAATACTTGAACGTAAAACATGTTCCATAATTCTACAACAGATACACGTCGACGATATAGGCCTATAATTGTGTGGATCTGTCTTACAGCCTTTTTTAAAAACGGGAATTTCCTGCGCTTTTTTCCAGTCATTAGGTATTTTTCTTTGCTCAAGCGATCTACGATAAATTACTGCCAGAAGGGGAACAACTTCTTTCGCATAATCCTTATAGAATCTTAGAGGTATCTCATCTGGTCCTTAATCCTTTCCACTACTAAGCGATTGTAGCTGCTTTTCAATTCCGCAATCGGTTATCTCAGTATCTGCCATTTCGACGTTCGCACGACGATTGAAAGGAGGGACAGTGTTACGATCTTCGACGGTGAAACAACTTCGGAAGACCGAATTCAGTATTTCGGCCGTCTCTCTGTTATCTTCCGTTTCGGTGCCGGTGTGGTCGCTGAGATAATGAATAGATGATTTTGACCCACTTACTGATTTTACGTATTACCAAAATCTCCTAGGGGGTTTACTCACATCGGTTTACAACGTATTACTTTCAAATTCATTGAACGCTGCTCTCATTGCTCTCCTTACACTCATTTTCGCTTCGTTCAGCTTTTGTTTGTCAGCTAGATTTTTACTTAAATCTGAGATGAAGAGTTCTTTGTTTACGTAGCGCTTTTCTAACACGGATATTAAACCTTGGTGGATCATTCGCATCCCTTAAAAACTTACTCGGAGCATACTTCTCCAGGGCATATCGAACGAGGCCTTTGAATTTTTTTCCATTAGTTCTTCACATCTTCGTCCTCAACGCCGAATATTTCACGCTTACTTCTGATATATTCTGAAATTTTTATCCTGTCACCCTCGCTGAGCAAATATATCTTCCTAACTTTCTTAACATTCCTTGTAGGACCCGTCGTTACAGATGCTGCCACAGCCTTATGATCACTGATACCTTCCTCTACGTTGACTGATTCGACAAGTTCAGGTCTGTTTTTTTTTCCAGGAGGTCTAAGACGTTACCCTCACGAGTTGGTTCTGTAAGTATCTGCTCAAGGTAATTTTCGGACATGACACCAGAACAATGCCACACGGTTCCCTGTCTCTGGCACCAGTTTTGATGGCATAACACTCCCAATCTATACCTGGCAAGTTGAAGTCACCCCCTATTACAACGGCATGATCAGGAAAATTGCTAATGATGTTCTGCTAGCTCTGTCTGAAGCGTTTTACATCTACAGATCCTGACCGAGGTGGTCTATTTAAGCATCCGATCACCATTTTTGACCGTTCTTTAATACTCAATTTCACCCAGATTAATTCACATTCGGAATCCGTGATAACGTCGCTAGATTTTTATCGAAATTTTTACTGCAATAAACATGCCGCAACCACTGGCGATTAACCTATCCTTACGATAAACATTCCAGTCTGAACTTAGGATTTCGTTGTCACTGACGTCTGACTTCAACCAGCTTTCTTTTCCCAATATTATCTGTGCATTATAACTTTCAATAACCGATAATAATTCTCGGACCTTTCTGAATTCTTTACGTTGTTTCGACTTTACTATCACCTGTTTATACCGTTTCGTGGCAAAATAAACGCAACGTTGCAAAATTTCCGCTTGATACGTTAATTCTGGACAGTAGTGTAGTTCACAAGATATGACGTCATAAACATTGAATTGGATGGTAAAGAAACTGCAAGTTGAAATTCACATGAGATACAGGTGAAATATGTGTACAAATACGTGTGAAATATGTTAAATATATGTGATGTACATTGGATATGTGCTTACACAAGCAAAGCAGTGGATAAATGCTGCTCCTAAGCCCCTGGATAGATTTTAGGGATACTTGGTACAGGTATTTTTACTATCTAGAAAGGAATATTTCGTGGACAAGAACCAGCAACGCCCTATTGAGAGGAGGTGACGGCTTGGAGAGAGAAGGGGAGAGGAGGAGATGAACAGACAGAGGGAGTGAAGTAGGTGATGCATAGAAAGGGATGAGCAGGAGATGGACACCGTGGGCGCGCAGATTGAGAGAGAGAGAGAGAGAGAGAGAGAGAGAGGGAGAGAGAGGAGGTGCAGATGGACAGAGAGAGGGGCAGGAGGAGATAGAGAGTGGAGGGTGGAAGAAGTGTGCAGAGAGAGGGGGAAGAAGAGTTGGGCATAGTGATGAGGACGGAGAAGAAGGACTAATAGATGACAGAAATAAATACATACCTGGGCAACGCCAGGCACTCAGCTAGTCTTTCGTTAAAAGTCGGAGTCCATTGTAAAAATTTATTTTAAGTAGGCTCTCGGTTATGTAAGTTACTTCGTTAAATTGTCTGTACATAGGGCAGATAGTGCAATTAGAAGAATCGACGTTGATTTTTACTGTCATAGAATGCCTTTACAGTTTAGACAAAATTTCATTCCATTCCCAGTAGCTCATTACTAAATATAATTAATTAGCATTACAAAGTAGTACTAAATACAGTGATACACAGCAGGCAAGAACAGCTAGAGAAACAAAAATTCATTTGTTACCCTCTAATCTAATGATTTTTCTCCTTACATTAATAAAGAGAAACTTGAGCACATTTCAGTTAAGAAGATCTCCTCTTCATACTCTACTTTCCTTATACTACAGAGTATTTCTTTTTTAAAATCTAATGTCGAATCGTTTTATTCAACGTCTGCTTTGGTTGTTTTGAGACTCGCAATTCGAACAGTCCGTATCTGCCCTAACACGATAAAGTTTCGTGGCAAAGAAAGTACACCAGAAGACTAGCCCCACTATTAGGAGTCATGAAAATTTTGACTTTCGTTCTAGTCAACATAAGGAAGGCGTTCTCTCACATAACGTCCCGCTATCACTGATAACTTAAGAACGCTGCAGTACACTTAGCTCATTTGTTGAAACTCCTTAGATGTAATGCAATGCGAACATTTGCAATTTGTATGTTAGGAATGACAGATATTGTGTTCCACGTGAGTCACTGGTAAAGTTCAAAGATATTACTAAACATAACACTGATATTTGAATTACAATTAGTTAACTATTGAAACTGTTAAATTAAAATTAATTACTGTCACTAATAACACCATATAAATATCGAATAGTTGATTAGACTTACACTTTGGATCTCTCTAGAATGTCATTACCAACTTTTTTAATTACTGAAGCCATGACTAGATATTGGAGTAAATATATGAGAACGTGTATTGGAGTAAATTTGTGGGAGCGTTGTGGTAATGAAATATATGCTATAATTTCGATTTATAGCATGTTATGTGAAATAATTTTACAAAATTTTTCCTCGATTACTGTATGAAATTAATTAATACGTTTACTTTTATGCTGCAAGTAGCTTTTATTGGGATGACTTCTTGTGATGTGCCAATCCTCTTAACCCTTTGTCACAATATGGGCTCGAGGACTTGATTTAAGAGTGGATCTCAGGTATTTCATTGGCATGATTACATAATTGTCACTTCGTTGGCTAAGATGGACGTACCATATGAAGTCTGTTGCCACTTCCGTGTAAGTTAATGGTGCCTTCGTCAGCCTGTGTTTAGCGATGATTCATCTGTGACCGCTTTTCATGGGTTAGTCCCACCCTATTTCATATTCATAGCAGGCAGTATCTTGTGCAGTTAAGTGTTTCTGTCCCACCTACTTGGCTCATAAACGAGAAGTAGCAATTTCGACGTTTTAAATGCTTTCTAAGAAGCATCAAAACTGCTTTCATCAACTCAAATGGGTAGACTGGTCCGTCTCTGAGAG
This sequence comes from Schistocerca piceifrons, assembly GCF_021461385.2. Classification (NCBI taxonomy): domain Eukaryota; kingdom Metazoa; phylum Arthropoda; class Insecta; order Orthoptera; family Acrididae; genus Schistocerca; species Schistocerca piceifrons. The sequence continues at coordinate 561,550,813 of NC_060149.1, forward strand.
GCTAACCATATATTTGACTTGACACGACAAGGGATGAATTAAGTACATAAACGTGTAAATGACTCACCGTAAATATAGCATGAGAGTAAAATTTGCAACGTGCATCCACAAATGCTCTAATGATATAATCAGTAATAAAACTTGCTGTAGGGTATTCAGTAGTGAGTGATATTGGAATACACTGTTTCAGAGGAAACTTATAAGAGGCCATTATTCTAAGTGAGAATTTTGGAGTACTTGCTTAATACGTTTCTAATTAAGTAAATAAAAAATTACTTCCTTCGCTGTCGAGAGAACTAGCAGTACTGCGCGCAAACGAGAGCAACTGAGAAGAAACTTCGGACACAGTTCAACGGAGCTTATATTATTAGTAAAGGAGCAGTAATATTCAGATTTTTCCACCTAGTCCGAAAGACGTAAGAATTTGAAAGAATATGTAAATTTATTAATATTTTAATAGGACTGTGCTGTCCCGATTTTCAGTACACTATGTGTGTAAGTGCGTCACTCTGAGCAGTTATCAGCTGACGCTTACTTTTAGTGTGGCTACCAGAAAACCGAAAGCACCAGTGAAAAAAATCGTTCCATCTTTAGCAACTTAACTTCTATGTCTTACATGATAACTTACTCACTATGATACGCAACAAAGGATTCAGAGCGCTTTCCATTATTCTGTGGTTGCTTTGATATTGTCATCCTACTAACGCTACATATTTACCAGCAGCTTGGGAGACATTTGGTTTATCTAGAGTAGAAAACTCCATTACATAAGACGTCACTATAAACACGTCAGCAAGTCAGCCCAAAACTACAGAAATGCTACGTGGATGCTCGTCAGAGAAACCCATTACGCGAGCTACGGCGTTCTGCGCCAGCGTCGGGTCCCAGAAGTCATTAAGACGACCAAGTCAGTCTCAGCAGTTGTTTTCCATTCGCTGCTTCTGCACCGCCTCTCACCGTGTTCCACTTTAACAGTTCCAAACAAAGCTACGTAACCGCATGTTCGACAAATGTCATTTCCATGTTAATCGGTTCTTCAGACGAACTGATTTATCGTCTTACCGGGCAGGTCTCCAACCTGCCCCTCAAAAAAACATGAAACACACAGAACGAAGCTTACACGAGGCAAACGAGTTTCCTGCCTTACGTTAACTGGTGGATGTTGAAGCTGTTAAGTCACCAGAACCACCAAATCATGCAGTATGTGTACAAGCAACAGTCTTCTTTCCTTTTGTAGTGCCTTTGTTGCGAATCGGCGCAGGGTCGACATGATTGTTAACGAATTTGGCATGGCTGATTTAAGGAGTGGCCGAATGCCCTTAGTCTCGTCACTCCCTTACCATCCGTGGCGGCATATGTCTACCCAAACTTTCAGTATGTAGCGTTATTCGTGTGAGTTCTCTAAATGTTTATGAATCATGTAACTGTGGCGTGATTTGGATACCAACCCGTAATACACTTACTGGTATGTGGGAAACAGCCTAGAAACCACATCCAGGCTGACAGGCACACCGACCCTCATCGTAAATCCTCTCGCCGGATTCGATCAGGGGTCGCCGCACATCCCCGTCCCGGAAGACGCTCTGTAATACACCCAGGTATCCCGGTCGATTTATAATAATAATAGTAACAACACTAATCTAAATAACAACAAATTAATTATGTAACCGTATCCATTCACATAATAAATTTCGTATGTTTCATTTGTTATAACACTACGCATATCGATGTTTCGTCCATCACCTAGTTACACATTATATACAGAACTGTCAGACAGTATATTTCGTACCCTGTAAAATAGATCCTACTTTACTTTAACCTACTGTAATAGTCCATTTATTGCATAGATGTGAACCCAGTGTTTGTCAGATGCTGTGTGGCTTCTGCGGACGCACTAAGTTCAATAATGCTGAAATAGATAAAACAAATTTTCAGCATTATGTGTCAATACGGACAACACAATAAACAAACTGATAGTGTTGCCTAAGCGTACAGAAAGTTTCAAAAGGTTTATCCTATTTCGCAAGATCATGCATGAAGACAAAAAAATGGTTCAAATGGCTCTGAGCACTATGGGACTTAACTTCTGAGGTCATCAGTCCCCTAGAACTACTTAAATCACACACCCATGCCAGAGGCAGGATTCGAACCTGCGACCGTAGCAGTCTCGCGGTTCCAGAATGTAGCTCCTAGAACCTCTTGGCCACCCCGGCCGGCTGAAGACAGAAACTGGAGACGATTTTCAACTTATGCTCATCATCATCATCATCATCATTTAAGACTGATTATGCCTTTCAGCGTTCGGTCTGGAGCATAGCCCCCCTTATAAAAAATTCCTCCATGATCCCCTATTCAGTGCTAACATTGGTGCCTCTTCTGATGTTAAACCTATTACTTCAAAATCATTCTTAACCGAATCCAGGTACCTTCTCCTTGGTCTGCCCCGACTCCTCCTACCCTCTACTGCTGAACCCATGAGTCTCTTGGGTAACCTTGCTTCTCCCATGCGTGTAACATGACCCCACCATCTAAGCCTGTTCGCCCTGACTGCTACATCTATAGAGTTCATTCCCAGTTTTTCTTTGATTTCCTCATTGTGAACACCCTCCTGCCATTGTTCCCATCTACTAGTACCTGCAATCATCCTAGCTACTTTCATATCCGTAACCTCAACCTTATTGATAAGGTAACCTGAATCCACCCAGCTTTCGCTCCCATACAACAAAGTTGGTCGAAAGATTGAACGGTGCACAGATAACTTAGTCTAGGTACTGACTTCCTTCTTGCAGACGAGAGTAGATCTTAGCTGAGTGCTCACTGCATTAGCCTTGCTACACCTCGCTTCCAGTTCTTTCACTATGTTGCCATCCTGTGAGAATATGCATCCTAAGTACTTGAAACCGTCCACCTGTTCTAACTTTGTTCCTCCTATTTGGCACTCAATCCGTTTATATTTCTTTCCCACTGACATTACTTTCGTTTTGGAGATGCTAATCTTCATACCATAGTCCTTACATTTATGATCTAGCTCTGAAATATTACTCTGCAAACTTCCAATCGAATCTGCCATCACAACTAAGTCATCCGCATATGCAAGACTGCTTATTTTGTGTTCACATATTTTAATCTCACCCAGCCAGTCTATTGTTTTCAACATATGATCCATAAATAATATGAACAACAGTGGAGACAGGTTGCAGCCTTGTTTTACCCCTGAAACCACTCTGAACCATGAACTCAGTTTACCGTCAACTCTAACTGCTGCCTGACTATCCATGTAAAGACCTTTAATTGTTTGCAAAAGTTTGCCTCCTATTCCATAATCTCGTAGAACAGACAATAACTTCCTCCTAGGAACCCGGTCATATGCCTTTTCTAGATCTATAAAGCATAGATACAATTCCCTGCTCCACTCATAACACCTCTCCATTATTTGCCGTAAGCTAAAGATCTGGTCCTGACAACCTCTAAGAGGCCTAACCCCACACTGATTTTAATCCAATTGCTTCTCAACTAATACTCGCACTTTCCTTTCAACAATACCTGAGAAGATTTTACCCACAACGCTGATTGAAGAGATACCTCTGTAGTTGTTACAATCTTTTCTGTTTCCATGTTTAAAGATTGGTATGATTACTGCTTTTGTCCAGTCTGATGGAACCTGTCCCGACTCCCAGGCCATTTCAATTATCCTGTGTAGCCATTTAAGACCTGACATTCCACTGTACTTGATGAGTTCCGACTTAATTTCATCCACCCCAGCTGCTTTATTGCACTGCAATCTATTGACCATTTTCTCCACTTCCTCAAACGTGATCCTATTTCCATCATCATTCCTATCCCATTCTACCTCGAAATCTGAAACATTACTGATCGTATTTTCACCTACATTGAGCAACTCTTCAAAATATTCCCTCCATCTGCCCAAAGCATCCACAGGATTCACCAGCAGTTTTCCTGACCTGTCCAAAATACTTCTCATTTCCTTCTTACCTCCCTTTCGAAGACTGCTAATTACACTCCAGAATGGTTTTCCAGCAGCTTGACCCAATGTCTCCAACCTGTTTCCAAAGTCTTCCCAAGATTTCTTCTTGGATGCTGCAATTATCTGTTTGGCTTTGTTTCTTTCTTCAACATAACTTTCTCTGTCTACCTGAGTTCTAGTATGTAGCCATTTTTTATACGCCTTCTTTTTCCTTTTACAGGCTGCCTTGACTGTGTCATTCCACCAAGCTGTTTGCTTCCTCCTACTTTTACACACTACTGTTCCAAGACATTCTTTAGCCACTTCTAGTACTGTGTCCCTGTACCTTGTCCATTCCTTTTCCAATGACTATAATTGACTACATTCAACTAACTGGTACCTTTCTGAGATCGCTGTTATGTACTTGTGCCTGATTCCCTTATCCTGAAGTTTCTCCACTCTTATCCTCCTACATATGGACCTGACCTCCAGCGCTTTCGGCCTCGCAATCCCAATTTCACTGCAGATTAAATAATGATCAGTGTCATCAAAGAATCCCCTGAATACACGTGTGTCCCTCACAGCCTTCCTGAATTCCTGATCTGTTATTATATAGTCAATGACAGATCTGGTTCCCCTGCTTTCCCAAGTATACCGGTGAATGTTCTTATGTTTAAAAAAGGAGTTTGTGATTACTAAGCCCATACTGGCACAGAAATCCAAGAGTTGCTGCCCGTTCCTGTTGGCCTCCATATCCTCTCCAAATTTACCCATAACCTTTTCATACCCTTCTGTTCGATATCCAATCCTGGCGTTAAAATCACCCATGAGCAGAACTCTGTCCTTGTCCTTTACTCTAACAACTACATCACTGAGTGCCTCATAAAAGCTATCCATCTTATCTTGATCAGTCCCTTCACAATGCGAATATACTGACACAATCCTAATTTTCTTGCTAGACACTGTCAAATCTATCCACATCAGTCGTTCCTTTACATACCTTATTGCGACTACCCTGGGTTCCATTTCTTTCCTGATATAAAGCCCTACACCCCATTGTGCTATTCCTGCTTTGACTCCTGACAAGTAGACCTTGTTTTCTCCCACTTCTTCTTTCTCACCCCTTACCCGAATGTCACTAACAGCTAAAACGTCCAGCCCCATCTTACTTGCAGCCTCTGCCAGCTCTACCTTCTTCCAAGAGTAGCCCCCATTCATATTAATAGCTCCCCATCTCATTACCATTTGTTTGCCAAGTCGTATCTTAGGAGTCCCTGGTTTGTCAGTTAGAGGTGGGACTCGTCACCTCCAAAGGTCCGAGGCATTTTGCTCTGATTGTTGCCAGCATCATATTTAAAGTACCAGGGAAGCAGGTTGCTAGCCTTACTTGCCCCGAGTCCCATTGGGTTTTACCCTTAACGGCTGAGGGACTAACCGGTGGATTTGGTAGTCTTTGCCGTATGAGCACAAAGGTGACCATGACTTACAATATGTCCGAGATGCCCAGCCTTATTCCAAAGTAACTGGTATCCCGACTGTCGGGACCACTTACTTGGCCACTCATACGTTGCCCGTGGTTCATGAACTAGGACATGACTACAGGAACCCACACCATGAACCACTTATGCTTTTAAAGTAAAATTTTACCGTGGCGACAGTTGTAAGTTTCTGCCGGTAGGAGATTTCCTGGTGCAGCTCTCTCATTCTTTCATTACCCAGTATGAGTCGAGTCTTGATGCCGATAAAACAGGAAAAAGTCGAGTCCTGCAGTCACCGTGTCGTCAGATGGAAGTACATTATATGACGTTTTAGTCTTATAGTCATATAATGAAATTCAGTACAGAGTAAGACCTTATTCAGAGTATAAAAAGCGAGTAATAAAACTTAAAATTATATGTGAAATCCAATGCATTCGACTTCAGTCAGTTACTGAAAATAAGGGCCCCGCAATGAATTGAAAACGACTGACAGTGCTACTCAGTACAGTACGCAGTCGGTACTCTGAAACAGGTTACTTTAAACGGAAAAAAATGGAAATGAGCGTTTGGCGTCGTTGGCATGGAGGCCCATTGCTGGCAGGTCCGGCCGCCTTGGTGCAGGTCTTATTACACCCGACGCCACATTGGGCGACCTGCGCGCCGGATGGGGATGAAATGATGAAGACAGCACAACACCCAGTCCCTGAGCGGAGAAAATCGCCGACCCAGCCGGGAATCGAACCCGGGCCCGTAGGACGGCAATCTGTCACGCTTACCACTATTTTTTTAAATCTCATTTTTGATCTATATTTTTCGTTGAATTTGTTCGGGGCGGACGTCCGATGACACTCGTTTAGGTTCTACGTTGATCCCTTCACTCAGTTTTTTGTTACAGAGGGTAGCTAACCCTCTGACCCTACACGCTGAGCTACCGTGCCGGCATAAAAATCTCATTTTGTTCGCTTTCGTTCGTTGCATCTGCTCGGGTCGGACGTCTTCAGACACCCGTTCGTCGTTGATCGGTTAGTTCAGTTCTGTTATTACAGAGGGCAGCTAACTCTCTAACCGAACACGCTGAGTTACCGATCGCTCAGCTATCGGGGCGGACACTTTAAATTATCACGCCAGATTCGCATGAGCGGTAAACAGTGTCAATGCCAGGACAGACTGTCAGAAGTAACAGCATAAGGAAAATCTAACGAAGTTACGATCGGTATAAATCAGATAGCATGAGAACAGGTTTCTCAAGATACAGATCGTATGACGAAATATGCGACCAATATATGTTACGAGGCTTCTGGGGTGGTCATGACATTTGGATGAATTCCCTGTATTTCTTGACAATTGTCGTACAGTACTTCCTATATGAATAATGATAATCTTCAACTCAACAACCAAATCCATTGTTTTACAGGCGATGGGCTGTCATAATCGCAACTGTATGGCTGGCCTCCATAATGATAAATCTATCACTCTTTGCGTGGAATAAATGGGAGCCTGGAGCTGAATGCGAACTGGACAAAATCGTTCCTCTGGGTTACATGATAGCAGCCGGGATCGCAACCCACGGTGGCATCATCGTGGTCGTGGCACTGGTGCATTACCGGATTCACAGGTTAGTCTGCCTATCTAAACACATTCTGTACTACAGTTCTTAAAGCTCGAGTATTTTTCACCCAGGGTCGAGAGAAAAATTTATCATCATTAGATCTACCTGATTAAAATATGAGATAATGTTGTTATATCCTCCTACATGCTGAAAAACGAAAGCAAAAAAATGGCTCTGAGCAGTATGGGACTCAACTGCTGAGGTCATTAGTCCCCTAGAACTTAGAACTAGTTAAACCTAACTAACCTAAGGACATCACACACATCCATGTCCGAGGCCGGATTCGAATCTGCGACCGTAGCGGTCTTGCGGTTCCAGACTGCAGCGCCTTTAACCGCACGGCCACTTCGGCCGGCCGAAACGAAAGCACAATATTCAAATACTGGTGAATATTTATTCCTGAATTGCCACTGTAACCAGGATTATTTAATTACAGTATCGTTCTGATAGCTGACCAGAAGGTAGCATAGTCGAATGGCGTTTACAAAATAAATTTCCCTTGCCTATTTGGCAATCAAAAGGGGTATATACATTGATTTATGCACTGAGAACACTAGACTCGTATTCGGGTGGAGCTGTTTTCTGAACCCCGATCACCCGACTTGCTTTACATTTTCTATATTATACAGATGTCATTTGAACCGAACAGTGAAATAACTTATTCAAAGAGACAAAGACTGGTTTCCTTCACCATCACTCTGCAATTAACCTAATAATCAGTCTCTAACGGTCTCAAGGTCAACGGGACGCTAAATTACAAACATTCTTAATATTTCTCTGCAGCGCGATATGACACTCTTCATGGTGACTGTTCCACGAGATATGGACAGAACGGGCTGAGACTCCCTTAGTGCCCTGCTAGAGAAGTACGTAACGAGCAGTCACAAGGTTTCGTCTAGGTCTGTTGATTTCTTAAAAATATCGGTAATTCGATGTATCTGTATTTAAAGACATCATTATTGCCTCTCGATATATCGAAAAAAGAATCTATGTGTCGCGGGAAAAAATACCGACGTACCGGCCTATAATAATATCGGCCACACGTTGTAAATATAGTGCCAGTTTCAGAGTTTTATACTGACGTATTTTATTATAAGATATCCTGTACATCAACAAGCTAGGATTCTGCATGTCCTCCTTAGTGCAAGAATTGAAAGGAAAACGATGCGCGTTCAGGACTGGCGATAACCACTTTGCTAACAATGGTAACTGTATATAAGTATCTTTTCATTTCTGCCAACGCCAGCGACCTGCCAGTTGCAGTTTCAAAGCTGCGTGGTGAAGCTAAACGTTGCAGTTTCCGCCCGTACCGCCGAGCGCGGGTTACGTCACCATTTCACCTCACACGTCCCCACCTACCACAAAGACCAATCTCGCCATTATGATTTTTGTTCAGTATTTCCAGAAACTGTTTTTGAAGAATGCCGATGTGGAGAAATAGCACACTACTTGCGTTAAAAATCGTTTTTTAACGCAATTTTCTTGTTCTTCACATCGGAAATCTCGTTATTCCATTCACATCGTCAGCCCCACCTCCCCCCCCCCCCCCCCACACACACACCCCTTCCCAGGCCCCAGTAAAATCGGACTTCTTCTTTTGTGCGATCTATATTTGCTTCACACATTAATATACAAAGACTGGACGTAACGAAAGCTAACAATTAGTAAGATTCCTTCACACAGTGAAAGTGAAATTATGCTCTACCACTACTTCAAAAGAAAAGCGTTAAATATTTACCGAAAATTGTGAAATAATATAATGTAAAAAAATATCGGCACTCGACATTAACACTTTTATAGCGATATATCGATGTATCTGGGAAAATCCTCGCCGATATATATGGAGACATTTTGGAAAATATATGGACATATCGATATTTTATCAACAGCCCTAGTTTCGTTCATTCTCTCTCTCTCGATCCGATAATCACCGGTAACAATGCAAAAAAGTCTCTCTTCCCAAACTAATTGTTCCTCACTGTGGCATGCTACTGCAGAAAGTGATAGCGCTTCCTCCATGTAATATGATTGTATGCATTGGACGCTTTGCTGACGTTCGTAAAGATGCGCAGATTTACGTTCACGCTGTTAGCGTGCTCATTATTTCCGTAACATTAGGACTATCAGTTTCGACATGCGTTAGTGAACTGGTGTTTTTTCATAGCTGCTAAACGGAATAAATCTATTACCATCTTCTAACGGTGTATAGGTCGTTGAGTATGCAATCAGAGGATTTTATGAAACTGGAGAATCCGGGATGAGGCATGTGCTAGGTAGTGAAGAAATGTCTCCCTAATTATCATAAGACAAACTTGTTTTAGCAGTAATTCAATGCCCTAATAAGTAAATATGCAGAGGAATATAAACATAAATCTATCAAGAAAAATAGCAAACCATCCGTGAGTGTTACAAGCATTTTTAATATCCATACAGTGGATAGTCTTAATCGTAAATAGTAGCTTCTGTTTTGGGAGTGTACTTCGCTCACGTCCTTATCTCAGCTCTTCGTAAAAATCATAATCATAATCTTCTATTAAATTCCTCGCATATTGAAACCATAAGAAAATGTCAGATATCACCATCTCTCTGTCACTGTTGTAATGTTACAGTCCATAAGAGTTTTTCCTATAAAAGATATATCGTTAGTTTTCTTTTTGGCACTGTTATGTTGGACGAACCATGCAAACCGTCTCCTTGAAACTGGGCTAGAAGGTTTCCTTTTCTATAACACAGTTTAAATCAAATCAGTCATGACTGTTGAGCTATGATACTGCCCATAAGCAGGTTTCGGATCTCTGTTTACAGCACTTCAGCATTTTACAAGGCGAACACTGGGAACGTTCGTAAAATACGGCTAAGCCTGAAGCTAAATTGTCGTTTACCTTAAGTACAAGATATAAATTTAAATCGTCTTGTTCGAACTTTAAAACTACAAACAGGGTACATTTGATGAAAGAAAGAAGGAACATTACAGCATTATGATTATCATTCAGTCGATAATGAGACATTTGGAGACAGAAAACAAGTTGGAACTGAACGAAGATGAGTCGGGAAGCTCAACATTTTCGTCTTGGTTGCTAGACCTTCTATCGCTACTTATTTTTCTATGGAGTCAGATCTTTGAGTTCTGTATAGTCATGATTTATAGCATAGAATTCAGTTTGTGTTACCTTCAGGAATGAAATCTTATTCCAAGAACAAAAATGATTATAACGTATGTGAGAGAAGTTCATTGAAATAAGATTTCGGCCGAGCAAAAATTCCTGTTTCCCCGTAATTTTAAAACCCGTGTATTCAGATAATATCAGTAAGATCTATATTTGTTCAAAGCTATTTAGAATACAAACTGATTTTTTTTCTCAACAGATTAACAGCAGTTGTCTATAGTCTCATTTTCACAACATCGTATCAGCAACCACTGGTCACATTGGATGAAAACTGAAGATTCATAACATAACAGTAATTTACAAACGCATTTAGACACCTCTAACTGTCATAAAATATCATAAATGAACGTTAATAGTGAAGTAACACTAAGGATTCAGCTTTACTGAAAAATCTGTTTTCACCTTACCGAAGGAACGACGTTGGAGTTGGCTCACAGTCACTAAAACAGCGGAAAGCACAGATCTGCTTGGTCAATCTGGAGTTAGAGTCCATTTCTCCTCGAAAGCGACATCATTGCCTTGATAACTGATTCAGACACTCAGTTATATGTCATGAGGCAATAAGAACAGTCACTGGCCGGAAGTCACATAATTTTCAGCAATCAGCTGCACACAGAATTTGCTAACTTCTACCTTAAATCTAGTTCATCTTCAGATTCATAGGACAGCGTCCATTCAAACGTTTAGTTTTATTTCATACGATTGGAGATGCCACCTTAATCTCAAACATAATTTTAGGATGCGCATCGCCGTGGCCGATCTTCTTATTTCTTTGACAAAACTGGCAGTAGAGAATCTGAGACGGACATCGTCCCAGAGCCGAATCTCAGTATGAATTCAGATGTGCGCTACCACCTTGAGAGCCATCAAAACTGGACCTACGTCCGTGCAGCTTAACTGTCGGGATGAGTCCACTTCTGTTGTTATCCGAAGCGATTTCTGAACAGCGACGCTGCAGAAGCTCCACACGGCTCCTAGGTATCACAGCGTACTTCTTTTCTCTGCTTGTGGCATAGCTGTGTTGGCCGTATAGTTTGAGCACTCTGCTACCTTCCCCTTGTACAGTATAAACTACTTTGCCACGGCCACTCTCAATATCCGTAGAACAGAAGCGATATTTTAAGACACTTCGGAAGCTGAACACCAGTTAACTAAAGAGTATCGCTTCTTGAAATAAAATCTTCTTTAATACCGTAACTGGCCCAGCATCATCACATAACTATATATTCCCATACAAAAATAGTAAGTTGAAACAAGACGCTTATAGAATCTACACAGCAATTCTATACCCTATTTTGTCTCAAAATTCAGAGATAAATTACAATATTAACGATAACCGAAACATTAATGCACAAGTGCCGATCATGGATTTACCGTAGAAAATATAGCAAGGTCGAATTCCATCAAGCTAAATGTGCCATTTCAGTACAGCACTATTAATGTCACCAATGACTATGAGTATCCAGACCACATATACAGCACAAACATCAAGGTAACATATACTGATAACAACGGTCTATGTGAGATGCATAGGAATAAATGGAATGCCTCCTTCAGATTTTCTATCACCGTGGAAATGATTTGAGGAATACAGTAACGTATCTCTCAAGATCAACCCAGCGGCCCTAAATAGTAGGCTGTTGAAAATATTTTTCCAGGCCACAATCTCTGTGCGATTGAACGTAAGTTGAAATTATCAATCACTGCATAGAAGTAAGGACGCAAAATATGTTTTGAGAGTACTGCATGTTTATACAGGTAGGCTGATTCAAATGACTCTGAGCACCATGGGACTTAACTGCTGAGGTCATCAGTCCCCTAGAACTTAGAACTACTTAAACCTAACTAACCTAAGGACATCACACACATCCATGCCCGAGGCAGAATTCGAACCTGCGACCGTAGCGGTCGCGCGGTTCCAGACTGAAGAGCGTAGAACCGCTCCTCCACTCCGGTCGGCATTTATACAGGTAGGCCCAAGAGGAACTGTCAGTACTGAAGGATATGGCAGGAACGCTCAGTCGAAGAAAAAATGTCTAGTAAACATTGCCTCTAAAATGCACACCTTACAAGGTATGTGCACTTTTTCAGTAGAGGAGACGTATTTCACAGTAGTGAAGATGAGCAAATGCTCATAGTTCTTAAAGTAAACATTTACAAATAAGAGCCCATGTTTACAAGTCAGTTTCCTTGGAATGATCGTTCCTGTCATTGCCCTGCATATTGACCCTTCCTTTTGGGACACTTTGTGTACCGTGTAAATGCCTTAACTGTGGATACATCGAAGCTGCACTGCGTCATTATTTGTTATTTTATTCTACATAGCCCTTTCGTAAATGCAACATGCACAATTGCCGTGTGTCACATAAATATTAATAAGATGACTTCCATGGAATAAAATGCGTTACATAACGGAAATTGCCTCTGAGGTGGCTTTTGAATGAGAGTCTTGAAGTTGTATATCACATAGCGTAGACGAGCTCAGATAGTCATCTGCCGACAATGTCATGTAAGATACAATTTCCACCATCGGGGTCAATACAACTGTTCATATGTTTTAATGCGTACCACAATTTATATCAGGCCTCTCACGACAGAACTGACCTCCAATTCATTGTCGAAGAGATGGGCTACTGAGCTTATGTGTTTCTAGGAGGAACGTTTAGTAAGTAATGCAAATCATGGTTAGAAAAGGCGGAATTTGTTGTGGGACATCGTAGAATATTCCTGCTTCAGCTCTCATAGTTTCCTGAAGTTCCGCTAGGTGACGGCACCAAACATAGCCTTCTAATTGGCGCCGGTAACGGAGGTGGGCTCCAAGCAGAGAGCTGTCATAGAGTTTCGTTTGACGGAAAACTAGGGCATCGTCTACTGAGACCTGGAAGAGATCAAAAGCACGGTGAGTCGTTCGATGAGGCGTCTGTCATTATCGCAACAAGGCAGCGCCAACCTGTCCGAGCTTCCTCTAGCCAGCCGGCAGCACACAGCATACAGCAGTGGCTCCTGAAGTGTTGGAAGGTGCGAGCAGTCGAATTCAAGGTGGTCAACGAATCACGATCAAACAACTCGTTGCACAACTGTACGTCTCTGTTGGTAGTGCTCGCTGAAATTCATTGGACTGTTCTTTCTCATACACCATACAGCCCGGATCTCACACTTTCTGGCTTCATTTGTTTGACCCAATGAAGGATGCACTCTGCGGAAAGCTGTACATGGTTGATGGGTAGGTTATTGAAGCAGCAATAGTATGGCTCCGACACATAGAGCCCCTTCCAGCAAGGTGAAGTGAGGCTGCGCAACCGAACGGAAATTATGGTGAAAAGTAGGGTTTGGTAGCCAAAACACTGGGGATTAATACGACGTATCTGAATCCTGAATGAAACCAACCTGCTTTCAGAAAAAAAATGTGTTGCGTTACTTATAGAGTGCACTTCGTACATGGAAGTACAAGGTAAAAGTATTTCTCTCAAATTTAGCTGCTCAGTTACATACCTCTACGTACGTATCTTCATGTCGCGAAAGCTATGTTGCTAACATGCTGTATCTACTATCACATCTGTACGTTGTAAACCACTAAAAGTGCACGGCGGAGAATACTTACCATCATACTACATACTAGCGTTTCTTCATTTTCCATTCGCGTAAAAAGCCCGTGAAGATTGGCTGCTTGAATGTCTGTGAAAACCATTAATAGACTGGCCAGTGTACCAAGCCAACTGTTATTAGTCAGAAGCGCGGTTTCGGTACGCGTCTGTTGTCTCGTTCAACGAGCGCTAAGAAATCTTAAATTCGTGTAATTGCAGATTCTTGTACAGTGGTAGGTGGGGGGTGCCACGAACCGTATACTAAATACTGTGACCGGTGGGATGTTAGGGGGGGATGGAGGTCGTGTAGGGGTCGGGTGGAGGTTTTTTTGAAGGTAAATTTTTGCGTGTTTCTTGAACAAACTGAAAACGACATCCACTAGCCAAAATAAAATTAACTTAAATTTACTATATAAACAGAACTTACTCATTTTTTCTTGAGGACAAATAGTTTACACGATGCAAAAATCGCAAATGGTTGAAAATTGTATGTTACTTGTACAAAATTACAGTTCGTTGTTAAATTAAGTGAGTAAATAACAAATAATAGATGAGTGTACCACGTTTAAGTGCAGCAGAGACATATTAAGGGATATATTGTGTTATGTTGTTGTGACGCCATGGAAGGGGAAACGGGTGTAGGATAGAAACCTGTGGAATAGAACGTTTTCAGAACCACTTCCCACCTTTAACGGTCTGCAGCCTAAAGAGAGAACAGGTCAGTCTTCATTTTTTCTACCCGATTATGCTACAATAAGCAACTGCAGGATGTTTCACATGTTGCGCTGACGCTTTCATAGCGCACCTTATAAATCAGTGGCAACACAGTGACCAATACACCAGAAAAGAGGATGTTTATTTTTCACAAAATGGTACTAACTCTAGACGGAATACAGATATGAGTCACTGATAATACAAACGCGAGATACACATACAGACAGAATCTACATAAATCACTGCACACTGCTAGTCGGGAAATTAGTTCTTAGTTATCCTATAAAAAACTGTAGCGTACTTCTGAGGAAAGTCACTTCACCCACCACGAGCTCTCCTCATTCTGCAGTGTTTACCAATACACCATACCTCCCCAGCATTTTCCATCCAGTTCTCTTATGTAAGTATTCAAAATTCCACTGTGATCCCCTATATATATATATATATATATATGGTGAGGCAGCTAAGTCATAACACCCCTTATATCTCCCCAACCGTAATAGATAGTAGATACAAAGATGCCGTTTGCATAGTGAATTAGCCGGCCGGTGTGGCTGTGCGGTACTAGGCGCTTCAGTCTGGAACCGCGTGACCGCAACGGTCGTAGGTTCGAATCCTGCCTCGGGCATGGATGTGTGTGATGTCATTAGGTTAGTTAGATTTAAGTAGTTCTAAGTTCTAGGGGACTGATGACCACAGATGTTAAGTCCCATAGTGCTCAGAGCCATTTGAACCATTTTTTGCATAGTGAATTGCAGGGACAGGGGCTACTTGAACATAAAATATTTCATGTTTGTGTTATTTTTTTATTACAGAGATATGAGGCCATCTTTGGTTTTTTTTAAATGGAACCCTATGTTAAATTTTAGCGTAAGATGATGGGCCTAAAAAGACGGTTTCAAATATGTTTATATCATATTATTTAGGCGAATAGTTTTTGAGACACAGATATGTTCTCGTATCGTGTTCGTCCTTCGAAGCGGCGTTGACCAATACGACCTTCCCTGTTGCGTAGACTAAATGGTAAACGTCGCGAGTTCGTCCTTACACAAACACGCCCATTTACCCGACAATAGTAATGCATACTGCGATATTTTGCACAAAAATTAACTGATGATGTCGCGCAGATATTTATCAGTTATTTGACAAGTGTGGTACCTAAATAACAGACAACATACAGTATTAAAATACTACAATATGTTGTTGCATTTTAAGTAACAGAAATACAAATGTAAATGAGGAGGCCCTTATTGGTCACAATTATTTCCTAAGTATTTGTTTTTATTTGACAATATTTACTATAGATCACAATACGAAGCAAATACACACAAAGATACAAAATACATATCGTACTGTACATGATAAAAAACTTTACTGAAGCATGTGCTCAAGATGCTTCCCCTCTGCTGCAATGCACTTTTGTAGTCGCCGTTCGAATGATTTGTGAACGGCGGCGAGGGTGTCACATGAGATATCACAGGACGCTTCGATGATGCGTTGCTTCGTATCGTCTGGCGTTGTTGGTATTTGAGCATACACTTTATGTTTGATTGCTCCCCACAGAAAAAAAGATCAAGAGTGGTCAAATCAGGAGACCGGGCAGGCCACTTCACTTCAGCACGTCGTCCTATCCAACAATACGGGAACTTTCTATTTATCAGCTCTGTAGCCACACACACACACACACACACACACACACACACACACACACATATATATATATATATATATATATATATATATATATATATATATATATAGTGGTGTTATTTTTAAGTTTATTGAATGATTACTCATTTGCAGTTATTAAATGAGTTTTAATGGGAAATACGTTCCTATAAGCAATATCTGGGAACTGTTTAACCTGTAAGTGTGATATTGTCAGTGACCTATTTAATGTTGGTGGGAAATTGATTGGACTGGTAAATACAAGATATTTGAAGAAGAAATTCCAGTTACGAATGCTTCAAAAACCAAAAAGCATGGTGTTGTTCATGCATCTTGCTGAAAAGAGTAAACCAGAGCAGACTAAATTAAATGAGGTGACTCACTTCTGAAAGAAGCTCTGGCAGAGTAACAGCCTACGTTATAGAGCTTCAAGTTTACATTCAGCTCACATAAAATTTTGTTTTATAACTATCTATTCTGTGCGGAACGTGGTGATGATGAGTTTCTTGATAAACAAAAGTCAGAAACTCAACAAATGCCGCGAAGGAGTTTTATGTTGACTCCTCCATTAAGGGCAATATAATTGCAGCTTGTGCACAGCAGAGGACGGGCGAATGGGGAGCCACCATCTGAAGACATATCGGCTCTGTTGTGGCTGTGCAAGCAGCAGATGCAGATCATCATGACGATAACTATACAAAGTTCTTAAGAGACATAGGATATACATCGAGAAGAAGACGACACCTTGACCATAAAGAAATATCTGCATCAATGGAGGTGATTTTCAGTTACATAAAGATAAATGACAACTGCTGATTCATCTTGGATGAGCTGTTGGCGTTAATTTCCGGAAAAATACCTCGTATAGTGTCAGTCACGGACAGAACGAAAGACACAAATGGGGTCTGTGGTAGTACTTATCGATACCATCCCAGAGGCGTGGCGAAGTTAGCAACGGAATTGTAAGTTTCCGTCAGACGTCGATAGTGGTGGTGGTGGGCAGACCCAACAGTCAACGCTCAGTGAGCCACGCCTCCAGCGGCTCTGGACTATAAGCGTCCTCTGCCACACCGATATAGGACGGCCGGCGACAACCAGACGACCCACTTGCACTTGGAGGCCATTCGATGTGACGCCACTGTCTGTGCTTACTACAGCGAGGATCTTCGTTGTTGATTCTAATTCTTGCTGCACTATTTGTAATAAGTCTTCGTATATCCATCATTTTAATTTGCCGCTCCTTGTATTGGCCGCGTTTGCAGTTAAAATTGTTGGATTTGAGGTCCGCCAGTTATGCAAACCATCGTTTTTCTCGGTACCCAAACATGTTTCGGCACCACTGTGCCGTTATCAGTGGGTTTACGTTTTTATTTATTCTTTACATTTGGTGTGCTTGAATTTTCTGGATCAATTGTGTGTTAATTACTACAGGAAGCTTGTCATGTTTTCGTGTGGCAAGTACTTCCATTCTCCGCATAATGCTGAGATGATGTGACGCAAACGTAACTATAACACACACTGTGTTCTAGTGAAGTGAAAAGTGTTTTACTACGTTATTTGTGAAAAATACTTTTTATAGTTACGTGTGCATCACAACACCTCAGCATTATGCAAAGAATGGAAGTACTTGCCACATGAAAACCTGTGGTAATTAACACACAAGTGATCCAGAAAATTCATGCACACCAAATGGAAAGAATAAATAAAAACGAAAACCCACTGATGATAGCACAGTGGTGCCGAAACATGTTTGAGTACTGAGAAAAATGGTGTTTTGCATAACTGGCGGACCTCCATCCAAGAAGTCTTCGTATGTTTGGAGAAATGCAAGTTAAGTAAATCTTCTGTGTGTTAACTTGTTCGCTAATAATTTCGGCTCCCCTCCAGCTTTCTCTATGAAGAAAGTTGCCACACCACTCTGTAACCCACACCTCCGTATCACTGAGTATGAAGTAGTAAACAACACGGAGCACAATGTTTTCAGCACAATTCGCAACACAAAATCGTTGGTGTGCTTTTGTAGTACAAGGGAAAATTTTTAAAATACGTGTGCCATTCTGCAAAGAGCAAAGACGAACAAGAAGAACAGAAGTGAATAGTAAAATCATCTGCCACAGTTATATTGGAAGATAATAGCACATGATAGTTTGTAGACACCTTTTTTTGTACAAAGTATAAACAGTGTATATGGTATGTCGACGACGGAGAAAGAATCCTGCGATGGCTGCAGATAGCGCCGCTGGTTGCCCCAAAGTCGTAACACAACACACACGTCTTATACTAACACGTGTAGGTCCAACTGATGATGGACGTTTAAACCATAGAGATATGTTGTGGATATAAATAAACAGTGACTGGGAATAGTAAACTTGTTGTTTCATTCGATATCTTGAAAGATATTAAGTCACTATCTTATCACAACTTTTTTTCCATTTGTCACAAATTCTGTCAAGAGGCTAAGAAAATAGTACCTCATATAGTCCTCTTCTTCATGGACTGCATTTCAACGAATAATAGGGCTAAACAGCAAACTGAAAAAAGTGGATATTGCAGCCATTCGCCATCAGTCGTCCATATCACTTGTCGTCCATATCGCCAACCACATCACTCACCGTAAATACGGATCAGAAACTTGATCAGTCTCCTTTCTGGCCTGGGTTTCAGTGAGCTTACTACAAAAAACAACATTGGAGCTATAAGCTGTCTGCCACACTGAAGATACAGTACTAAGTGAGATATTCTGTCACTGCATACTGTATTTTCGAAAATGTCGACTACCTTTTCTCAGTGACTGGGATGCTTTTCACAGCATGGGGGACAAAACACAGTATCCCGACCTCAACTCTCCATCATATGAAGAGCTGCAAGGCTTAAATCAACTCTCTCTGCAACAAAAGTAGACCATCAAGTGTGGGGCGGCGGTTAATTTGTAAATATATATAATTGCTGTATAAATGCTTGCAATACAAATGTTTGAATGTTGAATCAGTTTCAGGCTTTTAGAATGTTGTTAATGCTGTCTTTCGCCGTTCTCAACATTGGCTCTCTATTTCCTTTTTAGCACCCAGAAAGTGATTTAACAAAACGTGAAGCCTGTAATTAGAGTTCCTAGTGCCCACTTCATCTGAGAATACCATTATAGCTGCAGCTTATAGCTCTGAGGAATTAGGAGATTGTCCGGGATATCTAATCAAAAACGATTTTCCAAAATAGTTGAGTATATTCTGAAATTCACTGATGAAAAACACAAGTATCCCTACAACCTAACTAACAGAGCAGTTCAGAGTCTAATGCGCTGATGCAACTATAAATGTCCGAATTAAATGTTAAAAAGAATGCTCGCCATAATTTGATGAGAGTATTTCATCAAACACCACGCTGAATAATTGGTAGAATGTCTGTCCCGCGACGGCACGTGAAAATACGACAATACGCAAACTGAAGCTAGATAATGAAAATCATCCCAGAATTAACCCTTCACTTGAAATGATTTCATGGTTCCGCGTATCTCTAGTAACTTAATACAGCACCCGAGGCTGTTTGTAGCAGTGATACCGATGCGACGCGACTCCCGACACAGATGACGTGTTATTCAGCGTCTGGAGAGAACTGGGGCCTTCCTTCCTCGCGCAGCGTTCTTATATATAAAGCCGCGGTGCGGACGGCTAAGGGAACGCCTGATCAAATCGGCTCTCCCGGCTAGCCGCTGGGCTAGTAACGCACCACTTCAAGTTACATAATAATTTATAGCTTCTTTTGCTGATGGCCGATGAAGCTCTTAATTTAAATGTGCCTTCAGCACGCAGGTAAGTATTGATAATAAAATTTTGACGTGGCTAAGTTAAATATTTTGGGCGAGAGAATTAATTTAATTACACTGCATGCAGTAGATGAGCTCTGACCTGGTCCTTTTGAGATTCGCTATCGCTATAATTTTATAGGTATTCAAAAGAAACTTTTCACATCTTTATAGTCATAGCGGACCTCCAACCCATTTAAATCTAAACATCCTAGCCTTATTTATTAGCCTACTTAATCTATCTTGCTTCCTCCAGTTTTGACACGAAAACCAGAAAATCATGAATTTCCACTAAAATCTTAATTTGTGAAATCCAAAGTACTGTTTTTATTAAATCATTATGAAAGATGAATCTAAATATAAATTTTGAAGTCTCTAGCTCTTTTCTGTTGCACCAATGATTTTTTTTAGAAAAATGTCCAAATTTCGAAAATGGCTGAAGTTATCGAACTGATATTTAACACACATTAACTTAGTATTATTCCTGACATGCTAGAAAAGTTTTAGGTCATTTGCTTGATTTTTAAGGTATTGCACAACATTTACGACGTCAGAGCTAGTTACAGCAGACTGGCTGGCACAGAATGGAAACTGATGTGAATTTACTACAGCGTGAGTAGGCTGCTTCCCTACATCACCCTCTACTTAAATTTTTTTTGTTTATGAATGTTAATGAATGAAAAAAATATTTAATTACAAAAAGGGAAGCAAGAGTACAGTTTAACTCCCTATGAAAAATCAAAATTGAAATATAAACATGTAGAAACATTAAAGAAAACTGATTACCTACATTAATTAATTAAATTGTGGGCATGTTCACTGCCTTTTAAACAATGTCATTACTCAAAATTTTTACCAAAGTCAATGAAATATTTTGGCATACATATTGCCTTAGACAAACAAACACATACAAATTGAAAAATTATGAAAATCTTAGATACATTAAATACTTTAAATACATTTTTACATACACAAATTCAAAGAAAATAACATGATACATAAACAGATGATTATCTCTTAGCAGTCTTTTCTAAACCTGAAAGAAAAGTTCACAAATACTTTTTACACACGTGGTTGTAGCCGCTTTGGCTGGCGTTCTACACTTCCATTCACAAGGGTAGAGGAGGGGAAGTTGCTATGGTGTGCGTCCTTCACGTGCTCTCTAAATTACATGGGGGAAAGGGGAGGGGTCACTGTGAGTTGTGTCCAAGTCACTCCACGCTTTCACGCAGCTACCAGGCTGCCATTATCTGGTTTGTCCTGTAGAACAAACAAAAAGAGTGCCTCAGACTCTGTTCACTTAATATCTATGGGTGGGTCACAATGAAATGGGGATATATACATTTTATCCTTCAATATTTTGCTGGAACAAAGTTAACAGAACTTTTTCAATTTTACTCTTACGGTTACTTAACTGTCATAAAATCGTTAAACAAATGGCTCAAAACGCCTTTAGTCATGTACTAGAGAAAATTTATGCTCGTAAGGCATATAATCATAAATCATATTTAATCTGAATTTATTATTTCTGGGCCGGAACACTGAACCAATGCTCGGTACATTCCTGATAAATCTGCATTTTATTTACTTAACTGACTCATCTTTGATTACCTTATTCTTAGAGATAGTATGAGTATGATTAGTGGTTGTTTTCTCAGCTTCTTAGTACATGAGGGTAACTTTTGGTAATAGCACAGTTCTGAGTGTTCAAATCACACTACGTTTAGTTGACTACAAAATCCACTTATTGGTCCTCTGTTGTTGTGTTAGTTCCACATCTGCAGTTAGGTACTTACTTGCTTTGAAGTATATTTATGCTGAGCTAAAATAATATTTCGCGTCTGTCAGTATGTTATTTATTTATTTTGCTAGTGTATGTACTTATTTAACACTCACTCCATTAATATTTAAAGCATAGGATAGCACATTTATTTCATATTCATAGTGTATTGCAGCTTATTAGTTTGCTCACGTGGCAATCCATTTCCACTCGATCGGACGCTGAAACCTCAGGTAGTCTCTCTCAGGCCTACCACTAAAGTGCATCAAGTAATTATGGACGAGCGTAATGCTAAATTCCTTAAACCTATAGGACACCATGAGCTGCTCTGTCTCATCTAACATAAGGGTACCTATGGTCGCATTCACGCCTCCAACTCATAACCTCAATACGTGTAGGTCTATCCTGTCACACACTACACTAAAATAATGGCCAGCTCCAACCTTATAAATACTTCAGGGACGTGTCCTTCACGTCTCAACCACAAACACTGCTCAATTCTATTACACTGCCTTTCCTTGCTACACAAGGTGATTTCATCCTTACAACTCATCTGCATATTTTTCATAACACTAAGCAATCTCTTTCTTACTGTTTACTAGTTAGCTCTAATGCATACACTAGGTTTCACTACCACTTCAGATCCTGCTTGTACATGAATTCATATATCTTTTTAAATTACTGTTGGTGGACCATTTCCAATAAAACAACACTTTGTAGTTACTATATTACCAGGGTACTATACATAATTGTTACTCAAATACATTTGTATCTTAATTACGTCATACTTCCCTATTGTTTGTCACTATTAGGTTTGTCACATTAGGTATTTTTCTTCACTAATCGGTAGATAGAATGGTTACATAACTCATGGCTTGATAGCCATGACAGAAAATTTTCATGTCTGGAAAGCAGAGGTCGAAATTTTTGTGGATAGGAAAGATGAAGAATGAGTGAGACCTGAAATGGAAAGAAGATCTCACACAGCTGGGACTGCACAGCTGCCACACTGTGTAGAGGTTACAGAACAACCTCCTCCCTACAGCATTCATTGGTTTAATGCTGTATTGATAACCATACCGGAAAATTTAATGTATGAAAGAAGAGGTCGAAGTTTTTTTTTGAGGACAGGAAAGAGGAAGAATGAGTGAGACCTGAAAGGGAAAGAAGATATCACACAGCTGGGACTGCACAGCTGCCACACTGTGTAGAGGTTACAGAACAACCTCCTCCCTACAGCATTCATTAGCTTAATGCTGGCTTGATAGTCATAACGGAAAATTTTAGTATTTGGAAAGAAAAGGTCGAAATTTTTGAGGACAGGAAAGAGGAAGAATGAGTGAGACCTGAAAGAGAAAGAAGATCTCACACAGCTGGGACTGCACAGCTGCCACACTGTGTAGAGGTTACAGAACAACCTCCTCCCTACAGCATTCATTCATAACCTTTGACCACGCCACGTCGATCTGAAAATACCTTATGATGCCTCTTTAGAACCTGTCTAATTTCTTCCTTTTGATTAGCTGAAATCTTCTCGACTTCCTGCAATTTAGCTTCTATTTTGTCTAAAATAATTGCTTCTTCTTCTTCTTCTTCTGTGTTCAGCTTACTGTTACTAAGATTAACACCTTCGTCCCAATACCTCCTATTTTTCAGAACTCGTATAGGCAGCTCCCAAGTTTCATCATCAGTTATTACATGTTTATCACTAAAAGGTACTATAATTACTCCGGTTATTGGCAAGACCATTTTTAACTGCCTTCTTTCAAAGTCAACAACATTCTGATATTTTGTCAAGAAATCTATGCCAATTAAAACCTCAATACTGAGATAGTTTACAATTAAACATGGATGATCAATTAAATTACCATCAATGTTAAAGGGCAGTAAAGCTTCTTGCTTTACCGTTTGTGACACCTTGCCAGTAGCACCAATTATTCTTAGTCCTGATACCCTCATTACTGTAAGCTTGTCTTTACCAGTCAATGCATCAAAGAAGGACTGAGATATTGCACTCACCTCACTTCCACTGTCTAAGAGACTACGTACATTGATACCCAACATATTCACTATTATTATAGGGTGGCTTATTCTAGGTTGTACAGGTGGTTCGTCAAATTCATCTAGTAGTTCCTTTTGGATTTGTCTCCAACTAAAGTGATCGACATCTGTCTTCATCACATTTAGGTCACAGTGTGTAGGGGTTTCCTGAATTACATTTTCAGCTGCCTTTTCCAGTCGGTCTATTAATTTCAAATCGAAACACCGCACGACTTCATTACATTTAGCTTGCTGAACATAACCCAAATTACTGTAGTCTGAGCGATTCTGCGCCTCCAGACCGGGCATAACACTAGTTACAGCTAAACAACTTTCACCATTATCGTCGGTTTCCTTCTCAAGTGACAACTGGTCACAGCTACTGGGTTCATCGACCTCCAACAGCCTACCCTCTACATTCTCACTTATCTCCTGTCCAAAATCTGTTAGTAAATCATCAACATCCTGCACAGGCACTTTAGATAAGAGCACATCATCTTCATCGTAAATATAAGCATGAATTTCTTCTGCTTCTTCACCTGTCAATTCAGTATTTTGTAGCTCCTTCCTATCGTTACACTGCTGCGCCTTCTCTTTCTCTTCCCACTTAGAAAGCGTCTCTAACACGGTATCTATCAAATACTGTGAGTGATCTAAGATTTCTGTTGTATCCCTAGATGCTACCGACACTTCATCCACATGTTCAGTTTGAGTATTCTGATCTGTCTTACCAATTCCCTTAACTACTGGCATAGGAAAAGTAACCGCCTGGTGAACGCCAGTGTCCTCATTGACGGGAGCTAGTTTTCCTGCCTCGGCCTACTGCTGTTTCCTTTAGTTTCATTATAGTTGACTGGCACAGCATTACTTTCCGTACTGTTGTTTACATGCATATTTCTGTTTGGAACAAAATTATTATCCCTTGGACGCCATTGTTGGTTCTGATAATTATTTCCCAAGTTCCTACCTCTCTTAGGATGGCGAACACCTACTGTTCTGATGTTTACA
Organism: Schistocerca piceifrons; assembly: GCF_021461385.2. NCBI lineage: Eukaryota > Metazoa > Arthropoda > Insecta > Orthoptera > Acrididae > Schistocerca > Schistocerca piceifrons. The sequence goes on from NC_060149.1 coordinate 561,575,624, forward strand.
TTGCCATTTTGCTCGTTCCTAAAATTACTACTATTGTTATTAGCATTTCTGTTATTACGTGCTAGCTCCTCATTGGCAGCAACACGTTCTACACGTTCCAGATATTCAATGAAACGATCCAGATTGTCTCTGTGGGCAGATATAATTCTAGTTTGCCAATACCATGGCAGTTTGGCTTCAAGACCTAGTATAATCATTTCTGGTTTTAGCTTTTCCGCCAAATGTGACAAACGTGAAATCCATGACCTAGCAAACTCTTTAATTGATTCCTTGCCTGCATTGAAGCGTTTTTCCACTCCAAAATTCTCTCAACACTTCATTTTGCTTATTGCTAGACCAATACTCATTAATAAAAGCTGTTTTAAATTCCGCTAATGTTTTACACTTTAACATAACATCAGCTGACCAACGCATGGCGTCACCTGCTAAATGCCTTCTAATAAATGAGATTTTCTCTCGTTCAGACCAGGTTGGTGGAATCACATCTTCAAAATCGTTCCAGAAATCTAGCGGGTGGATATTTTTATCTGGATCAAACCGCAAAAACTGCCGACACCCGATAAAAGCGGCATTTGCAGCTACAACTTGCTGTATACTACCATTACCAGAAGTTACTGAAGCTACTTTACTCTCAATGTTAGCAATGTTAGTACTTATATTTTCTACTTTCATTTCCACATTATCTACTCTTTGTACAATATGAGTAGTATAAGTTTTGATTGCATCTATGTCTGCTTGACGTATGTTTACTTTCATATTAACATCTTTAAATCTATCTGAGCACAGTTCAGACTCCGCCTCGATTTTTTCTGTTAACTTGTGCTCCAGCTTCGCATCTTCCATTTGGAAGTCCTTGCGAACCTCAGCAACTTCGGATTTAACTGTTTTATACATTTCAGAAAACTGTTGAGCAACCTTTTTCTTAATATCCTCATGATTGTAATCAATTTTACAATTCAAAATGTCTAGATCCTCTTTCAACTTATTGCAACCAGCCTTGAAGGTATCGTCCATTACCTCCAATCGTTCATTAAAATTTATTTGGCTGGCCACAATTTCATTCTTTAATTCAGCATTCATTCTAGCTGACATTTTTGCATGACTGCTTTTGACCTCAGTTATTTAAGATTTTAATTCAGCATTACTACTTTTGACCTGTTCACTTATTTCAGACTTTAATTCAGCATTATTGGATTCTAATTTATTGTCCATTGCCTCAAACCGCATATTAAAATTTGTTTGACTGGCAGCTATTGCTTGTAATATAACATTTAGATCAACAGCCCCAGCATCTTTGGGTTGCTCATTAGCTGGCTTTTTATCACACTCAGATGACGAAAAACTAGCTCCAACACCAGAATCATCAAAACTAAATGAAACTTCTGATTGATTAGTCATATCTAACTGCTCCTTCTTAAACTCTACCATCTCTGATGACTGTTTCATTTTTAATTCATCAGAGAAACTATCATCCAATAAATTTACAATTTCTACTTTCTGCTTTACTACAGGGGTCTCTATTATTGAATCTTTGCCCCTTCGCACACTACTGTCAGGAGACAATACTTCATGTTTCACCTTAACATTACTACTTTTATGCATATTTACACTTGAATCGTTGTCTGAATTTACAGTTCCCTCAACAGACATAGGTTCTAATTTAAGTTTAAACTCGGTTTCTTTTGACGGTTCCATCGCCGACAGTCTTTTAGTGCAGGTTAGTAAAATTTTCAACAGCTTTTCACTTAACTTAGTTCCTTATGCACGACGTATGGCGTTGCCGGCGCGGCGTACCAGGATTCCTGATGCGACGTGGCACGTTGAACTGCAGACGGCTCTCCGACGGCTGTTGTGTGTTTGCGTGGCCCGCAATTGCAGGCGCTGCGCCGGCTGCTCCAGCGGACGACTGCGGTGCGGCGAGACTGGCTTCTCGCGATGCCGGCAGCACCGCTAGACTCGGTGCCAGCTCCGTCAATCCAGATGTGTTGTTAATCCAATTGCGTCGTCCACATGCACACGTAACACATTCACTGTTCTATACTCAATTGCGTGTCGCATTTCATTCGCGAATCCGAATAGTTAAAAAATCACTTTCACTTAGTTGATTTCCCGGTCGATGCACCATATGTGGGGCGGCGGTTAAGTTGTAAAAATAAAGAATTGCTGTATAAATGCTTGCAGTACAAATGTTTGAATGTTGAATCAGTTTCAGGCTTTTAGAATGTTGTTAATGCTGTCTTTCGCCGTTCTCAACACGGGCTCTCTATTTCCTTTTTAGCACCCAGAAAGTGATTTAACAAAACGTGAAGCCTGTAATTAGAGTTCCTAGTGCCGACTTCATCTGAGAATACCATTATAGCTGCAGCTTATAGCTCTGAGGAATTAGGAGATTGTCCGGGATTTCTAATCAAAAACGATTTTCCAAAATAGTTGAGTATATTCTGAAATTCACTGATAAAAAACACAAGTATCCCTACAACCTAACTAACAGAGCAGTTCAGAGTCTAATGTGCTGATGCAACTATAAATGTCCGAATTAAATGTTAAAAAGAATGCTCGCCATAATTTGATGAGAGTATTTCATCAAACGCCACGCTAAATAATTGGTAGAATGTCTGTCCCGCGACGGCACGTGAAAATACGACAATACGCAAACTGAAGCTAGATAATGAAAATCATCCCAGAATTAACCCTTCACTTGAAATGATTTCATGGTTCCGCGTATCTCTAGTAACTTAATACGGCACCCGAGGCTGTTTGTAGCAGTGATACCGATGCGACGCGACTCCCGACACAGATGGCGTGTTATCCAGCGTCTGGAGAGAACTGGGGCCTTCCTTCCTCGCGCAGCGTTCTTATATACTGTATAAAGCCGCGGTGCGGACGGCTAAGGGAACGCCTGATCAAATCGGCTCTCCCGACTAGCCGCTGGGCTAGTAACGCACCACTTCAAGTTACATAATAATATATAGCTTCTTTTGCTGATGGCCGATGAAGCTCTTAATTTAAATGTGCCTTCAGCACGCAGGTAAGTATTGATAATAAAATTTTGACGTGGCTAAGTTAAATATTTTGGGCGAGAGAATTAATTTAATTACACTGCACGCAGTAGATGAGCTCTGAACTGGCCCTTTTGAGATCCGCTATCGCTATAATTTTATAGGTATTCAAAAGAAACTTTTCACATCTTCATAGTCATAGCGGACCTCCAACCTATTTAAATCTAAACATCCTAGCCTTATTTATTAGCCTACTTAATCTGTCTTGCTTCCTTCAGTTTTGAGACGAAAACCAGAAAATCATGAATTTCGACTAAAATCTTAATTTGTGAAATCCAAAGTACTGTTTTTATTAAATCATTATGAAAGATGAATCTAAATATAAATTTTGAAGTCTTTAGGTCTTTTCTGTTGCGCCAATGATTTTTTTAGAAAAACGTCCAAATTTCGAAAATGGCTGAAGTTATCGAACTGATATTTAACACATATTAATTTAGTATTATTCCTGACATGCTAGAAAAGTTTTAGGTCATTTGCTTGATTTTTAAGGTATTGCGCAACATTTACGACGTCAGAGCTAGTTACAGCAGACTGGCTGGCACACAATGGAAACTGATGTGAATTTACTACAGCACGAGTAGGCTGCTTCCCTACACAAGGTATTACGGAACTTAAGATATCAGTGTTCTAGACTTGAACACGATCAGTCCCATTCCACCCGACATATTCACACGCAGCTTGGAAGATGTGTTGTGAATGTCTGGTAAGTGACAACAGTCAGTGTAGCCTACACTATAAGGACCAGTAATTTCTGTTGCTAAAGTCAGTGAATGAAGTGCAGTAAGTTTGCTGCCATTCATCGCCAAGCAACTACTACACGGTGTACACAGGTTCACATATCTATTCCATTTCCCATCAGCATTACATAGGTCACTGACAATATCATATTTCATATTTAAACACTTCCCCGTCATTGTTCCTAGGTAAGTATTTTACATAAAAACTAGATAACTGTAAACATGTACTAACTTAATAAACTGAAAATAGCGCCATTATATAAACACGAGCAGTGTGCGAGTTTGTCTACTCACATTAGAGAACAGGATGGGAAACCTATGAATGTGTGTCTTATTGCATGGACGAGAGACCTCAGCTGATGATACATGTGAGAAAAACTACCACCACAGCTGTATCTTGTGAATGTCTTTATTCTATCACACGACTACTTTCGGCGGCACATTACCGCCATCCTCATGCCCCACGACTGTCAGAAAAGTATTTGATTTCCTTGGCGCATTTACTGTGGGATCCTTGTTACTAGCACACGTGTCTACAAAACGGTGTCGAGTATAGACTCTTGATGAAAGCTAGACCACGTGTGGTAATAACAAGGATCTCATAGTAAATGCGCCCAGGAAATCAAATACCCTTACGGCAGGGGTAAGGCCTGAGGATGGCTGTAATGTGCCGCCAAAACTACTCGTGTGATAGAATAAAGACATTCTCAAGATATAGTCGTGTTGGTACTTTGTCTCATATAGGAAGCGAAACGCTCGGGTGGCACTGTCTGTAAACCCCAGTAACAGCAACGCTTGTTATGGGAAAAGTGGCTTTTCCAAGAAGAACGCTATAACTGCCATGAGGGATGACAAGTACCACACTAGCACTGTGCAGCGATTTATGTAAATTTTCTCTCTACCTGTTTCATGTGTTAGTATTGTCAGTAATCCCAGTTTGCATTTCATGTAGAGTTCAAAAATGGTTCAAATGGCTCTGAGCGCTATGGGACTTAACTTCTGAGGTCATCAGTCCCCTAGAACTTAGAACTACTTAAACCTAACTAATCTAAGGACATCACACACATCCATGCCAGAGGCAGCATTCGAACCTGCTACCGTAGCGGTCGCGCGGTTCCAGACTGTAGCGCCTAGAACGTCTCGGCCACTCCGGCCGGCCATGTAGAGTTGACCCCGATTTATGAAAACTAAACATCCTCCTGATGGTGCATCTGCGCACTGTGCTTCCACTGATTTGTAAGTCGCGCTGTGAAAGAGTTGTTGAACCTTGTGAAGTATACTGTAGTTGCTTCTCGTGACATAGTGGGGTAGAGAAAGTGAGGACTCACCTGCTCTCCAGTTTGCAGGTGGAGGTGTTTGACCACATTCTGGCAACCTGCTTTCCCTTACACTTCTACCGTCCAAACCATCACAGCCCCATTTTCAAAAATGTTCAAATGTGTGTGGAACATTACGGGACTTAACTGCTAAGGTCATCAGTCCTTAGGCTTACACACTACTTAACCTAAATCATCCTAAGGACAAACACACACACCCATGCCCGAGGGAGGACTCGAACCTCCGCCGCGACAAGCCGCACATTCCATGACTGCAGCACCTTAAACCGCTCTGCTAATCCCGCGCGCCTCACAGCCCCATCACATGCTTTAATTGTTAATGCGACTCTGATGCAATTAGATACGGTACACATATTTAATAATTGTTGTTAAGACACTTAATTTTACAATAAACATAAATTTTATATCTTTAAAACACTAGTTTTAATAATTTCTGTTTCTGCTATCCCCTGCATCACTCAACCTATTTTCATAAGGGGAAAAATGAACGGGATTTCTGTTAGTAAATTTAGTGTAGTTTTATTTTGTATTGGAACACGTTTTCGCTAGAGGATATGCCTTTCGAGTTATTCAAGAAGAACTTATAAAAATCGACCTTCATACGCCACGCTCACACCCCCTCTTGTCCGTCAAGGAATTTTAGTGTGTTATTAATGGTTCTCCCACCTAAAAAAATTGTGACTACACGAATTATGTATCCTATTCTTCATTCATAGGCTGTACTATGTTGCGTAACGTAGCGTGTTGCGTGTTAAGCTAGGCGACTTAGGAGGTCAACTGGAGAGTATGGTACTAATTCCAGGTAGTGCTCCTCCTCCTACTCCCCTTTCTCCCCCCCCCCCCTCCCTTTTCGACAGCGTGGCGAGCCGACGAGAAAACGGAAGAGGCGCTTATGTGACGAAAGGAAGCGTACAGGCATTGACATGGTGGTTATAATACACCTTGCGTTTGATACAGAGTAGCAGGTATTTTAAAATTTATGTAGATTCGCAGATTCTTCTTGCAAAACTGCTTTACCTGAGAATAAGAGGGTCTGATGAAAAGTAAGGCCTCAGAATTTTTTATGTAAAAACTGCTAAACATTTTAAATAAACAAACGCTATTAACATTCTACAAATTTCCGAATTGTAGTGTGTAGCATCGTGGTGTGTAACGAACTATGTCGATGCTCGAGAAACAAGGTGCTGTAATCGAGTTCCGAATTCGAAGAGTTCGTCCACACATGGAGCGCCCTTTCCTTCAGGCACCCGGCCAGCTTCTCGCTTGTGGCTAGAAAGCGCTCACGGTACTGTTTCTTGATCGCTGGATAAGAAGTGAACGCCTTATTGGCTGGTCAACACGTTCACCTACTTTGGTGCCTCTGTACATTTCTTTTTCGGTCAAACTCAAATATAAATTCTATGCCCAAGTTTCGACGACTCGATAAGATCTAAAACATAGCGTTATAGCAGAATGTCCGATCATAGCGAATGAATATCTTCAGTCTATTCACGCTTCCTTGAACCAGCGACTGAAAACAAGTACTGCTATAGACAGTGGCCATTTCGGGCACCTGGTGACATAAATGCTATTTTAAGGTTGTGTTTGTGACCACACTCTTTTACGATTTCATTTTATTGCTATTTCTGATTTAATTTTTCCAATTTGAGGAGTTCTCTTCACTTTAAACGAAGTTATTATGTGAAATATCTGTACCTGTTTTCAGTTTTAAAAATACATGTGGCTGTTGGCAGACATCTTTCATTCAAGTCTCTGGCAGAAACAAGTGCTGAACATATGAATAGTTAACTGGTGAATCATCTTCAGATGCCACGTCCTTTGCTCTAAGTTGGTGTGTTGGTCCAACTTCATGTAACCACGTGTGATTAGCATCAATTTCAAATTAAACTTTTCTCCACTATTCCGATTTTGTAAGCAGATTATCTTAGTTGCGTCATGTTGGTGAATTTCATCAGCCTGACGCGACGGTTCCATACAACTACACGATCTTCCATGGAAGGCAGCAAATTGGTTCAAATGGCTCTGAGCACTATGGGACTTAAAATCTATGGTCATCAGTCCCCTAGAACTTAGAACTACTTAAACCTAACTAACCTAAGGACATCACACAACACCCAGTCATCACGACGGAGAGAAAATCCCTGACCCCGCCGGGAATCGAACCCGGGAACCCGGGCGCGGGAAGCGAGAACGCTACCGCACGACCACGAGCTGCTGACGGAAGGCAGCAATTACATGCATGTTTAACGAGAAAGATCTTAAGTTCTAAATACAGTAATTTCTCCTAACTGCTAGTCGCATTTTGCAGAGCGAAACGTGATCGAATTTGTATAATTTAGATCTACTATAGTAACAGAAGAAATTACTATAGTTTCACTGGAATCACGATATCATGAAAGGTGTATTGAACCCTCAGCCAGGTACTTTGTTTTGAATAGCAGAGTAATCACGTGGATGTAGAAAGGCTCGGGAAATATCTGAGGTCACTAGCTGACCTGAATTGTCAGGTGTTCAGATTGAACTACGTAAAGCGTGAACCCTTTTTATTCCATGAACCGTCCAAGATTCCAAAACGAAGTTCTCGGCATATAATTGTACGCAGAGGTACTGAAGCAACTATGTATTTTTTAAAGAAACCATTATTTTTTGACGGTATTAGAAAGTACGTGAAAAGTCGAGTACAGTGAATTAATGTTTGCGTTGAAACTTTCACAGAAGTATCCGAGAAAGGAGCTAAAATTAAAACGTATGGCGGTCGGAATCGGGTATTGCCAAACGAAAACGGCAAAGTGGACCTCTCATTCCACGATCCGTCGGTATATACAACAGAAAAATAGTGGATTAAACTCAGAACAAAATTACGCGTCTGTCTTCTCACTACCATATGCCTAAAAATTCGTGTCGATTTCTTGAACGGTTCACGCAGTAAAATGATATGGCTATGTACATGAGACAGAGGGTGTGTGTGTGTGTGTCGGGGGGGGGGGGGGGGAGAGAGACTGTGTGTGTGTGTGTGTGTGTGTGTGTGTGTGTGTGTGTGTGTGTATATTTGTTGTGTTTATGTGCGTTTGTGTTTGTGTGTATGCACAATTCGTCGGACCGTTTTACTGGTTTCACCAATACAATGCTTTGCCAAGATACGTGATAACTGATTAATTGCGTATTGATCTTCTGAAGCCTTCAATGAAGTACAGTGGAGAAAATGGTTCAAATGGTTCTGAGCACTATGGGACTTAACTTCTGAGGTCATCAGTCCCCTCGAACTTAGAACTACTTAAACCTAACTAACCTAAGGACATCACATACATCCATGCCCGAAGCAGGATTCGAGCCTGCGACCGTAGCGGCCGCGCGGTTCCAGACTGTAGCGCCTAGAACAACTCGGCCACCCGGGCCGGGCGAAGTACAGAGGAATCAGTCTACAAAGGTCACTAATACTGAGATAAAGCCAAAGTTTATTTAATTTATGCTGTTCGTAAGATATTTAATATCGTAGCATCATTAATTTCTTAACTCTTTTAGGTTTGCAAATGAGTTTTAGGAATAAGTATTATCTGACAATGTACTAACTTATGGAGAATGCATAAAATGCATCAGAACATACCTAGAACTCCTATTCTGGAATCAAAAATACCGTACAGTTTCCTTCTAAAAAGCTGTTGATATCCATATCTCGGAAATATTCTTAATATTTGGAGCCATTTTTCATCAGTTTGCGTCATTCGAATATATTTTAAGGTGCGTTGTTTTTCTAAACGAGATACCAGTGTTACGTTTTTTGAAGATGTTGCCAATCTTATGACAGTTAACTGTGGTACGATATGGTGCACCATATTGGTTTCCGTTATGGTAAAATGTTTCTGGTGTGATTTCCATTGTGTGTTACTGCTACGTGTTGCTACATCGCGCTCTATAGAAGTTGAATCTCCATCGATGAAAATCTATCTAGATGGCCGTTAGGAGGCATAGTATTGCCGCAGCGTTGTGCTCTCATTGCGAGCGCTCCACCAGTCTCGCCACGTGATTACGTCGCCACTAGTGTTCCTTGCAGCCGGGGTAAATATCTCCCCAGAGTTATCTCTGTACTCGCAACTGATATTGTCGGTTAATATCATCACTGTAACATGAACTACTCGATAAAAACCTCGCTCCACACTTGGTTCTTCTCTTTGGCCATGTCACGATTTGTGTCTCTCTTTGTTGTTGACCTGTTGACATCGTTGTGGCAAAGTTATTGGCTTTGCACCTCGTTGCTGTGTAGGCCGTTGTGGGGTTATCGTAGTCTGAGAGTTGTCCACCGTCAGTCTACCTTGCTTAGCTCGACTGCTGCTTGGCACCGTGTTTTCCTCCGCAGGCGGCCTTTCCTCCTTCAGGCTTCACCAGTTTCTCTCCTGGGTCTAGGTAAGTTCCTGTGGGACCAAACTGCTGAGGTCATATGTCTCTAGGCTTACACACTACCCGGGGGGGAGGGGGGGGGGTCGTAGCAGCGCGAACCGTGGCAAGGCGCATAACACCCCGCGGCTTTCCTGGTTTCCGACGCCTCCACTCATGTCTTGATCATATTATCCATTAACTTCTACAATGCTAATGATCATAGTTTTCCTTGACAGTCCTTTTTGCCTAGAGGTGTTCTATATACACTGATAGCTGCCATTTTTTCCTAATGAATAACACTGAAAAGAGATTTTTTGTAGATATAGTAGAAAAAAATGCTTCAAATGGCTCGGAGCATTATGCGAATTAAATTCTGAGGTCATCAGTCGCCTAGAACTTAGAACTAATTAAACCTAACTAACCTAAGGACATCACACACATCCATGGCCGAGGCAGGATTCGAACCTGAGACCATAGCGGTCGCTCGGCTCCAGACTGTAGCGCCTAGAACCGCACGGTCACTCCGGCCGGCTATAACAGAAACAAACAGGTACAGATATGATACACTGACAGACCACAAGAACATACGAACAGTTAACAGGCATATAAATACTATACACTACAACATTCAGTCGACTATGGAAATACAGACAGAAGACACAATACTGTATCTCATCATCCAAATCACAAAATCTAACAGGAGACACAAATTCAACATTTTCAGAAGCGAAACAGCTACAGACATGGTAATTAGCTAGGAATCAAACCACCCACATTCTCAAAAACTGCAGCCAGATATATGATATGCCTACTATGCAGAACAGCCGTAAACAAAAATAACTATCAAGAACAACTAAATATTGTTCAAATGTGTGTGAAATCTTATGGGACTTAACTGCTAAGGTCATCAGTCCCTAAGACTACACACTACTTAACCTAAATTATCCTAAGGATAAACACACACACCCAACCATGAGGGAGGACTCGAACCTCCGCCGGGAACAGCCGCACAGTCCATGACTGCCGCGCCCCAGACCGCTCGGCAGCTAAATATTATCATCAGTGTAGCACATTACAATGAATTCAACAGCAACCCGGTATCAAAGCTTCACAACAGCCTTGAAATTAATATAAAGGCAGAAGACAGTTGTCCCATTTTCAAATATGACGCCTGACTATTGCAACTAGATGTGGCGAATGGCCTTGTGTAGATAATGAACAGTCTGTTTCACAAACGTTTGCAGGGACCGTGGCGACAGGTAGAGGGTTATCCGACTTTGAAAATGGGACGGTAATCTGTGCAAGGCGGACAGGTCATAGCATATCTGCGATTACATACGAATTCTAGGTCAACTGTCTCTAATGTAGATTCTCAGTTTCGCAGATGCAATGTTTCCACACGAATAAACTGCCACACAGGAAGGTCACAAGTGTTCGGCGAATGGATGTCACATCGCCTCCACAGAGCCATACTGTATGATCAACGATTTGCTCTGGATCAAATCACCACCGAGTTGAATGTGTGGCTTCGATTTCCCATTTCTGTCACAATGGCACGGAGACAAATGCGCTGCATAGGCTTCAGTAGTCGACTACCAACTGATGGTCACCGCCCATTCGCAAGATTTCGCGGCACTCATTGCACAGAACGCTTTTTTCTTATTCTATTTCGCTCGTTTTTTAAGTCTATCCTGATGACTAAGGAACCGAATATTTCTGCGCTACTATTACCTACATTCCTTGCCTTTTATTACAGTTTGGTTCCATTCACAAAATGGCTGCGGTAATTACTGAACCATCTGTTGCATTTTGTTCAGACTTTCAGCTTTGCTGCAGGCTGAGTTATTCTGCTAACTTAATATTATGTGGTATTTCGACAATTTACTGTTCTTCTCATTCTGTTGTACTTTAATGTATTTCTTGCCCTTGGTGGGATCTCTGTTTCTAGAATTTGGTTGACAGTTAAGGGTACCCATCAAAAATACCACTCTGTGCAATTTCTGTTAGCTCTTATCGGTTTTGTTCTGTTTAGTATTTTGATCTGTTGTCTAACTTTCGTCATCCTCCACTGTAATTAAATTTTCTGGCCCAGGGTTAACGTTTGACAAATCACCAATATTGTGTTTCTATCGTTTGTATAATGTTTTTTTGCATTTCAGAGACACAGAAGTAGCTTCCAAAGAAGCCATCTTATTTGCGTGTGAGCCTTCCTTACTCATTAAGATAACAGAAGGAGTGCTATACTGCGTAACCACCTGAGACTCTTAGAGAAGCTAATGTCGTTACAGCAACCACTAATGCGCGTTTCGTGTAGCTCGAGACTCGTTTGTAACTGAGACAAAGAAATGAGGAGCCTTTAAGAGCCTTCGGCCATCGCAACCAAATGTGAAGCAATTTACTGTAGTAAGAGCGCATTAAAAGACATTATTCTTCATTCTTCTTTAAATACATATGCACAATTTGGCCTGCAGTACCTTCTGTGCAAATCACTAACGATATGATAGAATAAAGAACCTCTTTTCCTTCTCTTCTCAGCACGTACGAGGCTGATATGTTCGATAAAATGGGTGAACGCTGGTTTTCTCATTAGAAGTGGTTATCAAAGTATATGGCCACAACTCACAAACTAAACACACCACCTGAGAGCAATCACATATTTAGTCGTGAAATATGAAGAATATCTGCCAAGAACAGACATAAGTGGACATAGAGCTCACTTTTATCGACAACGTCTTCATTATGGCCTTATCTTTTCTTCTTCGTCCCAATTCATGTACCACTTTCTTCCATAAGTTCTGTATAAATTCTACACAGCAATGTTTTAATTTCACTAACTATTAGATGACATTACGTGTAATTCATTGAATCAGTTTATAAGTCTTCAGGGTGTTCAGAGCGTATAAATGGGTTGCACACAATATGTCGAACCTCATTGTGGGGTAATCACATCTGAATATGGCAATGAAGTGCTGAAACCAGTTATTAACACTGTAATTACAAGGCGATCTTGACGTGATAAGTAATCATTATACACTGCACAACACAATTAAAAGTTAACTTCTTCGAAAACCTGCAGTTGTCTCTCATTGCGACGCTTAAGTTTGAAATTTGAGTCAAATTTTCCTACAACATTCTTCTGCAATGGTGTAAAAGTGCGGCGCATTGCGATGTCACCCTTTTGACGGCGACGCTTCGAACAGCAAGGTGTCGACACATACGGAAACAAGGCCATAGCTCAGAAGTTCACATGTGGTTTAAAGTGAGTTAATGATCTCACATTGGCACCAAACTTCAGCAAAATTCTGTCCAACGCCATAGAGGACTTGTCACACCCACTCTTACCCATAATTCAGCCGTTCTTTTAAGGCCTCTGCGATAGAGGTCAGAACTGCGACACGCAACGCTGAAATCACGCGGTATTCTTACGGGTGACCGAGGAAAGCATTTCAGACAAACCGCCATTCAGAATCGACACGAAAATTCCTCAGGAGCTGGCATAAAGGGCAGCAATGAAACCACCATTTACCTTGGGGCTTGGAGTAATGCGATGAGCTAGTGGACGACATTCTTGACAATTTTCTATGCAGCCGACAACACCCACCCACTCACCCACTCTAAGGATATCGTAGAGCTGCAGCCCTACTGAACGAGATCTGGACCTTTTGGAGCATTTGCAGTTTTTGCTCTGGTATATACTTTGAAACCACAAAGGACAGTTCAAAACCATAGTACGAAATTTGAACGTGATCTGAAGCAGCAAATGGTGTTTATGATTTCTCAGCCCTCCTGTTTGTTTAAGCCCTCTTGCTTACATTGGGTACCTCACTGCTTCTGAAATTTGATTCAATGAACAGTCGTGATGTTCTGACGATGTGTTCGAGGCTTCATACAATACTGTAATTCAACGTGAAAATATTTCGATGTATGAAGATATTCCTAAGCAAAGGATGGTTTCACTGGAGGCTACCTGGATATTTACGGCGCTGGAGATGACGTAAACATAAAGATGAAGTAAATACTTTCTACGAACGGACGAACGGGGTTCTACGAAAACTAAAGCTGCAAAACTGTTTTTGGATTTCATATCAGGATTATAACTGCATTATAAAATGTAAAAATCTTGTCAGATATCGGCTATTTGTTTATCAGTGTAATCAAAAGTCCATTCGACCCATAGCCGTTTGTTGTTAATTTCTGGTTGAAGCAAGGTTAGAAGTAAAGCACAGAAGAGCAGAAACTTTCACTTACAGCGAACCATAGACAGGCCTCCTCAAAGCGGAGAATGTATTGTTAATAGTTATTTCAGACATTTTTATGTCTAAAGTATTGTCGTGATGGACAGCATTCTTGGAAATTCGTTGACGTTTCCACAATTTGCATGAACGTCGCATCTTACAGATCTTACAGCAATGAATCGAAAGTTTCATACAAATAATCCGTCTAATATAATAATCGAGCAGCACTTCCGAATCAAATGTGAATGTTGATGCAGCTGTTTCCATTGACTCATTTCGTAATGACATCCTCATTCATGAAGTCCTTATCTCCTAATTCCACAGAAAGTTTTATTCTTTCGATGCTCACTACGTTACTGTTAATTTGCATTAATGAATGTTGCTTATAATGGCAATAAAACAGTGCACTCATTAATTTTGCTTCAGGAGGATCATGACCTGCTGAAATGGCGCTGTCTCAAGTAACGTTACTTCTTTTCTCAGCGAACTTCAGCAATACGGTTTCAAAACAGTCTTTTCTCTCTTCATAATGTTTCGCACATTTTGACACGCTGAGCTTTAAACTTGGAAAATTCTTGACCACGTAAGTAACACTCTCTCTCCTTTTTTTGTTAGTTTCTGTCAATGCCGTCTTTTCATCTGAAACACTGGTCGGTGATGCTCCCCTGATATTATTCATATTTTTTTACAACATTGTATCAATTCGTCATTGTAAATCTCTACATAATAAGATCTTTCTCCGAGAAAGAGTTGCAAACATATAGTAAGCGTAATCCAATTAGGACAAGAATAAGGCTCGATAGATAATATTTCGCTTCAATAGCTGTTCATCTCCCCGACTCGTAACTCGGAATAATGCTGACAACAAAAACTCTTATTTTTAGGGCGCCGTCCCTCAGTCGGCAGAAACGGAACACTTTTAATATTACTTCGTTGTCCTTCTGTTTGTATGTGTTTTTTCTCAGGAACCGTTACAGATATCAAGCTGACGTTTATATCACATGCTAAGATCTGAGGTGCAAAAACTTTACGCTTCTAAGTCATTCCAATAAAAATATAGAGCCGTTTTTTGATACTCACAGTCTCATGCATCCAAACGCATAGGGTACTTCCCGTTAAACTAAAATCATGAAATTTGGCAGGAAGCTCGGTTTAACAGTAAGTGTAAAGGAAAAAATTCTAAAATATTTGGTTTGTAATTATATCACACAAAAAATATTTTTTTGCGATTACGAACTTACACTGCATTTGTAACCTGTTAAAAATATTAGGAACTATTGTAGGGATTTGTATATGGGTTTTTACTAACAGGCAGATTGCATCACGAGCAAGTATTCTGTGTATAATTTCCAAATATTTCGTGACACTTGGCTGAGCTACGATGACGTGGAGCCTCCTACCGCTGTGAAAACGATGCATTTGCCATCTAGCGATGACTGGCGTAAGGCTGCGTGACTCCCGATCCACGCCGTCTCATTCTCTCAAACATTCCCTGACAGTCTGTGCTTCCGACACGTACAGCATCTGTAATGTTTCAGACCAAAGTATTACTCGTAAATGATGCACCATTGACTTCCAGTGTTTTTTATGTGGTTTCAAAATCCCATTGAAGTGTTCCACAGAACAATTCTAGATTCGCATGACAGCAGTAGCCCTATGGCCGGCTGTACCGTTCTCTTCTCTGCTGACTTCCACAGACCTTACCAGTTATCGAAAAAGGGAGGAGTTCAGACGGAGTCAGAAAACCTGTAGTTAGAGTAAGCTTACGTCACCCATGGAAATCGTAACAGTGTGCTTACATTTCACGGCGTGCGGTTGCAGCTGAAGCTAAGTGCTGACAAAGTCGTTTATGCACTGTATTTAAATATTAAATTTTAGTAGTTTTCAATCGTTCATCCAAATGTTAGGAATGTGTTTACATTTCTCGGAGTGCAGTTGCATCTATAACGGTACATATGTTCTGACAAAGTAGTTTGTGCTCTGTTATTCGTTTATTAAATTTAGTAGTTTTTAACGGTGTCTCGTGCAGTTTTTGACGAGATAACGGATTAATAAACTCTCTGAAACTTTCGGTCTCTGTGTTTGTTAGAGGTGTTTAAGCACTGAAATCATCTTTTAAATTTAGTGCGGTAGTTTTCAGTTGACGTTTCTTATTGTTTGTAGCGAAATATTTCAGTAAGACTTCCGTTCACTGTGTTGAATTTCGTTGAGTGTTCCAGTAGTCGCTTGGAGTTTTGGTTTTAAATTTTGAGATAAGAAATTATATGAAGTTTTTGTGGTAGTGGTATTAGTTGTGGTTCAATAGTACAGGGTGTTTCAAAAATGACCGGTATATTTGAAACGGCAATAAAAACTAAACGAGCAGCGATAGAAATACACCGTTTGTTGCAATATCCTTGGGACAACAGTACATTTTCAGGCAGACAAACTTTCGAAATTACAGTAGTTACAATTTTCAACAACAGATGGCGCTGCAAGTGATGTGAAAGATATAGAAGACAACGCAGTCTGTCGGTGCGCCATTCTGTACGTCGTCTTTCTGCTGTAAGCGTGTGCTGTTCACAACGCGCAAGTGTGCTGTAGACAATGTGGTTTATTCCTTAGAACAGAGGATTTTTCTGGTGTTGGAATTCCACCGCCTAGAACACAGTGTTGTTGCAACAAGACGAAGTTTTCAACGGAGGTTTAATGTAACCAAAGGACCGAAAAGCGATACAATAAAGCATCTGTTTGAAAAATTTCAACGGACTGGGAACGTGATGGATGAACGTGCTGGAAAGGTAGGGCGACTGCGTACGGCAACCACAGAGGGCAACGCACAGCTAGTGCAGCAGGTGATCCAACAGCGGCCTCGGGTTTCCCTTCGCCGTGTTGCAGCTGCGGTCCAAATGACGCCAACGTCCACGTATCGTCTCATGCGCCAGAGTTTACACCTCTATCCATACAAAATTGAAAAGCAGCAACCCCTCAGCGCTGCTACCATTGCTGCACGAGAGACATTCGCTAACGATATAGTGCACAGGATTGATGGCGGCGATATGCATGTGGGCAGCATTTGGTTTACTGACGAAGCTTATTTTTACCTGGACGGCTTCGTCAATAAACAGAACTGGCGCATATGGGGAACCGAAAAACCCCATGTTGCAGTCCCATCGTCCCTGCATCCTCAAAAAGAACTGGTCTGGGCCGCCATTTCGTCCAAAGGAATCATTGGCCCATTTTTCAGATCCGAAACGATTACTGCATCACGCTATCTGGACGTTCTTCGTGAATTTGTGGCGGTACAAATTGCCTTAGACGACACTGCGAACACCTCGTGGTTTATGCAAGATGGTGCCCGGCCACATCGCACGGCCGACGTCTTTAATTTCCTGAATGAATATTTCGATGATCGTGTGATTGCTTTGGGCTATCCGAAACATACAGGAGGCGGCGTGGATTGGCCTCCCTATTCGCCAGACATGAACCCCTGTGACTTCTTTCTGTGGGGACACTTGAAAGACCAGGTGTACCGCCAGAATCCAGAAACAATTGAACAGCTGAAGCAGTACATCTCGTCTGCATGTGAAGCCATTCCGCCAGACACGTTGTCAAAGGTTTCGGGTAATTTCATTCAGAGACTACGCCATATTATTGCTACGCATGGTGGATATGTGGAAAATATCGTACTATAGAGTTTCCCAGACCGCAGCACCATCTGTTGTTGAAAATTGTAACTACTGTAATTTCGAAAGTTTGTCTGCCTGAATATGTACTGTTGTCCCAAGCATATTGCAACAAACGGTGTATTTCTATCGCTGCTCGTTTAGTTTTTATTGCCGTTTCAAATATACCGGTCATTTTTGAAACACCCTGTATTAATAAAAGTAGTTGCTTTCTTAGTAAAGAGGGAAATTCGAGATCACTATAGTTAGTCCTTTAAATTGTTGTACTGTTGTAATTGAACTTAGGTAATGTAATTTTCTCAGTAATTTTTAACATTTTACCATGAGTGAGAAGTGTGGTCGTAGGTTTGTGAGTAGTGGGTTACGGTGCGAGATTTCTTGAAATTCTTTTCATTGGGGGAAGTGCAGTGGGGAAGCCAGTGGGCATTCTAGCGAGAACTTCTTGTGGAAATGCGGAATTAGTAGCAGAAATGATTCGATAGAGGAGCAGTGCGTAAGACCTGTGCCCAGCAGGTGCAGTTACAAAAAGCAAAGGCGAAACTACATAGGTTGAGGAGGCTGTAGGGCGCTGGGGAATGGGAACTGGCGTTTGGTAAGAAGGCAGCTAGGAGGATGAGATATTCAAACAGCTGTACTTTCTGTGTCACTAATAGATTTGACCAACTGTCAGAGCTTAGTGGAGAGGAGCCTCTAGTAGTTCTAGGTGTAGGAGACATTCAGCAGCCCACAGCAGTTACGATGCCTAAGCCAGTTGCAAATTCTAACAGAAAGAAAACGGTTCTCCTGCTAGGTAGTTCGTAAGGCAGAAGTGTGGGCCAGCAGTTGCAGGATGTGTTGGGGAGTGAGTACCAGGTCACCAGCAATGTGAAGGCTAGTGCAAGGTTGGCTCAGGTGACTGAGAACATAACTTAACACTAATTGTGAGGGAAACAGATACCGCCGGCCGGGGTGGCCGAGCGGTTCTGGGCACTTCAGTCTGGAACCGCGCTGCTGCTACGGTCGCAGGTTTGAATCCTGCCTCTGGCATGGATGTGTGTGTTGTTCTTGGGTTAGTTAGGTTTAAGTAGTTCTAAGTCTAGGGGACTGAAAACCTCAGATGTTAATCCCACAGTGCTCAGAGCCATTTTAACCATTTTACGGAAGAGGATCAAGTAGTGATTGTGGGTGGAGCTGGGAACAGGCTTGAAAGGGACGGGGAGTATGAGTTGGTGATGATCTGATAAAGCAGCTAGTCAAACTAGTGGCATTAATGTGCATTTCGTGCAACTGTTTCGGCATCATGACCGGCCTCATCTTAATGCTGCTGTTAGGCGTGTTAACATTGGGCTTGTTGTGTTATGCCCAGTCGTCTAATATAGGGTGCCTAGGGAACCTGCTTTCTCGGATCGCTAGACAACAAGTCAAGCAAATCGTATTAATGGAGTTTATTACAAAATGAAATGATTACAATACTTATCTTTGTGAGATATAGACGTGACGCAAGCAAGGAGCGACAAGCAAATATAAGGAAGCTCTTCAGTATGTACAATTCGTAATACAAGTGAACCAATACAGTTTTTGTGTCACTGCTGTAGCGTTTGTAGGACGCCTCGTCTTCAACTAGGGTCGCGACCAGGCGGCGCGGCTCTTATATTCCCTTCTCCCACATGCCGCTGCCATCTCGGTGTCGTCCTAGAGAGGGATCCGTCAGAGCACTATTGGCTGACATCGTCTCACAGCCCTCTCTGCTATAACATTCCTGGCCGACGTGCCGCAGCTTAACGTTACGCCGTATCAGGGCTGGAGAAGGCGCTGATGGCGGATGGCATGGCTCACATTGCAATGGTGCCAGTTGAGTCTGTCAGTAGATCGGGTGCGACTAGGCACGGCCTGCACCTGAATAGTTATGGGAAGGGGAGACTCACAGAGCTTATAGGTGACAGTGAAATAGGCGGTGGTGGGATTACTCATGGGAAAATTCCTGTAGTAGTCGGTGTTAGAACTGCACCTTTTTTAGACTTAAGTCAGCTGATAGGTCTCCCTACTTAAAGGAAGTCCCTCTTACAAAAGATTCATCTTCAGAGGAGGCCGGATATCCGAGTAGTGAAGCAATTAGCATATTTCATCAAAATATAAGAAGTATTAGAGATAAAGTTCGTGAACTGCTAATATATTTTGACTAACATTACTGGTATATCGAAGCACCAATTAAATAATTTGACAATTCAGAGGCTGCCTTCACCAGGAAGCAGATTAACTGGCTGTTTTTCAAGTTCTATACAGAGTGGGGGAGTGGCCATATAAGTAAAAAACCGTATTCCATTTGAGTCCGGAGACGTATCTTGGCACTGCACTGAACAAGTATATGAATGTCGTGCAGAGGCAGTTGAATTTCGTGAAACCAAACTTCTAATTGTCGTTGTTTACAAGTCACCTAACGCTGGCTTCGGATCATTTCCGCTCAAGTTAAGGAGGGTTCTTGATTCAGTTTATAGGAAGTACCAAAAATTAGTTTTATGTAGCACTGCACTGAACAAGTATATGAATGTCGTGCAGAGGCAGTTGAATTTCGTGAAACCAAACTTCTAATTATTGATGTTTACATGTCACCTAACGCTGGCTTCGGATCATTTCTGCTCAAGTTAAAGAGGGTTCTTGATTCACTTTATAGGAAGTACGAAAAATCTGTTATACGTTGTGACTTCAATATCAGTTTTGTATGTGATTGCGGAAGAAAAAGGACTTTGGAAGATATCCTAAATTCATATGATCTGATTCAGGCTATGTTCATTCCAACCACGGTACAGGAGAACAGTAGCACAGACATAAAAAAATACCTTTATTCATTCTTCATTACTAGATCGGCATTCTGTTAGTGAAAGGGTGAAAGGCCTTTCAGATCATGACGCAAAAATTTTAACACTAAAAGGTTTTTGTAGTCTTACATATAATTACAGACTATTTAGGCAAGCTAATCCAACGGCAATAGAGGGTTTTTTAAACATCGTTGTTGAGGATCAAGAGTGGCAAGATGTTCATAGTCCAATAACATAGATGACAAATATAATATTTTCCTTAACTCATTTCTCATGCTTTTTAAAAGTTGCTTTCCGTTACAATGTTATACAGGGTACTAGCAGTAAAAGGCAGCCTGGGTGGCTGACTAGTGGGATAAGGATTTCGCGCAGAACAAAGTGAAAATTATGTCAGACTGTTAGGAGTAGTCACAATCGGGCTACAGTAGTTCATTACAAACAGTATTTTAAGGCGCTTAAAATGCTGTTAGGAGGACAAAGAGTATGTGGTATGCAAATAGAATAGCTAATTCACAGGATAAAGTTAAAACCATATGGTCAGTCGTGAAGGAAACGTCTGGTTAGCAACAAAAGTTCGACGATATAAAGTCAGTTTGTAGTAAAATATTACTGTTACTGATCAGTCAGATATACGTACAGCATTTAATAACCACTTCCTGAAAATTTCTGGTGAATTAAATAAAAACCTGGCTTCTATGGAATAATATAACTCTCTTGGAAAATGTGTTTGCAAGACTGATGTCTGAATTACTCTTCTGTGTTTCTAGAAACATCCCCCAGGCTGTGGCTAAGCCATGTCTCCGAAATATCCTTTCTTTCAGGAGTGCTAGTTCTGCATGGTTCGCAGGAGAGTTTCTGTAAAGTGTGGAAGGTAGGAGACGAGGTACTGGCGGAATTGAAGCTGTAGGGCGGGGCGTGAGTTTTGCTTGGGTAGCTCAGTCGGTAGAGCGCTTGCCCGCGAAAGGCAAAGGTCCCGAGTTCGAGTCTCGGTCCGGCACACAGTTTTAATCTGCCAGAAAGTTTCATATCAGCGCACACTCCGCTGTAGAGTGAAAATTTCATTCTAGATACATCATGTACATGTTTAGCAAGTTTTGCAGCACACCTGTTGTGAAAGCTAGTACGCACTGTTGAGACTCACTACCGCAGTTCCTTGTAGTGGACCCGTTATGGTAGCATTCTCTGATGTCTCACAAAAAGAATCGAGTCCACATCTAGGTTTGATTCAAACACAGCAGAGAGCTGAAATAAAGCAAAGTGGCAATAGTTGTTGAATTAGTTTCTCGGAAAACGTTTTATTTGTAGCATAAAAAATAAGATAAACACATTTTTGTTTTGCAAGTTTTTTCACCAAATAATTGTTCTTAGACGATTGTAGGGAAACTATTGGATAAAATATTGCATTATTTCAAACTGTAAATCTCACGTCACAGTGTGTTGACGAGATGGTTATCTTTTCGTTATTGCTCATAGTTATTACCATGCTTCAAAGTTAGGTAGCTTACTACCAGTTTTCTGAACTGCTTCCAGTGAATTAAGATTGTGAACTACGTTTGCTTACCTGAGAGAAACAGAAACTGACAATACGAAATTGTCATATTTCGAAATGAATATTTCCTTATCACTGACAGATGAATGCTAGGTTAAAATGCAGAGTGAAAAAAAGTCGACCAGACGAGATTCTATTCTACAACGTTCCAGTCTCAGCTACATGGTCTTTTGCTACGCCCCCAGACCATATGTCAACTAGATGTCGCTTGCTGCGTTCCCGGGTCACCGCGGCTATCCCCCGTTGTGGTGGCTGTTCGCTAGGTGGTAAAATAATAGATTTCACAACTTAAATTTACTTAATCATAATTCAGAAAATTTGTAGGAAAATTTGTAAATTACATACAGAAACCGTCCCCATTTATCGATGTTTCTATTAGTCAACACTATATCTAAATTCCTACAGCAGTTCCCGGGATAAGACTGCATATACAGAAGGTCGCGAGCAAGTGACTTCAATTTATGCACAGAGGAAAAGAACAGAAGAAGACGAAGAAGAGCAGGAGGGAGAGGATAAGAGATAACAGCTGTAATTTGGTGATATCAGCATATGATTTTTCCCCTTATCCACACCACTATAGAAAAAGAGGACTTAAAGTGAACCACATTCTGCAGCTGCCTATTGCTATGTCGAACAGGTGGCCTACAATTTTTCGCTGCAGAGCCATGAAGTTCATCAAAGAACATTTTTCTCTAGGTCAATAACAGTGCAGATTACGAAATGCTGAAAGCTGACTTCCAAACATTCGAACTGGTTGTTTTCAGATAACCCACATTACGTTTTCAATGAATGATGGGACTGTCACGGAGCAATGGTCCTTATATTCTTGCAAGATAAAGTATAATCTGTTCAAATAGCATGCATATTCTGAATACATGACTGCCTCACACAAACACGTCATAATATTCTTCATGTCAGTCTGAGCTTCACGCATTTGCTTTAAATTCGATGTTCTTGTTTACACAAAACAAAAACATCAAATGTAAAGCACATGTGTGAATCAAAAACAGACATGAAGAATATTATGAAGTGATTTTTTAGAATACGTGTGCTGTTTCAACTGCAACAGATTATGCACTGTCCTGGAAATGTGTGAGGCCCGCACCGGGACAAAGCGCTGTCCACTGGATGACTCTGAAGGCGCGGAGGACATGCTGCTGAACGAAACACTAATGTAATCGTAAACATTAGACGTCTAAATATGGACGTGATAGCATGAAACCGTTTATACACTGAAATAAAGCATTTTAAAATAATTTGTCGTTGGGTGCGTCATTTACCAATAATCATTGGGATTGTTCGTGTTGGTATGAGAGAACTACGTGTGACGATAGCACGCCTGCTTAGGAGCTGCCTTATGCCACTTTCAACAACAGGTGTGAATTAATGATGCAAGTTGCACAGATAAATAAGATTACATATTACAAAAGTGTGTCTACCTGATTTCTTATGATCATCATCAGACTGTGCGTACATGGAATTTCACATTTTGATGTATAAATTCCGACTTTTAGTCCAGAATCGAGTTTCCCTATCTCAGTTTGCGCTTCTCCACCAACCCGGAAAATTATTGATGGAAGGTGTGATAAAGAGGCCACTCTAAAGGAAACTGAATTTTCAACAAATAATTTTTACTGATAGAAGCTTGCCGCTTACACAGTTTGTATCTACATACTATAAGGTGTCATATAAAATATTTTTATATGGAAAGGGAAATAATATATGGGAACTGTGTGCGTATCTCGGAAGACTTACGTAGCGGGCATTTTCCACTACCTAGTGGGGTTTTTTGGCCAGTGAGATCGCAACAGCATCCCATGTTCGTCCTTCCGAATTCTGGACGCCGTTTCTTGGCATCTTGATGTCCTTAGTACCTGAAACAGTACCAAACGGCTGGAGGAGACCATTTTCAATAGTATTTTTCACTAGGCCAAATTTACCTGAACAGGGACAGTTTTAAATATGACAAAGTAATTAGTTCTAAATCGTCAAAGGGCTATAGAATGACGAATGACAGTTTGTATATAAGTAGGTTTATAAGTGACTCTGATCACTAATACCATCATGGCATACAAAGTTTCGGAAATTAGTGTTACAAGCTTCTAGGACTAGTAGAGGGGAGTAAGTAGATAATATCGTGAGTTAGAACCCATGTCCAGAAACGTACCATTTCCGTGCTACAATTATTTGAAAATATTTTGGTAACGTGACCACTTTTACAAGTAACCGATTCGGCATGAGCCAGTTTTTTACTTGTTTTGCAGTTCCGCTCATTAATAACCAAAGAAATGGCTCCGGTAGTCGTTGAATGGTTCTCTTGAAGGTGATGCAGTACGGGATCTTGCAAGTCGGATGTGAGATGTCTCCATCGAGCACCCAGTCACGCTTGCTGACAGTTAAGGCACCCTCCCTCGAAGAAGTTGCGTAATTGTGGAAAAAAGGGTATGCGAAGCAGTCGGATATTTTGGAGAACGATCTTGACAAAGGCGACGAGCAGCTCTTCCACTATCGTAAGCTTTGCCATTCAAAAGGATCATGTCGGTGTATTCTGCAAACGTGAACTCAATCATGTTGCTCCAACACTCAGATACGTGATTGTTGCTCGAACCAGGTCAGAGATATAGGATAGAAGTCAAATGAAGTAGTTATTTCGACGTAACTTCCTCCACCATCACTACACTGTTGCATATTTACCTAAAAAACACGCTTTCAAACGACTGCAGCACGGAAACAGTGTGTTTCCGAGCATGTGTTCCTGATCAAAATATTATGTATTCGCTCACCTTTACAAGTTCTAGAAGTTTGTAACAGGAATTTCCGAACACCCTGTGTGGAATTAACTAACTCTTATAGGGATAAAACACTGGGCCACTCTTCCGGACAAGTAGTGTGGCCTATTCTCCCGCTCTTACATGCCGTTGACATTAGTGGTTCACAGATGAAACGAGCAAACCGAAAAACCCTACAAGGAAGTACATTTGTAGACAAAAAGTTGTTGTTCAAACTTTTAAGTTCTAAAAATGTATTACTCTGTGTGTAAGTGAGATATTAAGAACAATAAAAATGTCGTTTCTGGCATCAGGTGACTCAAAATCAGAAAAACTTTTACTAAGAAGTGACGGAACCAGATTCTTCTGTCAAACTCACTGACGATAATGATGGTACATATTAGAACTAGTCTGACATCTTCTCTGCAAGCAGCACTAAAGGTGAGGGCAAAAAATATGTAATGACTGCTTTTCCCGCCCTGGACTCTTTACTAAACCTTTCCCACTGTCATCCCGCTGAAACAGCGTATAAATTTTTTATTATTTTGTGCCCACCCACTGAAGTGCCTTTGAAGTAGGTAGAATTAGACTCTTTTCGTTTTGTTTCGCCTATGAGAGTGATGAGAATGCTTGTGTGTCCTGCAGGGAGGCAGTTGCGGTGAAGTGCCGACGACTGACGGGCGACAACCAGCCATGCCCCGGGGGGTCGGCGGCCAACGTG
The DNA here is from genome assembly GCF_021461385.2 of Schistocerca piceifrons. NCBI lineage: Eukaryota > Metazoa > Arthropoda > Insecta > Orthoptera > Acrididae > Schistocerca > Schistocerca piceifrons. Next base: position 561,600,864 of record NC_060149.1, read on the forward strand.
CTGCGACGCACCATGAACACCAAGTCTGCTCGCGTCCTCCTTCTCGTTACCTGCGTCTACCTGGGCTGCTGGGCGCCCTACACGCTTCTCTATCTCGTTAAGGTCTCCGGAATCTCATCCCCAGCCATCGACCTTGCCCAGAACCTCGCCTATACTTTCGCCAACATCAATTACCTCGTCAACCCATTCATCTATTCGTGGAAGAACGCGAATGTTCGTCAGTGTATTGTAAGGACCCTCCAAGACCTGGGACTGTACGACAAATCTGTATTGAGTAATGCAGTCAAGAGTAATGTTTCTGACAGGAGGACTAGCAGCAGGACACCGTCGAGTGAGCAAATTATTCCTACTTAGTGGTCCATCATTCCAGTGTTTCGTTTATCATTGAGGATTCATCATTCGATTCGTAGCGAAGTGTGCTGCGGGTATTTTGTAAATGGACGAAGTATCAGGAGAAACGATCTGTTGAAAAATGTCGTTTGTCCGTCGCCAGTGGCAGTGTAATGTGCAAAATCTGTTGAAAAATGTCCATCCAAAGTGCATTTCAGCAACAGTCAGAGACGTATCCAGAACATTACCATAGTATAAGAAAGACATATCATATAATTAGTAAGTGCTAGCCTGAACAAATTTCTTTTCCTTTTTTTGTGTATATAGTGTTGTAAATTATCACCAGAGAACCTCTTACAAGTACGGATTTTACACATGCGTAAAGAGATAATTATGAACGGGACTGTTTGTGTAATCTTCGAAAACGTGACTGTAATTAATAACTGAGTTGAAGGACATTATAAAGCACACTTACGTTCTTAGAATAAGAATTAGTAACAAAAATGGTAGATGTTATGCATTGGCTTTCTACTCCTACCTTTCTTTTAGTAATAACACCCTATGTTTAAATTTTACTACATAAAACATGAATTTCGAGAATCCTCTTTTGATATAGTAATTGGTGAACATCTCATTCACAAACTGGAAATGGGTGCAGTTGATAATGTAATCACACATAATTTTCTCTGTCTCACTGTGTGTGTGTGTGAGTGTGTGTGTGTGAGAGAGAGAGAGAGAGAGAGAGAGAGAGAGAGATATGAACATATTGGTCCTTTTAATTTGATGATGTAACTACGATCAACCGTTTTCTGTGTCAAATATACATTCGATTTTCCTGCTTTACTTGTTGTAAACTATTTGTTGAATTTTTAAATATACAGGCAAACACATAAATTTTTTCAGTGTAAACTACTGCACTAAACACAAACGGAGCTCTGTCTCCCTCACTTTCCTTCTTTTTCTACATTTTGTCTCTTGTTGCATTAATTTCTTGAGTAATATATTTGAGATTTTTTACTTTCATGGACGTAATTCCCAGCTTAAATCTCTGAGTGATTCTATTTTTCTACATAATCAGTCATAGCATACCTCTAGTGATTAATAACTTACAAAGTAGTTGTTCTTATTTCCATTATCATACCTCTAGTTGAAGAATCTACGTTTTAGTCCTATCTCTACATTTCAGATACAGTGCACCCACATCTACTATGTGAACTTTCGTTACATCATGCTCACTGTTATCAAACATACACCAAAACGTAAACAACCAGGCAACGCTGTCACTGATATACCAGTGTGAACATAAACACATCCTGCATCAAAACAAATGAGGCTCCGAGAACCATTAGAGCCTTACGCGCAGAAACAAAGTGTGGAGAAAAATAGATGTTTGTGAAAATGAAATTCATAGGCTAACCAACAGTCTCATAGGCGTGAACTGTGTTTCGACCAAGCTCCAACATTCTATATTTCCTAGGAAAAGTAGAGTTCATCCAATTTATATTATGAAACATTAATTAATATTTTGGATTTTATGTATTATTAATGTTAATTCACAAAATTTATATATTTAGGATAGTAAGAAGAATATCTTGTCAGAGTTGCAATGTTTGTGATTATGTGAAATTAGAATCAGAACATAAAGAATAGATACTAAGTGTGCCACACACACAATAACTACGACCTTTTTCAACACTGCATAGTACTCGTCGTCATACTCGTTAAACACATTCTGTGTTTCAGGTGAAACAGCTGATACACATTTAATTATGAAGTATTACTACAGCGTGTATGATGTAGCACTAAATTATGTTGTCAGTCCTAGATGGCAACTGAGAAGTGCAAAAATGCAAAATTATGCTTTGTGCCTTTGGACCATATGGAAATTGAATATCCAAGAAAACAGTGACACAACTTTTTTGTAAATGTTCATGTATTACATGTGGATACAGATATAGTGTGGATATAGATGGAGATGAAGCTGGTTCACCATACAATCTACAGGTAACAGGATGATGCACATATGCCACAGTCTCAAAACTGATAACAGTGTGCTTTAGACCCTTGTGGTTCTCAGCACCTCAAATGTTTTATTTTATCTGCTACACAATCAACTTATTTTTCACAATTAATCTGGCTGTGGTTCTTGGTACTAGATGAACTGAGTTAATTTAGATGATATAAAATGATTTGTGTGTAGATTGTAATTCTTGCCTCACCACAGAATAATGAAAATTTCAGTCTACTAAAGTATTTGTTGTGAATTTCAAATTATTTTGTGTATCTAAATTGATATCTATTGTATACCATTTTCCAAACTGTCTCTTTTCTCCTTCATCTAATTAATATTAGTAATACGAAGTAGTTAAAAATCAAGTTTCCTATTTTTCAAGAAAGAAGTTTTAAATCGTCTACATATTCTCAGATATATCTAGAGAGTACGATGAATGTCGTTTTTGATCAGGTACTTTTGGTTTAACATGTTCTGTGGTTATCTTTGCTTGATGAGGTGGCATATAACTTTCTTGACATTTGGAGTGACTAATTAAAGAAAATGGTGGTTATTTTAGAGCAGTTTATTGCAGTAACATCTATTTACAAGAAACAAATGCACAGCACAGTTGATGATCGTAAAAACTGCTGAAATCTGCCTAAAAATCAATTATGCCTCATTCTGCCTGTTGTCCATATTTTAGCCACTAACAGGCAAATTACATGAGTATTAGTAACAGTTTAAAGTATTTAGTAACATCTGAGGCGTTTCTGTTCACTGTTCATTAATGGAAAGCTTTCATTGCCTCAGTAAAGATATTTCTTTATTCTTCCGCGGCATTTTTTCACACAGGAAATCTCAGCTTACACTGATTCTTCTGATTTTAGTGAAACAGGCTCACTTCAGTTAATTCAGTAAGCCTGTTAGAGTTCTTCAAACCTTAAAAGAGTTTTTATATGCTTAGATTTCGCAACTATGACAAATCAGAATTTTTATTTATTACAATCTTCACGTAACACAGTATGTGCAGTTTTGTGAGGAAATATTTAGCGTTTATGTTTCAGCAGTTATTCAAATGTATAGGACCCAGTTAAGGCAATAGCTAAGGCTACTTACATTTCTTAATATTTTGCTATTATTATTCGAACAAATATAAGATCTACTTAGAATGCCAGCAGAATTAACTGTGAAATTTTAAGTTGGCCAAAATGTAATGAATTAGGAATTCCCTGAAAGTATTTGAAATCTTGTTAAGCGTTCATCCTGAAGTACTATCAACAGTTTCACATAAGTGTCAATTAAAGTCTCTGTGGCAGTCCATCGTTAGAGCCCTATAAATCTGAACGACTGTATACAAGAAAAGCTGTTGCGAGAGTTTGAAGGACCGGACTATACTCTAATAAGAAAGCTGTAATTCTGAATTCGTTTTACAATAAGTGGGGGAAATATCAATTTCCTAATTTTCATACGTTTTTTTAAATATTTCATATGTGATGACCTTAAAGAATGATGTAAAGCATGAAATTTCTTCATAACCACAGTGATCATATTTGCGTCAGATATTTTTAACGTATCTGTTTCAAGTAATTTCGGTTTGGTGTTTTTCAGGTATTTCAGTGGTTTTTAATAAATAACAACCTTATTTTGTTAACTCAAATTATGTTACAGTTAATAAAATGTTACATGCTGTTATACTGTGGTCGAATGAATTTCACTCTAAAACCCACCGTTTTGTCCCTATCTGGGGAGGACGTTTTCAAGGGGGATCGTAGCTTTGTTGAACGTCCGGTTCACACCCTAGCTCGCTATTGACTACAGCAGAATTCCGCTTCCGCGGGCTTCCACGTAGCGGGGTGACGTCACATACTTCGAATACGAGAGCGCATTTGGTCGTTGTCCACTAACGTCATCTCCTTTTGCTGTGCCCCATTGTGGAACACTGTTGCACTTCTCCTTCAACACCGGAATCCAAATGTCATTCAATTTCACGCTCTCTTTTTTCCTGCTGAAATTCCTGGAGTATTTTGCAGTCTCTGTGGCCTCTCTGTATAGCATTCATGATGCCCGCTCGTGGCGGCCAGTACTTGAGTCTAATCAAAATCAATGTGCTGGTCTCCTGACTGTAAGGCATGTTCCGCAACAGCTGGTCTGTCAATCTCCCCTCTCCTTCAGTTGCCCTTGTGCTCTTAGAGTCGTTTTTTGACAGTTCTTTTTGCAGTACCCACATACACCTCCCCACAACTACATGGAGTCCTATGAATTCCAGCTTTTTTAAGCGGTTGGAGAGCGGTGATCTTGTATCTTACTTGTAGGAGTGTATATTACAGCGATGTTCCACTTATTCAGGATTTTGCCTGTGCGGTCAGTCACGTCCTTAATAAATGACAGGAAAACTTTCGATTTCACCAGCTGATGAGCGTCGCTACGATTTGGTCTTAAAAATCTTTTCACCTCAGTGAACGAATAACCTTTCTTGAGCAATGCATTGGTGAGATGGTTGAATTTTGCGTCAAGTATCTCTGGTTCGTATATTTTCATTGCTCTATCTGCCAACGTTTTATGATGTCTCGCTTTTGTTGTGGGTGATGGTTTGGAGACCGGTGTAGGTAATGGTCAATGTGCGTGGGTCTTCGGTAAACAATGTGATCCAAGCTACCATATTTTTTCTTAAAAACTTCTGCGTCACGAAAATTTCATCATCTCTCTGTCTCCTCCTCCTCGGTAAACCGAATCTTCGGGATGACTCCGTTCAGATGTTAGTGAAAACGATCCAGTTCCTCCCTGCCATGCCACCAGAGAACAAACGGTCATCCACGTAACGGGTCGACATATTCAGTCTCTTGTTAGCAGTTTCCAATGCCTGCTTGTCGAATTTTTCCATAAACAAGTTCTCTATAACCGGGCTTAAGGGGCTCCCAATAGCGACACCCTCCGTCTGATCATAGAACTCTTCGTTACATTCGAAATACTTGGACGTGAGGCAATATAGCCTGAAGACCACCACGTAGCAATTTTATCGATGATGCCCAAGCGCTGGAGAAATCGGAAGTTCTCCTGCCATTCATTAAGGACGTGACTGACCATATAGGCAAAATCCTGAAAAAGCGAAACATCGCGGTAGTCTACACACCTACACGGAAAATACGGAAAATCGGCCAACAATGCTCGCCAACCCCTGGAGAAAAGTGGAACTTATACAATTACATGTAGTTGTGGGGAGGTGTACGTGGGTACAACAAAAAGAACTGTCCAAAAACGATTCGAAGAACACAAGGGCAATTGCAGAAAAGGGGAGATTGACAGATTAGCTGTTTCGGAACATGTCTTACAACCATGAGACCAGAACATCCATTTTGATTGCACTCAGTTACTGGCAGCCGTAAGTGGACACAATAAAAGTTTATACAGAGAGGCCATAGAGATTGTAAAGCACTCCAGGAATTTCAGAAGGAAGGAGGAGACGTGAAATTTGAATTCTGGTGCTGAAGAAGTTCCACCATGGGCTGGCAGCAAATGCCGACGACGGCAGACGACAGAGGTCTATTGCGCTCACATATTCAGAACATGTGACGGTCACGCCTCTGCGCGGAAGCCCGCGGAAGCGGAATTCTGCTGTAGTCAGAAGCGACCAAGGGTGTGAACCGAACGTTCAACAAAGCTAGGATCCTCCTTGAAAATGTCTTCCGCAGATGGAGACGAAACGTCGGGTCTTAAAGCGAAATCCACTCGACCACGGGATAATAGCCTGGAACACTTTATTAAATGTGACATTTCCGGCAGTTGAACTTTACACTTTACACAAACTATGTTAATGTAACTCCATACATGGGACTGTCTTTTCTGGGAAGATATCTAGTATCCGTAAAGTGTTATTATATTTGTCGATCTCAGATAGATGAGTTGTTTCATTAATGTCTTTTACGATGAATTTTTCTCTGATTATCAATTTTCTTTCTATAACCTAGTATTCAGCCTTATGTTTTAGTTGCATATGCCATTAATTTCTTAATTTATTTGTATACATAAATATTTCGTCTATTAGAATGCTAGTATAACTTTCTTCTTTTAAGGATTGCTGAGGGATGAATTTTTCTTTCTTATGGAATGAGAGGCTCCTATCTCACTCCTTATATAAAAGTTTTTGCAATATGAACAATATCATGTTGTATTATAGAGAGAAAAATTGTTACCTTTTCTAAGATTTTGCTGAAAATGATGGTACACGATCACCCACTTTTGTTTCTTATTTGTGCCAAATAGCTAAATTTAAACATAAGTATATTTTCCTGTTTGTAAAACATTTCAGTTTTATTCGTTCACATTCACATTTTCTTACAAACATTCGAAACGCTTTGATACATAGATACTTTTCTAAAGAGACGTATTTTGCGTAACTTTACATTATTTTAATTCTTTATCAAATCATTAATACGTCTTTTGAATATTGCGACAGCATCATTGAACAGAGGATATTTTTCACAAGACTTCTGTTCAAAGTATATTTACTGTTGTACAGGGAATCGTCAACTAAGAATAATTTACATTCTATGGAAGAAGGGAACCAAACTGTATTTGAGTCAAATAGGTACCAAAAAAGGAGAAGAATAGATAATAAGCTTAGTCTGTTATTCTTCCTTTGCACAAATTGAAATGCATTTTTGTAATATGAAATGATACCTGCATTTGATAATTGTGGAAGAATGAGTACATCTGTCATCTAAAAATTACGTAAAAACATCAAAGGGTGGTTTGTCATGTTTATCTAATAGGAAAGTATCTACTGTCAATTTAGTATATCCAGTTTAATTCAGTGTATGATAATCATTTATAGTAAGTGAGTCTGCTACGACACTACTATCAATTCCTGTTGTTCAATGTGGACAATCATTCTTCAGAAAAGTTCAGAACTTTTTGCAATAAATCATTCTATTGACAGGAATGTTTTTCCACAATATTTATGCTAATGTCTATTAATTTAGAGAGTTCTGTTATCTTTCTTCATTTCAGTTCCCTCACTAATGGAAATTTTTATCTCTGTACCAATTTCATTAAACTAAGATTAAAGAGTGAAAAAATAGTAATGCATTCTCCTTTCATGATCTTCTGAACAATTTTAGCATAAATGATAGCATTCCTTAAAATGTCATATAATCATATGCTAATTTAGGATCATTAAACATCACTTGATGATGGAGGGACATCATATTTTATGTTTTGTCTTCCACTTGTCATTAAAATGGTCGATGTTTGCAGTTATTTGTAATTTTATTGCAAATTAAATAATTTTCAAAATTTTGGTACCTTCAAGATGTGTCGTTAATGTTTCATGACTACCATTGAACGCTATCTATATGGTTTCCTTTCCTGACAGTTTTCATCATTTTTCATGTAATATTCATCTGTGAATCTTAGTTTATTGAGATATCAAAGAATGATTTCATGTTTTTAATCAGTAAGTGTTTTTGGCTTGTATATTTTAACTTTATTTGAACTGTATCCTTCACAGTGGTGCTGACGTTCCTGCAGAAAATAAAACCTGAAGACTGAAAATGATAGAAGTTGGCATGTGGGGTGTGATGCCTATAGTCGCTTACTGGAACAAAATAAAGAGTAGTGAGAGGACAAAAATTCTGTCAGAGACAGCAAAGGACTTGGAGGAGCAGTTGAATGGAATGGACAGTGTCTTGAAAGGAGGATATAAGATGAACATCAACAAAAGCAAAACAACGATAATGGAATGTAGTCGAATTAAGTCGGGTGATGCTGAGGGAATTAGATTAGGAAATAAGACACTTAAAGTAGTAAAGGAGTTTTGCTATTTGGGGAGCAAAATAACTGATGATGGTCGAAGTAGAGAGGATATAAAATGTAGACTGGCAATGGCAAGGAAAGCATTTCTGAAGAAGAGAAATTTGTTAAAATCGAGTATAGATTTAAGTGTCAGGAAGTCATTTCTGAAAGTATTTGTATGGAGTGTACCCATGTATGGAAGTGAAACATGGACGATAAATAGTTTGGACAAGAAGAGAATAGAAGCTTTTGAAATGTGGTGCTACAGAAGAATGCTGAAGATTAGATGGGTAGATCACATAACTAATGAGGAAGTATTGAATAGGATTGGGGAGAAGAGAAGTTTGTGGCACAACTTGACCAGAAGAAGGGATTGGTTGGTAGGACATGTTCTGAGGCATCAAGGGATCACCAATTTAGTATTGGAGGGCAGCGTGGAGGGTAAAAATCGTAGAGGGAGACCAAGAGATGAATACACTAAGCAGATTCAGAAGGATGTAGGTTGCAGTAGGTATACAGAGAAGTTGCAGCATTAGAAAATTGTAGCGAAATGCAGGAAGATCTGCAGCGGATAGGCACTTGGTGCAGGGAGTGGCAACTGACCCTTAACATAGACAAATGTAATGTATTGCGAATACATAGAAAGAAGGATCCTTTATTGTATGATAATATGATAGCGGAACAAACACTGGTAGCAGTTACTTCTGTAAAATATCTGGGAGTATGCGTGCGGAACGATTTGAAGTGGAATGATCATATAAAATTAATTGTTGGTAAGGCGGGTACCAGGTTGAGATTCATTGGGAGAGTGCTTAGAAAATGTAGTCCATCAACAAAGGAGGTGGCTTACAAAACACTCGTTCGACCTATACTTGAGTATTGCTCATCAGTGTGGGATCCGTACCAGATCGGTCTGACGGAGGAGATAGAGAAGATCCAAAGAAGAGCGGCGCGTTTCGTCACAGGGTTATTTGGTAACCGTGATAGCGTTACGGAGATGTTTAATAAACTCAAGTGGCAGACTCTGCAAGAGAGGCGCTCTGCATCGCGGTGTAGCTTGCTCGCCAGGTTTCGAGAGGGTGCGTTTCTGGATGAGGTATCGAATATATTGCTTCCCCCTACTTATACCTCCCAAGGAGATCACGAATGTAAAATTAGAGAGATTAGAGCGCGCACGGAGGCTTTCAGACAGTCGTTCTTCCCGCGAACCATACGCGACTGGAACAGGAAAGGGCGGTAATGACAGTGGCACGTAAAGTGCCCTCCGCCACACACCGTTTGGTGGCTTGCGGAGTATCAATGTAGATGTAGATGTAGATGTACTGGGAGATGAAAAAGCTTGCACAGGATAGAGTAGCATGGAGAGCTGCATCAAACCAATCTCAGGACTGAAGACCACAACAACAACAACGAGAGGACAAAACTACTTCCAAACAAAATACTACCAATTTATCTGTGTAACATTTGTAGGAGTGTATATCTTGGGCTTGCATGAAATTCCTGCTCACTGGAAATCAACTGGAGAGTACTGATAGCCAAGGTGATAAGCGCTTTCACAGCATCTTTAATGTTACTGCTATGCACAATAAAAGTAGTGAATATAACAGATTTCCACTGTAGAGGTCGTGAAAGCCATGTTCCTATTGTCGTTCTTCAACTACCTCAGATACAGGACCAGAAATTACAGAAAGTGACAATGAGAAGTACTTGAAGACTATTTTGTACACACTACGACAGTTTAGCTCTAATTAACACCTACTTTTTACAGTCTACTTGAAGATAAATGAGGTAACGGTGATCATACTGCAACATAGAAAGCGTATTAGCCATTGAGAAGCTGTAATTTTGCTTTCAGTTACAGTAAACCTGATAGGAGACATAGGAAGGCGAATTCTGTTTCTTAGAAGCTGGGAGAGAGACTGTGATAACTAATTTAAGATTTCGATTGATGAGTTACTGGGTGCGAAGCTTTTGTTGAAACACTTTCTTGCACTAAGGAGTAACGTCCTGCTCTGTTAATAAAATGAACCTTCACTTGTAACCACACCGTCTCGTTTCACATCATACACGTATGGATATTGCACCACAATGTGGCACATGATATTCACGGAAGGTATACTTCTAGGAGCGACCATTTTTACTGCGCTGTTTAGAGGTCACGTAGGTTAATTTTTTTCACATTTTAACTTCATGCAGTTTTCATACAAGTACTAATTTAGGTAGTTGTATTAACATTCTGCAAGAACTGCTGCTTCATTCTTCAACTCCATTCTCACAATGGTTTCCCACTGATATCACTACATACCAATATTCAGTGACACCGAAACCCTGCAAAAATTTAGGTCTTTATAGAAGAGATAATTCGCGTAATCTCGTGTTTACGAAATATTTCTTCAATGGCCATATTACAAGAGTTTTTTCCATCGAAGTCCAAACGTCCTACAAGAAAAAGAAAACAAAAGAAAACCAAAAAAGGAAAGAAAGAAATCTTGCAGGACGAATAACATGAAACGTTTTAACGATAAATGTTCGACACTAGTTCGATGTTATGATTACTGACCTACTTCTAGGCAACATATATAATTTGCAAGCCACCGTGAATTGCGTGGCTGGGAGTAGGTCATACCATACTATTCATTTCCTTTTTTTTCCAGTCGCAATCAGAGCGAAGGAAAAACGACTGTCTATATGCCCCCGTAGAAGCCCTTAATTCTCTTGTGTTTGTGGTCCTTACGCGATATATTCCTTGTCGCCATCAAACTCGTTCTGTAATCTGCTTCAAATGACAGTTCTATAATTTTTTCAATATTGTTCCTCAACAAATACGTAACCCTGCCTTCAGGGATTCCCATGTGAGTTCCCACAGCACCTCTGTAATAGTCCCGTATTGATCTAACCTACTGGCAACAAATCTAGCAGCCCACCTCTGAACTGCTTCGATGTCTTCCTTTAATCTGATCTCTTTGGGATCCCAAATACTCGAGGAGCACCTACGAACGGATTGCACTAGTGATGTATATGCAGTCTCCTTTACGGATGAACCAGCCTTTCCTAAAATTCTCACAATAAAGTGAAGCCGAGCAATCGCCTTACCCACTTCAATCCTCACATGCTCGTTCCATAACATATCGGACTGCAGCGTTACGCCTAGATATTTAATAGACATGACTGTGTCAAGTAGCGCACTACTAAAGCTGTATTCGCATATTAAGTGATTGTTTTTCCTACTAATCTGCATTAACTTTTATTTTTATAAATTAAGAGCTAGCTGCCATTCATCACACCAATCAGAAATTTGTTGTCAGTCATCTTGTGCTGCCCTACACTTACTCAACGAGGAAACCTTCCCGGACACCATAGAAGCATCAGAAATCAGCCGCACACTGCTGCTCATCTTGGCCGTCAGATCATTTACGAATACAGAGAATAATAGTGGTCCTATCACATTTCCAATGGACATTCCTGTCGATATCCTTGTCATCTTCGATCCTGTGAAATAAATCTCTTCCACTGAAATCTGTTTCCTTTCCATATTTTGGGAAAATTGTTATGGACAAAAACAAGAAAAAATTGTCTGGTAAACATGGGATATAAAACGCATAAATTGAGAGCTATGAGCACTTGTTTAATGAAAGAGCTTTTTCTCTGTAGCGAAGATGAACTAGTAGTCACAGCTATGGTTTAATTTGTGACGGTACTAACCGGCACCCCATACTGGTACCTTTGACGAAAAAAAAAATGAATCGGAATCTCAGATTTTCAGATGTAGTACGGTAGAACTTTATTTCTTTACCGTTAAAAATGTTGTTTTCGCACTTTCAAAATACACATAAGGTGTTAAAATAAAATTTTATGAAGTGTGAATTTAAAAAAACCTTCCCCTCCCCCCTCACCGGAAGGTCACAACACCGGAACCTCCTTTTCTACAAATATACCTTAAGAGATATGAGCACTTGTTCATCTCCGCTACTTTGAAGCACAGCTCTTCTAATGAATAAGTGCTCATAAATTTTAACATATGCATTTTAGAGCACATGTTTACCGGACGTTTTTTCTTGATTTGATCCATGCTACTACTTATAAAATACGGAAAGCAAAGAGCTTGCAGTGGAAGAAATTTGCTTCATAGTATAAAAAAATTAAGAATTGCTCATAGCTCTTAACTTATGCGTCTTAGAGCTCATGTTTACTTAACGTTTTTTTTCTAATGTTCATACATCCCTCAGTATTGTACATCACAGCTAAAATCCCTGAATATTTGTTAGCAATTAATGGACATAATCACTGTGCTGAGTACGAAACACATTAAACTAAATTATTGTTTCTCTTGTGAAGTGTGAAAAGATTAGGTGAAATGGAAACAACACAGATGCAGCGCAAGAAAAAGTGGATTCATAAAAGACGAATATTGATGTCCAACCAGGTTTGTTTCGACTTCATCCTCCACTAACAATGGAGGAAGAAGCAGTGGACTTCAGAACATGTAAACTCGAACCAAAAAACACTGTAAGTAAATTGTACGTCAATTTTATAACGAAATATTCTTCGTAATCTATTAATATCAGCTTGTAGAGACATAATATGTATGTCATATTTTCGGAATGATAATAAAAGTTGCTTTATAAATAACAGTTAAACGTGTTGAGTGGAACATAGCTTGTAATTTGCAGAGAGCTTATGACAAAAACCAACAATAATTGCATTAATGCACAGTTACAGCCTAAATAACAAATGTGGTCATTTTATCAACCTTATCTCATTCCACTTTAGCACAAGGTTCCTTCTCATCTAATTATGGAAAGAACGTTAAAAGCTACCAAAGTAATAGACAGCAAACGCAAAATAGCTTATGTATTGGTCTAACTCCTACCTGAATTACATCTTTCATAGAAAATTATTTTTCTTCATGTCATGTCTTATTGTATTTTTCCTGTTTGTCAGTATACACACTGAGGCAATGACATGGTTAAGTTAGGTTAGTGTTGTTTAACGTCTCGTCGACATCGAGGTCATTAGAGACGGAGCGCAAGCTCGGGTTAGGGAAGGATGGGGAAGGAAATCGGCCGTGCCCTTTCAAAGGAACCATCCCGGCAGCAATGACATGATAGTAAGAATTTACTTTAATTTGTATACATTTCCATCAACGAGCGGCTACTTTAGTCAGACACCCGACCAGTGACCTGTCGTGTGACAATAACGATAAGCTCCATATGTTTACTATATTTAATTACTTGTTCAATATGCTGCTTTATTTCCAGAGGCTTCTAGCCATCCTACAAATTGAAAATGAAGTCTCTTCTGAGCTAAATGTAAACGTTGGCTTCTGCGGCCGTTGTCACAGTCAGTAAAATTCTTCTGGGTTTGAGGCCGCATTGTCATCTATAAAATTCCGACGTTTCGGCGACTGTTGCAACAGTCGGAAATTTATAGGTGACAATGCGGCCTCAAATGCAGAAGAATTCGACTGCCTCTTCTGAGCTGTTTTACAATATTCTGCGGCAAATATTTCACAATTATTTTCCACTAGGAAAAATTCTTCGTTTTATAGTGTAGTCATTCCCAACAGAGGTAAACCGATTAACCTCATTTTTAAAGCAACCGTCGCATACTGTCAGGCACGTTCGAAAATTATTCCGTTTGAATATTTCTACTTAAAATACACAATGGTGTTTCTGCAATCAACTTTCACTAATGTACAGACCCTAGTGCCCTTGATGATAGGGTTTAGTTTGCTTTCGCCTTGTGTACCACAGAGAATAAACAGACGTGAAACACGTTTTTAGGGCGTCGCATTTTGCAGCCTTAAATATTGTAAGAAAGACGTTCTCCTGCATGAACCAAAGTTGCTATTTATTATGTTGGATGACTAATTTCGTATTTAATCAGTGTGGACAGGCAAGTAGAGTGTGTTTCAAGCAACAAATACTTCGTCTGGACACGTAAACATAAGTCATTAAAAAATATTGTGGTAATTTCTTATGCATTCAGTATTACATTACTTGATCAACATGATATTGCAAAGAGTGATGTAATTCGCCAAAGCTGTTGATTTACACCACACTTTTCTTTATAAAATAAGCCGGGGTGACATACAATACAGAACAACTGGAACATAGTCACCATGTCATGTACACCTTCCAATGATTTCAAATAACGTAATGAAGAATAAACAACCAGAAATGGGAAGAAAAATGTAATATTTTCCAGTCAAAGTAGGTATAGTGCTACATACAGTTACATATATTCTGAATACACGTTATGATCTCAACTATTCAGTGAACAAAAAGAAAAAGAAAAAGAAAAATATTCTTCTCTCGAGACATGGAAGAATTCTTCAAATGTGGGAAAACAGATAGTCACTTTAGACGATTTAGCGTTCGTTCCTAATTCACATTGCGGATGGATTAAGTTCTCAAGGTACTGCAAGAGGAGGACAAGGCGACACAGATTATTGATTTGCCAATAAAGCGTAACCCAGTTTCCTCGGCGTCTTGTAGTTAACTGAAACGCTATTAATAACGTGTCGTGCTGGGGGACCTAATTCAGTCAAAAGCTACAGGGCGCATTAGGCTCGGGCTGACCCTAAATTATCCCAGCTGCCTGGTGCAGAGCTGTACACAGAGTTTCCACTGATTATACACCAACTACACTTACTACGTTCAAGTTCTCACCTGATACTTAGTTTAAATGTAATTATATCGACGTCCCACATTTCCACAACAAACAGTTTCCAAATTTTCATCGTTGTCATTCGAACTGACAGAGGTCTCAAACTTATAACAAGTACTTCGCTCTCGGTGGTGATGACAAGATTCTGGGCAATTACGTGTCGTCCATTTGTGTCTTCATCCATCAAAATCGACTTACTTATGTTCTGCTGGCCTTATCATAGAAAACAGATTGCAGCTTATGGTGTTAAATTTGTTAGTTGCTTACAGCCTTGAGCATTTAGGTCGTGCTTTGAAGCAAAATCTTACGTTTACCGATCCTCGCAGTGCTGAAGGGGACTTCAGTATACGCTATGCAACGCGCGTCCAAGTTCTTGGACTTAATTTTTTTCCGCCTATTTATTCTTTATACTTCACCAAGAACAGTTACACTGATTTTCCAAATTCAAAGTTTACCGGATCGAGAATGACTGGCTCGTAGACCTCTTTCGGCAGCCGAATTTGCGCTATTTGCTTAGACTACGCTATAACCGTTGTTCCCCTCGGCCAGACAGAGTAAAATGGTTATAAATTCTTCCCATAATGTGTGGTGGCTGTGGGCCTGGAATCAGCAGAATAAAAGTTGTTTCCTAAGCTGAATTAATTCTTTTTCTTTCCTTTTCTAGTTGTCCCCACTTCTTTAATTACTGATAGATTTTTAGATATTTTATATAGCAAGGATGAGTCCTAAAACAAAAATTAGTTTCTGCAGCACCAAAACATAGACGACTCGTATTTAACATATTCATCGAGTGATTATAAAATCTGGGGTCTAATTACTGATAGCCATTTTCTATATATCCTGCAACCTAGATGGTACTGCAACCCGTGACTACCAACAAAAACATGTAATTTGAGTACATCTAGCTTTCTATTATTCAAACATTAAAAAATGGCTCTGAGCGCTATGGGACTCAACTGCTGAGGTCATTAGTCCCCTAGAACTTAGAACTAGTTAAACCTAACTAACCTAAGGACATCACAAACATCCATGCCCGAGGCAGGATTCGAACCTGCGACCGTAGCGGTCTTGCGGTTCGAGACTGCAGCGCCTTTAACCGCACGGCCACTTCGGCCGGCTATTCAAACATTAAAAATTCAAGACAGATATAGTGATACAACGAAAGAATTTTAACATATTAATTAAAAGTAACGATTTATTGACTGTAAAACTATGTTACTGCAGGTTGACGTGCTTTTGTGCTGTTACTGGTATTTTTAAAGAGTCTTGTAATCCGCTTCGGCGAAGCTTACCATTCTCAGAGGGAGTGTCTGTCTGGTACAAGACTTATTGTGTCATGAATGTGTGATGCTATTACGATTTGCCGTGAATAATACAGAATATTGATCGTGGTATCTATATTACGATTTTGCTAAAAAAAAATTCTGTCACGTTGTTCGGCTTTTTTCCGACTTAAAAGACAGTATTTGCAGTTATTAGCGTGATCTACATATGCACTGCAAAGAGGCCACAAAAAAACCGGAAGAAACACTATTTTCCCCTATTCGTTTGCCCACATCCCGCCAAACATACGAAATAGTAAGATATGTGAGTGATTGTTACGTGTTTCGCTCCCGTTTTTGTGTCAGTTCAGAAATGTTGAATGGTAAGGAAATGTGTAGAAGGCCTTCCTGCTGCAATAGGCGATTGTCGATATTTTTTCTAGATTAATACAAAAATATTTCATATAAGCAACACTCACAACTACTTTTCATGTTTTATGTGTAAAGTGTACTTTCGGTTACGAATAAATAAATTGTGTATTTAACAATCTAAATGTGGCAACAGTCACCTTTATAGTTGCATTACCCAAACCAGAGTCTTAAGTGGATGAAAGCAATAACTGTAGCAAGAAAAAGGATCTCCCCAGCTGTTAATGCCTCAGCCCATTAGTATATAGAAGTACTTTTGTTGTCATTTTCATCTGTGGTTACCAAATTCAGGCAGACTATAGATGATCATAAAGTAAGTATTTTGAGATCAGGAACCAATGGTCGGAAATGAATATTTGAAGTACTAAGAGGTCATTAATGACAATGTGTGAGAGTCACATGACTGTAGATTACATTAGATTAGATGTACTTTTCGTTTCAATAGATCCATTGTGAGGAGATCCTGCAGCATGCGGGACATGTCCGAAAAACAAAACCGCTTCTGTTGCCGCCTCGACTTTGGATACAATACTTTGTAAAACAATGATGTGGACGTTTCCCACTGAGTTACATGGAGTATCTGCTGTATAAAACTGCAGTAATATCTGAAAAGGAAATGTTTTGTAGGATGCTAGTTCTCTGTTTCTTAGTTCAACATGAAGTAAAGGTATTTGAGAGAGCTTGTTGACGTTTTGTGTGACTTAGTTCCCGCCGGAGGTTCGAGTTTCCCCTCGAGCATGGGTGTGTGTGTTATTCTTAGCGTAAATTAGTTTAAGTAGTGTGTAAGTCCAGGGACCGATGACCTCAGCAGTTTCGTCCATTAGAAATTCACACAAATTTGAACATTTTGTGTCTTAGTAAACATACATTGGGACTGGCAGTCGGCACATAGAAGTGTTGTTATGTTCTTAAGCTGTTCCTATTAGATGTGAGCTTTTGTACCAATAAAAAATTATATAATCGTTTCCGATTGTAAGCTCATTATCCCAAAATACCCCGTTTTGGGTCCTCTACACATGTATATTCTGACGCTGAAGACCTGGGACAGCCTACTGAAATCTTTATCTAAAGACAGAAATTTCGACTGGGAAAGCATTCGAATCAGATGCAGTTATCTGTAAAACCGGTGACTGAGGGCGCACATGTGGTAGCAGTCTGTGGGCATATAGCATTTCCTGGAAGTAACATCAGCACCCGAGCCGGTTTCTTACATAATGAAGTTTTTACTATGAGAGTGAGTTTAGTACCGAAGTATCTGCAAAAAGAGAAGATCCTGCGGAGGCTCTCATAAAAAGGAACGGCGTTGATGCACACTCATACGGCTCCCTAACAAGCGCTGAGAGTTTCATGAGCCTTCTGCTCTTCTGCCGCGTGTAGCCAGAGATAATAAGACGCTGGCGGCCGTTCGCGTTTTCACACCACTTGTACGACGAGAAGGAGTGTTCCGACCACGGAAATAAGCGTCCAGTCCCAAGCTGCGAAACCGTGCCTTGTCTAACCGGCAGGGTTCGAAAATCCCGCGTCTTGCTTTACTTAGCTTGAGAGTTTAGGTACTTCCCTTAATCACCGTTAGACAGTATACATCATCCACACAGGATTAAAATGGTGTCTTTGTTACATTGCAGTCTTAGATAAAATACTAACACTGCTCACAACGGAAGTACGAACTCATCTTCGATAATGTAGGTTCAAATCTCGGCGTTTTTATCTTTAAATAACTAGCCTGTTCGAAGTTCGTGGTACTTCTTTTCTATACACACAGCACAATACCTGCTTGACGCTCACTGAATTGAATACTTATCTGTTTGCTTTCACTTTAACTGTTTTCTGTTTATGATTATCTTGTACTACACTATCTGCCTCACAGCAAAGTTAGTTCTCTTGAATACGTGATAAATATTGACCCTTTACTTCTCTGCGTAAATATTTGTTACTTCACCGAAACTTCTTTGTAAGTAGGATGCCAATCATCCTTCTGAAAAAAGAAAATTCTCCATTCAACAACATCTAGTTCTTTGTCAATACCACTTGCTCTTATACCAGCAAATATTTTAGCACAATCATACTACAAGGTAAATAAAATCTCAAGGTGAAATAACGCAATCAAGCACTACGTCTACAAACTGCACAACGAACTGGAATCTCTTAGAACAGTTAACAATCCCCTCCGGTAGGAAGTAATCTCCGGAAACACACCTCACAGTGTTTTACGTTATCTATGGAGAGAACTGTGCCCATTAGGAGTAATTCCGTTTACTTCATTTATCGTAACACCTGTTTGAATTGTTACTGCACCACGTTCATCCACGGAGGACAGTTTCTAAACTGTGCCCATTAGGAGTGATTCCGTTTACTTCATTTATCGTAACACCTATTTGAATTGTTACTGCACCATGTTCATCCATAGAGGACAGTTTCTAAACGCGTGTACAGAAGTTGAACATAAATTTATAAAAAAAAAGAAAATGAAAAGACAGGAGTAATCACCTCAAACGACCAAGATTTTCCCGTAAACAGAAATCCTTGTATGTGCATAAGGGATCCCAAACCTTTAGACTCAAATATATACGCACTATAGACGGTTAAAAAATCTTAAACTGAAATAAGCTGATGGTCAGCTCATGGTTGGGAACGATTATGTAGCTTTTTGTTGACATAAATAATTTATGCCTTACAGAAAAAGTCTAAGCTCAAAGAAAGTGTTCAAAGAGACGACCACCAGTCTCATTGCTTGCGTTGCAACAACGTCTAAAGTTTTGTCCCGTTCTCTGAAATATCCCTTGCATCTAATGTGCATTGCCATAGACAGCTAGGACCCAACCAACAAATTTTAGCCGTAAATTACCTTCTGCCGGGTTTCATTTGCCACCGATTTGATTTTGCCCATGTGAGAATCCCTGGCGGGAGGCGACGTTCTTCTCAAGGAACACTATTGGGGAATTTAGAGAACCGGCATTTGATTTTACTGGCGCCTTCATTCATTGCGCTTGAGGACCACGACGGTAGGATACGAGAAATTGGGGCACAACTAGTGGTAGAGAGTGCCCTCCGCTTCACGCAGTACCGTGGCTTGCGGAGTATCTGTGCAGATTTAGTTACAGAAATAACATTATGCAAGAGATTATTGTGAGATCGATGGTCATGGGGCAAATCATCCGACTCCATCCAACGACGAGAAATATTATATATATCGAAAATATCCTCTTATAGACAAAAGCAGGTATAACTACAACAAGATCATTCGAACGAGGTGGCAGAAAATACGGGGCTACTAGTTTATCTTATAAAACTGCAGCCCGTGAGCTGATAGAGAATCGTTAAATGTGTAGCTGGCGGCTACACGGGTAGCGGAGGCTGTGTGGCGTGGACTGGGCGGTTTTTTAGGTTAGAAGGCCTCGGGAAAGTACGGGATGGGCTGCAATCTCATAGGGTGCATGGCAAATACAGGACGTGCTTGGATTAAGGAACAGTCGGAATTGTAGTAGTAAATTGTTGTAGTTGTGCTGGGAAAGTCCCTGAGCTTCAAGCGCTAATAGAAAGCACAGAAGCTGAAATCGTTATAGGTACAGAAAGCTGGCTAGAGCCTGAAATAAGTTCTGCAGAAATTTTTACGAAGTCTCAGACGGTGTTCAGGAAAGATAGATTAGGCAGAATTGGTGGTGGAGTGTTTGTGTCTGTCAGTAGTGGTTTATCTTGTAGTAAAGTCGAAGCAGATACTCCGTGCGAATTGGTATGGGTGGAGGTTATACTTAACAGCCGAACTAAGTTAATAATTAGCTCCTTCTACCGACCCCCAGACTCCGATGATATAGTTGCTGAACAGTTCAGAGAAAATTTGAGTCTCGTAACAAATAAATACCCCACTCATACGGTTATAGTTGGTGGGGACTTCAACCTTCCCTCGATATGTTGGCTAAAATACTTGTTCAAAACCGGTGGTAGGCAGAAAACATCTTCCGAGATTGTCCTAAATGCTTTCTCCTAAAATTATTTCGAGCAGTTAGTCCACGAACCCACGTGAATTGTAAATGGTTGCGAAAACACACTTGACCTCTTAGCCACAAACAATGCAGAGCTAATAGAGAGCATCATGACTGATACAGGGATTAGTGATCACAAGGTCGTTGTAGCTAGGCTCAATACCGTTTCTTCCAAATCCACCAGAAACAAACGCCAAATAATTTTATTTAAAAAAGCGGATAAACTGTCACTAGAAGCCTTCCTAAGAGACGATCTCCATTCCTTCCGAACTGACTATGCAAATGTAGACGAGATGTGGCTCAAATTCAAAGATATAGCAGCAACAGCAATTGAGAGCTCCATACCTCATAAATTGGTAAGAGATGGAAGTGAACCCCCATGGTACACAAAACAGGTCCGAACGCTGTTGCAGAGGCAACGGAAAAAGCATGCCAAGTTCAGAAGAACGCGAAATCCCGAAGATTGGTTAAAATTTACAGACGCGCGAAATTTGGCACGGACTTCAATGCGAGATGCCTTTAATAGGTTCCACAACGAAACATTGTCTCGAAATTTGGTAGAAAATCCGAAGAAATTCTGGTCGTATGTAAAGTACACAAGCGGCAAGACGCAGTCAATACCTTCGCTGCGCAGTGCCGATGGTACTGTTACCGACGACTGTGCCGCTAAAGCGGAGTTAGTGAACGCAGTTTTCAGAAATTCCTTCACCAGGGAAGACGAATGGAATATTCCAGAAATTGAAACACGAACTGCTGCTAGCATGAGGTTCTTATAAGTAGATACCTTAGGGGTGGCGAAGCAACTCAAATCGCTTGATACGGGCAAGTCTTCAGGTCCAGATTGAATACCGATTAGGTTCCTTTCAGATTACGCTGATACAATAGCTCCCTACTTAGCAATCATATACAACCGCTCGCTCACCGATGGATCTGTACCTACAGATTGGAAAATTGCGCAGGTCACACCAGTGTTTAAGAAGGGTAGTTGGAGTAATTCATCGAACTACAGACCTATGTCATTGAAGTCGGTTTGCAGTAGGGTTTTGGAGCATATACTGTATTCAAACATTATGAATCACCTCGAAGGGAACGATCTATTGATACGTAATCAGTATGGTTTCAGAAAACATCTTTCTTGAGCAACGCAGCTAGCTCTTTATTCGCACGAAGTAATGGCCGCTATCGACAGGGGATCTCAAGTTGATTCCGTATTTCTAGATTTCCGGAAAGCTTTTGACACCGTTCCTCACAAGCGACTTCTAATCAAGCTGCGGGCGTAAGGGGTATCGTCTCAGTTGTGCGACTGGATTCGTGATTTCCTGTCAGGAAGGTCGCAGTTCGTAGTAATAGACGGCAAATCATCGAGTAAAACGAGGTGATATCAGGTATTCCCCAGGGAAGCGTTCTGGGACCTCTGCTGTTCCCAATCTATATAAATGACCTGGGTGACAATCTGAGCAGTTCTCTTAGGTTGTTCGCAGATGATGCTGTAATTTATCGTCTAGTAAGGTCATCCGGGACCAGTATCAGTTGCAAAGCGATTTAGAAAAGATTGCTGTGTGGTGTGGCAGGTGGCAGTTGACGCTAAATAACGAAAAGTGTGAGGTGATCCACATGAGTTCCAAAAGAAATCCGTTGGAATTCGATTACTGGATAAATAGAACAATTCTCAAGGCTGTCAATTCAACTAAGTACCTGGGTGTTAAAATTACGAACAACTTCAGTTGGAAAGACCACATAAATCATGTTGTGGGGAAGGCGAGCCAAGGGTTGCGTTTAATTGGCAGGACACTTAGAAGATGCAACAAGTTCACTAAAGAGACAGCTTACACTACACTCGTTCGTCCTCTGTTAGAATATTGCTGCGCGGTGTGGGATCCTTACCAGGTGGCATTGACGGAGGACATCGAAAGGGTGCAAAAAAGGGCAGCTCGTTTTGTATTATCACGTAATAGAGGAGAGAGTGTGTCAGATATGATACGCGAGTTGGGATGAAAGTCATTAAAGCAAAGACGTTTTTCGTCGCGGCGAGATCTATTTTCGAAATTTCAGTCACCAACTTTCTCTTCCGAATGCGAAAATCTTTTGTTGGGCCCAACCTACATAGGTAGGAATGATCATCAAAATAAAATAGGAGGAATCAGAGCCCGAACTGGAAGGTTTAGGTGTTCGTTTTTCCCGCGCGCTGTTCGGGAGTGGAATGGTAGAGAGATAGTATGATTGTGGTTCGATGAACCCTCTGCCAAGCACTTAAATGTGAATTGAAGAGTAATCATGTAGATGTAGATAGATGTAGATGTAGATCTGAGAATCACTTCAGAAACGGCGATCGATGCGCTGAGAACATCATCACAGTGGAAGAGGCCTCATTCTAGAATAATACAAACTACACGGACATCGGCACTGCAGTACTGCGCTAGACGATCCTATGACAGGTGTCAACTCTGGTTCAGAATTAACTGACCCATGTACTGTTTATTATAGGGTACACCTTCGAAGGGTGTTTTTCTCGGGCCAACGGAGTATTATTTGTTAGTGATTGTAGTCCCACAAAACCCAGCACCAACGGCTCATTGTATACTGTGCGTGGAACTCTTAGCCGAGGAACTCTGGTAGCCATATGTGGTTTCAGTCACACAGCTTTGCATATATATATGTCAACGGTGCCAAATTTGGTCAAATTAGGATGACGCCTATTGTGAAAATTTTCTGTGTACATTCGTATAGCTTTCTGGCCGTTGCGTCCTGTCGCACCATACATTAAATACATGTCTTCAAGTACATGTTGACAACCGGTCATTAACTATAAATGGTAGTAAACTCCACCGTGGTCATCGCATAGACGACTGCGTATCGTTTTTCGAGGTAACACCGCCAAGTTGTTTGTTATGAAACGAAGGGCGTTTAGTAAATTCTGTCCCATACGTATTACTCATTCATAACCTCCTACCGTTTTAACAGAGTGAATCCGGGAAGGATTGTAACCGGGGAATTATGCCAATTTGCTCGTGATACTTCACTGTGACAAGAGGGCGCACCATCCAGTGGTCCACAGCTTCCCTGAGTCCAAGTCCCGTGCGGCCAGCAGAAGGCGCAGTTGAAAGGGATATTTTTCATTTTCGAGAGCAAAAATACTGCAGTGTGTTTAAGTATTTAAATATGTGTGGCGAAATAGTCACTTATAGTTGTTTCTTGAAGTTCTCCTAGTGGATTGAATAACCGATGACGGAATAACCGCAGATATATTTAAAAACCATGATAGTGATTTATATACATTTCTTTCCAATTCTAGCCTTGTGTTTATCGTGT
This sequence comes from Schistocerca piceifrons, assembly GCF_021461385.2. Classification (NCBI taxonomy): domain Eukaryota; kingdom Metazoa; phylum Arthropoda; class Insecta; order Orthoptera; family Acrididae; genus Schistocerca; species Schistocerca piceifrons. The sequence continues at coordinate 561,624,626 of NC_060149.1, forward strand.
ACTCTATGTCTTGAACTACGTGTGTGTCTGGTTACTGAACTTTTGCTGTCACACTGGAACACGTAGTACAATTTGCATTTCACCCAGATACGCGGGATAGACACTAGTAACACCTTTCCTTCTACATATTTTTGATTCGCAGACGATGCCTAGAACATACTGAGAAGCATTCTAATCGAAACAACATTCTTGGTGGATCTGAAAAATAAGTAACCCACACACTTAATGAATATGTAAGCCCAGAAATTACGTATAACGCAAATGTTGCAGCTAAGGCTGTGACCTTTACCGAGTTCTAAAACATTACACCGATACCAAATGTGGAAGCACCCCGAAAAGGAGAAAGAAATCTGCATCTGTGTTGACAGACCAGGAAAAACAACAGATTTTGGAAACAGTGCAACGCAAAAAGACTGATACAAAAAAATTTTCTCCATTCACCAAACGAGGGAGAAAAGTAAATTCGACTCCTGAAGACAAATAGTGTGTTGTGTGTAATAGAAACTATTAAGAAAAAACGGACGGTAGGCGGACTGGATTCAGTGCGTTTATGTAAGAGGCGGCTTTATAAAACGTGCACAGATATGGCAGATATGTTTAACGACAGTGCTGTAGAACAGTAAATATCAATCGTGGGACGGTCGGCAATTCCAATGCAAGCTTTTATTTTGTATTACTTGAAAGTAAAGGTCTAAGGCGCTGCAGCCATGGACTGTGCGGCTGGTCCCGGCGGAGGTTCGAGTCCTCCCTCTGGCATGGGTGTGTGTGTTTGTCCTTAGGAAAATTTAGGTTAATTTTCACATACATTTGACATTTTGGACATTTGAGAGTAAAATACATAATAAAACTGGTGATATTATCAAATTTTGTTTTACAAACTTAGACTGATCTTCGGGGTGAGATGTCTACTAGTGCAAGCTCTAAAAAAATCACTTCGGGACATGAAATTTATGATTTTGTCATACAAATCGCTATTCACTTTGAAGGAATCTTGCTGAACAGCTGTGATTAACTTCGTTTCTAAAATCTCGAAATACCCATAATAACTTCATGTAGAATCAGAAAGTATGGCATCTTACGCAGACGTACTATACGTACATTTCCGAAAATTGTTTCTAATCTCAAAATACTCAGCTACCGATCCTCTGCTATCTGTATAATTTTGTCTGTAAGGGCTTGGGCACGCTATGTTGGAAACGAATACTACCTGCCTGAACAGTAATGTCACTCAAACATAACGAAAAATAATGGAGCTTACCATTTTTCCGAATTTTACAAATCAATGCCACAACGAAGACATTTTGATTCTATTTTGAATGATACTCTCCTTCGAAACGGAAATAATTCTCAGTACCGTCCGACGTGTCTTTGTCGTTTCAAGGCTTTTTGAATGGTAGAGGGAGGCATGAAATGACTGCCGTAGGACAGCACAAATTCAGCCAAGATTAAGACGTTCATATGAGGACAGACAACTGCACCACTGAATTTGAACATGTCCCCAGCACTGATATCTGATGAGCTTATGGCTGAATCAGGATACGGTGAGCACAGAGCTTTAGGCGCGTATTCAAGATTAAAACTCCTGGAGGATTAAAACTGTGTGAGGGACCGAGCCTCGAACTCAGGACCTTCACTTTCACGGGCAAGTGCTCTGTTGACTTTTTTTGTCTCATTTTTTTCGCTATTGTCAGTTCTATTTGTTCGCGGCTGACGTCCCATGACGCTTGTTCAAGTTCATTGTTGACCCATTAACTCAGTTTTTTTATTACAGAGGACAGCTAACCCTCTGATCGAACACGCTGAGTTCCCGTGCCGGCATCGACTCAGCTGCACAAGCACGACTCACGGCCGCTGTGCAAAGCATTACTGCTTTGCTTCTGTCAGTACCTCCTCTGCTACTCTCCAAACTTCACATAAGTCTTCCAGCAAATCTTGTGGAGCTAGCACTCCTCGAGAGCCTCGAGTTCGAGTTTCAGTCTGGCACACAGTTTTATTCTGCCAGGAAGTTTCATATCAGCGCACACTCGATTGCATAGTGAAAATTTCACTCTCGAAATATCTCTCAGGCTGTGGTTAAGCCATATATCCGCAATATCCTTTCTTCTAGGCGTGCTAGCCCCACAAGTTTCGCAGAACTGAAAATTTCACTCCCGAAATATCTCTCAGGCTGTGGTTAAGCCATATATCCGCAATATCCTTTCTTCTAGGCGTGCTAGTCCCACAAGTTTCGCAGAACTTCAGTGATGTTGAGAAGGTACGAAGAGCAGTACTGGTGGAAGTAAAGACTGCACGTTCCGCTCATGCCACCACAACCAGTTTGGCGAGGTCGACGTGCCTGTAAGCCCTGTACTTCTCTTTTGTCGACAACTCATGGCTGCTACATGAAGATCCTGAGAGCAACGGTTTCCTCGGTACGCCTCGACGCTGACTCGGTGGATCAGTTGTGCGAAGCCAGCAATCAAGAGGGAGTTTATCCAGTGCGGCATAGATGCGACGGCGTGGCACCGGGATACTCAGCACTATTATTATACTGTATTACGCGAACCTTATGTCATCTTACCGTCATCGGATGTCCGTCGCGAACGCCAACGTATCAAAGCCAATATTCTGTCCCGTCAGGGCAACAAATTACGAGGCGTGGTTGTGCGGTCACACCGTCAAGACACCACCGATGAGGAGTGTCCGTCCATGCTTCTTGTCATATACGACCTCCGTCGTCGACGACGTTCCCTCGTCTCATCCCTTAACATTCAAGATGGCAGCCGCTAATCGTTACCCACGATTTTACAATCATGAAACGGTGGCGGCGGCGGCGGTTCTCCCACTCGTCACCCACACCCTTAATAACACGGGGGCGGCTTACTTGGTGATAGCGATCACAGTGGACGAGGTGGCGACGAAATAATCCCCCAGTCTCTGGCGGCCTTCCGGTTGAATTTTATCTGAACTTCAGCGATGGACCCAGATGTCCCAGGTCCATTCATCTTTTTCAACGGCGTTCTCATACCAGGGCCTCAGCCGACAGGGGGAGTGGACCTCACCAAATTTCGCCTCTTGAAATTACACAAAGCAGATTACAAAATCTACGCGCTCTGCACATGCGTGCAGAGTTACCCGCAGTACTTTCTCAAGAAAAAACATCGCGAGGTTGCGTGTCCACCCTCCAGACGTTCACAGGTGAATGTCGGGACCTTATTGCACTGACTGCGTCCTGCTGCCTCCGTGCAGCGTTGACGTGGTTAGATTTCAGCAGCGGCTTCTACCGAGTCTGCCATCATTTTTTCTTCTTCGAATACGGAATGCATGTGGTTTCCCAAACCAGTAATAGACGCCATTTACTGCTTATTTTACAATGCAAGTCCATGGTCCAGCTGATCTGACGATTGCCTAGACCGATCACTGTCTGATGTACGGTAGCCAGGCATGCTCTCTTTCCACTATTTTGTACAAGATCACCACGAGCCTCCCATCAGAGGCCTCCTTACATAGCATAGCCACATGTTCTACTGCCCGGAGTATGTGGACGATCTCCTGTTTCTCGCACACTCTCCCACAGAAGTACACCATGCCATAGCATGGAACTAATATCACAGACAATTGTCAGATGGTCACCTCAACGTTATTAAATGGATGATCATGACAGCTGGACGCAAATTCCAAGACATGGGCCACTACCATGTCCTACTGTGACAATGGTCCGTTACCTGGTTATCGACTATACGGGCTCTACCCAGCGTGCCACAGCGAAAACATAGTGTTGAATGCTGCATTCAGCTCCAGTTCTTTACCACATTCGCCACTACCCCGCATGCAGCCTGAACTCACTACATATATGGCACCTAAATTGGTCCATGCCATCCAAGTATCCCTCTACCATGGCTCTTGGGACGGCAACACCAACAGACCCTTCGGTACTTCATTTCGGGTGGCACCATATTCAAAATACGATACTAGATCCTCACCCTTCCTCTTACAAAAGGTGGCCTTGGTCTCGTCCTTTTCCTGGCCAGAGCCATAGCATTAGGTATATACACCATACTGAGACATTGGGGGGAAGTTTCATCATTACTTACGAAATGTATCTCGGAAATCCACATGCCAGACTCACCTGCACAACCAATTAACGTGGCTCACGATATTCCACCGCTGTCCTATTTTTCCACATATTTCCTTGAGCTTGGTTGTGTACAAATGCTCTTGCAACAATGTGCCCACAGTGGGCGAAGGATTTTTATAAGTTGTTATTGATGCACACACCTCCATCACCGCCACATTGCATTGGAGGCACAATGTCCTGACTTACAGTGGCCGACAGTATGGAAGACTGTCGACGCACTTTTCCTTCCGTCTGACTTCATGCCATTTCTTACCACATTGTCAATGGCAAGTTTCCCAGCAACCAACAACTACACCATATCGGTCTGGCCGCATTGCAACTTTGCAGAAGTTGCCTGTGAGAGGGCACTGACGAGCACCACCTTACATGCACTACGAAATGTGAGGTCTGGTTCCTAACACAATGTATATTGCCTTACTACCCCCAACAGCAACAGTCCCCCAATCTCCTACTTCTCCCACACACTTCTCATTTTCCCTCAGCTAAGCAGCATCCTATCACTTGGCTACAAGGTCACTATTTTGCCTGCCTTTTCTGTGATCCATCACACTACACACTTGAATTTTGATGCCATATACTGGAAGCTCACGGTATGCACAAATGTCCTCCCACTCATCGTCGGCCATTTGACAACTATTTGAGCAATGAGATCAACAATCTCCTCCTCTAGATAGTGAGCACCCAATCTCCTATGTTGTTGACATGTTTGTGATCATTCTGGAACGGTGTAGCATTCCAGTATCTCCAGACGAGCGATCTGAATGTTCGCAGGGAGAGCAGCACACACGAATGCGTATTTCTTTTTTTTCTGAATTTCAATTTTGTTTCATGTGATTATCTGCCCATGATGTCGTTGGCCTGTCCTATAAAGCTGACTCAATCTGGTCTCGAAGATACTCATACTCAGAAAAATCAGAACACCTTGAACGACTAGAGGGACGTTCGCATTCACAAGACATGCACATAAGTATATTCTGCAGAAATTATTAGCATTTGAACGTTGTCTGCCCGTGGATTCAATGTCAACATCGAGATCATGACGCAACACCACCTATAGGTAAAATGTTCCTGCAACTCTCGTTGTCGCTATAAACCGAAGGTTATGGATCAGTCTGACTTAAGCAAACATAGAGGATGACTCGCAGATGTATGCACGAACAGTGCCATCAGATCAGTGTGTTTGAAAGAAGGTGCATTATTAGCAGGAGAGAATCTGATGCATCCGTCCGGGAAACTGCTCCTCGTGTGGGACGAAGTGTTTCGGCAGTGTAACGGGAGTGGGCAGAATGGTTCAAGGAAGGCCGTAGATCATGACGAGATGGGTCAGGTCGCACAACCGAGACCACCCCCCGAGAACATCGACACCTATTCCGAATGGTATCTGAGTACAGATCTGCTTCCTTTTCGGCTCTGGCGCAAAAGTGCAACAGTGTAACACTTTGCACACTCTCAGTGATGACAGACCATCGCCGTTTACTACGACGTGGATTACGTGCAAGTCGTCCATTTCTCCTCCTACCTTTGATAAATGTGCAAAACATACTAGACGGCAATGGTCTATGGAACGATGTCGCAGGGGACAGGAATGTCATCAGAACGTGTTTTTGGACGAATCCAGGTTCTGTCTGTTTGAAAACTATGGCCGCATATTGATTCGCTGCAAACGGGGAAGTGGCATCACAGTCACTGCATTAGTAGAAGACATACAGTGCCAACTCAAGGCCTTACGTGTGGGGTGCTATAGGGTACAACCGTAAATCGCAATTTGTGCTTGTCCAGTGTACTGTGACTATTGTGACCAACGGAAATGACATCCTGCGACCTGTAGCTATACACTGTCTGCACAAAACCCATGGCGCCATTCTTCACCAAGCCAATACACAACCACATGTTGCTGCATGAACACGTGTATTCTTGGCGTCAAAGAATGTCAGGCTTTTGCCCTGGCCTACCTGATCATCAGATTTGTAGTCAATCGAAAATTTGTGGAACATGGTGCAATCACAAGTGAAGTGCTGTGATCCAGTGCCAACCACCACAGAAGAACTTTGGAACCAAGTGGATGCAGCATGGAAGGCTACACCACAAGACGCCATTCGTGCGTTATACACATCGATGCCACCATGCATGGAACAAGTTATCAGCACCCATGGCGGACCCTTTGTCTACTAGGCAAAAGGACGCATGCTGAAGCGAGATGACTGAAATGCTAATCACTTCTGCAGGACACACGAATGTACAAGTCCTGTGAATATGAGCGTCCTATCTCTAGCCATTCAAGTTGTTCTTTTTTTTTAACATGAGTGTATATTAAAAATTTAAAAAAATTTAAATAATAAAATAAATGGAAATAAGGAAACCAATGTAGTCAGTTATCGTCATATAATTCCTTTCTAGACCCATCAGTCATAGCAGAGAAAGAGGGGACGTCGCAGCCAGGCTTTGGGTTGTGAGCTTTGCTTGCTTTGTGCTCCTGCCCTCCGCACCACTCTTCAGTTTTTGAGATCAGGTAAAAACTGTTTGTAGGTCACTTGTTTGCGAAATGAAATGGCTCCAGGTTCGAGTCGCAGTCCAGCATACAATTTTAACAGGCCAGGAAGTTTCATATTAGCGCACCCTTCGATGCAGACTGAAAATTTCATTCTGGAAACTACCCCCGGCTGTGGCTAAACTACATCTTCATAACATCCTTCCTATCAGGAGTGCTAGCACGACACGTTTAACAGAAAAACTTTTTAACGTTACACTTATTTAGGCAACCTATTCAGTCAACTAGGGCTGGTAATGGGGAGAGGTGAATCTGTTTGCTCAACAGGGTGGGGTCTGTGCTGTGAGGAGGCCACTCGATTGCTCCATACAAGCTCAGGTACAAAGGCGTTCAACATGTGTCCAGACATGGGTAATTCCAGAGCAAAGAGAATTTGGACAGCTGTTGTTTGCATGGTCGGAGTGCAGATGAGGTACCAGTACCGGTGCATTGGAAATTTTCTGTTTACAACTCTTATTTAATAATAAATCACAGTTCCATAGTAAAGCAAATCTGAAGACATCTGCGATCTCAGAAAATGGAGGCACATTCATTGAAACAATAATATTTTGAATATCTTAAATATTACAAAAGTTAATAATTTATAGTTACTGAACATACAGACAATAAACCTGGAAATTGACAATTTATTAATGCTTCATGCTATTTCAATGAACACTGCCTCGGATGGTGATGTAGCTCTATTGCTATCATCCCTGGAAGCTATACACGCGTATCTATTTGTTTTATTGATTTATTGCGTTTTTATATCTTTTTAGTTATTTTAATGTCTGTCAGAACACCATATTCTCCACAGTAACCCAGTAACTGACTGCAGCATGAATGCCTCATATCTTGTCATATTTGTATAGTTATTCATTTAATATTTTGCTATCGTTTCAGTAAATTTATTTCACTGTTGATTACAGCTGATGTTATACACCATTGTAACTTAGAAGTGGTCAATCGCATGTTTTTGCTGACATCCATTGCAGAGAGTGCCAATAGACGCTTCTATTGAGTGGGTCTAAGTAACTGTTTAATTAATATTTAACAAGATATTACTGTCAGTTAACACAAGTGCACATGACCTAGAATGCTGGCTTACTTATTTCTGAAAAAAACTATTGTTTACGCTGATTATAAATAGTCTGAGACTGACCAAATGATTATTACATTCCCTTTATTAAACATGGTTATATTTTGTTAGTTTAGCATTGGCAGTGGTGAATTTGAATCAAATTGTGTCTGTTGAGCACAAGAATGTTGTATATTTGGTGGAGTAGGTTTTCAGCCGATGAGAATTAGGTAGTGGGGAACACTACTGGAATCAAGTGAAGACAGGAACATTTTGATAGGTGCTCTCAAGGGAGTGAGTCAGGACACCTTACGTCGATACATGGAAGAAGGCAGACTTACCTGAAGTAACGTGTGACATTCAGTCTTGTAGGTTACTGATTCTCGACGGTGAGCGGCAGCTGGAATACATTAACTTTTGGAGGGACTTCAACTTTCGTGATGTCTGAATGTGCTCCAGTTCACAACTTTAATTTATTATGTTTGCATTATAGAACTGAAACCCGACAGAACATGAATATGTACTCTTTGTCTCTTGTGTGTTGCAGTGTAAATCGTCATGCTGAACTCTGAATTAATTTTAGCTGGCGCGTATTTCGTTTATTGTGTTCACTAAATTGACTTAGTTTTCGCGCATCTACTGTAACAATTTAGTCTGCGGATTGAGCTGCCATTTTTGGATCTCACTGAACGCCATTTTATTGTATTTTAAAAAGGTTATCTTTGTGGATCTTCTATAGCTGATAATTGTAGGACCACTTTCCGTTCATTTTAGGTTAGTTACTTGAATAAACGTTATTCAGTTTAATTCTCCTGTGTCGTCTGCAACAATTTCTGATGACAGAACAAACCTTTTTTATTAATTATTCATTTGTCTTTTATTTAATAGTACTGATTGTTTTATTGATAAGCAATTCTGGCCAAGGGACAGACTATTTGACCACAGGATCACTAGTACATATTATTATATGTAGCGAGTTTAGATGCAGGGGATGAAAGCAGACGTGTACGGCTCCTCCTTATGGCTTAATCGAACTATTCTTTTTAAACACAGCTGTGCGTAGCCCTATTACCTAGGTATGTCAATACGGAGGTAAAGTCATAGCTTTGTGAAATTTTGAAGGTAGGAGGTGAGACAGTGGCGGAAGAAGTAAAGTTGTGTGGAATGGGCGTTAGTAGTGCTTGGGTCGGTCGTCGGCGGAGCAGTGCGGACGAGGCTGTTCTCCGCCCTGCTGCAGCGCCCGCTTTGAGGCGCTTACGTGCTACAGCAGCTTTTGCGCCATAGGATATCTTTCGAAGTAAATGGTCTATTCATACCGGAAATCGACGATAAAATTCAGCTTCTCGAATGAAGATACAGGGTGTTTCAAAAATGACCGGTATATTTGAAACGGCAATAAAAACTAAACGAGCAGCGATAGAAATACACCGTTTGTTGCAATATGCTTGGGACAACAGTACATTTTCAGGCGGACAAACTTTCGAAATTACAGTAGTTACAATTTTCAACAACAGATGGCGCTGCAAGTGATGTGAAAGATATAGAAGACAACGCAGTCTGTGGGTGCGCCATTCTGTACGTCGTCTTTCTGCTGTAAGCGTATGCTGTTCACAACGTGCAAGTGTGCTGTAGACAACATGGTTTATTCCTTAGAACAGAGGATTTTTCTGGTGTTGGAATTCCACCGCCTAGAACACACTGTTGTTGCAACAAGACGAAGTTTTCAACGGAGGTTTAATGTAACCAAAGGACCGAAAAGCGATACAATAAAGGATCTGTTTGAAAAATTTCAATGGACTGGGAACGTGACGGATGAATGTGCTGGAAAGGTAGGGCGACCGCGTACGGCAACCACAGAGGGCAACGCGCAGCTAATGCAGCAGGTGATCCAACAGCGGCCTCGGGTTTCCCTTCGCCGTGTTGCAGCTGCGGTCCAAATGACGCCAACGTCCACGTATCGTCTCATGCGCCAGAGTTTACACCTCTATCCATACAAAATTCAAACGCGGCAACCCCTCAGCGCTGCTACCATTGCTGCACGAGAGACATTCGCTAACGATATAGTGCACAGGATTGATGGCGGCGATATGCATGTGGGCAGCATTTGGTTTACTGACGAAGCTTATTTTTACCTGGACGGCTTCGTCAATAAACAGAACTGGCGCATATGGGGAACCGAAAAACCCCATGTTGCAGTCCCATCGTCCCTGCATCCTCAAAAAGTACTGGTCTGGGCCGCCATTTCTTCCAAAGGAATCATTGGCCCATTTTTCAGATCCGAAACGATTACTGCATCACGCTATCTGGACGTTCTTCGTGAATTTGTGGCGGTACAAACTGCCTTAGACGACACTGCGAACACCTCGTGGTTTATGCAAGATGGTGCCCGGCCACATCGCACGGCCGACGTCTTTAATTTCCTGAATGAATATTTCGATGATCGTGTGATTGCTTTGGGCTATCTGAAACATACAGGAGGCGGCGTGGATTGGCCTCCCTATTCGCCAGACATGAACCCCTGTGACTTCTTTCTGTGGGGACACTTGAAAGACCAGGTGTACCGCCAGAATCCAGAAACAATTGAACAGCTGAAGCAGTACATCTCATCTGCATGTGAAGCCATTCCGCCAGACACGTTGTCAAAGGTTTCGGGTAATTTCATTCAGAGACTACGCCATATTATTGCTACGCATGGTGGATATGTGGAAAATATCGTACTATAGAGTTTCCCAGACCGCAGCGCCATCTGTTGTTGAAAATTGTAACTACTGTAATTTCGAAAGTTTGTCTGCCTGAATATGTACTGTTGTCCCAAGCATATTGCAACAAACGGTGTATTTCTATCGCTGCTCGTTTAGTTTTTATTGCCGTTTCAAATATACCGGTCATTTTTGAAACACCCTGTACATGTCCCCAAGCGCTGGAAGAGGAACATGCTAAGGATCCACACACACACACACACACACACACACACACACACACACACACACAAAATTACGACGGAGATTCACTCCACCTGATACCTCGTGGTCAAGGAATATTTTCCGGCAACATGTAGACTGCACATCATTGTTCTAGCTGACTCCCCAATGTGCATTTGCTGTCATCCGATTGACACGGATTAATATCGCCTGGAATTTGGATCTTACACGGATGTGTGAAGATACTGGCCTTCTATATCCGAGTGACGCCCCACACGAACAAGCCAGCAATGCTCCTTCGCACAGTGAAGACCCACTTTTCCCGAGTAATGACACATGTGATTAACTGGATCGAAGGAATTTCAGTGTATACTACGAGTTTTCGGGACGCTCTCAAAGAAGCGCTAGACTTTTGGACTTTCTTACAGGAAGGATATTCAGATATCGCCGGACCCTTGCTAATTACTTAAACAGTGTATTCAAAGAGCCCCCTCGCAGCAGAGTTGTACCGGATGAGAGAAGCTGATTCTGGTGGACAGTGATCTGAATTTCGGATTGGGCAATTGAACAAAACTGTATTCCAAGAAGACGTCACCCAGTTTTGGAAGAACGTCGAATATTTTCTGATGTTTAGAGTGGTCGTCGTTCTTGTGTAATACAACCGGAAGTTTGGGCTAATTTGATTGTGTTTTCTTTTATATTGTTTAGTAATAAATTACAACACTGTCCCACAGGTTTCATTTTGTACAGTAATTACATTATGCACACCATTGTTAGGTCCATGATTTTCCACATTGTCACCACTGTAAAATTTTTGTAATTGTGAAAAAAAAGAATACTACTACAGTTTGGCAATAAAAGAGTAAAAAAATTAAAATTTGGTAAAGCATTTGCCCTTAAGAAGCAAAATTTCTGAGTTCAAGTCTCCGTACATCACACAGTTTTAATCAGGCAGGAAGATTTCTCTCAGCACACACTTAATTGCAGGTGGAAACTTTCACTTTGTATTGAAGATGTTTACGTCTGTATTTGCAGCTCCATTCTCAATCCACCTAACAGTGTGTGGCGGAAGATACTTCCGGTACCACTACAATATCCTTCTCTCAGTCGTTTCGTTCACGAGTGATGGAAGGATGAACAACTGTCGACGAACCTCCATATGAGCCCTAAATTCTCTGATTATCTCATGATGGTCATTTTGGGAGGTATATGTGGAAGGATGTAATAAGTTTCCCAATTCTTCATGGAAAATATGGTCACACAAACGCATGAATAAACATCGCGCCGCGTGGGATTAACCGAGAGGTCTAGGGCGCTACAGTCATGGATTGTGTGGCTGGTCCCGGCGGAGGTTCGAGTCCTCCCTCGGGCATGGGTGTGTGTGTAAGGCTTTGAGCTTATTTAACATTACAGTGCTCAAACGCGCAGCTATTCATTGGACCACCTCTCTCTCAACTATCAATTCAACTTCGTAAGAGTCGTATACTCATGAAAGTGTGAGCCTCTTCTTTCGTGGATAATTAACTTTCCCTTAAGGTTTTTCTATTGTGTCTAAGCATTGTATCTGTTTTCCTTACAATTAGAATTAAATGGTCATCCCTCTTCAAAACGTCTCTCTCTCAACAACTAATCCTTCTGGTTTTACGGCTACTGGAGTTTCTAGTGACATATATATAATACCGAATTCGGAAAGCAATGCATCTCATCGCGTACTTATCACCTTACCAAGGCTACTCCTACAGTTTACCAACACCTCATTAATACTTTTCTCACCTTCAAGAACGTAAGTATTTCTTACAGAGCACTTTGGATGACCTTTATAAGGTTTCAGAAAGTAATTCAACAATCACTGTAGGAAGTGGTTCCTCTACCATAAAAAATCACCCTGTGCACGCCATTGTCTTCCGTTGTGGTGGTAGAGAGCTACCGATTTATTTTAATCAAAAACTAAAATGTCTTTTACACTTCAAGGCTTTTCTAATGACATGGTAACACTCTTCATCCTAATGCATCTACCACAGAGAAAATGAGACGCGGTTTCACAGTAAGGAGGGTAATTTCTACAATATAACATTTATTACAGAAAAGGTCGCTGTGACAATTTTACATGTGAAATGCATTTATTGATGTACTTAATGAACGGATATGAAATAAGAAGACTTGAGATGCTACGGACGGCTGGTACATACAACTTATATGAGGCGCAGTCGAACGAAAACCGAACAATCGTTACAACGGAACCATGAAATGGTGACATTCAAAAGTAACCACCACATGCATTAGACATTTATCCCACTGGGAAACGAGATGACCGTTTTGTAGAACTTGGTCGGCCGCTGACGTGTACACAACCGCACCCAGTCTTGCATTACCTCGCCCGACTGAAACCGACTTTCAAGCATGTATTTCTTCAGGTCGCCAAAGATGTGAAAATCATACAGTGAACAATTCAGGCTGTACAGAGAATGTTGCACTGTAACCCAACCAAATAGTTGAAGCGTAGCGTTCGACCGATCGTAGTTTGGGAGCAACAGGAACTTGGGTGACCAGCTTTGGATTTATTTGACGAGGGACATGTGGGATGATTGCCATGTTGGCTTCGCCGTTTGCCCTCGGGGTCGAAATGGTTGCTCCACATAAGGTCATGATGACGTTCGTCTTCGACTGCAGTGTCCCTCTGCTTGTTGAATTCCTAAAACATCCAATGACAGTCAATGTACAGCGCTACAAAGACATTCTGTAGAAATTGCGACACGATATAAAGTAAAACGCCCAGGAATGCTGCCAGTCTGACGATTTGGTTGAGAAACAATGTAACATCCTCCGTACAGCCTGGATCGTTCACCGCGTGATTTTCACATCTTTGGTGACCCGAAGAAAGATATTCGAGGAAATGAGTTTCTGTCGGACAAAGAACTGCAAGAGGGCGTACGATTCTGTATTCGTCAGAGGCCGACTGCGTTCTTCGAAACAGGCATGGGTCGTCTCGTTTCCCAGTGCAGTAAATGGCTTAATGCGTGTGGTGATTGCTTTTGAATGGAATCAGTCCATGGGCCCCATGTGGTTCGCGTTCGGTTTCCATTTGACTGCCTCTTACATTTTCGCCTAACATTTGATTCTATTCCCAGTTGCTACTGTTATTAGTACTTCTGAATGTTTTTCCGATCATCTCAAAGTGTGGTTCACTTTTTCGACTCTATTTTTCATTAGTTGCAACAAACGATTCTTTATTGTCATTCAGCTCCTTATCACATGGAGACATTGAGAGCGACAAAATCCAAAGAAACAGAGAGAAAACTTCTTTGTATGATGAGACTTTTGCCTGTGATATGACTAGTGTGAAGTCAACGTTGCACGGAACGGATACTATATATTTTCACTGTGAAGTGTACAGCTGTTTTATTACTTTTGCGTTGAATTATTATGTAGGAGACACTGCACGAATCTCAATTTAAAATGATTTACTATCCAATAGTTCTTTGCTTTCATGTAGTTACGTACATGCTACGCGAAACGTCAATCATGATCTTTTCTGCTTGCATCTTGTGAGAATGTAAAACTAAGATATAAACTATGAGATTTGGTGCTGCTGTTGGAGATACGAGGAAGTGATATTCACTGTTTAAATGGTAGTAAAAGATGAAATTATCGTGTGGCGTGGATGGCCGGGAGGTCCCGTCCGGGGAAATTCGGCCGCCGGGCGCAAGTCTTATTTCACGTGACGCCTCATTGGGCGAATTGCGCGTCGGTGATGATGAAATGATGATGTGGATAACATAACACCCCGTCCACGGGTAGGGAAAATATCCAACCCTGCCGGGAATCCAACACGCGCCCACCGCATGGTAAACAAGCGCGTTACCACTCAGCTCAGCAGACGGACTAATAGTATTAGCGTTTCTTACATCATGAGTACTGAGAATTGGGTTTTAGACACCTTAAGATGAAAATACCTTCCAGGTTCATAGCATGAGAAAGTAAGTGAAGCACTCAGAAGATGTGTCTGATACCAGTGGAATTTCGTTCATGTACACACCATCGGCGGAAATGTAAATGACTAGAGTTGAAATTCTCTGTCACAAGCAGAACTGCTACAAGTGTGCATTAGTGTCCTTCATGTTGACCGTTGTTAAGAGGCTTGGTGGAGTATATAAGGGGCGTGAACAGCGCCAGATGTTAATTTTTCTCTGTGAATGACAACGGAAATACTGATGGGCCAAAACATTGTGACCACATGCTTGATAGCTTGTCTGTCCGTTTATGGAAAGAAATACGTCACTGATTCTGCATATCAGGAATCCGACAGTTTGATGGTAGGTTTGTGGAGGTATGTGGCATTATAAGTCTACGAACATTTCATCTAATTCGTTTAAATAACGGGCCGCTGATTTGCGTTTGTAGTGAAGGCGCCTTGTAGCGATAGGTTCAAAAGGATTTACAACAGGAGAATTTGGTTCCAGAGACATCAACGCGAGTTAACTACAGTGCTCCTCAAACCACTGTAGCACATTTCTGGCTTCAAGACATGGACACTTATACTGCTGAAAGATGGCGTCGCCGTCGGGGAAGACATCAAGCATGACGGGATGACTGTGGTTTGCAGCTGTCAGTGTGTCTTCGATTAATACTACACGTCCCTTGCAAGCGCAGGAAAATGCCTCCCACAGCATATGCTGCACCCAGCAGCCTGCGTCCGTGGCGCGCTGCAGGTTTCGAACCGCTGTTCACCACGATGACGGCGTTTGTGGACAACACCATCAACCTAATGTAGCAAAAATTTGATTTACCCGGAGAGTCGACTGTCGAATCTCGATGGTTCCGTGTCCACTGCAATCGTAAAAAAAATGGCTCAAATGGCTCTGAGCACTATGGGACTTAACATCTGAGGTCATCAGTCCCCTAGAACTTAGAACTACTTAAACCTAACTAACCTAAGGACATCACACACATCCATGCCCGAGGCAGGATTCGAACCTGCGACCGTAGCGGTCGCGCGGTTCC
The DNA here is from genome assembly GCF_021461385.2 of Schistocerca piceifrons. Lineage (NCBI taxonomy): Eukaryota > Metazoa > Arthropoda > Insecta > Orthoptera > Acrididae > Schistocerca > Schistocerca piceifrons. Next base: position 561,640,270 of record NC_060149.1, read on the forward strand.
AGACTGAAGCGCCTAGAACCGCTCGGCCACACCGGCCGGCACTGCAATCGTAACTGACGATGTCATTAGGTCAACATATGAACACTTGGGAGTGGTCTGCTGCGGAGCTACGTGTTTAGAAATTTACAATGAACGGTGTGCTTCAAAACGCTTGTGTGTGTACGAGCATTATACTCTTTCGTAGAGATGCCGCAGATCAACATTTGTCCTACTTTATAGAGCAGAGAAGCCTCCAAACTCCACGTTCTATGAAGAGTCATAGATGTCCAACCATTTAGCGCCTAATGGCAGTTTCACTGTCCTTCTACCTCTTTCCATAGATGGTGACGACAGTAGCTCGTGAACATTCGACCAGCTTTGCCGTTTCCGAGATAATCTTTCACATCTCTGGGTAACAGTAATCTACCTTTTGTCAAAGTCCCTTATCTCAGTGAATTTCCCCATTGGCTAGGGTGATCCCTAGCCCTTGTCTGGTCCACTTACATATTTTTGCTACCGCGTCACGTGCTCGCAAGGCCACCAGGTGGCGTTCAACATCGCGGTGGGGAGTAGTCATGTTTTGGCTGATTGGTGTATTAATCACTGATCTGATACAGCATTATCGGCACCTGACAGAGTTTGAGAAAGGCACCTACATTTGGCCAGCTGGTCGAACATCCAGATTTGTGGATCATGTGACTGTGCCCCGATGTTGGACTGCATGGGAACGTGAGGACAGCCGTACTCATCAGCAAGGTTCTGGTCGACCACGTCTAATCACCATAAGGGCAGGTCACTTTACTGTGCACCAAGCACATCTTAACACTTTTACCCCTGCGCCTGCCGGCCAAGGATAATTAGTGGTAGACTCCCTGATATATTCCGCGTCACCCCGCACTGCTGATTGGAGACTGGTAGCTGCCTGACTAGGGAATTACCATCCTGGGGGTAGTCTTCCATTAAAACTACTAAACATCGCTCTGCGTTTGGAGTGATGCCATGATTGTGAAGCAAGGAATGCTGTCTGAGTTCAATGATGAAGCGCATCTCTGCACTACTCCCGTATGGCGCTAATCTGGTGAGAAGTCCCACTCTTAAAATGAATGGGTGATGCAGACCGGTTTCACTATGGGCGTCATGGCGTGGGAAGCCTTCTGGTATGGTTACGGGTCACAGCTGATAGGGTGGAAATTCTAACAACGCAACGGTACGTTCTAGTGTAACATACTGGGTGACACTATCGTCGTGTTATTGCAGTGCTTGTCCACACATGGTACGTGTCTCCATGAACTGCCTGTCTGATATTAAGGCAATTCCGCGCCAAGAAAGATTCCCAGATCTTACTCTGAGAGACAATGTGTGGGAGAAGCCCGGATGCCAACATCGTACCAGTACCAGTGTTCAGTATTTCGAGGATTAGTTACTACATTTGTGGGCCAGCTTACGTCAGCTGATAGTACAACGGCTTTGTGACATCATTTCCTACGAGTCAGCGCAATAATCCAAGCCAGAATGGGTGCAACGTCATACTGATAATTGGTCTCATACAGTGATGTTCCTCGTAAATCTGACTGAACTTTGTAAACACTGAAATAATATTACATGCGTTATCAATCTCTGAAGTTTCTTTTCTTTTGCTTTTCCTGTGGATACTTCCCTTTTTCTGTCAGGTACTGTAGACGATTGGGATTTGTAGGGAATAGTATTAGCTGCTCTTGTAATCTAGTTGCCTCCTCGTAGCTGTCGGAATTCCAACACGCTGGCTTCCATTTGAATTGGTGGTAATATTTTCTGGAAGATGCATGGAGGGTGTCGGTCGCTCATTAGGCGCTTGCCGGCAGAGAGAAACCTCACATGTGGCAGTAATTACCTCGGCGTGTTTCCAAGCTAGGAAGCCACGTGGCCAGTAATGAGCTCGATTTCTGTTCAGAAACGCGCCTCGCATAAAGCACAAGTTTTTTCAGTTTACAGTCCTGTCTGCCTGTACGAAAACAGTGCACGAGTAAAGGCACAGTTTGTTGCCCATGTAATGCCTACATAGAAGTTCAGACATTTACTTGTCGTTTATCAATACATTACATCTACTTTTTCTTCTTACAGAATGGAAGTAATATAATCATTTTCCGCTGCAACTGTACGCTAAGCAATTTTAATGTTTATCCTGATCGATAGAGAAGTAATACAGATTTGACGTGCGCACGTAGTTTAGTTTCCGCACACAGCAGTATTAATTTCATTATTCAACCGATGAAAGTCACAAAAACTGATGCAATAAAAAAAAGAGATGCCAATAATTTCTGTGTGTTTAAGCTTTTGCAAGTGCCTAGTGACTGCCGCAGTTGGCATGAGTGTCCACGTGGTCCTGAAATACAAACTGTGTGTGTGCATGTGTGTGTGTGTGTGTGTGTGTGTGTGTGGCTCAATCGAAAAACATTTTGCCAGTCTCTCAGCTTATAGTAGTGCAAAACAGGATCCGATTCATTCATTACTCTGTTGTGGATTAGTAGCAGATTCGCGATACCCAAGAAAATCGAGTTCCAATCACTGTCTGACACAAAATTTAATTTAGTCCATCAAATTCATCTCCATAAGAGATTTAAATTCATTTTACTACTGTAGAAGATAATGATACTAGCAACAGAAGTGCTTTGATCAGGATTTATCATGTTGAAATGAAGTGTTCAAGTGTAAATTTTTTTCCTTGAATGTAGTGACAAAATAAATCAGCTGGAGGTTGGTGATAAAGCACGCTGAACCTCGTTTTTCTACTGCAAGTTCTCGTTATTGCCACTTACTCAGTGCTTAAGTGGGTAGCTCTGGTTCACTGGAGGGCAAATTCATAGCTGATTCTTCTCCACATGAAAATAAGGAAACCACCTAATTTTTCATGTTCTTTCCCCCCTGTTTACCTTTGTTTCATTTCGGTGATGGAGCAGCTTTTCACTAAGACTATTACTTGCTTACTCACTTGTACGTTACTCAGAAACACACATCTCATCGCCTATGAAGATATTTGACAAAATCTTGATATTAGTTCACTGTTCTGGCAGGTCCAAAGGTTCTAGGTCACAAGATGTGACGTTAAAACAACCGTTCCCACGTAACTGTTGCTACACTACTGGCCATTAAAATTGCTATACCACGAAGATGACGTGCTACAGGCGCGAAATTTAACCGACAGGCAGATGATGCTGTGATAGGCAAATTATTAGCTTTTCAGAGCATTCACACAAGGTTGGCGCCGATGGCGACACCTACAACGTGCTGACATAAGGAGCGTTTCCAACCGATTTCTCATACACAAACAGCAGTTGACCGGCGTTGCCTGGTGAAACGTTGTTGTTATGCCTTGTGTAAGGAGGACAAATGCGTACCATCACGTTTCCGACCTTGATAAAGGTCGGATTGTAGCCTATCGCCATTGCGGGTTATCGTATCGCGACATTGCTGCTCGCATTGGTCGAGATCCAATGACTGTTAGCAGAATATGGAATCAGTGGGTTCAGGAGGGTAATACGGAACGCCGTGCTGGATCCCAACGGCCTCATATCACTAGCAGTCGAGATGACAGGCATCTTATCCGCATGGATGTAACGGATCGTGCAGCCACGTCTCGATCCCTGAGTCAACAGATGGGGACGTTTGCAAGACAACAACCATCTGCACGAACAGTTCGACGACGTTTGCAGCAGCATGGACTATCAGATCGGAGACCATGGCTGCGTTTACCCTTGACGCTGCATCACAGACAGGAGCGCCTGCGATGGTGTACTCAACGACGACCCTGGGTGCACGAATGGCAAAACGTCATTTTTTCGGATGAATCCAGGATCTGTTTACAGCATCATGATGGTCGCATCCGTGTTTGGCGACATCGCGGTTAACGCACATTGGAAGCGTGTATTCGTCATCGCCATACTGGCGTATCACCCTTTGTAATGGTATTGGGTGCCACTGGTCACCTCTTGCTCTCATTGATTGCACTTTGAGCAGTGGACGTTACATTTCAGATGTGTTAGGACCCGTGGCTCTACCCTTCATTCGATCCCGGCGAAACCCTACATTTCAGCAGGATAATGCACGACCGCATGTTGCAGGTCCTGTACGGGCTTTCTGGATACAGAAAATGTTCGACTGCTGCCCTGGCCAGCACATTCTCCAGATCTCTCACCAATTGAAAACGTCTGGTCAATGGTGGCCGAGCAACTGGCTCGTCACAATACGCCAGTCACCATTCTTGATGAACTGTGGTATCGTGTTGAAGCTGCATGGGCAGCTGTACCTGTACACGCCATCCAAGTTTTGTTTGAATCAATGCCCAGGCGTATCAAAAAATGGTTCAAATGGCTCTGAGCACTATGGGTCTTAAATTCTGAGGTCATCAGACCCCTAGAACTTAGAACTACTTAAACCTAACTAACCTAAGGACTTCACACACATCCACGCCCGAGGCACCAGGCGTATGAAGGCCGTTATTACGGCCAGAGGTGGTTGTTCTGGGCACTGATTTCTCAGGATCTATGCACCCAAATTTCGAGAAAATGTAATCACATGTCAGTTCTAATATAATATATTTGTCCAGTGAATACCCGTTTATCATCTTCATTTCTTCTTGGTGTAGCCATTTCAAAGGCCAGTAGTGCAATTCTCTTATTCAGACTAGGTTTAGAGGCACCTAACGAGACAAACCAGCTACCGCCCCCCCACACAGTTGAAAGAATTTGTCGTTCTCGATTACGTCTTGGATTGAGTCATTAGATATGGGACCAGTACTATGGAATTTTCTCTTGTATATACCTTTTACCCAATTATTTTTCGATACATTTGCCCAGTTACTGGCGTCCAACAATCTGCTCTCGCTAATGCCCAGCAGTTCACTATTTTTACCCAGCTGCCACTGACCATTCGCAGGAAAGAATACATTAGGCTTCAGCTAGGATATTTCATGCTAAATTCCTGCATTGGAATATAAAACGAAAGTCTCTTCAAAGCATGATGAATGGGGACGGTGTATGTGTAAGTAAGGTAATTGAAATCATACCTATACTTTCTTGTCATCTCTGCCTATCAAATGGTGTTCAAAACTTCCACCTTCAACGTCAGTGAATTATTGTATTTTCTATAGACAAATGCGCACTTACCCTCAGCTGTTTCTCTATAGTTCTTAATAATGTACTCTTGAACATTTTAGTCACGAACTAGCGATTCCTGCCTCCGTAGATGTCGGCGTCTGTACGGTCCAGTAACATTAATGTGACCACCACTATGCTCGACGTCAAGACAGACGGCAGGTGGCAGTTCTAGCAGTTGAGGGTATGTAAAGCGTGTCGAGGCGCGCGGGGGGGGGGGGGGGGGGCGGGGGGAGTTGCGGCGGCGCGGAGCACAGTGGAGTCTTTGTCGTCATGCAGTAGCAGAGAGATAAATAGGCCTTCCAAAACTGAATGATCATTGGCATTCGGTCAAAAGGTGGAATGATATCAGAAACGGCTAGGTTTGTAAACTGTTCGCATGCCGCAGAGGTTAAAGTATACCGTGCATGACAAAATAGTGCTATCCAAAACCACTAACTGTGGTGCACCAAGGACTACAGACGACAGGGGTAAGCAGTAGCTGCAGAGATGTTTACAGGCAAATAGATGTGCAGCAGTTTAGCAACTGATCGCCCTGACGAACCAAGTGGCTACCAATAGTGTCTCCTCAACGATTTTTAAGCTAACATTGCTGTGTGTGCGCCTGGTTCACACACCCATGCTAACATGCTATCTGCTGTTCATCGGAGAGGAAAGCTAGAATTTGGGCGGCAGTACCATATCCAGACGTCCATTGAATGAAGACAACTGGTCTTTTCAGAATCACTTTTATGTTCCATCGGACAGAATGTCATTAGCATGTTCGACGTGAAACGTCTGAAAGAAAACACTTAGCAACAATTGGCGGAAGGATCCAGGCCAGAGGAGGGAGCGTTATGGCCTGCGGAATGTTTACGTGGCACTCCGTGGATAAACTCGTTATTCGGAATGGCACAATGGATCACGACATACATGCCTGTAACCTAAAGGGCCATGTCCACCACTAAGTGGAGTTTTTTTCTCCTTGTCATGATGGCACCTGCCAGCAGGACAGTGTAACACGTCGTACAGCTGGCAGTGTAAGTGCGTGGTTCGAAGAGCGCCAGGATGAGTTTACCGTACTACCCTTCCAGAACGCCATTGACTCCCTTCCTGCACGTCTCGCAGCGACCCACGCTGCATAAGGTGGTTATTCAGGTTTTGGACAGGTGGTTACATTAATATCACTGGACAGTGTATATTTAGTCAAACCTCAGGAACTGAAACAGGTAGACAGACTAAAGTGATCAACGCGGTTGTAGTTTGTTGTGGTCTTCAGTCCAAAGACTGGTTTGATACAGCTCTCCATTCTACTCTATCCTGTGGAATCCTCTGCATCTCCGAATAACTACTGCAACCTACATCCTTCTCAATCTCTTGGTCTCCCTCTACGATTTTTACCCTCCACGCTTCCCTCCAATACTAAATTGGTGATCCCTTGATGTGTCAAAACGTGTCCTACTAACCTATCATCTTTAGTATTCTTCTGCAGCACCACATTTCAAAAGCCTCAATACTCTTCTTCTCTAAACTGTTTATTGTCCATGTTTCACTTCCATACACGGCTACAGTCCATACAAATACTTTCAGAACGGACTTCCAGCCACTTAAATCTATAATCGATGTTAAGAAATTTCGCTTCTTCAGAAACGCTTTCCTTGCCATCGCCAGTCTACATTTAATATCCTTTCTACTTTGACCATCATCAATTATTTTGCTGCCTCAACAGCAAAACTCGTCTAGTACTTAGTCTCTTTTCCTAATCTAGTTCTCTCGGCAGCACCTGATTTAATTCGACTACATTCCATTATCCTCGTCTTGCTTTAGTTGACGTTCATTTTATATCATCCTTTCAAGACACTGTCGATTCCGTTCAGCTACTCTTACTTTTGCTTTCTCTGACAGAATTACAATGTCATCGGCAAACCTCACGGTTTTCATTTCTTCTCGCTTGATTTTAATCCCTACTCCAAATTTTTCTTATATTTCCTTTGCTGCTTCCTCAATATAGAGATTAAATAACATCGAGAATAGGATACAGCCCTGTCTCACTCTCTGCTAAACTATTGCATCCCTTTACTTCCCATCGACACTTGTGATTGCCATCTAGTTTCCGTAAAAGTTGTAAATAGCATTTCGCTCCCTGTATTTTACCCCTGCCGCCTACAGAATTTGAAAGAGAGTATTCCAGTCAACACTGTCAAAAGCTTTCTCTAAGTCTACAAATTCTGTAAATGTAGGATTTCCTTTTCTTAACCTGTCTTCTAAGGTAAGTCGTAGGGTCAGTATTGCCTCACGTCTTTCCCGAGGTCAGTTTCTACCAGTTTTCCACTCGCCTGTAAGGAATTCGTGTCTATATTTTGCAACCGTGACTTATTAACTGATAGTTCGGTAAGTTTCACACCTGTAAGCACCTGATTTCTTTTCGTATATGTTGCTCACCAGATAAAAGAGTTTTGTCATGGTTGTATCTCCCAAGACTATCTGTAGTTCTAGCGGAATGTTGTCTACTCCCAGGGCCCTGTTTCAACTTAGGTCTATCAGTGATCTGTCAAATTCTTCACGCAGCATCACATCTCCCATCTCATCTTCATCTATGTCCTCTTCCATTTCCATAATATTGTCTTCAAGTACATCGACCTTGTGTAGACCCTCTACATACTCCTTCCACGTTTCTGCTTTCCCTTCTTTGCTTAGGACTGGTTTTCCATATGAGCTCTTGATATTCATAGAGGTGCTTCTCTTTTCTGCAAAGGTCTTTTGACTCTTCCAGTAGGCGGCACCTATCTTACCCCTAGTGATCTATGCTTCTACATCCTTACATGTGTCCTCTAGCCATTCCAGCTTAACCCTTTTGCCCTTCCTGTCGATCTCGTTTTTGAGAGTTTGTACTCCTTTTCGCCTACTTCTTTTATTGCATTCTTTTATATTTTCTCCTTTCTTCATTTACACTCAATATCTCTTGTATTAGTCAACGATTCCCACTAGCCCTCCTATTTTTACCTACTTGATCCTACTCTGCCTTCACTATTTCAACTCTCAAAGCTACCCATTCTTTTTCTGCTGTATTCCTTTCCACTGTTCTTGTCAATAGTTCCCTAATGCAGTCTTTGAAACTCTCTACAACCTCTGGTTCTGTCTATTTATCTAGGTCTCACCTCCTTCAATTCCTATTTTTTGCTGTTTCTTCAGTTTCAATCTGCAGTTCATAACCAATAAATTGCGGTAAGAGTTCACATTTCCCCAGGAAAAGTCTTACTGTTTAAAGCCTGGTTCCTAAAATTCTGTCTTATCGTCATATAATCAATCTCAAACCTTCTGGTATCTCCATCCCTGTCTCACGTATACAACCATCTTTAATGATTCTTAAACCAACGTCAACACGGTAGACATCATAATAATTAACAGTATGTTTCTCGAATATCGTAGAGAGTAGAACACAAGTTTAAATGCAGTCTTTCCTTCAGAACTTTCCATATTATCATATCGTGGAAACTTGCTGAACTTTCGAGAAGAAAGCGAAACCACATGCTTCGTAATTACTTTAGGACATTCATCATACTAACTAAAGGCAATGCTTTGATCTGACTTTGACTCACTGTTTCATGTCGCAGAAAAATGATTACATTGTTCGATACGCTCAATACAAGCATTGTGAGATACGGATACAGGGTATTGTGTTTCGTTTGGTTGCAATTGGAGATACCTCTTTAAGGAGTAGACTACATTAAACCTGTCCACACAGCCGTAAGCCATGAATTATTAACGTGCATTACTAAGTAAAGATAATTGTGTTACGAATAATTGGAGAACGTCGTTCTGTCGTAGTGCAACTGGTAACGAAAGGAAGGGAAAAGAAAATTAGAGTTTAACGAACATTCGACCATGACGTCATTAGGGATAGGGCATCATCTCGGATTCAAGAACCATGAAGAAGGAAATCGGCCGAACCGTTTCATGGGAACCATCCCGGCATTGCCTTTAAAAGGTTTATGGGAACTACGTAATACGTAAATCAGTATATCTACAAGGAGTTTGAATCACCGTCCTTCCGAATACAAATCCAGTTTGTTACTATTTTGCCACACTCCAAGTCGAGTAAGGGAATCCAGTAATTTGAAACAGGCAAAATCTGGAAACTACGTTACTTAACATTAGTTTGACGGTTTGCAGTGACAAAGGCGTGGTCGGATGTTTCGCTTCCCTCTTGGTTAACAGCAATTTCCGTCGTTGTCAGTCCGGGATGAGACGGGGCAAACTAACAGGCAGCGGTGGCTACACTGGAAGCCACGCGGAGGCAGCAACAAGGGGCCCTTGTTCTGCGGACCGCTTGCAGACTAATTGGGATATTTCTGTCCTCTCCCGGAAATTTACAGCCAGCGCGCGTTAATATTAAAAGCACGATGCCTAATTGCCTATTCAGAATCGTCTAGAGTCGTCTCATGGCACAGCCTCGTTGTCCTGAGTAAAAGTGACGGCGAGAACAGTCTGAAATCGACGATGGTTCCCTCAGTTACATTAATAAAGTGGAATAACCACTGCAATCTGTAGCGATCTATCAAAATTTATCGCTGCATTGTACATGCGAGAAATGGAAATGGTCCGTGCTCTTGTTTTCCTTAGTCAATCATCCACTTCAGTGGGTATACATATAAAGGTAAACATCTAAACATCGAAGCAATAAATTTATCAGAACGTTAGAAACTAAGTAATTGAGTCACACAAGTAATTTCTGGGAAGTGAATACAATCCTTGTTTTGAATTTAAAACCTATATGCAGTATTTCAAGAGAGAAGTTAAATGAGTAAGATCCAATAGCTTGGAGAACTTTTATTTCTAAAATTTCTAAAATGTAGTTTTAGAGTTAGACATAGGTGCCTTTGGTTGAAGCAACTTACTTATGCTTTAGTACATGAAAATTACACTAAGTTGAGATTAAGTTTCTAGATACCTCAAAACCGACTTCAGTACACAGTTCATCTCATTTCTACAAGTAGGTCCCCTCATAATGTTTCAATGTTACTTCACGATGGTGATATATTATGGATAATTGTTCAGTTTGTTGTATGTTCTCGCACTAACGACTTGTGGATATTACTGAACGCATGACTCTAGGAGAAGCAAACGGTACGACTGAAATTAGTCAGAGATTAAAAATAAGTACCAGTCAAATTGAAATATTCGAGGTTCAACACGTGAAGGGGTTGCATCTGCTGGTAACTGAAAGCATCGGACCACTTTTTACGACATTGTCCTTCTTTCCAGAGAAAATGGTTGTTAGTCTTTTAGTGATAATATTTCAGGAAATAAATATTTGTTTCCTGAGATACAAGCCATGTTGTGTAGCGTTGGAGATATTTTTGCATGTGTATGTATTTTGAAATTCATTGAAGTGCTTGTCGTAAAACAGGCCTATTAGAACCGTTTCATGTTAATAGGCTTTCAATGTGAGCACTACCAGCAGCTGGGCTGTTAACGTTCTCTAATAAATAAAGGTAAAGATAATATGATTAATTGTGCTATGTCATAAGTTATCTACATGTACTGTAGCACCGTCAAACTTCTGTGTGTTATGGTAACATGCCTCAGGAAGAAAGAGGAGTTTTTATACTCATCTAAAACATGTTTATGCATGTACCTATCCAACACCTACATCTACATGCAACCCCTGCGGGTTCGGGGGTCAGAAGAGGAGCGAGGTATTCCTGCCCGTTGTAAGAGGCGACTAAAGGGAGTCTCCCACTTTTCGGCCTAAGATGGTGTGGTCCGATTTTAGGGTTTGACCCCTACAGCTGGAATTTTTCCGAAGTTCTGGCCATTTGGGGAAGGATGCCTTGGTGGTGCATCATATATCTCTCGTGCGCTAAGATCTTCTGCACCTATTATTGTCATGGCACTTCAACATCACTCATATTCCAGCTGTTTGGGCGAGTACACCTTACGGGGTGCATTATCTCTATCGATTGTCCGCTGTCTTTTGCCCATGGCGTTACCTGATTTCCACGCACCCGTTGTCAAGCATGGTTGCCAGTCCGTTGTGGAGGGCTCGTCATGTATCCCCTTGGTCGTAGCCTCCTAACTATCCAGAGATTTATCATACAATGTTGTCCTTCACGGGCGGTATTGTCTTCACTTAAAACGTCCGAGCTGACTGCGGGAGACATCCTCCGAGATAAAGCAGCGAACTACAAAAAGAACCCGAGGAAGAGCTGCCTATATAATAATATAGGCAGTAAAGAGGGCGCCACTGCCCATCACGTGGCCTCAGCTATGTGACTGTCTCTGGTAATGCCAAAATTCTCGATTGAAAGTAACCGATCATCACGTTTTCGGTGCAATGCTGACATCCAAATTTTATCCAGTTTAACACCTTCCTCTTATGTCCCTCCCAGAGCGTCACTCACCAGGACGCATGCCTAGATGGTCTCTTACCAAGGCTGAGTGGGGCACCTTCACCTCTGCTACCACCGTTGCATCTATGTTGCATGGCAACAGGTGATCCGGACCATCACTACTATCATTGTTGCAGCAACTGATTTTGCAATCCGTTGTTGCTGAGGTTGCCCTGGTGGATGACAGTTCCTTGGTGGTCGATGAAAATCGCTGCAGCCATTAGGGACTGTAGATGGGCCCTTCAACGTCGTAAATGGCACCCATCCCTGGAGCACGTAATTGCCATCAAACGGCTCCAAGCATGGGTCTGTCAGCTCATCAGTTGACGCATGCAGTAGCGTTGGAAACGATACGTCTGCACCACAGAAACATGAACCTGTCCATTCCAGGTTTGGACCGAGTTCATACGCCTTTATGGATATCAGACCGCTGCAGGTATACCTGGAATTTCCAAAAATGGAGCTGCATACATTGATCCAGACATAACTGCAGAGCATCTTGCCAAGCATTATGCTCACACTTCTTCATCTGAGAATTACTGGAGCGCCTTTCGTCTCCAAAACGTGCAGATGGAACGACATCGTCTATCTTTTTCTCCACTTCACCCAGAGCCGTTTAATGCTCCATTCAGTGAGTGCCCTAGCCAACTGTCCTGACACAGCACTTGGGCCGCACGGCATCCATCACCAAATGATTAAACATTGGTCAGTGGATTATCAAAGCCCCCTCCTTGCTGTCTTCAGCCACATCCGAAGCGTTGGAGAACTACCGTCACCTTGGCGAGAAAGTATCATTGTTCCAGTGGTAAAACCAGGTAAGAACCTTTTAGATACGGATAGCTATCGTCCTGTCATACTCGCCGACCTTCTGTGGAAGCTCCTCTATCGTATGGCCAGCCAGTAGTTGTGTTGGCTCCTTAAGTCTTGGCGCCTTCTGGCTCTGTCCCAGACTTTCGCCAAGGTCGCTCCACCACAGACAACTTGGTATATCTGCAGTCTGCCATCCTTATGGTCTTTTTCGGCGTGAAAAATGTATTGCCGTCTTTTTTGAGCTGAGAAAAGCCTACAAATACTTGCTACTTTGCACAAGAAGTCTCCAGAGCCCACTACCGATATTTATACAGAACTTTATGTCACTCCTTACTTTCAGAGTTCGAGTAGGTGCCTCACACAGTTCGCCCCATACCCAAAAGAATGGGATTCCACAGCGCTCTGTACTAAGTTGCAAGCTTCTTACTTCCCTTTGCTAAAAGCCGCGTGCCTTCGCAAATATGTTTCCTAACAGAGTCTGGACGTCTGGGTGCCAGTGACCTGTCCCATGGAAATTCGCAGATAGCTAACAGTCGTCTCATCGGCTTCCTGCCTAACAAGGGCCCATCCTTTGCTGTATTTCCGGTCTTCAATACTCTTCCCAATGCAGTGGCGACTCCTTGGCACTAGTCAGCCTACTTGGACACGGCCGCCGACCGACTTACGCCATTCAACGTGTCTGCATAATGGGATCACAGAACTCGGCAGTCCGCAAATGTTTTCACCAAGGTTGCGCAGAAAAAGCTCTCCCCTCGACCCGTAGACACTGTACGCTTTAACTGCAGTCATTTAAATTGGCACCCTGTTCCTTTGAATGCAGGTAAAGCTTACCGCTATTCTTTCACTAGAGCACAAAATCAAGAGCTTCAACTACTGCTCACCACTTCATCATCATGTGTGAAGTCAGATCGTATCCAGGTATAGCAACCATGTAATAAAGATCACTTTCCCTAAGAACATTAGGCAGCATAACAACGTATTAGAAGTGAAAGTGCCCTGCAATCTCTCAAAGTCTCCCTGTTCCTCTCAAATTTATTCCTGGGAAGTGTCACATTTTAAAAATTAGTTTGACATGGAACGGAATAAATTTTGAACCTTTGGTTGGGTACCAGCCGGAGTGACCATGCGGTTCTAGGTGCTACAGTCTGGAAGCGCAAGACCGCTACGGTCGCAGGTTCGAATCCTGCCTCGGGCAGGGATGTGTGTGATGTTCTTAGGTTAGTTAGATTTAAGTAGTTCTAAGTTATATGGGACTGATGACCTCAGTAGTTACGTCCGATAGTGCTCAGAGCCATTTTTTTGTTTTTTTGTTGGGTCATTATCAAAGAAATTAACATGAATCAATATTAGTTCACCATAAACACCCGCACATTGTTATACCCGTCTTTACCACATTCAACCAGGGGTTATCCATACACTCTCCGCTGTATGTCTACAAAATTAAAGTGAGAAATAAAAGTGTGATGCGTGATCCATCGGGTCATATTCTTGAAGACCGAGACTTAAATGGCAATTACTAAACGGTTACAGGATCATGCAGACTTTTATCTACTCATTCATCCTGAAATTGGAGCCAGAGATGGTTATTTCCCTTACCAGAATATAATCATGTTGTCTTGATGATTCTCTCCCCATGGAAAATTACTACCCCTGCTCAATTACACAAATGGCTGCATTCATTCCTTGACAGAATATCGATCACAAACGTTGTCACATTCACTCAATATAAAAGATCCTTAGTTTTCATTTCGCATGTGTCATTTGTTCCGCTTATTTCTTTAATATGTGTCAATCTGTTCCTCTGGTCCAAAGATGTAAGTGTCAAGACAATAACACAACATATAAGTGACATAAAAACAAGTGAATCTTCACACAAAACGAAAAATAATACATGAGTTCATTAAGAGAAAATAAAACTTGATAAGAAAACACTGATAATACATGTATTCTTGCAAAAAAAATGAAATCAGTAAGGCACATATAAAACAAACTTAATTGGAAACAACAAATACCTCCTACAGCTCCCATCTCAAAGGTCTTTAGGGGGTCCGATGTTTTATTAAGTTTACAGTTGTGACACGATTAAACACAGCACTACACATGTCTTGTAACAGGCTAGATGTGGCAGGTATGAAGGGTGAGTTTGCGAAGATGTGTTACCCCTATTCTTCGGCGTGTGGAGTACAGGCAGCACCGTTGGTGTGGCAGCACCTTGTCTGTGGCAGCAATCGGTGGCATCTCGATTAGTGACCGTCTTGGATGACGTGGTAGTCGCCGCTGTCGAAGACCATTCATGGGAACACTGATCGATACGTGACTCCAGACACGTGAGTACCTCCATTCAGTTCTCCGCAGGCAGCCGCATCCCAATGGCCCGTGGTCACCCTTCCATTCAGAGGTAGGTCCCTAAGGGCCTGAGAGTGGGAAGTGGCAGCAAAAGTGCTCGCGAGGTCGCAGGGCACCAGCCCTTCGTTGACAGCTTGTGACGTGGAGGCTCGTTCGCACCTGCCTCCATTCACGTAGCCCGATGATGTCATGTCGTCCATCTGCCCTGTGGTCACTATGTGGGCCACAGCCCCGTGGAGAGAGCTGCGTACCCTCCGTCTCACAGGGCTGGCAGATGACCTTCACTGTCCTGTCTGCTTGGCGCCAGGTCTGCCCAAGTGCTATGCCCGTTCCATTGTCAGCGACCTCGCCCACTGCCTGATACGACGCCATCAACTCAACTTCCATAGTCTGCACAGTGCTTACATGGAGATTTAGTGTCGTGTTTTTACAAATATGTTAACAGCATAAATACAAATGGTTCAAATGGCTCTAAGCACTATGGGGCTTAACATCTGAGGTCATCAGTCCCCTACACTTAGAACTACTTAAACCTGTCTAACCTAAGGGCATCACACGCATCCATTCCCGAGGCAGGAGTCGAACCTGCGACCGTAGCAACCGCGCAGTTCCGGACTGAAGCGCCTAGAACCGCTCGGCCACAGCGGCCGGCTGCATTAATACAGATAGAATTATAATGAAATTATAAAGTATTGCTTTACATGATTACTCCAAGAATAGAAAAAAGTAAAGTCGTTAACAGAGCTCTTTTGACAAAAATTAAATTTTATTCTATTCTACAGTACTTATTTGATTTTACTTCAACAATAATTTTAAATGATCAATTTTCTGTGTCTAAAACTTTATAATCTTAAGTAGTGGTGAGGTGTTGTAATGTTTGATAGTGTAGTATTAATTGCCCACAACCTTTCATGCGCTCAAAGTACTAAGCTTGCTTAGAGTACACATTCATTTCAGTCATTCTCATTCCATCTAAGTCTACTACTTATTCATGTAACTCAACTACTATAAAAGCTATACAAACTAATAGATTTCCCATTACTTTTTGTTGTTATGGTGGCACTAACGCAGGTGTATGGCGTCTATCTCGATGAGTGCAAACGTCACTAGTCTACTCTCTCTCTCCAATGTGGCAAAACACCCGCTGCAAAAGTCTCTTTTTTGCTGAAACTGACACAATATTTTCTCAGGTTGGTGTACAAATTTTCCACTCCAGCTCCTTGGTGAGAGATTTCGCCTGATGTTATGCAGCCCACATTAAAGAACTGTCATACGGATCCTACTTTGTGACGATTCTCGGTCGCAATCTGCTGGGGAAATGAAAATGCTCCTACAGCGTTTTCGATGGGAAGTGTCTGATCTCCCGCGCTACAGCCCGTAATTGGATTCCTCTATGTTTCATCTCTGCTGACATTAACTACTGGCTATGAAGACAACATTTTCGCACAGGCAACGAGCTATAGATGAGCGTAGAGAATTGGTGGGAAGCACAGGCTGCTGCCTTCTATGACGAGGGTATCGGAAAGTTGGTACAACGTTACGACAAATGTCTAAGTCGATGTGATGTCTATGTAGAGCAGTGGCTGGAAGCTGTAGCTAACTGTTGCAGATAAAAAATATTTCTGATTTTCAAAGTGGTTTCCATTTCGTGATCAATCTAAACTTACTTTCCGAATAGCCCTAGTATTACTGACATTTGACAGCAAAGCTACATGTCTTCTGTTCCTCTCTTTCTCACAAATTGATGGTGTGGCTCTCTCACTCTGCAAAATCATACCAAAGTGACTCGCACAAGCCGGCCGCGGTGGACAAGTGGTTCTAGGCGCTTCAGTCTGCAACCGTGCGACTGCTACGGTCGCAGGTTAGAATCCTGCCTACGGCATGGATGTGTGTGATGTCCTTAGGTTAGTTAGGTTTAAGTAGTTTTAAAGATCTAGGGGACTAATGACCACAGATGTTAAGTCCCATTGTGCTCAGAGCAATTTGAACCATTTTGAGTCGCACATTCCGTGCTCACCCCACATAGTACAAACTATCGACCAAGATCTACCATTCAGGCGCTCGCGAACTACTCGCGGAAGGCCACACGAAAATCATCGCACAATAGTGCGGAAAACCACATGCGAAAACCACAAGCGAATAACCACAGTAAGCGACAATCGCATAAGACGCGATAGCTCATCAGTGTAACCACACTCGAATAAAATATCACATTCGCGAGAAACATCGCATCAAAGGCGACATCCAGAGACAAAAAACACACCAAAAATACATCGCGCCACTCACGGTGACAATAATCAGCCCACAGCGAAGACACTTTGAACTGGGCGAAGGTCACAAACCATGGCGAAACACACAAGAACGTCAACACGCCTCTTGCGTAGAACATCCATGGGCCTCGCAGACTGATCTCAACTACGCCCCCCTCTCACACACTATGCTACGAATCATACACCGTACCGGATCGTACAAGGGCGTTTACTGCAATGCACCTACAAGAAACAGAAGAAATTTGATTGTAGCTGAACTCCAAGATGTTACGAGAAGAATTCCGTCCCCAATACTAGTGCAACTGTTTCGGACTCGAAGGTACAAAAATTCTATCGTTTTTGTGACACCTGATTCTGTCGTTCCGTGCAAACTGTAAAACTGAATTGAGAACATACTAATTCGCACGAAATATGACTCAAATAAACAACGAAGTTTCCGTCGTGTAATCGGTACATTTCTCTCTCAACAGTTTTAATTAGTCACCTCTGGGATGACCAACTCTACATCTATAAACTTGATACATGTTACGAAGAAATACTTGTACAGTGAAATTCTAACAATTCCTCACTCTTACGACTCGCAGTAATGGGAGATGTTACTATGCTAATTACCATGGTGGAGTTACAAAAAAAATCTAAAGAAATTATTGTTGTGTTTAAAACTATTATAACTAAACAAAACATACGCTACTTTGCTTAAGCTCAGCTGTCACCGACCATTAAACTTTCTGTAGCCTGTACAGAATAGTAATCTACCAGTAACGTTTCTTCTAGACCGTCGTATCCACGCGTAATACCATTGATGAGCCTAGGTCAGAGTTCAGAAGCAGATGCGTTTTATGCCTCTTCTGCATTGACGTTGGTTGACATTTCCTCGCGGCCCTCGACTTGGGTTGCAACCCCGAATCTCAGTTTCCTCAGCCTGACCTGCAATTCCGTTTGCTCTTTTGTTCATACGCTCCCATCTTCTTTTATCATTGAAACCGGATTCGTGGTTTCGCCATCCATTGTTTTGTGGTCCGTAGCCTTCATTCCTCCTTCCATTTCAGCCTGTGTTGCGTAGTACATAATTATTGAGGTTCCCATTCCAGTCTCTTCGTTGGTCAGATTCACATCTCCCGAAATTTCCCGACCTTGAATGGTTTCCGTAAGGCGTTCCATTCCGTACATTTCCGTTCCTATTATTGTAATGTTTATATTGTGCCCACGACACAGGGACTACTACGTATGTGTCCGACTTTCCTCTGTGTTCTTTGATATTCCCTGCTCGGAATGCGTACTCTAATTCGTAAAGAGTGTTACGGGAAGTACTGAGATACACATCACACCTACCAGCTAATACTTGTTGATACGCTGACGAAAGTTTGGTGCAACAGTGACGTATGCTTTCACCGGTTCGTCAAGATACTGGTTCATGTCAATCATTGCCTCAAGGAACTTGATTGGGATTTTGTAGCCTGAACTCTCGGAATATTTGCCAACAATCATCTCGTATTTTATGGTCTCTAGCGTCTCTTTGGACCAGTAGATATTTAAGAAGCTTTCCTTGAACTCCTGGTGACTTCTACACGTCGCCGATATTCCGCGCATTTTCTCCGCAACTGACTCTTGTAAGTGTCCGCAAGTAATGTCTAATTTCTGTTTTAAAGACCAATTTGGAGGTAAAGACAGGTCAGATTGTGATATCCAAGTAAGTGAGTGAGTAGAATTACCCTAATCTCGGAAAATTTCAGATTTTTTGACTTGTAAGAAGTTTTGAGACTCAAATGGCATTTCGTCAACAACTTCCGTCCTACGGTAAATAGCAGTCCTTCGGATGCCCTCGATCGACGTCCCCTTATTTGTGCTCCCTCCATGGCTTAGAGAAAATGCGACGTTTGTCTCACCATGTCCTTTGTTCGCTGCTAACTGTATGCAGTTATCCGTTCCGTACGAATTTGCTTCTGGTTGTATTGCGTTCGCGATTGGCCGCATTTGAAATAATTTCCTTAGCACCTCCTCCAGTTTCTTCTCCATACGCGTGTTGATCGCTTCCTGTTGAGATTGAACGAAAGAAGAGTCCGAACCTCTTCAGTCTCGCTCACTGGAATTGCAGTTGTCACGTCCGAAGAAGTCCCTAATCGCGCAGCTCTGACTGTAAATTGCCCATGGCCGCTGTCGCATGAATATCCGTGGCTGCACATATTTTCGTGTCAATGTGCTGCTCCGCGTCATTTTGCCGCTTTTCCACGCTTTCGACCTTCTTGTTCAGATTGACCACTGCTTCTCGTCCTTGCTGTTCTGTGCGTTTACTCGCTTTCGATGCCTCAGGTGCTACCCGTCTTGCGAAACTTGCTACTGTTTTGGCGCTCTCTGCAGTCTTCTTAGCATCATGTGCAATCTTTAAACCTTTAGTTGCTTTGGTGTTTACTTTGCGTAGGTTTTCCTGGAGTTTATTCGCGCATGACTTGTGTTCCGCTCGCATCTGATTTACCTGAGCACTGATATTTCTTATGTCCATCCTCGTCTCATTAATTTCCTCCTCCAGTTTCTTCTCCATACCCACTACAAATGCCACCAGGTTGAAGTCCTCTTCCTTTTCCTCAGTATCATGACCGACCGAACTTATACTTTATTTCTGCAGTGTTGTTTCTGCGTCATTGCGTTCTGATACCGCCCTATCTTCTCTGTCCGGATGTCTAATAAGCACTTCTGCTCCGATATGTTGTGGTACGCTCACATCTTCTATCACAAGCGATCTGATACTGTCTGTCCCCTCAAGAAAAGCCATATAACTTTCGTCTCCCTGATTTCCTTGTTGCACGACTTCGTTGTTGCTAACACCGTTCAACAGCAACACCTCCCTTCCTTCAAACTGTGCCTCCTCCGTTTCACTGCATTCTTCCTCCATGACGTACGCTTTATTTTCCCGGTCTCAATCTACTTGTCCCCGTGCCCTACTTCTCGTTTCCATTCAGATTCTCTATCCACAGCAAACATTAATTATCCGTGTAACCCGTAGGCAACAGTATTATCTAATTCACAAGATATACGCAGTAAAACACAATGACGTCAAAAAATAATTAGCAAAGCATTTTGCAGTTCGAGACTACGACAATAGTACGCGAGATTCAGAATCAAAACCAACCAAATACAAAACAAATACTACAGTCAACAACAGAAAAATAATAAGACAACGCCGTTAGCAACGACGGCAAAACGGTCGACAGGTGACACAGAAGTCGCTGACACAAATACACTGTAAATAAAGCAAATAAACAACACAATCAGAACATTAAGCATTTACAACATACTAATGAACCATGTTTTTCGTTTTTTTGTTTTTTATTTCATCATAATGTAGACCTGTTTGGCAAGGACGCTAAATGACATCGTCACAGACGTGCTAAGGACCTAGATCCTGGCAGCGGTTCGCCAATTCCAAGCTTAATACTTTCTTTTGTAATCAAGACTTTAACAAAAATGAAAATGGTAAAGTTAATCAGAACACAGGGAGGAGTTGTGATCTAAATAACAATAAATTTATTCATTCTTAACATCACAAGACAAAAAAATGGCTAAAGAAACGACACACAAACATTTTTATTTGACTTACGCTTTCACTAATATGGGGTCTATGATGGACTAAGTGATGAGTTGGAGATCGACACTCGACACTAACCAGAACACTAGTCACTTTATCTGACTTCATACACGTGAATCCGTTGTAGGGCACAGAAACAACTCCACAATAAAGCATCTATATTCTACAATTCCATAAAGAAAAATATGGTTCCAAAGAACAAGGTGCTGAGAAGCATATATTGGAGCCTTAAGCTGTAGCAGCGAATACTGTAGCCTCCTGCTGGTCAGGGAGGCACACCACGATGCGTTCGGCGGCTGAAATCAAGGTCGGCAGAAATCTGTTACTAATGGCGCTCGCCCGAAAAATTCAAGTACTCGATCTCGCGTTCGGCTAATTCGGAACGCAGGTACTTACGTATGAGCCTCTGAAACCCCGGTGGATTCCAGTGTGCAGGTGGATCCGTTTTCAGGTCTGCCAAACCAATTTGACTCCGTCCCAAGACTATGCATGACGGAATATATCAAATGTTTAGACGGCCGACTCAAAACAAATAAATATACCCACGCATCACTCGTTGTGTGTGTGATGCTAGAAGCAGTGACTGGCACAGGCTCTAAATGCACACTAGCAAAGGACACAAGTCTCCCTGTTTAGGCAAAGACCTGCACTTCTTTACTAGTGAAGCGCCAGTACAAGAGTGTCCTCTTCTATTTCTCACCGCTTTCCTCGCCAGCTCGGTAGCAACGCACATTTACATCCTTAGAGTATTCCTACTTTAGCATAAGCCAATCACCAGCTGGAGTACTGCATTTGAAGATGGGAGACTGCCCCTTGCTCTGCATACACAGATATCACCAATCACAGACTTTAAAGATAATTGGGAGAAAAGGAAAAAAAGATTCAGCTTCACTGCCTCTTTCCCATGTGTTTACGCCATGTCTTTCGCTGAGAACATGACCTGGATGGAACCACAGTCCTCCATAAAAATATCATTATCTCCCCTCCTGTGTCGATTTCGAACTTTCCACAGAACGGTCATAAACTTGCTAAAAACCTTATGCCCTCACAAATATGTTTCGTAACAGAGTCTGGACATCTGGGCGCCAGCGACTGCCCCACTGAAATTTGCAGAAAGCTCACAGTCATCCCATCGGCTTCCTGCCAAAAAAGTGCCCATCCTCTGCTTTATTACGGATCTTATACTCTGCCCATTGGAGCGGCCACTCCTTGGTGCAAGTCAGCTTACCTGGACGCGGCCGCCGACCGACCGGTGCCATCCAACGTGTCTGCACAATGAGATCACGGAACTCAGCAGTCCGCAAATGCTTTCACCCAGGTTCTGCAGAAAAACCATAGACTTTTACTGTAGTCGTTTAAATAGGCACCCTATTCCTATGAACGCAGATAAAGCTTACCGCTATTCCATCACTAGAGCACACAAGCAAGAGTGCTAACTACTGCCCACCATTTCATCATGATGTATGAAGTCAGATCATAACCAATAATAGCAACCAAGTACACTCCTGGAAATTGAAATAAGAACACCATGAATTCATTGTCCCAGGAAGGGGAAACTTTATTGACACATTCCTGGGGTCAGATACATCACATGATCACACTGACAGAACCACAGGCACATAGACACAGGCAACAGAGCATGCACAATGTCGGCACTAGTACAGTGTATATCCACCTTTCGCAGCAATGCAGGCTGCTATTCTCCCATGGAGACGATCGTAGAGATGCTGGATGTAGTCCTGTGGTACAACTTGCCATGCCATTTCCACCTGGCGGCTCAGTTGGACCAGCGTTCGTGCTGGACGTGCAGACCGCGTAAGACGACGCTTCATCCAGTCCCAAACATGCTCAGTGGGGGACAGATCCGGAGATCTTGCTGGTCAGGGTAGTTGACTTACACCTTCTAGAGCACGTTGGGTGGCACGGGATACATGCGGACGTGCATTGTCCTGTTGGAACAGCAAGTTCCCTTGCCGGTCTAGGAATGGTAGAACGATGGGTTCGATGACGGTTTGGATGTACCGTGCACTATTCAGTGTCCCCTCGACGATCACCAGTGGTGTACGGCCAGTGTAGGAGATCGCTCCCCACACCATGATGCCGGGTGTTGGCCCAGTGTGCCTCGGTCGTATGCAGTCCTGATTGTGGCGCTCACCTGCACGGCGCCAAACACGCATACGACCATCATTGGCACCAAGGCAGAAGCGACTCTCATCGCTGAAGACGACACGTCTCCATTCGTCCCTCCATTCACGCCTGTCGCGACACCACTGGAGGCGGGCTGCACGATGTTGGGGCGTGAGCGGAAGACGGCCTAACGGTGTGCGGGACCGTAGCCCAGCTTCATGGAGACGGTTGTGAATGGTCCTCGTCGATACCCCAGGAGCAACAGTGTCCCTAATTTGCTGGGAAGTGGCGGTGCGGTCCCCTACGGCACTGCGTAGGATCCTACGGTCTTGGCGTGCATCCGTGCGTCGCTGCGGTCCGGTCCCAGGTCGACGGGCACGTGCACCTTCCGCCGACCACTGGCGACAACATCGATGTACTGTGGAGACCTCACGCCCCACGTGTTGAGCAAATCGGCGGTACGTCCACCCGGCCTCCCGCATGCCCACTATACGCCCTCGCTCAAAGTCCGTCAACTGCACATACGGTTCACGTCCACGTTGTCGCGGCATGCTACCAGTGTTAAAGACTGCGATGGAGCTCCGTATGCCACGGCAAACTGGCTGACACTGACGGCGGCGGTGCACAAATGCTGCGCAGCTAGCGCCATTCGACGGCCAACACCGCGGTTCCTGGTGTGTCCGCTGTGCCGTGCGTGTGATCATTGCTTGTACAGCCCTCTCGCAGTGTCCGGAGCAAGTATGGTGGGTCTGACACACCGGTGTCAATGTGTTCTTTTTTCCATTCCGGGAGTGTATATAAGCACAGCAGCGGCGAATGAGGAATCATTCTAATGGCGGTGTGGACCGCACATGGGGAAACAGATTGAGATAAATGACTGAGAAAGGGCAGATGTTCACGGCCCGGTGACTGGAAACGATCTTTTCGGAAACGAGAAGTAGGTCGACTGACAGCATGTCACTGTCGTCAGCATCTACGAAATTGAAGGACGAATTATAAAGCACACTAGATGGTGATCTGCGGCAGATGAGAACTGATATAAGGATGTTACCAAGCGATTTAATCCCACTACTTGTAGGAGAAAAACTGTTTCGAAAACGGTTAGCTATTTCCCACAACATAAATTCATCAGCAGAAAAGTGGCTAGAATCATTGAGTTGTGTCAACGAAACAATATGAGAATAATGTCGACCTCCCTGAGGATACATTCTCATAAGCGAACAACTTGGACATATCCTTTACCACTGCTCAATGAGAGATCAGATCCGTCAAGTTGCTGTCAAATACCGTTCACACAAAGTAGTTCACGATGTATAAATCTGCAGAGGTGCAAACGTCAACTCGGAACAATATCTCGTCCACATCAACGTCAAATTTACCCCAGAAGAGTACAATCGAGAGTACACAACTCCAGAAAATGGAGAGAAAAAGGACATAAGAACTAACATAAAAGATGGGCACAGTTCCAAAAAGTTATCATACTGAGAGCAAATCAGCTAATCCACAAAAGAAGAGCACGAAACAACCTTTGTGGGATTAAGCATGTGAAGACAGTTTGGGAGAACGAAATAGAACCTTCCAGAAATATAACAATCACAAATCACCGGAGATTAAACCACAGCTTTTAGAGATCAGAAAGCAGATGTCTACATTAATCAGACAGACAAAGAGGATACATACGAGAGAACGGTATTAAATTATTGAAAATAATTTTAAGGAACACAACAGGCGTGACTTTTACAGGATGGTCAGTGCGAACTCCGTGAATAAACACCACAGAATATATGTATCAGAGAGTAGGACGGTAAACTAGCTCCGGCAAAACACGACAACTCTAGGGAGCAATTTCGATACTTCTCTGTGCTACACAACTGTCCAGAACCACCATCAAGATGTCCCAGGAAGGATGTTACACACACGCTCAGTATCTCAACCAGCCACCATAGATGAAATGCATAAACATACCCTTACATTCAGAAAAGCATAGGACACCTTGGGAAGGGGCATCAATGCAGAGTTTTAGAAGCACACGGGGGCGACGTACATGAGGAACTTACGCAAATCAGTATGGGTATTTGGCACAAAGAAAACTTGCCGGAAGACCGGAAGTACACACTCAGGCACCCACTACAGAAGAAAGATGACAGAACAGACATAAATAACTGCCGAGCATTTCCTCTCCTTCAATCATATGCATGTTCTTAGCATCTTTACTTCAAAGAAGACAAACATAGCGTGAAAGTAGGATAACCAGTTTCCAAGCGAGGTTTCTGCCCGTGTACTCTTGCGTAACACAAATCTTCAAACTGAAAACAATACTGAAATACAAGGCAGCCAGAGACAGCTCAGTCATGTATACTTCCGTCGACTGCAACAAGACATGACTTGGTTGGCCGATAGTTTCAGTCTGATATCATAGAAAGGCAGGGACTACACAAAAGACATAAGGCCTCATTAGCCAAACACGCACGGATAAAAAGTCAAAAGTAAAATTCACTTGGGAAATAGTAGAACCCTTTGAAATTAAAAAAGTTGTCACCAAGGAGATGGACTCCTCATCTTCAATCTCATCTTAAAGTTCTTAGGGAATGGCAAAAGGAATTAAAAAATTAAACTCTCAGGAAACCTGTTCTCCTTAGACGAAGTAAGATAACATTATATCTGCTGCTTAGCTTTCGTAGAGGATTTAATGATACTGGTGGACAGTAGAATTGCAGTAAAAAGATAGAGGATTCAAACAATGCGATGGAAACGCTGCTATATGAAATCCTTAAAAAACTGAATTGTCCTGTGCTAAATTTAACATTCAGAAATTAAACATGAGTACGGCAAACTGAAGAACGACGAATTACATGCAAACTTCTTGGCGTTGACGAAACGGGGACAGACAGAGATTGAAATACCGTACAGCGACAGAGAAATCGTCAAATACTAGTAGCAGACCATCATCTTGAGCATGAAGCTCTTTTGTCTGTGTTTGCTTTAACAATAACATACACTTTCTTTTTCGTCATCGGTCTACTGACTGGTTTGATGCGGCCCGCCACGAATTCCTTTCCTGTGCTAACCTCTTCATCTCAGAGTAGCACTTGCCACCTACGTCCTCAATTATTTGCTTGACGTATTCCAATCTCTGTCTTCCTCTACAGCTCCCTCTAGTACCATGGAAGTCATTCCCTCATGTCTTAGCAGATGTCCTATCATCCTGTCCCTTCTCCTTATCAGTGTTTCCCACATATTCCTTTCCTTTCCCATTCTGCGTAGAACCTCCCCATTCCTTACCTTATCAGTCTACCTAATTTTCAACATTCGTCTATAGCACCACATCTCAAAAGCTTCGATTCTCTTCTGTTCCGGTTTTCCCACAGTCCATGTTTCACTACCATACAATGCTGTACTCCAGACGTACATCCTCAGAAATTTCTTCCTCAAATTAAGGCCGGTATTTGATATTAGTACACTTCTCTTGGCCAGAAATGCCTTTTTTGCCATAGCGAGTCTGCTTTTGATGTCCTCCTTGCTCCGTCCGTCATTGGTTATTTTACTGCCTAGGTACCAGAATTCCTTAACTTCATTGACTTCGTGACCATCAATCCTGATGTTAAGTTTCTCGCTGTTCTCATTTTTACTACTTCTCATTAGCTTCGTCTTTCTCTGATTTACTCTCAAATCATACTGTGTACTCATTAGACTGTTCATTCCGTTCAGCAGATCATTTAATTGTTCTTCACTTTCACTCAGGATAGCAATGTCATCAGCGAATCGTATCATTGATATCATTTCACCTTGTATTTTAATTCCACTCCTGAACCTTTCTTTTATTTCCATCATTGCTTCCTCGATGTACAGATTGAAGAGTAGGGGCGAAAGGCTACAGTCTGGTCTTATACCCTTCTTAATACGAGCACTTCGTTCTTGATCGTCCACTCTTATCATTCCGTCTTGGTTGTTGTACATATTGTATATGACCCGTCTCTCCCTATGGCTTACCCCTACATTTTTCAGAATCTCGAACAGCTTGCACCATTTTATATTGTCGAACGCTTTTTCCAGGTCGACAAATCCTATGAAAGTGTCTTGATTTTTCTTTAGCCTTGCCTCCATTACTAGGCATAACGTCCGAATTGCCTCTCTCGTCCCTTTCCTTTTCCTAAAGCCAAACTGATCGTCACCTAGCGCATTCTCAATTTTCTTTTCCATTCTTCTGTATATTATTCTTGCAAGCAGCTTCGATGCATGAGCTGTTAAGCTGATTGTGCGATAATTCTCGCACTTGTCAGCTCTTGCCGTCTTCGGAATTGTGTGGATGATGCTTTTCCGAAAGTCAGATGGTATATCGCCAGACTCATATATTCTACACACCAACGTGAATAGTCGTTTTGTTGTCACTTCCCCCAATGATTTTAGAAATTCTGATGGAATGTTATCTATCCCTTCTGCCTTATTTGACCGTAAGTCCTCGAAAGCTCTTTTAAATTCCGATTCTAATACTGGATCCCCTATCTCTTCTAAATCGATTCCTGTTTCTTCTTCAATCACATCAGACAAATCTTCACCCTCATAGAGGCTTTCAATGTATTATTTCCACCTATCTGCTCTCTCCTCTGCATTTATCAGTGGAATTCCCGTTGCACTCTTAATGTTACCACCGTTGCTTTTAATGTCACCAAAGGTTATTTTGACTTTCCTGTATGCTGATTCTGTCCTTTCGACAATCATATCTTTTTCGATGTCTTCACATTTTTCCTGCAGTGTAGGAGATCGCTCCCCACACCATGATGCCGGGTGTTGGCCCTGTGTGCCTCGGTCGTATGCAGTCCTGATTGTGGCGCTCACCTGCACGGCGCCAAACACGCATACGACCATCATTGGCACCAAGGCAGAAGCGACTCTCATCGCAGAAGACGACACGTCTCCATTCGTCCCTCCATTCACGCCTGTCGCGACACCACTGGAGGCGGGCTGCACGATGTTGGGGCGTGAGCGGAAGACGGCCTAACGGTGTGCGGGACCGTAGCCCAGCTTCATGGAGACGGTTGTGAATGGTCCTCGTCGATACCCCAGGAGCAACAGTGTCCCTAATTTGCTGGGAAGTGGCGGTGCGGTCCCCTACGGCACTGCGTAGGATCCTACGGTCTTGGCGTGCATCCGTGCGTCGCTGCGGTCCGGTCCCAGGTCGACGGGCATGTGCACCTTCCGCCGACCACTGGCGACAACATCGATGTACTGTGGAGACCTCACGCCCCACGTGTTGAGCAATTCGGCGGTACGTCCACCCGGCCTCCCGCATGCCCACTATACGCCCTCGCTCAAAGTCCGTCAACTGCACATACAGTTCACGTCCACGCTGTCGCGGCATGCTACCAGTGTTAAAGACTGCGATGGAGCTCCGTATGCCACGGCAAACTGGCTGACACTGACGGCGGCGGTGCACAAATGCTGCGCAGCTAGCGCCATTCGACGGCCAACACCGCGGTTCCTGGTGTGTCCGCTGTGCCGTGCATGTGATCATTGCTTGTACAGCCCTCTCGCAGTGTCCGGAGCAAGTATGGTGGGTCTGACACACCGGTGTCAATGTGTTCTTTTTCCATTTCCAGGAGTGTAATAAAGATCAACTTCCCTAAGAACATTATGCAGCATAACACCGTATTAGAGGTGAGATTACCCTGCAATCTCTCAAAGTGTCCCACTCCTTTTAGTGGCCATTAATGGGCTCACAACAACAGTGGGGTCCTCATTATCCCCCTTCTTATATGCTGACGATTTTTGTACTTCCTTCTGCTCCTCTTCTATTGGTGTGGCTGAATATCGACACTCACGGGCCCTTACCCATGGCCTTCGGTTTTCAGCCTCGAAGATTTGGGCCATGCGCTCCTGTCAGCACCGTCCTGTTCACCCGCATCTGGAACTTTACCTCAATGATAAGCTACTTAATGTAGTGGAGAATTTCCACTTTTTGGGTCGGGTATTCAGCTCCCGCCTAACTGGGCTTCCCCTTCTTTCTCAGCTTAAGGAGAATTGCTGGTGGCATCTTAACACTCTTTGCTGCCAGTACTACACCGATTGGGGTATAGAACGCCCTACACTACTGAAGCTATACAAAGCCCGTGTCAAGTCCTGTCTGGGCTATGGAAGCCTAGCATATGGTTCAGCGTCGCCCTCAGCATTGCAAAAGCTGGAACCTGTAGACCACTGCAGAGTTCTACTTGCAGCGGGGGCTTTTACAATGAGCCCAGCGGACAGCCACCTTGTAGAAGCTGGGGATTCTCCCTTGCAGATCAGGTGACAACAGCTGCTTCAAATTGCACTGCACACATTCTCAGCTCAGCTCAACATTTCAATTACTGTCTCCTTCTCCCTAACATGCTGATCCATCTCCCATAATGCCAGCCCCAATCGGGGACTCCAGTTGCAATCTGTGTCCAGTCCCTTCTCACTGAATTCAAGACTTTCCCTCTACCACCCTCCGTATGGGTCAAATCACATACACCTCCATGGTCCATGACACGACCACAGCTTTGTCTGGACCCGTTGCAAGGCCCAAAAGGCTCAGTTCCACCTGAGGCCCACTGACAGCAAATTTTCTCTGTTCTCGGCAAATTCCAGGGCACAAAAATAGTCTGCACTGAAGGCTCGTTGGTTGATGGGCACATTGAATTTGCTTACGCTCATGCTGTGAACAGCGCTACTTGATGCATGGCTGCAGTACCTTCACTGCAGAGTTGTAGCCATCTCTTGCGCTCTTGGGCGTATCTACTCCTGCACAGATGAGTCCTTCCTCATCTGTAGTGACTCCTTAAGCCACCTACAAGCTCTCAACCAGTGCTTCCCTCGCCATCCTTTCGTGATGACCATCCAGGAGTCTCTTTATGCCCTCCAAAACAGTGAACATTTAGTTTCCTTCCTTTGGACCCCAGGTCATGTTGGAATCCCGGGCAATTAACTCGCTGACATGCTGGTCCAATAGACCCTAGAGATTGGCGCACCAGAGACTAATCTCCAATTGGTCTTAAGTCGTAAAGTTTTTTGGGATCAGGGATACTGAAAGGTGCACCCATAGAACACCATATAAGCTAAGTTGTGTCAAGGAGACAACAAATGTGTGGGGGTTATCCATGCAAGCCACTCTCAGGAACTCCACTGTTCTTTGCCAGCTCTGCATCGGTCATACTTAGCTGATTCACGGTCATCTCCTTCATCGTGAGGACCCACATCAGTGTGGTTGTGATTCCCGCTGGACTGTGGCCATATATTCTTGGGCTGCCCATTTTTAGCCGCTCTGAGTGGGCTTTTAACCTTCCCACTTGAATGACTACAGTGTTAGGGACAATGCCTCAATGGCTCATCTCGTTTTACGTTTTCTTCGAAAGGAAGGTTTTTATCACTCAATCTATGGATGGGCGTCTGGCTTTCTCTCACAGGCCTTCACCATCTGTCTTTTGTAACTCTTCCTCGCTCTATTCGTTCACTCTGACCTTCGTCTTTTCCCTATTTGTGTTTCTCCAGTCTTGTGTTTTTCAGTTGAAGATTTTACTGTGTTGATAAGTGGCTGGCTCATTCTTTAGTATTCTTGTGCTCAGCCATTCCAGGCCAATTGCTCTATTATTTTAATACCTTCCACTGCCTTTCTTTCTTTTAGTGCACGATTTCTCCCTTTCGTTTGCCTCTTTCGTCTTCTGTTTCAGTATGGTTCCCAGTTAGTTTTACGCCTTTCTTACTTTCCCCGACTCCTTTTGGGAAATGTTTTAACCTGAGACCATTTTGCATGAGGAAAAAGGAATTGATTACCCTGTAGTTTGGTCCCTTTTCTCTCCAAACTAACCAATCATCCATCTACGTACATACTCGGCAACTCATCATACAATGTATGGCGGAGGATATCTGTTCCACACTGGGATAGCAAGGAGAAATCTAATACATTTCTCAGGAAGTCTCTGGTAAGATAATTGGGTATCAGGTGTGGTTCACAAGGCTTAGGCCTGTCCCATCCCTGAATAAATCGACCAAGACTTAAACGAATAATTGTAAGAACAGTTATTATTATTATTATCTTTAAGTTTGTTTTTGGGTTTTCAGAAATACTGTGGGAAGAAAGTTTATTTATGTTGCAGATAACGTGGAACACGTTGCCCTACGATCACCACGAAAGTTTGACGTAGCGGCAAGTGGGCAAGGAATAAAACGAATGCTGCAAACTACCGCGAGCCATGGAAGAGCCTGGGCCGCGAGGGCGTCGAGCTTCATAGGTCGTTGTTGGACAACGTCAAAGGAAGAGATATTCTGCTTTCTCTTTGTAAACAGATCGATCGAGTCTTGAAAGGTTCATGTAAAGCGTATAGGCTGGTGACACATTAGGTGGGGCCTGATGCCTGTAATACTTCCACAGTTATTAAAAAGTTGTTAAATGGCAAAACCAATAGTTCAATATTTATATAGATAAAAGGTAGTAAAGATATAGGAAAGGAAGAGTTGCGGCGTCAGAACGAAAAGTGATACATCGCTCAGCAACGAATAAGGACGTAAACAGCGGGCGTTAAGTGGTGAAAACAAATCAACTGATAAAATAGTAAGTCTGTAATTAAGCATAAAGCCACGTAACACTGCACAGGTTACGCATACTGATTTACACAATCGAACACTTCGATGCCCTCACCTCCTCTCGCATGGGGAACCACAGGGAATCGATCTAGGTCACGCATGG
This sequence comes from Schistocerca piceifrons, assembly GCF_021461385.2. Classification (NCBI taxonomy): domain Eukaryota; kingdom Metazoa; phylum Arthropoda; class Insecta; order Orthoptera; family Acrididae; genus Schistocerca; species Schistocerca piceifrons. The sequence continues at coordinate 561,671,586 of NC_060149.1, forward strand.
GTTATCATTAGCCCCTCCCCTCCTGCTTGCTCCCATTTCCTCCCCTTTCCTATTGACCAATGAGGATCATGCACCCATTCCAAGATTCGTTTTTAACTGGGGCACTTGTGTAGGATAGATTACTACGGAGCTGGACAGCATAGCGAGAGGATGTGTTAGTAGCAATTTTACGTATCACCTGAAGAGAAGACACCCACGCAGATATGCAAGTGCTCTCATTATTCTATGTGTTTCGTAGTTCCCCATTTGGTAACTGGAGGAGTTGTAGAGCACAGGGAGAATTGCATATTTGTTTGTAGCAAATAACATCACTTGAGATCTGTTTGTTTGAAACTATTTAATAAATCAAAGCACCAGCGGAAACCTCAGCTAGGTAGATGTGTAAGCACTCTCATTTTTACGTATTTCTTCATATTTTCCCCAGTTTTATATATTTTTTACCAATTTCCTGTTTTATAACTGTAGAAAATCTGGAGCATGCGGAGAGGTTATGTCTATTTATCGATAACAAATTACATCACTCTAGGTCTATTGGTTAGTTAGAATTTTACGTGGCATCAGCAAAACCTTACCTAGGCAGATCTGTAAGTACTTTCAGTTTTACGTATTTTTCATTTTTTTCAATTTTAGACATTTTTCAGCCATTTTAGAATTTCCATAGTTTTATATATATTGGTCAATCATGTAATACTGTTCCTGACGACGTGGTGCTCTTAGGCAATCACAATGCAGAATTAGATATGACTGATACTGAGACACACCTCCCAACTCCACTCTGGAGCAGGTCACCATAGGGGTAGGTCGAGTCTCTTTGTTAACAAAAAACCACGTCACTTGCGGTCCCTTTAATTAACACTTCGAGGCACCAGCAAAAGCCACACATAGACAGGGAATATGCAAGTACTCAAGATGTACGTATTTTCATAGTTTTCCCATTGTATCCAATTACATGAGTTACGTGTCAACATCGTTTCCTGTCGTGTCACGTCGCCTCATTGCAGTGCCAAGTCACGCCGCGTCACGATGTCACATCCCATTGCGTTGACGTCATGACGATGTCAGCTTTTGTCCCGATTTTTATGTCATTTCCAAGCCACCACTCTATTACTACTGTGTGACGTAATAATGTTAGAGATGAACAAGTTGTAGAAATAGTGACGCCATAGAAGCTTCTTTAAGAAAAAAGTATTGCATAAGAAATACCACACTACGTCACCAGATTAGGTGACGTCATAGTAAAATTACCATGGCTCCAACCAAAGTTTACTCTATTTGTAGCTCACATCTAGAGAGCGTCGTCCAGTATCTGAGACAACGCCAGTGAAAGTCACGTCACACTGATTCCGACGTGTATGTGTGTAGCCGCGAAGCCAGTGATTGCGTACGGACACAATGACCAGCAATTGACGAGAAAGTTGCGACTGATGCCTAATATTGCTGCTATATTAGTCTGGCCGAGAGATCTCGCGGTAATAGTGGCAAACAGATCCCACATATCAGACACTGGTGCACACATACATTACGAGAAACTCTTCATTTGTATTCGCCGTATACTGCCGATACGATATGGAACTCCTCGTAGGATCGTGACCACCAAGTCGTGAACGGGAGAGACCCTCGTGTCCGTCTAACACTACGCCAAGCCTTCTCAAATGTTCAGATGTCTGAGCACTATGGGACTTAACATCTGAGGTCATCAGTCCCCTATTCTTAGAACTACTTAAACCTAACTAACCTAAGGACATCACACACATCCACGGCTGAGGCAGGATTCGAACCTGCGACCGCTGCAGCAGCACGGTTCCGGACTGGAGCGCCTAGAACCGCTCCGCCACAACGACCGGCTCAGGCCTTCTCCCCAGGCGTGGTAGAGAAATTTGCACAATGTACGTTTAATCCTTTCCTTCCTAGTAGCTGTCATAAATGACGCTCAGTCGTCACGGAGAGAGCGTCCCGTCACACCAGAACCCATCGTAACTTGTGAATGCGTTTGCAGATAGACGCTGCAAACTGTTGAGGCGCCAAGCACTGCCCTCCCTTCCCCTGCATCGTTTTCTCTCTTTGGACTAACTACGCAAACAAGCATAACTCGCAGACGCCTTTGCAGATAAACGTTGCCAACAGTTTAGGCACTAAGCATATCCCTCGCCACCCCTCTTTCTCTCTGGACCAACCAGATACACACTCCCACTCTCCCTTCACCCAACCCTTATACTTCTAAAACTTGTGTGTGTGAGTGCATTTTCAGCCAGGCGACAATCCCAGGTGGAATGAAGACGAGTAACAAAATAAACCCTACAAATGTAAGGGACATTATTGCAAGCCTCGCACATTAGCCACAAGGATATCCGAATATGGTAAGAACTCTCGACTAATCCACTACAGTTAGAAACGGTGTATATATCTTGAGGCAACGCAACTTACTGCGGGTACATACCAACAATTTATTCAAATAGTATTTGAGAATAAGAGCACATTGTGCCTTGCAACAAACATTATACATAGTTTTTAACCTTTAAGAAATATTTTCTCGTTGACGCCCTCCGCAAAATGATGGAAGTAAACAAGTTTATGGCTTACTACAATTTTGCTGTTCATAGAGTTAAACTGCCGCATCGGACATTACGTTTTAATTTACTGGGTTTTTACTACTAACTCTATTCGCAAAACATTTTGTAGGGAGCATACACATTGTATGTAACTGCAAAATTATGCATTGTACGACACACTGTCCAGGAAATATTGCGTCATAAACATTGAGGTGTCTGAAAAACTAGCTTTTGTTTAAAACGGAACGCAAAGTGCCCAGACTGTGCTCATTAAGTGTTCCATAATGAAAGCACTTAGTTATTTTCAACAAACTTTAAACTTAATTTCTAATATCCAACACATTAAATCTTTTGCAAAGTAATCATAGGTTTGAAACTGTTTTGTACATGGAAATTCGAGTCTTCGTAGAAGCGGGTTTTTACTGGTAGTTTTATGAACATTGGTCTTTGGAAGTGCCGAGCTGTAGATGTTGGAGGCCACTCAAAACGAAAAACTGTCTGTACGGCTTCCTGCTGAAATAATTACAACTTATCTTCAAACAACTTTTATGTGATGAAGTGGTAAGACAGATTCGACCCAAAACCAACCCACTCTTATGCCTGAGGTGAGAATGGTACGCCGGAACATATAGTGCTTTCTGCGATGCCGTTGGACACGTAAGACAAACTCTACGAAACCAGGACGTAGGACAGTTGCTGTCAGGGATACTCCGAGCCATAATCCGCGGGTAGCGGTCATCCACTGCAGTTGGAGCCCTTGGGCGGCCTGAGCGAGGCACGTCATCGACATTTCCAGTCTCTCTGTATGTCCTCGACGTCCGAGCAACATTGCTTTGGTTCACTCCGAGACGCATGGACTCTTCCCTTGTTGAGAGAACCTCCTGGCACAAAGTAACAATGCGGAAGCGAGCTGACCGCGGTATTCACAGCCTAGGCATGACTGAACTAAAGGACTGTGTCTGTGATACAATATCCACACTCAACGTCTTTCCTCTGGAGTTATGGGAACTGGGGTGATGCAAAACATTTTTTGATGTGTGTACAAACATAGCAAAAGTAAGCAAAGGTTCTACAACACTACGTGGAATTAATCTGAAGATAACCTCTCTGAGCAGCAGTTGGTTATTACATTTCATAGCATGTAACACTATCTGAAGATGTGACGTTTCTTCTTCCTTCGCTGCATCAGGTGTGACGGGCTCGAGGTTTTACTGAGCCCTCGCACCTGATGCAGCTGGCTATGACATTTAAATCAACTCCCAATCTCCACTGTAACCTTATGTTCGGAAACACATTAAAAACTACCTAATCAATACATCAAATTAAGTATTACCAATGTCAAGAGAACACATTTTCAACAGACGAAACCATACACGCAGAAAGCATAAAGAGAAGATCTGTCACATCATAGCTAAGTCAAATTTCCATCTCTTCTTTCATCTATTAAACACACGTATAAATTAAAGATAAAATACGTCCACAACCTGTTATGTATCTCAGTACTATCGTTATCTAAGTTAGCAACAAGTTTACACAAAATTGCTTACATGCGTTGGTATTTATTATACATATAATTTGTTATTTTAAATTTATTCTTTTGTAAAATTTTCAGCATAAAAAGAATAAATGTACTACTAATAAAACTAAATTAGTGTGACACAATATGTAAAATCACACAATGAACTTCCTGCTATATAATAACATGAAGCAGGTCTGTACTTACGAAATAAATAAGTAAACAGACACACTGGCACGAGTTAAGTTATATTGTTTAATAAATGTGTACTAATAAATCAACTTTTTCCACTACAGAAATTAGGATAAGACTCTTGGTCATAAGCACTTTCTTTCGATAATGGCACGAAGAAAACAAGCAGTCATTACAGTAAATAAACGAACAATGTTTAACATAACAAAGTTTCATGAAAGCTGTAATGTTTCACGATTCTAAACAAGCAAATGGAATATAGACTGCGCGCCGAAATCAGCAGTTGCCGATATGATGCCTTCCAAACTACGCACATCAATAAAAGATTACGTCACCCCGATTCCCAGAACTATTGAAGATAGATGTTGACTGTGGTTATTGTAACACAGACGCAATCCCTCTGACTGTTCAGAGATGTCACTAGAACTGCGCAAAGTTGTAAGTAACGAATCATGAGCGGCGCCTATTAGACGGAAAACGTTCGACAGTTGATCAGTTCCAGTCATTCCACCAGGAAGGAGGTGGTGTCTGTAGTTTAACCATGCCTAGACGGTCAATATCGCGCTTCGATCACGTCCGCATTGTTACTTTGTGCCAGGAAGGGCTCTCTACATTTACATCTACATCCATACTCCGCAAGTCACCTAACGGTGTGTGGCGGAGGGTACCTTGAGTAACTCTATCGGTTCCCCCTTCTATTCCAGTCTCGTATTGTTCGTGCAAAGAAGGATTGTCGGTATTCCTCTGTGTGGGCTTTAATCTCTCTGATTTTATCCTCATGGTCTATTCGCGAGATATACATAGGAGGGAGCAATATACTGCTTGATTCCTCGTTGAAGGTATGTTCTCGAAACTTCAACAAAAGCCCGTACCGAGCTACTGAGCGTCTATGCTGCAGAGTCTTCCACTGGAGTTTAACTATCATCTCCGTAACGCTTTCACGATTACTGAATGATCCTGTAACGAAGAGCGCTGCTCTCCGTTGGATCTTCTCTATCTCTTCTATCAAACATATCTGGTACGGATCCCACACTACTAAGCAGTATTCAAGCAGTGGGTGAACAAACGTACTGTAACCTAGTTCCTTTGTTTTCGGATTGCATTTCCTTAGGATTCTTCCAATGAATCTCAGTCTGGCATCTGATTTACCGACGATCAACTTTATATGATCATTCCACATTAAATCACTCCTAATGCGTACTCCCAGATAATTTATGGAATTATCTGCTTCCAGTTGCTGACGAGCTATATTGTAGCTAAATGGTAAGAGATATTTCTTCTATGTATTCGCAGCACATTACACTTGTCTACATTGAGATTCAATTGCCATTCCCTGCAACATGCGTCAATTCGGTGCAGATCTTCCTGCATTTCAGTACAATTTAGCATTGTTACAACCTCTCGATATACCACAGCATCAACCGCAAAAAGCCTCAGTGAACTTCCGATGTCGTCCACACGGTCATTTATGTATATTGTGAATAGCAACGGTCCTACGACACTTCCCTGCGGCACACCTGAAATCAATCTTACTTCGGAAGACTTCTCTCCATTGAGAATGATATGCTGCGTTCTGTTATCTAGGAACTCTTCAATCCAATCACACAATTGGTCTGATAGTCCATATGCTGTTACTTTGTTCATTAAACAACTGTGGGGAACTGTATCGAACGCCTTGCGGAAGTCAAGAAACACGGCACCTACCTGGGAAGCCGTGTCTATGGCCCTCTGAGTCTCGTGGACGAATAGCGCGAGCTGGGTTTCACACGATTGTCTTTTTCGAAAACCATGCTGATTCCTACAGAGTAGATTTCTAGTCTCCAGAAAAGTCATTATACTCGAACATAATACGTGTTCCAAAATTCTACAACAGATAGACGTTAGAGATATAGGTCTATAGTTCTGCACATCTGTTCGACGTCCCTTCTTGAAAACGGGGATGACCTTTGCCCTTTTCCAATCCTTTGGAACGCTACGCTCTTCTAGAGACCTACGGTACACCGCTGCAAGAAGGAGGCAAGTTCCTTCGCGTACTGTGTGTAAAATCGAACTGGTATCAGGTCCAGCGGCCTTTCCTCTTTTGAGCGATTTTAATTGTTTCTCTATCCCTCTGTCGTCTATTTCGATATCTACCATTTTGTCATCCGTGCGACAATCTAGAAAAGGAAGTACAGTGCAGTCTTCCTCTGTGAAACAGCTTTGGAAAAACACATTTAGTATCTCGGCCTTTAGTCTGTCATCCTCTGTTTCAGTACCATTTTGGTCATAGAGTGTCAGGACATTTTGTTTTGATCCACCTACCGCTTTGACATAAGACGAAAATTTCTTAGGATTTTCTGCCAAGTCAGTACATAGAACTTTACTTCCGAATTCATTGAACGCCTCTCGCATAGCCCTCCTCACACTCCATTTTTGTTTGTCCGCAATTCTTTGGCTCTCAACAAGGGAAGTGCCCAGACTTCTCCGAGTGAACCAAAGCGATGTTGTTCGGACGTGGAGGAGATACGGAGAGACAGGAACTGTCGATGACACGGCTCGCTCAGGCCGCCCACGGGCTACTATTTCAGTGGATGACTGCTACTAACGGATTAGGCTCGGAGGAACCCTAACAGCAACGCCATCATGTTAATAATGCTTTTCGTGTAGCCACAGGACGTCGTCTTACGCCTGAGACTGCGCGCAATATTCTGCATGATGCGCAACTTCCTTACTGACGTCCACGGCGAGGTCTATTTTTGCAACCACCATGCAGCGCGGTACAGATGGGCCCAACAACATGCCGAATTGACCGCTCAGGATAGGCATCACAGCCTCTTCACCGATGAGTGTCGCATGTGCCTTCAACCAGTCTCCGGAGACATGTTTGGAGGCAACCCGATCAAGCTGAGAGCCATAAACACACTGTCCAGCGAGTGCAACAAGGTGGAGATTCCCTGCTGTTTTCGGGTGGCATTATGTGGGGCCGACGTACGCCGCTGGTGGTCATGTAAGGCACCGTAACGGCTGTACGGTACGTGAATGCTATCGTCGTACCGATAGTGTAACCATATTGGCAGCGTATTGGCGATGCATTCTTCGTAATGAATGACATTCGCGCTCCCATCGTGCTCATCGTGTGAATGACTTACTTCAGGATAACGGCATCGCTCGACTAGAGTGGCCAGCAAATTCTCCAGACATGAACCCTATCGAACATGCCTGGGATAGATTGAAAAGGGCTGTTTATTGACGACGTGACTCGCCGACCACCCTGAGGGATCTACGCCGAATCGCCGTTGTCGAGTGGGACAGTCTGGACCAACAGTGCGTTGATGAATTTGTGGATAGTATGCCACGACGAACAGAGGCAGGCATCAATGCCAGAGGACGTGCTACTGGGTATTAGAGGTATCGGTGTGTACAGCTATCTGGACCACCACCTCTACAGGTCTCGCTGTATAGTGGAACAACATGCAAAGCGTGGTTTTCATGAACAATGAAGTGGGCGGATATTATATTTATGATGATCTCTAATGGTTCGAATGGCTCTGAGCACTATGGGACTTAACATCTGTGGTCATCAGTCCCCTAGAACTTAGAACTACTTAAACCTAACTAACCTAAGGACATCACACACATCCATGCCCGAGGCAGGATTCGAACCTGCGACCGTAGCAGTCGCGCGGTTTCGGACTGAGCGCCTAGACCCGCTAGACCACCGCGGCCGGCTATGTTGATCTCTATTCCAATTTTCTGTACAGGTTCCGGAGCTCTCTTAACCGAGCTGATGCAAAACTTTTTTATGTGTTTAGCTCTTTCACAAGACCATGCTCTAGAGGAATTGCTGGTTTGCGTTAATCAGTGATACATTATTTCCTTATTATCATATTACAGCGTTATCCTAAATAACCACATCATCAGGGTAGCCGCGAACATTATTTCAAATAATATAATTCCATAATCATCACTAAGAATTAAAGGATATAGAATTGCACTTTCCATAAAATCCGATGGCGCCGATACGGCTTCTGCGAGAGACATTAAGTAGGAGTGCCTTGCGGCACAACAGTTAGGTAGAAATTCTAAGGGATGGCTCACTAATACAATCGAAGGACTGATGGTTTTAATCTCTGGAAGTTTGTGATGAGAAAGCATGGACGGTCATAATCTTACGCCAACTTTTGCGGACTCAGTAACTAAACTGAGAAACTGAAGAACTGCTTACCACAAATTTGTGCTAAGAATATTGAGTACAGTTCGACAACAAGCGCAACGGAGAAGGAAGCGGTGCCTGAACAATAAATTTAAAAAGTGACTGAAATTTGTGATTTGTGGGTAGCAACAATAAAACTGTGCGCGTCGACTAGTGCGAAAAGTGTGTCGCGAATAATTAGAAGTCCGTGTTGTGGAAAATAAAAATCGCGTCGAAGGATTACGAACCTTCCGAGAGTGAAATTAACGAACGATCTTCGGAATGACATCCTGGTAAATAAGAGATAAGAAAACGGCATCAAAAGTAGTAAGCGTAGCCACGTAACCAGAGGTAGCACCGCAGCGCACCGGTGTCGCGTTGGAAACAACTCACCTCAGCGCAAAACTCCGGACTTGGACGCGCGGCGAGAAATAAGCCCGCTTGTTGCCACTAGAGTATTGAAACCCTACCTGAATTAAGTTAAAATTAATTTCAAGTATATAAAGATTGTATTGATTATAATGTAAAGTTGCTTAGAAGGAGCACAGTCGATCAAACAGTTAGAGTGAGTGACCTAAGTGAAAGTGAAGAGCCAAATAGGCTTGAGAAAACGTAGATTTATCAGAGAACCAGCAGTCAGAATGCTGGTACGTAAAGAGGAGCAGGAAACGCCATTAGGCTCTTCAGAATCAACATGCCCCATGGCTGAGTCAAAAACTCACGCACTTGACTTGTTAGTGGATGTATGACCACAGGAGTTGAAACTAACAACAGGAAGAGCACAGAATTTAATATGCAGGAAATATTTTCAGTTAATGGACATTTGTGGTAAGGACTATGGGACCAAATTGCTGAGGTCGTCGGCTCCTAGGCTTACACGCTAATTAAACTAACTTAAACTAACTTACGCTAAGGACAACAGGCACACTCATGCCCGAGGGAGTATTCGAACCTCCGACGAGGGGGAGCCGCGTGAACCGTGACAAGACGCCTCAGATCGCACAGCTATTTTCAGTTATGATGAATAAACTTGATTCAGCTACAATAAAACTGAAGAAACTGCTATGAATACTGAAACACTAGGATGGAATGTAATTTTTTTATGTTGCGATCTGACAAGCCCTGCCTTGGTTGACTGCTCTCAGACGTTAGGCAAATGTTATTTAATTGTACCTAAGTGATTAATGTACTTAAATATCTTATTCAGGATCAGTGGTGAAGACTAACCCTAGTTAAATAACAATTTTACGATACTATCAAGATACTTGTTACAAAAATCAAGAAAATTGCCAAATATAATCTGTAAAATTACAACATTCATTTAATTCTAGTGGTCACACAAAATTTAAGATTGACATAAAACATTTCTACGCAAAAATCACGCGCCCCGTCTTTTCTACAAGAACACTTAAACTGTTGATACTGTCTAGCCTCTTTGTTAGTAAAAACTTCCACATAGGTTGGCACTGACAACAGAGTGCTCAGAGAACCCTCTAGTGTAACTGATCACATTTATCGTTACGGTCGTCTATCACTCAAGCTGTGGTGCGTGAGAGTGGTGAGCACGACTTCCACGTCGATCTACGGAAAACTGTGGTCGTCGTAGAGATGAAGTGTGACGTGCAGATGTGAATTTAACGACAGAAAGGACATGTGACTGCGTACACAAACTCCCACATTCGAAGTTACTCAAGTACAGATTCTGTTTACCAGTGAAGATAATCTGCTTGCACACGTGCCGGGAGCAGACATATGACTCAAGTGCTTGCTCATAAGTGAGCACTTCGGGATGCCTAAAGCTCCATCGAGAAGCACCGATTTTTTCCTCTCCTCACAGAGATGGAAAATAATTCTACTTCAATTGGCACATTCTCAAACAAAGTTTGAGAGTGATCACTGAACGCTTTGCCAACGATGTCTAAAACAAATTATACGCCGTCCAGTGACGCGTGTCAGCTGATCAGCCACCAGACAGCCTGGCGGCGCATTCTGTCTCGATATTAGCCAACTTCGGTCCTCTACTGTGGAATCTCGACTCAGCCAATAACGGCTTTCATTGGAACCTGATTTCCTCCGACACATTCTAGATATGAAACTGCTGGCCAACGTCGAGCCAGTCATACGTAAAGTTCTAGAAGCTTATTGAATAATTTAAAGGAACGTCCGTCCCAAGGGCTAAGCCAGAAACACGGCCTGCTTGCTACAGCAGCGGGATAGTGCTACGCGATTTGCGTGGGAAGAACTGTTAACCATTGACCCCCTGGTGCTTGTGTAGCCAAAGGAGATACATTCCAGTGGAGCTGACAAACTGCAGGCTATCCTCATTAGATGGGTACCTTTGCCACCCCCTTTCAACTTTTGCCACATCTCTAACAGTGGGAAGCGATGCTAGCTGGGTCATTCCGCAGGAGGGCTTTGTTGAGGGCGGTAAAATCCTGCTCTTCCGTTGCTGAGGAAAAATTTCCAGATCACCAACAACCTGCCTAAAATCTGTCACTTCCTTAACCTCTCTCAATCCTAGCCAGCTGAAAAGTTACTTTTGTAAAACATGCAGCTTTACAGTTGTTATTATGAAGCTGTTCTTTATCAATCACTGCGATTAATAAACTGATAACCCCACCTAACTTTCGATCCCAAATAAGGCTAATATTTTAACCTAATTGACAAAATTAGTTATGTTACTTGAACAAATAAGGCGGAAAGATACCATCGCCTTACGTAACACACGCCTCCATGACTAATTTTCCGCTGTGACCAAGTAAAGATGAGGTGTTGCCTGATTACGTAGAAACTTTACCCTACTGAACACATTATAAATTTTCATCAGTCCAGACCTAGTCTCTGTTGTGCCAACCTGCACACACACACACACACACACACACACATACACGAAAAGACAGAGAGAGAGAGAGAGAAACTTGTTTGAAGGCTCGTTGTTGAGACCTTTGAGTTCTGTGACTCAGTGGTTACATTTTGAGTGGCAAAATGGCCAAGGAATGAAAATCAAGTTTATTGCAGGTCAGTCTTGCGGGGAAAATTCTTTAGAGTGTTTGTTTTGCAAAGGCAATCTCCATCCTGCCCTTGACTGTGCTGATGCATCTCAAATTGCAAGCCTTCTTCAGCCATCCGTCTGCAAACATACTCTAAATCAAATGAAAATATATGAAAATCTAAAGACCCGTGGCTATTCACCCTCATAATTCTATCGATTACCAAAGCTCAATTGAAATGTAAGACGATTTATCAGAAAAATCTTTTTCTTAATTGCGTTAACTGGCATGTGAACTCCTCAACCTGATAATACAACTAGAATTATTGTGATCCGGATTTATAAAAAATATTAGTCAAGCGAGATCACCACTTGATTAAATGGTAACATAGAAATTAACAGCAATCTGCATTTTGCCAAAGATTGGAAGACGACTATTACCACAAATATAACGAAACAAAGAAATGTATGTAATTAACAGCCGATGACCTGCATTTAACTATAGGGTTGGATGTCAGTAATGTCCGAAACTCACTAACATAAACAAATCAAATACACTCACACACACACACACACACACACACACACCACACACATATGCACTACCGGAAGGTCCCATGCTGCTCTGCGATGGTCCAGGTGTGTTACGTGCTCAACAGTAGGCAGAACTGACATAGTGGATGATCCAAGTACACGGGACGCTGGATGCTACTGCTTGGATTTGTCGCTGGCGTGGGTGTGGCAACTGCTCAACTGCATCCGGAGCTGGTGCACTGTCTGGTGCAATTACACCAGACGTTCGACGCTGTTGTTTGCAGTTGTGGCTAGTGAAGATGACAAGTGGGTTGCTGCCCAGTCTCGTGTGTCGGCAGAAGAAGTAAGACTTACGCATCTGAGATACCACGTTACTTGATGATTAGCTGTTCTTGTTACACCCAGAATAGTGTATCTTTACCCTAACAGCCCGCAGGGTTGATCGTCCGCATAGCGGGGCGTCTTACCCCGCCAGTTTGACGACCTCCCATAGATGCCTGCTGCCTCATCATCGGTCCAGGGGAAGCGCCGCGGCACCACCGCTGCTAATAGTCTCACGGGACCACTTGAAGGCTACTTGTAGGCCGCCTCCTCCACTTTGGTTTGAGCCTAGGCCCAGCTGCTATATCAGGTGGCTGTATGCGATGGCATGCCATCAGGCCCCGCTGTTTCCTTACCTCCACACCGGTGTGTGGTGAATCCTTTGCTGCTTTGCTGTGTCCTCTCGGCGCTTAGCATCTGCACGATAGTTACCTGCACAAACTGTAGATCGAGTTTCAGTCTACCGCTTACGACTAATGTTGCAACATCTTTTTTACATTTACGTAAATGACATATACAATTGCCAAATGAATTTCTACTTTGAAATTAAAGTGAATTTCGTTGCAATAAAGAAAAGCGACATAAATTTTGACACTAAATATTATTTCGGATTTATCAGTTTGTACTTAAAATCGTTTACAATAAAAGGAAAATAACGTTAACATTCTTAATATGTTTCAGTCACAGTTCTTAAAAATCTTTGACACATATTTATTTTTTTTGTAGTATGACTTTCACACACGTTAGTTGTAGTATGGTGTAGTGTTTTTAGTACTTGGTTAGGAGGCATGCTAGTGTACAGTTAATATGCGTTTACAAGCTGAGTTGTGTGTGAATTCTACAATCCAAACCACTGCAGTTAGTTGAAATTGCTAAATTGCGTCAGTTAACCCCCCTTTATTGATGTCCTCTGCCCATTTGAAAGATGTTTCTGCACTCAGTGTCCCCAGTCGGCTGTCGCCCATTATCTCTCTTCCATTACCACTTCTTTTTCCTCTGTAAGTTCTTTGTGTTTTACGTTGGTACATTTGATGATATTTGTCTATTGAACAATCAGACCATTAGTGGCAGAATATAGTTTTTTATCGTAAGACAACTGTGACAAATTCCTTTTCCAGTACCTCTACAGAGAACACCTTTTCAGTTTGCAAATTCAATAAACATATTTGAGCCTGATCTGACAATGGTACTGTGTTTCTTGAATACATATGATGATGCTTCCTTCATCTATACAAATTGGTCTTCTTGTCGGTCTGACAGGGAGAGTGAACCAGAATAATAAAGAAGCCGCATTTAATTGTCCAAGGAAAACCAAACGTGTAATTTGTCAGAAACTAAGTTGGTTCAAATGGCTCTGAGCACTATGGGACTTAACTTCTGAGGTCATCAGTCCCCTGGAACTTGCGGTCGCACGGTTGCAGACTGTAGCGCCTAGAACCGCTCGGCCACCCCAGCCGGCTTGAAACAAAGTCCGTCAAATATTTTTCTCTGCTGAAAACTCAAAATTTTCAGGTGTACGATCTGTCCTGAATCCTTTTATTAAGGAATTTGTCTCATCGAAGGGTTATTTTGGATCTTTCTCTTCGACATGTGGTACTGGTACACGCCATCCTACTGGTTGTGTAATAGTTCATACGCTGCCCCAGTTAATCCACCAAACGAGATTCATTATCATGACAACAGATACATGAATACGTGCTAATTTTTGAGTTCTGTTTACGGGTCTTTTTAATGACGCTTTCGCTTCTATCTCTGATACGTTTTGTTGCAACCAAACACTTCCCTCATTCAAACGCTGTCTTGGTTGAAGAACTACCTTGACACTATCCTCTGGTTTTACTGTTTCTTTGTGATGTTGCAAATAACTTTTTCTTATGTTCCATATATTCTCTCATTATTGCTTCTCTCTTCATTGTACGGTGGACGTTGTTCTATTGAGTCATCACCTGTGCTTCCCACTTGCAACTGTAGGCAGCCAGTGGTATCTGTCCCTTCGTAGCTCCCTTATCAAACCTGTTCTCAATTTCTCCATTTTTACCTAACGTCACTATGCCAAATCTCATTTCCACTATGGCCTTTTGTTCATTTAGGAGATACATTCAAAGAATGATATCAGTAGCTAATTTAGGCACCACGAATAGATTAAAGGCAAGTTTGTGTCCTTGAAACATCAGGTCAAGCCCGAATTGTTTATTTATCTCGGTGTTCTTCCCAAGGTCACTCCTCTTACATTTGTTTTTAATAACTTCAACATTGGTGCATTTACATACTTCTTACTTGTTTTGCGCAACGGTTCAGAAATGACCGATAGTTGCCTTCCACTCTCTAAGACAGCCTCTACCATTAATTCGCCCATTAGGATTTCTACTATTGGATACAGGTCATATTTCTGTCTTGCGTCGGATTCGTCGATCAATAGCTCCCATATATCGTCGTGATGAAGTAATTTTACGTGACTGCCTCCGATTTTATCTGTGAGTTTATGTACAGTCTTTCCCACTGTGGAAACTAGTCACTTCTGAGGGTTTTCTTCTTCTCTTGCTCATCCTGCGTTCGATGGATGCACTTCTACAATTTCATCTCCTTGCTCAGGATTCCCTTGTACAATCGCATTTCGTTGGAACTCGATTTCATTGTTTCTGTGATCACCCTTCCAGATACTCCTATGATTATTCTGTTTGCGGAGTTGTTGACCATTGTATTTTGGCCTGCTTCCTTTCCCTTCTCAGTTATTCGGTCGTTTGAAGTTTCCTTCACTGTGGTTATCATTGTTGTTAATGTTGTGTGGCTGATCAGAAGTAACTTTGCATTGTCTCCGCTTATGTTTGGCTTGCCCTTTGTTCATGACATACACGACCTCTCTTACAGTTCTTCGGAATGTTACTTTGTTATCTCCGCACTTCCAACCAGGAATCGCTGGTATGAAAGCTAGAGTTTCGTGAAGCTCAGCAGTATAATTTCGCTGTCGCTGCACGGTGTATCCAGAAGCTGATTTTTCTTGGTCAACTGATCAAAGAATTTTACAGCAGGTATGAAACCAGATGAGTCGATGTCTCAGTACGTCCACAGTACGAGTTTGATTCCCTCTTGCTTCGTTCGTGAGCAGTTATGATTAAGGAAAAAATTTTTTTTGACTCTTCATAAGTCCAGCAAGATCGCGTTGTCTTTCTCACCGTCTGTGCCACCATGCCTTCGAGATGAGTGCATACAAGATCAGTTTTCTTTTACTCCAGCCAATATGGCTGTATTGCGTTGGCCAATTGTTCAATAAATGTTCGGGACACAGTGTGTTCCCGTCGTCTTTCTTATTATTTGTCGCCGGCCTCTGCTGTACAGCTGATGGCCGCGCGATACGGATTCCACGAACCGCTAGTATGTTGCTTTCAATGTTTCTTGCGCCATCGCTCAGTCAAGAGGTGACGCTCGTAAGCTCAGTATTCGTAACATCGCACCTGCGTGTGTCCGAATCCTGTGTATCTGTACCTCTATCGACAGAGGACGCTTTCTTTTTAAGAAGTTGTAGTAGTCTCTACTCTAATCCCTTCTCAGTGTTTCGCTGCTTTGAGTCATGTTCTTCAGTCTTTAGCAGGTCTGAAGATCGCGCTTTTTCCTGTTCCAATTTCTTTATCATGCTCTGGATCTTACTGCGAACAGTTTTGCCTCATTGTACGATATGCTTTGAGCCTCATGCGATGATTTTCACTTTCTTTGCTTTCTTTTTTTGCGTCTGAAACATCTTGCTACTGTTCTGCTCGAAATACCAACATCTGATTTTCGAACTGCTCTGTTTCTCTTCACGTCTCCTCTCCTACTTTCTTTACTTCTTCATGTGTCTTGTTAAATTCTACGTGTGTTCTGTTAATTTCTCTTTGTATCTCTGTTGGCATCCTCTTAATCCACTCTTGCCTTTCCTGCCTCATCTCCATCAAATAATCGAGAAGACATGATGCCCACTTTCTCTTTCGTACTACCGTCTCTCCATCCAAACTGACAGGTGAGAGTCTCCCTTCACGCGACCGTTGTCTTTGTCTGCCTAATATTTCGCGAACGTATGCGCCCGTTGTACTGCCTTGTCCAGACGCACATGACGGAGGCCCGCTAGAAAACCTTCTCTGCACTTCAGTACTTTCGGGCTTACTTTCCAGATAGTTCCACACAGAAACTACTGCTTCCACACGCTTTCTCGTTTATTCCTCACTATCAGATGGATAGGCTACTACCTGTTCACAAATGATGTCATCCAGATAATGCTACTCTCCGTCTGTATCCTCCATTATAGCCTCCTCTACTACTCGGTTTTCTGCCATTTCTACTCTGTGTACTGAACTCTCTTTCCGAGCTTTACAACAAGTTAACATGAACACTGTAGTCTATACATGAAAACAATGTTCATAAGAATTCCTGCACTATAAGTGAATCTACGAGTATTACAAAAACGGTTGTGTCTAACAGTTCCTAACACGTCGCACTGTCCTAACACTGAACAAAGTCCTGTCCTAACACACATAATACATTAAACAACAATGAGGAAAGAATCAAAGTGAGGAGAGAACTCGCAAAAGCAATTCTGAAAAAGATATGTGGGTTATGGTGTCGTAGAGTACATGAATATTATTTATTCTGCTTTGTGAAGTTAATTGTTTATTGAAAAATTCCCCAAAACTTGTAACAGGCCCACACATTTAATTTTTTTATACTGACAACATTGTTGCCCACTAACCCAATATCTACAATAACGGCATTGATAGATTTAAGACCTACACATGATCAGAGGATTCCTATTTTTGCAAGATCCTGACATGTGGAAGCTGTGTAATACTGGGATGGGTCGTGATTTTAATATGGTTCAATCTCACAAGCTCTGCTAGTCGACAGCCCTAAGACATTACGCAAAAATTAAGTAATTAACCATAACTGATTATTTTTCTTAAATAACTTATACAGGATCAGATGGGTAAAGACTAATCCTAGTTAAATAACAATAGTAGGATGCCATCAAGATGTTTAGTACAAAAATTAAAGAAATTGCAAAACATAATCTGTACTACTACAACAATTAGTTAATTCTACTACGTATTTATTTCTAATTTCTGCTACCAGTCACTTTTTTATTTGATGTTTAATCTAACGTAATACAACGCATTTCGAACATGTTCTGTTCAACTTCAGGCATTTATACATGCATACATACACACATACATACATGTTACTTAGAAAGAAACAGTCTTAAACTAGAATAATCTAGAACTCTTTTTCAGTTCTTTGTTACTGTAGCGGCTGATGTGGCATATTGGGGTGGGGGGGGGGAGGCTAGAAATCGAGATCAGTGATGTATTCTGTTGGTTTACTTCCTTGTGGTTAACTATGTACGATATCACAGCCTGTATAGGATGCAGATACATTTGCTTCAGTTATGTGTTATGAAAATAGTGTGAGAGGCTTTTATATGACGGTTGATCACTTACGATTTCATCATCTTGCTGCTTCCCTTGCATCACTGGTGTAATGGCGGAGCTGTTGATTGACATTACACTACCGCACATTGCATTTTGTCACTGATTGCCAACGTAATTCACTACACAGATTGCTTCGACGTAATGCGCACAACACAAGATGGCGGACTGTAGCATGTGAGTCTGTATCGATTATCGAGGTTTTGTATCGATATTCTTGGTACTGACACATTTGTAGTCAATTATTTACATTGACATATCTAGAATCTATTGAGTTAGAACTGGCTTAAGACTGTTGAAGAATTTTGAGTTTCTGAATTCGGTTATTTCGTTAAGAATGTTATCTCCATGCTTTGTATTATGTATGAAAATTTCCATTTCTTCCATGATATCCATTCTCTTACTTTTTCCTATTTTGTGTATAATTTTGAGGTTGTCTTCGATTTTGAAAGAGTGGCCTGTGTCTTTATGTGAGTTGCTATTGCTGATTTCTTACATTTATCAAGCCTTTAGTACCCTTAATGTTTTTTGAATCGGGTTCTGAAATTTCTGCCTGTTTGGCCGATATAATATTTATTACATTGGCTGCAGGTAATTTTGTAAATGCCAAATGCATCAAGACTTGTATGTGGTAGCTTTATATTGTGAATAAGCTTCCTACTTAGGTCGTTGTTGGTTCTGAAGCTGATTTTTGCTTCTGTGTTCTTTTAATAGTCTTGCTAATTTGTCAGATATTATTCCAAGATATGCCATTTTTACACATTTGGATGCTGGGACACTGTCAGTTGTGAGTGTGGTTTGATGTTATTTGTTCAGTTTATTTTTTATCTGTTGTGACATGGTATTAATTAGAGAAGGATCATGTCCATTGTTTATTGCAGTATAAGTTATGGTTCCTATTTCTTGTTGGAATTCTACATGTTAAAGTGTAAATTTGTGTGCTCTGTACAGCATTGATCTATAAGCTGCTTTTTTGGTGCCCTCCTCCCCCCCCCCCCCAAAAAAAAGCCACACCAACCACTACAGTATCAAACAATGGACAAAGAGTTCTAGATTAATCTAGTTTAAGACTGTTTCTTTTATGTAACATTTCTCTGTATGTCTATATGTATGTATAAACGCCGGAAGATGAACAGAATATGTTCGAAACACGTCGTATTATGTTAGATTAAACATAAAATAAAAAAGTGACTGGTAGCAGAAATTAGAAATAAATAATTATCCCACACAGTCACGGTTCACAAAAATAGCCATTATGGCCGAAAATAATAATAATTCTACTAGTCTGACAAAGGTTGACTTATCTCCAATGCAAAAATCGCGTCCTCATTTTTCACTACAGGAACACTCAAATGTTTTATACTGTCTAGCCTCTTCGTTAGTAAAAACCACCAACCTGATTGGCGCTGACAACAGAGAGCTCAGACAACAATCTAGTGGAACTGAACCTATTTATTATTATGGTTCCCTATCTATAAAGCTGTGTCCTGTATATATAGCGATATATAGTCAAGTGGACAGCAGATTTGCCACATCGATCTTTGGCAGGCTGTGGTAATCGTGGAGATGAAGTATGATGTGCAGATGCCAATTTAACTTCAGAGAGAACACGTAGCTGTACCCACAAACTCCTAAGTTCGAAGTTACCCATGTACAGAGTCCGTTCATGAGTCAAGACAATCTGCTTGCACATTGCCAGAATCAGACATCTGACTCAAGTACGTGGTCATCAGTGAGCACTTTGGAATGCTTTAAACTCCACGAAGATGCACCGATTTTTTCCTCTGCTCACAGATACACAAAGTCATTCTGATTCAGGGGGCACAACTGACACTTTCTCAGACTAAGTTTGAGAGTGATCACTGATGGCTTTACTAGCAATGTCTGAAACAAATTATACGCCCTCCAGTGAAGTGTGTCACCTGGATACCCACAAGACAGTCTGGCGACAAATTCTGTCTCCACATTGGCAAACCTTAGTTGACTAATGTGGACTCTCAATTCAGCCAATGGCGGCCCTCGTTACAGGCTGATTTACTTATTTTCTTTCTACACATGAAACCACTGGCCAACCTCGAGCAGTTCACACACAATATTCTAGATGCTTCTCGAACAATTGAAAGCAATGTTCACCTGAAAGGCTTCGCCAAACACAGGGCCTCCTGGATATAGTGGCGGGAATGTGTTACGTGTTTTGCATGGGAAGAACTATTAACCGTTCACCCCTGGGCGCCTGTGTGGTGATAGTGTGATGAGAGGAGTCACATTCCATCGGGACTGAACAAACTGGTGACTGTTGTTGTTACATGGCTGTTTTAACTGCCCCCTTTCAACTTTCGTCTGCACTCCTGACGAAGAGAGGTGACGCACACTGGGCAGCGCCCCAGGACGGCTTTGTGGTGGGTTGTAAAATTCTGACCTTCAGCTGATGAGAAATATCTCCCACCTAGCCCCCAATCTGTCCAAAGTCTGTCACTTTCTTAGCCTTTCTGCTATGCTATCAAGCGCAAAAATTACTTTCGTAAAGCATGCAACACTACAGTCGTGAGTGAGAAGTTGTCCGGTGTCAACCAATACGATTAATAAATTGATATTCCCATCTAACTTTCGATGCAAAATAATACAAATTTGTTAATTTAAAAGACCAAACTAGTTATGTTCATTAATTACGTAAGGAGGCAAAATACCGCTGGCTTACAATACTAAACAATAGCTAGATGCAGCTAACAAGGAAATGGACGAAATTTCTAGGTACACTAACAAACAGCTAACGAAAGTCATTCAAGAAACTAGCAAAACACCATTAGATAAATATATCAAGGACTCTGGCCAAAGATTGAAAGAAGCGGAAGAGATAGTAGGTGATGTAATAAAGGAACAGAGGACAGTAGCTAAGGATACGTCAAAAAGAATAACTACTGGGGACGTCTGGTAGCAAATCATAGTAGATGTGTTAATGAGATCCAACAGAATATTAAAATTTTGGGTGAATACATCTGAGACGAGAATAGAGAGCGTGATGTGTAAATCTTCAATTTAAACAAAAAAAAAAAAAGGTCGATGAAAGTGGGTCAGCATTATGAAACAGAATGAATTCAGTACCGAATTTTGGAAAACTATTACTAAACACATATTTGACAGTGTTTCTGGTCTGTTGGAGCACCGACATCTTTGCTGAGAGGGCAGAAAAAGGTTACGTTCGAAATTAAGACATTTTATTGCAGTAATAAACAGTAGCAATATGGGCCACCATTTAAAGGTTTCTATGCCCCGTAATTTTGCAGCAAATGGGAAAATACATCCCAAGGCGTTTGTATGTTACAAGGCATGTTACCAGAGAAGAGGGAAGATAGGAGAGAGATAGGATGTGTCAGCAGTAGAATGGTAGGGGATGCTCTGTCATGGAGAATGAGAGCAGGGGTATCTTGTCAATGATACGAGATGTTTATTAATAAGTTTTTCATCAAATGTTGGTCTAACATTACACAATGTAACGTAAGAAATAGTGTTTTTCAGTGGAGAAATTTTTTGGGCAGTGGTATGACATTTAAGAAGATTACAGGCAAAGTTTCTGTGAAAATAATTTATGTCTAGATAACCCACTTAGTAAAGAAGACATTATTGCACTAGTATTGGTCAAACTGACAGTGAGTGTACAGGTAAAGTTGATAGGAATTTCCGAACAGAAAACTGAAAATATTTTGCAAGCATTAGACCAGTTAGATGCTTTATCAGGAGAAGAGACAACCAATAGCGGTTGGAGAGGTGTGAACTGGAGGTCAAAATGAAATGGAAACTGGCGGGATCTAAATGGAAATCATAATGAGACAACGGAAAATGGGAGGCACAGTAATGGTTTTAATAGGCGTGTAAGAGGATGTTGGAACCGAAGAGGTACGAATAACCGCAGTAACAGACGAATGAGGAACCTAATGAGAGAAACGGTCTCCAGCCCGCTAGGACAATGAATCTCCTGAATCTTGAGAAATGTGATGGAAAACAAATTTTAGCAAATAATCACTGGTGTGGCAACAGAAGGTTGTCACGCTTTTCCGCAGCACAACAGTTCACGAAAAAATAAATGAATCAGAGAGCACTGAGTTTGCAGTTACTTATTCCGAAATACTAAATTTTGAAAGTAAAATTAAATGAAGTTACTTGTTAATTACGTGATTGGCTTAACTTAAACTGTGTTATGTAAAAAATAACTTTCAGTAACCTCAGTGTAACGTAATGTAAAATTTAGAAAAAGGCAATCAATTTACTTCTGCTTATTGAAAGATTGAACTGAATTTACTTCAAGCAAATGAGCAGTTGATTTTACTTTTAAAGTAACAAACGGAAATACATGCCAAGCCAGCAGAAGGCACTCGCTAAGCTAAATACAGAAAAAATTAAATTGTGCACTCTTAATTTGTGCTGTGTGTTTATTTATTAGTTTTACCAGTGTAATTTTACTCTACTGTAAGTAGCTTCTGTCATGCAATACAAGAACGAACAGTTAGTGAGGCAAAAAATTTACACTGAAACTCGTCATTGGCAAACATACAAAACTGACAATAAATATGTAATCTATTTTCATATTCTTACTGCATTCGATGATTGCATGGAAAGGAAAACGGACCCTGCTTGGTAATAATGTATGAGGGCAATAACAACACAAGTGCCCACAAGTTTTAACGACGGCATGTTATTATTCAAGTTATTCATACTTTGTTAAAGAAATGTTCCTGGGCAATGCCTATTTAGCTTTATAATTTTTCACTTACCTGTCTTACAATGTTGTAACTGTGCGGACGACGAAGAATGTAGCCGACGACAATGCTGAGCTGCCGTTGTTGTTGCCGCTGCTGTGCGATAAGAAGCCCTAGTCGTCTCCAGAGCCACTGATAATTATGGGACAGGCAATAGTGGGAATTGCAGCTTCCATCGCCTTTTCACTTCTACAACGCGCTCAATACACGCGGGTTAACGAATCAGGCGAGTCTACATAGGCGGGAGCATAACTGCACACCGCGTCTGCGGGTGCACTCAACAAATTTATTTTATCTGCATCTTCGGTGTTGCAAGATGTGTTGTGTTAGCAGCGAGGCATTTAGACAGACGGGACTGCCTGGGCAGAGGTAATGGCACGTGAAGAGCGTGGCTGACAGCTGATGCGGTTAGTGTGTGAGAATGAGTGAATGCCGATCTGACGTAATCAAGGCTGCGTCTCCATACGCCTGCTAGTCATCAAACCGCATGAGTGGTATTGACCTTAAGGACTGGATAAACGAACTTCATACGTGTAACTGTTTTCGTGTTGGGAATTATTATTTATGACTGAGTCATCAGTTAATGAATAATATCTAATGTAACGACTAGTCAATGGACATAGAGTTTCAAAATATTTGAAATGCATAGCGAAACTATTAGTGTATTATATAACGAGTTAGTCTTATAGCATGCTCCAATTAATTAAACAAGCGCAATTAAAGATAATGAGATCATTAGTTAATAAAATTATTGTTTTAAATGTTTTTGGAATTCGCCATTTGGGATGAATAAAG
Source organism: Schistocerca piceifrons (assembly GCF_021461385.2). Taxonomy (NCBI): domain Eukaryota; kingdom Metazoa; phylum Arthropoda; class Insecta; order Orthoptera; family Acrididae; genus Schistocerca; species Schistocerca piceifrons. The sequence goes on from NC_060149.1 coordinate 561,694,860, forward strand.
ATAATTACTATCAAAATGTTCATCATATGGGAAGTGTAAAAAATGTTATTATCTTGTTTCCAAAATATGTGTTTTTGTTGCAAGTACTCGTATAAAATTCGGAGCACATATAAGCAGATGACGTGCGCTAAGAGCCAAACCATGAGATCACCAGCTGCAAGAGCCACAGTTAGCATACGCACCACACATGATGTCTCTCATCAGGAAATACAGGGTAAACACATCGCCTAGGACCAGCATCTAGCCGGCCTTCGTGACCGAGTGGTTCTAGGCGTTAGAGTCCGGAACCGAGCTGTTGTTTCGGTCGCAGGTTCGAATCCTGCCTCTGGCATGGGTGTGTGTGATGTCCTTAGGTTAGTTAGGTTTCATTACTTCTAAGTATAGGGGACTAATGACCTCAGTTGTTAAGTCCCATAGAGCATAGAGCCATTTGAACCATTTTAACCAGCATCTTGAGTCAGTGAGTAACAGTGTTTCGAGCAAATTAATGTGTCAGTTTCATGAGTTCTCAAGTACCGACGTTCAGTCGTAAGTGCTCCTACAAATGTTACGGTGAACGACAATGCACCATAGTAGGATAAAGAGAAATAAATTTCCCGTTGTACTGTCTATAATGTATTTGTGCATTCTGTCTGTGGTGTTACTGTTTTCTTTAAAAAATGTAAAATCAAATAATATTTAGCTGATGACCTTAGCAAATTTTATATACCTAACCAGTACTTAGGAGCTGCTATTTATTGTTTTAGATATCATATTTTAAGTGTTATGTTTCCTACGTTGCTTGTGTTCAGTATCTCTCATCTTGAAAGGGTAATGATTTTAATGTTACGAGAGTGGGGCAGATAAAATTCAAAGATTCTACTAATAAAGTTAATCATAAATCTGAGGAAATCTACTTACTCGCTGCAAATTTAATGACATCTCTTCAACAATTAGATTCTGTGTTTAAAATTATCATAACAAAATGCGAGTGGTATAAATTATGCGATGAAAAAATAAATAAACTGTACAGGCTACTCCTATGAACGGTAAGACGGCGATCCTAGTGTATAGAAAAGTGGAGTTTTTTTAAAAAGAACTACCGTTTTGAAAAGAAATTACCAAAGAAGTTACGTAAGTTACCCCTCATTTTCGCAACGATCGGGGAGACTATCCACGGCTGTCACACCTGACATGTTGCAGCGTGCTGATGTTGCCATTCGCGAGAACAGACACAATACGACTCGGCAGTTGGCGCTGCATCTCTCAATCAGCAAAGTTTGGATGCAGTTATCCGCACTCTTGGATATTCAAAAGTGTGTGCGGAATTTAGAGGTATTGTCCATCATGTGCTAGAGAAGCATGTGCCTAGCAAAATTATAGGGGAGGAAAAAGATCCACCTTGGTACAACAAACATATCAAGAAGTTGCTGAGAAAGCAGAGAATTTAGCACAGTCGTTTTAAACGTAGTCGCTGCCCCGCTGACAATCAGAAATAATGCGAAATGAAAGCTGCTGTCTGAAGAACAATGAGAGATTCTTTTAACGAATTTGAAAGCAAATTTTTATCAGCAGATTCTAAAAATAACACCAAAAAAATTTTGGTCGTACGTAAAATCTATGAACGCTACAAATGATTCCTTACCTTCTCTGGCTGACAGTACGAGTAATGTAACTGATGATTATTCTAAACCTAGCATTCAAAAACTCGTTTACGGTAGAGGACTGCAGCACCATTCCCCCTTTCAATTACCGAACAAACGCACGGATGGCTGACATAGTGTTTAGTGTATCTGGGATTGTAAAACAGTTAAGGTCCTTAGACACCAAGAAGGCATCTGGCCCAGACGGTATCCCCGTAGGGTTTTATGTTGACTATGATACAAATATAGCATCATTCTTATCCATCATCTGTCAGAGATCATTTGATCAGCGGGAAGTTCCACGGGACTGAATGAAGGACCAGGTCATAGCAATCTATAAAAACGGTAGAAAATCGGATGCACATAATTACCGGCCAATTTCACTGACATCGATTTGTTGTAGAATCATGGAACATATTTTGTGTTCAGACATAATGACCTTTCTAGACTCTGAGAAGCTCATCTGCAGAAACCAGCACCGTTTTAGGAAACAGCGGCCAAGCGAGACACAGCTGGCCCTCTCTGTCCATGATATACAACAGGCTCTAGATACCGGCTCCCAGGTTGATGCCATATTTCTCGACGTTCGAAAGCTGTTCGACTCAGTTCCGCACAGTAACTTGCTCCAAAAAGTGCGCGCTTACGGTCTATCCGATGACATATGCGGTTGGATAGAAAGTTTCTAACAGACAGGGAGCAGTATGTCGTCCTGAACGCGGTGACTTCAACAGAAACAAACGTAACTTTAGGTGTGCCCCCGGGCAGCGTAATAGGTCCGCAGCTTTTCAGGATTTACATAAACGATCTGGTTGATGGTACTGACAGCGGCATTAGACTGTTGCCGATGATGCTGTAATCTATAGGAATGTAGTATCACACGAAAGTTGTAAACAAATCAATGACGATTTGCCGCAAATAAATGCATGGTGTAATGAGTGGCCGTTATCTCTCAATATTAGTAAGTGTAGCCTACTGTGTATCACAAGGCGAAAATTCCCATTAATGTACGAGTACAAAATAAATGCCCTATGTTTGGAACCGGTAACATCCGTCAAGTATCTCAAATGAAATTATCAGATTACATAAGTAACGGCTAAGGCGAACTCTAGATTGCGGTTTATAGGTAGAATCCTGAAGCAATGCAGTCCTTCAACAAAGGAAATGGCTTACAATACGTTAGTTCGTCCAGTCTTTGGGTATTGTTTGTCTGTATGGTACCCTTACCTGTTGGGTCTGATTCAAGAGATTGAGAAGGTCCAAAGAAGAGCGGTAAGATTCGTGACTGGTACATTTAGCCATCGCGAGTGCGTTACAAATGTCATAGAAAGTTTGAAGTGGGACACCCTTGCAGATAGAAGGGGCTGCTCACTAAATTCCGAAATCTGATCTTCGCCGAGGATGTAGAGCATATATTATTACCACCAACCTTCAAATCGCGCAATGATCACCATTCAAAGGCCGCGTAGTGTTAGCCGAGCGGTATAAGGCGCTGCAGTAATGGACTGTGCGGCTGGTCCCGGCGGAGGTTCGAGTCCTCCCTCGGGCATGGGTGTGTGTACTTGTCCTTAGGATAAATTAGGTTAAGTAGTGTGTAAGCTTAGGGACTGCTGACCTTAGCAGTTAAGTCCCATAAGATTTCACGCACATTTGAACATTTTTGAACCATTCAAAGATATGGGAAATTAGAGCTCGTACTGAGGTGTTCAGGCAGTCGATTTTCCCTCGCGCGATCCGCGAGTGGAACAGATGGATGAGGGGGGGGGGGGGGAACATGACTTTGGCGCGAATTGTGCCCTCCGCCATACACCGCATGGCGTTTAGCGGAGTATATATGTAGATAGATCCCTCGATGTCAAACGGTGAATCACAAATTGCACAGAAAAAAACATTTGTCTTGATTTGTTGCATCGCTTTGAAGCTGATGGAGACGTCTTCTTGTTCCGGATTGTGACAGGTGACGAAACCTGGGTTCACCATTTTGAGCCCAAAATAAAACGACAGTCGATGGAATGGTGCCATTCCACTCCCCACGGAAGAAAAAGTTCAAAGCAATTGCTTTCTCCGGTAAGGTCATAATCACCGTATTCTGTGTCTGTGAATGGGTGATTCTCATTGATGTGACGCCAAGACGCGGTACCATTAATTCAGAAGCATATGTCAACATATTAACAAAACTCAAGATTCGCTTCCGGCGACTTCCGCGCGATAGCAACCAAGGAGATGTTTTGCTGCAACACGATAACGCTCGGCCCAACACAAGTCTTATGACTGCTGAAGACATAGCAAAACAAGGTTGGACAGTGTTACCCAATCCACCCTACATCCCTGACGTACTTCGGACTTCCTCTTGTTTGGGCCGTTAAAGGATGCCATTCGTGGAAGGCGTTTTGAGGACGATGAGGTGGTGATTCACATAGTGAAGCACTGGCTCCGACACCAGGACAATGATTGATACTGACAGGGCACACACGCCCTCGTTTCGCGCTGGAGGAAGGCCATAGAACGGGACGGAGATTAACAGGAATCATAGGGTGTGTAGATAAAACACCATTCTTTCGTATGTGTGTAATTCTCGTTATGTTCAATAAAGAACTGTTGAAGAAAAAACGCGGCGCTTTACTTTCTGGGCAACCTTCGTATATGTCCCAGGTGCTTCATCGCGAGTTATGTGTTCCGTCGAACAGACACAACTCAGGAATTAAAGAGTTAGAATTTTATATAAACCCATACGGGTTTTTCACGCTGAACTAGGTACTTCAGTGTAAGACTCGTAACAAATTATTTGCGGGCTGCGTACATCGGCTAGTGCTGGTACCCATTGTGAAGGCGAGTGCCGATTTTCCATTTTCTTGAGGATGGACACTTTTCTCTGCAGGTAATGGACTGGTCTTTCTGCAGTCCTGCTAAATATGTGGTGTTTTGGGCCGGGCATGCTGGTTTCAAAGGCGAGTGATTTCCTCAGGATGTCCTGTGGTGACCAACACGTTTTTAAAAAAGAGACCTCTCTTAGACTGTTTGCAGATGATCCCATCGTTTACGTCTAGCAAAATTACGTAATGATCAAAACCAGTTACAAAATATTATAGACAAAGTATCTACATATACACATTAAATGTATTCGCAGTTTTGTATATGGACAACCATGATCTGTACACCCAATGGAATGAAGACAATGAAAGTTTGAGCTGGACCTGGACTCGTACCTGGATTTCTCTATTATCGCCGGCGGTCTCCTTACCATTTGGCTATCTTTGCACAACTCATGGCTCAACCCAAACTTTCATATATCGTCAACCCTAAGTCTACAACCTGTAATCGTACATCCATTACGTACATTCTCGTACAAGTGAGACATTTTACTTGAAAGTCGATTGCCGGGAGTCGGCGTATAAATACGATATTGTAGTGCCTGTAGTATTCCGGATTTGATGCGAAATTCCTTTGGACACATATGTATCGAGAATAGCACAGGCACTGCAGCATCGTATCTGTATGACAGGATTGACGGAGACATCAAAAAGGGCAGTTCATTTGTAGGTTGGTTGTTTTGGGGATGGGGACGAAACAGCGAGGTTATCGGTCCCATTAGATTAGAGAAGGAAGTCGGCTGCATTCTTTCAAAGGAACCATCCCAGCATTTGCCTGAAACTATTTAGTGAAGTCGTGGAAAACCTAAATGAGGATGACCGGACGCGGATTTGAAACGTCGTCCTCCCGAATGCGAGTCCACTGCGCCAACTCGCTCAATCATTTCGTATTGTCGCGAAACTGCAAAGATATTAATGTTAAAGTTACCTTTTGTGAAATACGATGGTTGACTGAAAAGTAATGCCTCCACCTACGTAACTCTTCACCAGTTGGCAGCATTGGTATGCGGCAGGTACTGGCTTGTTTCGTAGCCTCTTCTCTACAGCTCCATTTGGCAGAAAGCCTTAGCACTGAACGGTTGTGTTGTTACAGTATAAAGTATGGAATCCTGCGCAGACTGTTGGTCAGTGCAATTTAAGTCACTGAATTCTTGACACCAGAAGGTGTCACCCCAAAGGAGATTCTTCAGATAATGAAAGCAGTTTATGGTGAATGTGTTGATGTGAGTACTGTGCGTCGTTGGGCGAGTAAGTTTAAAGATGTTGAGGCGGAAACATCTGACCTGCGTGACAAACAAAGAGTAGGACGTCCTGTGACAGCAGCCACTGAGTTTCACAAGCAAAAAGTTGACAGATTGATTCAGGACAATCGTCGTATCACTCAGAGAGAAACTGCAAGCACAATCGGCATTTCACAAGAACGTGTGGGTTACATTATTGCTTTGCTTGGCTGTCGGAAGATCTGTGCACGATGGGGACCCTATATTGTGACTCCTGAAATGAAAGCGCACTGACTTGAAATATGCCAGGAACTCCTCTCGCGTTACGATAATGAAGGTGACGCATTTCTCCATTCAATTGCGACAAGAGACGAAACGTGGGTACACTATTACGACCCAGAGACGAGACGTCCGTCTATGGAATATCGACACAGAGACTAACCCTAGAAAATGAAATTCAAGACGCAGCCCTCAGCTGGAAATATCATGGCCACAGTGTTCTGGGACGTGATGATGTTATCCACGTTGAGTTCCTTGATCTTGGAACAACAATAAATTCAGAGCGCTACATCACAACGCTGTGAACTCTGAAACGACGACTAACAAGGATCCGAAAGGAAAAGGGAAATGTTTTCCTGTAGCATGACAATGTCAAACCACACACTTCACGTGACACCACACCAGAACTACAGAGACTGAATCTCGCCACTGTACGGCATCCTCCAAGGAGTCCAGATTTAGCACCGTCTGACTTCCATCTGTTCCCGATAATGAAAGACGATCTGTAGGGACAACATTATGCCTCTGATGAAGACGTTGAGAGAACTGTGAGACTGTGGTTGCAGCAACAGAGTGTCGACATCTTCCGTGACGGTTTCAGAAAACTTATTCATCGTTGGCAGAAATGTATCCAATTGGCTGGTGATTATGTGGAAAAGTGAATATTGGTAACTAAAGATCACATTCTAAGGATTATTTCTGCGTTTGATTTATTAAAATATTCCAATCCACACCCAATTAACGAAGGTGAAGGTATTTCTTTTCTTTCAACCCCTGTAATTGTACGATAAAGATTTCAGAGGTATAGATGGTCTTCGTACACTGTTGATTTGGGTAAGGACTGTCCATTCGTCTTCAGTATGCCTCGCAGACTGTCACTGTTTTCTTTCTGGAAACTCAACAGCCTCACTCTCAAATTACATTCAGTGTCTAGACTGCAGATAGTCTATGCGAAGCCATACACTCGGTGAAGGGACACGTAGTAGTGTTATACACACTTTGAAGAGAACTGTTGGTACTATGGACCGCAGCTGTAAATAATTGTAAGAGACGAGTTGATCTTTTGGAGAAATTGCGCAATGAAGTTTCAATAAAATCTCGTAGTTAAGATATTTCAAGTAAACCCCATTCTTATTTTTTCATCCAGAGTAATTATTGTTTTCAGGTATTTCTACAGTAAAGACATATTTCTAAAATCATTTATTCTGAGCAACATTTTGTCCTTACAAATACCGTAACAGGTATTTAATATTGTTTATTTGTAATCTGAGGGCACATAACATGGGTAAGCATTGACTTATCACTGTTTACTTGCTTGGCGAGTTAAGAAAATAGAACTGTGAAACCCCTCAAAAATACAAGTTCAACAGATTCAAACTGTTTCAGCTTATGACATTCAGATTTGCATTACCGACATTATGAATAAAGATCTCTCATCTTAGCTGTATATCAGACACGCTGCTCGTTTCCTTCAAGCACATGTCCAGGAAAAGAAGTTTGTCAAAAAACCACAATTGTAATATGTAAGTATCCTCATTGGCAACACCAGTTCACATTGGGTTCAACGACATGTCTGTCTCGGAAATACCAACGGTAAAGATTTTCTTTCTTCTAATGACCCGAAACTCTCGTTAACACATAGCAAATTTCAAATAAATTACGGGAATAGACCTGGGTGACTTCGTTAACAACCGCCGATATACCGATAGGAGCACACCCTGTCATTTTCAAGACAAAACTGCAACAAATAAACGTCGTGCAAGCAATGTGCACAGCGCTTGCTTGCAGCAATTTTGCCTTGAAAGTGACACAGTGAGCACTTGTCGAACCATCCGCCGTTCTCGACGTCGTCATCCGAGTACTTTTCCTTAAGTTATTGGAACATTGTGTCTTGTGCACCAAGTTACTAGAATGCTCTCTTTCTTCTCCAGATCACTTCGTTTGCATGATGCGGAAGCTATGAAGTTCACAGATGCAGGCATCTCGCCTTTTCGCTTGAAAGCACACCTGCTGGTAGACGCTTCAACTTCTATACGCATACGCATCGCTCTTATAACAGGGCTGTATACAACCTGAGGAGCGAACAGAGCTTGTGATGTGAAAGCGGCCTTTACCGGAAGAACGCCTTGCCTGCCCTTGCAGGATCTAATTTCCCGTCTAGCAGTTCAGTGCAACGTGAGGTGATTTGCATTTCTTGAACTGGTTACATAACTTATTGATTTACGCAATCCGTACGTTGTTAACCCATGTAGTGGAAACTAAACATTCCCGGGCTTGACTGAATACTAAGTTGCCGCTCATTTGAAGGGCTCTCTGGGAAAGAGTTCTGTGTAACATTGGGAAACGTGCTTTAGTTTCTCTAGTCCGCTCTTCAGTTTACAGTCAGACTAAGCAGCGTGTTATAATAAAGCATTACTTATTTTGAATGGTGGTAATATGGACCAAAACAAGACAGAAGTGTTCAGTAAACATTGGCTCTAAAATGCATACCTCAAGAGATATAAGCAAGTATTCATATTTGCTACCGTGAAAAACGTCTTCTATAGCAAGCTCTGCTGTTTCATAGTAACAGAGTTATGTATCCTCATTTGTTTATTGCATTCTGTAGACCGTGTCAGTAGGTGCTATAGCGCTAAAGCAGAATTCTTGCAATGTTATTACGAAAGTTCACAGCTGATAGGCTTCCCTATCCCCGCTGAAACTAACTTCATGTCTAATGATCGCGTTGTCAAAAGGTCTTAAAACTCTAACCCTCTTCTAGGCACAGCCAGATAAGATTAATTTGTAATCTCCCCTCTCCCTCCCCCCCTCGTGGAAACTATGGTATTATGGTATTGACTACAAACTGTTCAGCCGTCCACCATGTACTCTCTCTCTCTCTCTCTCTCTCTCTCTCTCTCTCTCTCTCTCTCACTGAGAATATTTATAGGCCGGCAATTGTACTTTTGGGTGATACGAACGGGAAGAAAGGGGACAGCTTTTTCTAGTAGCTAGAGATATGCTCGTGGAGTCATACTTACTACCTCTGTGATGGGTAACGTAATTCGACTAGTCGCTGTCGCTGTTACATAGTTTCTGCGTCCAGCAGTAGTGGCTACAATATACATCCAACTGTGCTCCCGACTCTCTGCCCCCTCCACAGACAACAAATGGAGTGCACTTCTGAAGTGCACGCCGCAACACATAGCACTGCGGACGCTGTGCGGCTCTGGCCGCTTAACGTTTCAATGTGCGCAGCGCAACCGTGCAGCTCTTCCTTAAACATCCGTTACAACTTTACAGCCCACAAAGCTCTGTCGTTGTTACGCCCGTAGCCAGCTATTTACAACCGCCGGAATGTCTGCAGTAAGCGACTGTGCACCGAGTGCTGCTTCTGTCATCTCATCGCTGTTATCGCCTGCGCTGAATCACACTTTCGCGTAGCTGCAGGCGTCATGCCGTCGGCTGCATTCCGTAACTTTGGGAGCACGGAGGATACTTTCACGTGCCAGCGACAGGTACCTCTCTAGCGTGACACATCATTTCAGAGAGAAACTTCTCTCACAAAAGCGTTAGATCTGCGTTAATAGGAAGAGCAAATGTCTTCAATTTTTTTGTTTCGTTTTGATGTTATCGCGTCGATCTCGCCCCACATCGGTGACGGATGGCATGTTAACGACACAATTTACTCGGCTCTTCGGCCTAATCTTACTAATCTTTTTAAAATTCACACTAATCTACATAATAATTAAAAGGGATCGGATATTATATGTGTTTAAAGAGATGAAAAACTAACTTTTATGGCGGTATCAAAATGAAACTCTCCGTGGTTTTCCGTTTTAAATTTAAAAAATTGTGCAGGAAGTTGGAAGATCACGTACTGAATTGGAAAGGATGGAGTGCCCAGATGTCAACTTTGAGTAAATTCGCATTACTTCAACGTAATCATTACGTGAAACAACATTTAGGTAGCCATACGATTTCGTTTTGTGTATTAACGCTTAAATCACAGGCTTTCATCATTTTATTTTCACCTGCTTAATCTTGATACTATTACGAACTGAAAACAAGCACTGTTGGATGCACAACGTGGTCCTTCGTTCAAAAATGCGAAAAAATATTACTCTTCTGCTTCTATGATAATTTCATTAGACAGAGTTAAAAGCGTAGTAGTTCGCTCTTTCTCAATGACATTGAATTACTATGTTTAAGGGTGGAACTGTTTTACTGTTGAACAGAGAATTGGAGATGCACTAAAATTAAATATACGTATATCTGTGCCATACATCCTTCCTCTTTGGACATCTCGTGAGTAAAATTGCTCAATAACTCATCAAGAACGGAAACAGCCTCCAAGTTGATGTTTTCTGTCAAAAGTGTTGTATGCTGTACAGGCTGTACCCCAAATACCTTAACCAACTTTTGTGGGGTATTCCTTGGACCTAACCACGCAGAAAAGTCGTGTAAACATAGATCCGAAAGTCATAAGTTATTTAGCTCTTAATGAGTAACATGTATCTAAGCCCTTAAGTCATCAATTGATAGTGAATGAGAAAAATGTCAATGAGTTCGCTTGCCATATCGCTTACTGTCACACCCTTTCCAATATCCCTGCGTGGTATCAAAAGGTTTTGGACGACATATTGAGGAAGCGTCACTGCATTATGTACACTACGTGAAGAAAAGTACCCGGACACCTAGCTGAAAATGACTTACTAGTTCATGGCGCCCTCCAGCGGTAATGCTGGAATTCAATATAATGGTGGCTCACCATTAGCCTTGATGACAGCTTACAATCTCGCATGCATACGTTTAATCAGGTGCTCGTAGGTTTCCTGGGGAATGGTAGCCCATTCTTCACGGAGTGCTGCTCTGAGGACAGGAATCCATGTCGGTCGGTGAGGCCTGGCTCGAAGTCGGCGTTCCAAAACATCCCAGAGGTATTCTATTGGATCAGGTCAGGACTCTGTGCAGGCCAGTCCAATACAGAGATGCTGTTGTCGTGTAACCACTCCACCACAGGCCGTGCATTATGAACAGGTGCTCGATCGTGTTGAAAGATGCAATCGCCATCAGCGAATTGCTCTTCAACAGTGGGAAGCAAGAAAGTGCTTCAAACATCAATGTAGGACTTTGCTTTGATAGTGCCACGCAAAACAACAAGTGGTGAAAGCCCCCTCCATGAAAAACACGACCACACAATAACACCAGCGCCTCCGAATTTTACTGTCGGCACTACACAAGCAGGCAGATGACGTTCACCGGGTATTCGCCATACCCACACCCTGCCATCGAATCGCCACATTGTGTACCGTGATTCGTTACTCCACACAACGTTTTTCACCGTTCAATCGTCCAAAGTTTACGCTCTTTATACCAAGCGAGGCGTTATGCAATTACCGGCGTGATGTTGGCTTATGAGCAGCCGCTCGACCATGAAATCCAAGGTTCGTCACCTCCCGCCTAACTGTCATAGTACTTGCAGTGGATCCTGATGCTGTTTGGAATTCCTGTGTGGTGGTCTGAATAGATGTCTGCCTATTGCACATTACGACCCTCTTATTTGTCGGCGGTCTCTGTCAGTCAACACACGAGGTCGGCCTGTACGCTTTGGTGCTGTACGTGTCCCTTCACGTTTCCAATTCACTATGAAATCGGAAACAGTGGACGTAGGGATGTTTAGGGATGTGGAAATCCCGCGTACAGAAGTATGACACAAGTGACACCCAATCACCTGACCACGTTCAAAGTCCGTGAGGTCCGCGGAGCGCCCCATTCTGCTCTCTCACGATGTCTAATGACTACTGAGGTCGCTGATATGGAGTACCTGTGCAGTAGGTGGCAGCACAATGCACCTAATACGAAAAACGTATATTCTTGGGGGTGTCCGGATACTTTTGATCACACAGTGTATATGTGTTCCACAAACCAGTTATTTTAGGTTACTTCCAACAAAAAATAACCCGTTCTGGTGTGGGAAACATACACACCACCGAACCGGGTCTCTCCTATCTATTAGTAATGGGGGATATTATTCAGTATACTCCGATCGATGTGCTGTAGCTCTTAATGCTCCCTATTAATTGTTGAGGGGCTTCCAGTAGCCATTGTGCAAGAATATTTTCCGTGGTGTTCATATATCTATCAACTGCCAGACGTGCCGAGGAGAGATATGGACGTTAAACTCCAGCCAGCACTCCAATCTTAAACTGTTCGTGGCCCTTAGTATAACGATGTGCATCCGCAGACAAAGGTTGCTGGATTACGTGTTTGTGCAGAGCTAAGCGAAAGCCGTTTGGAACGCTTCTTCCAAACGCGTGATGTTTTATCATCAATAAATAAAATAAGAATTGTTTCAGGATGTTTGCCTGTGTTGACATTTCTCTAGCTTTTGTATGAGAAATGCTCCCCTAAAGTAAATTTGGCACAAAATCGAAAGAGTCTGGAAAATGAAATATAAACGTTAAAGAAGAAGTCGCAACTGTGTAAGACTCAACCCATGATTATCATGTAATGGGAGGAAGTTGGAATTTCAGCTATAGCTGTAGATAGCTGCAACCAGTCTCTCATAAAGTATTTCTTCATTCACACTGAGCCAATTGGTACTCGCTTTCGGGCACCTACTCCGCGGGGCCCTGTCCCCCGAAGTGGCACGGCTTGGTGGCGGGTTTCGAAACCTGAGACTTGCTGCTGACGGGGATATAGTCTCTCCTGTCGCGACGTGCAATGGAGCGTGACTCGCTAGCAGTATGAGCCTCGTATAACGGTTGTAGAGATGTTGTATCTATGTTGTATGTTAACGACTGCCGCAGTCCACTTCACCCCTCCGCCGGCCCACACCGAACCCAGGGTTACTGTGCGGTTCGACCCCCAGTTGACCCCCCCCCCCCCACTGCCCCCCCCCCCCCAGGAACGTCTCACACCAAACGAGTATAACCCCTATGTTTCCGAGGTAGAGTAATGATGTTGTACGCGTTCATGGAGAATCACAGGCCTTATGATTGTGGTGGCAGTAAGTTCGACAGCCTGCAGCTTGTGGTCGTGCGGTAGCGTTCTCGCTTCCCGCGCACGGGTTCCCGGGTTCGATTCCCGGCGGGATCAGGGATTTTGTCAGCCTCGTGATGACTGGGTGTTGTGTGCTGTCCTTAGGTTAGTTAGGTTTAAGTAGTTCTAAGTTCTAGGGGACTGATGACCTCAGATGTTAAGCCCCATAGTGCTCAGAGCCATTTAAACTATCCATTGATTCTATATTCTCTTGGAAAATTTCTTTACCTATCTCATATGCACTGCTATCAGTACTCATATGGAATGGTTCGCTCAGAACCGGGTGATGCAAAATATTGTTCCTTACCAACTCATTCTTTAGATCTTCGAAATCTTTTTGGCATCCTTGTGTCCAAGTGAATGCACTATTTTTCTTAAGCAATCGATTAAAATTTGGACTATTAAACGCTTGCCCCGTCGCAAATTTACAGCAAAATCCACAAAGACCGAGAAGAGCCTTCAACTGCTTTCGGTTCTTAGGTGGCAGGCATTTTTTAATAGCATTTAACTTTCTGGGTCCTTTCCAATCCCAGACATGGTTATAATACGTCCCAAAAATTTTATTTCTTGCTTCACTAACGTGCACTTCTTCAGTTTTAATGTCATTCCCTCTGATTGAAGAGCAGAAAGGGTTTTGTTTAACAATTCACAATGTTCCCTCCCATTATCGGTAGCAATCAATAAGTCATCCACATAGATTGTCAACCTAGCACTGAGTTTCCTTCCTAGTACAGAACCTGAAGCTCTAATGAAGACAGAAACGGAAGTATTTAAACTAAAAGGAACAACTTTATATTGGTAACACTTTCCTGCAAATAGAAATGCAGTATACTTTCGAGATTTTTTATGTAGTAGGATTTACCGATATCCGTCAGTAAGATCTAAGCTAGTCAAATATTGCACACTCTGGAAATTTTGCAACAGGTCATCTAAGTTTCCCGGACGCTCTACTTCTCTTTTGACAACTTTATTCAGAGTTCGTGCATCGATTAAATCTCGCACGCCTCCATCTTTCTTGTTCACAATAATGAGTGGACTATTATATTCACTATTGCTCCTTTCTGTAACCCCCCCCCCCCCCTTCGATCATTTTATCTATTTCTGCCTGCACTGCTTCTGTCTTACCTAGTGGTTCTGGATAAGGTCTCACGAAAAGTGGTTCGTGTTTTACAGCTTCGATACGCTATTCAAAATTCCTTACCCTCCCTGGTTTATCTGATAATACTTCCTGATCATCTATTAAAATGTTAAACATATAGGCTTTCTTTTCCGGCGTAAGTTCTTCTATCTCGTTAATAATTTCTTTTAGTTTCATTAATCATTATGTTCTTCACATGGTAAATTTTGTATAGATTGGACAAACCATCATTTCCCGAGCCTAATTCTAATACCAACGACTCAACTTTGGTGTTCTTTGCAGTTTCGTTTTTGGCAAACATAATTTCCAGAATATCAGATTTAGTATTAATTTTGACAGTTCCTTTACCACAATCAATGAATACTTTCTCTTTGTCTAACCAATCAATACCCAAAATGATTTGAGCACTCAACCCAGATACGACCAGGAAGTCGTGTTCAAATTTTTGTCCATTAATTTCAAAATCTACCAATACGTGTCTTCGAATGGGCTGACTGGATTTGCCAGTTGCTCCCATAATTTTCACCCCATTTACTGACATCATAGTCAACCCCAGTTTATTTGAAATGTGTTCAAAAAGGATTGAGAAATAATACTAATTTGGGATCCAGTGTCTAAAAGTACCGCTAATTTAATATCGTAAATTTCGATTGGAATGATGGTTTGTTTACTTGTTCTGCTTCCCACATTTTCCTGTTCCTCCCATAACAAATCTTATTCGACCATCAGATCGCTCCTAGATATGTCATTCACTGGCAACTCATATATATCTGAGAGCTTTTTTGGTCTTTTGATCTTTATTTCCTTTACAATTCCCATCAACTTTTGCCCCGCTATTGTATCGTCAGGTGGCTCTTTCGGTTTTCTGAGTTCAAAGTTTATCGCGACTGGAATGAAATTTTGCACCAGTATCGTATCATCTGGAGGCTCGTTCTTTTTCGTTTCTGTATCTACCGCCGGATTTTGTCTTGAAAAACCTTCATTTGGTCTTTCATATCTATTTTCTCTAAACTTTTTTCTCCTTCCTCCATTTCTATGTTTTTCTCGCCTGAACAGTCACTCAGTTCACATCACTATCTGATTCTAGTATGAATGCTACCCTAAGACAACGAGGCAGCTCATCTATTCAGCTGCCGTTATTTTCATAAATTTCCATTTTCTGATAATTTCCTAAAATTTCCACTTTATTTTCGGTCACAGGCGTTTCCTCAATATCACTTCGGATGACGTCAACTTTCACTTCATATTTAGTATAATCGTCATGGATTTCAATGGTTCACATATATCGTCATACTCTACATCTTGACATTCATCGCTAAAAACTTCTTGTACGAGATTTTCGTCAGCCAGGATCACATCCACACTATTGAGGATTTCATTCTCCTCCCGATACCTGTTCATACTGGCCATTTTCCTATTTTCTGCACCAATTTCCCTAACATCGGCAGCTCTCGTGCTTCGCATGGCGCCTTCCTTCCTCTTACTGACCTCTTCCTCTAAAATTGCTGCACGCGCAACTTGCGCCGTGCTAACTACTTCTACCTCATTTCTATTTACGGACAACATCCTTACTCTGACGTTTCCTCCATTTATTACATTTCTGGACGTATAACCTTCTTCAAAATTTTACCGCTCATATTACTTTATACTATGAATTAAATCATTACACCCTTTTTCGATCCCTGACTACTCCCTTTCGCACAGTTTGTCTATTTTTCCACTTTTCTTAGGAACACTTCCGATTCTGTTTTCGTTTCGGTGATATTTTCCTCTGAAATAGGTCCACTGAATTTCTGTATGGCGCGATCTCTTACTACTGCCACTACTGCTTCCTCACGGCGGCCAACTGATCGCTCCGCAAAGTTCAATGCACGCTGTGGCCTAGTTCGCATGTTACTACTTGCAATATTTTCTCCCGTGCATGACTCATCCCTGCCAACACCCGTTGTTCCACGTATACCGCCTTGGAACACATTTCTGCCGTTAGCTTGCGTCTTAAATTCATATTGCTTGGTCCTGTATGGCTTTTTTAATTTGGGCCCGCAATACTTGTCCGCGCGAATCTGACCCGTAACACGTGGGCCTTATTGAAGGACATCATTTCATACGCCAGTGACAGTTATAAGTTTTTATTACACACTATTGCAATATCGGCTTTACGCCATTATCAAATGATATTACAACTTTAAGTCATGTCAACGAAATGCAGGCTGACACATTTGTATGTCTTTTTTTCCCTTTATTGTTAGTTTAAACACCTGTACATCAGGCGGGCTGGCAGCAGTATCCTACGCTGCTCTTCAGCCTCAGGGTTGACAATGAAAAATATGAAGAAGACACATAGACTGAACAAATTGGCGGGCAAAAACCAGTAGACACAGAATACAAAAAACATGAAGCTGTTCACACTCGACGAAAGACACACGAAGAATTGTCGGCACGGCGCACAATCACTGACGACTTCGACGGCACAGGTGAACGTAGGAGCATGACGGCGAACACTGAACACAAACACGATGGCACACACACGAGAAACTGGAGTCGATGATCTCTGGCGCGCGTATGTCCACTTTAACGTGTGCAAGTCCGGGGACTTGCCAAGAGGGCAAGAAGGGGGAGGGGGAGGGGGAGGGAGAGGGGAGAGCAAGATGCCAATGGCAGAGGAGATGGTAGAAGGAGTGGAGGTATGGGGGAGGGGAAGCCCGGGGGATGATGGGGAGGGAGGGAGGAGGGAGGGAAGGGGGTGAGAAGGGAGAGAGGGTGCCCATAGGAACGAAAACAGGAAGAGGGAGAGAGGATCAAAGTTGGTAGGAGGGGTAGATGGAGGGTAGGAGGGCATTATCAGGGAGGGGGAGATGGCGGATGCCACCTTGGGAGAGGGTCTGGAGAGTGGAGAGATGGAGAGCAGGTGGGACGTGGAAATACAGGCGCGGCAGCGGACGGGGGCGGGAGAGGGTGGGAAAGACCAGCGGGTGAGGAGGATCGAGTTTACAGGAAGTGTAGAGGATCTGTATCTGTTCGAGGAAAAGGAGCAGGTGGGGGAATGGAATAAGGTCGTACAGAATCCGCGTGGGGGAGGGGAGACGGATACGATAGGCGAGGCAAAGAGCATGGAGTTCTAGGATCTGAGGGGATTTGTAAAAGGTAGGGGGAGCCGAGATCCAGGCAGGGTGGGCGTAGCAAAGGATGGGGCGAATGAGGGATTTATAGGTATGGAGGATGGTGGAGGGGTCCACATCCCAAGTACGGCCGGAACAGAGCTTGAGGAGACAGAGTCGGGAGTGTGCCTTGGCTTGGATCGTCCGGAGGTGGGGGGACCAGGAGAGGCGACGGTCAGGGGTGACACCAAGGTACTTTAGGGTGGGGGTGAGGGCGATAGGACGGCCATAGATGGTGATGTAGAACTCGAGGAGGCGGAAGGAAGGGGTGGTTTTGCCTACAATGATCGCCTGGGTTTTGGAAGGATTGACCTTAAGCAACCACTGGTTGCACCAAGCGGTGAACCGGTCAAGATAGGATTGGAGAAGGTGTTGGGAGCGCTGCAGGGTGGGGGCAAGGGCAAGGAAGGCGGTGTCATCGGCGTACTGGAGAAGGTGGATGGGAGGTGAAGGCGGCAGCATGTCCGCCGTATACGAAAGGTACAGAAGAGGGGAGAATACGGAACCTTGGGGCACACCGGTGGAGGGGAAATAGGTGTAGAATCCGTGTTGTGGATGGTGACGTAGGAAGGACGTCGGGAAAGAAAGTAGCCGATCAGACGGACGTAGTTAATAGGAAGGGCGAAGGTTTTGTATGTCGTTGTCAATCCTGTTAAATACATTCTTGTCGTTGTTACACAGTGCGAGCACACGTGTTCAAACATCGTAAAACAACATAATCTGTAAATGCACATGTTCGTTAACCCATCACTAGTCGCACATGCATTAGACCACAGGTGCAGACTACTGTTTGCAGGTGTATAGGGGCCCTAATTTTCTGCGTCATTTCAGTCTTGAAAGTTTCGCAGTACAAATCCCCGACCTCGAAATGACATGTTACAGGGACCTCTGCCTCTACCTCTTTGCATCATATTTACTCGGTAACGCTCATTCTCAGATTGATCATTCTGCTTGTGATTTTCCCTCGTCCGGTTGTTACTGTTGTTATGATAATCACGGTTTCCTCTCCAGTGATCTTCGTCTTCTACTCTTTCCCAAAACGACGAAAGGCCTTTGTGGTTGCTTCCCACGTAACGTTTCGAATCCTCTGAGAGCTTCTTCCATAGTTCGCACACTGTTTCGGATTCTGTTCCCCTATTTCTTAAGTGTGTCAATTTTCGGTACCACATTTCGCAAATTTCTTTCATAGAGTTCCTACCTCTATTGTCATACAATCTTGCCTTAATAAATTCTCGCCATAGGTAGTCCTGCTTTTGTTCTGCCCAGTATTCCTCAATAAATTTTTGTTTAAACTCATCAAATGACATTTGATCCATGTCTATATTTAATCCCGATCTTTTAGCGTCACCTGCTAAGGCACTGATGACCACATTAATCTCTTCCTGATCTGTCACATAATCAGGAAAATTCCTTTCACAATTTTTAAGAAAATGTAAGGGATGCCATCCATTATGTCTTTTTGCCGGATCAAATCGTTCTTTGCCCTCCAGAAATTTGCTACAAATTATTCTTTGACTAGTATAATTTGGTTTTTCTCTCATTTTACGTTCAAGATTGCTCATTTTACCTTGAATCTGTGAAGTGTTCAGTTCACACTTCTTTTCGCAAGTTGCGACTTGTTTACTCAGTTCTCTTTCCGCATCATCCACCGTTAGTCTCAACTGAGAAATTTTGGTGTTACATTTGTTTATTAATTCGGTTTTAAGGCCGAAAATTTTTTCGTCAACTTTTGTTATCACCAAAGGTACTACATTGTCTCAAATTTTCATTATTTCTGTGTCAAATCTATCGTAAATGTCATTAATCTGTCCTTGCATAATGTCGAAATTGTTATTGATAGTGTGTATCTCAGTTTTTAAGTCCCTGATCGCATTGCTAACAGTGACTACTTTTGGCTTTACTTCTTCAATTTGTTTGCTGATTTTAACGCCTTGCATTTCAATCTGATGACCTTGTGCCATTATTCGGTTGTTAATGTCGCTTCCCTGAGCTGCAATTTGTGATTTAATTTGGTTGTTAAATTACTGCTTTGAGCTTTCATCTGATGACCCTGTGCTGCAATTTGTTTATTAATATTCCTTCCTTGTTCTGCAAATCCTGCTGACAGTATTTTTAACAAATCTGTCATATTCAGCGGATTTTCGCTTCCTTGTTCTATGGAGTCCCCATATTCAGATTCTGCTCCTCGCGTTTCACTCGTTTCACTTTCGACTTTCGATTAATTGAACATATCCATCGAGTCGTTAACATAACCACTGTCTTTGGCTGTGTCATCTTTCCTGCTTTGTTTTATTTGCGACGAGTTCATCACTTGAATTTGATCGTTTGCGTGCATATGGTACTCAGCATAAGCACGTTGCCATCTCGTGGCATCAGCTGTGTTTTCGTCTAGTGAAATACTGCCACCTAGTACACTAGGTACCTTCTCGTCCTGCTTGTTCTGACTTACTGTCGTGTTTGTATCCATTTTAACTTTGTCACTTCCTTATATCTTGCCTTTCAAATACTTCGGACACTTTCTATTAATTATTTAGTCTGATGTACTGCTAGTTCACGCCGCTGGACATTCGATACTCTTCTTACTACTGTTTTGCGCCCAATATTTACGTTCTGAACTAGGTTTTTGTGAGTAAACTTAAGAATGTCCTGGCACACGGTGCCAAGTATAACGCTTTCTTGCAAGGTTGTGCCGAGTATAACACTATGCTCACAAACTACCGCTACCCTCTGGGAGGAATTTGATTGATATTTAACCGTGTTTTACCTAATGGATAGAGGGTTGTTGTTGTTGTGGTGGTCTTCAGTCCTGAGACTGGTTTGATGCAGCTCTCCATGCTACTCTATCCTGTGCAAGCTTTTTCATCTCCCAGTACCTACTGCAACCTACATCCTTCTGAATCTGCTTAGTGTAGTCATCTCTTGGTCTCCCTCTACGATTTTTACCCTCCACGCTGCCCTCCAATACTAAATTGGTGATCCCTTGATGCCTCAGAACATGTCCTACGAACCGATCCCTTCTTCTGGTCAAGTTGTGCCACAAACTTCTCTTCTCCCTAATCCTATTCAATACTTCCTCATTAGTTATGTGATCTACCCATCTAATCTTCAGCATTCTTCTGTAGCACCACATTTCGAAAGCTTCTATTCTCTTCTTGTCCAAACTATTTATCGTCCACGTTTCACTTCCATACATGGCTACACTCCATACAAATACTTTCAGAAATGACTTCCTGACACTTAAATCAATACTGGATGTTAACAAATTTCTCTTCTTCAGAAACGCTTTCCTTGCCATTGCCAGCCTACATTTTATATCCTCTCTACTTCGACCATCATCAGTTATTTTGCTCCCCAAATAGCAAAACTCCTTTACTACTTTAAGTGCCTCATTTCCTAATCTAATTCCCTCAGCATCACCCGACTTAATTAGACTACATTCCATAATCCTTGTTTTGCTTTTGTTGATGTTCATCTTATATCCTCCTTTCAAGACACTGTCCATTCCATTCAAATGCCCTTCCAAGTCCTTTGCTGTCTCTGACAGAATTACAATGTCATCGGCCAACCTTAAAGTTTTCATTTCTTCTCCATGAATTTTAATACCTACTCCGAATTTTTCTTTTGTTTCCTTTACTGCTTGCTCAATATACAGATTGAACAACATCGGGGAGAGGCTACAACCCTGTCTTACTCCCTTCCCAACCACTGCTTCCCTTACATGTCCCTCGACTCTTATAACTGCCATCTGGTTTCTGTACAAATTGTAAATAGCCTTTCGCTCCCTGTATTTTACCCCTGCCACCTTTAGAATTTGAAAGAGAGTATTCCAGTCAACTTTGTCAAAAGCTTTCTCTAAGTCTACAAATGCTAGAAACGTAGGTTTGCCTTTCCTTAATCTTTCTTCTAAGATAAGTCGTAAGGTCAGTATTGCCTCACGTGTTCCAGTGTTTCTACGGAATCCAAACTGATCTTCCCCGAGGTTGGCTTCTACTAGTTTTTCCATTCGTCTGTAAAGAATTCCTGCTAGTATTTTGCAGCTGTGACTTATTAAACTGATAGTTCGGTAATTTTCACATCTGTCAACACCTGCTTTCTTTGGGATTGGAATGATTATATTCTTCTTGAAGTCTGAGGGTACTTCGCCTGTTTCATACATCTTGCTCACCAGATGGTAGAGTTTTGTCAGGACTGGCTCTCCCACGGCCGTCAGTAGTTCCAATGGAATATTGTCTACTCCGGCGGCCTTGTTTCGACTCAGGTCTTTCAGTGTTCTATCAAACTCTTCACGCAGTATCATATCTCCCATTTCATCTTCATCTACATCCTCTTCCATTTCCATAATATTGTCCTCAAGTACATCGCCCTTGTATAGACCCTGTATATACTCCTTCCACCTTTCTGCTTTCCCTTCTTTGCTTAGAACTGGGTTTCCATCTGAGCTCTTGATATTCATACAAGTGGCTCTATTTTCTCCTAAGGTCTCTTTAATTTTCCTGTAGGCGGTATCTATCTTACCCCTAGTGAGATAGGCCTCTACATCCTTACATTTGTCCTCTAGCCATCCCTGCTTAGCAATTTTGCACTTCCTGTCGATCTCATTTTTCAGACGTTTGTATTCCTTTTTGCCTGTTTCACTTACTGCATTTTTATATTTTCTCCTTTCATCAATTAAATTCAATATTTCTTCTGTTACCCAAGGATTTCTACAAGCCCTCGTCTTTTTACCTACTTGATCCTCTGCTGCCTTCACTACTTCATCCCTCAAAGCTACCCATTCTTCTTCTACTGTATTTATTTCCCCCATTCCTGTCAATTGCTCCCTTATGCTCTCCCTGAATCTCTGCACAACCTCTGGTTCTTCTAGTTTATCTAGGTCCCATCTCCTTAAATTCCCACCTTTTTGCAGTTTCTTCAGTTTTAACCTACAGGTCATAACCAATAGATTGTGGTCAGAGTCCACATCTGCCACTGGAAATGTCTTACAATTTAAAACCTGGTTCCTAAATCTCTGTCTTACCATTATATAATCTATCTGATACCTTTTAATATCTCCAGGGTTCTTCCATGTATACAACCTTCTTTCATGATTCTTAAACCAAGTGTTAGTTATGATTATGTTGTGCTCTGTGCAAAATTCTACCAGGCGGCTTCCTCTTTCATTTCTTAGCCCAATTCCATATTCACCTACTATGTATCCTTCTCTCCCTTTTCCTACACTCGAATTCCAGTCACCCATGACTATTAAATTTTCGTCTCCCTTCACAATCTGAATAATTTCTTTTATTTCATCATACATTTCTTCAATTTCTTCGTCATCTGCAGAGTTAGTTGGCATATAAGCTTGTACTACTGTAGTAGGTGTGGGCTTCGTATCTATCTTGGCCACAATAATGCGTTCACTATGCTGTTTGTAGTAGCTTACCCGCATTCCTATTTTCCTATTCATTATTAAACCTACTCCTGCATTACCCCTATTTGATTTTGTGTTTATAACCCTGTAGTCACCTGACCAGAAGTCTTGTTGCTCCTGCCACCGAACTTCACTAATTCCCACTATATCTAACTTCAACCTATTCACTTCCCTTTTTAAATTTTCTAACCTACCTGCCCGATTAAGGGATCTGACATTCCACGCTCCGATCCGTAGAACGCCAGTTTTCTTTCTCCTGATAACGACATCCTCTTGAGTAGTCCCCGCCCGGAGATCCGAATGGGGGACTATTTTACCTCCGGAATATTTTACCCAAGAGGACGCCATCATCATTTAATCATACAGTAAAGCTGCATGCCCTCGGGAAAAATTACGGCTGTAGTTTCCCCTTGCTTTCAGCCGTTCGCAGTACCAGCACAGCAAGGCCGTTTTGGTTATTGTTACAAGGCCAGATCAGTCAATCATCCAGACTGTTACCCTTGCAACTACTGAAAAGGCTGCTGCCCCTCTTCAGGAACCACACGTTTGTCGGGCCTCTCAACAGATACCCCTCCGTTGTGGTTGCACCTACGGTACGGCTATCTGTATCGCTGAGGCACGCAAGCCTCCCCACCAACGGCAAGGTCCATGGTTCATGGGGGGGGGATAGAGGGTAACGAATATTAATTACGTCAAATGACAATTAATAGAAAACTAATTAGGTTTTGTTTTGCAGATAATGCAAGTGGTAAAGTTCATGTGAATGAAGCAACGAAAGTTCGCCAGCCTAATTAGGCATATTAATTTGAAACATTATGTTCAAGAAAATTGAATATGAGCAGCTAAACTGACTTTCATGAAGGCTCCCTTCGAATAGTACAATCATTAATCAACACAGCACTGAAATGTTACTGCAGGCAACACTAGACTAAAGTTGGGCATGAAAAGATTTCTGACTTAACTAACATACAAATACCCCCAATAAAATTAAATAATACTACACATACCTTTTATACTCTCATTTACCGGAATACATGAGATCCCAATTATCTGTCTACTAAGAGAAAAACTACACTGGGCCCATAAATTGATACTGTCTCTCCAGGCAACTCTGTGACTATTTCAAAACAAAAGGGCAATTCACTCTTCAGTCTGAAACCGCGCGACCGCTACGGCCGCAGGTTCGAACCCTGCCTTGGGCATGGATGTGTGTGATGTCCTTAGGTTAGTTAGGTTTAAGTAGTTCTAAGTTCTACGGGGCTGATGACCTCAGATGTGAAGTCCCATAGTGCTCAGAGCCATTTGAACCATTTTTTCTTGCTATTCACTATTATTTATTCCTAACCCCACTTCAAATAGTTTATATTTTCATCCTTTAAATCAAATTATTCAAACACAAAGCTCAATTAACCTCAGAAAATAGTTCACGGTAATAATCAAACAAATTTACGTTTCATATAAGTTCAATTTATGTGCCTTTTTCACCACCTGTGAAGCAGGTATTTTAGATAGCAACATTTGCAGACTCTGGCACTGAACTTTAGCACATTTCATACGGGTACAAGTCACTATTTCGTTAGAAACAGGATACTCGGTTTCTGCACATTTATGATGGGATCCTGCATTAGTTCATGATTAGGATAACTTTAAGGTTCCTTCACATTTTTATAGCACTTGAATTATTATTGAAAAACACTCACACAAATATACTGGTCCATGCTATAAAACATATATGTGTTCCAGCACTTCTTGGAGCAGTTACGCAATATTGGTGGCAAGCAACGTGGCGGCTAAATGCTCTCACACTCCTGATGTTGTATGTTCTTTACAATTTCTTCTTGGCGACGGATTTTTCTCGTTTTAAAGCCATTCCATAATACCAAGAGCACCCTGCAACAGCCGAAACCACATCCGAGACAAATTTCCATAAAAAATGGCTTCTAAATGCCTCACTTGGCACCCTCCATGTTTACCGTGCAACAGCTAGCCACTGTCTGCGTAGCGTTCCCACCAAGTAGCCACCCAGATCGACGGCCACAACCACGTTTTACCGTGCGCGAAGTCACTTCCGTAGCGGAGGGGGTTTCCTACAGCTTTTGTGCTTTACAGTACAAATTCCCTGAGCATGAAACAGCTTCCAGTATATAGATTTCCCTTTGTGAACAGACATATATTAGAAAATGTCATTAATTTTAAACATCCTTTAGCTTCTACAATACATACAAAAGAAAAATTTAAATTCCCTCTCACAAATCAATGACCTTCATTAGTAAAGAACAACCACTTTATAGCCACTTACTTTTAGTTACATAGTATAACCTACTTACAATCGATACTGGTGTTACAAGTTATGTACTACTCATTGTTCTCATGACGTGGAAGTAATTTGAAGTTGTTTCTCTCAGTTGTCAGTTAGCTTGGTAACACACTAATTTTGGAAGCACTGGCTACTGTCGTTCAGAGTGGTTTTACGGTGAGTTTTGGGATCGTCTGTGTTCCTGGTTGATTATGATATCACGTCCAGTGAAACTGGCTGTGGTTCATTTCGTGAGGCTTCCACAACGACGTGAGTCTGATGCTTCAGGGCATTTACGTTTGTTTCTTTTCTCGCTCGTAGCATGAGTGGAGTTTCGGCTGCTGATAGTTTACCTGTCTTGTGTTCAGTAAGATTAGCTGTTACAGATATTTTTCAGATTGCGAAACCTCATTGAAATCATACTTGTACTGATTCCCTACATTAGTGACTGCATAATTTGCGTAGTGAGTTTATTGACATAGAATGAATTGTGCACGTCATTCGGGAGAAAACTCTTAGTCAGCGTTACTTGTAGTGCTGTTTAAAGTGTTAAGCAACCGTAACCGAAATTGGTTGTCTTAAGACTGGCTGTAGCACTGTTAGTCCACTTGTCACTCGGTCGGGCGCGTACCTGTCTAATTAGTTGTGCTTTGTGAACTCACTCAATCTCGCTGTTTGTGTTTAGTGCACGTACGTGTGGGTATCTGGTTTAAGTGTACCTTTCTGCTGATTAGTATCTAACTTCTGCGTCTGTGTCCCTGTGTACATTGTCAAAGGATATGTGGCTTACGAAAGCCGTGCCCGAGCGAATGTTAAGTCGACTAGCTATGTTTTAGGGACTTTTCTTAATCATGTCGTCTTTGCCTAGTACACATATTAGTGCGCATCGGAGTTTAGTTGTTGCCTTCTGTTGATCAGTGTCTCGTTTGAGTACCGTCGTTCTTTGTTTCACATTAGATGTCGGTCACTGTCAAGTGTTGAAGATTTCTTCTTGGGGGGTATGATTATTGCATGGTTTATCCGCTTGCTTAGTGGATACCCTGAGCCATTAAAAGCAAAATCCTACAGCGAGAGTTGCTCTAATTATACCAGCGATAAATCAGCGTTAGTGTACTGACTACTAGCAAGGCCATTACCATGTGCTTGTGCTCTGCTGTCATTGTTGAAATTGGGAAATTTGTGGTAAGGTCTTATGGGACCAAAGTTTAGAAGTCATCGGTCCCTAAGCTTACGCACTACTTAATCTAACTTACACTAACTTACGCTAAGGACAATACACACAGCCATGCCCGAAGGAGGACTCGAACCTCCGACGGGGGTGTCACTGTTGATCAGAGTAATTCCTGTGCAGTGATAAAGGGGCTAAGACCCAGTGTAAACTGAAAACATAGCTTAAGTTACGGCTAGTGCTGTTTAGTGTTAGTGGATTGTCACCCGATCGTTGTGACATCGCATGATAACCGGCTACTGCCTTAGTTATAAGTGACGGTGTCATGTTTAAAATTAATAAACATCTAATAAGCGCTCTACGTTAAGAGCTTTGTGGGTGCAGCTAAGTGAGCGACCTCTAGTGTGCCTACCCATTTATTACTACTAGCTGGGTAGATGCTAATACCTGTTATGTAGGTAACAAGCTCAGCTATGTATGTGGTTTGTCATTAGTAACCTGTGGTGACCATTTAATCTGTGTTCGTCATGTCTCTACGTGATGGTGTGTAACGGCAAACCCTGTGATGTTAATAATCATCATCTGTACGGTAATACTTGATGTACGTTGTTTGTCATAACATTTATAATTTCTTGATACTTGAATTTTACTGTGCGAGGTGCCGGGGCTAGCAGTGTATTTAGCACTAAATTCTAGAATCTACATATGTAAATGATGCTCTAAACCCCCCCCCCCTATTCTAACTCCGACTTTTGCTGATGCACAAGGATTAAAAAATATACGCGATCTGACTGTAATCAACCCTGCAAGTGGAGTAGAAAAGAGTTTGGCACCTGCAATAATTTAATTTGATAAATAAGTTAAATAAACGAAGGTTTCATTAACATAGTGAGGAATGATAGGTTTGCTCTACCGATTAACAGAATGAAAGTTCTGTCCAAAATAACAATATGATTTATTAAGACTAAACACAAAATACTAAACCAAAACACATGAAACATTTACAATACATCAAATTGGCTCAAATTGGATACTCATACAAACACTGTAAAGGTGAATTTGTCCCTAAACTAGATTGTGAGGTTTAAGACGAAGTGGTATGTGGAGCCAATTCCTTGCTACTCAAATCATAAGAGGGACACACAACTAACCCAACATTAATTGCTGGTACTCAAGACAGAACAAAGTTAGAAAAAGACGAACAGGCGCGCTCTGCTGAGCTCTGATTATCACCTAGGAAAATCCCTATCAGCCGGTGCTGCGGACATACATTACCAAACTGTCTTCTTAACTGCCAGAAGACGATCTGGCGTACCGTAGGCGATGGCTGGTTGCTTCGACGTCCGCGACCGAAAGGCGAGAGCCTACTACCCACAAGAGCACCCGTACAGGCCGAACACAGAACCTTCCCGCCCCCACGACAGTGGCCGTGGTTAAATGTTCCAATCAGCAACTCGAAAACCGGCGGAAAATTCCACCCCATTGCCGGAGCACTACCATTCCACCAATGGAGATTCTTGGCGCCAATTTCTGCGCTGATTTTGCTACATCACGGAGCTATGCCCTGAGCAAGCCAATCTTAGTTACTATTTTGCAGAATGCGCGGGAATTTTCCCGCCACAACTGCCTGGGTACACAAGTCATTCCCACGCCTCGCTGGTAGCCCGCCAGAAAGTGTTTTCGTTAAGTTTCTGCGAAGTAACGGAACCTCTACCCCAGCCGCTACTTCAGGCCCCGGCGGGCGTGTCTCTTGACAATGTCGGCGTCTGGAAAGCATTCACTCGACTGCCTCACACACGTCGGCTTAACCCTCTCGAGATCAGTGGTGCCCGCCTGTCACCGGACCACCTGGGTGATGAGAGACGCTGCGTGGGAAGTCCGCGTGTGAAGGAATAGCAACTTTCCACCGCATGCAATTAGAGAGGAGAATCGTAAGATAGAAATATGAGAGGGGGCTCATGCCACCTCTCAACTGTCCTGGACAGTTTAATTAAACGTCATTAATCGATATATTGCTGCTCTAATCCTAACATTGTTGGCTTATTGCATGTCTCACTTTGTGTGTTTTAAATATCAACTATTAGAGTACCCAGCATCGCCCAGTTATGTCTTTATTCCAGCTCTCTATAAGGCCATCTCCTTCCCCATCTCTCCATCCACCTTCTCCTCTTCCTCCCCCCTCTCGGTCCATCTGCTTGTTCCCCCTCTGCCCATCTCCTCCTGCCCCCTTCTCTATGCACGTTTTAAACCTCCCTCAATAGTTTGCCGGTTGTAAACCCACAGTATTATTTTACCGATAGTAACTAGTGTATGTAACAAGTTAGGTTGAAGTCGGTCTATGATTTAGAATCAGCTTTTTAGCGGTGGCTTTGCCCACGTACGAGCATGTCACATATATTTCGCATACGTTTACACTATTTCACATTTATATGTAGACATAGTTTGTTTGTATCTCTAGCGAATTTCGCCGTGCGGTTTATTTTTCACGTAGCTCCATGTTTATGACGTCATATATCCTTAACCTAGGCCCACGAGAAAGACCGTCCGCGGCGCGTACGTCACGAAAGTAGTCCTGAACTCGCCCGCTCGCTCAGCTCAGCAGACAAAATACGTTTCTAAACCTGTGAACTCACAGCTGGGATGTAAGTACTAACGAGAATTGCATCTTCCACTGGAATCTGCTATTATGAAGTCTTACTGATTAAAAGTACTACAGAAAAATTTAATTTAAGATCAATACTCGATGTAAGTGGTATAACGGCTAGTTTATAGCATTTAGTCTCTTCTGCTTAACTGTACTCATTACATGGTGGAAGTGGGCCTTAAACAACTGATAATAATTTTAGCATGATTTTATTTTATTGTACGACAGTACAGCCGTAACATATTATAAGTAGGCCCATGAACTTCCCATCATTATAGGATTCCATAATAGCGTATTCCAGTAGAAGATTCAGTTTTCGTTTGTACGGATACACCTAGTTACGAGTTAACAGGTGTAGAAAAGTAGTTTGTCTGCTGATATGAGCAAGCGAGCGAGCGCAGGACTACTTTCGTGACGTACACGCCGCAGCCTGTCTTTCTCACAGGCCTCGTCCTTAACGGCACCTCAAAAAATTATACAGTTTAGTAACTACATTCAGCGGCATGTCGGGATTTTGTTGGTGTTGTCAGCGAGAAAAGATTTCTAAATGTTTTGAAATTACGTGTGAATTTTTTGCAAGGCACAAAGTGCTCTTACTCACTCATACAGTGTGAACAAAGTCTGAGTATTCACTCATCGTGGGCAAGACCTCATTTTCGCTGTTATCGACGTCGCACTGGTCGAATTGAGTCACGTTGTACCATCAGGTGCCGGGTTCACTAAAGACGTTGGATCGTCGAAAAACGAAGATGGTATGCTTATGAAAATAGAAATAGGAAGAGTAAATGAGAAATTGGTTTATCAATGGATACTTGCAATGAAGGACGACAAAAGGGGCGCAGAATGTTGTAGACGTACCACTGTGCTGTAATGGTACCGTGGGTGACAACCAAAGGGAATCTGCTATGAAATGAAATTGGCACCAAAGACTATTATTTCTGGCTGTCCGGCCGTATGGCGGCGACTCACAGGTTGGTATCCCACCACTCTCCGCGGCGCCTCGATACATGTCTCCGGTGGTCATTGGGGCTCATTTCGAAACGGGACACATCACTGAAGACAATTCTATACCAGTCAATGAGATTCCAAGGCGGAGACATGTCTGGAGACGCCTCTTGACAGTGTTGGGTCACCAACCTGACAGTCGGCCACCATCTGCCTGACAACCAGGCGTGATGGTCTGGGGTGTCATACCAGGGCTCCATTGGTTATCATCTGCGGAACCCTTACAACAAAGCGGTACATCGACGGTATTCTTTCCACGGTTTTGTTGCCCTTCTTGGCAAGCCATCCCGCCTGCACACGGCGAAAGCTTCTACTGCTTGTCATTAAGCTTGGCAACGCCTACAATGGCCAGCAAGGTTTGGAGCATTATGAACACGGCTCTCCAACCAGTTTAAACGATCTGACGGACTATTGGAAAGAATTTGGCACGATATCCCTCAGCAGGACATCCGTCAACTCTATCGAGCAACGCAGAGCCGAATAACTGCTTGTGTAAGGGCCAGAGGTGCACCAACGCGTAATTGACTGGGTCAATTTCTGGCGTTCTTACTCTTGAATATTCATCTGTTTTTTTTTTTTTAATTTTAATAATTCGTTTGTCGGTACATGTATATAACATCTATCGATTTCCGTCCCATTCGAATAAATCCTCCGTGGTGCGTCGTTTTTCTTCTTTTGTCTTAGAGTGTGTTCACCAAGTCACCGTGGAACATAGGACAAATAACTGGCCGAAACCGGCAGATTTATCGCAGGGCGGCTGTGCGTTGATTGACTCCACTAGGATCTTCCTGCGATGGATGGACCGAGGATAGACGTACTGGTGTCCTAGTCTAGCTGGATACGCATATTTTTTCCATGTGAATATTCTTTCTGGAGCCCACTTGAAGCATACGCTACTCGATGTGCCTGTCGTAATTAGTCTCCGATGCTACCTGGAAGATTACTTCGCTGGTGTCAGTAATCATCACTGCATCCGTACCAGCAACGGATGTAACACCAACTTTCAGCGTGGTTCGGTTCCAGTCTACGCTTCAGTAAGCTCTAAGTTGAACAATATCCGGAAATTGTGACTTTTTTAATGAGCTAGTTACACGGAGAGCAACTGTTCGATCTGAAGGTGACCAATGACGGAGATGAGTAAGTGATGTTGTTGCACGATTCTAAAGCGTAATTTCTCAGCTGCGAGCTTGTTTTCAAGTAATACGATGTACTGAAGAAAGAATAGGGCATGGTCAGCCCTGAACAACCGCTGCTGCATATACAAGTTACTTCTTGGTCTGAGCTTACAGGAAAAACGTAAAAAGTGTAACCAGTTTTGCAAACAAACACGTAAAATAGATGCAAACAAATTGTAACTGTTTTGGTGATAGTATTTTCATCAGAAGTGGGTGTCTCTTGTGTACCTCCTTAAGAATACAACCCCGTACTGCAAGAAAGATTGTGCGAAAGACCACCACATAAAGGGGCACACCAGTTGTAGGTGTCGTGTGTTGTTTAGGGCACAGCACGGCAACGGATGAGTATCCAGAATAAGCAGTCCTACTTTTGTCTGTGGAACATCCCAGTAAAATTGTGATGAACTGGTGAGGTTGGAAAAAATTATCTTTGAGCTAAGTGTTGAATTTCTCATCATCTTCAGTGGCTTTCTCAATGCACGAATGTATAGGGATAAGATAATTCTCCTCCTTGTTCCACCACTCACTGATGTCACAGATGATTATTTCCTTGTTATGGATGAGTGGATGGCAACTCTTGGCCTCAGTGAGATCAAGTAGTGAGTGGCATTTGCAGAATAAGAATATCGCTTAAGCACTGGTTAGACTTTATTCCTATTTGAAACTTCAGGAATGCGTTTTGCAGCCGTGCCAGCATCTCGGAAGATTATATCTGAGCTAAAGAACCTTTTTCAAGACTAGAATGTAGCTCCCTAGAATTCAGGAATATTTCCCCACTTTCGAACGAGATAAAGCAGTGGCTGAGGCACTGATTCGTATACGAGAACATCGGGGTTCAGATCAATGTCCAGATGTCCTGATTTAAGTTTCCCATGAGTACTTAAGGTGAACGCCGGAATCGCTCATGTGAAAATGACACAATCCACTTCTTGCCACATCTTTGTAAGCACGTGCTCCGTCTTTAATGACTCCGCCGCCGATACAAGATTAAATTTCCTACTTGGTTAATCTTTCTATAATCTCACTTGACAGCTGGGACACAATGTTGAACTAAACAGTTTGCCCACATTGTCTTTAACAGTAGCTTTCTCGTCTGCTTTCGAGCTATTCCTCTTACTACCTCCCGTCTCGAGTCATACAAAAATGCACTTATATTAGTAATTTCAGAATAACAGTACATTACAGTTTATTACACTGCCTCCTGAAGTATTTCCTCTAACATATGACAACAATGTGAATCAGAAGCATACCATGGCAGCCGATTTGCCAACATTCGTGATATGAACGGAAGCCATTGAAACATTTTTTCCATACAGTAGTTGGGTCAAACCAGTTTTGCCCTTCTAGTGTTACTGTTAAAATTTTGTAACCTTAATGATCTACTTTGTCATTATTTGTCACACGCGACAGTAATTTAAAATTTTACTGTTGATATTTAAAGAGAAATGAAACTTCCATAAATATAGACACATAAACACCCTCTGTTTGATCGGTACACTTCTAGATAAACTTTGCTCTTAGTGCTGTTCTTCAAGGGAAGTAAAAGACAGAGTAATTAGTAATATTAAAAACAGTAGCAAGATCTGTATACCCCATACCTACGTCAGTTAATTTACTAAATAAATAGGTTTAAAAAGAGTAATTGATTCAAAATTTGTTTATCTAATGTACACTTATTGTCTGTTTTATTCATACGAGGGAATACGGTGACAATTTCTGCGGATAAAGTAAGCAGTAATGTATTTCAAACTTGCTTGTTTATGGCACAGAGATGCAGGAAGCGCAACTCCCAGCTCAGGGATTTGAGCGTAAGATCTTTACGCTTAAGTGCATTAAGCGCTACGACGAGGGACGCTTAATTAACTTGGGACCAACGTGGTTAGCTACGAAATCTTAGCAGCTCCTCTTTCATAAATTTACACTAACAGGAAGCGAGAGCACTGGCCCCGAGTGTGAGAACACGTAAAAGAGACAGTCTGGAGGCGGCGTAACTTCCCAGCCTGCTGAGCGCAGTGTTTTGTCAAATGAAGACCAACATAGCTGAAGATAAATTCCTGGACTGGAATTTAAATGGACCGCTTCAACTCAGAAATGAGGTACTGGACACATCTAAAAATGAAGTTTTTTCAGTCAGACCTGGCAACAAAATCTTTGATGCTTAAACTGCTTCTACGTTTCAAATCCATGGTTTTAAAAATATGTTTTACAACCAGTGACAGAACTGAAACATTGTTTTTGATTTTGAGTAATGAAAGTGTAAGTAATGAATTGACAATTAAGTACAGGAAAATAAATTTTGAGTACCGTTGCACATGTGTGTGCGAACCACGCCAAGTCGTAATTGTCGTCACTTGCAATTACAGCACATGAAGATATCATAAGAGAGAATTTATTATTCTATGGCAGAAATTATTTCCGACTCGCAACTATTACGAACAGCCAAATGAATTAATATCGTACGAAAAATACCAGATTTCACTAAGTCGTCTAGGTATCTCCAGAATAATATGAAATGCTGAAACCATTTTATTAAATAAATCATCCAGGGGTAACAGAACTGCCTAGAAAACTCCTAAATCGTAGAATGTTTGCCAAAGGAGGAAAACATAACAGACTTGATGCTTTTGTTCTTTACAGATAAATATCCTCTCTCTCTGTCATCGAAAGCACTCTGCATAAAGTTATTAACGTTGACCAAAATTAACAATTCAGGGAAGAAGCAGGTAGAAGCGAAAATTAAAACGAAAATCGCTATTCGAACTCACTTTCAACAAAA
Source organism: Schistocerca piceifrons (assembly GCF_021461385.2). Taxonomy (NCBI): domain Eukaryota; kingdom Metazoa; phylum Arthropoda; class Insecta; order Orthoptera; family Acrididae; genus Schistocerca; species Schistocerca piceifrons. The sequence goes on from NC_060149.1 coordinate 561,728,641, forward strand.
CGCCAAAACAGATCCTATGAATGAGCCATGGAAAATTACAAGTATTTTGGATTGAAAGAATTTTACATCAACTATTTCAGCATTCACACCTTTTACGTTAGGAGAGATTTTGTAGAAATTTTTATCTCCGAAAATTAATTTTATACTGAATTACTTTTTCATAAATTTTATTTCATTTCCTGGAGACATTCTAACGTAAACAGCAGCCAAATTCACTTTCCTAATTCTAACAACGACAGAAATAAAGATTCGAAGCGTTTTGTTTGCAAGTTCTGTTACATTCGCTATGATCGTAGGAACTGGAACAATGTAAATGTGTCAAGAGAGAAAAAACTCCCACACCGCCTCTAGATAGCCATATCAGGCATCTGAGCCACAGAATTTCTAACTCTTACATTCTTTCGGAAGCCACAGTTCGCAAAATACTCAATGACGACCACGTTCACGTACTCATTTGATGCAAATTTAATCCTACGATGCAAATGATCAAATTTGAGATCAGTAAGAACCGACTGGATCTAAAGGTAGAAAATATGGCGTTTGAGGTATCAATTGCTAGCACGTTTTTAACACTTAACTGTTGAGTTTGACACAGCACGAGACAGTGCATTGTTGTTTTACAGTTTTCGAGCAAGAGTATTAGTTTCTTTCACTCGCGTCGTGTTTCAAATAACCCCACAATAAATCTCAAGTTTAGCTGTACACTTTTTCAAGTAGTCTTTGGTAATCGTATCCTCTAAATTGAAAAGCAGGTTCCAGCTGATAAAATTGTTCGTAGGTTGTTCGATACACTCTCACAGACCTTTGTCCATTCTGTTGAGCTCCTGCTCTAGGTTCCGTCCACATTCGGAAACAGCACCACATTCTTTCGGATCGCGATTAAACAATGCCATTTTGTTATTCTGAATGTGTTTCTGGTAAACAAATCCGCTGTCCACACAGAGCTTACTTTTTTCTTTTCACTTTGTTCGAGAAAGAAATTGGGTACGCTTTGAGTCGAGTCACCTGAAGTCTGCTACGCGTTCACTATCAGTGGATGATCGTCTATTACGATATCATCAGATTTGACCACGATCTCCGTACAGAAGACCTCAACCAGACGGCAAAAGTTCTCTTCTTTTTCAGCGCTTTTACTACCACATTTTAATTCATTAAGACAAATGTAAGTGGGCTTCGTACCTAGTCTACACGACCCTGATACAATTCAGTTTTGGGCTTTCCGGTAGTCCAGGCCATCAATTCAGACTTCTAGCGATGCAGCACGAATTTTTTTCTTTTTCATAATCCGTAAAACTTACTGTTAATCGTTAACCACCTGGACCATCTGGTTCATATTTGTTACACAAACCATACGTAAACTACGCTTACCACGCCGATTCGCTAAATTCCCCGTCGTTTCATAGAAATTAACCAAGATGTTATGCGTAACTCCTAATAAGCACACCGTCGCACTACGTTCTGGACTCAACAAGTCGAAAGTCTTTTCAACAGACAGGAAATTCTCCAGAGGTACTGAAGCAAGCAGTAAGTGGATACATTTTTGCCACAGCAGATGTTTTTAAGGCGACTGTGGAGAGTATTGAGAGTATAGCTCCTACTGCTTTAAAACATTTAGGCTGATTGTTGTCCTTGTAGTCCTTAGTCTGAAGACTGGTTTTATGTACCTCGTCCAACGAATCACTCCTGATCAAGTCTCGTTATCTTTGCGTAACTATCTCTGTCTGCCTATAGTTTTACTTACAGCTTAACGTCTAATGCTAACGCCTCCAGGCAATAACATTATAATTTATTACAAAGGGGCTGTAGTTTCCCTTCCTCAAGTAGCTGGCATCCATCTCGTGTTACAACACTTCTCAAGAACCAGTAAGACCTGATGCTTAATGACCAATGCATAATTCAAAACGCCTCTACGCAATAACAGTATAAAGTAGAGTTTTCCCGCTACTATAACTGACCTCTAGCCGGTGTTAGAATACCATTAAATATGCACCAATATCTGATGCTTAATAGCTACAGCATGATGAATAATGCGTATTTACTAACTTATGATATGGAAAATGTTGTGCACATTTATAATTCTGGTGTAATATGGAAAAACGATGTCAAAGTCAAAGATAGTAACTATTGCATCTTATCAGAAAGGTGTGATTCACGAAGAAAGTCTTGTTACGAAGTCCACCAATACATTCAATTCTGGCAAGAGAGACTACCTATTGCTGTGTTAGTCTCTGCTAATGAAGTAACTGAATGTCAGCCCCCTTTTGCACCAAACAGGTACAGCATAGGAGGCTGTTTCCTGAAGCTGATTGCATATATATTCAATTCCACCTGCTATCGTGGTGATAATACGGCGATTGTTAGTCTTCTTAAAACAGTCATATTCACCCTTCCTTCAAATCGTCTCTGGGAAAATCATACCTCCACAACCTCTTTAAAGAAATTAGTATGACTCTTTTAGGAAGATGTAGGAGGACAGATTCTACCTTTTTTGTGTTTTTTTTGTGTGAGATATCGTACATGAGAAACCCCACCGGTGTGCTTCAACTCCTACACCAGGTGCATATATCATTAACATATTGCAGAGCGTAAGTGCTTTAACCTCCCCTCCTCAGAGAAAGGTTTTCCAATTGTTACTCGTTGCGTGTTCGAATCTCTCTCAAGCTGGGAGTGACGGTCGAAATACCAACTCCCTTCCAATATGCTTACGCGTGTGTGAGTAATGTCTGATCTCAAGTGCAATGAGATTTACTATAAATGTCACTGATTAACACGGGAAAGCACTGTAATCTGGTTCACACATTACAGCTATTCATTCACATTCCAATGATATTATCTGATTAAAGTAAGCATTAAAGAGAGGGAAGGTACACCATGATTTTTACATATACAATAAAATCAAACACCTCCATGGCTGAATAGTTAGCATCATTGTCTTCAGTATGAAATCACAAAGATATGATTCCTTGAACCTCTCGGATTTTTCTGAAGGAGGGAGGTCTGGAAACTGCACTTAAAATGATAAAAGTGTTGTAACTAGCCAGAGCCATCATTCCAACTGTGATTGTTTTGTCAAAGACGACATTAAGGCCGTCCGGAGTGGCCGTGCGGTTCTAGGAGCTACAGCCTGGAACCGAGCGACCGCTACGGTCGCAGGTTCGAATCCTGCCTCGGGCATGGATGTTTGTGATGTCCTTAGGTTAGTTAGGTTTAATTAGTTCTAAGTTCTAGGCGACTGATGACCTCAGAAGTTAAGTCGCATAGTGCTCAGAGCCATTTGAACCATTTTTGAACGACATTTAGTCTGCGAAGGTCAGTTACTACAGCGCTTTCATTAAAAATTAAGCTCCTTTGTAAATTTGGATTTCTAACTAATGCAAGTGCCTTATATCACCATTCCCCACGATGTTTTTGTAACTCCGAGGCTGAAGGAGAAATGACATTTTTGAGATATGAAGTTCTGCTTTTAATTTCTGCAAATTGGGGCGTAGAAATTCTTACAAATTATAATTTTACAATATTCCTATAACATGCCCCAATCGAAAGCCGTAGTCAATAATACATATCGACTAAAATGCTTACGAGATAAAAAAGCGCTGATTCGTCTGAGGACGTATGACGGATCACCCATCTTCGATGCGGAGCACAAGTTATTTTTCTTCCAAAGCTGAAGAGAGTGCTGTAGTCCTGCGTCACCGTCGCTCTTAAGAGACAAGTGTTGCTGTCTTAATTTATAATATGCATTGAGCTAATGGATTTTTGTGACGCAAGAGGGAAACAACAGCAACAAGAGACACGAATTTTAGTGATATTTATGATGTCACACAACACATGTGGTACATAGTCTTGACGCAGTAAGTCCGTCTCTTTCTCTCTGAAATTATTCATATTGACATAGGATTTCATTGAGGTTTGCGTATGCAAATAAATATAAATATTATAATAACTGGTTTGAACTGGTTATTTCTTTTTGATTTAACAGAGAACACAACCTGTGTCTCTAGAGGGAGAGAGAGAGACAGCGACTGAGACAGAGAGAGAGAGAGAGAGAGAGAGAGAGAGAGAGAGAGAGGCTAGGACCTTTTGCAGTCGGTCGGGAAATAAGTCCTAGCAAAATCCTGTAGGATTAAGTCTCAGCTTTCCCGTTTCTTGACTCTCGGAAGAAAGCATATCATGTTGCTTAGGTTTATCTGTTTCCTCACTATTGGTGTTTGTGGAAAATGCGTATTTCCTGGAAATACGTTTATACAATCGCTGATTCAGCACACTAGATAAGAAATCTCTGTATATTCATCAGGGCAGTTTGGCTAAAAACACGAAGACTAGTTTGGTAACTATCAACTGACGCTGAACCGTTGGGGACAGTCAACATCATGGGATCATTTACAAGTTGAGAAGGAAGAGTCGCAAACTTGAAAACAGAAAATGTAAGTGTCGTTCTGCTTATCAGATATATAATTTACACATTTTGTTTGTCATATCCACTAACACATGCCTCCTTTCATTTGATGTTGCAGAATCTACTGTCCACCTGATCGAGCACAAACAAGACAAGAACCCGCAGCAGCATGAATGTATTTCGCACGTATTCGGAGGGTATAAAAAGTAGAGATTCCTACATGCAGAAGTCATTCCTGTTTTATCCTCGAAGCTGCGACTATTTATTTAGTTACTGCAGCAGAAGGGAGAAAAAGAATTAAAATCTGAGTTACTTCGCAAAAGAGAAAGAGAGAGAAAACAGTTGGGCATCGGAAATTTAGTAATCTTCTTAAGCACACTCTAATTCAACCATTCTGTTTGCCATGTCCATGATTACATGTTTTTTTCTGATTTACTCTTACAGTATATGCGGTCTGTTACTGAGCCTGTGGAGTGTCTGCAATACACACATATTCTGATTCAGCAAAGAAAGTTCTAGGGGAAACCTTCTTTACGATTTTTTGCGGGGTATAAAAAGCCAAGTTTCATCTCGCAAAAGCCATTCCTGCATTATCCTTGGAGCTGTATACATGTGTTTTGATCTCCTGGACCAGCTGGGGAAAAACCAGCAACATAGAAACAACAGAGCTTTTTCTGCACTAAAAAACAGGTAGGGAGTCGAGAAGTCTAGAACAAAAATTAAGTACTCTTGTTATTCTTATGCACACTGTATTTCAAATATTCTGCTTATTATACTTATGAAAATATGTTTTTCCTCATTTAATGTTCTAGAATCGGCAGTCTTACTGATCGAGTAGTGGTCTGATTGAGCAGCTGACGGGGATGGCGGAGGATGGGGAAGGGGGGGGGGGGGTGATGGGGAAATAGTCTTCAAGAGAAGGCCATCGCCTCTGTCGACTGGAACTTTCTTCAGCTAACCTATTATTATTATTGTTATTATGGATGAACCAGCAGCAAAATGTATTAAATTACGTGATGATTTCAAATGGTGTGATGCCGAATCTGCAGTAAGAAGACAAATATGGACTGAAGTTACAGGTAATAGGTTTAGATTAAAGGACTCCAGATATATGTTGGATGCCTGTTTTGCTATTTTGCACACCTAAGTTTGTCATATTAACCAAGGTATGAAGATTAATTTTTCGCTAGTCTGCAACTTTCTCTTGCTGAAGATAGGTCAGGAAGAAGTGATGTAATTCAATACAAACAATGGACCCTCCAATGCTCTCTGCTGCTGACTTCAGTGAATGTTACTCAACCAGTATCACCATGTGCCTTTTGAAAAAAACCGAAAACTTTCCAAGCTCGTTATTCGGGATGTTCACTGAAGGAAATAATTCAATTACGCACTAACTTTAATGAAAATAGTCGTTCTATCCAGGATTACTCACAGAACTTCCTAACATGATAGGAAATAAACAAGCGGTAATAAACATCTATTCAAAGATAACGCATTATTCCAGTGGTCATTCGTAACAGGATTGTATAACCCTTTCAAGACGGATTTTTTAAATCTTATATAGAAACTTTTTCTTTTGACCACATAGTGTTTTATTAGTCTTCATAATGTTAGGAACACATTTTTGTCAATTCTGAGCTCACTTGCTGCAATTAGGCCCTGGGACACTGGTGTCCCAGTAGTCTTATTGAGTGGGGCAAACGTTGTCCCACCAGTACCCAACAGCAATAGTGGTTACTAAAATATATATAGAAAACAAGACGTATACAATCAGTTTTTTATTACACTAGTTAGTAACAATTTGTAGAACACATTCACTATCAAGGAATAACACACGTCTGGTTTATTATAATTACATATGATATGTTGCAAGGCAGTTTTTGCATAATGGATGCTGGCACATTTTGCAGATAGTTTTTGTTCTTGTTTCCTTGTTGTTGCTGCAACGCAAAACACACCTTCTTGTTGTAAGTCCTTCTTCAGGGAGGTGTAACCCTACATTTTCCATAACTCTTACTCTCTTAGAAGGGCGCCCAGTTGAGGATTTCCGCTGTACCTTGGCAGTCTTTTGTCCCTCGGCAATCATCTGCTCTGCTAGGTTGACTAGAAAATCTTTTAGTGGCACTGTCTTGTGTTGAATTTCCTTTTGTAAAATCCAGGCATTTACAACACTAGTTAGCAACAGTTTGTAGAACACTTTCTTCCACCAATTATCAGATTTTCTGTCTAAATCATACAGTGTACTCATCTGATCAGCCAAGTCCACGCCACCAATATAGTCCTTATAAGTTTTCAGTGCCACTGGGCATTGTGCAACCAATTTAGATCCATCTTTTGCATTTCTGTTCACTGTACATACATCATTAGAATGATATTTACTGACCAACATTACTTCTTTGGTGTCCTGCCACTTGCATCACAACGTACCAGACGAATTGCAAAGGAACTCACATTCCCTCCGAGCAAGTTTCTTTGTTGACTTTGGCACATTTTTCCTGTTAGCCACACATGTACCAACAGCTGCAAACTGCAAGGTATCCATCAAACGAATTGATGTAAATTACCTATCAAATGACAACATTAAATTAGTGTCTCTAATTGTTTTTGAGAGCTGCAGAACTAAACGCTCACCCAATGTGCCATCCAGATTACTTACATCCTTTCCACAGTATATGTTGAAGTCATATGTGTAGCCTGTCACAGAATCACTCCTCATCCATATCTTTATCCCACGCTTCACTGGCTTCATAGGAAGGTATTGTTTCAAGGCTGACCTTCCTTTCAACTTTACTATAGACTCTATTGTAACACATTACAAGCATAACACCAAGAACCAACCTAATTTCTCCAGGATCTGTACTCTGAACTGTGGTTTTCTTTATCATTTTTAGTCTCTGATTCGTACACTGAGGGATATATATAAAAAGACTGGGAGGAAATATTTTTTCAAAGAGGTCTAGTTCTGAAGCACTCTTACCAAATTTTCCTAATAGAACTGGAATTACCATGTTTGGCATAGTCTTTCGAGGTCTGAACATTGCATCTACCTTTGACCACAACATTACATTGTTAGTTGAACCTCTCATTGTCGTCTTGGTCACTGTCACCAGAATGACTCGTGTTAGAAGCACTGCTGTCATGTGATTTAGAACTGCAAGAGAAGTCAGGATCATCAACACAGTCATCATTGTCTTCATCAAGTCACTGCAAGATACGTTTATCCACATCGAAAGCCATCCTTGATTCAGCCCTGCGTCACTGTTTCTGAAATAATAAAGAATATAAAAACTATTAGAGTGTGTTTCTTTTATATTGAGAACTGGTGGGACAATGATGTCCCAAGAAAATGAACTACTGGGACATATACATCCCATGTCGCAAAAACACTATTTCTGTTTTTTTTTCATGCGATAAACTTTCACAATCATGCGAATTATAAATCAATACAACATAAAAGGGTGTAGATAATACTTATATATGACACTTACGTTATCTTAGCTCTATTTCAATGATTTTATTCAAGAAACGATGCAAATATCACCACGAACATGTGATTTATTCACAACTACGCCGCCATGACAGTTTCACAAGTGTTGCCAACAGTCCAGACATAAGGAGGGAAGTTTAAAAGACTGTAATGTGCAAATTCATTGTTAAATTGGGACGCCTTTATCCCAACAGTCTACTTGGAACTTCTTGTGGGACATATATGTCCCGTTAGGTTAGAAAGGGATAACGTAAATAAGGATGCAGGATGTGTGCCTAATTATATTCTATGTGCATACAAATGAAATCTGGCCAACATATCGTTCCCTTCAGAGTGCAAACATGTTCACATTTTTGAAAAAACAGAATGAAGCAGTATCTGTAAACGTCTGCAGCATTCAGTATTCAGATTATAAATGGATGACTGTAGAATGCAAGACGAACTATAAGAAAATTAAAGCATTATCACTTCATATTACAAAATACTGTCGTCACGATTACACGAACCTGTTAATATCACAGGTTGCTGATAATAGACAAATATGTCATTTTTACCGCAAAAAAAGGTTTTCGATATTAACACAGTTTAGTCTTACTCATTCTCATTGGCATAACGTAACACGTAAACGACACCTGTGATATATTTACTCTAAGGAAAGAGTAGACGCACGATAAGTTGACTATGCACAGTATAAACCAGTTAGCCGTGTCATACCAAGTGAAATGTATAAAATCTAGCACTCAACTAAAACTACCTTCCGTGATTTATTCTGATGCGAAAGCAGTTGTTAGGTCCAGTCGTAGTACAGACTCTGGTTTTATTTCGGTAGCGTACATTTGCATAGACCATTCTGTGTCGCCAACTACATACACTGCAGCTACATCCAAAAATATTCACAGTTTACGTTATAGGTAGAAAGGGATTGAAGGGAATGGTTTACTCAACACCTCTACGTACTCGCTGAGACTGTGGAGGACTTCTTATTCATACAAATTATAAAAATGTATAAATGTGTATCTGAATGTTCAACATCTCCGAAATCAATCGACCCATTCCAATCAAACTTACTATCCACACCATTTACTGCCTGGAAAGAATCATTGTAGGCGTAAGAATCACACAGTTATGAAATAGGCGTGTAGTCCATGACGCTCGGGTGCCCATACATTTGGCTATCTAGTATTTGACAATGAGAGTACTTAGAGACTTTCAACAAATATAAACTTAATTCCAAGCCCTTACGAAAATTTTTCTCGCTCAACAACCACCACAAAATAATGAAAGAAAAAGTTTGTCGCTTAATACTTTTCGCTCTTCATGCAATAAAACTGCCTCATGAAGCATGACGCTTCGGTATTTTACTTCTTTACTATAAACATATTTTGTAGACAGTATTCACTTATACGCTGAACGGCCAAAGAAACTGGTACGCAAGCCTAATGTCGTGTAGAGCCCCCGCGAGCACGCAGAAGTGCCGCAACACGACGTGGCATGGACTCGATTAATGTCTGAAGTAGTTCTGCAGAGAACTAACACCATGAATCATGCAGCGCTGTCCATAAATACGTAAGAATACGAGGGCGTGGAGATCTCTTCTGAACAGCACGTTGCAAGTCACCCCAGATATGCTCAATAATGTTTATGTCTGGGGAGTTTGGTGGCCAGCGTTCCTGGAGTTACTTTGTAGCAATTCTGGAGGTGTGGGGTGTCGCATTGCCCTGCTGGAATTACCCAAGTCCGTCGGAATGCACAATGGACATGATTGGATGGAGATGATCAGACAGGATGCTTATGTACGTGTCACCTGTTGGAGTACTACCCATACGTATCAGGGGTGCCACATCGCTGCAACTGCACACGCCTCACGCCATTACAGTACCTCCACCAGCTTGAACAGTCCCCTACTGACATGCAGGTTCCATGGATTCATGAGGTTGTCTCCACACCTGTACGCGTCCACCCGCTCGATACAACCACTCAACATGTTTCCAATTATCAACAGTCCAATGTCGGTGTTAACGGGCCCAGGAGAGGCGTAAAGATTTGTGTCGTGCAGTCATCGAGGGTACACGAGTGGGCCTTCGGCTCCGAAAGCCCATATCGATGATGTTTCGTTGAATGGTTCAACGCTGACACTTATTGATAGCCCAGGATTGAAATCTGAGGAATTTTCGGAAGGGATGCACTTCTGTCACGTTGAACGATTCTCTTCAGTCGTCGTTGGTTCCATTCTTGCAGGATCTTTTTCCGGCCTCAGCACTGTCGGAGATTTGATGTTTTACCGTATTCCTAATATTCACGATACACTCGTGAAATGGTCGTACTGGAAAAACCCCACTTCATCGCTACCTCGGAGATGCCTGTGTCCCACCGCTCGTGCACCGACTGTAACGCCACTTACTAACTCATATCTTCTTAATAACCCATCATTGTAGCAGCAGTAATCGATCTAACAACTGAGCCAGACACTTGTTGTCTTGTATAGTGTTGCCGACTGCAGCGCCATATTGTACCAGTTTAGAAATCTCTCTAATTGAGTACGCATGCCTTTATCACTTTCTCTGGCGCTTCAGTGTACCACTGAATGTACCAGAAAACTTACATCTTTGTGAGGCACATAGTTCAGGACATATGATGTCAATTACTGAGATGCGAGAAAAACTGCTGCCTTGCCTCATTCATGACGTTGTAATTTATTAATTCGTTGCTACCAAGACTATGCGCAACACATTTCTCAGACAGTATCCGCATATGCTGCTGAATGTATCTAGAAAAATACATCACTGTACGACACATAGTTCAGGGAATATGATGTAAAATACTGAGGCGTACAAGAAACTGCCGCATCGTGCATGAAGTTTTAATTTATCACTTCCTTACAACTAACTCTATTCACAACACATTTTGCAGGCATTGGGCAAATATACCACTGGATTTACCTGCAAAATTATATTACTGTACGACAAACAGCTCACGAGAGACGACGTCATAAACATTAAGATATGTAAAAATAAAGCTGTATGGCGAAATTCGCTAGGCATACAGGTGAAATATGTGTACAAATATGTGTGAAATATATGAAATGTGTGTGACATATATTTGGCTTGTGCGTATGAGAGCAATTCACGGGTAAAAACCTGAACCTAAGCCCCTGTGCCGGCCGGTGTGGCCGAGCAGTTCTAGGCGCTTCAGTCTGGAACCGCGCGACCGCTGTGGTCACAGGTTCGAATCCTACCTCGTGCATGGATGTGTGTGATGTCCTTAGGTTAGTTAGGTTTAAGTAGTTCTAAGTTCTAGGGGACTGATGACCTCAGATGTTAAGTCCCATAGTGGTCAGAGCCATTTGAACCATTTAGGCCCCTGCAACGATTTCAGTCAAATTTGGTACACATATTAGTTGCAATCTGAAAAGAAATATTGTATGATTAAGAACCACCAGCCTCCTATTGTGTTGAGTATGATAATGTGGGGACAGTTGGGAGGATGAGGAGATGGAGAGACAGTGAGGGGGACAGAGGAGAGAGGCACAAATAGGTTGAAGACGAGACGGACAGAGTTAGGGAGAAGAAGGTGGACAGAGAGAGTGGAGAGAAGGAGAAGGACAGAGAAACGAAAGATATGGAGTTGGGCAGAGATACGGGGAGGAAGAGACAGGTAGGGAGATGGAGGAGGGAATGAACAGAGGGAGAGGAAGAAGTGGACAGAGAAACGGAAGAGGAGGAGTTGCACACAGAGACGAAAGGGGTAGAGATGAACAGAGAGGAGCAGGAGATGGGCAGTGAGAGGGGAAAGAGGACATGGGGAGAGAGATGTTAGGAGGAGATTGACAAAGAGGGGGGTGAGGGAGGACGAGACGGAATTACAGGGGGTGAAGGAGATGGATAGAGGGTTAAGGGCAAATTGGAGAGCAAGTAGTTGAGCCGATTGACAGAGAGAGGGAGGAGGAGATGGACAGACAGGAGAGCAGTGAATGTCATCAGATGGTGGAGTGTGGAGGCGGTGAACAGAGAGAGGGTTGGTGGCGATGAAGAGAGAGAGAGAGAGAGAGATAGGAATAGAGGTGATGGACAGGGACAAGGGGAAGGTCAGAGAGAAGGGAGGTGAGGTGGGTAAAGCAAGAGGGTATAGGGAGAGACAAAGGAGGGGGAGATGGACAGAGAGAGTGGAAAGGAGGAAATGAACAGAGAGAAAGTAGGTGGAGAAGGAGGCAGACTAATAGAAGACTGGAATAAATAAATACCAGGGCAACATCAGGTTTCTCAGCTAGTTACAAAATAAGCAGATGATATTGTGCCCTGAGTAAGAGTCAGTGTTTATCACAGCAAATGAATGCCATATTTTCAAGAAATTATTTGTTGGAGATGATGCAAATCACCTGAATAATTGCCATTTCACAGGTGCATAACGTGGTGCGGGACATCCCGTCTGATATGCGAATTATAATGTGCATTTCTTAATCCACATCTGAAGGATTTATTGATCACAAACTTAGGTGAATACATGAAACAGTTGGCGAAGAAGAAATTACATCACATTTCCATTATGTCATGGAATATGGAAAAATATAAATCTTTCACAAATAGTGTTCCAGTAATACATCTGAAGATGAGATCTAACTTAATTTTCAGATTTATTCTTGCACTAAATTTTCTGTCGTGTTGCTTAGAAAAGTGTTCATCTTGCCTGAACCTCTAAATAATGAGGGGATATTTTCAGGATGATAATGATTTTCATTTGATTAACAGGAAGGAAATGTTCCCCTACGAGTATGTCACCACTGAAATGATTCTTCAAGATGATCGCTTACAGTCTCTAGAAAAGTTTAGAAGTTTATTAACAGGCGAAACGATAACAGAGGCCCAGTACCAAAGAGCGCACAGTGCGTGGAACGCATTCGCTTGTAAGACACTCAGATAATATTTTCATTTGTATTATAAATCTTCTGTGTTGCACCTACTTAACGTGTCAGAAAACTTTGTCTGAAGACACGTGAACTGGGACCTGCACATTGTACTACTGCGCCTGGTTTGGCATGGGACACAGTGCAGGCTGAAAACTTTCACAGAGGGTCTCCAGCTAGTAATCAGTATAGAACAACTCCAGTTCGTGGACCAAGGCATCAGAAGGGGATTTCTTCATTGTTGTTGAGATATGTAATTACCAACAACAGGTTCATGTAGGAATATCAGTACAACATCGATGAATCTTAACTTCATATACCTTGTTTAAGGATGAATAACGAGTGCACTGGTTTTGTACTACTGATTATTGTTTATTTCAAACTAGTTTTCGGCTTATTGATCCATCTTCAGGAAACAACTGACTAGCGTCTGAAAGGGACACTACTTTTCGTGAGTAGCTTATGTTGCTTGGTTATGAAGCAAAATCTTCCCGTATCTAATGTATGAATAGCTTCCTTGAGAGAGCGTCAAAGCTTTTGATGCGGAAAAGATACCAGACGAATGGAACCCAGGCTACGAATTAGAGGTAGATCTTGAATACCTCGAAAGTATTCACCACTCACATCCTTAATCACACCAGTGTCCTATAAAAATGGTACCATCATCAGACAGGGAGGAACTAAAGAAATTCTTTTAGACCCTGAATGACAAGAAAATTTGTTTTACTCATTACAGAAATCTAAAACAATGTTTGATAAACAAATTGGTTTGAAGAAAGATTCATCGACTCCTATGGCTTAAGCAATCGTCCTGACAGCAAGCATACATAGACATTAATGCAGAAAATCGCACGAGCGCACTGATTGAGCTAGAGAAAAAATTTCTTCAAACAGGTGAACAATGCCGTATTCGGCATAATCACGCCAAGTGTGCGAAAGAAGCGGGAAATTAGACCGACAGCATCATACGAAGGCAAGTTTTGGGTAGCTGCATTAATTGCAGAATCCAGTTCTCAAAGGAGCGATGTTTCTAACGAAAAACTTGTCACCATTGATCTCCGCAGACTAAATATTGACATTACCACTTCAAAAAATATTATGAGGATGATTGTATATAACTGATTGGTTTTTATTGTAAAAAATGTAAATAACTGAAAATGATGGCTGCATATAATTTAAAAACTTTGGGATCTATTATAATAACGTAATACTTGAAAAGTGGTATAAATAAATTAAATAGTTGGAAAAAATTCCTAGGGCGTGCTGACAAGTAACGCCTCTGATTTTTTAGAGAAAAAACTCTTAAAGCATTGAAATAAAACAAAATTTATCAACATTTATATCTTCATTCCTCATATCCACATATTTATTTTTCAACATAGCCACCCTGGCGACGAACACATTTCTCCCAGCGAGAGTCCAGCGTGTTGATACCGTCAGTGCAATATGTTTGGCTTTGTTGACAGAGCCACAACGTCACTCCTGCTTGCACCATTTCGTCGCTATCAAAATTAGGTCCTCGAAGAGTTCTTTAAGTTTTGGAAACAGAGGAATATCGGATGGGGCCAAGTCGGGACTGTATGGAAGATGATCAATGACGGTGAACGCAAAGAGTCATACTGTTGCTGATGTCAGAGCGATCATGCGTGGTCTGGCATTATCATGCTGAAGGAGTGGGTGCTACGTTTGTGGAAGGGATTCCAGCACGCTGTTTCTAGGCACCGGCATACTTACGTCACACAATGCCATGTTACATGCCACGATTCAGGGTCCTCTAGCGGCAGAGGGCTTCCAATATACAGACATGAAGAATAAAGATGTAGAATGTTTATATAGTTTTTTAGAATGGAAGCAGACATGCAACTTTCCAACCGATACTGTTCTATTGCTCCAAGGAAAGAAGCACCATCCAGGCACATCACCCACGACGATCAACAGCCCCAGCAAGGGCAGAATCACGACAACGATGCCACCGTGGATAATGCCCGCAAAACAATTGCAGCTGTTCCACCACTGACGATTTACCACACACCCTAATTACCTATAGATGAATAAAGCTTTGAGGGCACATATGGAGGGTGAGCCCAAGGCAATCTACCAAACGGATCGCATCAAATTTTACTTTGACACTTTTCTGATGAACATAAAGTTCTCAAGTTTTCCGCACTCAATAAAATTCACTTCTTTACGCACAAGTGGCATGAAAACCGAGAACTGAAGGTTGTCATCAAGAGGCCTCCACAGCAGATACAAGTTGCAGAATTTATGAAGCGCTCCAGGAAGTTGGATTTAACGTGATCACTTCCATCAATATTAAAAACAGGACGGGAAGACAAAGCGCCTGATCCCACAATCAGCTTACTGTGTGAGACCAGCTGTGTCTGCCAGCCGGTTGTTAACTTCAACGCCTTCAAGATATCAAGAGACAATGGAATCGAGCACGACGACATTGAATCATCTACATCAAAGTTTTGAAATAACTTTACAGCAAAAAATCCAAATAAATGATGTCCTGCGATGGCACTTGCCATAAAGTAAGACCTCAGCTTATAAAGTAACAATGATAGTATGTGTTGTTCAGGAGCTCCCAGTCATTAGTATTGAAGATAGATATGGTAACGCCGTGCTGAAACCACTTTTTTCACGAGGACAACATCGTCATAGTACGCTTCGAATGAAGGCCAAGTAAAGTCCGCTATTCGAATATGGTGTCGTCAAATAAGGTCCACTTAGGGTATATTATAAAACTCCAGTCCACAGTTTAATCCAGAATTCTAGCTAGTGATCTGAGACGAACTTGGCGTTAGGATTTTGATCACTCGGAACAAGAATGTTGCTGCTCTCGGGAACACTACAACGGTTGACTTAATATGCGCAGGTGAAGAATACAAACAGCCTACTGTTCGGAGCCACTTTTAAGTGCTGGGTAATTTATTCACTGTACTGAACTCTGGGTCCAAAATCAATTGTCGGATCTCGTGTCCAATTTTTTAATGATGAGGGCGTAGTTGCAGCTCCATCAGTAATCTCAATAATGTGTTCTTCGAAGTGAGTATTTCTCGGACACGTTGGAGGCAGCTTACTGATAAATTTTCTCTCCCAAATACCAACTTCATCTGCACCAATTTTACTACGTCAGTAATTGGTTTTCGAGACCATTACCGAGCCTCTGTGTCATGAACAACCCAATTTCTCTTACTTCTCCATGCAAGACGATAAATTTCTTTTAATTAAATCAATTTCAATTGCAAATCTTAGCTCTGTACATTACTTTGTGTTGCTGATCACTACAGCATACTGACCCATATACTAGATACATGAAAGCAAGCACCAGTAACTTGTAATAGTCCACCTTCGGTTACAAGACATGAACATGAAACTAAAAGAGTGAACACGTTACAGATGATCACGTGCGGAGTTTATAGGTTCCACGAGCAACGTCGATGGGACCGCCCGTTAATTGTTGTGAAACACAAGCGGGTTACAAACACATGCCTCAGTCCACAAGATTGGAACACTCCTACGAGTGACACTTCTGTGGAGAGACTGCTGCAGAGCCAGGGTCTGTATCTGGGATAAGCAGCTTTTCACAGGTACAATACAGGCACGTCAACTATTTTTTCACGTCTAAGAGTTGTAGCGCAGAGTGCTGTTTAGAATGCTCAGCAGCTTTCATAATTTTGACACATGTCACTGGGAGTTAGCTCTAATATATGTTGAAAGAATGAGAAACTGGTAACAGTCATCTTCTTATGCTAATTTATTAGGTCTTTACCAGTTTCAGTCTGATCTGCGCGTCTTCAGGCGAGGTGTAGGCTATGTCCGACTATGGCAGTGTGGCTGTGAGTTGGCGATGCCAAAGAATGTGAAAGCAAAAAATCTGGCTTTGGTGGCCGACAGATCTGAAGCTTAGCTCGAGATATTCAGTTTAGGTTTCTCCACGGCCTAAGTAATTTTGAGACGGTTGGTTGATGACACCATTTTATTTAACTAATTCATATATTCGTAAATATTTGTGTTAAGCATTACGTTAAGTATCTGTAGTCTTATTAAAATCTCTTTTAGTATATATTACTTCTATTCCCGTACACCACTCAGTGTCCTTCACTGAGAAAAAAATGTTACTGAAGAACCGACTGCATCTGTGAATTGATGACATGAATACTAAAGCTCAAAATTTTACTCAGTCATTAACAATCGCGTGTTGTGTTGTGTAATCAATGACTGGAAGTACTGCAGCTGGGAAGGCTATGTCTGTTTTCGGTGAAGCAGAAAAAGTTATCGTGTACACCTGTTGTTTCCACAGTCTGCTATCATCCGTTACTATAAATAATAGAACGATGCCACGGGAAGTGACAGTTGACAACTGTTTGCACAGAGCTGGTGCGGCCCCGAGCGATGTGCAAGCGCCACATGAAAATACCACCGGAAAGGGGAAGCATTTTTGCTGTGTTTGCGGACCAAACAGCGAGTGCGCGCTTGTTGTCTGAGTCGGACCCGTGCACATTAGCTTGCACAAATACTGCCTGCAGCCACCGCGTCACTCATAAAGCAAATGGTCTGCCCCTTGCTTTAGCTCCGGAGTAACGATGGCTCGCCAAAAAGAGCCTTTCTCCAGCTAGGGGATAACACGCAGGACTTTCGCTCGGGAAAGGGCAAGGTAATTTCCAGCGTTTAAGAACTACGAACGTATACTCCCCCATTCGAAGGCAACAACAGCTACCCGGATCCGAATTTCTGCAGCCGCACATACACGCTGCATTGCAGAAAGAGCATTCGGCACAGGTTACTTTTCCTCGTACCACAAAGTTTTTCATTCTCTCCATCCCATACACAAGCAGAAAGTGTGGAGAAAGGAATATAGCGGTTCAATGTCCTCCGTACTGACGAGCTTGCTAGTGTCTGAGGTAGGCGAGAAATGTGTCGTAGGTAGCCGACTTGGCATCTGTGAATCATACCTGCATGAACACTGCGAGGAGAAGTATGCACTCCGTCTTCAGGCCACAAGTGGTCCATCGGTACCATCCGACCGCCGTGTCATCCTCAGTGAGGATGCGGATAGGAGGGGCGTGTGGCCAGCACACCACTCTCCCGGTCGTTATGATGGTTTTCTTTGACCGGAGCCGCTAATATTCGGTCGAGTAGCTCCTCAATTGGCATCACGAGGCTGAGTGCACCCCGAAAAATGGAAACAGCACATGGCGGCTGGATGGTCACCCATCCAAGAGCCGGCCACGCCCGACAGCGCTTGACTTCGGTGATCTCACGGGAACCGGTGCACCCACTGCGGCAAGGCCGTTGCCGCGAGGAGAAGTAGCTGCGCATGTTTGGGGCAGTAGACGTGGACTTCCTTCATAACTACATGACTCTCAGAAAGTACCTGCAGTCGGCAGTGCTTCATTTTGATGCCTCGCTCTTTCCACCTCCTTCTCACCCTCTCTCTTTTAATTTGCTCCTCTCCCATCTGCCCATCAGCTATTTCCCACCTTTTCCATCTCCTCCTCCTCCTCTCTCTATCCATCTCTTCCTCCCTTTCACTCTGCCCATCTCCTCCTCCCCATCTCACTGCCCGGCGCCTCTTCCCTCCTTTCCCTGTTCAATTCCTCCTCTTTCCGTTTCTCTGTCCATCTCCTCCTACCCCCTCATAGTCTGTCCATCACCATCTACACCTCCTACCCTCACTCTCTTTGCAAACCCCACCTCCCGTTTCTCTCTCCACGTTATCATGCTTATTCCCATAGATAGCTGGTGGTTCTTATCCCCAATGTATTATTTGTCGATAAGTAATACGTGTACCAAATTGGTTTGAATCATGAGCTCTTTTCCCATGGCTTTCCCACGTACGGATGTGTCTAATATATTTCACGTATATTTAACTCATTCCATAGGTATTTGTACACATATCTCCCCAATACTTCTGACAAATTTCGCCGTGCAATTTCATTTTCACGCAGCTCAATGTGTATGACGTCGTAACTCCTGAAGCACATTGTAAGGTGGCATCATTTTGAGCGACATTACAACTACCACTCCGGAAGTATAAACATCGAGACAGAAAACCTTTAACGATACTGACATCAGCTAGGGATCTTAATTTGTAGCAGAATATTTGCACGTTGGGCGATAGTGAAGCGGATGGAGACTGGAAGCTGGCAGGAGAACGGGAAATACACAAGCGTGGCAGGTAGGCCTGAGAGCTGAAGAAAACAGCGCCCTTAAGCTACTCTAGAAACCTCAGGCGGGTGGACCGCGGCTTAGCGGGAGCCACGTGGCCGAGGACAAGGGGAAGACATGAGGGCTCGCTCACAAAACGCGTGGCGGCTTGTAGGTGGTTTTCCCAACGGCCGCAGCGGAAGCTTCTGGAACAGTCTGGAAGCTTCTAGAAGCTTAGGTCTGTTGCAAAAATGAGATTGGTTGGTGCTCGGAAACAAACGCCTTCCAGGAACGTGATTGGGCACACACATTAAAAGGAGGAAGAAAAAAGAAAGGAGCTACGAAAAAGCGTAGCGACTGACAAACACTTGTTCCTGGAGCGTCGAGGAGAGAGGTTGGTCCTGGCGAGGTGTGCGACCTCGTTACTGGGACAGAGTACTTGTAGCGAGAGCCTGAGGATCGTCTGGTGCTCCACGGCAGCCGTGGAGGTGCCCACGGAAGCTTTTGGTGAAGTAGAATTTATGTTATCTCGCTGAGCCGAGAACCTTTGCAGCGATAAGCGTCAGATCACTGTAGTGGTCGTGCGAGGGAAGTAAAGTAATTTGCTGATCACGTGTCTTTTTCGTTCTATGCTGAGGCTTCACGTTGCTAGTCGCGAGTGTAGTTCTAAATATGTATAATTGCAATTGCCATAGCTGATGTCAGTATTCCGCGCTTGAATTAACGACCGCGATTATACAGTATATCACAGGACAGTGCCAGACAGAGCGATTACCAAATGTGGATAGGCAGAACTATAATGTTGCTCGTACTGTGTAATCTTGAATAGAGTGAACTGCAGAAGAGTAAAGAATTTAACACTACTGAGTGCATCATTTCATAGCCAGTACTTTCCTTTGTCATTTTATTATGTCCTTATTTGTGTATTTCATGTTTGCAACCACCTGGTGGAGGCAGTGTTTGTAGGTCAGCACATGTGAACATTTTAGCGTATACTGAGGATATGGTTAGAAACTAATCAGACTTGCATACGACTGGTTAACGTCATATATAGAGCAAAGGATAAGCTTACCCTTCTGGAGAGCGTATAAGTGTCAGGGCGACAAATTAGCGTTATAAAATCCGTTGTGCAAAATTTTTAACTTATACGTTCGGCTCTCAGGCTTAACCATCAGCAGAAAAGAGCAAAACAGAAGCGGTTTCTTACAATTGGCTTACCCTGCCAGGATAAGTTCCTGAGAATGCTGAAGCACAAGAAGCAAAAATTCGAAGAGATTGCAATTTGAAGTCCCAGTAAATAAGTACTTACATATTAATCGTGATCTCAGCTTGATTGAATAAATTGTGCATAGTTGCATAGAACCACGCGTTATAAATGCTAGTTTAATAAGAATTGCATTTGTTGCCGCGCTTTAGCGTCTGCTCGCTGGCTTCAGTGTCATAGAATAATTTGTAGAATTACTAATGCGCTTGAGCGCCTGCTAGTTGGTTCCATTGTTTTCAATTGTTTGATATAGTGACTTGTTTGAGCGTCTGCTCGCAGGTTGGAGCCGTAAGAAGTGTTTTATATATGTGTTTGTATATGCAGTGAGCAATCACTACGTTGTGTAAGAAAATTAAGTGATTACTATGTGATTTCTTGTAGGTGTGCGTGTGACAATTAAGTTATTATTTGTGTGAGGGATACTAGTGTGTAAGCCTACGCCTCATGCTAACAAGAGCTAAAGCTCGGTTACAGAAAAAAGTAGACACAATAGACAAAATCAATAGTGAAATGGCGGGAATAAATAGGAGTAACGAGAATCGATGGTACGAGACAGTATTGAGAATGCTAGGTGTGCAGGTTACTGATGAGGTGAACGCGGATCACAGGGAGTTTCTGGAGGAAAGTAGACTCAGCCAAGCCAAGGGACGAGAATCTGATAGCGAGGAAGATCTTAAAGAACACGTAGATGCAGTTGTTACCATCAGAAACTACGGTGTAGTTAGCCCACGTGAACATAAAAGCGACCGTAATTACTACGACCGACCACAATCAAATGCGTCACCACGCAGCCACGCATCAGGTTACAGCAGGTACAGCAGGCAAGAAGAGGTTGACAGAACACAGTACAGGTATGTCCGCGCTTGTTTAGAACCTGTTGTGTCAAATAACGTGCAAGGTGTTGACGCGGTAGAAATGGCAAACATACTCGAGTTTCTTAATAATATGGGTAACGAAATGCAAAGTAACGAGACAGAAATCCAAAATAGTATGAAAACCGAAATTAAGGGAGTTCAGACTAGTATAAAAAACGAAATCAAGCGAATTCACAGCCGGATAGATCACGTACGATGTAGCTGCGTTACAAGCCACATTGGCACGTGAGGTAGCGGAAATTAAAAGAACGGCAAACGAAGCGAAATTAATAGCAAAAGGAGCGAAGCGCATGGCTCGTGCAACCAAAGAGGAATCAATGCAAACCGCGAAAGTGGGAAAGGGGGCGATACACAAACTCCAGAACCGGATAAACAAGGTCGAAGAAACACAATTACGTACCAAAGACGCACCACAGAACGGAGCACCGAATGCAGAGCTCGAACAACTAAAAATAGACGTCACTAAAGAAGTGGAGCGGCTAGCAGGGGAAATAAAGTCACTGAGCAAAAATGCAGAGACTATAGAAGACCGAGGTAACAGCCCCTCAAGTATGGAGGGGACGACGAGAACAGGAGCAATTTCACTGCAATTTCACTGCCAGTCACACGCAAACGGCGAATAGCGGATCAGAAATTAATGTAATCCACCATGGGAACAGGGAGAGGGAATTTAATATGGCCAACGGTGGCATAGAACGGACAAATCCTTTGAATCCACCTGCCCCACTAATCAACAACCGTGCGAATAACAACATTACGGTCGACTCAAGTAATTGCAGTCCGTTAATCCGAACCACCGCACATCAACTGTATAACTCCGAATGTGCCGTTACAATGAGGAACGAAAACTGCCGGTACAGTGAACAGGAAGTAAGACAAGAAAGACGTGAGATACGGAAGTCAGAAGACGACTTCGATTTTAAGCACTTTATATCGGTCCGGTGGTTCCAGCACTACGAAGACGACGGTAATCTGTTGCACCCGAAAACATTCATCGGACAATTTGACCTAAGTTTACCACCGCATTGGCCGCTCCGATATCAGCTAGACTTTGTCTGTTCACATATGGAAGGCGCCACCACAGAATGGATGCGAAACATTGCGAGATCTTGCAATACCTATGAAGAATTCCGTACTGCGTTCCTCAACAAGTATTGGTCGAAAGAAACGCAAGACAGAATTAAACAAGAACTCATGATGAGCCGAAATTTTGAATGTTCAGGTTTCCGCAGCCCCGTCAAATATTTCGAAAACATGACCAAACGAAACCAGTACTTAGACCAACCGTGTAGCCAAGCAGAAATAATCAGATTATGCTACATGAAATTACCGATGGCGTATCAACAAACTCTAGCTGGTAGGTGCGGCGACAACATCGAGATACTTAAAGGCACGTTAAGGGAACTCGATTTCACTCTTAATGAGCAGCAAAACAGAGAAAGGAAAGTGGAAAAGGGCACACAAAGGGCTAATTGAATTGGGAAAACCAGAACGAAAACGGTAGAGGACAGGGCTGGCACAAGGATGGTCGTAGATCGCCTCAGCGAAACTTCCAACGTGAAAATCAGACTGGGAACACTCCCAATTGGACAAACAATCGAAATAACAGGCAGCATAATGATCAGAGAGCGAACACGTGGAGGAGTAATAGCGGACAGTGGAGCAACAGCAGAAACCACAACTGAACGCAGACGTATCAGAATTGGCAAGGAAACGGACGCACCGAAAACAGGCATGAAGTTGAAATTCGGCCACCAAATCCGGGACGCGTACAAGCGATCGAAGTAGACAATGATAATTGACTAGGCCACAGGTCGGGCACGACACAAAGACAGCCCGAAAACAATATCGGATACGGTCAAATGAACATGCTAGAATACGAAGATACGGGTAAACTACTATTAGAAGAAAAGGATACGAAATGTAGGGCAGAAATATACCCTCTGGTAAAAATAAAGATAGGCGAGATCAACTGCACGGCGATAATAGACAGTGGAAGCGAGCTGCCAGCAATATCTGACTCCCTATGTAATGAATGTAGAGACTCCGTAAATCCACCAACGCTTGCAGTAAGGAAATCGAAAGTGAGGGGCGCGCTAATGGGGAAAGGCACTGAAATTTCGCAACAGACGCCAACTGGCTTTGACTGCCAAGGGCACAAAATCATAGCAAATCTGTTTGTCATTCCCAAATTAACTGCAGACATCATAACAGGGGTTAATTTTCTCTCCGCCCAAAAGGCAATTATAGATTTGGGAAGAGGCGAACTTACTATAGGGGAGAAAGAAAGAATCACAATCAGGTTTGACGAGGAAGCCATAAAGGCGCAAATCCCGACATACTGCCGAAGGTTACAGTTTACTGAACGACAGGCCGAAAACGACAGTGTTCCCCAGGAAAAGATAAACAGTAAAGAACCTTGTATGACGGAGAGAGAAGAACTACGGGAAATTCATCAGGAAATAGACACTAAAATGCAGGCATTGACGAACATACCTCCTAGTTCGAAACAAGAGTTAGAAGTGACGCTGCACGATAATGCAGAAGTCTTTCTACCCAAGACCGGTACAATAAAAGGATACCGATACAAATTCCATGTCAGGAAACATAGACCTTTCCGCGTCCCACCCAACATCATACCTTGGGCATACCGAGACAGAGTTTTGTCAGAATTACAAAAAATGAGGGATGATGGAGTCATTGAACCGGCAACATCAGAGTACAACAGCCCTTTAAGAGTAGTCGAGAAGAAGGATGGCGGTATCCGGCTTGTATTAGATTCGCGTCAGATCAATACAATTATTGTCCTGGAAACGGACGGACCTGAACGATTAGAGGAACTACTCCAGAAATTCGACGGGATCACTGTATTCACCTCATTAGATATGAAGTCTAGCTTCTGGCAAATCGAGCTGGATCTAGCGTGCCGTAAGTAAACTGCATTCATTGCATTTGGACAGTGCTTCCAATTCTGCAGTTTCCATTCGATTTAAGTATCTCGTCAGCCGCATTCATTAGAGACTTTAGTAGTATATTAAGTGACAACCTAAAAGAAAGGATCACTTGTTACGTCGACGACGTCCTCATAGCTGAGAGCACGTGGGAACGACATAACGCGCCACTGGGGGAAATGCTGGGCAGACTGAAGCAACATAGGGTAACGGCAAACATCAGGAAATCATGTTTTGGAAGCAGTCAGGTGCACTTTCTGGGTCACATTGTAAACAGTGAAGGTATCTCTCCTGATCCCGAAAGCCTGGCGGCGAGGAAGCAACTGAGGGGATTCCTCGGAATAACCAATTTCTACAAGAAATTTGTTTATGTAAACTCTTTAGCGACGCCTCGCCTCTGTCAGTTAACGAGTAAGAAGACGCCATGGGTGTGGGACGAGAATGCGGACAGGGGGTTTCGGGCGCTCAAATCAGCACTTGTTACGGCTCCCATACTGTCACACCCGGATTTGTCGCTGGAATTTTGCATGGCGACGGATAGTGCGAAGACTGGATTAGGGCTGATGATATTTCAGGAGTACGAGCAGGACGGAAAACAGGTACACAAAACAATCGCGTTTGGGAGTAGAGTTTTGACGAAGAGTGGACGCAATTATTCAGTGACAGAACTCGAAGCCCTAGCCATAGTTTGAGGTTTTCAAAAATTCACATATTTCCTTTTTGGCAGAAAAACAAAGATATATACCGATCACAATGCACTTGAGTTCCTGCTGACTGCCAAACTCACGCACGGAAGACTGGCTCGATGGATTACCGCATTTCAGGAATACGAGTTCACGACAGTACACGTACCGGGGTCCACCAATGTTATTGCCGACGCGTTGTCGCGTTCACCGACAGGTATAACTGAACAGGCAGCAGAGGAGCTAGAACACGAACATTTTTCGTTGTTTTACCTCCGAAAGGTGGCGTTCGAGAATTTCATTACCATCACTATGCATAATATCATGACGGAACAGGACAAGGATCCCACACTCCTGGAGATAAAACGGAAATGGAGGGATCGTACACAGGCAAATATATGCCAACACTACCTCCTTAGAGAGGGCATTCTCTTCTATAGAACGAATATGGATGAGTCACTATGGGTAGTGTGTGTGCCAGAAGAAGTCATCAATAAATTAATTTGGTACACCCACTTAAGTTATGCACACTTTGGTGCTCGTAAATGTTTTCTAAAATTAAAAGGGATATGTCACTTTAAAAACATGGAGAGGCGAATAAGAAAGGTGTGGGCCGTCTGCAAAAGGTGCCAAAAGGCAAAGACGACAACAGTAGAGTTGCAAGCTCCGATGTACCCAATAATACCCAAGAAATTGCGTCATATCGTGGCCACTGATTTAATGGGTCCTTTGCCGGCAACGCCAAGGGGATATAGGTAAATCCTGGTAGTGTTAGAACTAACGTCTAAGTTCGTTACTCTGACACCACTACGGAGAGCCACAGCCCTCACGGTAAGCAAGGCGTTCTGCAAAGACTTCTTGACCTAGGTCGGGACGGTGGATGTAGTTCTTTCTGACAACGGCCCGCAATACAAATCAGAGATTTGGAAGAGAATGCTACGGAGGCACAAAATAAAGTCTGTGTTTATCTCAAGGTTTAAACCCAGTTCAAACCCCTCAGAGAAAACGATGATGGACCTAGGAAACCTGTGCCGACTGTATTGTGGCAAAAGACATGGAATGTGGGATGTCTTCCTGAAAGATTTTGAGGATGTTATTAATGAACTTCCTCATAGCACCACGTTGTTACCACCAATCTCTGTATTAAAG
The DNA here is from genome assembly GCF_021461385.2 of Schistocerca piceifrons. NCBI lineage: Eukaryota > Metazoa > Arthropoda > Insecta > Orthoptera > Acrididae > Schistocerca > Schistocerca piceifrons. The sequence continues at coordinate 561,754,499 of NC_060149.1, forward strand.
AATAGGCCGGCTACAGATAGGATAAGGGAACTAGTCGATTTCCCGCCCAGGAAACGACAACAACATGGAGCCCTCGTAGCAGAGGCGCTACGTAACATTCGCATGGCAGGAGAAAAACGTAAGAAGCGAGCAGATACAAAGGCAAATGAGCGTGAATTTGTTGTTGGGCAGCGAGTGTTATTAAAATGTCACCGTTTGTCCAACAAACAAAAGAGGCTTTCCTACAAATTCTTTGATGTCTATGACGGGCCTGTAAGGATTAGGCGATTGGCACATGCGAACGCAGTGGAACTGGAGTCCATCAAAACAAGGAAGTCACTAGGTTTACACCACGTAAGCCATATCAAGTGCTTCATAGAGTAAAACAAGGAACGGAAAACAGACAAACGGAGAATGAGATGTACATTATCTAAATTATTGCTAAGTCTAGAGTTGGCAGATATAATAATTCTAGTATAAAATGATTAGTATTAAGCTGTGGGAAATGAACAATAGATATGACACCAGCATATGAAGGACCTGTTAATGATTTCATCTGGTCTGTACCTGAAAAGGACAGAACGATACTAATGAGTTTTGTCATGAAAAGCTATATCTATTAAAACATATTCTAGTCATCGGGGTGTGTAATAACAGAATCACCTGTATAAATAGGGGCGACAGTTTTCTGAACGACTAACTGTACAGAAAATTTAATTTGAGTGAATACAATGCCACCAGTGAGTGACTTGATATACATTATTTACGGAAACAAATGGATATGCCTGCTGTGTTACGTCTAAGTGTGTACGTTGATGAACTTGTGGTCTGCTTTGCGTAAAGTTAGCAAAAGCGGACTGCAAAATAAAGAGCGACGTTTGATGTATTTATAATGATAAGAGGTCAATTGGGTGGCCAGCTCTGGATCAAGTTCGCGAGAGCGCACCGCGAGATTATAGAGGGGGAACTCTTTTATATTTGTTAGTGATAAAATGTATAATGGTGGACTGATCTACGCTATGGCGTATGAACGCACTAATATCTGAGAAAAATGTGAGGGAATTTGACGTCATAATGTCAAGTACAGTTACTCGATCACATAAGATTTAATACAAGTAGGGAACACGCCAAATATAGGCACAAGAAATTCCGAAACTTGTCGCTTGAAAAAATGGGTTAATTATAAGATCGCATTATAGTACCTGTGATACCGAGCAGTGACCACAATATCACACAAACGATTCATCTGTCTACAGGTACCAAACAAAGACGCAACCAGCGGCGATCTCAACAAGAATAAACTAAATTTCCAACAGAGAAAGACATGACTAATCTTTGCGCTGTGGCGCATTCTGTTCTTATGTTAACAGGGAAAGCTACATACCTTCCGCAACCAGGGAACCACGGCGCAGAAGAAGGTTTCTGAGATGATAAAAACAGGGAGTTTTTTTTGTTGTATGAATAAAAGTAGAGTAGACATGCTGGCCAGCGCGTTTGTGAAATCTTTAGCTTTTTAGTTGTATAGTTTTAACAAAAAGTGTAGAAAACGTCTAACTCATGTCATAGACCTCGGTGTTGGACTGCACAAAATGTACTAATGAAAATATTTCTCCGACGTAAGAAAGTTTAAATGTAAAGTGAGAGCTTCATAGAATACATGTAACCATCAAATTGGAACAGGATAAAATTAGAAATTATATTATTTGCTGAAGAGGGGTCACTGCCGACCATCTCAGAAAGTCATTCTATGTGTGTAAGATGTTTATGTATGTGTTAAATTCCATGTACAGGTACTGATGATTGACACTGTTTACTTTAGTGGGTGCAGATATTCAGAGAACCGGAACGAATATGACGAGCTGCTCACGATAACACTGAAGGAGACAGGCATCGGGGTGGTTGAACTGCTGGCGGACTCAGTAGGGAAAACCGCTGTTGGCGGGGACTGCACGCACAAAAGATAATGGGACAGCGGACACTGGCCGCTGCCTTCCAGGTATCAATGGGCCCTCGCAGCGAGCGCCCTAACGACTAACAAAGTGGCGGCATGTTCAATAAGACATCGACAGCAGATGACACGGCAGATAACTGATAGGAACACAGCAATCGAACGCAGGCCTTTCACAGACGACGTTTGTGTATTGATAAAGAAAACATTATCGCTACCATTGTAGCAAAATTATTACTTAACGAGCGACTTCTACGTCGCGAATACAATAGTTTCGTGTCTTCCGATACTATCCAACGGGAACGGAGGCTCGGATTTCCAAGCAGGATACCTAACCCAATCCTCATAGTAATATTAGCCACAAAAACCTATGTTCCTTAACTGATTACAAGAGTTTACAAGACAAAGAAGATCAAAGCAAGAAGGCGGAGTGCCCATGGACCATATTGCCAAGGTACTAGAGTGAATTCAGGCCAGAGACGCGCGTCAGTTCATGCCATATCTCACACACACAGACTACAGTGCCCTCCTGTAAATAAACTAGCATCGATAGTGTCAGTGTAATGTCAAGGAGTGCCTATGTGTTATGATCACACAAACAGTAGAGCCACGTCAGATAGACTCGTACTAACACCCACAGACAGTACTTTATCGATGCCTTTTGTTTTTTCTTCTCCTCTTTGTTTTGTATTTTGTAAATTGTATTAATTTAAAGTGTATCTGATTAATCATGTTTACACATATTCCTGTAAGCAAACTCACTGAATACTTATATATTGTTTCTCTTTATTATATTGAGAGGTCGATCCAAAAACGGGCATTGGTAATTTCCTTTAATACAAATTGCCAAAATAAATAACAGTATTGACTCAATTGAATTTACAAGATGTACACTAAAAGTAAGTACTGGACTTACCCAGACAGTTTATCAATTATGTAAAGCTAACTGAGTCATACACCAGAGACAGAAACACTTCCAGATCCAATTACACAGGAAATTGTATATGCGATGAATATTATTTAGTTAAAATGATATTGAATATCTGTTTGTTTAAATGAACTGATAATGACAAAACTGCCCTCTGCGAACATGAGAACTGTTTATATTGGACGACCACGTATATCAAATATGTTTTTATGTTGCATTACTATAGATTCAGTTAGGGAAGAATGAGTGGTTACGCAACAAGAACTTAATTTAAAATAAAGGGACTACCATTTGCCATAATTAAATAGATAAATCTCATTGTTAGTTTACAGTTTTCTTTTGCTGACATGCGTAATCTTGAACCTGAACACTGTAATCATCGGGCCACAACATAAAGCACGAACGAACCAATCTATAAATAATTACCATGTCAATTAATTTAAATTAAATTCAACCAAAGTTGGTAGAATCCCGAGTATAAATGTTGCAATAAAGACACATTGGTATTCATCTGTCCCACTGTCTTCGTCAAATTTGGAATGACAACAAGGGCAAAATGTAAATGAATTTTGTACTGCATAAGATGACACTATTAGAGTCTCCTCATGCAAGTACAAAATTGCTCGGAACGGGAAGGTATTGTAAGGTGGCATCATTTTGAGCGACATTACAACTACCAGTCCGGAAGTATAAACATCGAGACAGAAAACCATTAATGATACTGACATCGGCTAGGGATCTTAATTTGTAGCAGAATATCTGCACATTGGGCGATAGTGAAGCGGATGGAGACTGGAGGCCGGCAGGAGAACGGGAAATACACAAGCGTGGCAGGCAGGCCTGAGAGCTGAAGACAACAGCGCCCGTAAGCTACTCTGGAAACCCCAGGCGGGTGGACCGCGGCTTAGCGGGAGCCACGTGGCCGAGGACAAGGAGAAGACATGAGGGCTCGCTCACAAAACGCTTGGCGGCGTGTAGGTGGTTTTCCCAACGGCCGGAGCGGAAGCTTCTGGAACAGTCTGGAAGCTTCTAGAAGCTTCGGTCGGTTGCAAAAATGAGATTGGTCGGCGCTCGGAAACGAACGCCTTCCAGCAGCATGATTGGGCACACACATTAAAAGGGGGAAGATAAAAGAAAGGCGCTACGAAAAAGCGTAGCGACTGACAAACACTTGTTCCTGGAGCGTCGAGGAGAGAGGTTGGTCCTGGCGAGGTGTGCGACCTTGTTACTGGGACAGAGTACTTGTAGCGAGAGCCTGAGGATCGTCTGGTGCTCCACGGCAGCCGTGGAGGTGCCCACGGAAGCTTTTGGTGAAGTAGAATTTATGTTATCTCGCTGAGCCGAGAACCTTTGCAGCGATAAGCGTCAGATCACTGTAGTGGTCGTGCGAGGGAAGTAAAGTAATTTGCTGATCACGTGTCTTTTTCGTTCTATGCTGAGGCTTCACGTTGCTAGTCGCGAGTGTAGTTCTAAATATGTATAATTGCAATTGCCATAGCTGATGTCAGTATTCCGCGCTTGAATTAACGACCGCGATTATACAGTACATCACAGGACAGTGCCAGACAGAGCGATTACCAAATGTGAATAGGCAGAACTATAATGTTGCTCGTACTGTGTAATCTTGAATAGAGTGAATTGCAGAAGAGTAAAGAATTTAACACTACTGAGTGCATCATTTCATAGCCAGTATTTTCCTTTGTCATTTTATTATGTCCTTACTTGTGTATTTCATGTTTGCAACCACCTGGTGGAGGCAGTGTTTGTAGGTCAGCACATGTGAACATTTTAGCGTATACTGAGGATATGGTTAGAAACTAATCAGATTTACATACGACTAGTTAAAGTCACGTATAGAGCAAAGGATAAGCTTACCCTTCTGGGGAGCGTATAAGTGTCAGGGCGACGAATTAGCGTTATAAAATCCGTTGTGCAAAATTTTTAACTTATACGTTCGGCTCTCAGGCTTAACCATCAGCAAAAAAGAGCAAAACAGAAGCGATAGCTTACAACGTGTTGTTCAAAAATGGTTCAAATGGCTCTGAGCACTATGGGACTTAACATCTGTGGTCATCAGTCGCCTAGAACTTAGAACTACTTAAACCTAACTAACCTAAGGACATCACACACATCCATGCCCGAGGCAAGATTCGAACCTGCGACCGTAGCGGTCACACGGTTCCAGACTGAAGCGCCTAGAACCGAACGGCCACAGAGGCCGGCGCACGTGTTGTACAAACTTATAATTTTGCAGGTACATCCTGCGATATATGTGGCTATTGTTTGTAAACTGTGTTACGAATAGATTTACTAGTAAAAAAGCAATAACTTAAAACGTCTCGCATGATGCCGCAGTTTTTCATGCATTTCAGTATTTGGTGTCACATCTCCTGAACAGTGACACAATTGTTTGGCACATTCAGTGGTATGTGTAAATAAGGCCTCCAAACTGTGTTACGAATACAGTTAGCAGTAAAGACGTAATCAATTAAAACGTTATGCTTCATGTGGAGATTCTACTGCACGAACAGTTTGTGGGGTCGACAGCGAGAGGAAGTTTCATAAAGGTTTGAAAACATGTGTAAAGTTTGTTGCAAGTCGCTAAGTGCTCTCATTATCAAATACTACATGACTAAAGTCACCCCACCTACTCCCATTATCTTCTCACCCCAGCAGCGATGATTTCCAGACAGAAAATGATATGTGTATCAAGTTTAGTTGAAATCGTTTTGCGGGCTTAGGACGAAATGTGGAACAATTATACATGCATCTATAAGTACAACCATATTGATAATACGTATGGATTCTGCACGGTGTGAAGTCAGAGATGGAAACAGTTACAGGATTTACATCGTCGAAAAGAAAGAGATTAGTTCGCATCTACTGAAGAAAAATAAGAGCTGACGAGTGAGTCACGACACAGGTAAATCTGTTTACTTGATTGGCGATATAGTTGTAAGGTAGTAGAGGGTAGAATCAAACAGCTACTATTGTCTTAACTTCCACACGCCAGGAGTACAAATACACTCCTGGAAATGGAAAAAAGAACACATTGACACCGGTGTGTCAGACCCACCATACTTGCTCCGGACACTGCGAGAGGGCTGTACAAGCAATGATCACACGCACGGCACAGCGGACACACCAGGAACCGCGGTGTTGGCCATCGAATGGCGCTAGCTGCGCAGCATTTGTGCACCGCCGCCGTCAGTGTCAGCCAGTTTGCCGTGGCATACGGAGCTCCATCGCAGTCTTTAACACTGGTAGCATGCCGCGACAGCGTGGACGTGAACCGTATGTGCAGTTGACGGACTTTGAGCGAGGGCGTATAGTGGGCATGCGGGAGGCCGGGTGGACGTGCCGCCGAATTGCTCAACACGTGGGGCGTGAGGTCTCCACAGTACATCGATGTTGTCGCCAGTGGTCCGCGGAAGGTGCACGTGCCCGTCGACCTGGGACCGGACCGCAGCGACGCACGGATGCACGCCAAGACCGTAGGATCCTACGCAGTGCCGTAGGGGACCGCACCGCCACTTCCCAGCAAATTAGGGACACCGTTGCTCCTGGGGTATCGGCGAGGACCATTCGCAACCGTCTCCATGAAGCTGGGCTACGGTCCCGCACACCGTTAGGCCGTCTTCCGCTCACGCCCCAACATCGTGCAGCCCGCCTCCAGTGGTGTCGCGACAGGCGTGAATGGAGGGACGAATGGAGACGTGTCGTCTTCAGCGATGAGAGTCGCTTCTGCCTTGGTGCCAATGATGGTCGTATGCGTGTTTGGCGCCGTGCAGGTGAGCGCCACAATCAGGACTGCATACGACCGAGGCACACAGGGCCGACACCCGGCATCATGGTGTGGGGAGCGATCTCCTACACTGGCCGTACACCACTGGTGTTCGTCGAGGGGACACTGAATAGTGCACGGTACATCCAAACCGTCATCGAACCCATCGTTCTACCATTCCTAGACCGGCAAGGGAACTTGCTGTTCCAATAGGACAATGCACGTCCGCATGTATCCCGTGCCACCCAACGTGCTCTAGAATGTGTAAGTCAACTACCCTGGCCAGCAAGATCTCCGGATCTGTCCCCCATTGAGCATGTTTGGGACTGGATGAAGCGTCGTCTCACGCGGTCTGCACGTCCAGCACGAACGCTGGTCCAACTGAGGCGCCAGGTGGAAATGGCATGGCAAGCCGTTCCACAGGACTACATCCAGCATCTCTACGATCGTCTCCATGGGAGAATAGCAGCCTGCATTGCTGCGAAAGGTGGATATACACTGTACTAGTGCCGACATTGTGCATGCTCTGTTGCCTGTGTCTATGTGCCTGTGGTTCTGTCAGTGTGATCATGTGATGTATCTGACCCCAGGAATGTGTCAATAAAGTTTCCCCTTCCTGGGACAATTAATTCACGGTGTTCTTATTTCAATTTCCAGGAGTGTATTTTGTATATTCTGTATTCGTGTAACTACATTATTTATTTAAAAAAGACGCTATACATGATTTGAATTGCTAATAGAGTCATTCAGACTGCAAATACTTCATTTAGCATTTTAATTCAATTTCTTCCAATAAACAATTGATGTTTCAGTTCGAAGTACAGTTTTACCTTGGAGAAATAAAGCTATTTTCGGCGTGCAGTAGTGCTGTAGCTCTTAGACGGTGGATTGAAAACAGGCTATCTCGTATTTATAGCGTCTGTGTACTTAGAGGAAGCTTTTGACGATTTTGACTGGGATACACTCCTCGAAATCTGAAGGTATCGAGGATGGAACACAGTGAGCAGGGGGGGGGGGGGGGGGATGGAGAATTTACCACCAACTTCTATCGAAACCACTGAAAGGTCTCTGTTGGATTCCTTTCATGTTAATTTCTGAAATCTGTTGTCATTTACGGCATAAATTCCTCTTCTAAATTTACTGTGGTGTTTCTGACTATCTGGGAGGAGACTGAGCAGTGAAACGTGTTACTTTTACACATAAACAAGAACGATCTGTCACACTACTACACTTTAAAACACAGTATATATGTAATTCATGTTACACAGTCTCATACGGAACCTACATCCACTTTCTTTTATATACTGTATATGACAAGATACTGTCATCCCCCTTCCCTTCTGTGTGAGAGGATGAATGAGCAAATGTATTTCTAGTTGCATGCTTGAGGGTAGCAGACAAGCCTGTCTGCTAGAGAACAGTAGGACCAACTTCGGAACAGGTAGCTACGCTTTCTGAAAGCAGAGAGGTTTCTATTCTTAGTATGGTCCTGTCCGTCCCTTGTCATGTTGGTATAGGAAGCTGCCTCTCTGGCCACTTCCGTTTGTATTTGTGAGCCACCCTCATGAAGGGACCATGTCAGTCTGTCCGCGGCGAGCGTCTGAAGTGGTAAGATCTCCGGCTACGCGCGTGTCTGTTAAGTCCGTAGGGCAATGGATTTCTTAAGTTCAGCCTAACTGAAAATTTAATCACCTTTATTTCAGGTTTAGCTCTAAAATATCTAATGTTATCTTAAATTGCAACGCAGTGAAAATCGAGTGTGAAGTTCAGAATATATTCCGGTAGTTGCTTTGTCACTACTTTGTGAGTAAAGTGGAACCACGTGATGATCAGTAACTCTAACTAACATCATCAATCTTAAATGCGAATGTGCGTCAGATTATAACGTCTCGTCTTGACAATATTTTTCAATATAGCAACTTTTCTTTATGTTCAACCCACGTGGGGTGTACTTTGTGAGACCAGTACCACTTGCTTATACAATGGTTTGACCCATCAGGTTAATAGTAAGACGATAGTAACCAGTTCGAGGTTTTTCTTTTGTAAATTGCATTTCGATATAATTTATTTTAATTATCAAAATTATTGTGTAAACCAAGTTGACCACGTGTACCTTGCGGTGTAAGCATCAAAGTAGCCCTCAGCTATTCTTTTCGGGAAGATTTCACAGAGAGTTAGTATGAATTTAGTATACCAGTGTGTGGTAATTTCATGACGGACAGGATTGCGCTACGAACGTAACTTCTTTGGGTGAAAATTGAATCGGTTGGTTGTGGTTAATTTCCTATTGCATATGTTTCAACGTTCTTCGTGTGTTATTTTATGAATGCAGTGTTGTATGCAGTCTCCAAATCTTGGCTCCATATTTGATGTGTTCCGTAAGATATCAAACTCACATTTTCACAGTCCTAAATAAGGCACCAGCTTAGTTATCAATCAATTTTAATATGCTGAAATTTCAGTGCTCAATGTTAAAATAAATTTCCAAATATAAACTAATTTATTTCTTTTAATTTAAATTCTCTTTTTTATATATATATATCACCGGTTGTCGTATGACTATTAAAAGATTATAATTAATGTTAGTCTGGTTGGGAATTTGGTAAGCTAGACTGGATACCTGGTGAAACAGTTGCTCAGTAATGCAAGGTTAACTTCCCCACATAGCTCACAGCTTTTAACCCGCTTTTATTGTCTATCAGCACCGCTTTCATAGCAAATTAAAGCAACAACGTTACACCACACTGCAGTTATAAAAGTCCAACGATGTAGCATGTGGACAGTGATAGAGAATGGAGTAATTCAGGGTTGCAGCTTATCCTCCACGTTATTCAATGTGTACATTGAAGATCTATTAAAGGAAAAGAAGGGTCAGGGAAAATCTATTTAAAAGAAATATTTCCCTATGAGTCTGTAATCCCGTCAGAAACGGCTTGGAAAAGCAATTTAACGGAACTGACAGTGTCTTGGAAACAGGTTCCAACCTGAACATCAACACAAATAATACACTGAAATATTTGTGCTTCGTATCGTGCTGGGGTTCGGCAGTGGTGTGTGCTCTCGGCCTACCACACTTACGAATTCAACACTGTCATGGTATACGAGTGAGTTGTGTGCTCGTTAGACATCAGATAAACACATTAATTATAACACATGCAAGTAAATCTGTTTGCGAACTCAATTCGGAGACGCTTTACAAGCGACCGCAGTGCTCATTACATATCAATCAATGATGTTAATTTTAATCTCTGCCAACAAAATCTGAATCATCCAAAGTGTGGCCACCTGTTTTGCATTGGAAGTACCGTCAAAGTGAGACAAAAGAATTAGATGTGCAGACGATTGATTATATTTATTATTTACTGGATGCCTAATCAGGGTCAGTCGTAGGACAGTTAATTTTGGAAATGCAAAGCAGATATGCTTTTAGGCTATGGATTTACTAACTCGAAGTTCGATATGAACCAGTGCAAAAATGACTGGTAAATAGTTATTAGTGAAACGATCATTAATTCTTGTAAAATTTACAGAAAGAAGCTCAAATTCATAATAAATATAGCGCTAACAGTTTGAAGATATCTCAAAATTATTTAGAAGACTGCTTCGGGAAGGCGGTAGGTTCTCCTAATCTATGCTGCTCGCAGTTCCGAGGTAAATGGTTTCAAGCTCCCTGAAACACTACAGTTAATAAGGCCATAGAAGTTGAGCGGCACATCTCGAAAATTGTGAGCTGCTCAGATAGTGGATGGCTAAAATGTCAAATGCAAAAGTTGCATGAAAATTCAGCAAGCACGACGGGTAAAAGGTGGAGTAGACGCCTGTCAATCCATGACTGGGGTGCATGCTTCTAATGCACTGAATATATCCTCAAAAATTTAATTTCGCTCCTCTCCTCTCGCCGGCCGCGGTGGTCTAGCGGTTCAGGCGCTCAGTCCGGAACCGTGCGACTGCTACTGTCGCAGGTTCGAATCCTGCCTCGGGCATGGATGTGTGTGATGTCCTTAGGTTAGTTAGGTTTAATTAGTTCTAAGTTCTAGGCGACTGATGACCTCAGAAGTTAAGTCGCATAGTGCTCAGAGCCATTAGAACCTCTCCTCTCAAAAAAAAAAAAAAAAAAAAAAAAAAAGAAAGAAATAATTATTTACCTAGGGCACGACGCTTCTAATGTTAGTTTAACAACTTCGTATTATTTTGGGAATTTGAGGAAGCTGATGCCTTGGGGTGTAGTGGTGGTGGAGAATCTGGTGCATCGCATGGGACACCTCTGGTGCCGCTTGTTTTGCGCACGGGCTCTACTTCCGAGACACATGTTAATGCATCCCACGCGGTGAACCAGCAGAGTGAGTGGGGAGTGGCAACGCGTTCGCCTGGTTCAAGGCAAAGGGCCAGTGTGGAGACTGTCCGCCTGGCCTTGCTCAATCACCATGTGAGTGGACAGACAGTCGCTCCATCAGCAGGAGGAGAGGTTTACTAGTTATTAGCGTTTTGGGGCTCCTTAAGTAGATAGTGTTGATGGCTGGAATGAAAGGAAGCCAATGTACATTCGAAAGTCTGCCCCGAGTGGGGCAGGGGGGGGGGGGGGAGGGTGCATCATCTGAGATGTTGAGGTGGCCTTTGCTCTCGCTATCAAGCGTGGAGGGTGCAGTCGTCCCTATGTTGTGGCTCACATCGGCACTACCCGAAGTGGTAACTCTGATGAGGAATCCACCATTGCATTTACTGATGCATTGGGAAACTAGGATTCTGGGGAGTCCCAACATTTTCTGTGGTGAAGAGCTGGAGTATGCTGAAGAGCCAGCCAAGTTTTAGAAGAAGGATTACTCTGTAACATGAAATGTAAATTCTCGTCGGAGTATTGCGGACGGATGAAATTTGAATTATTTCTACAGAATAACCATACACAAATTTACATAGCGCAGCAAACGAGATTCCCAGATGAGAATGTAGTTGGCACAGAACGTTAAGCAATTTATGAAGGGACACCAGCACAAAGAATACTGGAAAACATGCAAATTTTTTGAACAGCATTTTATGTAAGCAAAAAATCAGAGTATAAGAGACTTTACGTCGAAATCAGTAATAACGCACATGTTAAGAATATAGTGCAAGAATAAAAGATATACCCTCATAAATTGCCATGCACCTATAAATCATGATAACAAAAAGAATCTGCAGAAAGTAAATCAGTTTTTGGTCTTTTAAAATCTGAACTCTCCCACATACCTAAAAACAACGTTAAAACTTCTCACCGACTTCAATGCGCAATCCAAAGAGGGAAAGAAATTTAACAATATTGTAGGCGAATATCTCGAACACTTACGACTAAGCAGAAACGGTGGAAGACTGGTCAGTAAACGTAAAATGCTCCAGTTTAAACCGACATCTACACATTTTGGCAAACTACCAAGAAAATCTAAAACTTGGACATCTCCAAATCCAGACCCAGAAGAATTTCAACTGGATCGCACAGCCATTTCTAAGAGGAAAAATACTGAAGTTATGAACGTTAAAGAAATCAGGAAATGAGGAATTTGATTTAGATAATTATCTCCCTAAGATTGAAATACAATATCTCTCATCTAAAAAAAAATAAATAAAAATACAACCAAGAAGGTAATCAAATACAACTCTACTACTGCTAATATTACAATGGGAAATACTGAAAAATTTTCGAGAAGAAATTAAGCCAATAAAATACGGTGACTGGTACGAACTCCAGGTGTAAGTTACTAAAGCAGCAGAGAAGACTTTATGAGTGGCGAAGAATGAAACGGAAACTCAGTGGAACGAACTTTGTGAAGGAGCAACAGAACAAAAGGCTCGAAAATGGAGAAGTTCAAAAAAAGAACAACATTTCAAATAATTCATTCAACAAAGGAAAGAAACCCCTAAAATCATTCTAAAAGTCAATGGAACCTTTGAAACAACTCAGCTTACGGAAATACAAGAAAATTTTACCAAAAATAACACTTGAATTTTTTAGCAAACTTTTAAACTTGAACTTACAATGTATCAAGCACCAAATATTTGTTTCAAAGGTGAAAGTGGCGAAACAGAATTAAACAATAAAGAAAATAGCGAGTTACTAGCAAAAAATTTTGACACGGTCTCAAACTGTCCGTTTCCAAAAATTGAATTGGAATTTCCAGCAATACTACAAAATCTGGACGAAGATTTCCCACCAACAGAACAACTAATTCATGAAGCCATCAAATCACCCAAATACAACAAAGCAAATGGTGAAGACTCCATTACATGTGAAAACCAGAGGTTGGAACTAATCTACAACTGTTTTCTGAGGACATGTGGTGAACTGAAAAGATTCCAGAAGAGTGGAAAATACCGTTAATGCACCCGCTACATAAAAAGGGAGAGAAACAAAATTTCAACAATTACAGAGAAGCGTCACTTCTGCCAGTGCATACAAAATATTATCAAACATTCTCCTGGGCAGATGAGTAGTACTTTTAGACAAACAATTAGAAGAATATCAGGGAGGTTTTCGAAGGGGATGAACCGGCACAAAACAGATCTTTAAGTTAAAATCAATAATTCGCCACAGAAGTCAATACTGCGTGAGAGCAGTAGCTAACGTTGTACTGCTTTCGTAGGGAGGTATTGCATGCGTAGTTCTACAGATGTCCTCACCTATAGCGATAAACTAATAACGATGCAACATTCTCTATTTATACCTAGATTTCACCGATGTTGTCGTCGCACCCAGTCTCCTACTGGATTTTAGAATCAGTATGAGGGAGGTGGACCGTGGTCTGAATTTCATAAGACGCACACTGTGTAACCTGGATGGCTACAGCCCTGGACAGCAATTACTATATATGGTGGCGGTGGTGGGGGGGGGGGGGGTAGTTTGTGCAATATGTGGGAGGCTAGGGCATCCGGATAGTGTAAATTGACGATACATGTTTATACACTGTGCGGGGGTGGGGGGGATAGTTTGTGCAATATGTGGGAGGCCAGGGCACAGGGGTTGTGTAAAAATTGACGATTATATATATATATCGTCAATTTACACAATCCTGGTGACCCATATATCTATATTCATATGTGTGTGTGTGTGTGTGTGTGTGTGTGTGTGTGTGTGGTCAATTTACACAATCCCAGTGCCCTAGTCTCCCACATATTGCACAAACTATCCCCCCCTCCCCATTTTATAAATATGTATCGTCAATTGTCGTGAGGAAACACATCTTGCACCGCCATCTGTGTGCATCTACTTTAAATATTCGCCTGAACTCGCATTTGAACAGGTCTCAGCCTATCCCCACACACATGCATTTCTGCAGATTCGATGACTGTTTAAAGTATTGACTGAGTAGTTTTTGAAGCTCCAGCTTCTAAGGGCACTCTGTCCACTTGTCATATCAAATTTCAGGTCTTAAAAAAAGATAAACCAGCGTATGACATGTAAACTACACTCCTGGAAATGGAAAAAAGAACACATTGACACCGGTGTGTCAGACCCACCATACTTGCTCCGGACACTGCGAGAGGGCTGTACAAGCAATGATCACACGCACGGCACAGCGGACACACCAGGAACCGCGGTGTTGGCCGTCGAATGGCGCTAGCTGCGCAGCATTTGTGCACCGCCGCCGTCAGTGTCAGCCAGTTTGCCGTGGCATACGGAGCTCCATCGCAGTCTTTAACACTGGTAGCATGCCGCGACAGCGTGGACGTGAACCGTATGTGCAGTTGACGGACTTTGAGCGAGGGCGTATAGTGGGCATGCGGGAGGCCGGGTGGACGTGCCGCCGAATTGCTCAACACGTGGGGCGTGAGGTCTCCACAGTACATCGATGTTGTCGCCAGTGGTCCGCGGAAGGTGCACGTGCCCGTCGACCTGGGACCGGACCGCAGCGACGCACGGATGCACGCCAAGACCGTAGGATCCTACGCAGTGCCGTAGGGGACCGCACCGCCACTTCCCAGCAAATTAGGGACACTGTTGCTCCTGGGGTATCGGCGAGGACCATTCGCAACCGTCTCCATGAAGCTGGGTTACGGTCCCGCACACCGTTAGGCCGTCTTCCGCCACGCCCCAACATCGTGCAGCCCGCCTCCAGTGGTGTCGCGACAGGCGTGAATGGAGGGACGAATGGAGACGTGTCGTCTTCAGCGATGAGAGTCGCTTCTGCCTTGGTGCCAATGATGGTCGTATGCGTGTTTGGCGCCGCGCAGATGAGCGCCACAATCAGGACTGCATACGACCGAGGCACACAGGGCCAACACCCGGCATCATGGTGTGGGGAGCGATCTCCTACACTGGCCGTACACCACTGGTGATCGTCGAGGGGACACTGAATAGTGCACGGTACATCCAAACCGTCATCGAAACCATCGTTCTACCATTCCTAGACCGGCCAGGGAACTTGCTGTTCCAACAGGACAATGCAGGTCCGTATGTATCCCGTGCCACCCAACGTGCTCTAGAAGGTGTAAGTCAACTACCCTGGCCAGCAAGATCTCCGGATCTGTCCCCCATTGAGCATGTTTGGGACTGGATGAAGCGTCGTCTCACGCGGTCTGCACGTCCAGCACGAACGCTGGTCCAACTGAGGCGCCAGGTGGAAATGGCATGGCAAGCCGTTCCACAGGACTACATCCAGCATCTCTACGATCGTCTCCATGGGAGAATAGCAGCCTGCATTGCTGCGAAAGGTGGATATACACTGTACTAGTGCCGACATTGTGCATGCTCTGTGGCCTGTGTCTACGTGCCTGTGGTTCTGTCAGTGTGATCATGTGATGTATCTGACCCCAGGAATGTGTCAATAAAGTTTCCCCTTCCTGGGACAATGAATTCACGGTGTTCTTATTTCAATTTCCAGGAGTGTATTATATACCTGTCTATACTGAAGTGACAGAAGCCGTGGCATGGCGATATGCACATATACAGATGGAGGTAGTGTCACGTATACAAGGTATAATACGGCAGTACATTGGCACAGCTGTCATTTGTGCTCAGGTGATGGATGTGCAAAGGTTGTCGACGTGATTATGGCCACACGACTGGAACTAACAGACTTTGAATGGAGAATGGTAGTTAGAACCAGACAAATGGGACGCATTAGGAAATCGTTAGGGAATTCAACATTCCGAGCTCCACAGTGTCAAGAGCGTGTGCCGAGAATACCAAATTTCAGGCATTACCTCTCATTACGGACAGCGCAGTGGCCGACCGTCTTTACTTAACGACTGAGAGCAGCGACGTTTGCGTAGAGTTGTCATTGTAGCAGACAAGCAATACTGCGTGAAATAGCTTCAGAAATCAGTGTTGGACATTCGACGAACGCATCAGTTAGGACAGTGCAACGAAATTTGACGTTAATGGGTTATGGCATCAGACGACCAACGCCACTGCCTTTGCTAGCAGCACGACATGGCCTGCAGCACCTCTCCTGGGCTCATAACCAAATCGCTTGGACCCTAAAGACTGGAAAACCATGACCTGGTCAGATAAATCCTGATTTCAGTTGGTAGGAGCTGATGGTAGGGGTTGAGTGTGATGCAGACCCCATGAGGCTATGGACCCAAGTTGTACACAAGATACTGTGCTAAGATAGTGGTGCCTGCTTGATGGTGTGTGCTGTGTTTACACGGAATTGACAGGGTCCTCTGGTCCAAGTGAATCGATAATTGAATGGAAATGGTTATGTTCGGCTACATGGAGACCATCTACAGCCATTCGTGGACTTTATGTTCCCAATCAAGGATGGAATTTTAATCGATGTCAGTGGGCCATGCCGTCAGGCTAAATTTGTCTGTGACTGGTCTGAAGAACATTCTGGGCAGTTTGAGCCAGTGATTTGGCCACCCAGATCGCCCAACATGAATCTCATTGAACATTTACGGGACATAATTGAGGAGTCAGTTTGCGCAAAAAATACTTCACCGGCAACACTTTCGCAATCATGGACGGCTATAGAAGCCGACACCATTAACGTTGAAAGAGTTGTGCTGTAACTCTTTCATTAATGCAAATTGTGACTTTTGCCTCAGCAGGCGGGCTTTGTATCTCGATTCGGTACTCTGCCAATCCGACACAAACCTTCTGGAGTCGGAATTTGTAGGCGTTCTGCCCTTACACAGCCCTACCTCCATTCATCAATCCTGCATGCATGAGAAAACAAGGGTAACAGAGCAGTTCAAAAGTCGCTCCAGTACAGTAAAAGTGTTTAATAATCTTGTGAGATTTCATGATAGTATTGCCAGCTCTAACTGCCGAGTCGACAATGCTGGTAGCAAAGAGGATAATGTTTTGCCGTGATCAAACCACTATTTTCGCATCCACTGCGGTCAGTTGGTAGGTGTGTCCCCCCATAACGACTGGGTCGGAATGTTAGGAAATAGAGAGCTGTGCGGATTGTTCAGTTTCTGGCTGCTGGACAGATAAAGGCCATTATGTAGCCTTTTTCAGTTTAATGCTCCAAACTGTAGAGCTATGTTAGATTTTCGACACAATTCCATAGGCTATGATACTGTATATTTCGTGTGGGAATGCGCATGAAATCTCGTAATTGCACCTAGTTTTCTTTGTGATCCGCATCCTTGCTATTGTGGCTTCCAGGCAACCAAGCTGTCGTTAGTCTGTCACCTACCACTGCAGGAAGATTACTGAATAATTGTATGTGTGAAAATAAGAATGATAATAATCAGTTTCCGCACAAATTTTCACAATTTAAGTACATTTCTTTGTGCATGGCATTTTGGTATTGTGTCCTTCAGCTAACCACATAGTCGTTAGTATGTCTCCTACCACTGTAGAACGATTATAAAATGATTGAGTGTGTTATTGTGAGCATGGTGATATTCAATTTGCGCCTAGAATTTCGTAATTTTAAGTGGTTTTCCTTGTGGGTGATGTTTTTACTGCTGTGGCTTTCAGCCAAGCACGTGGTCCTTACTCTGTTCCTTATCGCGGTAGAATCATAATAAAGTGATGGAGTTTGCTATAATAGCACGGTGGTATACAACTGGCGTCGGAAGTTTCGTATTTTTGAAAAATTTTCTTTGTTAACGATGCTTTCACTTTGGCCCATGATTCAAGCATGTGGTGGTCATTTCAAGCCGGCCGGTGTGGCCGAGCGGTTCTAGGCGCTTCAGTCCGGAACCGCGCGACCGCTACGGTCGCAGGTTCGAAACCTGCCTCGGGCATGGTTGTGTGTGGTGTCCTTAGGTTAGTTAGGTTTAAGTAGTTCTAAGTTCTAGGGGACAGATGACCTCAGCTGTTAAGTCCCATAGCGCTCAGAGCCATTTGAACCATTTGGTCACTTCATAAATCGATGTTTTGGAGCTTGAACAGATAATTGGTAGGATTTTGATTCAGAGGTACGTCAATGGAATTTTCACCTTTTAGTGCTTTATCCATATTTTGTATTCTACGCTCGGTATTGATATTAAGTTTGCAGGTGAATCATGCTTGTGCACAATAATGTCACATCCGACCATCAGCTTTTGTTCCCAGCATCTAGTTCATGGTAAGGTTCAGTTGCTTAATAACAATCTACAGTTGGATGTTTGAGGAAATAAATGTTTTCTTGTTTCTTAACTCAGAGCACAAATTTAATTTCCTGACCCCGACCAGCACTGTGCATCGTAAAATAAATCGAGTCTGAGTGTTTAAATTTACGTTAAGGGGTCTCTTTTATCATAAATGTTTCTTGTGCGTTGAATAATTAATTAAGATAGCGAAGGTTCGTTTCAAGTCTGGTCCTTCTTGGAGTAATGAAACTGTTGAGATTAAAGGAAACTATTTTAGATGCTAACGAGACCGAATTACTTCTTTCCCCACCATGTCCTCCCTCTAAGCAACTGAAAATCACTGTTTGTTACGATAGGGTGTGTAGTTGTAAATGAGAGAGGCCACTTTCGCCAGTCTTTACGTGCCTGTATTTATTCGCGTGGATCAACATCCGCTTTACCGGTTGCGTGATTAAATAATATGTTTATGATCATTTCATACTTTTTTCGGCCAACTCTTTGGTCTCTGAGCTAAAATATCTGTAGGGTATGTGAGGAAACGGAATGTAGCGTACGTAAGTGCAAAATGAGCGACCTCAGACTGGTTCTGGCTACTAGTATAATAAATAGCACAGATTTAAGGGTGCAGTTTAATCTCAAGGTAACTACAGTAGCCTTTCAACGAAGTTGGGCAGTCGATATCCACGAGGACGAACTTAAGTTGTACACGGAAATTCCGAAACCAATACCTAGTCCACATCTCATTATGCCGTTAACAAATCTTTCATTTAAAATACTGGAATTCTTGTATCATATACTGCTCGTGTTGCATCGGAAATTTAATAATTTTGTAATGAACAGACAGTCATGCAGCAGAACGACATAGAACTCGATCGAGAGATTGTCTACAATACAACTCTCTATATCAATGTTTTGATTGTTTGTGTAATCAATTGCCGTGTTAAAATTATTAAAACTATAATCATACAGAGCATAGTTCTGTAACTAATTATCAGTTCTGATTTCCTGGAATATATTTTCTTCCACACAAGTCAACCCCCAACTCGTATACTTTTAATTCCCTGAGAGACATTGCTTCAGATCCCACCACTATTTGTCCTAGTATTTCTATATGGACAGGACAAAATATATGAAGTCGTTTTAGTATAGCTTGCAAATGTACAGGTTTCCATATTGCTATAAACATAGGACGATACTAGCATTTTACTCCAATTAGGAATCTTGAGTAACCATAGGTTGGAGTACTGGTGGAAAATGTTGTGTTCGAGACCATTTACTGCATTACGGGACGCATGAATATACCTACGTAATATAAGTATATGCATGTGCGTACGTTTATATGTTCCTCATTTCCTCTTAAACCACTGGTCTGATATCAACCAATCTTGGTGCACATATCACTTCGTGTCCGGAAAGAATCAACGTGGGGGTAAGAACCACCTACATATCACTGAAGTGGGGATGAAAATGAAGTGTAGCCCATGGCCTGCGAATACCTAGACTTAATTCACGTAGTATTTGAGAATGAGAGCACTTAGTGACTTACAACAAACTTTACACACATATTTAAACTTTCACAAAACATTTCTCGCTGATATTCCTCACAATATGATGAAAGGAAAAGAATTTATCGTTTACTGCATTTTCACTGTTCATACAATAAAACTGCTTTATCAGGCAGTAAAAAAGACGTAATTTATTACGTCTTCTCTGCTAACTTCATGCGACACATTTTGCAGACAGTATTCACGTACATCACTGGATGTACCTGCAAAATTATGTCACTATATGACACATAGTTCACTAGATATGACGACATAAACACAGAGATGTGTGAAAAAGTACCACATCCTGCATGACGTTTACATTTGTTACTCCTAACACATTTTTTCAGATAGTACCCACATGTGTTGCTGAATGTACCTATGGAACTATATCATTGGGCGACACTTTGTTACGGAAATATGACGTCAGAAACATGAATCTGCGTGAAAAATGAACTGCAGGACGAATTTTGCTAGAGATATAGGTAAACTATTTGTACAAATATGTGTGAAATGTTTTAAATGAATGTGAAATATAAGAGACATGTGCAACATGCCCAAAGCCACGCGTAAAAACTCCTCCTGAACTTGGATCGACTTCATCCAAACTTGGTGGACGTACACGGTGGGGCAAATAAAAGTGGCCCGTACGAATGGATACGTTAGACGAGAATTTGTGGCAACAGTAACGGAGGAAGAAAAGACCTACAGTTACTTCCAAGAGGATGGAGCAACTGCGCATACAGCCGGCCGAAACTTGGAGGGCATTTATATAATCATCACGCCTAACTAAGTTCTTAGCGGAGGTCAGTTTGGTCGCGGTTCTGACAGGACAACCAAGTCACCTGATCTGTCATTGTGCAGTTACTTTGTGTGGGGAGCCTCAGGTCTAAAGTATATCGCAGCAACCCTCATGGTCTTCAAGAACTGCAGCAGGACATTTCGGATGAGGCTGCAGCAATTCCAGCAGTTCCGCTTCAACTCGCCTTCAGCAACTTGCTGACCAGGGCCCAATAGGGCCAAGAGATGAATGGTGGTTACTTTCAAAATCTGATACAATCAGGTTAGTACTGTATTCCCTTTCCTCTGCTGTGTTTCTTTGTACCCATGAACTCTGTTATTGGTGCCACTTTTATTTGCCCCACACTATACTGCATACTACGTGGAAACAAATACTGTGGAGTTAACAACCAGCAAACTCCTATTGGGGTAGGAGTGATAACGTGGAGAGAAAAGAGGGGAATATTAGATGGTCAGGCAGAGATGATGAAGGAGGAGATGGACATGGATAGTGGTGTGGAAGGGATGGACAGAGAGAGAGAGAGAGAGAGCAAGAGGGAAATTGACAGGACGGGAAGAGGAGAAGATGGACAGAGAGATGGGAGAGTAAGAGATGGACCAAGAAAGGAAAGAGGATGATGTGGACAGAGATAGGGGAGAGGAAGCGATGGACAGAAAGAGGTAGGAGGAGGTGGACAGAGTGAGGGAGAGGAAGATATGGACAGATGAAGGGAAATGGAGGAGATGGACAAAAAATGGGGAAGGAGGAGATGGGCAGATAGAGTGGGATTGACAGAGGGGGTGAGGAGGAGGTATACAGAGTGAGAGGGAGGGGGAAGTGGACAGAGAGAAGGGAGAGACGAGATGGACAGAGAGAGTGGAAAGAACGAGGTGGACAGAGAAAGGAAAGAGGAATTGAATAAAGAGAGGGTAGGAGTAGATGGATGGACTTGGGGTAGGAACAGGTGGTTGGAGAGAGGGGGAAAGAGGAGATGGCCAAATAGAAGACTGGAATAAATACGTACCTGGGCAACATCAGATACTCAGTTATAACTATAGAGAAAACTTTTATCATGGTTCTGTGACACATATAGAAAACACGAGTATGGCGTGGTAAGAGTCAGAGGAGAAGCTATGCATTGTTTGTCACCTATATAAGTGCATAAACCTGGCCTCAGTATGGCAACACATGTTATTTAAAACACAATTACCATATGCTGCCTGGGTGTTGGACCACATTTCATGGTTTTTTATGTGTGGTTTGTCAATCATAAGTAATTGGACCTGTAAATTACTTTTTGGTAATATGTTTTTTATGATTTCCATTATAGTTTCTGAAGTCCCAGTAAAAAAATTGGTGATTGCATCACTCAGAAAAATAAAAGGAATTATGATCACTTCCGACTGTAAAAATTTCGGCATTAAAGTTTTGTGCGAGCACCTTTCGTAAGGATATTCTCCTTCGAGACGGTCTACGTTTTTTCAACTGGTGAAACGTGGCGAAACTAGGAAAGTGGACGAGATCTTTGTGCCAGCAGCAAATTTCTCTGTTTCTTCGTGGCGTTTGATTTATATCCTCCAGAGGATAAGGGAGTAAACAGGACCAGAAAGCGAGCGGAATACCGGCCACATCCGGCATGGTTATTTATGTTCTCCTTGTCTCCTCTCACTTTAAAGTTAACAGCTGCTCACAGGCGTAAATATATGGGGCTATAAAGTTTTCACAGCTTCGAGTAAAGTTCGTTATACCTTTGAATGAATTTTGTGAGCGTGGAATTATAAACCAAAGAACTCAGTGCCCACACCATTCGAGTCTGACTTCGATGCAGCGAATATCTTTTAATAGCGACTTCTTCAGTGCCATCGAAAAAAAAAATGAGACGATATATTCCTGTCACGTTCTCATAGGTAATGGACTAGAGCGTTCCCTTGCAATTACTGCCTGTGATCGAAAGTTCCCTCTCCTAGATGAGGTAAGTATCGTCCCCTATATACTCTCCCTCGTGCTCGCAAACATACGAAAAATAGGAACGATTTAGTACAGGGTGGTTGTAATTAAACATTCGGTACTTGTGAGGCCCCCCCCCCCAGAAAAATGTGTGATCGTTGCACAACGAACCTTTGTGAAAACATTTGTAAGAAATAAGGAATAAACCACTGAAAGAAACACATATTAATTTCCACTTTAGAAGGAAACGTTTGTTAATTGCGTACAATGTTTACGTTTCACGTTACAATCGTTTCTAAATTTATGCAAAAGATTACAGGGCCCAAGACTGCTAACAGGGATGTGCAGTCATCAGCACGGGTTTGGAGAAGGCAAGTCAGCTGAAGAAGCAATTAATAAGGCGGTCTCGATAGCGACAGATACTGATTTTACGTACGCTCTAGAGATGATGATTCTTATTACCGGCGCTTCCGATAACCAATGGTGGCCATCTTTCTTTGGTCGCCTTAGGGAGTTTGTGTGTCCTCAGAGACACAGTACAACTGACTGGGAGACTACGCAGCTTTAATACGCCCAGGAAAGAAAGAAAGAAAATAACGAAGACCATAACAAAAGGCAGTCCGCAGAGATCGGTATGCGCTCCAGAGTTTTGGAATACAGCATTGGAAACCATACTACATCAGTTACATGATGGTGGTAACGTA
Organism: Schistocerca piceifrons; assembly: GCF_021461385.2. Lineage (NCBI taxonomy): Eukaryota > Metazoa > Arthropoda > Insecta > Orthoptera > Acrididae > Schistocerca > Schistocerca piceifrons. The sequence continues at coordinate 561,777,616 of NC_060149.1, forward strand.
AGTGAACTGGTACATTTGTAGATGACATGCTTTTCGTTGCAAATGGTGACCCCAGAAGAGTAGTAGAAGATACATGTAATGAGGCGCTCCATGAGCTTGAAGGATGGTATAGAAGAGTCAGACTATTACTGGCACCTCATAAAACCACGTGTTTCTCGCTGAAAGAGAATCTAGTCAGAAATCTTAAAATAAAATTAAGCGCTGTAACTACTAGAAAAATCGCAGTAGCGAGGTATCTAGGGGTGGCATGGACGAACGTCGTAGCTGCACATCAAATGGAGGAGGCAGGCGGAAAAGTTACTAACGTGACGAAAAAAATTATAACCATCGCAAGTACGCAATTTCGACTTCCCTTGAACACATCAGAGCATACCACCAATTTATATTAGCATCAGTCTTAGCATATGGCGCGAGCGTTTGCACTCAGAGATTTTGGTTTGTGAAGCCAGCTTCATTAGTCATAAGAGTTCTACGAGTAGTGTTACTAAGATTGATGGTCGCCTACACCACAAAAAATGGTTCAAATGGCTCTGAGGACTATGGGACTTAACATCTGAGGTCATCAGTCCCCTAGAACATAGAACTACTTAAAACTAACTAACCAAAGGACATCACCCACATTCATGCGCGAGACAGGATTCGAACCTGCGACCGTAGCGGTCGCGCGGTTCCAGACTGAAGCGCCTACAGCACAGCCCCGAATGATGTAGTGTTAGTAACTCTGGGAATATGCCTATTGGATTTGAAAGTTAGAAAAATGTAAGCACTTTACTGATTAAGGAAAGGCAATCAAATGTAAGTATGAAGGATACTTGGAACTGAAGCCAGTACAAAAAGGTAATAAAAGATGGCATATTGCATCTGTGTCAAAATGTATGGGATTCTTCAGACACCGGAACAAGAACATGCGAATTTCTCCCTAACATCAGGGAGAGACTGAAAATGAGATTTCTTCATCCGTCGAGTGGTCTTATACATTACCTGAGTGGTCATGGCCCATTTGCAACGTACCCGTACAAAATCAAAAGCCGGATTAATGATTGCTGCATCTGCGGCAATATTGGCACTCCTGAGCACACATAGTTTCACTCTATGCCCTGCGAAGATGTAGGGGGTACTGGTCGTTAGGCATTAGGGACGCTGGATCCCAGAACAGCACGGGGAACAAGTCAGCCTGGCGCAACTTGGACAATACTGCAGCCGCAGCATCCACGAAGGCCAAGGAAGGCTTCACAAAGCACTCAATCGCACAGCATTTTGCTACTATCCCGGCTAGACAAGATATTCTACAGGTGGAGAGAGGTCGGTTGTCCCTGAATTTCTACAATCTACATTGCGCTGATACAAGTGATCACGAAACTGCGAATTCCAATGCGTCACAGCGAAACGTGGAATCGCTTGTACAGTGGAAACGCTGCCAACGTACTGCCGTGAGGCTCAAGGAATCCAGCAGACAAAAGCTGTTGACCGTGGCCGTATGAGAGCAGATAAAATAGCGGAAAAAATATGCACGATTTAGATGCACCCTAATAAATGAACAGCAACAGAAAACAATCTTTAGCATTAAAGCAGTATTAAAAGTCGGGTAACCGGTTAAGGATTCTTTTCAGTTATGGTGGCAGAGAATAAATGTAGTAGCAGCATTTTTGTAGGATTAGCATTTTTTAAATATTTTAAGTACCAGAAAATAATAGTTAATTCATATATTTACCACCATCCACAAAAATGTAACTGCATGGCCTATGTTAGCTTTGTATATAGTAGCGTGTAATGTGAAGAACAAGAAAATAAAATAAATACCAATACGGTAAATTGTTTTCCGTCAACACTGGCTCACGTAGCAAGTGTCTGATTATAGCCACCTCGTACATTGTTAGTTGTAACAACGGCTATGGGCTGTGTAATATCTCATTCAACAAATGTACCATCAGAATAGCTTCACAGGAGCTAGAAATGCCCGGTGCTCGGATAATGAAATTAGGAAGTCACACTCAATGACAACTGCATTAAATTTATGCATGTGATGTAAACTGTATTCACTAGTGGTTTTTGCTTAAAGTTTCTATTTACGAGAAACTGGCTTACATCTGTAAACTAAATAGTCTGATATTCACTAGCAGATATGTCCAGAGCCAATGTCCGTGGTGCAAACTTGATGAAAGAGCTGCCTGCTCTTGCCGAACAGTTTGAAGCCCCGTTTCCAACTTTACAGCGGTTTTAATGGCATCTGCGAAAAGGAAGGACTGTTGAAGATTGGGTCATTAGAGACGGAGCACACTTTAGAAGTGGACGGGAAGCCGGCCAACTCGTTTTCAAAGGAATGGTACCACTGTTAGCCTTAATTGGTTTAGGGAAAACATGCTTTCTGACAAAATTATTTTTAACAATTTGTTCACGTGCCCATTGGAAGTTTAAATAGTTGCAATAACGTATTTGAACTCTTAGCTACAAATAATCTTAAGGAAATTTGGAATATCCTGGCGGGTACAGGACTTAGTGACCAGAAGGTTGTTGTAGCGAGAATGAATACCGCAACATCCAAATCCGTCAAAAATAAACGCAAAACACATACATTTAGAGAAGCATATAAAAATTAGTTTGATGCCTTCCTAGGAGACAGTCTCCACTCCTCCCAGTCTGACTATGTAAGCGTAGACGATATGTGGTTTGAATTCAAGCAAATAGTATCAACGGCAACTGAGAGATATATAGCAAATAAATTAATAAGAAATGGCACTGATTCCCCATGCCACAAAAAACAGATCATAACACTGTTGCAGAAGCAACGAATAAAGCATGTGTAATTCAAAAGAACGCAAAATGCTTAAGATTATCGAAGTTCCACAGGAGCTTGAAATTCAGCGCGGAAGTAAATGTAAGATACTTTCAATAGTTTCTACAACGAAACTCTGTCTCGAATTCTGGCAGAAAACCCAAAGAAATTTTGCTCATATGTGAAGTACACCAGCGGGACGACACAATCAATACGTTCACTGAGCGATAGCAATAATAATATTATTTATGACAGTATCACTGAAGCAGAGTTACTGAGCAAGCTTTTCTGAAATTCCTTCACCAAAGAAGACGACGAAAATATTACACATTTCGAATCAAGAACAAGTGCCAACACGAGTAACTCAGAAGTAGGTAGTCTCGGTGCAGCGATGTAGCTTAAATCACTTAATAATAATAAGGCCTCTGGTCCAGATCGTATAACAGTTAAGTTCGTTTCAGAGTATCCTCATAACATAGCTCCATACTTAGAATCATACGCAACCGACCGCTAGTCGAAAGGTTCCTACCTGAAGAATGGAAAGTTTCATTGGTCTCACCAATATCCAAAAAAGGAAATAGGAGTAATTCACTGAATTGTAGACCCATATCACTAACGTCGACTTGCAAAAGGATTTTGTAACGTATACTGTGTCCATACTTTACGAAATACCTCGAGGATAACGATATATTGACAAACAGCCAACACGGATTAAAGAAATATCGCAACTGTGAAACACAAATAGCTCTTTATATTCTCTAAATGTTAATCATTATCAACAGGAGACATCAAACTGAATACTTACCGTCAGATTTCCAGAAGGCCTCCGACACCACTCCTCAGAAGTGAGTTGTAATCAAATTGCGTACCAACTGGGTATCGTCTCAACTGGGTGACTGGACTCGTGATTTCCTGCCAGAAGCGTCACAGCTTGTAGTAACCGACGGTAAGTCAGCGATTAAAACTGAAGTAACATCTTATGCACGATGTTGTTCCTGATCTACGTAAGCGATTTAGGAGACAATATGAGCAGGCTTCTTAGATTTTCTGAAGATGATGCTGCAATTTACCGTTTGATGAAGTTATCACATTGTCAAAAACAATTGCAAATGACTTAACAACGATAGCTATATAGTGCGGAAAGTGGCAATTGACTCTAAATAATGAAAGGTTTGAAGTTATCCACATGAGCTCTAAAAGGAATCCGCTAAATTTCGATTACACGATAAATCACACAAATCTGAAAGTTGTTAATTCAACTAAGTGCTTAGCGATTATGACTATGAATAACTGAAATTGCAGCGATTACACTGATGATGCTGAGTGTTGAGTGGAAAACGAACCAAAAACTAGCACTTATTGGCAGAACACTTAGAAAATGCAACAGGTCTACTAAAGAGACTGCTTACACCACGCTTGTTCGCCATGTTCTTGAGTACTGGTCTGCGGAGTGGGATCCGCATTAGATGGGACTGACGGACGACATCGAAAAAGTTCAAAGAAGGTTAGCTCGTTTTGTATTGCCGCGGAATAGGAGAGAGAGTACCACCGACAAGATACACGAATTGGGTGACAATCATTTTCGAAAGCGCCAGATCCCCAGGTAGGTGGTGGAAGAAGACATCACAGGAAACAGACCGAGTAGAAGACAGCGGCTGAGATGCATTGACGGGATCAGAGAGAATATGTGTACGATGAGGCTGGCTGGATGAGACTACATTGACCGAGGAGAATGCAGGAGGCTGATCTGTGTAGCCCTAACACGACTACTGGTTCCTGTTGCCAAACGAAGAAGTATCATTACCACAAAGGCCTTTTTCCTTGTTGCAGGATCTTCTCATGAAATTTCAATCTCCAACATTTTCCTCGGAATGCGAATTGGCCTCCACTTGCATATGAAGGAATGAGCATGATAATCAACTAAGAGAAATCATAACCCGCACAAAAAGTCTTCGTTTTCCCGTACATTTTTCGAGAATGGAATGGTAGAGAAACAACTTGAAGGTGCTTCGTAGAACCATCAGGTAGATACTTAACTGTGAATTGCAAATTAATCAGTAGACGCAGATGGAAACTTAAATCATGACGGAAGGCGGTGATTTCATTCTGGCTGGTCTCAAGGCGAGTGCAGTGGGCAATGGAGTTTATCACCTCTATTGACAGGTATGACTGTGGGGAAGTGCCAGAGCGCTTTCCTGTTGCTGCATTCGGTTGGTGAAGAAGGAAGTCTCACTCGTGGAGTCCTGTCTCCTAGCTTTGCCTTTGGCGGGCAGGCTTACCGATCCGAGTGGTTAAGCACCACTCACAGATGGTTCTGGGTTTGAGTCACGTTCCAGAGTACAGTTTTTTGTCAACAGGAAATTCCAAAGACGGCGAATACTCCACCGCAAATTGGAAGTTTATTTCTGGAAACAACCGCCGGAATGTGAATCACAGTTGTGTTTCCTACTGGGAGGGCATCTCCAGCAAGATAAGCAGGAGAGTTTCTTTGAAGTGTGTAAGACAGAAAGGAGAAACTGGCTGAATTCAAGCTATGTGGGCAGCTATTGAGCAAGCCTGGATAGACGAGTTGCTAAAAGAATTGTCCGCGAAAGGTAAGGTTAAAAGATCGAGTCCACTGACTGACGTACAATTTGAAATCTGTTAATACGCTCCAAATGTGACAGAATTGAGGCCAGAGCTGAAACACATAATAAATCGCGCTATGTAGATAAATGGTAACTTGTAAGGTGGAAGGCAGCAAAACTGAACATCGTTTAATTCCGTCATTCACAGAACAGTGCAAAAACGTATAGATTACTAAACTGGGAGAGTGTGTTGGTTGGGCAAGTAGCTGTAGCTACAGCTTGGGCCTCTGTCGTCTGTCCTCTTAAGACTCCGAAGTAATGTGCCATCTATCATTATTCCCTAGAGGATCACTCAGGTGCTGACCTTCTGTCCCACGCGTCGGACTTCGCTCCTTATGGCAGGCGTTTTGGCGCCAAGTAATGAGTTGATTAAAGCGACATTAGGGCAGCTACAAACCAATGAAAATCAGTATAGCCTGGCAATCTGTCCTTAAGAACTGAACGCATAAATGAGGTAGCCCTTTCACAAGTTTTGTAACGTAACACTCAAAAAGAAGTAGCCGCTAAATGAACAATAGCCTTGCTGTAGGATAAGTCAAAACAACAAAAGTTCACACTAGCAATAATGTCTTCAGTATAAAGACCAGTGCCTAGAGAGAGCGCAGAATGAATTAATATGAATCAATATAGCAAAAGAAGCTAGCTATAAGTCAAGAACGCTGTCTCAGCAACAGGGATCGGACAAGAGAGCTTATCACGTTGCATGTCGTTTTACAGCGTCAATATCTAGTGGTGCAAACATAACGACAGCACAGACGCAGCCATCGAACTTGCAGCGTACTTCGTAATTCTGAACATCACGAGTGACTCTAGGATGGTTAATAAAAGGCTGTTGCCAAAGTAATGGAAGACAACACTTGCCACAAACTAGCGGTAATTGCTGCACGATGAGCATCCGACTGTGCTATTTCAACGTTTTGTTGATGTAGGACCTGCAACACTTTTATTACATGAAGAGTTCTTTACAAATCTGTTACATTTGCTGAGTATACATTTTGGTGACTAGGGTAGAACCGATTTGTTCATTCTCAAGCCTGACCTACTGAGGCTGCACTGAAAGTGCCTGCTCTTACTGATAACTATCTGAGATTCGCAATACGTGCATCAATCAGTGCCGAAAATTAAATCTCCGATTATACATGTGCTCACCACGCAAATCAGAATCCAACTGCTACTGATTTGATTCTGCTTGTTCAGTGAACATATTGTAAGTAGGCTGTTTAGGTTTTTTTATTGGTAACGCCACGTAGCGCTCTGTATGACAATCACTGGCTGTGCTATGTGCAGTCTGTGGCTGGTTGGCGTTGTTGGAATTTGCTATTGTAGTGTTGGGCAGTAGGCTGTTAACAGCGCGTAGCGTTGCGCAGTTGGAGGTGAGCCGCCGGCAGTGGTGGATGTGGGGAGAGAGATGGCGGAGTTTTGAGAGCGGGTGATCTGGACAGAGACAGTAAATTTGTAAGACTGGATGTTATGAACTGCATATATATTATGACTTTTGAACACTATTAAGGTAAATACATTGTTTGTTCTCTATAAAAATCTTTCATTTGCTAACTATGCCTATCATTAGTTAGTGCCTTCAGTAGTTTGAATCTTTTACTCAGCTGGCAGTAGTGGCGCTCGCATTATTGCAGTAGTTCGAGTAACGAAGATTTTTGTGAGGTAAGTGATTTGTGAAACGTATAGGTTAATGTTAGTCAGGACCATTCTTTTGTAGGGATTGTTGAAAGTCAGATTGCGTTGTGCTAAAAATATTGTGTGTCAGTTTAGTGTTGATCAGAATAGGTAAAGAGCGAAATGTCTGAGTACGTTCAGTTCTGCTCAGCTGTTTGAAAATCAAATAATGTAAGAGGTTTATCAGCACAGTCATTTCAATAATTTTTCTAAGGGGACGTTTCAATATGTATATTGTAACCTTTACATACCATTACTGTGTGGTGCATGTATTAGTCAAGTTTGGATGGTTGTCATTCGTCAGAAGGTCAGTATTGAGAATGAATCAGTCGTTTCGAAACTAGTCGCAAAAATATACATACTGCAACTGTGAAAGTTTTGTAATAAACTCTACATGTAGATTAGGTAAAGTGCAATGAAAAATACATGCAACCGTCTTGCTAGACGCGTCACATTTACTTGTACAAATAATACACCATACGGTTGGTATTTGGAGTTCTAAAACAATCTACGACAATACCGTAAGTCTTATACTAGCTTTCCTGCTTCTTCTTTCAGTTCCTTTATCAGCAAGTTTACGTTCGGGTAGATATACTTCCGGCGAAAAGAGTAGTACGCCTTAAAAGATAACTTCGATTTTCATCCAATCACGCCATATGCCAACTGGGGGATAGCAGATATAGTAATAGTGGTTTTACCGCCGTCGCCAACAGACAGCGTAGTGGTACAGCTACCATAGCGTAATCAGTGTCTACCCTTTAACAGGGAATGCTTGCAGCCAGAAGGCTCAGTGTGATGCAAACGTATGAAGCAAGCAAGCAACCATGCCACGCAGATGAGCTCGTTCTTCCCACAGCCGGTGACCGAGTTTGAAAGAGGTCAGATTGTAGCTTTTAGAGGAGAGGGGCTGTCCTTTCGGAGAATTCGGAGGATTCGGAGGATTCCCACGTGCTGCTCATTTATGCTGGTATCAGTAAACACATGAACATTCTGACACTCGTAGACGATGTTCTGGATGTTCACGTAGCACAAACACCCGCCAGGATCGTCATATTGCAAGGCTGTAGTGGCAGATCATACAGCTACGGCAGCACAGATAAGAGAGCTTGTGAGCCCAGACATGTGAACACGAAATGTGGCGAAACGGTTGTCAGGAGTGTCATTACCCTGCATGTTTGCTCTGGCCCGTCTTCCACTCATGCCATAGCATCGACGTTCACTGTTCGACCGGTTACGTCAGAGGATATTTGGAAGATGGAACGGCGCGCCGTGGATTCCAGTGAAGAGAGCAGATTCTACCTGCATGCAACTGATGATCGTTTGCGCATAAGACGTAGACCTAGTGAGCGCTGTCTCGTAGGATGCATTCGTCCGAGACACACTGTCCTTACCCCTGGCTTTATGGTCTGGGGTGCGTTAAGCTACAACTCTTGTTCACATTTTTGATATTTATTGAAGGGATGCTAACTAGAGAATATTGTGAGAACCATTCTTTTGCCGTTCTTGCAAAAAGAAGGTGATGTGTTATTCTAACATCATAATGCTCGCCCACACATTATCCGTCAAACTCCACATGCTCTACATGACGTGCACCAACTTCCCTGGCCAGCACGATCTCCGGACTTATGCTACTAACAGTGACTCGTGCGACTCGTCAATCAACAATTCTTACAGGACTACGTGAACAGTTTGAGATGGTGTGGCATAGTATATCCCAGAACAGTATTTGTCATCTTTACGATGGAGTGGATACCATAGTCAGCACCTGCATTACCACCCATTGAGGATACGCCAAGTACTAATACGGGCGATTTCGGGTACCTCAGAACCGCTTGTGCTACTGATCTGTAAATGCAAACATTTCGTGTACTCGATATGCATTGTTACGACAATAAATCTTGAGCGAAATGGAAATAATTTTTTCCGGCAGTGTATGATTAAATTATTGAGGAATTTAATATCCTATGGCGAACTCCAATAACGTTCGTGCTCCTATGCGGCTGGCTAAAAACGTTCCACATTTAAACTGGTATACTAGAATTTTCCGTCAATTTGTTGATAATACAGTCTGTGGATTCGTAACCTTTTCTCCACTAGTCATTTCCTCCATTATTATTATGAAATTTTCATGAACACTGTTCAGCGGAATATGTGTCAATGTATGAAACATGCGGTAAAAGAATCGGTCTTTTTCTTTATCTCTGTGTTCGTCCCAGTTCTAGAACTTTGTTCCACAGATATTGGTTAAGTGAAAACTGCAGCCAGAAGGGGTGGTCTGGGGGACACTATTTAGGTAGCTTTAATTGTAACCATTTGAACGTCTGAGACTGTAGTTTTCGGTGATTCCTCATGTATCGTATTTTAAGAGCGAAAAAAAAGGCTTTCATATCTATTTTTGAATTTTGTCTAGGAACAAAGCAAATCAAACAGAAAGATTTTCATGTACTTTTCTGTCTTTCCAATTCCGATATGTATTGTGTACAATTGTTTTAATTACTTCCAACCACTTTCTAGTGTCCCGTTCCATTTTCACACAGGATTCTCTCTGCTTCTTCACAACCAACCACCAAGCTTCTTTTGTCAGGATCAGACCTATCGTAAATATTCGAAAAACTGTTATCTTTAGTTGATTTCAAAACGTCTCCGCTCTGCTGGATCTCCGAAATCGAGTCATGTTTCTGGATCTTCCCAATACCCACTGTTCTTGATGTACACAATCGAGTCATCCGTTGTTGGTGAACGACTGGCCTAAATCAACAGTGAGGGGGACTATAGACGGAAAGCTGTGTCATCTACAACACAATCGGAATCGCCAACGTCGGACAGTCCACGTAGCTGATCTCGCACTATCTACCTCTCGCTGTCCCATCTCCTTTCCTCATCCCCAACCCACCACTCTAAGCCATCCCCTATTCCTCATCCACACACAGAGTGCTCGAGTATTTCTGTTTATTGGTTGTTGTATGCAGGGTGTGTAGTTTATCTGAAGAGACTGAAGTATCTCGAAGCAACACATTGGATCCAAAAAACTTACGGTTAAAATTTGTTCGTCTCAGTGGGGCGAGATCCAGTGATAGGAAGCTCAACCCCCATCCCACCCGGTGAGTGGGGCTGGGTGCCTACTTTGACATCTTAAATGGAAACCCCCATCTTTACAGCAGATTCAGATTCCACGGGAAAAGATACGTAAGTTTTGACTGAAACTTTTTTTTTTGTTATGCGACAGATGGCGTTGTAATCTAAATGGATAGAAAATCCTATGTTTCAAAATACTATCCAATTACACTTGAAATAAGCCTTCATCTCCATGGTGGGAGTTTAGGACAGGCAGTTATTTGATAACTTTTTGTGGGACTGCACTGCCTGTTACGATAAGCCGTAGTTCGCTATACAGCCACAACAGCGCGTCGAGCAGTCCGGTTTTCGTTTTTTCGGAGGAATACAACGTTGAGAATGGTGTTAGCCATAGCAAATTATGAAATAATTGTCTGTCCTACCCTCGCATCATGGAGGCGAGGGCTTAATATAGAAGTCATTGGATAGAATTTTGAAACATACGATTTTATATCCACTTTGATTTTTCGATTAGAAAGCCATCCGCCGCGAAAGGAGAAAAAGATTTCAGACAAAACTTATAAGTTATGTATTTTTTCGGTAGAATCCGATTCTACAATAAAAATGGAGGCTATCATTTAATGTTTCAAAGCGGCCACGCAAGGGGTGGGTTGGGAAGTCCAGTTTGGTATCACTGGATGTCTCCCTCCGAGACCAACAAATTTTAACTATAAATAGTTTGAATCCAATGGGTAATTTCCGAGAGTTTCCATGTCTTTAGATAAAGTAAAGTTCCTTATAATTCACCATTGTTAGCAGCATTGTTATAGTATGAGATCGTCGTATGTAACACCTTGTCCGCAATCATAGCCTTTGCCAGTTAATGAAAAGTAAAGGGTGAGGAAATTAATTTGAGAACTAGCCTGTGAGTGAGAATTAGTATTGAAGTGTTCAGATGCAGTACAAACACTACATATTTTTTTAAAACTGAAACTACATGTTAAAAAACGATATTTTTTACTTGTACACATCGTATATTACAAATACGTTACGATTTCACCTTAAAGGCTTGAAACGAATATGATTAACGACAAAAATTAATTATTAAAATTTCACGGTGATACAGTCACAATGCTGAAATCGCATTTATTAATTTCTGGAAAGACAGTGGACTACAGCAGATGACTATATTGTATATATTTGTTAAATTTAATTCTGTTTAAGAAACCCGTCCAAGTAACTTCCCACATCAAATCCGAGAAAAATTTTTATTGTGTTTAAAACGATATTGAAAACGGTAGCCTGCGAAAGTCAATTTTAGAACTGGAATTACTGTGCAGTTCTATCACTGTCAGATGCAATTACTGTCAGCAACGAGCTGATAATTTTGCGATCATATACTGGAATGCTTCACCATAAATCGTGCCTGTCAACGATGTATGTAACCACGCGAATACGCGGCAGGCTAACGACAAGCTATAAATACCATTTTTCTCGAGCGTTTTATCAGATAAGATCATCTGACCGATAACTAATTTACTCAGCGGCTGCAACTTTGATACATCTAACCTGCCAACTGCACAAATTAACGCTGATAAAACCGGTTTAATAGATAGCGATGTGCCTCGCATAAAACTATCTGCTCTGAGTGCCGACGTGCGGTAACAGATATATTAATCCGTGATCCCATTACGGGCCTCGTATCAGCAGTTAATGGATACTGATGAGTAATTGTGAGCAGAGTGTGGGGATGGCTGACCCGAATTGATTCCGAAACGGACGTCTTGATTCCCATTAGCTGCCACTGTATTTATCCGACAGGAGATGTATTGATTGCCATTAGTTTCCATCTTATTTTTCCATAGCGTACATGTTGATTCTCATGAGCTACCAATAGGGACATAACATTTCCGCGACAGTTTTCGCAGCCTTAGGACTGTCTAAATGCAGTGGCACCGATTAAAATATATAGCTTTTGATATGCATATGATGTATGTATGGCAGAAGCAAGGTTACAGCTGTCAATAATAAGCATTAACATTTTGGAGGAGGGAGAAAGTTGTAGTACGTGTTTTGAAGATATCCATAGCAGGTAATGGTTGAATTAGACAGATTTTCCATTTGTTCTTTTATGCATTTTTGAGTGTCCCTCTTTTTTTCTCGCTTGTCATTTTAACGTAACTGTCAGTTTGCACACCCTTTAATGTGTCTAACAGGTTGAATACGTAGGCATGGGAAGAGTAAAACTGAGACTACAGGTTAGAGTAGAATGTCTCACAGCAGTAAAAAGTCCGTTCACAACTACTACTAAAGTCAGCCCACATAATAGCTGAAAGGTCGCTATGTTCAAGAATATAGGTATGAATAAAACAGCTACATCGCCGGCCGAAGTGGCCGCGCGGTTCTGGCGCTGCAGTCTGGAACCGCGAGACCGCTGCGTTCGCAGGTTCGAATCCTGCCTCGGGCATGGATGTTTGTGATGTCCTTAGGTTAGTTAGGTTTAACTAGTTCTAAGTTCTAGGGGACTAATGACCTCAGCAGTTGAGTCCCATAGTGCTCAGAGCCATTTGAACCATTTGAACCAAAACAGCTACACAAATCAACTCGATGTTCATTGTTAGGTCTACGAGACATTAGGTCTTCAACGAAGCAACCTTTAGTTTGGTTTGGGGGGCAGGAGAAGCAGCCCAAAAATGTTTTCGGAAGTCTTCCGATTTCAGATTCCTTTGATTTAAAATCATTTGGTAATCCCAATGGTAGATTCTTTCTCCACTATGTCTGCCCGAGATGAAATCTGCAGCCCTTTATATTCTCTTGGGGCTTAATGTAAGCGATTGCCCGGTGAACTGCCGTCTTGAAGTCAACGTATATAATGCCTGGATTGGTGTTACTTTCAATTAAGGACTAAGTTCCCTTAAATGATTCATTTTTTTGTTTGGGAGTAAAAAGTTACCAATGAGAAATAGTTGCTTTGGCATCAGAAATTCACAATATTCTTCCAGAGTCGTTAACAAAAAAAATTTTTCACCGCTTTTTGTCTGCAATAAATTTCTCATCTGTGCTTCATGTAATTGTGGTAAGTTACTAGACACCTTCGGAAGTTTGTATAATCGAATGGAATTAATATTTTCCTCATTCGAACCAAATGCTCTGTTGTGAGAGTGTCAGTATTACCATTAGCGAACAAGAGGAGGAACGGTCATACACATTTTCTTCAGCCTTTCTCTTCACAATATTACAGATTATCTGCAGTTTTAATATAACTGATTCATCCTATTCATGATCATGGTCTAATTGCGAACCGACAATATAGTTTAAGGATTAAAACTGCAGAAACACCTATGTGCTCTGATCTTACACTTGTACCTATCAACACGACCAACAAGACACTTAAGGAAACGTAATTTATAACTGTCACTGACTGTTTCTTACCCTTTTCACTTGTCGTTAATCAGCATCTACCGCTCACACACAGTGCTGTGACTCTTTACAAGCCTCAATAATTTGTTTGCGTGGCGATGGAAGGGTGTAGCGCCGCGTGCCAGCCGCAAGTTAGCCGAATCAACACGGATGTTAATGTTCGGTGAACTTACCGAAAGTGGCAATCTAGTTGTTCACTGTCCTACTGCAGGGGGACACACAGCGACAGCAGCAGTGAGATCACTTGAATAGCCTCTGGTCGAGTGCCCTAAAGCATCTTTGCTGCCCACTTCGACCCATTCACGTACCATTTCCCAGAACCTATACTTGGTTTTCAGCAGTGAAGCCTTTTGATCACTCTGAAGGTGAACAAAATAACGTAGCAGAATTGTCGATTCAAACTTTTCAGTAAATCTGATCACTATACCATAGTTCTTGGAAAAAACCAAGCGCAGTTCACGCCATATGTAACCAAGCGTTGTTGTGCTGAAATATGGTGTGTGGGTCTGCTTGATGACGAAGCGGTATCTCAAGACTGCGCAGCACTTCTTAGAAGTACAGTAAACAGCAAACACCTGCTGGGTACGAAACCTACTTGCAATCTGATACGGTTACTAGATGAAGCGTTGGTGATCCCGTTACCAAAAGTAAAATTGGTGCTTTGGAGCGCTGTAGATGGTGTATAACAGATATCAGGCGCTCATGTGGCCCTCCAATGCCAAAGTAAGTCACAGCAGTGAAATTGTTTGTATATATCACCCGAGTGTTATCATCAGCCCAGCACTGTCAGAGAAGGGTTACCTTGTATGGAAGTTCCAGCGACCTCACCATCGGTGTATATTGAGGTGCCGAAAATCGTGGGATTCAGATATACAGATGGCGGTAGTATCGTGTACACAAGGTATAAAAGAACAGTGCAGTTATGGAGATGCTGTTTGTACTCACGTGATTCCCCTGAAAATGTTTCCGACGTGATTATGGCCGCACTGCGGCCGTTAACAGACTTTGAAGGCAGAATGGTAATTTAAGCTAGACTCATGGGGCGATTTGCATTCCGGGAATCGTTAGGGAATTCCATATTACATGGTCCACTGTGTCAATACTACATTGCGTGAAACTACCGTAGCAGTCAATGTGGGACGTATGACGAACGTATCCGTTAGGACAGAGCTGCGAATTCTGGAGTTAAAAGGCTATAGCAACAGACGACGGAAGCGAGTGCTTTGCTAACAGCACGACACTGCCTGTTGCGCCTCTGCTGGGCTCCTGACCATATCGGTTGGATACTGCACCACTGAAAAAGGATGGCCTATTCAGATCAGTCCTAACTTCAGTTGGTAAGAGCTGATGGTAGGGTTCGAGAGTGGCGAAGACCCCATGAAGCCGTGGACTCAGTTTTCCATGAGGCAATGTGCAAGCTGGAGGTTGCTTTATAACGGTGTAAGAATTTTATTTAATATTTACTTTAATTAGGGTGAAATATATGGTGAAGTACCAGGCCCAGAAATGTGGTGTTGTATCATTAAAAGTTTGGAGTCTAGCTATTGAAAGGGGAGAAAGTGTCTGACGAAGGAACACGTAAACCATAGAATCATAGATAGGAATTTTAACGCATTTTATATTTGTTCATACGTCTGATGTGATATTATATCTCCTGTCTCGTTTTTTCAGTGTATTATATGTACTTTGTTTTGATAGTGCCTGTCAGTATCGTAACAGTACCTTTTATTAGTACATGTTGTATTTACATAGCTACAGATCTCAATTTACAAACATGCCTCAATGTTTCAAAACAACGATTTTAAGGTCCCTCACTCTATAATTACAATATCATCAGCATTTGTGCATTACTTCTAACAAATTATATGCTTTGTAATTTCTGGTGTACATGTACCTGAAGATGACATTACTAATGCGTAATTAATTTCCTTTATAATAAGTATCGCCGGTCGCGGTGGTCTAGCGGTTCTAGGCGATCAGTCCGGAGCCGCGCCACTGCTACGGACGCAGGTTCGAATCCTCCTTCGGACATGGATGTGTGTGATGTCCTTAGGTTAGTTAGGTTTAAGTAGTTCTAAGTTCTAGGGGACTGGTGACCAAAGATGTTAAGTCCCGCAGTGCTCAGAGCCATTTGAACCATTTTATTATAAGTATCGTTGTTGGCTTCCTTATTTGTAACAAATTTCCTGGCTGTTGTGCCTCGAAGGATACCCTGCACATATTTTCTGCTCCACCTATAGGCCACCGCTCTTCCAAAATGCAGACAATTTTGATCTATAAGAGGCATGCAAAAAGAAACGAGAAGGAGGTCTAATTACAGAAACGAGTACCTATATGTTAGAAATACTGACCCTGGCTGTTGAGACACTTGTCCCACTGTGACACAAGGCGGTGAATGGCTGTCTCATAAAATTCCCTGGGCTGAATTGTTAGCCAGTTCCGCACGTACAGCTGGACGTCATCGTCCGAGGTGAATCGTTTGCCCCTCAGAGCCTTTTCAAGGAGACCAAAAATGGCGTAATCACAGGGAGAGAGGTCCGGATTGTATGGAAGGTGGCCGAGAACTTCCCATTTGAGTTTCTGCAGGAGTGCCGTGACATTGTTGGCCGTATGAGGCTTTGCATTGTCGTGGAGCAGATGATTCCACGGGTGAGACTGCCTGGTCGTTTTATTTGATATCTTTGCGAAGGGTGGTCAAGGCTTGCGAGTAACGCTGGGCATTCACTGTTGTCCCGTGTTGCAGAAAGTGAGTCAGAAGGGGGCCATGTTGGTCAAAGAATAACATCAGCATAGCCTTTCCTGCACTAGTGTGGACAGCGACGGCCAGCTGTACGTGCGGAAATGGTTAACATCACAGCCCCGAGAATTTTATGAGACAGCCATTCACCGCTATGTGTCACAGTGGGACAAGTGTCTCAGCAGCCAGGGTCCATACTTCTAACACACAGTTACTGGTTTCTGTAATTATGCCTCTGGCTCGTTTCTTTTTTACGCCCCTTATAACAACAAGACACGTATGGTTATGATCACTATTTAAGTCGGCTGCAATTTTTGGCGAATTCTTAATAAGTGTACACCAATTGTTACCGGTCACTTGCTTGTCCATTTAATTTGTTTTTTATCTGACATTTCCCTTCTATCAATATCTCTGAGGATATGCGATTTCATCAGCGCTTGTTCTTTCAGTTTGAATGGACATAGATAGATGCTAAGTTGCAGCGAGATCGCAAAAGCGAATGGTACAGCTCAGGGTGTCTCTTGACAAGAATGCTGTTAGACCGAGTACCGGTAGTCGGATTGAAAGCCAAACGCAGAGTGTATGGAAGGGAAGAGAACAGAATATTTGATCCCATCAATATTTTTCGTGCTCTATCCTTGACTTCGACACTAGCACAGTAGCTTTAGCTAAGACTTCAGCAATACCAAAATAGAATTCTTGCAGATCTCCCTGTTCCCTTTTTGGTACCAGTATCAACATCATCTCTTATTTCCTAGCCAACTATTGGTGACTGCAGGATTTATAAAGTCAAATAAAACTCTCAGAGGCCACTTGCGTGACTGAATAAATTCTGTAGGCTTCAGATAAGAAGTATCGTTACCAATACTGTCAATTGTATAATATCAGGGCTGATCACTTTTACAAAAGTCAACTCGACGCTACTGCATTGTTCAACAGAGCTTGGTTGTCCTTTCCCACAATATTTGATGCATAATTTCTGTGTCGTTGTCATTTAAGTAAGAAATGACTATTTTTGTTATCTCCACTTATAATTTCATGACTGACATACCGTTTCCTGATTTGTTATGCGACAATTGGACATTTTTTCATTCAATCATTACCAGTTGTTCCAGAATATAAGATGTCTTTTTCCTGAAGACATCTGACAATTTGGACAGACGTGAAGAAATTATCGGCATAATCCACACAGTTTCCCTTAATTGGTATCTGCCCACGTAATTTACATTGCAACACCACTTATGACAAAAGCTTGAGTCATATCTCGTGTGAGAGGAGTTGCTTTCCATTGGTAGTCAACGATATTGTAAATCAGTCCACTCTTATCTCAGAGAAGGTATAATTTCACCCGCCCCCACTCCTACCCTTCAGGTGTGTAGCTTAGTTTTCTGTATTTCTCTATGCCCAAAGATCCTCTGACAAGAATAATATCCCCACCAATACATAAATTCTCTGCAAGTTGAAGATCATGGCTACTTGACATCACACAACCTTATGCCATCATCGTTGCTGCTTGGCTCGCCAGTTGCTAAATCTAGATTGTTCAGTAGTTAGCTACATGACATCAGATAAGTGATCACGGGATTGCGTGTAACAAGTTCCAAAAATCTCACCCTCGTAAAATCTAGAATCCGCATCAAAATGTGCGCTGCAATGAGCTTGCGGATTTTTATGGGATCAGTTGAAATGCTGCTGTCCATTATTCTAATAGAGCTATAGTGCTACCACAGTTTTTCGGTGCTACTGTGTAAAATAGCGATGCTGCCACGACTATTGCAAAAGGCCATGGGGGCGTGAGATTGCTAGTTACCATGGGACTGGGAGAACATAATGCAGACCAAAACAAAATTACTTCACATGTAGCAACGTAAGCAGTCGGCTACCACATGGAGGGCAGAGAAGGGGGACAGCAATAATAGAAAGTTGTAACAGCAGGAAGACTGGCCGACTGCAGCATCGCTAGGCCACGTTCAAGCTACGGGCTTGTTTTGGCGCACTTGGTAGGAAGCAGTGCTTCGACAAAATAAGTACGCACCAAACCAGTTTAAATACCCATCATTTTTAACCAAATGAATAACAGTCTGGCAGCAGCATCTACAAGGAAGATTTACACCAGTCGATGGAGCGAGATGGTCCTGCAAGCAGACAAATGGCTCTGAGCACTATGGGGCTTAACATCTGTGGTCATCAGTCACCTGGAACTTAGAACTACTTAAACCTAACTAACCTAAGGACATCATACACATCCATGCCCGAGGCAGGATTCGAGCCTGCGACCGTAGCAGTCGCGCGGTTCCGGACTGCGCGCCTAGAACTGCAAGCAGACACCACGAGACTTAACATCCACCAACTGTGGGGCCACTGCTGGACCTGGCATCTTCTAGATAATGGGCCACGTGCAGTCTCACTGCAGCCGCAGACAGCCTTCTGCCCTGGTAGGCAGCTGCTCGAGACCAGGTAAGTGCTGCTCCTCAACCACCTTCTTCTGGGTGAGAAATGAGCGTATGTACACTGTACGCCTCTGCTTGCAACAGTTGACAGCACTGCTGACGGCTGTCTTATCCTGCAAGAATCACGGATGTTCTAGTGGCATCCAGTGGACCCTGCTTTGAATTGTAGAGCCAAGCCCAGGTGATACACATGCTGCCGCGGTCTCCGCACCTAAGCATTCCCGCCCAACCATTGGCGTCATAACAGACCACTGGCTGCCTGTCCGCATCGAGAGCCTTACCACTGCAGTGTTTTGCCATGAGCGATCCACCTAAGGCACCTACAAAGTAGTTGTTTGTATGAAAAGCAACGGTATCTAAAATATGGTCTGGAATACACACTCTGCTATATTCATATGGAGTGAAAACATCTTCACACATTGTCTTCTTAAGGTGTTCGAAGCCAAACATAATTTTGTGGGTTTTCAGTGCCTTTTATTTTCCACTTTTCACCACACAGGTGCACGTTTCGCATGAATCGTCCCCATCACTTCAATAAAAAACAGATCTTATTGTTTTACACTTGTTTTCCTGCTCTACTTCTCCATTTGAGAGACAGCACAGGTCAGACGAACCACAATTTCGCAGCTCTTCGCCGTTGCTAGAACATTGTCAACACACACGACGACATTGCCCAAAAGGCAGTCTTGTCTTAATTTGGCTACTGACAGTTGAGAATGGGCACCTATCTCACTCTGTGGAACTTCTGGAATAATTGTTCCACACGTTCAGGCCTACCTCTCTTCTCAGCCAGCGTTTTATTTAGTTTCTTCACATCCAGTAACAGGAAGAAAGCCCAGTCTTTCTTATTTTCTAGTACTACAGCATTAGGGCACAAGGTTACTGCCCGTTCCATCACCCCCTGGGCCAATAGATGCCCTATCAGCTCCTCTACTGATCTTCCCTTGAGCGGGATTGTGTACCGGCGAGTATAAAACGGCTTGAGCGGTAACACTTGTAGCTCGTAAATAATGTCTTTAATCTCTCCCAGACAGCTGGAGAACTGTTGTCCGCAATTATGTAGGACATTCGCAAGCTTTTGTTTTCTCGTTTGACTACGTTAGCCATATTTGTGATTTTTCTCAGCTATCTCTTCATCTGTCTGGGTGCATACCCCTTTGCTCGCTAGCTCACGACACGCAAATGGCCAGACAACATTCACTCAGTATTCGAGAATGAGAGCACTTAGCACATTGGAACCAAATTTTCACACAATTTAAAAACTGTAGCAAACTTCTTCTCGGTGGTACTGCCCACAAGGTGATGAAAATGAAGCTGTTTATCCCTTAATACACTTTCGCTGCCCATAAAGTTTAACTGCCGCATCAGGCTAGAACTTTTAATTGATTAATTTAATTTATCCGCAACTGATTTTTAGTCAGTATTCACGCATATCACTGAATGTATTGCAAAAATATTGATTATCTAACACACGGGTGAGCAACCGACGGCCCGCGGGCCGGATGTGGCCCGCGACTAATTGCGGTCCGGCCCGTGCAACTAATTCGTGGGAGAGAGCGAGAGACGCTAGCCTTGTAGCCAGACCGGGAGGCATTTTCGGATGGTTCCTCATGACGCAGACAAATGAAAGGGAAACAGCTCATTACATTGTCAGGGTGCAAAGAGAAGTATTTGTGCCTCTAGGTCAGTACACAACTAACACACGTAGGCCGACCGCGGTGGCCGTGCGGTTCTAGGCGCTGCAGTCCGGAACCGCGGGACTCCTACGGTCGCAGGTTCGAATCCTGCCTCGAGCATGGATGTGTGCGATGTCCTTAGGTTAGTTAGGTTTAAGTAGTTCTAAGTTCTAGGGGACTGATGGCCTAAGATGTTAAGTCCCATAGTGCTCAGAGCCATTTGAACCATTTTTTTCACACACGTACCGGGTAGTTATAATTAAACTTTCCTCATTTAACAGGTTGTAACACGGAAAGTAATTACCATATGAGTAGCAAACTTAGTAGCGTTAATATCCAGAGTATGGGGTGCATGATTTCCACGCGTCACAGCGCCACCTTCCAGTTCCAACTATGGCCAGAAGGTGCCGTGATAAGTCGCCGTGATTCATAGCCTCACACACCTGACCAGTCGCCATGCATTTGTTGATATGTCAACATGACCTTCAACTAAAAGAGCAGGGTAGTAATGGTTAAGCTTTATTATCAAAAAATATAATGCTGCAGCTACACTTCGAGAACATCGCCGGCTGAAAGGATTACGGAAGAGCTTTCTTTCTCCACCTGCTGTGCGGAGCATGATAAAGAAGATCGGATCAACTGGAGAACTGACCGTCGCTCTGGGATGAGGCCACCGAGCGGTTGCACCACAGGTGGTTGACGAAATCGCTGTTGCTATGGCAGATAACGCTGCGTGCAATTCCCGATCGTCATGCAGTGCGCTTATTGTGTCAAGACAGGTGAACATCACGTGATCCACTGTACGGAAGGTACTTCGAACATTCCTCAAATGATATCCATACAATTTTCATATCGTACAGCACCTTGCACCATCTACATCTACATTTATACTCAGCAAGCCACCCAACAGTGTGTGGCGGAGGGCACTTTACGTGCCACTGTCATTACCTCCCTTTCCTGTTCCAGTCGCGTATGGTTTGCGGGAAGAACGACTGCCGGAAAACCTCCGTGCGCGCTCGAATCTCTCTAATTTCACATTCGTGATCTCCTCGGGAGGTATAAGTAGGGGGAAGCAATATATTCGATATGTCATCCAGAAATGCACCCTCTCGAAACCTTGACAGCAAGCTACACCGCGATGCAGAGCGCCTCTCTTGCAGAGTCTGCCACTTGAGTTTGCTAAACATCTCCGTAACGCTATCACGCTAACCAAATAACCCTGTGACGAAACGCGCCGCTCTTCTTTGGATCTTCTCTGTCTCCTCTGTCAACCTGACCTGGTACGGTTCCCACACTGATGAACAATACTCAAGTATAGGTCGAACGAGTGTTTTGTAAGCCACCTCCTTTGATGATGGACTACATTTTCTAAGGACTCTCCCAATGAATCTCAACCTGGCACCCGCCTTACCAACAATTAATTTTATATGATTATTCCACTTCAAATCGTTCCGAACGCATACTCCCAGATATTTTACAGAAGTAACTGCTACCAGCGTTTGTTCCGCTATCATATAATCATACAATAAAGGATCCTTCTTTCTATGTATACGTAATACATTACATTTGTCTATGTTAAGAGTCAGTTGCCACTCTCTTCGCCAAGTGCCTATCCGCTGCAGATCTCCCTGCATTTCGCTGCAATTTTCTAATGCTGCAACATCTCTGTACACTACAGCATCATCCGCGAAGAGCCGCATGGAACTTCCGACACTATCTATTAGGACGCACAACAATGGGGCCCAACCGCACATCGCTCGTGAAGTTCAGCTGCTTCTCCGAAAAACGTTGGGAAACGATCGAATTATCAGCCGATGGTGTGCTTGGCCAGTATGATCGCCTTTTCTCGCTCCCTGTGATTTCTGATTGTGGGGCTATCTGAAGGGTAGTGTTTACCAGGGAACATTCACACATGTGCTGATCTGAAACGCAGCATATCAAGAGGGTTAGCCAGCATACTTACGGACATGCTTCTTTCTGCTGTGCAGAATGCTATCCTGCGCTTTCAGACTCTTCTGGACATTGATGGGCGTTATATTGAGCCCCTTTCGTAGCAGTAATGATAATGGAATGGAATGGTATGATGTACCGTAGCAGTATATTAAAAGTGTTTCAATTAAATTGATTCTGCATTATTCCTCTTCCCCATGTCCTTGGCATTAATGCTATCTAGTTTGGTCCTCGTACCGTAATTAACTTTTGTGTTGTAACGTTTGAAATAGGAATGTTTAATTATAACCACCCGGTAATTACTGCTTACTGTCTCCTTCTGTGCTACACATACAGATAGCAAACGTTGACAGTGGGCGACAAAGTCACGAAAATTAGCGATTTTTCACGAAATGTGCCGATCTGTTAAGTGGCAGTAGGGGCTTCGGCCTGGTGAACAAACTAGTTCTCCGTTATGAGTACACGCATGAAGTTCTCTGATAGCTGTATCTGAAATAAATTCGCAGTTGCGAATACGGAGAACCATCAGGTGTGTACAGAAAAACGACAATGAAAATAGCTGGCGGACTGGGACTCAAAATCGGATTTCCTGCGTTTCGCTAGCGGTCGCCTTAATCGTTTAATTTCTTTCCTTTTTTTTTCTAGGTGAAGATTAGAGTGGTCAGTTTCGAGCCGGTGGATAGAAGGTAGGCTGTGGTCGAAACCCGACTTCTGACCGCGATACCTCCCCCTTTCCATCTCTGAACCGCTCCGCTCTAGGGTTTTTTCTTTTTTTTTTCTTTTTTACCGGAAACTGGTTAAGTAAATAAAATGTCTTTATTTGTACAAGCATACACACAACAGAAAGGCCGTCCCTCTGGTGCAAACAACATGAGATACAACACACGAACAAGACGAGTAAAGGTCTTTATTAACAAGGTGTGGAAAAAATTAATGACAGTGATACTGAAGTAAGCTAAGAGGTGTGAGGCCGTAGACAAAAGAGACAAGAAGGCGCGAGGGTATGATAAGACTAGTAGGCATCCCCCTGCCCGCCAAATTGGGCGTGTAGGCAGAGTGGGCAGCGTTCAACATGCGAAGCCTGGAAACGGTATCCCCGGCACCACTACCGAGAAGAGGCGCCCAGAAGGAGGACAGAGGCCATGGAGTGGGAGACAGCTGGGTTCGGGGAATGACCAGCGCGCTCTGGTGTAGTGCACAAAAGAAGGGGGCGCGTGTCTATACGCCTACTCCGCTGTGGGCTATGATCGTCCACCCCTTGACTCATCCAATCGCATGCCTTTTGGTGGTTGAGAAATAAGTATCGTGAGATTGGATAAAAGTCCATGGGTCAGTCGAATGCGGCGGAACTCGGAGGTAGCAGGCAACGAACTGTCGACCCAGTTTCCAGATGTCACTGGTCGCAGCACAGGTCAGGTGGTGAGCATCGTCATCCACGAGGTGGCCAATTGAACAAAGCGGAGTGTCCGTTAGCCCGATGGCGTGAAGATGTTGATTTGTGGCGAATTTTCCACTTACGACGAGGTACCATGTTTCCCGGACGTTGGAGGAAAGGAAGTGCTAGTGGATATGACACCAAACCGTATGCCACCGCGTCGACGAATGTTTGAGTTCGACGTTGTTGCGGGATATGTAACGAAGCAGTGGGATGAGGAAGTCGTTGATTCGAGGAAGACGAGTACTCGGTAACTGAGTGCAAGCATAACTGCATTCGACGATGAAATCAGAAATATGCGTCAGATGGTGTGTGATGTGGCCGACTGGTACTAGCGGTGATATGGCAGCAGGCATAAGAACTTCCAGCAAGCTGTGAGTAAGAGAGGCGCCCCCGTTCCACTACTCGTGCATGGTGGACATGTGTAAAGACGCCGCTCGGAATCGCCCATTGACAATGCCCAGTCCCCCCGCCCCCCCTTCCCCCGCTCGGGAGGGGTGGGTAAGCGTTTCGTAACGGACCGTAAAGAGCTTACCGGCCGTAAGAAAGTATCCGAACGCGGCAGGGAGATTGCGTCCAATAGTTTATGGCAGCTGGAGTACCCATGCCACCTGGACCATTCTGGACGCCACATGCCGATTGAGGTAATCGACACGTTATAAAGAATCGAGTCGGAGGAGAAGATTTTGTCGGACCACCCTGCGAATAATTGGAGAGTACGCTGAAAATTGATGCCAGTGGAGCGGCGCACGATGGAGGTGAAAATGACACCAAGGCATCGTAGTTTCTGTGTGCACGAGAGAGATGCTAAGTCGTCGTGTGAGAGGCCTCGTCCAAAAGGCATCGCCGAGGATTTACTTACCTTCATGTCGCTGCCCGCAGCAGTTCCGAACGTTGATATCAAATGAAGGACCATTTGTGTTTAATTCCGGGAGCGCACCAAAAGGAGGAGGTCGTCCACATACGCAACGTGTGCTGTCACAAAGTGAGACCAGAAAGGTGGGTTGGCAGGCTCCCGATGAGTGGCTCCAGGGTTATGGCACAGAGTATTGTCGAAAGTGGGCAACCCTGCCATATGGTGCGTCGGATGGTCTCTGGTCCCGCCACACGGCCATTGACCTGAGTCAGCGATACGGCACTACCGTACAGGCACCGGATGATGTCGATAAAGGCGGATGGAAAACCCATTTGGCTCAATACTGAGAACAGAAAACGATGCCGCACTTTGTCGAATGCGCTGTCAAGATCAATGGCAATCACCGCGGTGCGGAGTGTGAACGCCGCTTCCAGTGCAATTAAATCACAACATTCTCCTATGGCCGTTTGTACATTAAATGAGCCACCTGGAATTGTATTTCTGGGGATAGATTGTTAGGCAGTATCTTGAGGAAACGTGTCGGCAGAAGTCGCGCAAAAGTTTTATAGTCTGCGTTAAGCAGAGTTAGGGGACGGTAAGGTGCTGTCATCACTCCCGGGGTCGGTTTGTGGATTGGTATAATAATTCCCGTGACAAAGGATGGCGGTAAGGCATTCCCCATAGTCAACAGTTCATGAAACATGGTCGTCCACCGCGACACCATTAGTGCAAGGAAACGGCGATATAATTATTTCGGCAATCCGTCAACGCCAAGTGACTTATTCAGAGCATCTTTGTTGATTGCATCGCCGACTTCGTCGCACTTAACCGGCTCCTTCAGCTCGTCCGCCTCATCGTGTGGTAACATAAATTCTTCAGCGCGGTAGTTGGTAGTCTCCTCCTGGTACGTTGTGCGGTAGTCGCCTACAAAGGCATTGACGATTTCGGCCTCGCAAGTGAAATGTTAGGCGCCACAGATGTAGATCCCGGTGACGAGTCGTTGTCGTCGGTGTTTCCTTTCAGAGGTGATATGATGCATGATGGCGTGTTCCTCTACCGCCGAATCTAGACATCACGTCCGCACCATCGTCCCGTGCAGTCTACGGCGTGTCAGCTTTACAGTTTGTGCCTTTATCCTGCTGCGTTCCCTCTGGTTTTCAAGGAGTAGGCGGCTGGGCGTCCTGGTCGCGAGAAAGGCTAGAATCAGTCAGTAGTGTGCCGGCGCCACGCAGCTACTTCCTTGCCGTACTGAATCAAGGTACGTCGAATGGCAGGTTTAGCACATTCCTTCCACCAAGTCAAGGTTGTTCAGTACTTACGTCAGCGACGTTCACAGGTGACCCATGTCTTGGTAACGCATTGAAGACATTCTGGCTCGTGAAGATGGGGGTGTTACGCTTCACAGTGCACGACTGCGTCAGACCGCTTGTTACGGGATGGGGATGTCTCAGATGTAGGCACAGTGGTCCGAAAAGGCCAAGAGCCGAATTTCTGCACCTCGGAGTGCAGATATGAGTTCCCGAGAGACGTAACTCCTGTCAAGGTGGCTAGCGGAGTGACTTGTCTGCTATGTCCAGGTGCGTCCCCGTGCCTAAGATATCGCGGACGACAAAGCGCAATTCTTGACAGGTGTTGTAGTTAGCTATTTTATCCTTAGGGTACAGCACACAATTAAGAAGGGATGTAATGGATTCTGGTCCAAAAAATCGATTTTTCAAAAATATTATTTTCTTGATCTACGCAGTTTGATCTATGCTGTGTGTGAATTTTATCGTCATAGCAGCTTTAGAAGTACCTTTGAACTGTTAAACCATTTATCTCTGCACTGGCGTCCACTCCCATATTTTCCGACATTTGGGAAACTGCTTGCTTCAGTGGAATTTTTGGCAGAGTGAACGCTATTTTTTTCCGATTTATTTGGCTGACATCTATATCTCTGGCTGACATCTATATCTTTGCCTGAAAACTTTCTTGCATGTGGTTTATTTACGGTTCGACAATACTAACACATTTTAGTAGGGTGAAGATTGAATTCCCCACCCTTTACGTGAAAGTAAAGATTTATGCATAATGGTTGGTGGAAAAACTGTGTGTAGGTAACGGAGGTTTCATAGAAATCGGTTTACCAACAAAAAAGGAAGAAGCAGCTCGAAATGAAGAACATAAGCTCTCAGGTTCAGCATCAAACTTGGGATAGCAGAATTCTACAGGTGCGTGAATGATGACGATATGGATTCTAATAGAATCAGACTTATTGATTCATGGATTCTCTGCCAGGCTATATAGTTTTCATGTTCATGTTATCAGCGCCGTTGCGCAACCGGAAGTGAATTCTTCTGCAACACGGGCCTAGTAATACTAGGGCCCGTGTTGCGCGGCAGCCTCGCTCTGTGGCTAAGTCCCGCTCAAGGTCACCCGCCTTACACAGCGGCATACGGAGAACGGAAACAGCCATCAGGTTCAGCATCAAACTTGGGATAGCAGAATTCTACAGGTGTGTGAATGATGACGATATGGATTCCAATAGAATCAGACTTATTGATTCATGGATTCTCTGCCAGGCTATATAGTTTTCATGTTCATGTTTTAGCTGTAAAAATACGGAATGCATAATTGTTGTTGAATGTTACTGTATGCGATATTGCCCAAGTTTCTATGAAGAAAGCAGTGGAGGAACTGGAAGAAATAAACCAGAGACAAATAGATCTTAGATTAGATATTCATGACAGTGAATCTCCTACAAATGTTACTGACCTGTGTGTGTCCGTAGAATGGACCTGGATAAAAAGGGTTCACACATCTCTGTATGGAGTTGTTTCTATTACTGGTATTGACTCAGGTAAAGTTTTAGATGCAGAAATTATGTCTAAATGCTGCCACCAGTGTGCACCAACGAAAATGTCCAGCAATGAAGACAGTTAAGGAACTGTGGCAAGAAAAGCTTGCAGTAGCATGCTCTAAAAATTATAGTGGCTCAAATGGGGGCATGGAGGCTGCTGCAGTTGTGAGGAAGTTCTCCTGATCTGAGGATCAGTATGTTGTTC
Source organism: Schistocerca piceifrons (assembly GCF_021461385.2). Taxonomy (NCBI): domain Eukaryota; kingdom Metazoa; phylum Arthropoda; class Insecta; order Orthoptera; family Acrididae; genus Schistocerca; species Schistocerca piceifrons. The sequence goes on from NC_060149.1 coordinate 561,805,312, forward strand.
GGTATGCTAAACACTTTGGTGATGGGGAATCCTCTTCGCTCAAAGCTGTAACAGATAAAAATTCGTACAATACAACAATAGAAAAGTTAGAAGGTGTAGGCTGCGTCTAAAAGAGGCTTGGTGGTAGGTTTCCTCGCGTACTGAAAGAGAAGGAGGGTGAAGAACCTGAGGATGGAAAGCCACTAGGAGGAAAAGACAAACTTACTCTGAAAGAAATTGACTCTCTTCAGTTATTTTATGCGAGAGCTATCAGGAAAAACACATTTAATCTCGAGGTAATCAGGCGTGCCGTGTGGGCAATTTTTCCACAAACTATCCACTCACCATACACCAATGGACAATCTGTGTCCGTAAGACGATTGTTGTAAGTTCACCAACAGAAATCAGGCTTTTTCACGTAAACACTCATTACCAGAATCTATTATGAATGCAATTAAGCCCACATTCATGTTTCTTTCAAACCCTTATTTATTGAGGAAGTGTCTTCACGGAAAGACACAAAATGCTAATGAGAGCCTCAATAATTTAATTTGGACTAGATGCTCAAAAAGGACATTCTGTGCACTTGAAGTACTCAAAATAGGTGTCTATGATGCAGTTTTATGTTACAACAAAGGACATAATAGCGGAACTGTTGTGCTGAAGAGAGTTGGTATAGATCCTGGTGTGTTTACAACAAAAGCATTTTACACCATCGACAAGAGCAGGTTCAAGAAAGCTAACAGATGAGTGTCTTTACCTGCTAATACAGGCCAGGCAGATTCTAAGAGAAGAGAAGAGAAGAGAAGAGAAGAGAAGAGAAGAGAAGAGAAGAGAAGAGAAGAGAAGAGAAGAGAAGAGAAGAGAAGAGAAGAGAAGAGAAGAGAAGAGAAGAGAAGAGAAGAGAAGAGAAGAGAAGAGAAGAGAAGAGAAGAGGAAACCTGGAGGACAAGGAGTATCAGTGTGGAGGATATTAAAATTGAGGTAAGCTTGCGAGGTGCTGGGGCTAGCAGTGTATTTAACACTAAATTCTTCTCGAATCTTCATATGGAAATAATGCTCTAGGCCCCCCCCCCTCTTCTAACTCCTACTTTTGCTGTTGCACATGGATTAAGAAGAAACGAGAACTGCCTGTAATCGACCCTGCAAGTGGAGTAGAAAAGAGTTTGGCACCTGCAATAATTTAATTCGTTAGACATTAATTAAATAAAGGAAAGCTTCAGTAACGTAGTGAGAAATGAAAGGGTTGCTCTACCGATTAACAGAATGAAAGTTCTGTCCAAAATAACAATTTGATTTATTATGACTAAACTCAAAATCATAAACAAAACACATGAAACATTTACAATACATCAAATTGGATACTCAAATAAATGCTGTGAAGGTGAAGTTGTCCATAACCTAGATTGTGACATTTATGACGAAGTGGTATGTGGAGCCAATTCCTTGGAACTCAAATCTTAAGAGAAAGACCCAGCCAACTCAACATTAATTGCTGCTACTGTAGTGATAACTCAGACAGTGAACACCCAAGACAGAAAAAAGTTAGAAAAGACAAACAGGCGCGCTCTGCTGAGCTCTGATTATCACAATGCAAATTCCCTAGTCTGCCGGTGCTGCGGACATACATTACCAAGCTATCTTCTTAACTACAAGGACACGATCTGGCGTACCAGAAGCGATGGCTGGTTGCTTCGACTTCCCGTCATGGTGATGATAAAGTCTCGAGTCTAGCCCGAAACACATTGTCCGGGTCTGGTTGTTCCAGACTAAAGGCTTCCTATCAATACAAATGCGCCTCTGAGGGAGACGAAGAAGGCTGGCCACACAATCACTGATGGTACAGTGATTGATTTTATCAAGTGAAGTCACACAGTAACTTCGATACAGTCAACTTTAGCCAAAACTGCCCAAGACAGAAAACATAGACTGCTTGTACGCAGAACGCTCAATTGCCAACTGTACTCGGAAAGTTATGTTGAAGTCGAAACTTCAGCAACTTTGTTAAACAGTTACAATGAAATAAAAGTATATTAGACAGCCAAAGGAAGGATGGCTGTCCAGAGTAGCGAGAGCTCAGTCTTGTAACCTACTCCGACCGAAAGGCGAGAGCTGACTCCCTCAAGAGTACCCATACAAACCGAACACAGAACATTCCCGCCCCCACGACAGTGGCCGTGGTTAAACTTTCCAATCAGCAACTCGAAAACCAGCGGAAAATTCCACTCTATTGCCAAAGCACTACTATTCCACCAATGGAGATTCTTGGCGCCAATTTCTGCGCCGATTTTGCTACGTCACGGAGCTATGCCCTGAGCAAGCCAATCACAGTTACGATTTTGCAGACAACGCGGGAATTTGCCGGCCAAGACTGCCTGAGTACACAAGTTATTCCCACGTCTCGCTGGTAGCCCGCCAGAAAGTGTTCTCGCTAAGTTTCTGCGAATTAACGGAACCTCTAGCCCAGCCGCTCCTTCAGGCCCCTGCGGGCGTGTCTCCGCCGCTATTATGACAATGTTTGCGTCTGGAAAGCATTCACTCGTCTCCCTCACACCCGTCGGCTTAACTCTTTCAAGATCAACAGCGCCCCCCTGTCACCGGACCACCCGGGTGACGAGAGACGCTGTGTGGGAAGTCCGCATGTGAAGGAATAGCAACTTTTCACCGCATGCAATTAGAGAGGAAAATCGAATTACTCAGAGTAAGATAGAAATATGAGAGGGGGCTTCTGCCACCTCTCAAGCTTACTACATGTAGAAGTATGAGAAGTAAATCCTTGAACTTCATTATCTCTATTTTATATTTTCTACGTTATTACAAGCCTGTTCTCAAAAAGTATATGCTCTAATACTATGAAATTTTTAGAGCCTGTTCGCAACGTGTTGCTGTTTCTCTGGAACCAAAAAGCATGAGATCCTCCAATTACATTCTGATTTTCAGGTGATTGTATGTAGAAAAAAAGTTAATTTGGGGTGTGCAAAATTAAAACTCTGTTAATGATACAATTTGTACAATAAATTGATAACTGCGGTTCAGTGGTCTTATAACCTTCTGAGGACACTGCAATAAAATTTTCAGATTAACTGCATGATTAGAATCTGAGTTATGGCTTTTTATAAAAAATACAATAAAAAATTATAAATTCAAATATCTGGCAAAACATAATTCCTGCATATTTTATTATAATTTTCCGTTAAAACACAGCTCTTTTGCTTAAGACCTGCAAAATTTTAGATTTGCACATTAATAAATATGGATGTAATGATTTCTTAAATAAATGTTCATATTTTCCATTACATCCATCCTTAAAATCACCCCCAAGCAAGTAATAACCACAGCAGCCTAGAAACAAAGGGACGATTTCTTCTGAGTAGAAGTGTGCTCTGTCGCGTCTGCGGGTGGAGTGTGACGGAGCGTAAATATTAATAATACGCGTCCCCATGACGGTGGCTGCCATATTTGTTGCGGACGGACGGAATGTAATATCAGCGACCAGAATGCCTTCTCGGTCACCAGGAGAAGGATAAGACTTAGACCATACGACGTCCGGAAGTGTGGCCAAGCGTACCTCCTGTAGTAATGCGATGTCGACGTCCGATGCCCATATCCGCAGTTGAATTTCACGCGGGAGCTAATGTTGGCAGTGTTGATCGTTGCTGTTCGGTACGTTCGGGTCGTACCCCGCCATGAAGGGGAACACCATCAGCGGAGGGTGAAGAGGGGCGAGGCAGCGGCAAGCCGGGCCGTACGCCACCTGACGGTGTTATCTACGGTGTAACTAGGTCTCCGTTTGCGGTAACTCCGTTCCCAGCGTGTGGTTCGAGCCATGGTCGACGTCATCACTCGACGCCATCGAGAGAGCTATCGTTGCGGCGTTCTTATGCTCCACCTCGTCCGTAGAAGCGGTGGGCCTCTCGGCGGCAGTCGCAACAGGGGAGTCCATTGATTCAGGTGCACCTGGGAGAGCCGGCTGTGTAGGCACCGGCACAGCCAGAGCCGGCGTCGCGTTGTCGTCATTCTTGTCGTCGTGGAGGTTGTCTGTGGTCTCGTCGGGCCGGGCGGCCTCTGAAGCCTTAGGGGGAGGTGAGCTGTGTTGTTGAGAGACCGTACGGCGCATCCTCTTGCATCATTTAGGTGAAAGTTCTCTGCGTGTTAGTCCCTCTGTGTCGGAAGACGGGAGGGAGTCGTAGCGGTCTGGGAGAGAGGCCGTCGCAGGGCGATAAGTGAAGCGACGTCCATATCATCTACCGGGAAGGGATCGGAAGTCATTGGTCTTGGTAATGGCGCTGGAGTAACGTCATGTTGTGAGAGTGACGCGTTGACCTCGGCGGTATCTGTAGCAGTTTGAAGGGTCGCCGGTACATGGTCCGACGGACGGCGGCTGGAGGGAGGAGAAGAGATCGCCGATGCGTAGGTGATGGGTAAAACCATCGTCGTCGTTGAATACATTTTGGAAGTTCTTTCCAAAACAGCGTTTTCAATCAGTGGGTCGTGACGTCCAGGGGTTCGCTGTCGCAGGAGGAACCAGTTACAACATTACCGAAAACATATGTTTCGTCACGATCATCCTCTATGATAGAAATGGCACATGGAAGTGACAAGGTTTCGTGAAAACACATTGCAAAGTCGCTCACGCTCAGATGTGGTCCTTATTAGTAGTAATGAACTTTAATTAAAATCTGTTGAACACTTCAAATACGCAAAGACTTGCTGCGGCGAGATTTGACACCATGTCTGTCGAACTCTTCCGACATTTATGGAAAACAACTAGAGCAGCGAGAGTCAATAAATCCTCTATAGACTGTACTCATGAGTTCACCTCTAACTTGTTTGTTGGGAGAGGGAAAGGATCACATTAACTTCCGGATCGGAACTGCGGTGCGTGGACATCGTCTTGTGAGGTACTGACATTTACAGCCTTTTCATACAAGGCAAGCTACCTAACGGTGTGTGGCGGAGGGTACTTCTGGTATCACAAGCTGATCCCAACTTCCCTGTTCCACCCGCCAAAGGCGGGTGGAAAGTATGATTGTCGGTAAGCTTTTGTATTACCTCTAATTTCTCGAAATTTCTTATTGTGGTCTTTTCACAAGACGTACTTAGGGGGAAGTAATATGTCGTTCCACTCTTCCCCCTTAAATTCTCTCACGAAATTACAATGGCATGCCGCTCCGTAATGCTCAACGTCTCTCATGTAAATCTACCACTGGATCTTCTTGAGCATATCTGTAACACTCTCCGCCGACTAACGATCCTGGGACGAAACGCACCCTTCTTCGTTGGACCTTTTTGATCTCTTGCATCGTGAAAGCGCCTTGTGGATGAGTTACATTTCATTAGAATCCTTCCTATGAATCTCAGTCTGGCATCTGCTTTTCCTACGTCTAGTTTTATTTGGTCATTCCACGTAAGTTTGCCCCTGATAATTACTCCTACATATTTTCAGTAGATGCTGTTTTCAGCAGTTTCTCATCAATTGTGTAGTTGTGCAGTACTAGAATTTGTTTCTTATGTATGTGCAACATGCTACTTTATTTACGTTCAGGGCGAAATGCCAGAACCTGCACCATTCATCAACTGTCTGCAGGTCATTCTGGAAATCGCGCAGTGATACTTTCTTGCAGAGAACCGTATCATCTGTGAACAGTCTTAAAGAGTTCCCACCGTTATGCTATATCATTTATATACTGACAACAGTATTCTTGCCGATCATGTACTGTGGTAAAAATATCACACGAAACTAGAACAATTCGTGAAAACACATTTAAAAGATGCTAACGTTGAAAGGTGATACAAAATGGCTACAAAGCTAACGTGCAAGACTTTGCACCAAGCTTACTGAAACACATTTCAGTAAACTTGATTCGAACCAAAGAATAGATCACTAGGATCGGCAGCAGTGAGAAAAAGCACGAAGTACAGCAATTTCTGCCAAGCGGATCTAGGACGCTTCAGCTCACCTCAGACCGTAGCTAACACGCTGTGGACGTTGCTTCTATGAGGGCGTACTGAAAGGTAATGCCGTCGAATGTTTTATTCTGTTCTCAGTATAGGTTGAAGTATTACATGTCATGTATAGTACTCAATCATTTTTACCATGTCATGGACGCCAGTTGCAAGCCTCTGCACTAGGGGGTGATGACTGGGTGTTGTGTGCTGTCCTTAGGTTAGTTAGGTTTAAGTAGTTCTAAGTTCTAGGGGACTGATGACCATAGATGTTAAGTCCCATAGTGCTCAGAGCCATTTTTGCACTAGAGGGCTATGAATTGTAGCGTGTAACATGGCAGTTTATAACGAAACAATGTCGGCACGTGACGAACAGCATGCTGTAATCGAGTTACTAACCGCAAAAAACGTGCCTCCAATAGAAGTCCCCTGAAAATTGGAAGCTGCGTGTAGTGACGACTGTATCGACATCAGTAGTTTACGACGATGAAATGTTCGTGCTCGTAATGAAGCAAACAGCGATTCTAACCCCAAGGTGTGTGGGAGAGTTTCGACTGTTTTAAAAACTTAAAGAACACCTTCGAGGACTTCACTCGCATAGTGATAGAAATGAGCGTTTGGCGTCATTGGCCGGGACGCCGCTTACGGGGCAGGTCCGGCTGTCTTGGTGCAGGTCTTATTACGTACATTCGACGCCACATCGGGCGACCTGCGCGCCGGATGGGGATGAAATGATGATGAAGACTACACATCACCCACTCCCTGAGCGAATAAAATCCCTTACCCAGCCAGGAATCGAACCACGGCCCGTAGGACGGCAATCTGTCACACCGACCACTTTTTCTTTTGGTCTCATTATGTTCGTTTTCGTTCGTTGTATCTGCTCGGGACGGACGAGTTCTTTTATTATAGAGGGCAGCTAACACTCTGACCGAACACGCTGAGTTACCGTGCAGTCCCACTCAGCTATCGGGGACTTGCATGGTGATGAAGCGGTGTAAGCAGAGGTCGGTGTGTAAATCTGTCATCACAGTCTAACATTCTACAGGGACGTTATCAACAAACGGGTATCTCGATGGGAGAAATGTGTTGATCGTCACGGTGACTATGTTGAGAAATAAGTATGTAGACATGAAAGATAAAGAGGTATAAAGTTAATGTTTTATTTAGAAGGCGTTACAGTTTTTGCATAAAAATTCGGAGACATACCTTTCTGCACGACCTCGTATTAGCGTAGCTCTGTGGCTTGATCGGGATTCTCACAAAATCGTCGTTGTTTGTCGCCTGGTTCATTTATCATTTCTTCCGTGTTGTTAATTGTGATTGCCGTGAAGTGAATCAGTGCCACTTTATAGTGGTTTATAAAAAAAAATGGCTCTGAGCACTTAACATCTGTGGTCATCAGCCCCTAGATCTTAGAACTACTTAAACCTAAGGACATCACACACATCCATGACCGAGGCAGGATTCGAACCTGCGACCGTAGCGGCCACGCGGTTCCAGACTGAAGCGCTTAGGACCGCACGGCCACACCGGCCGGTCAGTGGTTTATAAAAGTGTTGAAAGACATCTTCTACAATTAGTACAATAATTTGTTATAAAATATACAAAATATTCTCGCAATTGATTAAAAAGGAATGTCTTCTTTTGAAACTGGATGAAAGTGAAAGAAGCAACCAGCACCTGCATGTATGAGCACTAGGGTTTCGTAAAACAAAATACATTGGCCTAGGAAAAGTGAAGGTTATTTTATGAAAATTAGTATGTCTTTGTTTAAAATTAATTCTGAATGGAATAAAACGTAAATTGTTTCATAATAAATTTACTGAGTTAACGGTGAACAAATGCAAAACGTGAAAACTGATTTCAGGGTCAAATTAACTGTACTGTGGGACCGCGCTTAGCGAGCATAATTCGTTTCTGAGTGTTACCAATGAGAAACAATTTTTATGCAAAAGACATTTTTATGTAGGAATTTCAATAAATAAAGGATAATGCTTTCCATTCCGAAAAAGATACAAAACCAATTTATAAAATAGTGACATAATGTATTAATACTGTACATCCTTTTTTTACGAGAGAGTAGTCTAAAGACATTAGTGTTTGCCCACTCTTCGAAAAGAGTGGTACACACAAAAGACGGCTAGGCGAATGAAACCTGTCACTACTTAACTGGTTTCAATGGACAGCTGTATTAAATTTGTGTGGTTAACAGCAACAAATCAAAAATAGAATTCATAGATATATACTTAAATTTAGGGAATTAACATGAGTCTTCGAAGTTACGAGGGCTTGCAACATCATCACAGAGAATTTAGAACATCATCGAGGAAGCTGGAGCGTGGATAACGGAGACAACAACTGGCCGCGCTAGTAGTGTCGCTCCAGTACTGCTGAAAACTGTATTGTCAGCGGCATCGTCATTTGTCGGAGCTTCTACTGTACAAGGCATAACGTCGCATAACAGTGAGTGACTTATAGCCTAATTATAGCAGCTGAAAAAGTCTACCTAGGTCAGAAGTTGGCTCTTGAAATTTGAACTGTTAACTAAAAAAACGCACGGAACAGAATTATAAGAAACATTGCTCGTTAAGCGATTCAAGCTTTTACAAAATTACATTGTGTACAGCTCGTTATGCGAATCACTCGTTATACACACATCAAAAAACGTTTTGCATCACCTCGGTTTCGAGAGTTCCGGAACCTGTACGGAATATTGGAATAGAGATCAACATAAATATTATTTCAGCACTTTTTATTGCTCATGAAAACCACACACTGCATGCTGTAACACCATACAGCGAGAGCATCAGAGGTGTTTGTCCAGATTGCTGTACATACCGGTACGTCAAATACCCAGTAGCACGTCCTCTTGCATTGATGCTGGCTGTATTCGTCGTGGCATACTATCCACAAGTTCATCAAGGCACTATTGGTCCAGGTTGTCCCACTCCTCAATGGCGATTCGGCGTAGATCCCTCAGAGTGGTTGGTGGGTCACGTCGTCCATAAACAGCCCTTTTCAATCTACACCAGGCATGTTCGATAGGGTTCATGTCTGGAGAACATGCTGGCCACTCTAGTCGAGCGATGTCGTTATCCTGAACGAATTCATTCAGAAGATGCGCACGATGGGGGCGCGAATTGTCGTCCATGAAGACGAGTGGCTCGCCAATATGCTGCCGATGTGATTGTACTATCGGTCGGTGGATGGCATTCACGTATCGTACAGCCGTTACGGTGCCTTGCATGACCACCAGATGCGCACGATGGGGGCGCGAATTGTCGTCCAGGAAGACGAATGGCTCGCCAATATGTTGCCGATGTGGTTGCACTATCGGTCGGTGGATGGCATTCACGTATCGTACAGCCGTTACGGTGCCTTCCATGACCACCAGCGACGTACGTCGGCCCCACACAGTGCCAACATAAAACAGCAGGGAACCTCCACTCTGCCGCACTCGCTGGACAGTGTGTCTAAGGCGTTCAGCCTGACCGGGTTGCCTCCAAACACGTCTCCGGCGATTGTCTGGTTGAAGGCATATGCGACACTCATCGGTGAAGAGAACGTAATGCCAATCCTGAGCGGTTCTTTCGGCATGTTGTTGACCCCATCTGTACTGCGCTGCATGGTGTCGTGGTTGCAAAGATGGACCTCGCCATGGACGTCGGAAGTGAATTTGCTCATGATGCAGCCTATTCCGCACAGTTTGAGTCATAACACGACGTCCTGTGGCTGCACAAAATGCGCTATTCAACATGGTTGCGTTGCTGTCTGGGATCCTCCGAGCCATAATCCGTAGGTAGTGGTCATCCACTGCAGTAGCAGCCCTTGGACGGCCTGAGAGAGGCATGTCATCGACAGTTCCTGTCTCTCTGTATCTCCTCCATGTCCGAACAACATCGCTTTGGTTCACCTCGAGACGCCTGGACGGTTCCCTTGTTGAGAGCCCTTCATGGCACAAAGTAACAATGCGGACGTGATCGAACTGCGGAGTTGACCGTCTAGGCATGACTGAACTACAGACAACACGAGCCGTGTACTTCCTTCTTGGTGGAATTACTGGAACTGGTCGGCTGTCGGACCTCCTCCGTCTAATAGGCGCTGCTCATGCATAGTTGTTAACATATTTGGGATGGTTTAGTGACATCTCTGAACAATAAAAGGGATACCAATATCCACAGTCAACGTCTGTCTTCAGGAGTTCCGGGAACTGGGGTGATGCAAAACTTTTTTTGATGTGTGTAAAAGATGCTCGTTAAGTGCGGTTTAACTGCACTTCACTCATCGCAATAAGAAAAGTGATGTAAACATTATACTATTAAAAATAAAATGTCGTGTGACTAGTTGCCTCCTGTAGGGTAGACAGTTCACCGGGTCCCAGTCTTTCGATTTGACGCCACTTCGGCGGCTTGCGCGGCTATGGGATGAAATGATGATGATTAGGACAACACAACACCAAGTACCAGAGCGTACAAAATCTCCGACCCAACCGGGAATTGAACCCAGGCCACCTTTGCTGACATACGTTTAGTACACTACCGCATAAATAGTTTCTACAATGTCGAAATGTTGACAAATAGTGGCTAATAGGAAAATTAATTAGGTACGGAATTGAATGAAATTGAAATGTTCAAATGAAAAAGACGTCAAGACATCGCTGATAGTTCAAATACAAAAGAAACACGATCCTCTAGCAATGAAATGAAATTCATGTCCGGGGCGACACCTGATCACCATCTGACATTCGACAGAGCAATAGAGCCATCGATCGACCCGTTCTCCAGACGTTGGCGTGAGACTGGGTAGCCTGCTCGAAAATAACTAAGGTTCCGTTAAGTGTGATCGATGTCTGTCTCGGCATACTTCGTCTATCTCATCTCTCACCCGTCACACCCCATCTGGCCGGCGGGTCTGCAAATGTCCGTTTCAGGTAATTAGCAAAGTGTTGCCTATATTTCATCTGCTGTTGCAGCTTCGCTTCTCCATCCAGGAGAAAATACCTATTCTTTGTAGACGTAGCCCACAACCATTCCCTACCCATGCAACTGCATTGGTTTTCTGTAGAGGATAATAAAATTCTTGGGGGAAAAAAGTATGTCCGATGAAACAGTGTGAGAGGCGGAGCGTAACAGGAACGCCAATATCTGTCTTGCCAAGTGCCACACCGGTGCAGTCCCACTACATGCTAAACGATGTTCATCAGAGTCCATTGTAGCACAGATTTAACATAGTGGAGTGTCTGCCAAATGAATCGCATGCCGCCGTTGATTCGTTGTGAACTTCCTGTTTACCACCACATACCATGTTGAGCATACCTACGTTGGGAGGTAATCATTCCGCATAACGCGCAGTATCTGTTGCTAGTTCTTGTTGTTGTTGTTGTTGTGGTCTTCAGTCCTGAGACTGGTTTTGTGGTGTCACCGCCAGACACCACACTGGCTAGGTGGTAGCCTTTAAATCGGCCGCGATCCGTTAGTATACGTCGGACCCGCGTGTCGCCACTATCAGTGATTGCAGACCGAGCGCCGCCACACGGCAGGTCTAGAGAGACTTCCTAGCACTCGCCCCAGTTGTACAACCGACTTTGCTAGCGATGGTTCACTGACAAAATACTCTCTCATTTGCCGAGACGACAGTTAGCATAGCCTTCATTTACGTCATTTGCTACGACCTAGCAAGGCGCCATGTTCAGTTACTATTGATATTGTGAATAATGTACAGTCAGAGCGACGTTCACCATTTATCGATTAAAGTTAAGTATTCCACCAGCTACGTCCGTTTTTCTAAATTCTAATTTCCTTGACCTGTTCCAGACCTCACGCCAGCCTGCGTGAGCTAAAACGCGTGCCTTTCGGCTTCCTCTAATATCACGGTGTTGGCTCTCCTGCCAACCCACAACAGGTTTGATGCAGGTCTCCATGCTACTCTGTCATGTGCAAGCTTCTTCATCTCCCAGTACCTACTGCGGCCTACATTCTCCTGAATCTGCTTAGTGTTTTCATCTCTTGGTCTTCCCAATCCTATTCAGTACTTCCTCATTAGTTATGTGATCTATCCAACTGACCTTCAGCATTCTTCTGTAGCACCACATTTCAAAAGCTTCTATTCTCTTCTTGTCCAAACTATTTATTGTCCATGTTTCACTTCCATACATGGCTACGCTCCATATAAATACTTTCAGAAATGACTTCCTGACACTTAAATCTGTACTCGATGTTAACAAATTTCTCTTCTTCAGAAACACTTTCCTTGCCATTGCCAGTCTACATTTCATATCCTCTCTACTTCGACCATCATCAGTTATTTTGCTCCCCAAATAGCAAAACTCCTTTACTACTTTAAGTGTCTCATTTCCTAATCTAATTCTCTCAGCATCACCCGACTTAATTCGACTACATTCCATTATCCTCGTTTTGCTTTTGTTGATGTTCATCTTATATCCTCCTTTCAAGACACTATCCATTCCGTTCAACTGCTATTCCAAGTCCTTTTCTGTCTCTGACAGAATTACAATGTCATCGGCGAACCTCAGTTTTTACTTCTTCTCCATGGATTTTAATACCTACTCTGAATTTTTCTTTTGTTTCCTTCACTGCTTGCTCAATATACAGATTGAATAACATCGGGGAGAGACTACAATCCTGTCTCACTCCCTTCCCAACCACTGCTTCCCTTTCATGTCCCTCGGCTCTTATAACTGCCATCTGGTTTCTGTACAAATTGTAAATAGCCTTTTGCTCCCTGTATTTTACCCCTGCCACCTTCAGAATTTGAAAGAGAGCATTCCAGTCAACATCGTCAAAAGCTTTCTCTAAGTCTACAAATGCTAGAAACGTAGGTTTGCCCTTCCTTAATCTAGCTTCTAAGATAAGTGGCCGGGTCACTATTGCCTCACGTGTTCCAACATTTTTACGGAATCCAAACTGATCTTCCCCAAGGTCGGCTTCTATCAGTTTTTCCATTCGTCTGCAAAGAATTCGCGTTAGTATTTTGCAGCTGTGACTTATTATACTGATAGTTCGGTAATTTTCACATCTGTCAACACCCGCTCTCTTTGGGATTGGAATTATTATATTCTTCTTGAAGTCTGCGGGTATTTCGCCTGTTTCATACGTCTTGCTCACCAGATGGTAGTTCTTGTATGGGTACTTTTTTTCCAGGGTACTCTTGGGGCACCGGCGCAGTAAGATTTGGTATACATCTCGCGTTGTCGGTAGTCGTGTTGTGGGGAAGGCTTCTCTGACAAAAGGAAGACTTGAAATGTGACATCTTCGCTGAGATATGGTCCATATTGGCTGGAGGCACTATTGAAGTGGGCGCCAGTACGTCGGCCAACGCACACGAGATACTGCGAAATTGGCCGCGCCACTATCGAAAATCGTACTGACGAATAACGCCCGTGCCTTTTCATATACATTCACCAGACCAAGTCACCCTCTCCAGGTGGTAGCGTAAGCGTTGAGTATTGGATCTTAAACAGGTGTCCCACAGTCACGTAAGTTCCGAAAGTTGCTTGTGTCCGTGTGAGCGTTAAAGGCAGGACATGCGCTACGTGAGTGAGTCTCGGTGCCAGGTTTACGTTAACATAGGTCACTTTCTGAATCATATCCTACGCTCTTAATTTCTGTAACAGCACCATTGTCCGCATCAGCTTCAATATGCGTCGGTAGTTATCCGCTGCTGTCCGCTGCACATCCGTGTGGAACGTAAAACCTAAACATTTCATGGTGTTAACTAACATCAGTGGGCGTTCCTCCTCCGTCACGCGGTTCCACTGCGATTTGTCCTGTCCGTATCCTATCAACGTGAGGTTGATTTTGTGCATTTGATCCACCTCTGGAAAACCGAACGTGTCTCCCAGACCTCCTCTATCGACCGGCGACATGCAGCGTCACGTAAAAGTGCACTATTCATTTTCCAGTGACCCCTACTCCGCCATATCTTCTGCCGCGTTAGTGAAATCGTACAGACGTACGCCACATGATCCGTAAAAGCCGCTGGCTGGATTTCGGCATCCAGTATCGCCGTCCGTAGAGCGCGCGTCACATACACTGTAGCAAGTCTACTCGCCGGGTGTCCTGTTACGTGTAACCCGTTCTATCGCCATGCTGCATTTCCCAGGTATCCAGAAGCGCCATTTCGGTAGTCAAATCGCGCAATTCCACGCATGGCATGTAATGAGGTACTTGGTCCTTTTGGTCGACGACACAATTAAAGTCGCCGCCTACCACATAACTGACATAACGTCCGGTGGACAACGGTACTATCTCTTCGGTGTAAAAGGTCGCCCTTTCTCTTCTTTTTGTGGAGCCAGACGGCGCGTATACATTGATGAAACGAACTCCGTCGACAGTGATCGCTATTCCACGTGCCAAAGGGGGAGACATGACTTCCTCCACTCCTGTTCCTTCCCTGGTGAGGATCACCACACCGCATCCACTCTCATCGTGCTCTGAATAATGTGCTTCGTAGCCGTAGAGCTCCGGCGGCGATGTGAAACGAACTTCTAGTAGGAATATAATATCCACGTCAGCAGCGTGTAGCATATCTTTCAGCATTTGAATTTTATGTGGTATCGGAATGCCATTAATGTTTATAGTTGCAATGCGGTACGCCTGGCCTGTGTTCATCAGTTGGAGGGGGGAGGGAGGGAAGGGGGTCATCAAGCCATGGTGTTGAAAACCGAACTGCTGTCGGCTATCGGCACCCCCGTCGCTCCTCACCTCACCAAGTTGTTTTACATTCCCGGGCCCCTCCCGGCATTTGGTCAGGAATATCCTCAATCGCCGCGTCCGTATCTTCATCCTGTTCCTGTTGGTGTATTTCTTGCGCCCAGTACCCCAGCATATTTCCGGAACTGGCCGTAGGATGGCAGGTAGCGGTGTCGCCACTCTGATGTTGGACAATTGCCATCTCCATTTCTGCCTTTCGGTCACCAGAAGGAGAATTCAGGTTATCGTCGCTGCGCAATTCCTGCAGCGTCATCTCGGTGTCTGTGGAATCCAGTGGTCGCAGGTCGTTACTGTCGTTGTCATCCACTGTCCTCTCGGGACTGTGGCTATCGTCAGCAGAAGTCAGTCAACGCTTCTTTCTTCTCTTTGGAGAAACGCTGTTTGCGTTGCTTTGCTTCCGCATCGGCTGTTTGGATTGCGTATCCTCCGTCTTGGGCCTGGTCCACCACGCTCTCGGTGGAAGCACTGGCAGCCACCACGGTTGAGCCTGGAGCGACAGTCAGCTGCATCTCTTCTTTGGGGTCCTGTGTCTGCTGTTGTGGAACAGGTGCTCGGAGTTGCAATCCGTTGACGTCCATGTTCTCTATAGTGCGCAGCTGCTGGCGCGCATCAGAAATCTAACTTCTTCTCTCAGGGCCTCCACAAAGGTCAAAGGCAATACCGTCATCTGTTGTGGCGCTTGAACGTCATCCAGCGGGTTTGCACTAAACGTCGCTAGAGGCATTCCGAGCGGACGTTACCTTCTTTCCCGCACCCCGAACAAGTGCGAGCTTGTCCATCATAGATTATAATCGCTCGACAACCCCCTATGTACAAATAAAAGGGGATGTGCTTTCGCAGTTCTATCCATATTTGTCTCACATCATTTAGAACTGGGTATGTGGTAAAACTCGTCCACTTTTCGGCCACATGGGATAGAACTGTACCGTATGGTCGAAAGGCGTCGATCACAAGTTCAGACAGGACCTAAAACGGAAGTTCGAAGACCCGTATGATGCGCATCCCCATTCCCGCGTGGTCGACTGTAACCGCACCAACATTACCATCGGTAGACAGAAACAGTATCCGTTCGGTGATCGTTGTAGAATTCTTTCACAAGCTGCCTCGTCAATAAGTTTGACATAGACGACGCTTGAAATGATCAATAAATGGATTCCCATCATTTCCCGTGGATCGATTTTAACCTCTTCTAGGAAAAAACGTTCAGTCTCGTGTGCGTTTGTCGTGTATAGTCGTTCGCAAAACTGAACTTCGAAGTCGTTTGCCGGCCGGTGTGGCCGTGCGGTTAAAGGCGCTTCAGTCTGGAACCGCGTGACCGCTACGGTCGCAGGTTCGAATCCTGCCTCGGGCATGGATGTGTGTGATGTCCTTAGGTTAGTTAGGTTTAATTAGTTCTAAGTTCTAGGCGACTGATGACCTCAGAAGTTAAGTCGCATAGTGCTCAGAGCCATTTGAACCATTTCGAAGTCGTTTTTCTGTACGAATGTGCCATCTCGTTCTAGACTCAGAACACCGCAAACGCGAAGATGCTCCGGCGTAAACAAACAGGCCCGCGCACCGCAGCGCGGCCGTCGGGCAACACGGTCAGCACTGTGACTACTCAGCTACCGGGGGCGGGCATTATGCTATTTATTCTTTCGCGTTATCTGTTATCACATTGTCATTTCTTTCCCTCGGAGCCTAAGCCACACCATCAAGAGTGAAGTCAACAACAATAATAGTACGATTCCGCGAGTATGTACAAATGCACAGAGCTTTATATCATACTTCGTTATTACCAGCAAAAGCTGTGTCCCTTTCATCTTTGTGCTCAGATCAGCCAGCTTATGAAAAAAAAAGGATTTAGTAACAATCTATGCCCGTGGTCAGCTTCAGAGTTCAGTTCTAAAAAGTAGCTTAATAGTTTCTCTTCCAGATTATGAAGCTCTCTATCATGCATGGAATGTGAGAACATGTTACCGCCGATTGGCCCATGCAATATCTTCGACTGTCTTCCAAACGCAAGGGAATGACTGAAACATCGTCTTTTGTGAAGAAGTTGACCATCCACGAAGTTTTATGAGAAACCCTTTTCTTTTATCCTTGTTTTCTTCTCTTCCTTCGAGGTTTTTCTTTAAAATATTTAGATGATTTAAACGATCAACGAGAATTGCTAATTTCAGTCGCCGAATATGATCACAAAAATAAATCACATATCCAAATTTAGAATCTTGTAACCACATTAACAATTCAGCTTTTTTTCTAGAACTCGTGTCAATACATTTCCTAGGGAAAGCCACCTTACCTTTAAGTGTTAAAGAAGATTTTGATGGAAGAAACCAAAATCTTCGCAAATGATTCCAAACAGTCGATTTTGCAACATTGTACGTTTAATAGAGTTCACAACTTTGATCACCTCTTTAAGCACATCATTTAAATCAGAAGATAAAACCGTGGCTGCCTGACCTTCTCGATGAAGAAAGCAGTGTATGCATGAAACATGTAGCTTTATTGATTTTAATTTCATAACGATCTCGCTTTTGTGGCTTTTCATAGCTTTAGGAACTTCCCTACAAATGGAGATACATTTTGTCCAGTCAGTCTCGTAGTTGCGAGTGTTTTCTAAAAACGTGTTTTACAAACATGGGCCAGTAGTGTTAGCAAGTGTTAAACGTCTTCCATGACACTTTCATCTCATTCAAACCGCACATATGCCTATATTAGCGCACAATCTGGAACATCAGTAGAGTTATCAAACTGTGAGGAAAAATGTGGGTTCTTCTTTAATTTTTCGACAAATTGTTCTTGAATGTCGTCGGCCATAACGTTTATTCCGCATTCAACAGTATTGTCAAGAAGTAGTATTGTTGTTAGCTTGTTTGCCTCCAGTTTACTTAACGTAATTTGAACCTTATCCAGTGTAGCTGCCAAAATAAGATTCCCGGCATCTTCATGCGGTTTCCCAGCTCTTGCGATTGGGATGTGACTCGATAGCTAGCCAATAATGCTTTCGCTTTGACACTTGATACCTAAAATCAGTTAAAAACGTTGTTAAATCAGAAAAAAATCAAAAACATAATATAATTTTTAATCAACAAGTAACAACAGAATTTTGTTATCCGGAACGTAGTAGTTTGCCGCTGGTTACAGGTTATCTTTCGAACAAATCCAAAGGTTTATCAACTTACTTTAAATGTTTAGTTGAGAGGTGATGCACGGTCTTTGATGGTTTCACACTCCCACTTGACAATACTTGTTCACAAATTACACACTGTGGTTCGTTATTCATGGCAGTAAAACAAACTACAAGTAACTGTTGTCATAAAGTGTTTTCCTCGAATATGATTCGCTTCCGCAACTGCTACTTGTACCAGACGTGGCGGTTTGCGGAGATCTCTTGAAAAATGTCATTTTATGCTCGCCCAGAGCGAAGCAAAAGACACAATAATCACATTCACATTCAGTGGCGTAGACGGAGAACTAAATAAAGTCAGCGACAACGGGAGCTTAAGCGATCCCTTCTCGCCCCCATCCTTCCACCGCGGCAAAGAATGATGATAGTCAATGAAAATCTCCTAACTTCATTTTTCTGTGAAAACCTCCTAATTCCACGATCCATTAACTCTGGTACTGAAGAGAGATTCGAAAGGGCATGGATTTCTCTATCCGTCAATAACAAGGCTTCTACTACATAGTTACAAAGGCAGAAACTTCATATATCACACAATATTACTTCTTAAGTAACCGTTTTTCCTTCACGTGTAAAATTTAATAAAGTGGAGTGTGGAGGTTTTCATTGTCTACCAAACTGGTACAGGGCGTTCAAAAAATGTGTCGAATACTTTGAGAGGTGGTAGTACTCATCGATACAAGGAAAAAAAGCCCAAAAAACATGGGTCCGGAAATGCATACTTTCCGAGATAAACACGTGCTTATAAGAAGGGTCGCGCAACACTTCGTAGTGGATAGTAGCACAGTCGTTGCATTGACACCCCGTCAAATGTGTCGGCAGGTTATTATGACGTCTTAATCCCAGTACTCTACCTACAATTAGGTGGTTTGCAATCAGTTGTTTCGTTCGAGTCGTGTTGTAGGCTAAATTACTTTTCGTCGTGTTTGTGTACCTTATTGTACAGTACTGTCAACCCTGGGTACGTATCATGGTGTTTTACCTTCTTTCAAATGCGGATTCACTTATGTGTTTACTGTTACTGCACCTTTTGTACGCACGCATGTTGTAGTACAATGACATTTTCTCTCTTCCACCACTTGTTAGCAGTGGAAGTCTACTACTAAACAAGTGAAACGGTGGATATGGTTTGGTTTAGAAAGTGGACGTAGTCTGAAAGCCCGTGCCACCTATGCAGAAAAATATCCGCAGCGCAGAGTGCCCTCTGATAAGCTGTTAGGAAGACTCATAGCGGAAGGTCCCGCACAGTCCGCACGCCTGACATCAAGCTGAGTGTGCTACGTTTGGTGGAAGAAGCCACTGGGGCCAGTGTGCGACGATTAGCAGCAGCAGAAGGTGTGTCTCACTCTCTTATCTGGGGAGTACTTTATGAACGGTGATGGACCTTAGGTACAGAAGAGACTGGAACAGCACATTACGTCCACATGCTAACACCTTTTTATTGGTCTTTTTCACTGACGCACATGTACATTACCATGAGGCGTGAGGTACACGTACACACGTGGTTTCCGTTTTCAATTACGGAGTGGAATAGAGTGTGTCCCGACATGTCAGGCCAATAGATATTCAATGTGGTGGCCATCATTTGCTGCACACAATTGCAATCTCTGGCGTAATGAATGTCGTACACGCCGCAGTACATCTGGTGTAATGTCGCCGCAGGCTGCCACAATACGTTGTTTCATATCCTCTGGGGTTGTAGGCACATCACGGTACACATTCTCCTTAAACGTACTCCACAGAAAGAAGTCCAGATGTGTAAGATCAGGAGAACGGGCTGGCCAATTTATGCGTCCTCCACGTCCTATGAAACGCCCGTCGAACAGCTGCAACATACATCGCGTTTCTACAGAATCATCTGCCAACGTTGCTCGAAAATGTCCCACTGAAAACGCGTCGACGTATGTGGTATCAGCATGATGGTGCACCTGCACATTCCGCAATTAACATTAGGCTGACCGCTGACCCTTGACAGGAAGTTCGACGGGCGTTTCATAGGACGTGGAGGACGCATAAATTGGCCAGCGCGTTCTCCTGATCTTACACCTCTGGACTTCTTTCTGTTTGGTTCAAATGGCTCTGAGCACTATGGGACTGAGCATCTATGGTCATCAGTCCCCTAGAACTTAGAACTAATTAAACCTAACTAACCTAAGGACAGCACACAACACCCAGCCATCACGAGGCAGAGAAAATCCCTGACCCCGCCGGGAATCGAACCCGGGAACCCGGGCGTGGGAAGCGAGAACGCTACCGCACGACTTCTTTCTGTGGGGTGCGTTAAAGGAGAATGTGTACCGTGATGTGCCTACAATCCCAGAGGACATGAAACAACGTATTGTGGCAGCCTGCGGCGACATTACACCAGATTTACTGCGGCGTGTACGACATTCATTACGCCAGAGATTGCAATTGTGTGCAGCAAATGATGGCCACCACAGTGAATATCTATTGGCCTGACATGTCGGGACACACTCTATTCCACTCCGTAATTGAAAACGGAAACCACGTGTGTACGTGTACCTCACCCCTCATGGTATAATGTACATGTGCGTCAGTAAAAAAAACAATAAAAAGATGTTAGCATGTGGACGTAATGCGCTGTTCCAGTCTCTTCTGTACCTAAGGTCCATCACCGTTCCCTCTGGATCCCTACGTAATTCGGTGCTCTCCGATACACACGATCGAACAGCGGAGGAGTGGTACTCAAGCGTCAACTTTAGGTTACAATATCTCCGGATGTAACGAAAATTTTACAGTGCAACAAACGGCACTGATTACGTATTTGTTTATATGTTCAGATGTGCTAAGAAAACTAACGGGGTTCCATTTAAAAAACGTAGGTCTGCGTTAAAAAACATACTTCCGTGCATTTTTTTATGGTTTGTATTAACCAATTACACTAGCCCCTCTCCTGACGTTCGGTCTGTGGAATCGATTCGTCAGCATTTGATGTGGTTTACGAAATATATCCAGCGGTAATGTTAGGTGACTCACCCTACATATATAGAGCGAATATTAATTACACCGACAAACAGCAGCGACGGATTCATGACTAGAAACGGAAGGAAAAATGTCCGGAAATGGTTGGTGTGCGTCCAACGACATAAAATCGTCCTGAAACACAGTACATAGGTGCATCGCATCAACGTCAAACTGGACCCCAATGGATTGCAGTTGGTACTGGTAGTGTCGATTGTCATGCAGGATATACATAATCGTACTTTAGCTTACATGACGTTGGCGGACCACCAGCATGGAGCTTGTACTGGTGTTCGTCTCAATATCCTGTAGTACTTGTCCTCCAAATCAGGTATATGCACAGTCCGCCACCTCCTTGCACAATCGTCTGTCTGGAAGGACCCATGATCTCACAAACGTCTAAGATGAGTGTGCAATGTTGTGTGATGTAGTTGATGTCTGTGAGGGTACTTGTTTTGGTATAGCCGTGTTGCCTCTCGACCGTTTACATCTGTCTTGCCCGACACAAACACCATCTCGGGCTTCTTTCGCCGTGCGCGGTCGCCACGTGGTCTAGGGCACCTTGTGCCGGTCTGTGCGATTTCCCCCCCCCCCCCCCCCCGCTCCCGTCGGAGGTTCGAATCCTCCCCCTCGAGCATGGTTGTGTGTGTTGTCCTTAGCGTACGAGTTAACGTGTTAGTTTAAGATAGATTAAGCAGTGTGTAAGCCTAGGGACTGATGACCTCAGAAGTTTGGTCCCATAGGAACTTACCACAAATTTCCAGAAATTAGCTTCTTCCCAACGTGAATGCCAGACCAGCCCGCTGCGTCAATTACACAGTCTGCAACATGCATGGAACATACGGCAACCGGTCAGAGGAACTGTCATTCGCTAGCGCTTTCTACTGTGGCAACGATGCATTTCTGGACACATGTTCGCAGGATCTTTTTTCCTCAGTTCTCAGTCAGGAATCCATTCCTGCTGTTTGTCGATTTCATCAATCTTCACCCTGTATATATCTGCAGATCGCTAATCTTCACCCTGTATATATCTGCAGATCGTTGCCACTACCTTGCACAGTACAATATATTTCTCGATCAATATAGTATCAATACGAAGAATTATCAGCACAAGGCAATTTAAATACGTTGCCTTTGAAATTGGTTAAAAAGTTTTATTACGGTTTGGGGGTGGCCTGAACTTTTTCCTTGGAAAAGGGCCGCGTATTTAAAAAGGTTTAAAAACACTGTTACAGAAAAGCCGCCGCAATGGCTGTAGAGAGCGGGAAGCAGCAGGTACTGGCGACGGCATACGGACTTCTAAGGGCACAGAGCGGACAGCAGCTGAGCGAAAGGGCAGCCAAACAGCCCCGCTGGCAGCAGTTCTGATGACGTCACCGCGCAGGAATATGTCGCTTCCCCGGCAGACGCTGCGGGGGCAGCAAAGGAGTATGCGTCAGACAGAACATTAGGCCTAGCGGTATGCGTCAAGCTACTCACTATGGGCTTCACGAGCGCTGCTACAGATCTCAATGACAGCCTTCAGCTAGAGACAACAATGAGGCAGCGAAGAAGAATAAGCGAAGTCCAGTTAACAAAATGACAAAAATTACTGAACACACTGGACGCTCAGCATAACGATGAAAATACTCACCACGAGATGCCAGATGGAAACGCGTATCCACAGATTGAAGTGAGTCCTCTTTGTCAGTGGCTGAAGGTATGTTCTAAACACTCCAGCAGAGTGTCACTGCCGTGCTCGGTGCGATACAAGCGAAAAATAGTGAGTCGAAGAAACATGACGCGGACAAAAGTCGTAACATTTACTGGCTGAGTTTAATGACAGGAAATGTTTATGAGATTCCGATGGCATTCGTAATTGGACTTGCGAATCTTTATTTTAAAAATGTATCCTCAATAGCAAGCATACTGCCAGTTGTTTATGGCAGTTTTGTAACCAAGTGTGATCTGGTATGAATAAAACTCCGTTAATTATATATAAATAGTCGCTAGGATCTATTACTTGCCTGCAGCTCGTGGTCGTGCGGTAGCGTTCTCGCTTCCCACGCCCGGGTTCCCGGGTTCGATTCTCGGCGGGGTCACGGATTTTCTCTGTCTCGTGATGACTGGGTGTTGTGTGATGTCCTTAGATTAGTTAGGTTCAAGTAGTTCTAATTTCTAGGGGACCGATGACCATAGATGTTAAGACCCATAGTGCTCAGAGCCATTTGAACTATTACTTCTTTTCACAGTGGATATCTATGTGTCTTATTTGGTTCATGATATTTAGGCATGGGTTCAAATACCAGTGGGTTCATGAGTTATTTGTTTATTTATTTATTGCTTATTTAACCTAATCAGATCAGGGCCTTAACGCCTTTTCTTACATCTGACAACGACCAGTAAATACCAAAGATATTAAAAAACATCCCCAATAATAATAATAACAATTACAGCAACTTAAAACTTCTAACAACAATAATAAAAATATTAAAGGGCATTTAGAATGATATAGATTAGCTTAGCACATTTGAAGTCATATTTAGTAATATCAGAAGCGGAATGAATAAAGGAGGAGGTTAAAATGGAAATGACATTGGCAGTAGCTGTTAGGAAACAACAGAATATAAGTATAGAACTCTGCTGACAAGGGAAAGCGAAAAGTTGTGGAGGAGGGAGGATTAAAGAGAGTGAGCTGCGCAGAATGTGGGAGAGATGGGTATGGTAATAGAAGGTAGACCATTAGCTGTGTTTATGCGTTTGCAAGGAATTTTATTTCTCTGATATTTTGAAAAAGATTTTTCCAAAGTCGGGCTCGTGATACAGAAACTGATTTTGAGATTATTGTAGTGTTATGTGATGGTACAGAAAGAATTTTACTTTGTTGAGTACGAATAGTTCTGCTGTACTATTCAAATAGTAGTGTAAGAGCTGAAGACAAATAAGAGGGAGTACAGTAATTGAAAATACAATGGAATAAACATAGAAAATGATAATCTCTACGCTTATCGGCTGTGACCGAGCGGTTCTAGGCGCTTCAGTCTAGAACCGCGCTGCTGCTACGGTCTCAGGTTCGTATCCTGCCTGGGCATGGATGTGTTTGATGTCCTTAGGTTAGTTAGGTTTAAGTAATTTGAAATCTAGGGGAATGATGACCTCAGATGTTAAGTCCCATAGTGCTTAGAGCCATTTGAACCATTTTTCCCGCGTCCGGCCATCCCGATTTAGGTTTTCAGTGATTGCCCAAAATCGCTCCAGACAAATGCCGGCATGGTTCCTTTGAAATGGCACGGCCGACTTCCTCCCCGTCCTTTCCTAATCCGATGAGACCGATTACAGACGTATTGTAGACAAGGATTTATCACCTGTTCGGAAGTCATAGGAGAATAGGATCACAGTAGTCAAGTATGCGGTGTATTAGTGTCTTTACCAGCTTCTGTTTAAGATCGAAAGGAAATAATTTTCTTATACTTCTGTAATGAATTAAGGGACGCTGACAGCATCTTACAGCCTGCTGTTGTGTGTTCCGTCCTCTCTGAGTGATGGTCTAAACTTAACCTAAAGTTATTCGCAAAAAAAGAAAAGTTTGTTCAAAATGTGTGTGAAATCTTATGGGACGTAACTGCTAAGGTCATCAGTCCCTAAGCTTACACACTACTTAACCTAAACTATTCTAAGGACGAAAGCACACGCCTATGCCCGAGGGAGGACTCGAAACTCCGCCGGGACCAGACGCACAGAGGAAAAGTGTCTTTGTGCCTTTTAGAATTAATGATGAAAGAGATTCTCTGAACTGAGGAGTAATACATCGTTTATGAGCGACTTGGGTTTTAGATGGTTGAAGTTTCTAACCTATGCTCTACATCTACTCTGATAGGGCAAGTAAATTGGCGTGTACACTGAACGACTCTGGATAGGTTTGTTGAATTTGCACTTAGATATAACTGAAAGTCGTCAGCATATAGCTGATATTTGCAGTGGGAGAGTGGTTGCCCACGCCCGGGTTCCCGGGTTCGATTCCCGGCGGGGTCAGGGATTTTCTCTGCCTCGTGATGACTGGGTGTTGTGTGCTGTCCTTAGGTTAGTTAGGTTTAAGTAGTTCTAAGCTCTAGGGGACTGATGACCATTGATGTTAAGTCCCATAGTGCTCAGAGCCATGTGAGTGTGTGAGAGAGAGCGGTTGACACATTATTAACATGTAATGAGAAACGTAATGGGCCCAGTACTGATCCTTGCGAGATCCTGACACTACATCCGCTATTATGATCTTGTTGTTCCAGTCATTACACAGTGTTGGCGAAATGTGAGGTAAGAGTGAAATCCCTGATCAGCACTTTCAGAAAAATTTTCACTTGCGAGCTTAGCAAGTAGAATGTCTATATCGACAGTGTCGAATATTTTACTGCCGGCCGGGGTAGGCGAGCGGTTCTAGGCGTTACAGTCTGGAACCGCGTGACCGCTACGGTTGCAGGTCCGGATTCTGACTCGGGCGTGGGTGTGTGTTATGTCCTTAGGTTAGTTAGGTTTAAGTAGTTCAAAGTTCTAGGGGACTTATGACCTCAGAAGTTAAGTCCCATAGTGCTCACAGCCATTTGAACCATTTTTTTTTAATGTTTTACTGACATCCAAACACCCATAATAGTCACCTGTTGTTTGACCACAGCTTGTATCAGTTCATCATTCACTTTCATAAGACCAGCAGTAGTGCTGCGATTTTGCCAGCAACCGTTCTGCTATTCAAGTAAACGGTTATCTGCTTTTACATAATTAGTAACCTGCTAGTGACTATGTGTTCTAAAGCCTTGAGTAATGCTGGTAGACTGTAAATGGGCCTATAGTCGGAAGGCTGTTAGGCAGATACCTTTTTGGGTAATGGTTTCATGAGCTCCTATTTCCACGCTGTTGCGAAGATGCTGGATTTTCGGAAAAAATTAAAGTTTTCGTTTGGACAGTAGAGGATCTGTGGGGAAACTGACTTGATCATATGCATTGTTACATTGTCGTGACCTGCAGCTGACGTACGAATTTGCGCAGTCTGTATCCTGACCGTGTGAGGGCTTAAAGGGTGCAGAAAAGTTTTCCGTTTGTACCAGTCACTGATACTTCAAGGCAGTCGAGCGTTTGAGCCCTCGTGCATTAGTCAAGCAAGGATATCAGCGAGGCGAAATCCTCGTTTAGATCCTCAATAGGAATTAGAGTTTCAGATGCAATTTTGGGTTTGTCTGTCCCAAGACCTCGTAGATGTTTCCTCAGGACACTGGGTCTGTGAAAGTCCTCTCTTAGTGAGTGGGAAAACCTGAACTTTGCATTCTTCACAGACTGACTAACTCGATCTCGTAATTGCTTGTAGGTGAGACGAATCTCAGAGGACGGGTGCCACTTCTACGTCTTGTGTGCTGCATCTCTGACACGTATAAGGTGCCTGAGGTGGTCTGTAGGTCATGGTGCACGCTTTCTCTTTATTCTTACTGTTAATTACTTTGGTTGGTGTGTAGTTATATAATAAAACAGTTACTGTGTTCTTAACTTGTATGATAATAAAACTAAAGTACTAGTATAGAGTAACGATTTGACTGAACACAGTATGTAAGAATCTAGTACAGAGCAAGCAACGTTAGCTACTCAGCCTATAAGTAGGCTGTAGTGTTGGCAGAAGAGCCAACACTGTGTTGCTAGAGGAGGCCGAAATGCACGCGTTTAATTACACGCTGACTGGCGTGAGGTCTGGAACAGTTAAGGGAATTAATAGTAGCAAATAAAGTACGTAGTTGATATAATACTTAACTTTAATCCACAATTGGTGTACATCGCTCTTGACGGTACATTAATTACACTGAATATAAACTGGTAATGGCGTCTTGCTAGGTCGTAGCAAATGACGTAGCTGAAGGCTAAGCTAACTATCGTCTCGGCAAATGAGAGCGTATTGGTCAGTGTAGCTTCGCTAGCAAAGTCGGCTGTACAACTGGGGCGAGTGCCAGGACGTCTCTCTAGTCCTGCCGTGTGGTGGCGCTCGGTCTGCAATCACTGACAGTGGAGACACGCGGGTCCGACGTATACTAACGGACCGCGGCCGATTTAAAGGCTACCACCTAGCAAGTGTGGTGTCTGGCGGTGACACCACATAGGCTATAATTCGAAGTCTTATGATGTGCATTTTTCTATTAGAATAACATCTGTAATGTAAGGATTTAGGCATCCTAGTTACTGAGATTGAGACTGACTGCGTTTTGTGTTTACTGTTGTGTATGACCATGGAGGGACGCATGGAGCATGAATGGGTGACTGCTGGATAAGTGCTTGTGGCAGTAATAAAAAACTTAATAAACAGTCAACATGCCTGGCCCACAACACCGACAACCAAAAGCTAAAGACAGCGAGGGATCCCAACAGAGAGAAGGTAAAAGGAAACAGGGTTGTCGAAGGAGGTATTCTATATTCAAATGAAAGAACAATTTAGATGATCCAATCGATCAAAGTAGAATGAAAATTCCAAACCTCAGTTTCAGAATATAAAAGCACAGTGCAAAGAAATGATGCTCTGAGGTTAATCAGTGTTTTCATCTAATCGTTCCTCTTACGAGCCACCAATATCCAAATCTTGTCTCGAATCGAGAACGCAATTCTAGAAGTCTCGGTTTGAAACCTGATACCGGGAGCAGGGACTGTGTGAGAGAACACCTATTAGATCAGTTAATTGAAAGAATTGAAGTGACAAGTAAGCATACTACGAGGATGAGCCGGAGAAATCGCCAGAATGCTATTAGATGCATGGCTTTTTTTTATGGGAGGGGGAAAGTGGTCATCAGTCCTCTCATGTGATGCAGTTTGCCTCAAATTCCTCTCCTGCCCCATCTTGTTCGTCTCGGAGAAGCATTTACACCCGAAGTCCTCACTTATTTTTTGGATATCTTCTAGTCTGCGTACTCCACTACAGTTTTACTCTCTACAGCTTCTTCCAGTATCATGAAAGTAACCCCTGATTTCTTAATACATGTCCTGCCATCGTGTGCCTTCTTCTGGTCAGTGTTTTCCACACATTTCTTTCATTGCCGATTTTGCAGAGAACCTCCTCACTTCTTATTTTATTAGTCCATCTACTGTTCAACATCCGTCTATAGCACCACATCCCAAAGGCTTCTAGTTTCTTCTTTTCTGGTTTTACCTCTTTACTTCCTGATCTTCTAGGCCATATATGGTCAGCCTTTTTCGGCTTGATATCTCCTATATGCTATTTAGTCCATTTAGATATCTCCTGAGTTTAAAATTCATAAAGGTTTGAACACAAAACAACACAATTGCCAAAATTAACAATTTTAATTATACAAAATACATAAAAAAGTAATTTTGTCACCGTCAAAGGCTGTAGGTCAGCTACTCAGTTTTCAAGGTATTAAACACGTAAAAAGAAAACAACAAAATATACACCATCATAACTGTTGAAAACAATTTAGTGAGGTAATTGGCTAAGCAAATCATTGCCAAGTTTATTATAACAATAGTTTGTCAGAGGGAACATTACACTGTCTGAAAGATGAGGATTGGTCAGTTTTTTTCTACACCTACTCATTTCACTACGTTTATCGTTGGATATGCTCTCTCACGTAGATAAGCTGCTCTAGAAAACGATGAAACATGCGATAATACTCTTACAGTGTTAGAGTAGACCTCCGCGTTCACTAATTTCCGAAAGGTATCTTCATTTGAATCTGAGTTTCAGGAAACGTAATTTTGAAATAGAATGATTTCCTTTTCTTCAATCTCACTACAAGAGGAAAGAGGACTCATTTTGCTTGAAATAACTTCCACACCCACTTTTTGGAAAAGATGAGCTACGAAAGCTAGAAAAGGTTCCATTGTCTTCAATACCGAAAATCGGTTTTCAGACGCTGTCTTCAGTGCTGTCAGGTTGGCCATACACTTATTTGTAGATCCTTGAACTGAGAGTTCTCACTTTATTTGAGATAAATGCTTCACTTTTAATTGCCGTAACTGTGCTTCCAAAGGTCAAGTCCCGCAGCAAACCCTGATGGCTCCCCACGCTCACCGCAGTCGCCGCTCACAACGTGCCAAGTTCCACTGATAACCGCACAATGCAGGAGGAAAGTCTGTTGCTCAGTGCGGGCGTTAAAGGCGGTGAAATGCAGATGGAGACGAAAGAGGTGGAGACAGTGTTATCCGACTTACCGCGTAAAGATACCGTACGAAACAATTATTGTTAACAAACTGCCATTTTACAAAGACAGCTCATTTAAAGAGATTTCGGACAAACGTTCTGGAAAGTCAATCCGCTAAGCCATGACGATCGAAGCCCTTGACAACAATCATCGGGTTGAGCACCCCTGCTCTAGACGTACATTTTCAGAAATTTCTTCCTGATATTAAGGCCAATAATTTTTGATACTGGTTGAATTTTTTGTCCAGGAGCACCCTCTTTGAAAGTGGGTTAGGAGTATCCAAATCATTTATTAATTGCACAGCAGGAGTAGGAATCTACATTGTGATGGGAAAAGGAGCATAATTTCCGACTACGGCCACGCCACATTTTTCGCACAAAACAACCCCTTCTACACTAGGGCAAAGAAAACTGTCTGTGAAAGAATTTCTACATTACCCACATGATTTTCAAGAAAGAATGCAGTTTTGTTATGCCTAGGAGTTGCATTCGATAGCTTACGTTCAAAAGAGCTAGAACTGCTTTTAACTGGGCGAGCCGCACTCGCTATGTTTCAAGCGGTACTGAAACTAGCACCCTCGGTTGACGCTAGCGATAGCGTGGGGTTCCAGCCAACTTGCATTCCGAACGAAAGGCACTTAGATAAGGACACATTGGAAGGCTGAAAGCCGCGAACTGGCCGTAACGCGTAACGCGCCGTCGGTTTTTACGGAGGGGCCGCAAACAAAGTGATGGAGGCTGTTTATGCGCATAGGAGAGCAGGCGGCGGAGCTATGCGGGCGTTGCAATGCGGGCATTGCTGTTCCGAATGCGGGCCGCGTCAGCTCTGCGCTGTTTAATCGGCCGGTCCGTTGACCACTGGCCGGTGGCCGGCCATACAGCGTTTCGCTTCCGCGCCTCTCACATCCTGCGTGACCCCTCACAGGTGCAGCGGTAACGCTGCACGCCCAGCTCTCCCCGCACATGGTACACAGCGAGACGGTACCCTAGCTACAGGCTTAACCAACTATGTGCGTTGATGCTCCAGGGTATTTTGAAATACAGGTTACCCAAACGTTTAGGGCAAAAGTTACACAGATTCCACACGATGCTAATTTGAGTACTTTGACATAAGAAGCTAGTGGATGGAAATCAGTGTTCAGTTTTTACAGGTTAATTCTTAAAGTAAGAACAGAAAATAGTTACTGTTAATATAGCTGTCTATAAAGAAGAACTAGCGTGGTTTCGAATCAACACGTTCATTCTCAGAAAGGTGTTCACATTAAAAATTACATTACGTAGTACATGTGATGTTAACTGATCGTTGAGAGACATCATTGGAGTGGTGCCCATCAGCAAAAAGATAAAAGAAATTGAACTATTTTATTGTAAATAAATCTCAAAATGAAATATAATAACGTAATCAATTTTCTAAGACAAGAACTGAATTAATTTGGTGTTACTTACACCGCAACTCCAGCGTCTTTTTCTTGCACTGTTGGCTGCTTTGAAAGAGGTGCTGTTTGGTCGAATGCCAGGCAAGATTTAACCATTTCCTGAATATCGAAAGCCGGCCGAAGTGGCCGTGCGGTTAAAGGCGCTACAGTCTGGAACCGCAAGACCGCTACGGTCGCAGGTTCGAATCCTGCCTCGGGCATGGATGTTTGCGATGTCCTTAGGTTAGTTAGGTTTAACTAGTTCTAAGTTCTAGGGGACTAATGACCTCAGCAGTTGAGCCCCATAGTACTCAGAGACATTTGAACCATTTCTGAACATCGAAAACACATACATACACTGTCACACAACTGAGTATTTCAGTATTTGTATACTAAGATGGTGATTTTCGAAGTCTATATTTGCCAGACAGGTTACTATATATATCGTGACAGAAAATTCTCTCGGCATATATTTCATAGTAAAGCAATAGACATTGTATGAAAATTAATGCCACCTAATATGAACAAACAAGAAAGCCAGTTCATTACAAAAATATTCTGGAATTAGATGGTGTGGCAAATTTAGTGAAAGACGAAAACTGACAATCCTTTTTACACAAATTTTGTGGAGGAAGATATTATGGCAGCTTGCTAGCCATCTTCGTTGTGACAACAGAGTAATGACGACATGAAGAGAGAATTTTTTATTAACACTCTCACATTCTATGGAAAGTAAAATTAATTTAATTGTAGTATTAACTTACTAAAAATGGATTACATGATGTAGCAAGCTGTTATGTCTTGGGACATGGGTTATCAGAATTTTAAAGTTGTCCGTGTGAGTGGAGTTGTCTTATTAAATGATAGTTAAATCAACACCCTAAGCAGTCGACAGGCGTTGATATACATCAACGGAGACAGTTCGAAACGTGTGTCACGACCGGGACTCAAACCCGAGATCTCGTACTTACATGGCAGACTTTGTCTCATACGGATAGAGCGTCTGCCATGTAAGCAGGAGATCCCGGGTTCGAGTCCCGGTCGGGGCACACATCTTCAACTCTCCCCGTTGATGTATATCAACGACTGTCGACAGCTCAGGGTATTGATTCAATTATCATTTCATTCTAGAGAGCTGTTCTTTCGGACGTGTCCGAAAGAACAGATACCATCCTCATATTAGAATGAGATTTTCACTCTGCAGCGGAGTGTGCGCTGATATGAAACTTCCTGGCAGATTAAAACTGTGTGCCCGACCGAGACTCGAACTCGGGACCTTTGCCTTTCGCGGGCATGTGCTCTACCAACTGAGCTACCGAAGCACGACTCACGCCCGGTACTCACAGCTTTACTTCTGCCAGTACCTTGTCTCCTACCATCCAAACTTTACAGAAGCTCTCCTGCGAACCTTGCAGAACTAGCACTCCGCTGCAGAGTGAAAATCTCATTCTGGAAACATCCCCCAGGCTGTGGCTAAGCCATGTCTCCGCAATATTATTTCATTCAGGAGTGCTAGTTCTGCAAGGTTCGGAGGAGAGCTTCTGTAAAGTTTGGAAGGTAGGAGACGAGGTACTGGCAGAAGTAAAGCTGTGAGTACCGGGCGTGAGTCGCGCTTCGGTAGCTCAGTTGACAGTCTGCCTTCGGCAGTGACACAGTGCGGACCGTGATGCCTGCCGGCCGCGCTGTGGTGCGCGCGCCTGTTTGTTTACGCCGGAGCACCTTCGCGTGTGCGGTGTTGTGAGTCTAGAACGAGATGGCACACTTGTACAGAAAAACGACTTTGAAGTTCAGTTTTGCGAAATACTATACACGACCAAAGGCACTCGAGATTGAACGTTTCTTCAGAGGAGAGGTAAAAA
This sequence comes from Schistocerca piceifrons, assembly GCF_021461385.2. Lineage (NCBI taxonomy): Eukaryota > Metazoa > Arthropoda > Insecta > Orthoptera > Acrididae > Schistocerca > Schistocerca piceifrons. The sequence goes on from NC_060149.1 coordinate 561,837,552, forward strand.
TCGATCCACAGGAAATCGTGGGAATCAATTTATCGCTCGTTTCAAGCGTCGTCTATGTCAAGCTTGTTGACGAGGCTGCTTGCGAAAGACTTCTACAACGATCACCGAACGGGTATCGTTTCTGTCATGCCGACGGGAATGTTGGTGCGGTTACAGTCGATCACGCGGGAATGGGGATCCGCACTATATGAGCCTTCGAATTTCCGTTTGAGGTCCCGTCTGAACTTGTTACCGACGCCTTTCGACCATACGGTACAGTTCTATCCCAAGTGGCCGAAAAATGGACGAGTTTTACCACGTACCCCGTTTTAAATGGGGTGAGACAAATACGGATAGAGCTGCGCAAGCACCTCCCCTCTTATTTGTACATAGGAGGTTTTCGAGCGATTATAATCTACGATGGGCAACCTCGCACTTGCTCGAGGTGCGGGAAAGAAGGTCACGTCCGCTCGGAATGCCTCCAGCGACGTTTAGTGCAAACTCCACGGGATGACGTTCAGGCGCCACAACCGACGACTGTCTTACCGTTGACCTTTGTGGAAGCCCTGAGAGGCGACGTGAGGGAGACTTCCGATGGGCACCAGCAGCTGCCCCCTATAGAGAACATGGACACCAACGGACTGGAACTCCGACCACCGGTTCCACCACAGCAGACACAGGACACCACACAAGAGATGCAGCTGACGACCACTCCAGGCTCATCCGTGCTAGCTGAGAGTGCTTCCATCGAGAGCGTGATAGGCGAGGCCCAAGACGGAGGACGCGCAACCCCAACAGCCGATGCGGAAGCAAGGCAACGGAAACAGCGTTCGCCGAAGAGAAGAAAGAAGCGTCGCCTGACTTCTGCTGACGATAGCCATAGTCCCGAGGGAACAGTGGACGACAACGACAGTATCGACCTGAGACCAGTGGATTCAACAGATACCGAGATGACGATGGAGGAACTACACAGCGACGATAACTTGAACTCTCCTTCTGGTGACCGGAAGGCGGAAGTGGAGATGACAACTGTCCAACATCAGAGCGATGACAACGTTACCTCCCATCCTTCGACCAGTTCCGGAAATATGCTGGGGGACTGGGCTCAAGAAATGGACCAACAGGAACAGGATGAAAATACGAACGCGACGATTGAGGACAGTCCTGGCCAGAGGCCGGGAGGCGTCGGGAAATGTTGACCAACTTACAAGGGAACCTCCCCATCGCACCCCCCTCAGATTTAGTTATAAGTTGGCACAGTGGATAGGCCTTGATAAACTGAACACAGATCAATTGAGAAAACAGGAAGAAGTTGTGTGGAACTGTGAAAAAATAAGCAAAATATACAAACTGAGTAGTCCACGGGTCGTATAGGCAACATCATGGTCGCAGTGAGCTTAGGAGCGTCGTGGTCCCGTGGTAGCGTGAGCAGCTGCTGAACGAGAGGTCCGTGGTTCAATCCTTCCCTTGCGTGAGAATTTCATTTTCTTTATTTCCGCATAGTTATTATCTGTCCGTTCATTCATTGACGTCTTTGTTCACTGTAATAAATGTAGTGTCTGTTTTGCGACCGCATCGCAAAACCGTGCGATTACTAGACGAAAGGACGTGCCTTTCCAATGGGAACCGAAAACATTTGATGGCAAGGTAATAGGTCAACCGATTCCTCCACAGGAAAACGTATCTGATATATTCTATACGACACTGGTGACGGCGAAATGTTGTCGACCCACCTAACTTGTACACTTGGCGAAGGGGTCAAAAGATTCTTCTACCTTGCCCGACTTAGGTTTTCTTGTGGATATGATAATCACTCCCAAAAAAGTGATGAAAACATAAGAGTTTTTCACATAAACTGAAAATAAAAAATTAAACTTTTCAGTCGATTGAAGATTTGAACCAAGGACCTTGCGTTCCGCAGCTGCTCACGTTACCACGACACCACGTCGCTCCTGCGTTCCCAGTGTCCTTGACGTTGCCTATCTTGCCATGAACTACTCAGTTTGTATATTTTGCTAATTTTTTCACAGTTCCACACAACTTCTTCCTGTTTTCTCGATTGATCTGTTTTCAGTCTTTCGAGACCTATCCGCTGTGCCAACTTATAACTAAATCTGAGGGGGGTGCGATGGGGAGGTTCCCTTGTTAGTGTGTTGAGGAGCGCCGGGGGTGCAGATGGACGCTTAATGACACCGCCCTACAACTGATGAACACAAGCCAGGCGTACCGCATTGCCACGATAAACATTAATGGCATGCGGACACCGCTTAAAATTCAAATGCTGAAAGTTATGTTACGCGCTGCGGACGTGGATATTGTACTCCTACAAGAAGTGCGTTTCACATCGCCGCCAGAGTTCTACGGTTACGAAGCACATTATTCAGTGCACGATGAAAGTGGATTCGGTGTGGCGATTCTTACCAGGGAAGGAATAGGAGTGGAGGACGTCAGGTCTCTCCCTTCGGCACGTGGCATAGCGATCACTGTCGACGGCATTCGTTTCATTAATTTATACGCACCATCTGGCTCCACAAAACGAAGAGAAAGGGCGACTTTTTACACCGAAGAGATAGCACCGTTGTTCGCTGGACGCTTTGATAACTATATAGTGGGCAGCGACTTTAATTGTGTCGTCGACAAAAAGGACCAAGTACCTCATTATGTGCCATGCATGGAACTGCGTGCGTTGATTACCGAAATGGCGCTTCTGGATACCTGGGAACTGCAGCATGGTGACAGACCGGGTTATACGTTTGTCAAGGGACACTCGGCGAGTAGACTTGATAGAGTGTACGTGACACGAGCTCTACGGACGACGATACTGGATGCCGAAATCTGGCCAGTGGCTTTTACGGATCATATGGCGTACGTCTGTACGATTTCACTAACGCGTCAGAAGATATGGCGGAGAGAAGGTCACTGGAAAATGAATTGTGCACTTTTACGTGACACTGAATGTCACCGGTCGATAGAGGCGGCCTGGGAGACCTGCATTCGCCGCCAACGAGCATACACCTCGGTTCTCCAGTGGTGGATTAAATGCGCAAAACCAACGCTACGGAGAACGTTGATACGATACGGGCAGGACAAATCGCAGGGGAACCGCACAACGGCTGATTTTTATTTTACAGACCTGAGGGAGCTGATGACCCAACAACCGTCGCCGGAAAGGCACACGGCCATGCGCAGGATAAAAGCCAAGTTATTACAGCTGACGAGACTAAGAATGGAAGGTATAATGGTCCGGGCGAGATTGGCGGACACAGTTGCTGCCGAAACCCCCTCCATGCACCACGTGGTACGTGAACGCCAACGACGACGCAGGACATTGATCAGGGAACTTATCTCTGAAACTGGCCAGCAAGTTGTGCACCAGCGTGATATTGCGCATGCGTTTACCGACTATTTCCGCCAGTTATATGAACCTGTACATGTGAACCACGAGACACTACATGATGTCATTTCGGAAATGCCAGATAGAGGACCACCACTGGATGCAGAGACTTTCATCACAGCGATAACAGAGGACGAGCTGACAGACGCAATTGCCAGGGGGGCTCCGAACAAGTCCCCAGGACAGGACGGCTTCCCAATTGAATTTTACCGCGCCTTTGCTTACCTCATGGGACGGACCTGGATTCAGATGTACAACTAACTCCTGTTACCGCAGACTGAGATACCTGCCGAATTCACGGAGGGTATCATAATCCCAATACCCAAACCACGCGGTGGCAGTAATCCAGGAGATTATAGACCACTCACTCTCTTGAACTGCGACTATAAGATTTTCGCGCGCATCCTTGGGGCTCGCCTGCGGTCTTCACTTTCTGATAGACTCCTCATAGATCAAACTTGCCTCGGCGGTAAGAGCAACGCACATACGGCGCTCAGTGACTACCGAGATGTCATCGCATTAGCAGCGGCATGCCGAGTGCGTGGGGCACTCGTCGCTATTGACTTCGATCATGCGTTCGACAGAGTGGATCATACCTTTTTGCATGCGGTGATGGGCAGATTGGGAATCCCACAGGCCTTCATCCTAGTGATCATGCGACTGTTACACGGCGTACGATCAAAGGTCTCGGTGAATGGGCGGGGCACTGACTACATTGTTATTTCAAGGTCAGTTCGTCAAGGTTGCCCCCTTTCGATATTTTTGTATGCAATGGCTTTGGAACCCTGTCTACATGGTCTCCGAAGACTGTTGGAGGGAGTGCCGTTGCCACAACTGACCTTTCATTGCCGCGCTTATGCTGACGTTGTGATGCTGGTGGCACGGACAGGCGAAGAAGTACGTACGGCGTTGGCATGGATACAGCGATACGGGATGGCGGCAGGAGGCGTGCTTAATCTACAAAAATCACGCTGCATGAATGTCGGTCGAGGATTACAACCGGGGGAGGAAGGCCCGCTCATCTTAGTTAAGACCATAAAATGCCTAGGTATTACGTTCCACACGGATGTGCAGCGGACAGCAGCGGATAACTACCGACGCATATTGAAGCTGATGCGGACAATGGTGCTGTTACAGAAATTAAGTGCGTTGGATATGATTCAGAGGGTGACCTATGTTAACGTATACCTAGCACCGAGACTCACTCACGTGGCGCATGTCCCGTCTTTAACGCGCACAATGGCATCACGGATACAAGCAACTTTCGGAACCTACGTGAGTGTGGGACACTTGTTTAAGATCCGATACACAACGCTTACGCTACCACCTGGAGAGGGTGGACTTGGTCTAGTGAACGTATATTAAAAGGCACGGGCGTTATTCGTCAGTACCATTTTCCGACAGTGGCGCGGTCAATTTCGCAATATCTCGGGTGCGTTGGTCGATGTACTAGCGCCCACTTCAATGCTGCCCCCAGTCGATGTGGGCCATATTTCACCGAAGCTGTCTCATTTCAAGCCTTTTTTTTTTTTTTTGGAGCTTAGCTATGTCACAGATTCCTTCCCAACAACACGACTACCGACGACGCGAGACGTATACCAGCTCTTACTGCGGCGGTGCCCCAGGAATACCCTGGAAAAGAAGTACCCAGACAAGAACTGGCGACAGATATGGCGCGTTATACGGAACGTTTACCTCCCAACGTCGGTACGCTCAACATGGTATGTGGTTATAAATAGGAAGTTCGCAACGAATCAACGGCGGCACGCGATTCATTGGCAGACACTCCACTATGTTTAGGCTGCGCAACAGTGGACACTGATGAACATCGTTTAGCATGTAGTGGGACGGCTCCAATGTGGCACTTGGCACAACAGATATTGGCGTTCCTGTTACGCTCCGCCCCTCACGCAATTTCATCAGACACACTTTTTTTCCCCCAAGAATCTTCTTTCCCGGTCCAAAAAACCAGTGCAGTGACATGGGTGCGGGGAATGGTGGTGGGCTACGTGTAGAACGAATCGGAAAAGGACAAAATTGATTTTTGGCATTTTCTCCTGGTTGGACACACGTAGCTGCAACAGCATAAGAAATATAGGCAAGACTTCGGTAATTACTTGCGACTTACATTTTCCGACCCGCCGGCCAGATGGGGGGTGACGGGTGAGAGATGAGATAGATGAAGAAGCCGAGATAGACATCGATCACACTTACGGACCCTTAGTTCATTTCGAGAAGACGACCCAGTCTTACACCAACGTCTGGAGAACGAGTCGATAGATGGCTCTCTTGCTCTATCGAACGTCGGGTAGTGAGCAGGTGTCGCCCCCGACACGAATTTCATTTCTTTGCTACAGGAGCATGTTTCTTTTGTATTTGTACTATCCGCAAAGTCTTCATGTCTTTCTTTTGGGCATTTTCAGTTTTATTTATTTCCTTAATTAATTAATTTTCTAATTAGCCGCTATTTGTCAACGTATGGACTTTGTAGTAACTATTTATGCGATAGTACAACAACAATAGCAAAGGTGGTAAGGCTGACATTGGATACAAAACAAAAAAAAAAAAAAAAAAGGTTCTAGAGCACTTGCCGGCGAAAGGCAAAGGTCCCGCGTTCGAGTTTCGGTCGGGCACACAGTTTTAATCTGCCAGGACGTTTCATATCAGCGTACACTCCGCTGCAGAGTGAAAATCTCATTCTGGAAACATCCCCCAGGCTGTGGCTAAGCCATGTCTCCGCAATATCCTTTCTTTCAGGAGTGCTAGTTCTGCAAAGTTCGCAGGAGAGCTTCTGTAAAGTTTGGAAGGTAGGAGACGAGGTACTGGCAGAAATAGACCTGTGAGTACAGGGCGTGAGTCGTGCTTCGGTAGCTCAATTGGTAGAGCACTTGCCCGCAAAAGGCAAAGGTCCCGAGTTCGAGTCTCAGTCGGACACACAATTTTAATCTGCCAGGAAGTTTTATATCAGCGCACACTCCGCTGCAGAGTGAAAATCTCATTCTGGAATCATCCCCCAGGCTGTGGTTAAGCCATGTGTCCACAAGCCGGCCGAAGTGACCGTGCGGTTAAAGGCGCTGCAGTCTGGACCGCAAGACCGCTACGGTCGCAGGTTCGAATCCTGCCTCTGGCATGGATGTTTGTGATGTCCTTAGGTTAGTTAGGTTTAACTAGTTCTAAGTTCTAGGGGACTAATGACCTCAGCAGTTGAGTCCCATAGTGCTCAGAGCCATTTTTTTGTGTCCGCAATATTCTTTCTTTCAGGAGTGCTAGTTCTGCAAGGTTCGCAGGAGAGCTTCTGTAATGTTTGGAAGGTTGGAGACGAGGTACTGGCAGAGGTAAAGCTGTGAGTACTGGGCGTGAGTCGTGCTTCGGTAGCTCAGCTCGTAGAGCACTTTCCCGCGAAAGGCAAAGGTCCCGAGTTCGAGTGTCGGTCGGGCACACAGTTTTAATCTGCCAGGAAGTTTCATATCAGCGCACACTCCGCTGCTGAGTGAAAATCTAACTTGGGAAACATCCCCCAGGCTGTGGCTAAGCCATGTCTCCGCAATATCCTTTATTTCAGGAGTGATAGTTCTGCAAGGTCCGCAGGAGAGCTTCTGTAAAGTTTGGAAGGTAGGAGACGAGGTACTGGCAGAAGTAAAGCTGTGAGGACCGGTCGTGAGTCGTGCTTCGGTAGCTCTATTGGTAGAGCACTTGCCCGCGAAAAGGCAAAGGTCCCGAGCTGGAGTCTCGGTCGGGCACATAGTTTTAATCTGCCAGGAAGTTTCATATCAGCGCACACTCCGCTGCAGAGTGAAATTCTCATTCTGGAAACATCCCCCAGGCAGTGGCTAAGCCATGTCTCCGCAATATCCCTTCTTTCAGGAGTGCTAGTTCTGCAAGGTTCGCAGGAGAGCTTCTGTGATGTTTGGAAGGTAGGAGACGAGGTACTGGCAGAAGTAAAGCTGTGAGTACCGGTCGTGAGTCGTGCTTCGGTAGCTCTATTGGTAGAGCACTTGCCCGCGAAAAGGCAAAGGTCCCGAGCTGGAGTCTCGGTCGGGCACATAGTTTTAATCTGCCAGGAAGTTTCATATCAGCGCACACTCCGCTGCAGAGTGAAATTCTCATTCTGGAAACATCCCCCAGGCAGTGGCTAAGCCATGTCTCCGCAATATCCCTTCTTTCAGGAGTGCTAGTTCTGCAAGGTTCGCAGGAGAGCTTCTGTGATGTTTGGAAGGTAGGAGACGAGGTACTGGCAGAAGTAAAGCTGTGAGTACCTGGCGTGAGTCGTGCTTCGGTAGCTCAGTTCTTAGAGCACTTGCCCGCGAACGGCAAAGGTCCCGAGTTCGAGTCTCGGTCGGGCACACAGTTTTAATCTGCCAGGAGGTTTTATCCTCATATTAGTCTTATTAGTTCCAAGCCAGAATCAAAGCAGCAATTACTAGCTGTAACTCTCTTCTGACAAAATGCAAAGCGCGTGATTGCATTTCTACGTAACCAGATTGATCACAGCTCTGATAACAACCTAAATTAGATAAGTAAAATTGTCCCATATGGACCGCTGAAAATTTTAGTAACAGCTCTTGATAAAAAAATGAATAACAAACTCCTAGTGCTTGTCAGTACTAATTTGCTAAGCGAGGCGGTGCAGTGGTTGGGATACGGGACTTGTATTTGGGAGGATGACACTTCAAATCACGGTCCACCCAGCCAGATTTAGGCTTTGTGAGATTTCCCTAAATCGCTCTGGGAAGATGCGAGGATAGTTCCTCTGAAAACGACATGGCTGATTTCCCCGTACTTTCATAGTTCGAACTTGTGCTCCTTCTCTGGCTACTGCGCTGTCAATGAGGCTTTAAACTCTTATCTTGCTTCCTTCATTCCTTCAGTAGCCATTAAAAGTTTGAAACTTCGATACAGAACACATATGAAGTGTCTGAGAACGTTAAGACTTTCACATTTTATTGACAGCCAGGTTTGCATTACTTTACACAGTGAACATCAACAGCAACATTCATGTAGAAGAATCTATAAGTAGAAAGAGAAATAATATAATCACACATAAAACATTATTTCTTTAACTTCTTCCATTTATTGTGGAATTAGCTAATTATAATTACAATATTATTAATAACAATAATAACAATGATAATAAACTCTATATGGCAGAAATCTGAGAACCCATTGGACTATTAGGACTGGTGCTGTCACACAATTGCTTCAGTTTTAAGAATAAAAAACCCCAGCAAAGTCGTCTTCGCAATGTGCAGCTGCCTAGTTGTGATTATAGACGATACTTACACGAACATTTAGATTAAAAATTTTTCTAAGCTGACAGTCACATTAATAGAAAATCTTATACCATGGAGAAGGTATATGGGTGATGTTAATTATTTTTGTTTACACAAACTAAAATTTGGTACATTTTGAACAAAATGAGCAGCATACACAAAATCATAAAATTCTTCTTACGGCATGAGAACAAAAACATTATCAGGGTCTTGGATTTAAAGACCTCTACAAAACTACGTTAACATTATTTTGTTACTCCCCAGAAAGCAACGACTAATGAGGCCAACAGTAGCACATCGTGGTATTGAAAAGAGCGTAACATGACATATTTTAGGTCGACTAATGTAACATATTATTTCCTGTCCATAGCTATGTGCTAGTCCAGGTTACTATTGTAGCGGCCACCGCCAGTTGTCTTTTGCACGGAGAAGTGCGTTTTGTTCAGCCAGATATGACGGGCTGGTCTTTCCCAAATCCTTATGGATGGATTTTTCTTCTTTATGGCCAGCAGCATAATACAGGGTAATCAAAATGTCAGTATAATTTAGGAACCTTAATAAACCACGGAATAATATAGAAATACAGGTAAAAATTGACACACATGCTTGGAATAACATGAGGTTTTATTATAACAAAAAAAGATCTCTTGCGCGCGTCGTTTGCTGATGATCGTGTGCTCAGCCGCCACTTTCGTCATGCTTGGCCTTCCAGGTCCCCAGACCTCAGTCAGTGCGATTATTGGCTTTGGTGTTACCTGAAGTCGCAAGTGTATCATGATCGACCGACATCTCAAGGGATGCTGAAAGACAACATCCGGCGCCAATGCCTCACCATAACCCCGCCGGCCGGAGTGGCCGTGCGGTTCTAGGCACTACAGTCTGGAACCGAGCGACCGCTACGGTCGCAGGTTCGAATCCTGCCTTGGGCATGGATGTGTATAATGTCCTTAGGTTAGTTAGGTTTAATTAGTTCTAAGTTCTAGGCGGCTGATGACCTCAGAAGTTAAGTCGCATAGTGCTCAGAGCCATTTGAACCATTTTGAACCATAACCCCGGACATGCTTTACAGTGCTGTTTACAACATTATTACTCGACTACAGTTATTGTTGAGGAATGATGGTGGACATATTGAGCATTTCCTGTAAAGAACATCATCTTTGCTTTGTCTTACTTTGTTATGCTAATTATTGCTATTCTGATCAGATGAAGCGCCATCTGTCGGACATTTTTTGAACTTTTGTATTTTTTTGGTTCTAATAAAACCCCATGTCATTCCAAGCATGTGGGTCAATTTGTACCTCTCTATCTACATTATTCCGTGATGCACAATTACTAGAAAGATATGTTATTAGAAAAATGCACAAAAGCAGTTGCTTATAATAAACTAATCTTCATTAACCATAGATTGTTTCGACTTTCATAGCCTTTGTCAAGTACCTGCGAATACAATATTGGTGAGAACGTGCACAAACGTGAATGTCATTTATATTAAAGTGACTACATTGCACTCACATCCCTAGTGAAATGTTTCATATTTGTCACAGTTTTTATAAGATGGTAAACGACGTAAATATATTGAAACTAAAACGTTAATTAGGTGTGACAGTAGTTTGACAGTTTCACTCTTACGACGCTGTATGTTCACGAAGATTATGCAGATGAATAGCGAAGTTAATTTATTAACTAAAATTAGTTACGACTCTCTTTGGTTGTTGCATATGTTACTTCCTGTATATCCATTTTCGTGTTCTAAAAGCTCAATAACATTTTTGTTGTAGTACTTATGTCTAGATCCTGTGTGCTCGCTTAATATTTCTTGTGGGTATTTTCCATGCGTGTATGGATTTCCAGTTCTTCAAAAATGTTCACTGCAAAACATATTGGTATTCTGTGCAGATTCTGGAGTGTATTTTCGATCGTATCAGCAGTGTGATTTTGATTTTTCATCTGTAGAAAGAAACTCGACTGATTCTTTGCTCTCGCTCTAATGTGTTCCTTACAGCTGACGTTAAAATTTCTTTTTGTTTAGTCAATGTAAAAGCTATTAAAGCTGCCACATGTAATTTTATATATGCCTGAGTTACCATTTTTTGATATATTAGTGACGGCAGAACGTAATTTTATAGAAACTTTGTTATTGGTACGAAAGGCTAGTTGAATATTTGTGGCTTTAAAATATTCATTAATTTTGTTGCAGATTTTACCAGAGTATACTGCTGGGACGTATCTTATTTTCTGTGTAGATGATGTTTCTTGAGTTAAGTATATTTGGCTATGTATTATGTTCTGCACTTGAGTTTTACACTTGCCGTATAATTTGTTATTACGTTGGGATCAAAGTAATTTGTATTTGCTATATAACGAAGTTTGCAAAGTTCCTTTTGAATTGCTGGTTTCTCTAATGGTAGCTTATTTAATCCATTAATCACTGAATGGAAAAATGCTAGTATTTCTAGTATTTGAGTCACTGTATGACAGGAATTGGGACTGACAATGTTGTCAGAAGTGGTGTTCCTTCTATATGTATCATATGTGTGGTGGTTACTATTTTTGCCAATTGTGAGGTGTTGGTCGTCAATGGCGTTGTCTTTCTCAATTAGAATAGTGAAATTAATTTTAGGGTTTAGTTGTTTGAGTTTTCGGTGGATATTTTCGATGTATGCTTGGCTGTCATCTACCAATATGAGGGTATCATCTACAAACCTAAATAGTATACAATTTAGTTGAGAGTACGCCAATCTGACTTAATGAATTTCTCTTCCAAGGAGTGTAGGGAAATATCGGCTGGGTAAAAATTTTGTTGCTAAGTTTCAAATAATTTTGTGATAGTGCTATTTCCCAAACGTGGTGGTCGTTTGCATTTGTTGACATTCCAATTCAAAAACACTAACAGGTTATCGAGCAACTCATACGAGGCGACAGAAACTTCAACATTTCTCCTACGTTATTCGTAAATCAGGAACATCTCAATTTTTTCTTCCGTGGTTGCAACATTTCTCGTCCACTTGCGCATCTGTTCTCAAAAGGTAGGTACGTGTGCAGGCGATAAACATCGCACAAGTGTTGCAATGTTTGGAGCCGCTTTCTCTCCTACGTCTGCATGATGCATGATCTCCGTTCGCAGCGTACTGCCTCTTATGATATATCGTAGTTTGCTACACAACCACGGAGGCGTGTCTGAGAAATACAGCGTTGAGAACGGGGTTTACAAGTAAAAGTTAAGAAATACTGGTATATCTTACCCTCGCAGCATGGAGTTGGGGACCCATGTGTCATTAGATACTTAAAGGGCTATTGAATGGCTTGTCCTTAACTGCAATTATGTACCCATTTCTAATCCTCCGATTACAGAGCCATCTGTGGCGAAACGAAGAAAATTTCTAAGTTCCCGCCCTCCGTCCCGCACGGAATGGGGAAGTAGGTCGAGTGTGGTATTGTTCGATTACCGTCTCCGAGAAAAAGATATTGGAATTATAACTTTTTTGATCCAATGTGTAATTTTAGAGATATTTCAATGTCGTCAATTAAAGCGAACACCGTGTGTCTGATCTTTTTTCATTTTCGGTAAGAATGATATTACAATTTTTAATGACTTTCTTTGTTTTAGCTGCAAATTGTGTGATATATTTACATCCAAAGAGTGACATGACTTCACCTATACAGTCGTTTTTGTTAAGTATGGCCACGCAGTTCCCTTTACCAGCTTTTAATGCTATAGCATCACTGAACAGCAGTTTATGGTTTGTATTGTTCAGAGTTATATGTCCTGTTTTCGGCTGATATGTGTATGCATTTTGTCTGCATAATTCCTTGTCGATAATGTTAGTTACGTTAACTGTAATTGCATTCAGGTTTTTGCATGACAGATTCGCTACATCTATTGCAACTTTGAATGCGGCTATCAAGTGCTTTACAGAATTTTTCTGTAGTTTCGAGGCTATATTGGATTTCAGACCTTTTGTGAGGAGTTTTGCTTCGTTCTTTGTAAATTCTATAATTGTAAAATATTCTGAACGTGGGTAAAATTGATTATCAAATTCATATTCACATGTAGGTTGTCGTATGTGACTCTGAATGTGCAAAGAGTTTGTGAATTTCTTGTTATGGATACGTCGAAAATGTCTATTGTTTGTCATAAATATCTATGTACAAAATGTACAATGTAATCAAAACTTAGAGTTATTTCACTGTTAATTAACTTTAGCTGTACTACACAGAGTTCTAAATTCACCGAAGAAACATCGCATACAGTAATGAATCCAAATATACCAAAAGTACGAGCCTAACCAAAGACACATAAAACGATGGTTCCGGTTCGGTCTGTAATTAATCGCATAAATAGCCTAACATATCTGATAAATGAAGGGTACACGACGAAAAGTACACGTAATTTGGCAATAGATATAACAGACATACAAATATCACCCAATGGTAAATGTTTTTCAGTTGTCGCCAATCTATATACCGGTATACCAGTACAGGAAACTATCCAGATAAAAAAGTATAACCTCTTACAAGACAGGAAAATATCCATGACTGGAACACCTGAAATTGTAAATGTTTTAGAAATAGCATTAAAAGAAATTTTTTTTGAACTTAACAATAAAATTTATAGCGAAGCTGATGGAGTTGCCATGGGTAATAGTGTTGCAGGCACATTAGCCGATATTTTCCTATATTTTAGGGAAGAGAAATTCTTTATCTCAGAGTGGCCTACTGAGAACCAAATAGCGCGTGCGCCGTCGTGTGTGTGTGTGTTGTGTGTGTGTGTTTGGAGCTTACAGTTGCTCAACGGCGAGGTTATCAGCGCCCTTACACACATGAAAAGAAAAGAATGTGGAAAAAAATTATGAAAATGTGATCATAAACACTAATACAACGCGAAGGAATAAAACATGCTACGCAGGAAACTAAAACACAAGCAAAACGACTAAGGAGTTAAAAGGAAGGCACAGTAAAATGTCACTGACTGATCACTTACGTAAAATATGGGTGAGCCAGTCACCCTGTGAACATATTAAAATTATGCCCCATAAACCTAGGTAAAAACGGTGGACAATCCACAGAACTTTAAAACTTAGACCACATTTCTTTGATCATAACCTAAAATAGATTGCATATCCATCGGCAAATCAGCCACGGCTCGCTGGTCAGAAAATGAAACGTAGTCCAATAAAATGTGGCGTACAGTCATCTGTACCCCACAAGTGCCTTCATATTGGAGGGACCTCTCGCCGGAGCAAGAATCCTTGTGTCAGAGGGCTGTGGCCTGTGCGAAAACGAAGGAGGAGGACCTCGTCCCGTCGATGTAGCTGTAAACCACGGCCGAGTTGTCGGCTTCACTACACGGAGCATATTGTTGCTCACTTCCAGCCATTGGTCCTCCCACCAACGCAAGAATCTTGAGCTCAACAGCGAGGTCAAATCATGCAGGCGGATGGCACGCGGAAATACCTGAGGATCAAGACACGTCTCCTTGGCTGCTAGATCCGCTCTTTCGTTTCCCGCAATTCCCATGTGCCCAGTACCAAGCAGAAATATACCTCCGTCCGCAGTCATTGCAGTAGGAGGAGGGCATCCTGGATAGACTGGACTACTCTGTCTGCTGGGTGCAAACATTTCAGCTAGTGAAATGTGCTCCGAGGATCGGAATAGACAAGAAATTTGGCAGTAGAAGACGTCTTATCTACTTCAGTGCTTCCATGATTGCATATAATTCTGCATCAAAGATAGTAATTGCTGGGCGCAGTCGAACCTTGAGGACACTTCCGGGAAAACAACAGAGCAACCATCAGAGTACCCCTACTTCGACCCATCTGTAAAAACAGCTACTCAGTTGTGCTGCTCAGCTAAACTGTCAGAAAATATCCAATTAAAAACGGAAGAAGGAGTGCAACCTCTCCTGTAATGCACTAAATCTAAAATCACTCTGTGTTTCTCCAGTATCCAGGGCGGCAGACAACTAAAAACCTAGATCGGGGTTTGTACTTGCTCCACACCAAACGACGCCAGTACGCGCTATACGCGGATCCCAGTATCAGAATTCGGAATCTCTGTCTGACTATTATTTAGTCTAATTGAAATCTTCCCGTATCACCCGGCCTTCTCCCAGTATACCGCCTCCTCTTGTGATTCCTGAACAGAGTATTCCCTACTACTAGCTGAAATTTATTACAGAAAGCAATTAATTTTTCTCTTCTCTCATTTCTTGTCCCAAGCCCATATTCTCCTGTAACCTTTTCTTCTACTCCTTGCCCTGCAGCTGCATTCCAGTACCAATGACTATTAGATTTCCACCTCCCTTTCTGTACTGTATTACACTTTCAGTATCCTCATATACCTTATCTCTCCATATTCTGCTTGCGGACGTCGGTATGTATACCTGAACTATCTTTGTCGGTGTTAGTTTGCTGTCGAACTGTTCATATTAACACACTGTCTGCCATACCTCCCTATTCATAACGAATCCTACTCCCATTATACCGTTTTCTGCTGTTGTTGATGTTACCCTATAATCATCTGTCCACAAGTAAATTCTCTTTCTTCCCTACCACGTTCAAGCTTCTGACATTCCACTCCTCGAGTCGTAGAACGTTATCCTTTCATTAGTTATTCAATCTTTTTCTCATGGTCATCTCCTACTTGGCATTCCCCTACCGGAGATCCGAATGGGAGACTATTCCGGATTCTTTTGCCAATGCCAATCATGACACTTTTTCAGTTACAGACCACATGTCCTGTAGATACAAGTTACGTTCCTTTAATGCAGTGCTTTCAATGCCTTCTGCATCCTCATGCCGTTGATCATTGCTGATTCTCCGGCTTTACAGGAAGTTACCCACCGCAAGCAAAAGAGAGTGCCCTGATCATCTGTCCGCTCCTCCGCCCTCTTTTGACAAGGCCGTTAGGAGAATGAGGGTGACTTCTTAAGCCGTAAGTCTTTGGCTGCCAATGCCGATTATTAACCAAAATTTAAACGGGACTGAGGAACTTTTTGAGTATAGCCGAACACGCTACCCCTACTCCACGGGTGAGGCTTATCCACGATGTATCCATTCCCAAAATATAATGGACCCACAACCAAGAAGAAAATGGCAAAAAAATTCTAGATTTTTGTGGGTCTATGTACAAAAATGAATTGTTAGAAAAACAAGCTAAGCCAAACAAAACCAAGAAGAGACAAAATACCAGTAATGAACAACGCAGGATCTTTTGGGCTAAGCTGGACTTAACCACGACATCATTTTCTGGAACAACCAGGTAGAAATCCAAGTAGGGATCTGATGTTCTGAACTGCTCAGGTTGTGGTGAAGTCTAGAGCGTACCCTTTGACTACATGTCGCGTTCTCTTACCAGACGATACCGGTAAGCGTACTAACGAGCAGCGTCTTACATATGTTGACATATAAGGTTCGAGATAAAAATTACGCAGTTGTGACTGAAATATGTTGCTTCTAAATAAACCAGCTCATCTAGTAGATATGAGCGGTTAATTACCAAGCGCGTACTCTTTCCCGACTTTCCACTACAATTAAGTGTATAGCGTGAATGGATGTGAGGCATTCTTATTCGTTTCGATGTTGTTTGCGTTTACATGAATGTCTATAAATGGAAGAGAAAAGTGGTGGTCAACTACCACTATATAAGTCACTGATGTGGTGCAGCACCATGATTAGCAACCCCTGCACCTGACAAGTCTACATAATCAGCGTCACACGCCGTCGTTTTACGGTGCACTGTGGACAAGTTTGAGGTTAAACACAAGTCGTTCATACTTACTGGTGATCGGGACTCAAATTCTGTGCCAGTGTAGTACCAGTAGCAAGTATTGGCCAGAAAAAACGGACTGGGGAGAATGTATGTGAATTATTTCTCAAGCTAGCGAATATAATGTTGTGGTCGGCGTTGCTGCTCATACGAAAATGTCCTGGACGAAACTGCTACAAAATGGGTGAGGAATTACGTGAGCAGATAAAGCGTAAGTTAAGTGGGCAAAAATTGCATTTCTAATAACTATGAAAAAGCGTACAATCTTTATTTACCACACCTCTCGTCAGTCCTGTAGTCAGGGGCTTGGGAATATGTCGGATCCACGCCAGATACGACGACGTTTAGACACTACCTGCTGTCTGCTACTAGCGCTGTCAAAAACTGTAGCATATCTACATCAGCCATTCGCATTAACGTGACCACCTGTCAGAAGGCAGAATAACCATATTTTGCAGCGCACACTAGCGTGAGACGTACAGGAAGAGCGTCAGTGAGGTTCTGGAAGACGTGGAGCCATGCCGACTCCAGTTCCGTGGCCAGCTGCGCTACGTTTCTCGGCTGAGGATCCATGGCGCCAACAGCCCAGTCGAGGTGGTTCCACAGATTCTCGACTGTGTTTAAATCCGGGGAGATTGGTAGCGAGGGGACTACGGTGCACTCATCCTGGTGCTCTCCGAACCACGCACAGACATTCACTGGGAGCTGTGTGACACGCTACATTGTCTTGCTGGTACCGTATTTTACGGACTATAAGCAACTACAGATTATAAGACACACTTTCAGTTTAAAACAGTTTTTTAAATAACATTTTACCGTGAAAATCTCATTCTGGAAACATACCCCATGCTGTGGCTAAGACATGTCTCCGCAGTATCCTTTCTTTCAGGAGTGCTAGTTCTGCAGGTTCGCAGAAGAGCTTCTGTAAAGTTTGGAAGGTAGGAGACGAGATACTGGCAGAAGTAAAGCTGTGAGGACCGGGCGTGAGTCGTGCTTCGGTAGCTCGGATGGAGCCGGCACGATAGCTCAGCGTGTTTGGTCAGAGGGTTAGTTACCCTTTGTAGTAAAAAAACTGAGTTAATGGATCAACAACGAACTTAAACGGATGTCTTACGACGTCCGCCTAGAGCAGATGCAACGAAATAAAAGAAAAAAAAGAAGATGCTAGAGCACTTGGCCGCGAAAGGCAAAGGTCCCGAGTTCGAGTCTCGGTCGGACACACAGTTTTAATCTGCCAGGAAGTTTCATATCAGGGCACACTCCGCTGCAGAGTGAAAATCTCATTCTGGAAACATTTTACCATTTTTATTATTAGACTGCAAAGTCAAAGTAAAAAATTCTCAGTTTAATAAACCGAACTGACCTTTAAAACCCCTGAAAACCGTCATCTGAACTTTGTTTTTCTTCCTCTTCTACCTTCTTCTTCTTCTTCTTCTTCTTCTCCTCCTCCTTTTTCTTCCTCTTTGCCGTTACCGTGGTCCTCTTCATATACAAGAGGGTCTTCACAGCCATCGAGAGCGTTACTTATTCAGCACTTCTTGAAAGATTTAACAATACTGTCCTCTCTCAGTCTAGAACACGACTGTTTTATCCACTGACAAACTTGTTCGATTGTGCGTCGTTTTTAGAGCTCTCTTCTGAATGATTTCGTGGTGGGTTTCATCCATCATCCCTTTGTTCCATTCCTCTCTCATATACGCTGTAAAAGGTTTATTTATCGAGACATCGAGGGGTTGCTGTTGTAAAGTAAATCCTCCCTGTATAACAACAAGCTTTGCATTTCCGTGTCTCTATTTTCTTTGATATAATTTTTCAAATGACTACTAAACTGGTCTAGCACATGAAGAGAAACCTTCTTCAATAAAGCCACTTTCCTTTTCTTCCACATTCTGTTAATCTATAATTTCATACAAGCTTTGTTCATTCAACCCTTGTCATGTACGTGAACAACACCACCTGGCGGTATTTCGGAAGGTTTCGGTTGAAAATTATCATCGTATTAAATGTAGTACCGTCAGCACAACATATTAGGACAACAATGTAGTGCATTTTTTCATGTCCACTTGTTTTAAAGTTACAGTTTTAACACCTTCACTAAGATATTTTGATTTGGGTTCGCATGGTCAACCAATGACACTTAATAAAACTATAGCACCAACCACCTCCATCCTTAAGGTACGGTAAGTTTTACTGTAGCGCTGCCTAAGAGAATGTATTTGAATCATTTTTGCATTAATTCCAACGCCATTTTGACGATGACCCTGAATCTATTGTAATACGTTATCTTCTAGTTTTGGCCATTTTACATTCAGTCTCCTATTTTCGCATCTAATCTTCCCCTTTTCTTTAGTTCTTCTATAGAGAGAGGAGCTGTCGATGACATGCCTAGCTCAGGCCGCCCAAGGGCTACTACTGCAGTGGATGACCGCTACCATGACAGCAACGAAACTGTGTTGAATAATGCTTTTCATGTAGTCACAGGACGTCGTGTCACGAATCAAACGGTGCGCAATAGGCTGCATGATGCGCAACTTCACTCCTGACGTCCACGGCGAGGTCCATCCTGGCAACCACGACACCATGCAGCGCGGTACAGATGGGCCCAACAACATGCCGGATGGACCGCTCAGGATTGGCATCACGTGCTTTTCATCGATAAGTGTCGCATGTATCTTCAACCAGACAATCGTCGGAGACGTGTTTGAAGGCAACCCGGTCAGGCTGAACGCCTTAGACACACTGTCCAGCGAGTGCGACAGGGTGGAGGTTCCCTGCTGTTTTGGGGTGACATTATATGTGGCCGACGTACGTCGCTAGTCGTCATGGAAGGCGTCGTAACGGCTGTATGATACGTGAATGCCATCCTCCGACCGATAGTGAAACCATATTGGCAGCATATTGTCGAGGCATTCGTCATCATGGACGACAATTCGCGCCCCCATATTGCACATCTTGTGAATGACTTCTTTCAGGATAACGATATCCCTCGACTAGAGTGGTCAGCATGTTCTCCAGACATGAACCCTATCGAACATGCCTGGGATAGACGGAAAAGGGCTGTTTATGGACGACGTGAACCACCACCACCAACCAATCTGAGGGATCTACGCCGAATCGCCGTTGAGGAGTAGGACAATCTGGACCAACAGTGCCTTGATGAGCTTGTGGACAGTATGCCACGACGAATACAGGCATGCATCAATGCAAGAGGACGTTCTACTGGGTATTAGAGATACCAGTGTGTACAGCAATCTGGAACACCACCTGTGAAGGTCTCGATGCATGGTGGTACAACAGGTAATGTGTGGTTTTCATTAGCAATAAGAAGGGCGGAAATGATGTTTATGTTGATCTCTATTCCAATTTTCTGTACAGGTTCCCAAACTCTCGGAACCGAGATGATGCAAAACTTTTTTTGATGTGTGTATATTGATTTCGAGTATATAACGCACCTGAATTTTGGAGGCAATTTTTCAAAGAAGAAGTGCGTCTTACAGTGGGTAAATACGTAAAATGTCTTCGCGCCAGGGAAAAACTAACCGCATGTAGAGGCTGACATGGTCCCCAAAGATAGATGCATACTTATGTTAATCTGGAAAGGCCACCTGTCACCACTCAGTGGACGTCCAGCTGCGGCTTCTGCATGCAAATTCCAGCCTTCGTCGCCGATGGACAGCAGTCAACACTGGTGTATGAACCACGCACCTGTTGTGGATGCCCATACCCATCAATGTTGGCTGAGCGGTCTTTGAGGGGACACTGTTGGTAGTCCCCTGGTTCGTCTGGGCAGACTGTGGCTCAACAGTTTCATGTCTGTTCGCCTGCACACATCTCCTAAGCCGTCGTTCACCCCTCTCATCCATGGCCTGTGTTGCAAAACAGTTTCAGCTGCGCCAGTTACGGATAGGGCCTTTTTTCTTATAAACCGTATACTTTAACCACGGTGGAATGCGAAAAGTCTACAAATTTAGCTGTTCCCGAAAAGCTTCTACCCACGGCCCGAAAGCCAATGATTATGCCCTTTTGGAGGTCAGGTAAATCGCTCTGTTTTTGCGTCACGACAACGGCTGAACATTTTCCCACGCCCTCCCCCCCCCCCCCCCCCATCCCTTCGCCTTTTATACCCTCAACTGATATTACTGCCACCTGCTCTCTGTGAGTGGTTACTGCACGTTGACGTCAAACACAGGCGGTGGTGACATTAATGTGAATGGACTGTATATTAACGCCGAGCATACAAAATTTATGCTTTGATTGCAGAACTGTATGATCCTCAACAACAATTAATTTGAATTATAAGTTGTAAGAAGCGGAAAGAGGACTATAAACCAAAGAAATAAGTTAACTTTTATTGCATATTGCAGCGAATATCAGCGTATAAAGAAACTTTAAACTGAAAAAAAAAATATTCCTTCATATTCTGCCTGTAAAATCACCCATCATAGTTTCAGTTACTTAACTTCCTTTCAGTTAATTAATGGAGACTTTATTACATCGAGAGTAAATTTTAAGTGACTTTAATTAGAAATTTCTTTCAACAATTCTACCAGTGTCCATCTGCCATATGTTAACTAATCTTCTACGTCTTAGATGGAGGTAATGTAAAGCCTACAGGTGGAAAATAAGGAAGGATTCGATGCGCAGCATTTTCATTCGCCATTACAATCATAGTATGTATTCCCTAATTTCGTTTTATGTCAGTGTTATGATAATCAAATTCACATACGCAACAAGGGCAAATAATGTAACCTGAAGATTCTGTTACCTGTCATGCCAGCATAGTGGAAATCCAGCAATGATAACACTGCGAACGGTTCCAGACATTTTTAATCATTTAAAGTCAACGCAGTAATATTCTACAAAATTTCTTATCTTCTATACTATCCACATTACAGCTAATAAATATTAAAACCAGGAAACAGATTCAATGAAACAGATCAGTCTCTCTGTTGTGCTCCTGACAATGTACAATCAGTAACTACTGATGTTTAATCTATGCTACTTACGACTGCACCTACGCTGTAAATAAACTATTCGTATTTCCGTAGTTGCTGTTGCAGATACAGAAGGAATAAAAAAGAGCGGTACTTTTCATGGGATCCAGGCAATATTATGAAAGTATAACTTCTGTCCATTGACAAGAGATTCTCAGGGGCAACTGCTGACAGATACGGTTCCTTGAGCCACTACAATGCCTAAGGCACAATAAAATTCTTTTGATTTTATTTAAGGTTATACAGTTTCAACGGATAATATTTTTCAGCCGTATGAGACTGTTCACGTAATTCCTTTGACAGTTCAGTAAAATTCACACACAGAGCCGATATCAATCCTCGGTAAGCTGTGTTTCAACCCGAGAGATTATATAAAGAACCTATTATACAAAGTAAAACCTGACTTTTCGGATTAATTGTGGTCACAATAAACATACGACAGACTACAAAAGGATGTTTTCTCTGTTACATATTATCAGCTGCAAGACGTTTACATCTAAAGTCGCGTTAGACGACCAAGCTTCAGTTTACACCACCTTGGTGTACTGAGTTCTTCTTATTGTATTAAACACGACGGTATGCTGGAAAGTAATGTTTCCGAATTTTTTATCTGAAAACTCTTAAAGATTTTTAGATAAAACAAAAGTCATTAACATTCTACATCTTCATTCTTTATGTTCCCATTTCTGCAGCGCTCTGCCGCTATAGTGCACCGAACTGTAGAGTGTCACATGGCTTTATGTAAGGTAACTACGCATGTCGGTGTCTGAAAAAACAGCGTGCTGAATCGAATTCCGAATTCGAAGAGTTCCTCCATACGTGGACAACCCCGTGACAATTCCAGATGACACACGACCACTGCAACATCTGCAACAATCCGACGCCCTGTGTTCGCTATTATCGATCATCCCCATACACTCCCGACTTGGCCTCATACGATTGTCATTTGTTTCCATAACTTACAAAACGCCTTAGAGGGCTTGAGTTTGATAGCGATGAAGCGATGCCAGCAGAGCTGAGGGTATTGCTCCATAAAAAAGTCAAACGTTCTAAAGTGACGGTATAAACACTGGTCTGCATTGGAGGAAGTGTGTTCGTCACTTGGATGGCTATGGTGAGAAATAAATCTATAGACGTGAAGAATAAAGATGCAGAACGTTAATAACATTTTGTTTATCTAAAAATCATTAATACTTTTCACATACAGAATTCTGAGGCATTGCTTTTCAGAAAGCATCGTAATCGAACTCTGTAGTAATGCGATACGAAAATTATAGACTCAGGTTAATATGAAAGATGACCATCATATGACAGGCAGCGATTTAAATGTCTACAGAGAAAAGTGAGGAAATGTTTCACAAACAGCGCTTTCATTTCCGATTATAATTATGGTATGTTTTGTTTCTTCGGGATGGCAGTACTTATTTATTGTTGTTTTATGTCAATGTTATGATAATGAAATTAACAGAACGCAATGAAGGACAAACAATGCCATCTGAAGATTATGTTACATGATGTGCCAACATACAGCAAACGAATGCAATGATGAAATTGCTTACGGTTGCAGACATTGTTAATTATTTCAAGACAACGTGGTCAGAATGTAAAAACTACTTAACTTCTGTACTACTCACACTACCATTAACAAATATTAAAATCGGGAATCATAACCTGATTCAGAACATCTGAGGCGCTCTAACTCAGTTCAGTCGAATTGCGGGATGTTTCCCTGATCGCAATAGAGTCCTCTGTGGGTCGTTCTGAGATATTAAAAAGCTTTGTGATAATGATACGAGACATTCGAGGTCTAGTGTGAACTCTCATACACTCAAAAAGCAAACATAGCAGTGCACGTGCCTCCATGTCGCTCAACAGTCAGACATCAAAATGATTCTGAATCTTTTGTTTTTGTGTATCTCCATTTTGTATCTCCATTATGTAACACACATATTAATCCTACCTAAGCTGCAGTTGCTTTCTTTTTATTTTCACTAATATTTTTTATCTATGCCCATTGTTAAGTAATAATTCGACCTTACTGCATTAATGTATCAGTTTTCATTATAGTGGTTTCCTAATTGAAACGTTAAATGTCGTAAAACCGATGAGGGCCACTACTTGGCAATTATTGCAGCTTTGATAGAATTATTATTTCTTTCATCAGAGATATTAGTGTTATCGTTCAATTAGGCGTAACTAAAATTTAAAGTACTTATATAGTGATGAGCACGTCGAAGTTTATTTATCTGGTTTGTTTTGCAACAGCTCATAGTTGTTGTTGTTGTGGTCTTCAGTCCTGAGACTGGTTTGATGCAGCTCTCCATGCTACCCTATCCTGTGCAAGCTCCTTCATCTCCCAGTACTTACTGCAACCCACATCCTTCTGAATCTGCTTAGTGTATTCATCTCTTGGTCTCCCTCTATGGTTTTTACCCTCCACGCTGCCCTTTAATGGTAAATTTGTGATCTCTCGATGCCTCAGAACATGTCCTACTAACCGGTCCATACTTTTTGTCAAGTTGTGCCACATACTCCTCATCTCCCCAATTCTATTCAATACTTCATCATTAGTTATGTGACCTACCCATCTAATCTTCAGCATTCTTCTGTAGCATCACATTTCGAAAGCTTCTATTCTCTTCTTGTGCAAACTATTTATCATCCATGTTTCACTTCCACACATGGCTACACTCCTTACAAATACTTTTTGAAACAACTTCCTGACACTTAAATCTATACCAGATGTTAACAAATTTCTCTTCTTCAGAAAAGCTTTCCTTGCCATTGCCAGTCTACATTTTATATCTTCTCTACTTCGACCATCATCAGTTATTTTGCTCCCCAAATAGCAAAACTCCTATACTACTTTAAGTGCCTCATTTCCTAATCTAATTCCCTCAGCATCACCCGACTTAATTCGACTACATTCCATTATCCTCGTTTTGCTTTTGTTGATGTTCATCTTATATCCGCCTTTCAAGACACTGTCCATTCCCTTCAACTGCTCTTCCAAGTCCTCTGATGTCTCTGACAGAATTACAATGTCATCGGCGAACCTCAGAGTTTTTATTTCTTCTCCATGGATTTTAATACCTACTCCGAATTTTCCTTTTGTTTCCTTTACTGCTTGCTCAATATACAGATTGAATAACATGGGGGAGAGGCTACTATCCTGTCTCACTCCCTTCCCAACCACTGTTTCCCTTTCATGTCCCTCGACTCTTATAACTACCATCTGGTTTCTGTACAAATTGTAAATAGCCTTTCGCTCCATCTGTTTTACCCCTGCCACCTTCACAATTTGAAAGAGAGTATTCCAGTCAACATTGTCAAAAGCTTTCTCTAAGTACACAAATGCTAGAAACCTAGGTTTGCCTTTCCTTAATCTTTCTTCTAAGATAAGTCGTAAGGTCAGTATTGCCTCACATGTTCCAATATTTCTACGGAATCCAAACTGATCTTCCCCGAGGTCGGCTTCTACTAGTTTTTCCATTCGTCTGTAAAGAATTCGTGTTAGTATTTTGCAGCTGTGGCTTATTAAACTGGTAGTTCAATAATTTCACATCTGTCAACCACTGCTTTCTTTGGGATTGGAATTATTAAAATCTTTTTGAAGTCTGAGGGTATTTCGCCTGTCTCATGCATCTTCCTCACCAGATGGTAGAGTTTTGTCAGGACTGGCTCTCCCAAGGCCATCAGTAGTTCTAATGGAATGTTGTCTACTCCCGGTGCCTTGTTTCGACTCAGGTCCTTCAGTGCTCTGTCAAACTCTTCATGCAGTACCGTATCACCCATTTGATCTTCATCTACATCCTCTTCCATCTCCATAGTATTGTCCTCAAGTACATCGCCCTTGTATAGACCCTCTATATACTCCTTTCACCTTTCTGCTTTCCCTTCTTTGCCTAGAATTGGGTTTCCATCTGAGCTCTTGGTATTCATACAAGTGGTTCTCTTTTCTCCAAAGGTCTCTTTAATTTTCCTGTAGGCAGGATCTATCTTACCCCTAGTGACATAAGCCTCTACATCCTTACATTTGCCCTCCGGCCATCCCTGCTTAGCCATTTTGCACTTCCTGTCGATCTCATTTTTGATACGTCTGTATTCCTTTTTGCCCGCTTCATTTTCTGCATTTTTATACTTTCTCCTTTCGTCAATTAAGTTCAATGTTTCTTCTGTTACCCAAGGAGTTCTACTAGCCCTCGTCTTTTTACCTACTTGATCCTCTGCTGCCTTCACTAGTTCATCCCTCAGAGCTACCCATTCTTCTTCTACTGCACTTCTTTCCCCCATTCCTGTCAATTGTTCCCTTACGCTGTCCCTGAAACTCTGTACAACCTCTGGTTCTTTCAGTTTATCCAGGTCCCATCTCCTTAAATTCCCACCTTTTTGCCGTTTCTTCAGTTTTAATCTGCAGTTCATAACCAATAGATTGTGGTCAGAGTCCACATCTGCCCCTGGAAATGTCTTACAATTTAGAACCTGGTTCCTAAATCTCTGTCTTACCATTATATAACCTATCAGATACCTTCTAGTATCTCCAGGATTCTTCCATGTATACAACCTTCTTTCATGATTCTTGAACCAAGTTTTAGCTATGATTAAGTTATGCTCTGTGCAAAACTCTACTAGGCGGCTTCCTCTTTCATTTCTTAGCCCCAATCCATATTCACCCACTATGTTACCTTCTCTCCCTTTTCCTACTCTCGAATTCTAGTCACCCATGACTATTAAATTTTCGTCCCCCTTCACTACCTGAATAATTTCTTTTATCTCATCATACATTTCTTCAATTTCTTCGTCATTTGCAGAGCTAGTTGGCATAAAAACTTGTACTACTGTAGTAGGCGTGGGCTTCGTGTCTATCTTGGCCACAATAATGCGTTCACTATGCTGTTTGTAGTAGCTTACCCGCACTCCTACTTTTTATTCATTATTAAACCTACTCCTGCATTACCCCTATTTGATTTTGTGTTTATAACCTTGTATTCACTGGACCAAAAGTCTTGTTCCTCCTGCCACCGAACTTCACTAATTCCCACTATATCTAACTTTAACCTAACCATTTCCCTTTTCAAATTCTCTAATCTACCTGCTCGGTTAAGGGATCTGACATTCCACGCTCCTATCCGTAGAACAACAGTTTTCTTTTTCATGATAACGACGTCCTCTTGAGTAGTCCCCGCCCGGAGATCCGAATGGGGGACTATTTTACCTCCGGAATATTTTACCCAAGAGGACGCCATCATCATTTATCCTTACAGTAAAGATGCATGCCCTCGGGAGAAATTACGGCCGTAGTTTCCCCTTGCTTTCAGCCGTTCGCAGTACCAGCACATCAAGCCCGTTTTGGTTAATGTTGCAAGGCCAGGTCAGTAATCATCCAGACTGTTGCCCCTGCAACTACTGAAAAGGCTGCTGCCCCTCTTCGGGAACCACACGTTTGGCTGACCTCTCAACAGATACCCCTCCGTTGTCGTTGCACCTACGGTACGGTCATCTGTATCCCTGAGGCAAGCAAGCCTCCCCACCAACGGCAAGGTCCATGGTTCATGGGGAAGAGCTCATAGTACCCTGAGACAATTAATTTATTCCTCGACGATGGAGCTCGTGTGTGCTAGTTTCCTTCGAATCTATTATTCTGCTCGAATTTATTACACAATAAACGTCGTTGGGCAATAAGTTGCAATCTGAAGACACTGACACGATCGCTGTTGTATTCGTGGTGGTCAGTTTGAAGGCTAGTTCACTGCAACGCACCACGTTAATTTACCATGTGCAAATCCCTCTATCTCCGCTTAACTATTCAAACTTATTTTACATTCTTTGACCCTGCTTAGTGTATTTCAGCCTTCGTCGACTTCCAGTCGCATCCATCTCTCTCTCTCTCCGTTCACACACACACATACACACACACACACACACACACACACACACACACACACACACAAACGCACACTTCCCTCCCTTATCAAATTAACTTTTTTTTTGATACCGCATAGTATAAAGGGTTATCCAAAAATAAAGAACCGATTTCAATTGTTTATAACAGAGAATCTATAAAAGGCAAAAACCTGTTGTGCATGTCACTGGATAGAGGAAGGCTCAATGTTTTGACACAGCTGTTCAAAAACTGGCTCTGAGCATTATGGGACTTAACTGCTGAGGTCATAAGTCCTCTAGAACTTAGAACTACTGAAACCTAACTAACCAAGGACATCACACACATCCATGCCCGAGGCAGGATTCGAACCTGCGACCGTAGCGGTCGCGCGGTTCCAGACTGTAGAGCCTAGAACCGCTCGCTCACCCTGTCCGGCGACACAGCTGTGCTGTTGTTTGTAGCAGCATGGCGACTACACCACTAGAGAAACTGTTTTTAGCGTTGGAATTAGCGCGAAGTCAATCCATTGTTCACGAGCAATGTGCATTCAGCCGTTTATTCAACAAGTGCCGCCTGTGCACAAACAGATTAATGACTAGCGAAACAAATTCTTGAAAGTTGGTTGTATATGCAAAGGGGAAAGCGCTGGTCGGCCACGCACGGCGGATGAAAATGTCGAGAGTATCCGAGATGCTCTCACACGGAGCCCTCGGATGCTTACAAGACTGGCAGATCAGGAACTTGAACTTCCTCAAACAAAGGTATGGCGTGTTCTGAAACGAAGCCTGCACATGAAGCCTTATAAACTGCAGTTACTGCCAAAATTGCGTCTCCACCGTAACAGAAGGTTCGAATTTTGCATTTCAGTTCTCCAGGATATCGCAGGGGATACTTTTTCCGAACGACTCATCTTTTCGGACGAATCGTCGTTTCAAATATCGAGTAGAGTGAACCGCCATAGTGTAAGAATCTGGCGATCACAAAACACTGGCGTCGTCGTTGAACATAAAAGAGATTCACCGAAACTAAATGTTTTTTGTACCGACTTTCTTTATAAAGTTTATGGACCTTTCTTTTTCGCAGAGGAACTGCGACAGGAATGTCATATCTGGACATGCTATAAAATTGGTATCTTCATATAGGAAAATTCATCTGCTACTTTTAATGTCCCATTTCTTAATCTAATTTCCTCATCATCACCTGATTTAATTCTGCTGTATTCTTTTACCCCGGTTTGCTTTTGTTGACGTTCATCTTATAACAACATTTCAAGAAACTACCAACTCCACTCGACTGATTTTGCCGTACTTCTGCTGCCTCTAAAAAATTACAGTGCACTACGGAACACTTCAGTGTTCTTTATTCTTCTCAGTGAACTTCAGCTCCATTTCCGGATACGTGTAGCGTGGGTTTCGTTTTCTACTTAATTCTCTGTACAGGTTGAATAATATTGGGGATGTGCTACAAACCTGTATTGGTTGCATCACAACTACACTCTCGCTTTCATGGCATATGGCGCCTACAACTGCATTCTGATAGAATTTTGGTCCCTATATCTTACCAGCGATATTTTGAAAGTTTATAAAGAGTTTATTCCAGCCTACATTTTCGAAAGCTTTTTGAAAATATACATGTACTCGAAATACTGTTTGATGTTTCTACAGGTTATCTTCCAAACTAAGCAATGCCTTGCGCGTACCTACTCTGTTAGTTGTGTCATTGTTTTGTAGATAATTCGTTATAGTACTTAGCAACCATGAGCTATTAAACTGATTGTACGTTATAACTGTCAGCAGTTGCCCTTTAAGTGCTGGGATTATGATATTCTTGAAGTCTGGGGTTATTTCGCCTATCTTGTACTGTATATCCTGAATATCAAGTGGAATTGTTCTGCGGGGTGGTCCTCCCAAGAATTTTAACGAATCTGAGAAAAAGTCATGTGCATGCGTTGTCTTCTTTCCATTTACATCTTCCAGCCATCTGTCATATTTACTATTATAAACGTCAGCAGAAAAAATTTTGCCGCATAAGAGAAAAACATTGTTTTCTACGTTGCTAGGACTTTGTTAGCTTCAAGAAATTGAATCTCTTGGTGTCATGCACGGCAGGTTATGAAACTGGCATACGTTTTTAACAGCTTACAACAGACCTAAGGATATTGTAATATAACATATAGGTGATCTCACTGAAACGTTTCGCAGATAAACCGCTCGTGAATGTGTTATAAGTAAACTGAGAGGGACGTTATTTGCCAAATGTGTGTTAGTAGCTGTGCGATCGTTGAAATTCAGTACATTTCCACAACGTATCCAGCAAATTTTAGGGAAACAAAG
This sequence comes from Schistocerca piceifrons, assembly GCF_021461385.2. Classification (NCBI taxonomy): domain Eukaryota; kingdom Metazoa; phylum Arthropoda; class Insecta; order Orthoptera; family Acrididae; genus Schistocerca; species Schistocerca piceifrons. The sequence goes on from NC_060149.1 coordinate 561,867,173, forward strand.
TTTCCTGTGTGTGAGTTGCATTATTGCATTATATTCGACCACTGTACTCCTCTCTTCACGCTTTTAATATACGCCATCTTATCACCGAAATCCAACTGAAAGTCAAAGACGATGCTCAAATACTTACATTCACAATAACAGAGAAAAAACCGCGTAGTAGCGACAATTCTAACGAAATCTGGGATACGGACCTTTGTTCTGCTGACTGCAGATCTCTTCATGCCCTCAATAGTTAGAGCAATAAGTGATGCTATCTTCAAACTTATTTTATATCCAAGCGGTACATTCAGGTACGTGGTTCCTTATCAAAAATACTGATGCCAGTTTAAAGGCTGTTAGGCTATAATAGGTACAAACGGAAAGGGCTAGTAGAGGTCAAGGGAACAAGCAATTAGTCTTAATAAGCATAGGTCTGGAAACCACTGGTTTCCCCAATACGACGTATCCACACACCGGAAGCGAGGCGTAAATCACAAAGTGATAAACTTCCCTCGTTTGATTTTATCATATTCCTGAAAGCAAAGCACTGGTAAACAGCGTATTGACACCAAGTGTTCCGGATGAGGATCGCCACTACTATAGCCTCCGAGGTCCACGCGCTGGATCAGTTGAATTGTCCTTTTTTGGCTTTTTTCTAGGGATATTTTAGAGCTTTCGTGTATTTCAGTTCTGTTGATAACGTCGTTGAGTTCCGGGAACGTATTTTGGATCACTGTCAGTGCATTAGGATCACGTCTGAGACTTTTGAACGTCTATGGGCATCGATGAGGAGACGAGCTGAAGCGTGCCTTCACGTGAACGATAGCCATGTAGAACACTTATGGTAATGTGTTTGTACTCAGGTGCATATCTGCGGCTTGGATTTTCGGAGGCTGTTATAAGGTGTTCGTGTACTCAGTCGTATTGCGTCATATGGGGGAAAACATTGGTAAATGGGCATATGTTTATTGGAATAATTTGTTTGTTTCACTGTCCTCTGCTCGCCCCTGTTATTTGTAGCTATAAGTAGATCTATAGCGCTATGAAACGACGGTTCATAATTTTTCAGTGGTGCTCTCTGAGACATTTAATATTCTCACTTACGTTATCACAATATTGGGAAAATCATGAACAAGTACAGTAACTCAAAGTAAACAGACAACAGAGCCTCGTTTGTTACGTATGTTTCCAGAAATTACGCACATTAATTTTTATTTTTATGTAGTTTACACTTACGCAACTCTGAACTGTGAACATTCATGTGGAAACGCGTATCAGCCCCGAGGGAATGCCCGACGGGGACCCTGAGCGCGTATCAGTTGTCATAGCGACGCCCCAGCGCGAGCGTGGTTAACGGTATGTGTTTCCGAAGCTTGTGTTTGCCTGCTGTAATTAGTGGGCACTTTGTGTCCGCAGCTGAGCTGACAGGTGGCTGAAGTCACAGCAGATCGCAATGGCCAGCGCAGCACTTGACTCTGCGCCCCTGTTTATGTAGCTGCTCTGTGTGTGCTATCGAATCAAACGCCAGCCACCACACAAGAGTCATGAATGCGAAGCCCATTCGCCGATACTGCTTTTCGTGTGTGAAAGCACTTCGGAAAATAAAAGGCAGAGACAACGTGGAACACAAAAGGTGCTGACCTGCGATAATTTTGCGATGCAGTGAGCAGAGGCGCATTTGATGGGTACCGTATAGCGCGTACTTTTTGTCATCTCTCGTGGTCCCGTTACGCACGTTCACCTTTTTTTATCTTTTTCTGTAAAAGGCGTTGAGGATTTTAACACCCGACGCGGGGAAAAAGTGACTAAAGAGTTTTGTGCATCTGAGCACTGATTCGTACTGGAATTTCAGGCAGAGTCGGTAGCAGCGCTGTATTTCAGCTCCATATAAACAACATTCCAGCTGATTCCACCAGTAAATCGACGGCAGCAGCAAGTATACTACTGATTTCACCTGCCGCTCTTTTATGGCTTCTGCCGATTATTTAATTATGTTACGGCATAAAGATAAGGTACAAAATCATGACATACAATAATTTCAACCACTGATAATTATTTATCTCGTTTCATATGTATTTGGATTTTTAGCTCCTTTTGGTTTTGTAATATTCAAAATAAAAGTCCGTCTCATGCAAGACACAATTGTTGGCCATATGTTTTAGTAATTTATGTGCTACCATCAACTGACTGAAATGGTACAGGGACAAGGTTCAAAGTGTTTCTTGAAATCTTATGAGTCGAGCGAAATGTATTTATAGAAGCTAGATGCAGCATCCCTATTGTGTAGTATCCTTTGCTCTTTTTTCCGTTGTCCAAAATTTTCAATTTGTTACACTAGTATAACAGTCAGAAAACTTAACATCATCAGTACTTCTTTTATTGTACCACTACTAGTTTTATATTCGAAAGTGAGCTTTCAAGAGGCCTCTAAGGAAACTACACAAGTGAAATGTAACATTAATAATGTCACTGTAACACCTAGTTATTTAGGAATGCTTAGTTTAACATAAAATAAAATAATCTAACGCATGTAATATCCCTGACAAAATAATGTAGGAAATACCGGGCGAGTCAAAATGTATGACCGCTGTGATTAATAATACCGTGCTTATTACACTAAATTTTAACATATTTATTTGATACATCATATTGGGGCACAAAGTAAAGTAGCTTCACAAAGAAGATGAAAAAGAAACGTATATACTGGGGTCTGGGGAAAGTGCGGCCCAGTCAGTACCACCGTTACCAGCAATTAGACGTCCAGGGAACATAACCCTCAAAGAATTCAGCAGTAGGCCCATGTTGTGGCAATCACATTCGGTTGCGATTTAGATGTCGTATACTTTGTTCGGGAACAAGGAAATTTTCTATCATTGACAGAAAACAGCAATCATCATCGTAAATCTCTGTCTCCCACTTCATTCAAAGAAATATTGCACAATTACAGAGTTCTTCATAGCTCTACACAATACTCATCCCTCACTACGAAGGTGTCGTTCATGCATGCCAGTAGGGTTTATATCTAACCAGCAAAGAAAGTTAGATTGTAAACAGGGTCAGACAAATGAAATGAGCTTCTAGGCTCATCACGAGAACATATTCATTCCGAGTCGGGTCTCCATTGTTGAAAGAAATTTCTAGATGAGAGATTCAGAACACTCTCGCACGTATCCCTGTCGGTGGCACCATCTTTTACTTCTGGGAGGACCCGCTAACCGAACACAATGCAACAATACTAATTCACCATGTCCACTAATTACCTGAAGAACGTCGCTAGTAAAGCTGGACTCACTCCCTTGACGAATCCACTATCGGTATTTGAACTAATATCTGGCAAAACTGACTAAACCCTGTTGCCTTTAGTAAACTCACGGGATTGTAAACAATATCAAGATCTTTCTTAGCAGTGTAATTATATTATATCGAACACTAGCCTTGTATTTAAATGCCGATGAAGGTGCTTCATAGAAATGCAATCATCTCTTTCTGAATCACTTTATGTTACTACGCTTAAGTTATCTGTGGTACAATCCTTTTTTGTAATGCACCTTCCAAAACCTTGATAAGTATTCAGGAATCCACTGCTTTGAACACTCAGACCAATCGATAATTTTAATGTTTTCGTTAAGTGCTTATGGTACGAAGGAAGCTTCTGAAAGACTTTCATTTTTCTTTCTAGCTCCAAATATGTTCTAGGTTTTATTCAGTTATCCTCCTACGGCTACCGTCTTCTTTATTTTGTTACACATACACTCATATGTATTTGAAACTAGATGTTTTTACTTCAGTTTAAGCACGAATGACTTTTCTAAAGAGTTGAAGCAGATAGTGTGACAGTTTCACGTTTACAGAGGACACTCCTGTTTCTATGCTGTTGTGACAGATACACAGTATTGTTTTTTAATAGGAGCTCGTGGTACTTGGTGTGCGTATTTCTTTAAAAATGAGCAAAATGAGTTAACTGAGTTGTATTCTGAAGTCTTTTACTGAATATTTTGAGATGGGCACGAGAAATGAACTCCCAATCTCTGTTCGTCCTTCCGTCCTTAGTTATTTCCTACTATCCTCCCATTAGCTCTGATAATATAGTTTCCAGGAGAAAAAGGGCTGTTTCTAAAATCTGTTTCGTGTAAGGTTTTCTGATTCTGATGCCACTGTCCGATCGATGGATTAAAACTGTTTAACTGATCTCCGACACAAATTTTTCAAATACTACGCAATATTGAAAGCTTTGTTTCCCAGCCTTTACATTCAATGGGTTTCCATTTGGATTGGAAGACATAATCCACAAATTAAGTATTTTTACGTGTATCAGTGAAGGAGAGACTTCAAAAAATTTAGTAACTTTTGTTACATTTTATTGGGAACATATACGATCTTTGCCCAAAATTGTTTCTTTTGCGCTTCAAGTGTAATGAAATCTGTATTCTGTCAATTATTTCTACGTAAATCTATTGTTTCGAGGCTATGTACAAAATTAAACCTGAACAGAAATTAGGAGTTTACCCTTTTCCGTTTATTTATAGCGATTTATGTGGTATAATTTTCGGCGAAATCTTCGTATACGATGTCGCAGTGTCCGGCATTTCTTCTGCAGTCGAAGCCACTGAGTACGTCTTACAGCAATGTTACATTGCTATGATAGTAGATATTAACACAAATTAATATGTTCTCTTGCTTATGAAGAAACGAGTCAGATGTCTATGGATTATTCAACTTACAGACATTTGCTGTAACGGCTGCAAGAGACTGCATGGATTATTAACTTTTCACGTAGTTCCGTTTGTAGTGGACAGTTAACTGAGTTGACATATTTTCCCTTATAATATACATCTGCATGAAAGAAAAATACAAAGATATTTATAGCACCGGTTCGACGCATTTCACTACCAGTTTCTGCATTTCCTAATATTTGTTTAACTACTGATAACGTCACACGAGGTATCACAGAGGTATCACACACACAAACAACAGCCTACCGTGAAAGTTGTCACGCATTCATATGTTAGCCCGATTTCCTTTAGTAGCACACCAAATTAACACTGATTATTCCCTGGAATTCTATCCGTTTTATTTAAAATACGGCAGTACGGCAGAATACGTGTGAGTGTAAAAGACTATGACTAACTCATTGATTCCAGAAACGATTAGTTTTCAGGCTGCAGGAGTGTAAGTGTCAGTTAAGAAAATAACGGGTGTCGTTGTAACGATCTTCTCAGGCATATCTTAAATAAACTGGGTCCTGTTCCCCTCAAAGAAGTTCACCGCAGAAAGACCGTATCAGGCGGGCGATCTCACTCAGACCCTCTTCTCAATGCGTCCCTGAGTCCCTTCTGAGAAAGATCGCCCGCCGTCCCCATTCACACAGATCGGATACAGTGATAACATACAGACCAGTCCACCCTCCACAAACTGGAATGAGAACGGCGGTAGTTCTCAGTTCTGATACTTGTGTTTCGTTTCAGTGAATGTGAATCAGAAGTGGAACGTAGCATTTTTTTCTCCGTCTGTGTTGCTTTCATTTCTGCGACAGCGGATCTGTTCCGGCTAGCACGAATTTGCTGAATCGGGCCCACAGATGTTGGGAAGGCAGATGGCGTCCAGAACAGGTATACGACACTGGAAACTCAAGATCCCCGTATCCGAGGGCATGCGTACTGGGCTCCGGTTACATCCTCGTGCTACGAAATCCCATGTATCTTCAGACGATGGCTCTGCACAAATGTTGTTGCATTTGTTCTTGTTGCTTCGCACTCAGACTGTAACCGTACTGTTTCTTCTATACTCCTTATGTAATATATAAACAGGATGTCTCAAAAGAACTCCGATAAACTTTGAGGGCTGTTTCTTCACACAGAAACAAGGAAAAAATCATCAGTAGAACGTCAGGAAATACTTCGTATTTTACTTATTATCGAAAGAATATTTTATCTGATGTTTCCTGTAAAAGTCAATCCACTTACGGACTCTTTCTTACCAAAATTTCAGTCACTTTGTTCGAGATTCACAGGCCAATATCTACAATGACAGAACGACGGGTGCTGGATAGTCATTACCGTTGTCTGCATGCCCGCCCGATGTCAGTCAATTTTGAAATCTGTGGTATACCTACATAAGTTATTTTATATAATGGACATTACAAATACACCATTTGGGAGTCTATGAAAGACTACAGTCCGATGTGTGCAGAATGAGAAGAATTTATTTTCAGCCTTACCTATGAGATTCAACGAATTACGGACACTAAACAAAATATTACTAACTTTCGACCAGATTACGATCAGTTATACAATGTTATTTCGATAACTCCCGAACAGGATTTATTTGAAAGTTTTCGTTGTTTTCAGGAGACAGAACAATCGCCCGGAGAATACTGTAATCGGAGAAGAGCGATAATGATCGTGTACTTAAACCTTGGAGACACTAAATCATACTAGAAGATGGAAAATTCTGTTTCGCCTCAAAACAAATCTGTTCATCACAAGCTATTCCTCCGTAAGTCTTCTTGTTCTTGATGCAAAGAAAATGGATGATTAATGATATCAGAAGCTCGCTTCTCTTAGATATTTCTTTATATAAAGAAAATCTTAAAGCAAACGCTATCTTCAGGAGTTCATCTGATGAAGAAAGTACTATTTTGACGTAATTTCCTTCAACGCACACGTATCTCCCATTCCTCAGTGTCATCCGTAACGAATTTAAGGAAGTTATTAAGGAGTATGTCCGGTAAAAGTCAACGTTGTGTCTTTCCCCTGACTTCAGAAGGTACTCACATATAACATAGAGTGCTTAAAGCGAAATGGTATCTTTGAAACATTAACAATAGGCCTCCGAACCCATATAGCAAGTTGTCCATCTTCAATAATATCCTCGGCGAGGGGCTACTTAAATGATAAGTTCACGTATCCATAATCATACAGTTAGATGCTATGACCGTAAGAAGTATTGACTGCCTGTGTACACATTTATCCTATAGCCTGCTGGATCATAGCGGTGAATAGGAAGGCCATGCTGTTTTCTAAGTTTTATTCGCCTACAAAACCTTAAACATATAGCAATAGATCATCACGGTGGTGCCTCCTAGAATCAATTACATCATCATCATATCACGATACGGTTGAGGGCACAGAGCGTCCTTACATGGCTACGTCTCTTCTGTATTCTATTCGTTGATATTCGTAGATAATCGTCCTGTAAATTCATCTACAGGCGGGCCTTAATAATTCCATGTGTTCCTCTTTTATCTGTTCTGCCTTGTCGTCTTCTTGTACCGCTAGAAGTCTTGCCACGGCAGGCGGCCTCTCGAATAACATAGCGTCTGCTTCGACGTATCATGTCCACGGTAACTGGACTACTGCATGTTTCATAAAACTCACAGTTGTTTGCGTTTTGCCACACTTCATCGTCACCATCCTGAACCTTGGAACACTTCTCAGGCTTTCGCCTCTATCCAGCTCTGTAACTGAAGTTCAATATATTTTCTTATTCCATTGTAAAACTTTTATATGTGGTCCCTTTCTTAAATTACAAAATTACTCCAGAGAAGTATGGTTTCTTAAATGTGAGAAACTATTCCAAGGTAAAACATTGTTACGTATGTAGGAACAAGTATTCTGTTCAGTTACATGGCCAGCACAAGAAACTTGATACTCTGTTCAGATTTAATGTTGCAGTCGAGAAAATCTTGTCATACAGTATTTCATAGTCTAGGCGTTATATAATTACTCTCTTGCATTCCAACAATCAGTTAGTGGAATTAAATTAAGAAGAAGTAACATTGAAAAACAGTTACAAGTCCAAAACATTTTGAATTTAAGCTGTTGATAACCAGCACAACTTTCCATTTTCGACACAGGGAAAATTTTTAAGCTTTAATGAAACTCAATTCATTTTCAACTGTCATGTGTCGTACCGTGAAAAGGCCTTCCGGTTCGAAGTACAAGAAGGTGTACGACTAACGAGGTATGGCTTAAAGATCCACAAACTTAATATTTAGTTTCAATAACAAATAGAATTTCATATTCACCATAAAGTACTGTAACCGCAAAATTAAAATATTCTCAAAGTAACTTAAATATATATTATGCAGCACTTAAATCAGTTGGATTCGCAACATTTACAAACTTAGCACGAAGCAAAATTTCATATCTCACAACAAGAAAAATAGCAGAAATTACCGGAAGCTGCTTATTGCGGTTTCTAAAGCCCGTTCTATTATGTGTTTCTAAATCGGTCACTAGACTGAAACGTCGACCAGGAAACATTAGGTTTTCCTTGGTACACCGTCGTCCAGGTACAACACTCTTCCCTACTAAAAAGGAAGGAAAGATGATAATGGTTTAACGCCTCATCGACGAAATAGTCATAAGAAATGGAGCATGAAATGCAACTGGGGAAGGGTCGGAAAGGAAATCAACTGTGGAATTTCAAAGGAACCATCGCGACAGTCGCTTAAGCGATTGAATGAAAACCACCAACATCCAAAATTTTAATGCTCGGACGGGGACTTGAACTGTCGTCTTCCGAAAACGACACCAGAGTTTACCACTGCGACGCTCGCTCCATGTGACTAGAAATGTACTGAAGATTTTTTCTTTTATTTTCTTTTTTCTATGGGACTTAACATCTATGGTCATCAGTTCCCTAGAACTTAGAACTACTTAAACCTAACCAACCTAAGGACAGCACACAACACCCAGTCATCACGAGGCAGAGAAAATCCCTGACACCGCCGGGATTCGAACCCGGGAACCCGGGCGCGGGAAGCGTACTGATGATTTCCAACACGACTTTTCCCTACTGTAAACTGAGAGTCGGTTAGTTAAATTACTGGCAGTATGATGGATTCGCTATTAAATAACAGTAGCACATGGGCGCCAATACTCCATAAGCTATCTTAGTGTAGCGGAGGATGCTCGGTTAACCAGTATGATCTTTTCCTGTTTTAGTTGCAAATGGAGTGCTGGGTGAACGATTGTTAGTAAACCAGTTCATGAGACCGAGTTCCTCTGTATTTGACGTGACAGTCGTTATCAGAGGTATATGTAGATGTATACAACGTGTTTTTTGACTAATTGGAACATGAGAACTCGAAATTGTAATGGTAAATCACCCAGTGATACGCAACGCATTCATTGTACTGTTTTCCACTGAAACTGAATGAGCGTCGTCATAACACTCTCCCACATGCTAAATGAACCCGCGGTGAAACGCACTGCTCCTCTTTGGATGGTGTCCATCTCCTGTATTAATCATTGCCGGTAAGTTTTATTTGCATGCATCTGGAAATGGTAAGTATGCAACCATACTGAAATACAACCATTTGAGTATACCGTACAAGTGACCAATGGTACATATAAGTGTCTAATTAACTAGCTTCCTAATATCGCTTGGGTCACCACTTTTCGTTTCCGTACTGTAAATCGCTCAGGTGCTCGTGGCTTTGGCCCGCGTGCTAGAGCTTAGCTGGTACCTTCACGTTCCACATACCGCATATTTAAATACGGAGGAATATGCTGCAGCGAAAACCCCATGCGAACTATGCAAACGTCATTTATCTCCACCAAAAGATTGTCGCCCACAAATTCCAAACCAGCAGGCGGATATCTGAAACCTCTGTAATTGTGCAGGGCATTTGCAAGTTCCCATAACAAACTCTTAGAACGATAGCCAGATACTGGTTACATAGAAACCCTGACGTTTTAGCGGACGGATATCAGTATTCCTTTATTAATAGAGAAGTATCGACAGAAGCGAAGCTAGCATCTGGTGTACCGCAAGTTAGTATGATAGGTCGCTTATGTTCATGACATATAAACGTGAGCTGAGGGACAAAGGCTGCTTGCTGCCCCATTAAGCTCCGCGCAGTCGCCACAGTTGTGTACATGGAGGTGAAAGATTTAGAGATTTCATTTTTTTCCGTCGTACCTTAGTTGCTTCTATAGTTTTGCACATGTGGTTCGTCTAATACAACTAAATGAAATGCTGCTTCTATTGTGGCAAACACATTTCGCTTCTATTTATTTGTGAAGTATCTACTTAGGCGTTTTGTGACGTTATTAGAGCATATGTGCCGTCTTAGTGTTGTACTTAGTTGACATGCATATCAAAGATATCCAATTCTTGGCGCTTTTTGAACGCATTTAAACTTAACTTCTCACTTCCACTGTTCACTATGTTTGGGTTTGTAGTAACAAATCTGTGATTATTATGCAACTGAATTATTATAGAAGATAATTAACATGTATCACGTATCACTGAAAATTTTTTCACAAATAAATAGAAGCGAAACGCATATGGCATACCACAAACAACCTAACATTTAGTTGCATTAGACGAACCACATCCCCAAGAATATATAAAATTTTCCTAATTACAGAAAGACTTTCAGATGATCAGTGAATGGTGCATGATTGGCAGCTTATCCCGAACTGAAATAACAATCACTGATGAAGTATTTTTATTTTAGTTGTGTTTTCGAAACTCTTATGGATAAATACATTGGTGATCCAAAATATGACTGTTTAATCTCAAACTATTACGGATAAGTACACTGATGATCCAAAATATGACAATTTCCCGCAGTGAGACTGAATGTCTTAGGGTTATTGGCTGTGTGTACCCAGCTCCTGACGTTTCCACCACAAAAAGGTGTGAATGATCATAGGCAGTCGAATTTTATTGTCTCCGAATAAAAACCAAATTCGATTATTATATTTTATGGAACAACAAATTTTGTATGCTTTGCACTCGTTTCGCGTTATCTTCTGTGAGTTTTGCCGTTAGAGGCGTTTATCATCCAAGAGTAACTACTTTTTTGTGCCTTTCTTTATCCCCTACGTTGTCTGAAGTTTATTAATCATATAGTCCCATGTATAATTAAGGGATAAGAAATATGGAAAACTCTAAAGATGTAAATATTCAATGGTGCTCACCATATTTTATCATACCTTAAAACAGTATATCGAATAATAATGAGGGCAAAAGTATGAAGAAGCAGAGAAAGCACATAAATAAACATATTGAAAACGAGTAGAATAACTTTAGGTTCCAGCATACGTTTCAACTTCTTAAGTAGTTTTCGTAGAAGGAGCATATTTTAATGACCAACACACGTAATTGTAGAATAGTGAATATTTAAATAAAGTAACTTAGACGTGTATGGTGAGGCTTTGAAGTATGATGCATTTTAATGGATACAAACAGAATGCAATTACACATATAAGCAGCATGTTAAATCATACTGAAAGCATAATGAGGGCATATATAAACGGTCAAGGGGGAGAAAAAGGAGTAGAACGAAACAGTGAAAGCACAGAAATATAAATTAAATACGCAATTGTCCGTCCGTATGATTGAACAGCTAAAGCAATCGTGAATCCGTGATCTCTGGCAGCCTTCTGATGACGTCACCAGCCGACCGTTGGAGCATAACGTATAAATAGTAGACTTGTTAAACTTTTTTGAGTTTGAAAATTAAATAACTGCGTCTGTGTACCCTCTGAAAATGTCTCCAGCATCAGGAAACGAAATATTACGCACAGAAGAATTCCTTGGGTGAAGGCCTTACGCCATCCAAACATCACAGGCTTACAAATACCTGCTTTTAAGGCCAACATTTTATTATGAGGAGAGTAAAAGTTGCCTCGAGTGCATCTGGTAAGCTAAACAGAGTTTTCAAAGCGAGCGATACCGATATGTTCAATAAAACTTAAGTCGAATAATCGCTGTGTATTGCTAGTTTTGACACATGCCAGTCAGACGTGAATTTTAAATACAAAACCATTCAAAACCTGGGGGTTCTTCAGTGAACAATAGAGAGATTCATAAACGAATATAAAGGCCTTTGTTTTTAAACACATAATTTTATTAGATAAAGGTAAAGTTTCGCAATCTCACCCCAGACAGGCCAGTCCAACGCGAACGACCGTTGAGTCATCCTCTACCAATGGCATCGTTGGGTACTGGATGGAGGGGCAACTGGTCATCACACAGCTTTTCCGGTCGATGTCGGCTTTCTTGACCTTGGAACCGCTACCATTGGGTCCAGTAGCTACTCAGTTGGCCTTCCGAAGCTGAGTGCAGCCCGTACCAGTCCTTTTAATCGGGCCTCCATCCACGCCTACAGCCCGTTCTTGCGCTCGCCATATCATGCCTTCATCTGCTACGTTCTTTAAGATATATTCGCATTTCTTTACTTAATTAAATTCTTCTTCTTGAAAATTAATTAAAAAATCTATATTTTCTCCATTCACTGTTGTAAATATTGTATTCCGTAGAGGAAAGTAGCAACATAATCGGCGTCTCCTGTCAAATTAAATGATTGAGAAAACACATGTGACTAAAATCAAAGGACTTCTTTTGGTTCCGATAGTGGTGCATAAATTCTCGTATCTTCCGCCACCGAACTGAATAATACTTGATTGGTGAAGTCTCTTTATACCATACTTCACTAAGGCCTCTTTTATCTTCTTCGATTTCTTCTTCGTTGTCAGGAGAGGTGCTGTGGCTGGCTTTAAATTAAACCGACTTGTTGGTTGGGAGAAGTAACGGGTGATCAAAAAGTCAGCATAAATTTGAAATCTGAATAAATGGTTCAAATGGCTCTGAGCACTATGGGACTTAACTTCTGTGGTCATCAGTCCCCTAGAACTTAGAACTACTTAAACCTAACTAACCTAAGGACATCACACACACCCATGCCCGAGGCAGGATTCGAACATGCGACCGTAGCGGTCGCGCGGTTCCAGACTGTAGCGCCTAGAACCGCTCGGCCCCCACGGCCGGCAACTGAATAAATCATGGAATAATGTAGATAGAGAGGTACAAATTGACACACATGATTGTCATGACATGAGGTTTTATTAGAACCAAAAAAAATTAAAAAGTTACAAAAGTCCGACAGATGGCGTTTCATCTGGTCAGAAGAGCAATAATTAGCATAAGAAAGTAAGACAAAGCAAAGATGATGTTCTTTACAGGAAATGCTCAATATGTCCACCATCATTCCTCGACAATAGCTGTAGTCGACAAATAATGTTGTGAACAGCACTGTAAAGCATTTCCGGAGTTATGGTGAGGCATTGGTGTCGGATGTTGTCTTTCAGCATCCCTAGAGATGGCGGTCGATCACGATGCACTTGTGACTTCAGGTAACCCCAAAGCCAATAATCACACGGACTGAGGTCTGGGGACCTGGGAGGCCAAGCATGACGAAAGTAGCGGCTGAGCACACGATCATCACCATACGACGCGCGAAAGAAATCTTTCACGCGTCTAGCAATACTTTTTTCTGTTCTAATAAAACCCTATGTCATTCCAAGCATGTGTGTCAATATTTACCCTTCTATCTACATTATTACGTGGTTTATTTAGTTTTCAAATTTATAATGACTTTTTGATCACCCGGTATATGCAAAATTAGTTTTGAGGACTGCACTGTTAGAACGTAAAGTAAATATAATTGGAATGAAAGGCAATATATTTATTCTGTCACCATTTATGCAGTCTCGTTATCTTTGCATCTTTGCAGTTAAAACATTAACGTCCTGTCTATAAAAGTAGCAGATGTCTCTGTATTTATCTTTTTCAGTCTGAACAAATGGAGTTGTTCTGTTAAATATTCAGGCAATAGTGCTCAGTTTTCCCGTCTTTTGTTAAAAAAATAGAGCATAGTGTGTCCTTTTAACTAGTGTGTCACGATTTTTTGTCCTAGAATACGGTCTGCCATCAGGCGTCAGCATATCAACGGGTGTTGTGCATGGTGTTGTGGTCATATTTAAAATCGCACCTATATGTTTAATGAAATCCTTCATCTCCTTTGGGTCTGTACACATGAACCTGTGTTATTCACTGTCTACTAGACCACAATTATGTGATGCATATGCGTGCTGCTTATCGGTTAATTTTATGGATATTTTCTGTTCGCTGCGGTGTAAGATTATGTCCTCGCGTCAGATGGCAGATGTGGGCTGTGTATGTTTTCCTTGATGAGTGACCGATCTCTGTCTCCGTATTTCCGTTTCACCACGTTCCTTGTCGTAAGTTGTAGTAGATCCATACAGACTTCCCTGATTTTCGTAATCAGTTTTTCAGTTATTGTCATATGGATACAGCTTTACCCCAATAACAAGCATTTCAAATGATGTAGCTCATGTGGAATATGCCTCACATTTAACAGTAGAATGATGTTCGTAAGAGTGACTTCACTCAGCACGTGTGAGGTAACACTGTTTCGAGCTGATCGTCACCGTTTATATTTGGTGCAAGTATAAAGAGCTTGTGCCTTGCTGAACACATCTGTTAAATTCAGTCCACCGTGTCTCGTTTGAAGCGTATGTGTACCATATCTTGCTTTGAAGATGTGTCCACGACCGACGTAATATCCAAGGGCCTTCGAGATACCTTTTGCTATGTTTCAAAGTATAGACAGAATTTGAGCTACGTAGTTTACCTTCGATAGTATGTATACAGTGTGTTTCCGTAAGACTGTGCAAAAGTTTAACAGGTCATAGGGGATGCTACACTGATCAATTTGAGGTAGGGACATGGTGTCAGAGAAGCAGGCTTAAGGAGACAGTAGGAATACAATCACATTACTATGTGCCTTTTTATTTGGATTAGTTACAGTTAACTGTAAATACCATCACTGACACAATCAATGTACCATTTGTACTGTGTCTTACAAAATGTTCTGGAACTTAAGGCCATCAACCTCAATGCCAACATGACATCAGCGAACAAGATTCTGACGCACCCGGACAAATATCCCTGGTGTGTTTCGTCCCTCACAGGCAGCTACAATTCTGGCAACTATTTCAATCTCCGTATGCACTGGGGTCTCACGCACAAGTGACTTTATACATCTCTATGGGATATAATCAAGGGAATTCAGGTCACGTGACATGGTAGACCATAAAATAGGACTTCAACTTCCAATCCAGCGACCAGGAAATACAGCATTGAGAGGGTTGCGGACGACCACACAGAGGTGTGGCGGAGCACTGTCATGTTGTTGATTCAGAGCACGTTCTGTCATGGGTCAATGTAAATACGATACAACAGACCAACTTTATTGGCAAGTAAAGTACGCAAGACGTGCATCCTGACTTCTTAGTAATCAGGCTCATCCTCCTTGTTTCTTTGCAGGAAGTAAAGAATGTACATGTAAATGAACAGCACAGTACGTGTAAACTTGTACTCATGTTAGTTGTAAGTTGGCAGCGTCATCATAGGACCTCATAAAACTAGTGTTGGTTACGATACATTCCGTTTTCTGACAACAGCAGGCTGCGAAAAAATCAGTAATGCTAGACAGTGCGGTAGACATGTTTACTTCCATATCTCATTATGTTGGTGTCTCAAACTCCAGGTTCCCTACCTCAAATCGTTCAGTGGAGCATTCTCTATGTCTTGTTACATTTTTGCACGCTCTCAAGGAAATTCCCTGTATTTTCCCCAGATGGACCTTTTACAGTTGACCTAATTGTATAGTATACTACTGAACGCAGCCTGCTATCTAGTGCAGGACACATTTGTAATTGATAGCGATGGTGTACAGTAACTTGGTTCTGAATTGTGTTCCTAGCCACTTGATATTTCGGATTTCTGGACGTCGGTCAGTACCAAGTCCGATGTTCTAAATTCCACGGTTCTTATGGTTCAACTTAGCCCCTGATGCAGCTTCATACCCTGAATTATCCGCAGTGCGGTCTCAGCCCCGTTGGCACTCTTTACTAAGAAGCCGACATCATGGAGTACGTTCGACATCCAGTTTTGTGTCTGTTTATACGCAAACCTTTCAAGTGTTCGTCAGTGTTGCGAGAAATGACTGTGCTGTGGTTGCAGTTAACATCTTCGACATGGGGCAACCTCGCTTTACAGAGCTGTTAGCCTGTATGGCAATGTGAAGTGCTGCCCCTAGCAAATTCTGTATTATTTTGATGAAGCGATGTAGGAAGCACATCAGCATTGTGTGGAACAGTGAACTATGACTGATCCTGTCGAACGCCTTATCAAGGTCTATAGTGACTACGGCATTGTCTTAACTTGCAAACTTCGGCAATCGCAAAGATTTTTTCGCAGTCTGCTATTGTCTGAAAACTGAATGTATCGTAACCAACATTAGCTTTATGAGGTTCTATGATGATGCTGCCAACGGTCTTGCATTGGTAACACGGGTTCCCACCAGATCACTGAAGTTAAGCACTGTCGGGCTGGGCTAGCACTTGCATGGGTGACCATCCGGTCTGCCGAGCGCTGTTGGCAAGCGGGGTGCACTCAGTCCTTGTGAGGCAAGCTGAGGAGCTACTTGATTGAGAAGTAACATTTCCGGTCTCGTAAACTGACATACGGCAGGGAGAGGGGTGTGCTGACCACATGCGCCTCCATATCCGCATCCGGTGACACCTGTTGGCTGAGGATGACACGGCGGCCGTTCGGTACCGTTGAGCCTTCTAAGATCGGTTCGGACGGAGTTTTATGACGACGTTCATAACTTTCTTCATTCTTCGAGTTAAGATACGCACTAATATTATATAGTCACTGTTAAGTAAGGTGATCGGCCACAGCTTTTCAGCAGTGGTATTGTCTAAGCTTTTCGGAACGATCACAACTAACTTCTCTGAATACTTGGCGAACTTTTACATTTGGGTACATTAATTCCTTGTAAATCAGTTGTCCTTCACTTCATACCGGAATACAGGATACATTTCTACAGGGATCCCGTCATACCCAGGAGATGTGTTTTTCTGGCTTAAAAATACGATAATGTAGTATTCAATTTGTCAGCGTCGATTTCTTCTGTGAAGTGTTCTGCGTCCTCTTGGATGAGTCTTATTATCAGATTGGTTGTCATTTCTTCCATTATATTCTCATCAGTTCTTTTGTTAGTCATCAGGTCAACGTAGTGTCTGTGAACGCGTTTCTGGTATCTTTCTGATTCCTTCATGCCGTTCCATCAGGGTAGCTTAACTTCCGCCATTGTTTTTCTAGCTGTCCTTCTCCTTTCACATATGAAGGGAAAGGCAGACAGTTCCTCATCATGTGCTGAGGTCATAACTCTTTCTCTGACTTTAAAACCTTCTAGTAGTTTCTTTCTTATGATTCGAACTTTGGCTTGGATTTCCTTAATTGTAATGTAATTTAATATAACAGTGACATCAAGTTAATAAAGACCCGTGAGACACTTGAAATAAAATTCTATTGTTCGTTTGTACCACCATTTTCTGCCTCGCAAATAGGTCAACAAGCACCCCCGGATTTGTTGATTTGCATATTTAAACAACCAGGTTAACACTGAATCCTAAGAATTATATCTAGTTGTGCAATCTGTCTATGTCTTAAGAAAAATTTCTCGACTCTGTCGATCCTGTAAATGGGCAACGTTGACCTTCCATAGACCTCTGCCTCTACAGATCTCCTCTGTCATCATATTTAGGGTGCAAATATACGCAGGGTTATCAGAGAAGCACGACAGTCAGATTTCCGTTTGGAAATCGTGTCCTTGTGATGAGCAGAGGCTCTTTCTGTATCCTGAGGAACACACATACGTGCTTTGGCCCGTCGTAGTATTCCATCTGAGTCTTTACTTCATTCGGACTGCAGCTTTGGGTAAGCTTAAAGCTGTTGATATCTGTAGGTAAGCTGAAACTAGCGTGGCCACGGGCCGCCGGTGCATACGAATTTTAGCAACGTTGTGATCTCGCGCACTTGTACGGGTGCACCTCTAACGGTATTACGCGCCTCTCAGTACACTCCACACGAACGTGAGCAGTAGAATTACAGTTATCACAGGTCCTAGGTTGACCATCATAGATTACTATCGCACGGTATCCACATATATGATGGTATATGATCGTGAAGATCGATTTTTATTTGTCCAATTCCGTTCAGCATGGTATATTTCCGGGAACTAGATGATTTCTCCATACGGTCACACAGCTGAATTTATTTGGTCTGCAGGGACTTCATACTGGAATTAGAAGATTCGAACAGTTCGAACTCGAAGATCAGCGTGAATGATGGGGACTTCACCAATGCTGCCACCACTGTGACTGTACTGAAGTAAACCTCCAAATGCAATTATTTTCTCTCATGGATCAGAAGTTTTCAGTTTTTTTATTAATTTGTTTTCGGGACGTGCTCGTACAATCATCTCAATAGTGCTACGTCAGTTATTACGTTAAGAACGTGAGGACAACACAACACCCAATCAACGAGCGGAGAAAATCTCCGACCCGGTCGGGACACGAACCCGGGCTCTTTCGGCTAGCAATCTGCCGCGCTGACCACGCTGACCACGTAGTTACCGATGCGGACATAGACTTTTCAGTTTAAGGAACACCAAAGTACTGACAACCGAAAAATAGATTAATGTAACATGATGCACAGCTTCTAACCAGTCTTTGAATTCAATTTATTTCTGTTTTGCAAATGATCTATCGAAAGGAAGCTTCAGGGTGTCTTTTCTGTTAATCACCATTACTTCAAGATAATCTACACAGCAAGGTCACAAACACAGCCGCGTGACACTGTGAGCTCGCGACTCACCGCACCTGGAAACAATGCCGGCCGCAGTGTGCTGCACGCACCAGGTCCTCACACCGTCGCTGACGCAAGCAGGCTGGCTATTCAGCTACGGAGGTGGACAGATAACTTCATTAACAAACGCTAATTATGTACATGAAACACAACAATTAAAATATATGTCTTAAATAACTTAAGTAAGAAAAAATATTGTAATATAAATGTTCTTGGGTGGTAAAATGAATTTGTTTTCAAACTTAAATTTCTTCTTCTAAGGTGTAGTATTCCTCTCCCTGTCTTTCTTCAATCCTCCAACGGATTATCCTATTCCAAGATTGTTGGATGTTATCTTCAGCATGTTGCCAAATAATCTTTGTGCAACCGATCCTTTTAGTTTTCTAGTAGACCATTTACTTTTAGGTAATGAACTTGGTAAAGTTATCATCAACCTTGATGTTAATTATGAAACTGACATAACGTTTCAGTAACCACATTACAGTGGTAATTTTGTGAAAGAATACATTGTGAATCGATGTTGAAGGAGGACAACTGTCATGTTGTTGGTTTCGGAGCTCTTCGTCAGCAGGGCATGCCTATTCTTGATCCACATCCAGTGGCGTAGATGTCCACAGCACGTGAATCGGTCAAGAATCCATATGACGGGCATTTATCCACGCCACTAAGTCCTACTCTGTGGAGCTTTTCGTTTGTTGCGATGGTACTGTTATCAACACCTCGCCATGTGAATGTAACATCAGCTGTATATATTTTGAGGGTATGTTACTCTATACAGTTTCCCAGTCAATGGCCAGTTACCTGTATTCTGTACTGTCAGCCTTTTCCTCCTGTTTTCATTCACTCTTAAAATCTCTTGCTATAAGTTGGTTCCTGTTTAGGACACTAGCGTCTGTGTAACTTCTAGTTAATTTTGCTTTTGTCGACCGGGGATCATACTTTCTGTATGCACTGTTTGGAAAATCTGTGTTGCGAAATTGACTGGACATTTGTTAAGCAGCGATATTATTGTCTTGAAGGACAATGACGTCGCTTTTCAGTTGATGTAAATAAATTCTAGCCCACCGGACAATATATTTCCCTCCCATATGTATCTGTTAGTTAGTTATAATATCTTGTTGCCTTGCTTGTCTGGATTTGGAAATAACTGCGATACATCGTATGCTTTGGAGAATACATCAGTGTTTATCTCTATAGTTTTTCAATTAGTTTCCATAATTGCCCCTGGCATTTTTTGACAGATCTCTGATTTTTGGCTGCCGTGTTCAGAGGACACCTGTCTAAGATGACACATAGCGTTTAGTAACTGTGCAAAACTCGCGTCCAGGGTATATCTAGGTTGCTGAATCTCCTGAAGTTACAGATTTTACCATTTTCGGTCATAGAGTTGTGCCTCTGACGCCCCGCTATATTTCTCATTGTCTCGTTTAATGGATGCTGTTTCGTCTTCATTTCCTATTAGGACAGCGACGTTATCGAATATGCTCTTACGACTAGCGTTTGAGCAGACATTGATATACCCTATAAGGTTTCGTTACAAAAACCGTAACGACGGATCCAGCGAAAGCACGAAAAGAAACAAAGAGGGTGGATTCCCCTGTGGCACACGCCGTTGAATGTTAAAAGATTTTGTTAACTCTCCATTAACATGTGCCCTAACTGATATGCCAGTCACAACATTTCGAATGGCTTTTAGTACATTCGTTTACAGCCCAACTTTCACCATTATTCTCATTATATATTGATAGGCGACAAGATGAAAGACTTTACGAAAATCGATGAAAAATAGAAGCATTTTTGCTATTCACAGCAGCCATTGAAAAGACGTTTCTAAGTTCAGAAACAGCTGACATTATAGTCGTGGATTCAAACATTGATGCTGTTGACTATCTTCTTAAGTAACGAGGTCATAGTGTTGTTAATAATTCTGGAGATAGTTTTGTTGTCAGAGTTCAAAAGTGTAATAGGCCTAAGATTTTCGAAATTTTTTGATCTGCTTTTCTTTGGTACGAGTATAATTTTGGCCTATATCATCTCGTCAGGGACAGTCCTGCCACTAACTACGTCATTTACAATTGCTATAAAAAAAAGTAGCCCGGATGTTATCCTAGTATTTGTGATAAAACTGTTTCGGAATTGTGAACTAGTGCTTTTCCATGAATTCAAATACTTTGTCCACGCAAAAATCAGCTACCAATTCTCTGTTGTCATCTTCAGTGATTTCGCTGTTGAAAGGTTCTATTGCTTCAGCTATCAAATACTCATCAGTATGACTTACGGAGCGCAGGCACTGCCGATGCCGTTGTGTTTCACTTAACATTTCGTTTTGGTGAATGAGTATATTCCCATCCTCTGTTTGCAGCTCTTCTAGAAATGTGTGCCTGCGTTGGTATGATGTTTGATGAGATGATACGTTGTCGCTGTCTCGGCTTCTGCGATTAATCTTGCTTTGGATTTGATCTTCAAGTCATTTAACTGTTTCCTTTTTATGGTAATAAGTTTCGCTTTAATTCTCCGAGTAGGATACCTTCTTGTACATGGAGGGCCGTGTGTTTTCCTTGAGCGTGATGTTCATGATTGTTTGAAACCCAGGTGCATTTAACTTTACTTGTGTTACTTCATGCAACAGGATAATCTCCGAGTCATATTGATATTTGAATTGCTGCAGCGCAGTGATGTTTAGATCAAACAAGAATTTATTAATTTTTGGGAGAGAGATTATTTAATTTTGTCTGTGTCACACTCACTCCGATGAATTTAAGTCATTGGACCATTCCATCTTGTCTTTTGCCGTGTCGAATTGGTGACTTTCATTATCTGTAGCTTTGGATGTATTATCCTAGTTTTTGTGATGTTTACTTTGGGTTTTACTTATGTACGCTTATAGGACCACGCCGACGGCTTGTTCCCGTTCCTCGTCTGTGGTTACACGCGCATAAAACACAGGTGGATTTCTTTCAACTGGTCTGTATTTACATTACCACTGTCATTTTCCTCCTGTTTGTGTACACCCGTTGCCGTGCTCGCAATATTGTAGATGGTAGGCAGGCATGAGGATGTTTGTGTACTGTCACGAGGTTCTGTTACTTGTTTATTTTACTTACTCGCATGGCCTGGTTCTATTCGCTGGTGCACTGACCTTAGGAAAACACGCGAGGAAGGTGAGGCTGCCGTTCCGGTAACAGAATTCCTGGGTCAGGGAGTCAATGGCAACTGTATTATTTAAAACTAAGCCGATGCAGGTTTGTGAGTGAGTGTAGAAGATTGTCCTGTTCCGTTAATACCGGCATCTGAATTATCCATTCGTACGTTCGTCAACTCGTAGTAGGTGCACTGAAGGAACGTGTTTAGATATTTACATTGTTCGATATCGGGTTTGCTTGCGAGCTTCGCAGAATGTTTGTCAGGTAATATGGCAATTTTTGCTCGATTCCGGATGGACTTGGATGAACTTTGTCGGGTAACTGATTTTCAGTTACGAGGTCCGATAAGGTTAATTATTTCCGTTGCTTCAGAGAATCTGCAAAACGAATACCAATTTCCGACGGTTTTGACGAAGGTGACCGCTTTCATTACATATAAAGCACGCAAGAACTTGTACTGTGTATGAAGCCAGCACGTTGTGTACTTTAGTCATAGATGACGAAATACTGAATTTTGTCTGCTTTTCTGATTACAGCATAGTTGGTCAGTACTTCTTTCGGATAGCAATTTAACTGCGAGGTTAAAGACATGCACAACTTTATAAACAGCGTTTGCGGCCGTAACTGAAACAGTAGTGTCACATCTGTCGCGATGATGGAATTCAACTCTGCCTCCGTGTCTCATCAACAGCTGAACCAATAACACAGCTTTCAGCGGTTTTACGAAAAAGCTTTACTCTTGCAGGTCATGATAACTTGTGAGAACTCGATTATTTGTGAATTCTGCCGCATCCACTATCCAGTCGTGTACTTCCGGTGAACACGGTTGCTATGAAAGTGTAGACTTGACGAATTCAAACTGCAAGGTACTTTCCCCTGGAAACTTGACAGACATTTTGTCAACAAAACCGAGGGTTTAATAGCGAATGAACACCCCTGTGACTCAACAGGATTATCACACAGATACGAAACGCAGAGGTAGGTGACACAAAACTTGTCAACAGCGCTAGAAGCCGGAGTACACAGCATGTTCGCATACTAATGCGTGTCAAGCTAAACATGTAGGTTTCACAGATTGGCAAATAAATGGGCAGGGACTCAACTGGAATGCAAGAAGTAACTATTACAGGAAAACAGAATGATGTTGGCGAGATGAGACGCCAGGTAAATACATCGGATAAGGTCCAAAAAGTGTCTCTGCCGGATTTCAGGAGGTTAGAATGGATGAAGGTGACAACCAGACAGAAGGTGGGTAAATGAAATTAGAAAATATACAGGACTGATGTGAAATATAGATGAAGACCATAAAGAATGGAAAAAAAGTGGAGTACGTTATTATCGTGTAGTAAAGGCCAAATGTTTGGCGATGATGATGATTGTGACCACCACAAAGAAGTGGAAAACAGCGTACACAGAATTAGGTAGAAAACTTTTTGAGGGCGCTCACAAGTTCACCGTTAGCAGGTAACTGTACAGCGCGTTCTTCATTTTGTCCGCTGCGACGCAAAGGGGCGGCAATGTCGGAAGTTTCTGGAGCGACAAGCGGATACGGCAGCTGTGTGCGCACAGTAACAGGCAGAACACAGCAGCTCGGCGGCGATAACGCCGAGGTGGCTGCAGCATCACACGAGTTTTGTGAGGATGAAAGAGCGCGCCAGCAATCCGGCTGCAGGAAATTATTCGGACCTCCCTTTGCGTCTGCCGCCCGCGGCCGACGCCGACACTGTTCTCTGTCCCACAGATCCAGCCGGCCTCGTCTCTGCGTAATATGTTCCCTGTCTTTTGCCAGGACCAGCCTTTAGCTAGCCACCAACGACCAAAGCTTCTGCCTATATAAAAACAGACATTCCTCCAGTTGGAATTCGCTGCCTGGAAATTACTTCTTGTCATTTTCACTTGGTTCAACTCCAAAAACGAATCGTAAACATTTAGATATTTACGTATCGGCAAAGCTAAGCAATTATAAGAACTGTGCAAACACTTGGAAACTGACTATGAAAAATTCAGGCAGCATCTATAATGGTCCGAAGGGGATAGCGTTGAAATGCGCAGACAACTAAGATCAGAAATTTCTACTCCTTGTATAAGTGCTAGTGGCGAAATCAAGCAAATCAGCTTCATAACATAATTTACATACGAGGGTTGGAACTTTGCTAGTGGCACCTATTTATTTTCAGCTCGTACAAAATAGATACGTGTTTCAAAGTTTTACTGACCTTCAAAGTAGTCACCAGCATTGTGTATAGCCCGTTGCCAGCGATGTGGAAGTCGTAGGATACTCTTATCAGTTCCAGTTGTGTTGACAGTTCGAGTGGAGCGGTGTATTGCCCTACGAATTTGTAGCAGTTAGGTCTTGTGTAATTACCCTAAATCGCTTGAGACTAATGCCGGAATGGTTCCTTTAAAAGGGCACGGCAGACTTCTTTCCCCATTTGATGGTACCGATGACCTCGCTGTTTGGTGTACTCCCACAAATCAACCTACCAATCAGATTCGAGCCCTAAGGCCATTACTTACATCTGACGAGAAGCGATATTTACAAAAAATTAGATAACAATCACAATAATAATAATTTACATGGTTAGTTAAAAATAACTGCTGGTAATAATAATAATAATAATAATAACAGAAACACTAATAATAATGATAAAATAATGGAGGCATTAAGAACGAAATTGCTTAATTTTTACATAACAGTCTCAATAACAATAATTTGCAGCATTAATAAAAATAATAATTGACAATAATAATAATGATAATAATAGTTCTAGTTATGCCAATAACAATGAAATGAAGGAGGTATTGAGAACGATATTGATTAGTTTAGCGTATCTGAAGGCCTTTTTAGTATTTGAAGGAGTAGAAGGGATAATAAAAGAGGAGAAGACTGAAATGAAATTGACACTGGTAATTAAGAAATAACTCAATTTCTTTAGAGAACTCTGCAGCAAAGGGAGTGAGAAAAGTGGTAGAGGATGGAGGACTGACGAGAGTGAGCTGCTGACAAGTACGGTATATGGAAGAGATAGCTACTTTCATATAACGTGGGCCATTACCTGTCTTTTGAAGTTGGAAATGATTTTAATTTCTCTAATACTTCGAGGAAGATATTCCAAAGTCAGGTTCCTGTTACAGAAAATGATTTAGAGAAAATGGCACGATTGAGTAATGGTATAGAGAGTATTTTACTTACCATAATAATTGACGGGGCGTATTAGTGACTCTACAAGTTTCTTTTTAAGCTCGATAGGAAACAATTTTGTATGTTCATGTAGTGAATGAAGTCATGCTGAAACCCTCTTAGAGACTGCAGTTGTGTGTCCAGTCCTGTCTAAGAGATCGTCCACAATTGTCTCTATGTTCTTAACAGAACAAGCAAAAGTTATTTGGGTCCCATATAGGATTAAGGGTCGGAGCAATCGTACTACATTCTTCCATTGTGACTTCGTTGTTCCGATCATTACACGCTGTTGGTAGGATGTAAGGTATGAGTGAAATCATTGTACAGAACTTGAGGAAAAGTTTTGATTTTTCAGTTTAGCAAGTGGAATATCTAAGTAGACAGCATCGGAAGCTTTGTTGAAATCTAAAAAGCACGCAATGTTGTCCACAGCTTATTTCACTCCGTTAACCACTTTCATTAGAGCAGTCGTGCTGCAGTTTTTCCGAAACGAGACTGGTATTCATCCGGAAGGTTATTTGATGTTAAGCAATTTGTAAGCTGATAGTGAAGATTATTTTCTAAAACCTTAGATAATTCTGGTAGAATGCAAATATACCTGTAGTCAGATACTTCTTTAGCAGTCCCTTTTAGGGTAGAGGTTTTGGGTAGTTGTTTAGGATTACACTCGAGGTCAGAGAATGGTAAAAAATGATGAGCAGTAGTGGTTTGATGAGGAAACTGAGCCCACTGACCGGCTTCGCCAAATCCGTGGTCTCCGTTTGGCACGGCTCGGCAAACACGTATGGCTTATCGAATGTCAGCGATGCGTATGCATAAGTTTCCGTTCGGGAGGAGATGGCTTCAAGTCCCTTTCACATTTTGGTTTCCCGTAGTCATTCTGAACCGAGTAAGGGAAATTCATGACTGTTTCTTTGAAAAAGACTCGAATGACCTGGTCATAGATGAGACATTAAATGCGAATATTCGTACCTTCATTCTGCCACACGACGCGATGTTAAAACTAAGAGCCTATCAATAATAATGAGTAAACGTTTCGAGGGTGGCAAATGAGTTAATGGTTTAATAAATCTAATATTTACTTTGCTTTTTCTATGCAGTCACCTTGTTACTTCAAACACTTTTGATAAATTAAACAATTAGTTTCTTCCAAGATTCCGCATAAAACTGCACACTTCAAATGTTAGCCAACGATATATTTCGAAACTTTCAATTCCTCACTTTACTCAAAGCTGTTACTCACAAACCGGATTTCGATACGTTATTGGGTGTGGTAGTGATTGTGCATTGTAATGGTGATGTATACTACAATTGTTGAACGAATTCGCCCATATCACTTCCTGACCGTGTTAATTTTTACCGAATGCAGAAAAAAATTTTCGCTTTTACCAATCACTCATACTTCCAGGTAATCGACGGTAGTACGCCAATAACATTGACATTTCAATAACGCATCGAATTTGAAGTATATGGCCGCACTCTGAGAGGGAAGAAATCGGCGTTTATATAGTTCTGTACCGCTGATGAACCAAAATTTACAATAAACGCCGCACTTTCTCCCAGATCTCCATTTATCCATTTTAAAATGTTCCTCATCTCTGTAACATCCGCGTCAGACAATTAATTGGCAGATCCTTAACATCAATAGGCAAAAAATCAGAGCACGACTCGACAGGACAACTTCTTCTGTAGTTAAGCAGATTACTTTTTTTTCAACATTTACAGCATATTCAGCCAGCTTCTTAAATACAATGGGTATTAACATGTCAATGAGAAGGGTGCCCTTTCTAAGTAATTTTACAGATTTGAGGTCTTCTGCCACTGCTTCTAACGATTTCTGAATGTAAATTTGGGACAGCTTCTCAGATATGTTTTCTTCTCTTTTTTCCTTGATAATTACACGTCGGCGGGCACTGTGGCCGAGTGGTTCTAGACGCTTCAGTCTGGAAACGCGCGACCGCTACGGACGCAGGTTCGAATCCTGCCTCGTGCATGGATGTGTGTGATGTCGTTAGGTTAGTTAGGTTTAAGTAGTTTTAAGTCTAGAGGACTGATGACCTCAGATGTTATGTCCCATAGTGCTCATAGCCATTTGAACCATCTGAATTACACGTCTGAGTGCAAAGGTGATGGGTTACTGTTTATGTTTTTCACTCGACTTCTATTGTTCTCTGGCTGACTGACCACCTCAGCTCTCCTTGTTGGTCTGGCGTGAATGCTCCGCAGTTTAAAGGATTAGAATTTCTCATTCGTGGGAAGTTGAATAATGTGCATATAAAAATTACGGTGGACGCCAGAAGCATTAGACGATGGATTCATCGCTATAAAGAAACTGAAGGGCAATGACAGGCAGCTGATGCAACGCAGAGCAGCCGGCCATTGGCTGCACTCATGCTGTGACATCATATAACACCCAGCGTGACGACCAAATCATATGTGACGACTGCCGAGTGTCAACAGATTAATTATGTCGCCAGTTATTTATCGGTAATGGCAGTGTGATGGCTATTACTGAAAAACTAGGCTAGTCCAAAATTTGTTCACGCTGGCTACCGTTGCTGTTGACCGCCGGAAATAAAGAGGCAAGGAGAGTACGAGGGCTACTCGGAAAGTAAGGAACGACTGGTCGCGAAATGGAAACTACAATAAAACTCCAAACTCTATTTTTTTTTCACGGTTAGCTAAACTTTCCAGCTACTTATCTACATAGTCGCCGCTCACACTTCGACATCTGTCGTAGCGTTGTACCAACTTTTCAACACCCTCGTCACAGAAGATAGCCTCCTGTGTTTTCCGACAATTTTCTACGCTGTACTGCAGCTCGTACTCCGTGCCAAAATGTCTTCGTATCCAGCGGTCCGTTTGAGCAGAGATGAAACTCGGGGGGAGCCGGGGCCGGGGCCGGGCTGTATGATGGGTGACCACACATTTCCCAACGAAAACGTTGCAGGGGCGTCTTCATTGTCCCTGCAGTGTGCGACCGAAAGCTGTCATGAAGACGGAACTGCATGACAGATAAGTTATGTGGTATTGCATGACATCAGGCGAAATCTCTCGGCAGACACTCATACCTGGCGGGATAGACTATTTTCTAGACGTCTTTACGCGCTCTCTGTGCACTCAGAACTAAGAAGAAAGACATGATGCTATCAAAGGCCTTACTAGAGTTGCTGCCCAACACATCTATGCAAAGTTTCATCGGCTTTTCACTGTAGTTTCCATTTCACGACCGATCGTTCCTTACTTTCCGAATAGCCCTCGTAACTGCATCCAGCCTGCTACAATATAAAACTTACATCTGTTCGGCGCGTTCAGAGGAGCTCGTCTGGAGAATCACTACGATGATGTACAGATCTCGAAAAATTATGTGCACCAGTGGCTGAGGAAGCAAGATCATGAGTTTTACTGCACAAATATACATGCTCTTGTTTCAACTGCGGACAAATATATCGATTATATTGAAAAGTGACAGATTAATCTTGAATGTTGTTATCCTACCGATAAGGCATTTACTTCTCTTGTAAAATGCTTAGCATTACATGGTCACTGACTGGTCTTGCCAAACCCGTATCCGGGCGACCAGCTGTTCGCCGTTAGGCACTGCTCGGCAAATATGTATGGTTTATCAAATGTCAGCGACGCGAATGCATAAGTTTTCGTTTGGTAGGAGATGGTTTCAAGTTACTTTTAACATTTTGGTGTCCCGTGGTCATTCTGAATCGAGTAAGGTAAATTCTTGACGGTTACTTTAAAAAAGGCTGTAATGACCTGGTCACAGATGAGGCATTAAATGCAAAGATTCTGCCGTACATCACGATGTTAAAACGAAGGGCCGATCGACGATAACGTGTAAACAATTGGAAAGTGGCAAATAAGTTAATGGTTTATTAAATCTGATACGTACCTTGCTTTTCCTGTGCAGTCACCTTCTTATTCCAAACACTTTAGTTACCATTATAGTATTAGTTTCTTCCAAGATTCGGCATAAAATTGCACACTTCAGATGTTAGCCCACGATATATTCCTCACTTTACTCAAAGCTGTTACTCACAGACCAGTTTTCGATACGTTATTGGGTCTGGTAGTCATTGCGAGTGAGATAAGATCTATAAGAGACAAGTTTTTTAAATTGTTTCCGCAATGCTGCACCCATCGACACACGTCGTGCTGATAGTGTCAAACGATCTAAAGATTCAGTAGCGATTCTCGACTTTGTTGTCCCAATAATTTCTGGAAAGACCGCTTATCGTAATGGGATAACTGTCTCTCACTGTTATATTCACATGCTCAAGGAGATCGTCATTCGGGCTTGCCACTGCAATTCTCACTGTGAACATTGATGGTCCATCCTTAAACTCAGCTTTCTGTTCTTCCTTTCATTGCGTTGGAGTCATATATCTTACACAGTTGATGCTGAACTTCAACAAGAGTACAGCCTCTTGGGTTTATAAACCTTATGAAGATAGACAACAAAGAAAGACGCTGATGCGCTTACGCGAATCAGTGTGTATTACAACCACATTTAATACGTGATTGGCACTGAATTTTGAGCCACGCCTCGTATTTATGACTGATGGTATACCAACGAAACATAGCATGTAGATTGTACGTGTAAAACACATACTTATTTATATTTCTCTAAAGTCGTTGTTAGTACTGAAGCAACAAAAACGTACTACAAAACTTCCAAATGTAAGTACAGTTACTAACACAATGAGTCTGCTCTTCAAAATACCTGGAAAATCAATTCTGACGGCAGTAGCATATTCATGCACCACACGGCCGTAATCATTTCGTATCACACTCGGTGAATCATCGCTTCTAGGCTTGTTGTCCAGGTACCTAAATTTCTGAAGTTTGCATTTTTCGCTAGACAGTACTAACACAGAAAACAATCAACTGGACCTACTCTGCGCAAGATGATCTACGTAAGTCACAGACCGAGTACTACAGGGTATCTTTTCATTTTAGTTTGTTTATTCACTCTTGCACAAAAAGCTCCGATTCATCAAGCGACGGTAGCTATGACCATAAATTTAAATCAGTGTCAGTTTCGTTTATCAGCGGATGAAAACGTTTGTTTATCTATAAACTACATCCGGGTATTTCATCATGATAATGTCTTACACAGTTATAAGAGTTTGCTTTCTAGTTGCATCTTTCATTCACCGTGACTAATCTACAGTCATCGACATTCCTCCACCACATTCCTTACACAATATTATTTGAGAAAATGGTTCTGCTACCGCAGCAGGCCACTGGATGAGACACGTGACCTCCGATGTATTCCAACTTGTTATTAGTGAAAACATGTCTCGAGAAAGGGAAGTGCAGCTTTTTACCGAAGATTGCACCGTGCTGTACTTTACAGCGAAGTAAAATACCGACTACAGCATTTATAATACCTTACAGTAAGCAATAAAACACAAGGAATGGATAAATGGCGCGAATAATCTTTCTCCAATAGTTCCAAACGCACCACTATGCTGCGCCGTCAAACACTTTGAATTGTTGCGATCAAGTTCGGTTTCCTTTCCGTTTTGAATTTCGATTCTCTTTGAGCGGATGACTAATAAGTGCCACACATATTGACAATAATTCAAAAGAGACCAATTGTAGTTTATTAAATTTGTTATAATAAGAAATTTTGTTTTTTGTGTCAGTAAGATATTAGCAAGTTCGTGAAATGCGTTCCTTATAGACGACGCGCGGTAATAGCTTTAAAAGAAACTTATCGAGCTATAATGCCGAAATAAGCGTAAACAAGTTTCACCTTTGTCGTTAAATTTTGTAGATCCTATGAAATGAACTCTCGACACACGAAGACTGGCGTTTAGACAAATCCTCAGCAGATGTCAGCACGTGCCGGAGCCCACTTGGAGGTTAGGGCAATCAAGTATAATGGTTGCCCGGCTGTGCGCCAGATGGCACCAGGTGCGCCACAGCCTCAGACTCAGCTTCCGTCAGATGCGCAGCTAGCCGCGAAACATCAAATCGCATTTTACTGGCAAACACAGTACAACAACAAAAAGAACGCTTTGCACGCACACGTAAAACAAGGAGTCACAGAACGAGGTAACGATACGTGGAATGTTTCAAAGCACATTTCATTTTAGGTCCCTTTGAGCAATTTAGAGTAGACACTGAACGTTATATCTGGTTAATGGCCTGATCAACCGTCGAACGTCCGTGAAAGGATGTAGAATCCGGAATCAATTTTTCAGTTTTCAGCGGCTCAAATGTTGGATAGGGTGGAACTCTGTTTCTCAAACGTATCTACTTCTACTTTCTTTTTAACCGGCCAGCCGTACCATGTTTACACGCATTTTGCCTCGTGATTCTCAAAATTATTATTCCCTGACGCAGCAAATCACTCCTTGAAAACTAAATCAAGGAAGAAGAATATGAGGTAAACTCATCTACAACTTTTCTTTAAATATTTCCTTTGTTCAAGTTATCTCTTGTACTGCATAATCTACAGAAACCACACATCGCTTTTGTTTTTCGTAAGCAATGTATTGAGTGCTCACCTACTAACTGAGAATGAAAAGATGTGCTGCAGAGATTCTTTTGGGGTTACAGTTTCAATGTTCGCGTTAAGTTCGGGCACTGCAGTTTTTCCCGACATCTCACATTGAAACGGAAACGAATTGATGGGGAAAAATACCAGTTTTAGACATGCGGAACTGTGTCATGGAAGTTATGGTTGAGCAAAAACGCACTTGTAAATGCACTTTATATCTAACGTGATGTTTCCGCCAGATCTGTTCTCGTAGGCACTATAAAAACGTCTGGCATGCCTATTTCAGTAGCGAAACCGTAAAACTGGAGATTTACGACGTAAGAACTTCTTGTAATATGGCAAAATCGACATTGTGTCGAGAACCCAATATATCTAATGGTGTTCCATTGTAGTCGTGTGAAATAAAATGTATACTCTCATAAGCCAAGTAACCAACAGTTTCCCTCCACTTAGGAAATTTGTTTATCGTTATGTGTGGTACGGTGCACGTTTGTGTGTATTTGTGTGTCTGTGTGTGTGTGTGTGGTCTACACGGCTCTACAGAAGCGTGAGTGTGTTACACTGGAACACAGTTTTGATTCATTTACTCAATTATTTCTATTGAAAATTTTTTTCCTGCATCAAATTATAAATTGTACCGTGTCATCATAATGATCGTATCTACAAACAATAGCGCTGCAGAGCATTAAAACCGAATGTTTGTACCGTTATAGAAACATATGTCTTAACACTTGAGGGCATGTAGTTATCTGAGATTCTCAACGTAGAGATGCGATCTATTATTCCAATGATTGTTGATTTGTTTTGTAAAATCATTATTAGCCATGACCGCATATATGAAATTTTATAACTAATTTAGACCATTACAGCTTATCTTCAGATCTGAAACTTGTCGAAACGAATGTTTACAAGAAAGGAATTATATTCAACATTAACGGTATTTATAGAAAAATTTAACAAAATTTTTGAACATTACATACACTTCAGTTTCTAAGATAAGAGGACACTTTGTCAATTAACTGTTATTAACGTCGTGTAATGTCAGATGTAAAATATATATATATATATATATATATATATATATATATATATATATATATATATATCAGCTGTCAAACAAATGACGCAAAGACTGACATAGATGCAACGTAGTACTGGCCTACATATGTCACGAATGACAAGAAATAGCGTAAGTTTTACATGAGAAACACTACATTAAATGCATACCTACAGACTCGTAATTGCAACATGAGCAGTTGATGAGTACAGAAAGGCACTGTTGTCGCGAATTCAAAGTGACACACAGAATAACAGTGGTGTCTGGTGATAGAGACTGTGAATGTTTCCTTGAGCTGGTCATACACAAACTGATCAATGCTAAGTGCCTTGTCTCATGGGTAAAGAAAGCGTCAGGAGATGGGAGCACACTAAAATACTATTACAAGTAGTATAATATGGAATACACAGTTACGTCATAAACTGAAATAAAAAACAATTAAAATTACAATTCTTCTAATGGTAAATTAGACAAGTTGCATAAATATAAATGTGAATCTGTTGATAGAAATTCTTGCACATGGTGTTATGTTACAAAACTTTACACAGCTGTCAATTGATGTCTACAGTAAGAAAGACGGACGCTGAGTTTCCCTACAACAGTCAAAACGTATTGAGAGGTTCTGGTTTACAAAGTTATTGTAGCACACAACATCTACCTAACTATAAATATGGAAATCAATCTTATTGTCTACTAGGGAACATTTAAAGATTATATGTTTGTATACTTCATTTGCAATTTTTCAGTATTAGACCAGTGCTGCGTGTCTAGGTGATACGTTTCCGCTGTCTAGGTTAATATATATAACAAACCACTCTGTGCTATACACGCTACAAACATAGAGAGGAATACAATCACTGCAAATGTAAACAGTACTTCCAGACCATTCCTCTATACCAGTGGACGGCAGTCTTATTAGCGAAGAGAGTACGATTTCAGTTTCCATGACAACCAATTTTTTTAAACTTAAACTACATAGGCAGGTACACTGATATTAACTGCGAGTACTCCTAAGCTGCTCTATGCTAAATACCCCTATCTGACTTAGGTACGTTCGCTAATCCAATACCTCCCAACTGATCTTAGAACGTCTATCTCCTTTACCAACTTCAGCATCCATACAATACCCATCTGCATTACCAATTTGAGCGTCCTTATGGATCAAAGGTCTTGGTGTCCAGGAGAGTAGCAAAGAGTTTCTAAGAATTTATTGGCACGAATCCGACTGCGGAATCACCATATGATGCATACATAGGTGGTGATTTCACTAGTAGATGCGGCTGCTGACTCGCCATAGCGAACGGACTTAACATGAGTGTCCACTCATCTACTGTAGTGACAGCCCTCGTTTTTGTGTGATATTTGCGTCTACATCTATTACTTCGTGAGGCATCTAATAGTATTTGGTGGAGAATACTTTGCACATCACTCCACTGTCCTTACTGCTCCATTCTATTCCATTTATTTCTGGTCAGCAGCAAGAGTGAGTTTCGGCAAGCCTTCCTATCAATTCGAATTTCTCCGATTTTACCACCGACATCATTTCCTAAGTCACGTGTAACAGACTATAATACGACTTTTTTGAAAGCGTTCATCTGAAATTTTAACAGCGAAGCACAACATCTCTCTTCTAAGGACCTTTTCATGATTACAGACCGATGCGCATT
The DNA here is from genome assembly GCF_021461385.2 of Schistocerca piceifrons. Lineage (NCBI taxonomy): Eukaryota > Metazoa > Arthropoda > Insecta > Orthoptera > Acrididae > Schistocerca > Schistocerca piceifrons. The sequence goes on from NC_060149.1 coordinate 561,901,263, forward strand.
ATTGAACTATTAGTCGAACGGAGGTTTTGTAAGCTTTCTCTCTGGCGGATCGGTTAAAGTTGCTTATGATCCTTCCAGTGAATCTCCGTCAGACAGCTGCTTTTCCTGCAACTAGTTTCGTGAGGTCATTCCAGTTAAAGTCGTTACGGATCAATAATCCTAGACTTTTTGTAGTTTCGACAGCTTCCAGTACTGATCGCGAATCGTGTAGTCGAATAATATTGGGTCTTTATGTGCAATAGATTACATTTGTTCATGCCTGGAGTCAGCTGTCATTCCTACATGAAGCGTCGTTGCTCGACAGGTCTTCCAGCATTTTGCTACAGTTTATGGCAATGGCCGTCACACATTATCAAACAGACCATTTATATATGTCGTGATCAGAAACAGTTGTATAATACTTCCTTGAAGTGCGCGTTTCGTTACGTTAGAGATAACGATTCTTCCTAGCTATTCCTCACATCCATGCTGGTCCGATATTCCTTAAGTTTATCCCAACACGTCATCTGAGAGGTGAACTATAGTCATTATAAGTCTATTTGAACTTGTGCTAAATTCCTCCAGATAAGACGAAGGAAGGAGGAACGAAAATTTTTGTCTTTAGAGAAGGAAAAAAAGCTCGATTGGAGAAGAAATCGTTCATTATTTTCAAACGAACCATCCCAGCATTTGCCTTAATCGTTATATGGAAAGGTTCCAGACTGTAAATCTGGATGGTTGGACGGCAATTTAAAAAACTCTTCTTGGGATGCAAGTCCATTGCTGCAACTGTGGTACCTCGTTGTGTTCGAATAAGATGAGAGTACTTCATGTTTTACTGCTACACTTCCCTATCCATTTTTTCTTCCAATAACGCTCTAACAAATTGCTGTAATGAAGAAAGACAGTTCTGTGCAATAATTTTGGTTTGCTATTGCATCATTTACGACTACTGTTGTTGTGGTGCTCCATTTCAATGCGATCAACTTAATAATGATTTAAATTTCCCTGTCCTTTTCGAGAGGGATATCTGAGAAAAAGTGAGGCAGTACCTAGCTGTCGTTGGAACAAATATGAATTTACGCCCTATAGCATCAAACCTCCTGGTGAGAGTACGTTCCGAGATGTACGCGGATGAAGGTTATGATACGGAGTCGCGAGAGTTAATGAAAAAATATCCCTTTCCAAATCCCGCCAGAGTCCTAAGGGTACTCTGCCACCCTCCTCTACGGTTAACAGAACATAAAGAAGCTCACGGCACCCTTGCTAATGGATCCAGCGATCGGCTGATAACTGATCACCCCTCAAACTGCGAGTACCGAGATGTTCCGCGCACACACGCCATTCATCATCATTATTTGGCATTAGCCAAATGGCGAATGATCTCCCCGAGCCCCAGTGCATTCAGGCAATGCTATTAGGAGAGATGGCCTTCAATAGATGCGAGGATTTGGCCCGCGCGCCGTGCGAGGGGCCCTGACCCCGTCTGTTCACCCGTGGACATAAAACAGCCCACCCACGCGCCCACGCGCAGGCGCCAGCCGGTGCACTCCAGCCCACATCCGAGCTCCCTTATCCGGAACGCAATACCTCACGCCCTGCAGGCTGCTTGCATCGACATGAGAACGGTACACACTGCTTCACTCTTTCCATTTTATTAAAGTACAATACACGTAGTCTGGTATATAGAGATAGCGCTGTTTTGGAATAGACATTGTAAACGCTATAGTTGCTATCATTTAAGGTAGGAAATGCTTACCAGCAGAAGTGACGCTCCGAGGACGGGTCGTTAGGCGTACCTGGATAGTTCAGTCGGTAAGAGAACTGCCCGTCAAAGGCAAGCCTCCGACTCCCACCAGGAGATAAAGGTTTACTCTCAATCTGCCAGAATGGTTCAACATTTACAGTTAACGGATAACACGGTACATAACATTTGTTGTTGTTCTAATACATGACCTCGCTTGGTTAGGGACTATTAGAGTGAACTGAGAAGTTTAATGAAAAAGGTCAAACAATCTAATATTTTTCCAAAAAAAAACATATTTCCGAATAAAATCTCCATTCTTGTGGTCCTGGGAGATTTCATTTCATTTCATCCGGAAGAGAGATCTGATTCCATTTCTGCGTAACACTTTTCCATAGCAAAGATAAGCTCTTTTCTAGACGAAAACATCTTCTATAGAAAATAATTTTTGTGCTATCCAATCGGGTTTTTCTTACTTTTTAATTTTAAAAAATAGAGAGTTATGAACTGGACAGAACCTAGGAAACAAAGAGGGTCGGGAGCTATTTCAAAAGTTACGAAGATTGTTTCAAGCCGGCCGTGGTGGCCGAGCGGTTCTAGGCGCTTCAGTTGCTACGGTTGCAGGTTCGAATCCTGCCTCGGGCATGAATGTGTGCGATGTCCTTAGGTTAGTTAGGTTTAAGTAGTTCTAAGTTCTAGGGGACTGATGACCTCAGATGTTAAGTCCCATAGTGCTCCGAACCATTTGAACCATTTGATTATTTCAATGTTCACACAAGTTTTTTAATGAGTTCAGTCAACTTAAAGGACTGCAGCCAGGTTGGGTCTTCGGCAATGTTTAGACAGGTGCACAACCCGTCATTGTCAAGACACAGATGAAACAAAAGGGTGTTGTGCTGAGACAGCGTCTGTAAAGGGCGAGTAAACTGCATCCCTTGCAGTTGTGGCATGACAGACATTGGTCAGACGATGAGGACACTACAGTAAAGGTGTACTGAGCATAAGGGTCACATATGCTAACAGCAGCCGAGCCTATCAGCTATTGAAGAACATTGCCTTTACAGCGCTCGTCCTATGGACTATAGCATATACATCTACCTCTAAATGGTTACTCTGAAATTCTCCCTTAAGTGCCTGGCAGAGGGTTTAACGAACCACTTTCAGACTACTTCTCTACCAATCCACTCTTGAACAGAGCAAGGGAAAAACGAACATTTAAATACTTTTGTGCGAGCTCTGATTTCCCTTATTTTATTACGGTGATCATTTGTCACTGCGTAGAATGGCGTCAAAATAATATATTTGCATTCGTATGAGAAAGCTGGTGACTGAAATTTCGTAAAAAAATTTCGCAGCAACGATAAACGTCTTTGTTTTAATGACTGCCACCTCAACTCGCCTGTCACACCCGTGACACTCTCTTTAGTGGATTTCTTGAATCTTCTAAATGTTTTGTCAAGAAAAAGCAGTCTTTAGTTCTCTTTTCCCACAACGTAATCTATGGTATAGTTCCTATTCAAGTTGTTCGTATTTGCTATTCCTAGGTATTTAGTTCATTTGACTGCATTTAGATTTTTGTGATTTATGGTCTAACAGAAATTTAACGGATTCCTTTCTGTGCACATGTGAATGACTTTACAGTTTTCATTATTTGGGGTCAACTGCGGCTTTTCGCACTATGCAGATATTTTGTCTAAATCATTATCCAATTGGTTTCGATCTTATGATGAATTTAGTAGACGCTAAATGACAGCAAAAAATGGCTCTGAGCACTATGGGACTTAACATCTGAGGTCATCAGTCCCCTAGAACTTAGAACTACTTTAACCTAACTAACCTAAGGACATCACACACATCCATGCCCGAGGTAGGATTCGAACCTGTGACCGTAGCAGTCTCGCGGTTCCGGACTGAAGCGCCTAGAACCGCACGGCCACTGCGGCCAGCTAAATGACAGCATCATCTGCTAGCAGTCTGCTCACGTCGTCTCCTAATAGCATCAGAAGGCCTGTTACAATTCATTGGGGAACGCCAGATATCACATCTGTTTTTCTCGAAGGTCTTCGTCAATTATTACGGACTGTGCCCTTTCTGACAAAAAACCACAAATCGATTCTCACAACTGAGACGACACTTCTTAGGCACGCAGTATGATTATAAGTCGGTTGTGAGGAACGCTATTAAAGCCTTCAGGTAATCGAGAAATATGGAATCAGTTTGAGATCCCCTGACGACATCCCTTACTACTTCGTGCGGATAAATGACTAGGTGTGTTGCCCATGAACGGAATTTTGTGAATGTATGCCAACTATGTGTCAATAAACCATTTTCTTCGAGGTATTTCACAATGTTCGAACACATTATATGTTCCAAAATCCTACTCCAAATAGACGTCAGTGATGCGGGTCTGTAATGCAGTGGGTTACACCTATTTTTTTCCTTGAGTACTGGTGGAAAAATTTGGAAATTTGTGGTAAGGTCTTATGGGACCAAACTGCTGAGGTCATCGGTCCCTAAGCTTACTCACTATTCAAACTAACTTACGCTAAGGACAACACACACACCCATGCCCGAGGCAGGACTCGAACCTCCGACGGGAGAAGCCGCGCGGACCTATTGGTTGACTTGTGCAAATTTCCAGTCTTTAGGTACGAATCTTAGTGAAGCTAGCGGCTGTATATGATCCTTAAATATGGGGCTATTATATCTGTATACTCTAAAAGGAACCTATCTGGTATGCAGTATGCAAGCCTTGCCTTTATTTCCGACTTGCGCTTCTAGCTTTATAAGTAGAGAGAGATATTTTTGATTAAATTCTGGATGGTTCCCTGGAGTCTGCCTGGTCAAACAACACAGGAACGGAGTTAATGCTACTTGCTCACCCGCTGTTAATTAATATTCACTATTAATATATTCTGATGGTTATCTTTGGTTGTGTGGGCGCTAGTTGTATGTGTGTGTGTTTTTGGCATTGTGGATACGATTCTTGGTCGGCGGGGCGCCGCATATAGAGGTTTCAAATTTCTTTGCGCTTTCTCGTTGCATTTGTGCCTTGAATTGGCGGGATGTGCACATGACGAAATATCGGCGGTTTCCGGAGGCGTCACCCCGTTGCACACACGCAGACCATCACTCATAACATTCGTGAATTTCTTTCTGTGTGTGTGTGTGTGTGTGTGTGTGTGTGGTTTTCTGCATTATGGAGGCAACCCAGTACCATATAATTTCAAAAAGACATTACAGTCAAGAGAGGCGCTGCACACACACAAAACTCACAAATACACTTATGTAAATATTTATTCTTGACATTGAGGATAAACTCTCTAAACGCGTAGTGTTAAGCATAAAAAATACTTACTAGATATAGTGTTTCATTAATTAAATCAGAATCGTTTGGGCAACGAGAAGAGGCAAAGCGGTCATCTAGAGGCACCGGTGGCCAAACAACGACACACGCGAAATACGCGTTCGGCCATGTAGTAACCGCATGGCATCAACTAATAAATTGCTATTTTTAATGCTTTTAGTTTCATAGTTTCTTGTTGTACGCGCTGACAGCCCACTACCTGACCATACGGGGCGGGAGGATGAAATGACAATGTTGTTGTGGTCTTCAGTCCGAAGACTGGTTTGATGCCGCTCTCCATGCTACTCTGTCCTGTGTAAGTTTCTTTGTCTCCGAGTTACTACTGCAACCTACCTCCTTTTGAATCTGCTCACTGTATTCACATCTTGGTCTCCCTCTACGAATTGTACCCACCACGCTTCACTCCAATACTAATATAGCATAGTCGACAGCACATCTGGTACAGAGCCGAGTTGCGGGTCTGAATCAGAGGCTCAGACGGTTCTGCGACTGTGTAGGCTGCAGATTCCTCGACTAGCGCCATAGGGTGGTTGGGTTTCGGATTCCGCTGAATGGGTCAGGAGTCCACCACACGCAAGAGGCGGCTACATGAGTAGCAGGGGCTGTTTAGCGTGGACTGGGCGATTTTTTAGCTTAGAGGGTCTTGGGAAAATACAAAAAGGGCTGCAGTCCATAAGGCTGCAGGGCGAACACAGGAAGAACGTAGATACAGGAACCATCGGTGTAACAGTTGTAAATTGTCGTATCTGTGTTGGTGATCATGATGATGTTCGGTTTGTGGGGCGCGCCACTGCTCGGTCATCAGCGCCCGTACAAAATCCCAATTTTTACACAGTCCAATTTCTTTCACACAGTCCAATCGAGCCACTGTCACGAATGATGATGACGATGATAAAATGATGAGGGCAATTTATACACCCAGTCTCCGGGCAGTGCTAATCCCCATCTCGGCCGGGAATCGAAACCGGGACCGCGTGACCCAGAGGCAGCAACGCTAACCACTAGACCACGAGATGCGGACATAGCTGTGTTGGGAAAGTACCACAGCTCCAAGCGTTAAGAGAAAGCACCGATGCCAAAATTGTTATAGGCACTGAAAGCTGGCTAAAGCCGGAAATAAGTTGGCGGTGGCGTGTTTACCTTGTCGCGAAACTGAAGTACATAGTTCCTGTGAGTTAGAATGGGCATAGGTCATTCTTGGCAACCGGAATACAATAATAATTGGATCCTTTTACCGACATCCCAATTCATATGATACAATTTCTCACAGATTCAAAGAAATCTTGAGTTTGATTTCAATCACGTACCCAACTCACACAATCATAGTTGGTGGTGACTATAATTTATCCTCGATGTGTGGGCAAAAATATACCTTTAATTCTGGAGGTACGCATAAAACAACATCTAAAATTGTGTAAACGCATTATTTTGAGCAGTTTATTCACGAACTCATGCGAATAGTAAATTGTTGTGAAAACACACTTAACCTCTTAGCAACATACAATCCTGAACTAATGACGAGCATCAAAACGAATACAGCGATTAGTGAAGCCAGGGCTTTCGTAGCGAGACTGAATATTGCAACCCCAAAATCCTCAAAAAATAAACGAAAAATATAGCTATTAAAAATCAGATAAAAATTCACTTAACGCCTTACTGGGAAAGAATCTCCACTCCTTCAAAATTAACAATGTAAGTATAGACCAGATGTGGTTTGAATTCAAAGAAGTAGTATCGACAGTAATTGAGAGCAGAACACTGTTGCAGAAACAACGAAAAAAAAAATGCCAAATTTACACGGATAGACAATCTCCAAATTGGTGATCTTTTACGGAAGCTCGAAATTTAGCTCGGACTTCAATGCGAGATACTTATAACAGCTTCTGCAACGAAAATTTGTCTCGAACCTGGCAGAAAATCCAAAAATATTCTGGTCGTATGTGAAGTATGCTAGCGGCAAGACACAACCAATGCCTTCTCTGCACGATAGCAACGGAGATACTATCGATGACAGTGCCGCCAAAGCAGAGTTACTAAACACAGTCTTCCGAAATCCCTAAACGAAAGAAGACGAAGTTACTATTCCAGAACTCGAATCAAGAACAGCTGCCGATATGACTAACGTACCGGGTGATCAAAAAGTCAGTATAAATTTGAAAACTGAATAAATTACGGAATAATGTAGATAGAGAGATACAAATTGACACACATGCTTGGAATGACATGGGGTTTTATTAGAACCAAAAAATACAAAAGTTCAAAAAATGTTCGACAGATGGCGCTTCATCTGATCAGAATAGCAATAATTAGCATATCAAAGTAAGACAAACCAAAGATGATGTTCTTTACAGGAAATGCTCAATATATCCACCATCATTCCTCAAAAATAGCTGTAGTCGAGGAATAATGTTGTGAACAGCACTGTAAAGCATGTCCGGAGTTATGGTAAGGCATTAGCGTCGGATGTTGTCTTTCAGCATCCCTAGAGATGTCGGTCGACCACGATACACTTGCGACTTCAGGTAACCCCAAAGCCAATAATCGCACGGACTGAGGTCTGGGGACCTGGGAGGCCAGGCATGACGAAAGTGGCGGCTGAGCACACGATCATCACCAAACGACGCGCGCAAGAGAATTTCACGCGTCTATCAATACTTTTTTTTTGTTCTAGTAAGAATGTGTGGCAATCTTTACCTCTCTATCTACATTATTCCGTGGTTTATTAAGTTTTCAAATTTATACTGACTTTTTGATCACCCGGTAGAAGTAGATATCCTCGGAGTAGTGAAGCAACTTGAATCATTTAACAAAAGCAAGACTTCCGGCCCAAATTGTATATTAGTTAGGTTCCTTTCAGAGTATGCTGATACAATAACTCCATACTTAACAAATCATACACAACCGATCGCTCGACGAATGATCCGTACCCAAAGACTGGAGAGTTGCACCAGTCAAACGGATATTCACGAAAGGTAGTAGAAGTAATCCACTAATATACAGGCCAATATCATTAACGTCGATTTGCAGAAGGCTTTTGGAACGTCTATTTAAAACGGTCTATTGACACACAGTCAACACAGATTTAGGGAACATGGTTGTTGTGAAACACAACTAGCTCTTTACTCACGTGAAGTGCTGAGTGCTACTTATAAGGGATTGCAAACTGATTCCGTATTTGTAGATTTCGAGAAGGTTTATGACACTGTACCACACAAGCGGCTTGTAGTGAAAATGCGTGCTCATGGAATATAGCCTCAGTTATTTGACTGAATTCGTGATATCCTGTCAGAGAGGTCACAGTTCGTGGTGATTGATGGAAAGTCATCGACTAAAACAGGTGTGATTTCTGGCGTTCCCCAAGGTAATGTTATATGTCCTTCGCTGTTCCTTATCTAAACGATTTAGGAAACAATCCGAGCAGCCGTCTTAGGTTGTTTGCAGATGATGATGTCGTCAGAAGATGAAAATAAATTGCGAAATTATTTAGAAAAAATATCTGAAGGGTGCAAAAATCGGCAATTGAAAGAAACTAAAAGTGTGAGGTGATCCACATGAGTGCTAAAAGGGATCTGTTACATTCGGTTACACGATAAATCAGTCAAATCTAAAGGCCGTAAATTCAACTAAATACCTAGGAATTACAATTAAGAACAACTTAAATTGGAAGGAATACATAGAAAATGTTGTGGGGAAGGCTATCCAAAAACTGCGTTTTATTGGCAGGACACTTAGAACGTGTAATAGATCTACTAAAGAGACTGCCTACATTACGTTTGTCGGTCCTCTTTTAGAATACTGCTGAGCGGTGTGGGATCTTTACCAAATAGGATTGACGGAGTATATAGAAAAAGTTCAAAGAAGGGCAGCATGTTTTATATTGCCGCGAAATAGGGGAGAGAGTGTCACTGAAATGATACAGGATTTGGGGTGAACATAACGAAAACAAAAGCGTTTTTGGTTGCGGCGGAATCGTCTCACGAAATTTCAATCACCAACATTCTCCTCCGAATGCGAAAATATTTTGTTGACGCTGACCTGCATAGGGAGAAACGATCACAATAATAAAATAAGGGAAATCAGAGCTCGTACATTAAGGTATAGGTGTTCGTTTGTTTAAGCTCGCTATACAAGATTGGAATAACAGAGAATTGTGAAGGTGGTTCGATGAACCCTCTGCCACGCTCTTAAATGTGATTTTCAGAGTATCCATATAGATGTAGATGTACCCCTTCTTCTAGTCAGGTTCTACCACAAATTTCTTTTCTTCCCAATTCTGTTTAGTACCTCCTTATTAGTTACGTTGTCTACATTCTTCTGTAGCACCGCATTTCAAAAGCTTCTATTCACTTCTTGTCTAAACGGTTTATTGTCCATGTTTCACTTCCATACCCTCCGAACATATACGTCCACAAAAGACTTCCTGACACATAAGTCTATACTCGATGTTAACAAATCTCTCTTCTTCAGAAACGCTTCTCTTGCCTTTTCCAGTCAACATTTTATATCCTCATTACTTCGACCATCATCATTTATTTTACTGCCCGAATAGCAGAACTCGTCTACCACTTTAAGCGTCTCATTTCTTAATCTATTCCCCTCAGCACCATTTTATTTAATTCGAGTACGTTCCATTATCCTCGTTTTGCTTTTGTTGAAGTCCATCCTGTATTTTCCTTTCACGACACTGTCACTTCGGTTGAAATGCTCTTCCAAGTCATTTGCTGTCTCTAACAGAATTAAAATGTCATCAGCCAACTTCCAAGTTTTATTTTTTCTCCTTGTACTTTAGTTAATTAATTTTTCTGTTTCTTTTACTGCTTGCTCAATATACGGAGTGAATAACATCGGGGGTAGGCTAAAACCCTGTCTCACTCCCTTCTCAGACACTGCTTCCCTTTCACGCCTCTCGACTCTTATTACTGCCGTCTAGTTACTGTTCATATGGTAAATAACCATTCGTTCCCTGTATATTACGCCCTCCCACGGCTAGAATTTGAAAGAGTGTTCCAGTCTCTAAGTTTACAAATGCAATAAACGTAGGTTTGCCTATCCTTAACGCATCTTCTATGAGAGGTCGTAGGATCAGTACTGCCTCGCGTGTCGCTACATTTCTCCAGAATCCAAGCAGACCATCTCTGAGACCGGCTTCTACGTATTTTTCCATTATTTTGGTAAGGAATTCGTGTTAGTATTTTGCAAGTTCGGTAATTTCAACACTTGTCAGCACCTGTTTTTTTTGAAATAGTAATTGTTATATTCTTCTTGAAGGCTTAGGGTATTTCGCATGTGTCATGCACTGCCTCCAAAGGCCATCAGTAATTTTAAGAGAAGTTTTTCTACTCCCATGGCCTTGTTTCGAGTTAGCTTTTTCAGTGCTCTGTCGAATTCTTCACGCAGGATCATATCTCGTATCGCATCTTCATCTACGCCCTCTTCTATTTCCGTAGTACTGCCATTAATTACATCTCTACTGTATAGGCCCTCTACATACTCCATCCACCTTTCTCCCTTCCCTTCTTTGCTTAGTACTGGTTTCCCACCTAACCTCTTTATATTCATGGTGGTGGTTCTTTTTTCTCCAAAGGTGTCTTTAATTTTCCTGTAGATGACGTCTATCTTTCCCATAGTGATATATGTTTCTAGCCACTCCTGCTTAGCCATTTTGCACTTCCTGTCAGTCTCATGTTTTAGACGTCTCTATTGCCTTTCGCCTGCGTTTACTGCATTTTTCATATTTTCGCATTTCATCAGGTAAATTCGGTCTCTGGCGTTACCCAGGAAGACGAAAGGATCCCTTTCACTAAACTTACCAGTGATTTTTCCAACACGAATACGAAATGTGGCTAAACTGTAATCCTACCTTCCACTAATTTTAGCATATAATAATAAAATCTGAGTGCAATGCAGTGTACACAATTCACAGCAGCCGAGTCTTAATCGCATTGTAGAGAATCCTATGTGCTTAAGTTCAAAACGAACTGATTATAAGTATATCCGCGACCTTGGCCAGTACTTGCTGTTGATTTACGCTGATTACAATTCGTTTCGCGAATTTCTTTACGGATTTCGGATTCATTTTAACACATTCAAGACTAGGTGCGATTCTTACATTCTTGGACATTAGCTGCTATCCATTCTTGTGAAAGATCTTTTGACCTTGTCCTTCCTCCTATGCCTTGCGCGTACCTATGAAGTTCCTCTTTCCTGGCTGCAACATTTAGCCATCTAGCATGTCCGCCAGTCATGCTTTCTCATTCACCTGTATATCTTTACCTTCAGCTAGGACATGCTCCATGATATTTAGAACAAAACTTAACTCCTCTTCACTTTCTGTTACCATAGCTGCATTAGCAGTCAAGCGTACTGTGCTCATTTTCTGTGCTTAACAAAATACAACAGTTCTTTAATTCCTTTTCCAACGAACATATAAACAACAATGGTGACAATGAAGATGCCTTAAGTCTTTCCTGGTTTTGACTTGTACAGATCTGTCAGTGCAGACTATCCTAATTTGCTTTGAAGAAAGAGGATGTATCTCCATCTCCCTAAGAGAGAAAGGAAACGATTTTTATTTCATACCAGATTATAAAACGCCATTATATATTTACTGCGCCACAATAAACTCCGAAAAACGACCTCCATTTCATTTTGATTGTGCTTGTCCACTCCAAATACACAACACACAATGGTTTCACTGTGTGTTTATACATGCCAGCAGCATGCAGTGCACAGAAGACGATCACTTTCTTGGATCAAATCTAAGACGAGGTGCTAGATTTCATCAAATAAATTTGACGAAAGGAAACATTTGACGAAAGTTCCCTATTACACTACATCAAATCTGTTTGATAAGGCAACTTTATTGAAGAAATTTACATCTACATCTACATCTACATCTATACTCCGCGAGCCACCTTACGGTGTGTGGCGGAGGGTACTTATTGTACCACTATCTGATTCCCCCTTCCCTGTTCCATTCACGAATTGTGCGTGGGAAGAACGACTGCTTGTAAGTCTCCGTATTTGCTCTAATTTCTCGGATCTTTTCGTTGTGATCATTACGCGAGATATATGTGGGCGGTAGTAATATGTTGCCCATCTCTTCCCGGAATGTGCTCTCTCGTAATTTCGATAATAAACCTCTCCGTATTGCGTAACGCCTTTCTTGAAGTGTCCGCCACTGGAGCTTGTTCAGCATCTCCGTAACGCTCTCGCGCTGACTAAATGTCCCCATGACGAATCGCGCTGCTTTTCGCTGGATCATGTCTATCTCTTCTATTAATCCAACCTGGTAAGGGTCCCATACTGATGAGCAATACTCAAGAATCGGACGAACAAGCGTTTTGTAAGCTACTTCTTTCGTCGATGAGACACATTTTCTTAGAATTCTTCCTATGAATCTCAACCTGGCGCCTGCATTTCCCACTATTTGTTTTATGTGATCATTCCACTTCAGATCGCTCCGGATAGTAACTCCTAAGTATTTTACGGTCGTTACCGCTTCCAATGATTTACCACCTATGGCATAATCGTACTGGAATGGATTTCTGCCCCTATGTATGCGCATTATATTACATTTATCTACGTTTAGGGAAAGCTGCCAGCTGTCGCACCATGCATTAATCCTCTGCAGGTCTTCCTGGAGTACGTACGAGTCTTCTGATGTTGCTACTTTCTTGTAGACAACCGTGTCATCTGCAAATAGCCTCACGGAGCTACCGATGTTGTCAACTAAGTCATTTATGTATATTGTAAACAATAAAGGTCCTATCACGCTTCCTTGCGGTACTCCCGAAATTACCTCTACATCTGCAGATTTTGAACCGTTAAGAATGACATGTTGTGTTCTTTCTTCTAGGAAATCCTGAATCCAATCACAAACCTGGTCCGATATTCCGTAAGCTCGTATTTTTTTCACTAAACGTAAGTGCAGAACCGTATCAAATGCCTTCCTGAAGTCCAGGAATACGGCATCAATCTGCTCGCCAGTGTCTACGGCACTGTGAATTTCTTGGGCAAATAGGGCGAGCTGAGTTTCACATGATCTCTGTTTGCGGAATCCATGTTGGTTATGACGAAGGAGATTTGTATTATCTAAGAACGTCATAATACGAGAACACAAAACATGTTCCATTATTCTACAACAGATTGACGTAAGCGAAATAGGCCTATAATTATTCGCATCTGATTTATGACCCTTCTTGAAAATGGGAACGACCTGCGCTTTCTTCCAGTCGCTAGGTACTTTACGTTCTTCCAGCGATCTACGATAAATTGCTGATAGAAAGGGGGCAAGTTCTTTAGCATAATCACTGTAGAATCTTAAGGGTATCTCGTCTGGTCCGGATGCTTTTCCGCTACTAAGTGATAGCAGTTGTTTTTCAATTCCGATATCGTTTATTTCAATATTTTCCATTTTGGCGTCCGTGCGACGGCTGAAGTCAGGGACCGTGTTACGATTTTCCGCAGTGAAACAGTTTCGGAACACTGAATTCAGTATTTCTGCCTTTCTTCGGTCGTCCTCTGTTTCGGTGCCATCGTGGTCAACGAGTGACTGAATAGGGGATTTAGATCCGCTTACCGATTTTACATATGACCAAAACTTTTTAGGGTTCTTGTTTAGATTGTTTGCCGATGTTTTATGTTCGAATTCGTTGAATGCTTCTCTCATTGCTCTCTTTACGCTCTTTTTCGCTTCGTTCAGCTTTTCCTTATCAGCTATGATTCGACTACTCTTAAACCTATGATGAAGCTTTCTTTGTTTCCATAGTACCTGTCGTACATGATTGTTATACCACGGTGGATCTTTCCCCTCGCTTTGGACCTTAGTCGGTACGAACTTATCTAAGGCGTACTGGACGATGTTTCTGAATTTTTTCCATTTTTGTTCCACATCCTCTTCCTCAGAAATGAACGTTTGATGGTGGTCACTCAGATATTCTGCGATTTGTGCCCTATCACTCTTGTTAAGCAAATATATTTTCCTTCCTTTCTTGGCATTTCTTATTACACTTGTAGTCATTGATGCAACCACTGACTTATGATCACTGATACCCTCTTCTACATTCACGGAGTCGAAAAGTTTCGGTCTATTTGTTGCTATGAGGTCTAAAACGTTAGCTTCACGAGTTGGTTCTCTAACTATCTGCTCGAAGTAATTCTCGGACAAGGCAGTCAGGATAATGTCACAAGAGTCTCTGTCCCTGGCTCCAGTTCTGATTGTGTGACTATCCCATTCTATACCCGGTAGATTGAAGTCTCCCCCTATTACAATAGTATGATCACGAAACTTCTTCACGACGTTCTGCAGGTTCTCTCTGAGGCGCTCAACTACTACGGTTGCTGATGCAGGTGGTCTATAGAAGCATCCGACTATCATATCTGACCCACCTTTGATACTTAGCTTAACCCAGATTATTTCACATTCGCAAACGCTAATAACTTCACTGGATATTATTGAATTCTTTACTGCTATAAATACTCCTCCACCATTGGCGTTTATCCTATCCTTGCGGTATATATTCCATTCTGTGTCTAGGATTTCGTTACTGTTCACTTCCGGTTTTAACCAACTTTCCGTTCCTAATACTATATGCGCACTATTTCCTTCAATAAGAGATACTAATTCAGGAACCTACAGTTCTCCACCCAATAACGGAGGTCGATGAATTTGCAACCATTATAGTCGCAGAGTCGTCTGAGCCTCTGGTTTAGACCCTCTACACGGCTCCAAACCAGAGGACCGCGATCGACTCTGGGCACTATGCTGCAGATATTAAGCTCAGCTTGCACTCCGCGTGCGATGCTGGTTGTCTTCACCAAATCAGCCAGCCGCCGGAAGGAATCAAGGATGGCCTCAGAACCCAAGCGGCAGGCGTCATTCGTTCCGACATGTGCTACTATCTGCAGCCGGTCACACCCAGTGCGTTCAATAGCTGCCGGAAGGGCCTCCTCCACATTACGGACGAGACCCCCCGGCAAGCACACCGAGTGCACACTGGCATTCTTCCCCGACCTACCCGCTATTTTCCTGAGGGGCTCCATAACCCGCCTAACGTTGGAGCTCCCTATAACTAATAGGCCCGCCCTCTGTGACTGTCGGGACCTTGCCGGAGAATCGGCCACTGGCCCAACAGGCGAGGCATCCTGTGGTGGCTCGGAAACGATGTCATCACCACTAGGAAGCACCCCGTACCTGTTGGAAAGGGGTAAGGCAGCTGCCACGCGGCCAGATCCCACCTTCGCCTTTCGGCCAGGCACGCGCGAGCCCACCACTGTCCGCCATTCACCCTGGAGTGATGGCTGACCGGTAAGATGCTCACTGCCGGAAGACGCAGCGACATCAGGGGTTCCATGTGATTCCAAGGCCACCGAAGTAGGCATAGGTCTCACCACAGTTGCCCCAACGCCACTACGAGCCGACGCCTGCGCCTCGAGCTCGATGAGCCTAACACACAAAGCCTCCACCTGCCCCCGAAGAGTGGCCAATTCTCCTTGCGTCCGCTCACAACAACCACAGTCCCTACACATGACTATGTTTACCCTACTCTATACGGTGACAAATTCCCAAGATAATCTTCTGATGAGCTACTCTGATAATCAAGAAACACTCACTGAAATACGAGACGCGAAAACTACGCTAGGTTTTCCCAGAAAAACTATTTAAAAGCTAAGCGCAGCAAATAAGTACAAAAACGCTTTATACAAACAGTACTCGCTGCTGCTGGTGCTCTCGCTCTGGCTGTCACAAGACAACTGCTGATTCAAGTGACTAGTGGCTAACGGCCGCGAAACAAACAAAAGACGGTTTTAGGGCGCTTTCTGTTCTAAACGATCAAGAAAACACTAAGAAATCTAACACGAAAACTACGAAAAGTTTTATCAAGAACTGTTAGTTACTATGCAGAGCAGATAAACACAAATAGAATCCCTTCCTTAGTGGAAGGTCGTAAACAAAATGCAAAATAAACGCTTTATACAAACAGTACTCGCTGCTGCTGGTGCTCTCGCTCTGGCTGTCACAAGTAGTGCAATACAGGCTTTCCAGTAACGCCAAGGTTTTTCTGACAGTTGGATCTATCGTGAAGATGCGTATGCACACCAATAGGAAAATGGCTGCAATCATTTGTGATACCTTTACTCGAATGAACGTATTATCACGTTTGTGGTTTCCCTGAACAAGAGGGCGTAGTAGCTCTTCTCCAGAGAAAGAACTGCATTGTCGGTCAATTTTATTATATTGTCGGTGTCATAGCTCACGTTCCGCCACAGCCGACTATTCCACCTGTTCCAATCTGCAATACCTTTTTTGTCCGGAATCTAGTCATTTCAGTATAGGCTTTTCAATATGTATGGGGTTTGCAGAATATTCCCGACATTGCAAGTGAGAATCCATCAACACCAAGACAACAACAACATTGAAGATGAATTGCTCGTAGCTCATAAGGTATGCATTTTAGAGCTGATTTTTACCAGACTTCTTTTGCTTCGAATGATCGTTCCTGTTATATCCCTGAACACTGACCATTCGTCCTGGCATACCCAATGCGGTCGCGAGCTCGAGTCACTTCCACCACCAACAATGCAGGATGAAGCTTTGACAGTGCCTGCCACTCGTGCTGACTGGAAGAACCCGCGACAGAAGCCAACAGGCTGTTTGTTATGGACTATTTCCACCACGACGGCCCACATCTGAATACGCGTATTGCTCTGAGGCCTATATGAGCATTAATTTACATGGTTCCGTTAAATACAATATACAATGTCCAGTAACCTTACGTAAAAAGAGCCGTAAAAAAATACGTCATTATTTTTCCCGCATAAAAAACGGTTTGAGCTCTTTTCCATGCATTTCCATGTTTATCAAAGCATTCGTTGATATCAGTTTAGACTTCACAGTCAACACAGGAACCACATTTGTTTCTACAGTGACACAATGATGCAAGAAGCTCATCGGATCAATATTCAAATTTTCCAGAGACATTTCTTGGTGTCGAGTCAACGAACGTGGCGCCTATCACGTAGTCGGATAACGTCAATCCGGAAATGATATATCGTTTGAGATGAGATGCCTAAGATCTCAAAAATTTCATAAACCTCAATGCAAAAGCTTACTATGCTGATATTAGGATCTATATTGACCATTTATTCAGAAGAAAGCTCAGTCTGTAATTCTCAGCTAGTAGAAAGATAGAGTGTTCCTTTGACCAATTATAAAAGCATGTGTCCAGTTATAAATTCGCTACAGAGAAGTTTGGTGTAAACAGATGCAACTGGGTTATAAGAAAACATATCTTCGAATCCAGCGTTTGGCTGTTTGTGGTAGACTCACAGTATTTTCCAGGCATGTCGTGATGTTAACAGATTTCCATATTTTGAAGAGAATTGCAGAGAAAATAGGTCTTCAGGTATTTGACACACGGACTTAATTATGACAAATTTATGCTACCAATATCTTGAACACAGGATAGGGAAAGATTACAAAAAAATCATTAATTTAGATACCTGGTGAGGAAATAGCCCAATACACCCGGCGTAAGAAAATGGTAAAGACTTATCACTTGACTAAAACAAAGCCACTTTATTGCGTTACTCTAATACAACCAGTATGTTGATACGTAGTTGGGTAGTTGGATTTAACTAACACGTGAAACAGAAAACGTGAGAAAGAGAGCAGAAAACTCTGAAAATAAAATAGACGACTGAAACAAGCGGTGTGTACAGAAGGAGAAATAATGATAGTTTGAGCAGCTGCATGTAGCCACGAGAAAGCGCTGAATAATGCTTTACTGACTCTGGTTCAGATTAATGATAACAGGCTCTAGGAGAAATTTTCAAACAGTGTGAACCACAAAAAGTAACCCCATGATTGCCATGACTGCAGATAACCGGAAACAATAAGAATAGACGATAGAAGACCATGAAATTATAGATACAGATGAGTCTCGAAATAAAATTTTAGAATGTTATTGTAGCGGCATCACCTCATAAGATAGTTCTATTGTGGAATTGCGGCTGTGAACGGCAGACATACCTGTAAGTCAACTGTGGGCTTATTGGTAATAACTTTGTGGTACGTGAAGCAGCAAAGAACGTCGGACCGACAAGGGCGCAAGAATTGTCGAAACGGGGTGCTCAGTAGGACTACGACGCAAATCTCCATCGAAACCAGCGCAATGGTACTAACCTAATGTGTGTCAGTATGTGACTTGAACAAGCACATTTGCAAAAAATACGCGCGCTGCCGAATCAGAGAGGATTTAAAATATAGACTGGCAATGGCAACGAAAGTGTTTTTGAAGAAGAGAAATTTGTTAACAACGAGTATAGATATAAGTGTCAGGAAGCCTTTTGTGACCGTATTTGTATGCACTGTAGCCATGTATGAAAGTGAAACATGGACAATAAACAGTTTAGAAAAGAGGAGAATAGAAGCTTTCGAAGTGTGGTGGTACAGAAGAATGCTGAAGATTTGCGGGGTAGATCACGTAACTAATGAGGAGGTACTGAACAGAAATGGGTAGAAGAGGACTTTGTGGCACAACTTGACTAGAAGAAGGGATTGGTGGGTAGGACACATTCTGAGGCATCAAGGGATCACCAATTTAGTATTGGAGGGCAGCGTGGAGGGTAAAAATCGTAGAGGGAGACCAAGAAATGACTACACTAAGCATATTCAGAACGATGTAGGCTGCAGTACGTACTGGGAGATGAAGCAGCTTGCACGGGATATAGTAGCATGGAGAGCAGCATCAAACGAGTCTCTGGACTGAAGAACACAACAACAACAAGGGTACATAAGGAAATAGTCTATGTCCTTTCAAATGGAAAAGAATTTAGCTTTAGCCTCTTACGAAGTTCGGAAACTGAGACAGAAACATATCTCGTGTTCTACACACACCGAATGTCCGAATGTTACTCCAACGCCTTGGCTACATACCAATCTCGCTCGGTTCATTCATTTTCACAGCTATCGAAAAAAGAACTATGCGTGTATTCATTTTAAAAGGTAAGCAAATTCGCTACAAGGATCTTACTTACCAACAATCATGCTGCTCAGCAAACGTAAGATAGTTTCCTGTTGTACCAGTGCAGTATCGTACGCATCTTTGGAAAAAAATTCGATTCTGAAATGACCCCATCTCCCCCCCCCCCCCCAAAAAAAAAGAAAGGTTCAAATGGCTCTGAGCACTATTGGACATTGGACTTAACATCTGAGGTCATCAGTCCCCAAGAACTTAGAACTACTTAAACCTAACAAACCTAAGGAC
Organism: Schistocerca piceifrons; assembly: GCF_021461385.2. Lineage (NCBI taxonomy): Eukaryota > Metazoa > Arthropoda > Insecta > Orthoptera > Acrididae > Schistocerca > Schistocerca piceifrons. The sequence continues at coordinate 561,920,623 of NC_060149.1, forward strand.
ATCACACACATCCATGCCCGAGGTAGGATTCGAACCTGCGACCGTAGCGGTCGCGCGGTTGCAGACTGAAGCGCCTAGAACAGCTCGGCCACACCGGCCAGCTCCCTCATCTACGTAGAGTTGTATATCCGTTGTAGTTATCGCCAATTTTCTGTTGTGGAGTCTTGTATATTCGCTTATTTGGAAAGTATTATTTGCATGTGAGGCTGAAATATGTTATAAACAATGTCCAAGGACCATTACTGCACATCAGCATAGCTGCAGGAATATCTTCCATATGTAGAGTATTAAACGAACAGATACAGTGAATTATATTTAATTTTTCGGGTGATCTGCTACGTGTCCATGTCATTGGTAATTCTCCAGGCTGACAGCTGAATGATATAAAATAGTAATTTTGAAAGTATATTTATTTCCACGTCTTCCAGGCGACTTGTTTGCTATCGAATGAGGTGACTACGTTTTGAAGACTGTAAATTCGTATCCCCTAGGAGCGGATTCAATTCTCCGTGTAGCTATTTACATTTGGATAGTCCGTGCTTTCCGAAATACTGTTGATGCGAATTATTCTGCAAGACTGATTACTATTTCCTCCTTTGGCCTTTCCCAGCTGCGCTGTTTATCTCGGTGTCAAACAGACGTTGAATCCAACTTGGTTTCAGTTTCAAACCATAGAAAAGCTCTCTGCCGGAAGGGCCCATGCTGTGATCTGCTGATTTTGGCTGGGGTGGCTAACTCATGGAATCGGACGTCATTTCAAGTCTGAACCATCGTGTGAATTTTATTGAGTCGATGACAATCTTTTGTAGAAAAAATATGATAACAGCCTTTAGTGCTTCGTATTTGAGCTTTAAAGTTAAAAATAGTTCCGTTAGTATAAAAAAAATGACATTCTTCATGCGACTTACGAAGTTGAACGAGGAAATATATTTACACTTGAAACGGTTAGATATATTTTGACTGATAAATTGTTAACGTTGTTTCGAACAAAGATAATTGTTGTGGTTAGGATAGTTGAGTATGACATTCTTCTAGTTTCCTGATGCAAATTATGTGGTGCTTTTAGGCTCAACTTACACTTGCACCATTTTCGAGGATATTATTTTAATATAGTGACCAGATGCTACTCCCGTCTTCTAAGCGGCAACTTCAGCCAACAAGTGGACTGAACCTACTCATCACCGATTTCGTCCAAATTTAAGGTATACGCGGGGCTTCACCGGAAAAGAAAAGTGACAGAAATCGGAGTTCCAGATGGCAAAGCGTTAAGAAAAAGAATTGCATTTTTGGCGCTGGTCGGACATGTCATGAGCCATTTATGTCAGTGGAGTCACCATGCAGCGGTTGACCCAGGGCAAGGAGTACAGAATGCTATTCTGAGGGTAGTACGGTCAAGTTCATATTTGAAACTTTTGTTTTTCAGTTTTTACGTTATTTAAACTGCAAATAAATCGAAATAATGCTTAATACATTATACTTCTTACTATTTTCGTCAGAGGCAAGAAAAGGAAAGGCAATGAGATTACAATACATATCCACGGAAGGACTGTTTTCATAACGTCCACGAGGACTCTTCAAATAACTTTCCAAAAGGGATCGTAACCAACGGGTACAGGTGGATTTCATATTCCGTTTGTTTCATTTTGACCTTTGAGCAGCCGTCGAACGCTGCATGCGTACAGTAGATTACCGCTACAGGTAAATACACACCATCGGCCTTTGAGGGTAACAAAGCTACGGCTACGCAATTCATTCGCTAGCTCGCTCTCGACAGCGGAACGTGAAGTTTCCGAGAATTTCATAAGTACAAAGCGAGCATATTGTTTTTCTATACAAACTTTAAAACAACCATGTAACAGTAAAAATGTGCCGTTTATAATGTGTGTAGGACGCCGAAAAACTTCATCATTCCCTGATTTTGCTATGAATATCACCCCAGGACTTGTAAATCAACTGTAGAATAATAAAAGTGTCCAATTTTACATACGAAGTTCTCATGCCAAAATTTTCTTTACTTTTATTTCGGTTGATTTGGAGTGTAAGTAACGTAGAAATTGAAAGAAAAAAGTTTACACATAGGGACTCAACCCCACATTTTCAGATTCTCGTCCTATACTGTTTTTCTATGGAAACTACGACAACATACACCGATCAGCCGCAACATTATGTCCACCTACCTAATAGCCAGTATGTCAACCTCTGGCACGGACAGCGGCATTGCGTCGTGGCATGGAAGCAATTAGGCCTTGGTAGGTCGCTGGAGGGAGATGGCACAACATTTGTACACAAAAATCACAAAATTTCCGTACATTCAGGGTATGGGGCCCATGGCTCTGACGCTACGTTCAGTCAAATCCTAGATGCCTTCCATCGGATTCGTATCTGTCGAGTTGGGGGCCAGCACATCAATTGCAACACCTCAAACCACCCCATCACACTCGTAGCCTTGTGACATGGCACATTATCTTGTAGAAAAAAAAGAGTGCTTTTAGGAAACATGATAGTCATGAAGGGGTGTGCGTGGGGCATGCAACCCGCGTATGGTACTCCTTGGCCGTCATGGTGCTTTGCACGAGCTCCACTGCACCTATGGATGCCCATGTGAATGTTCCGCAGAGCATAAGGAGCCGCAACCAATTTGTCTCCGTCTCACAGTACAGGTCTCAAGGAGCTGTTGCCCTGGAAGACGACGGATTCTTGTCCTCCCATACGCATGTTGAAGAAGGTTTCGGCATTATCAGACCACGCAATGCTCGGCCAATGCACCAACGCCCAATGCCGATGGTCAAATGACTATTTCAGTCGTAGTAGCCAATGTCGTGGTGTTGATATTACCACATACACGGTACGTCGGCTGCGGAGACCAATGGTTGGGAGTGTTCGATACTCTGTGTGTTCAGACACACTTGCACTCGGCCCAGCATTGAATTCTGATGTTAGTTCAGACACAGTTCCGGCCTGCCCTGTTTTACCAGTCTGCCCAGCCTACGACGACCGACGTCTGTAATGGAGGGTGGCCGCCCAACCCCACGACCTTGGTTTCACCAGTTCTCGAACACCCGACAAGTCGTGCAGTTTCCGAAATTCTCGTGCCTTGCCTCCCGGCCATAACAATCTGCCCTCGGCCAAAGTCAAAATACATGCACCGTGCGTGTGTCTGACTAGCAGTCATTCCTCCCCAAGTGACGGTGCGATCGTCTGGTTCTGGGTGGTCGGGAGGAGGGCACCAAACAGCAAGGCCGTCGGTCCCATCAGATTAGTGAAGGATGTCGGCCGTGCCCTTTAAAAGGAACCATCCCGGCATTTGCCCGACCCGAGCCAGAAATGCTACTTTCTGGCGTAGTGCTGCATCATACATCTGGACGAAATCGGTGATGATGAATAGGCCCTTCACCCTTGTCAGTTGAATCGGAATGACTCTATGGTACTTATCCGCAAATCTTACCAGTTCTGTTCAGTGAAGCAAAAATATTGCGAGAGTTTGAGCACTACAGCTGCAGTTCTTATTCTTCTTTCTATAAATAACTAGTTTCGAGCTGCAACCTTTAAGTGAGTAGGAGAGTAGTAGCCGAGGTTGCCAGTTTCCCGATCATTTAAACCGCACCAATGAAAAGATAGTCGCTAGATTTAAAATAGAACGTCTATGAACAAAATATTTTTGGCCTACAATTACGTCCAGAGGTGAAACATCCACGATCATTCAGCCAAATGCTCCTCAGCTATAGTCAAGTGCTAACTGACTGCTGTGTGGATGCTGGTGCTGACCTCATCCTTGTACAGAGTCGTTCAGCTAAGGTGTTCGCCTTAAATATAATCCGGAACCATTTAAAATACCATAATCACTAAATGATATAATTCTCTTTTGCTACATACACTGTGGCGAAAAAAGTTATGGGAGGCCTAATAATATGGTGTCGGACCTCCTCCTGCCTATCAAAGTTCAGAAATTCAAGGTGGCATGGGCTCCACAAGTTCTTGGATGCCTCCTGAGGAAATATTGAGCCATGCTCCCTCTGTAACCGTCTATAATTTCGTAAGTGTTGCCGGTGCAGGATTTTGTTTACGAATTGACCTGTCTATTACGTCCCATGACAGTCGATCTAGGTGGCCAAATCATTCGCTCGAACTGCTCAGGATGTTCTTCAAACCAATCGGGAACAGTTGTGGCTCAGTGATATGACGCATTGTCATCCATAAAAAAATTTTTCGTTGTTTGCGTACATGAAGTCCATGAATCGCTGCAGATGGCCTTGAAGTAGCCGAACATAACCATTCCCAGTCATTGATCGGTTCAGTTGGACAAGAGGACCCAGTCCATTCATGTAAACACAGCCCACACCGTTAAGGAGCCACTACCAGCTTCCATAGTGCCTTGTTGACAACTTGGATTCATGGCTCCGTAGGATCTGCGCCACACTCGAATCCTACCATCAGCTCTTACCAACTGAAACTGGGACTCATCTGACTAGGCCACCTGTCGTCTAGGATCCAACCGACACTGTCACAATCCCAGGAGAAGCACTGCAGTCGATGTCGTATTGTTAGCATATGCGCTCGTGTCGGTCGTCTGTTGCTGAAGTCCATTAACGCCAAATTTCGCTGCAATGTTCGAATGAGTGCGATACGTTCGTCGTACGTCTCACATTGATTTCTGAGGTTATTTGATGCAGTGTTGCTTGTCTGCTAGCACTGACAGCTCAACGCAAATGCCGCTGCTCTCGGTCGTTAAGTGATTGCCTCCTGGCAACTGCGTTGTCTGTGGTGAGAGGTAATATCGGAAATTTGGCATTTCGGTGCACTCTTCTCACTATGGATCAAATGGTTCAAATGGCTCTGAGCACTATGGTCATCAGTCCCCTAGAACTTACAACTACTTAAACCTAACTAACCTAAGGACATCACACACATCCATGCCCGAGGCAGGATTCGAACCTGCGACCGTAGCAGTCGCGCGGTTCCGGACTAGGCGCCTTAACCGCGAGACACTATGGATCACGGATTACTGAATTCCATAACGATTTCCGAAATGGAATGTCCCTGCGTCTAGCTCCATCTACCATTCCACGGTGAAAGTCTCTTAATTTCCGTCGTGCGGCCATAATCAAGTCGGACACCTTTTCAAATGAATCACATGAGTACTAATGACAGTTCCGACAATGAACTGCTTTTCTACGTCTTGTTTACGCAATTATACCGCCGTCTGTATACGTGACTGTCACTGTTGTTCTTGTGGTCTTCAGTCCTGAGACGGGTCTGATGCAGCTCTCCAAGCCACTCTATCCTGTGCAAGCTTCTTCATCTCCCAGTACATACTACATCCTACTTCCTTCTGAATCTGCTTAATGTATTCATCTCTTGGTCTCCCTATACGATTTTTACCTGCCACGCTGCCCTCCAATGCTAAATTTCTGATCCCTTGATGCCTCATAACATGCCCTACCAACCGGTCCCGTCTTCTTGTCAAGTTGTGCCACAAACTCCTCTTCTACCCAATTCTATTCAATATTTCCACATTAGTTACATGATCTACCCATATAATCTTCAACATCCATTTGTAGCACCATATTTCGAAAGCTTCTATTCTCTTCCTGTCCAAACTATTCATCGTCCATGTTTAAGTTCCATACATGGCTACACTCCATACAAATTCTCTCAGAAAGAACTTCCTGACACTTAAATCTATACTCGATGTTAACAAATTTCTCTTCTTCAGAAACGCTTTCTTTGCCATTGCCAGTCTACACTTTATATCCTCTCTACTTCGACCATCATCAGTTATTTTCTCCCCAAATAGCAAAACTCATTTACTACTTTAAGCGTCTCATTTCCTAATCTAATTCCCTCAGCATCACCCGACTTAATTCGACTACTTTCCATTGTCTTTGCTTTGCTATTGTTGATGTTCATCTTATACCCTTCTTTCAAGACACTGTCCATTCCGTTCAACTGCTCTTCCAAGTCCTTTGCTGTCTCTGACAGAATTACAATGTCAACGTCGAACCTTAAAGTTTTTATTTCTTCTCCATGGATTTTAATACCTACTCTGAATTTTTCTTTTGTTTCCTTTACTGCTTGCTCAATATACAGATTGAATAACATAGGGGAGAGGCTACAACCATGTCTCACTCCCTTCCCAACCACGGCTCCCCTTTCATGCCCCTTGACTCTTATAACTGCCATCTGGTTTCTGTACAAATTGTAAACAGCCTTTCGTTCCCTGTATTTTACCCCTGCCACCTTTAGAATTTGAAAGAGAGTATTCCAGTCAACATTGTCAAAAACTTTCTCTAAGTCTACAAATGCTAGAAACGTAGGTTTGCCTTTCCTTAATCTTTCTTCTGAGATAAGGCGTAAGGTCAGTATTGCCTCACGTGTTCCAACATTTCTACGGAATCCAAACTACACGCAGCTGGCGGCTACACGGGTAGCGGAGGCTGTGTGGCGTGGACTGGGCGGTTTTTTTGGTTAGAAGGCCTCGGGAAAGTACGGGGTGGGCTGCAATTTCAAACGGTGCATGGCAAATACAGGACGTGCTTGGATCAAGGAACAGTCGGAATTGTAGTTGTAAATTGTTGTAGTTGTGCTGGGAAAATCCCTGAGCTTCAAGCGCTAATAGAAAGCACAGAAGCTGAAATCGTTATAGGTACAGAAAGCTGGCTAAAGCCTGAAATAAGTTCTGCAGAAATTTTTACGAAGTCTCAGACGGTGTTCAGGAAAGGTAGATTAGGCAGAATTGTTGGTGGAGTGTTTGTGTCTGCCAGTAGTGGTTTATCTTGTAGTGAAATCGAAGTAGATACTCCGTGCGAATTGGTATGGGTGGAGGTTATACTTAACAGCCGAATTAAGTTAATAATTGGCTCCTTCTACCGGCCCCCAGTCTCGGTTGATATAGTTGCTGAACAGTTCAGAGAAAATTTGAGTCTCGTAACAAATAAATACCCCACTCATACGGTTATAGTTGGTGGGGACTTCAACCTTCCCTCGATATGTTGGCAAAAATACTTGTTCAAAACCGGTGGTAGGCAGAAAACATCTTCCGAGATTGTCCTAAATGCTTTCTCCGAAAATTATTCCGAGCAGTTAGTCCACGAACCCACGCGAATTGTAAATGGTTGCGAAAACACACTTGACCTCTTAGCCACAAACAATCCAGAGCTAATAGAGAGCATCATGACTGATACAGGGATTAGTAGTCACAAGGTCGTTGTAGCTAGGCTCAATACCATTTCTTCCGAATCCACCAGAAATAAACGCAAAACAATTGTATTTAAAAAAGCGGATAAAGTGTCACTAGAAGCCTTCCTAAGAGACAAACTCCATTCCTTCCGAACTGACTATGCAAATGTAGACGAGATGTGGCTCAAATTCAAAGATATAGTAGCAACAGCAATTGAGAGCTCCATATCTCATAATTTGGTAAGAGATGGAGCTGATCCCCCATGGTACACAAAACAGGTCCGAACGCTGTTGCAGAGGCAACGGAAAAAGCATGCGAAGTTCAGAAGAACGCGAAATCCCGAAGATTGGCTAAAATTTACAGACGCGCGAAATTTGGCTCGGACTTCAATGCGAGATGCCTTTAATAGGTTCCTCAACGAAACATTGTCTCGAAATTTGGTAGAAAATCCGAATAAATTCTGGTCGTATGTAAAGTACACAAGCGGCAAGACGTTGTCAATAGCTTCGCTGCGCAGTGCCGATGGTACTGTTACCGACGACTGTGCCGCTAAGGCAGAGTTAGTGAACGCAGTTTTCCGAAATTCCTTCACCAGGGAAGACGAATGGAATATTCCAGAATTTGAAACACGAACAGCTGGTAGCATGAGTTTCTTAGAAGTAGACACCTTAGGGGTTGCGAAGCAACTCAAATTACTTGATACGGGCTAGTCTTCAGGTCCAGATTGTATACCGATTAGGTTCCTTTCAGATTACGCTGATACAATAGCTCCCTACTTAGCAATCATATACAACCGCTCGCTCACCGATAGATCTGTACCTACAGATTGGAAAATTGCGCAGGTCGCACCAGTGTTTAAGAAGGGTAGTAGGAGTAATCCATCGCACTACAGACCTATATCATTGACGTCGGTTTTGGAGCATATACTGTATTCAAACATTATGAATCACCTCAAGGGGAACGATCTATTGATATGTAATCAGCATGGTTTCAGAAAACATCGTTCTTGTGCAACGCAGCTATCTATTTATTCGCACGAAGTAATGGCCGTTATCGGCACAGGATCTCAAGTTGATTCCGTTTTTCTACATTTCCGGAATGCTTTTGACACCGTTCCTCACAAGCGACTTCTAATCAAGCTGCGGGCCTATGGGGTATCGTCTCAGTTGTGCGACTGGATTCGTGATTTCCTGTCAGGAATGTTGCAGTTCGTAGTAATAGACGGCAAATCATCGAGTAAAACTGAAGTCATATCAGGTGTTCCCCAGGGAAGCGTTCTGGGACCTCTGCTGTTCGTGATCTATAAAATGACCTGGGTGACAATCTGAGCAGTTCTCTTAGGTTGTTCGCAGATGATGGCAGGTGGCAGTTGACGCTAAATAACGAAAAGTGTGAGGTGATCCTCATGAGTTCCAAAAGAAGTCCGTCGGAATTCGATTACTCGATAAATAGTACAATTCTCAAGGCTGTCAATTCAACTAAGTACCTGCGTGTAATTATTACGAACAATAATATTGTGGGGAAGGCCAGTCAAAGGTTGCGTTTCATTGGCAGGACACTTAGAAGATGCAACAAGTCCACTAAAGAGACAGCTTGCACTTCACTCGTTCGTCCTCTGTTAGAATATTGCTGCGCGGTGTGGGATCCTTACCAGGTGGGATTGACGGAGGACATCAAAAGTGTGCAAAAAAGGGCAGCTCGTTTTGTATTATCACATAATAGGGGAGAGAGTGTGGTAGATATGATACGCGAGTTGTGATGGAAGTCATTAAAGCAAAGACGTTTTTCGTCGCAGCGAGATATATTTACGAAATTTCAGTCACCAACTTTCTCTTCCGAATGCGAAAAAATTTTGTTGAGCCCAATCTACATAGGTAGGAATGATCATCAAAATAAACTAAGAGAAATCAGAGCTCGAACAGAAAGGTTTAGGTGTTTGTTTTTCCCGTGCGCTGTTCGGGAGTGGAATGGTAGGGAGATAGTATGATTATGGTTCGATGAACCTTCTGCCAAGCACTTAAATATGAATTGCAGAGTAATCATGTCGATGTAGATGTAGATGTAGAGGTCGACTTCTACCAGTTTTTCCATTCGTCTGTAAAGAATACGCGTCGGTATTTTGCAGCTGTGACTTATTAAACTGATAGTTCGGTAATTTTCACATCCGTCAACACCTGCTTTCTTTGGGATTGGAATTATTATATTCTTCTTGAAGTCTGAGGGTATTTCGCCTGTCTCATACATCTTGCTCACCAGATGGTAGAGTTTTGTCATGACTGGCTCTCCCAAGGCCATCAGTAGTTCTAATGGAATGTTGTCTACTCCCGGGGCCTTGTATCGACTCAGGTCTTTCAGTGCTCTGTCAAAGTCTTCACGCAGTATCGTATCTCCCATTTCATCTTCATCTACATCCTCTTCCATTTCCATAATATTGTCCTCAAGTACATAGCCCTTGTATAGACCCCCTATCTACTCCTTCCACCTTTCTGCTTTCCCTTCTTTGCTTAGAACTGGGTTTCCACCTGAGCTCTTGATATTCGTACAAGTGGTTCTCTTTTCTCCAAAGGTCTCCCTAATTTTCCTGTAGGCAGTATCTATCTTACCCCTGGTGACATAAGCTAGTTTATCCTTACATTTGTCCTCTAGCCATCCCTGCTTAGCAGTTTTCACTTCCTGTCGATCTCATTTTGAGACGTTTGAATTCCCTTTTGCCTGCTTCATTTACTGCATTTTTATATTTTCTCCTTTCATCAATTAAATTCAATATTTCTTCTGTTACCCAAGGATTTCTACCAGCCCTCGTCTTTTTACCTACTTCATCGTCTGCTGCCTTCACTACTTCATCCCTCAGAGCTACCCATTCTTCTTCTACTGTATTTCTTTCCCCCATTCCTGTCAATTGTTCCCTTATGCTCTCCCTGAAACTCTCTACATCCTCTGGTTTAGTCAGTCTATCAAGGTCCCATCTCCTTAAAATCCCACCTTTTTGCAGTTTCTTCAGTTTTAATCTACAGTTCATAACCAATAGATTGTGGTCAGAGTCCACATCTGCCCCTGGAAATGTCTTACAATTTAAAACCTGGTTCTTAAATCTCTGTCTTGCCATTATATAATCTATCTGATACCTTTTAGAACCCTGGAGACACTAAAGGGTATAAAAAAAATAAGGATATCGCTATCCCATGATGTTTCTCAACCCAGTCTATAAAACCGATGGTTGCTGAGGCTGATGAGGGTCTTCAGCCTGACGTAGGTAAGACAGTCTGCTAACAAAAGCGGAATAGTGGAGAAAATCTTAATTTAAACACATGGATATCACACTTGGATGAATGTGATTGGACGGGCACTGCAGCTATAAGGCAACAAATTGGCTGCTAAGGATGAATCGCAGTTAACTACAATAACATTAAGGTTCTTGTTTCTGCAAGACCCCTGAAAGAATGGTGCGTTTCAAAAATTGGACGGAACTGAGGTATAAAGATTATAAAATATTAACTTCGCGTCATGAGTCTGATGTTAAGATACATACCGACACTGCAAGTTTACAGCAGCAACAGCGACGAACAGAAAATGAGAAAAGAATGTACTCATAACCACTTTTCCATTTGTCTCATCAAGTGTTCGAAATGCCTACCGGCTACTGCAATACTCGTTTACAGTCGCTGTTGCATAGACTTCCCGACAGATTGGAGATATTCCTTCGATATCATTGCACTTGCTGCAACAGTGTAATTTTCTAAATTATCGTAGCTCATCAAGACTTGTGTTTAGACTTTATCTTTGAGTTTACAACAGACAAAAGGGTCTAGTGGCATCAAATCAGGCGAAAACCTTCACGTTCTATCCGGCGACGAAGCGAGTGTTGAACCTGGTACCTTACTGCTATGACATATATTTACGTATTCTAACTGGTACTTCCAATAGGTTTAGTTGGAGTTTACGGGCGTTTAATGGCGAGGTTATCAGCCAGCTTCCAATATAATAGCGGATAGTAAATCGTTAAATGTTGTACTGAATATCTTTTATCTGCTAAGATTTCTTCAGTGAGTGAGTGCCAATCATGTAGCTTCCAATAATGACACACCAGACCTACACACTCCACTGCCTCTGAGGTTCAACCTGCCTCAGCTAGTGCCGCATCTCAACTTCCAAGTAAAACACGTTTCTCACATTCAGTTTTGCATAGTTTGTAAAGGTCACTTTACCGGTACAGAGAATTCTTTGGATAAAGAATCTGTTATCCTACCGCATCACAACCGAGCGACATAAATCTGTGGGTCTTCTACAATGCCGCTGATTAATCTGTTCGTGACACGATATGTGACACAGATGGAAACTGTTTGCAAGAAACATGCAAGTAACGCTGAGCTGACTAACTCCTGAGGCTCTCACAATTTCTCTGGAGCTTACATGTCGATTATGGACAACAGCTACCACAACATCTGTTTCGTTCGCTAAGCTGGTTACAGGCTTCTCTTTGCACTGTGGCTAGTATTCTAGAGCCCCTCCAATAACATTATTTTGCACATTCGGTGAACTGCCTTTTCTGTTGGACACCATATGTCGGGATACCTCCTTGGGAACATCTCAGATATTTTCTTCGCGTTCCTTCTGCATTTCTCTGTGAAGAAGTAACATATCTAGTTAATGCTGGGCACTGAAAAACATTCATTTTTTTAAAGTAACCAGAACTGGACATTCTTGAAGGGCACAGACATAATGGAAACTTGTCCTCTGCGTCTGTTTCATGCTGGTATCACGGCGATGCAGAACTCCGTTTCCTCATCACCCAACCTGACGTGTTTGCTTATCTGAGTATAAAATAGGAAACCTCCGCATAAGAAAACATTGGTTTCATGGTAGTAAGTTCCTATGGGACCAAACTGGCGACGTCATCGGTCCCTAGGCTGACACACTACTTAACCTAACTTAAAATAACTTATTCTAAGAACAACACACGCCCATGCCCGAGAGAGGACTCGAAACTCCGACGGAGGCAGCCACGCAAGCCGTGACAAGGTGCCTGCGACCGCGCGGCTACACCGTGCGGCTTGGTTTCATGTTCAAAACAGCGAAATCTTAACTTCTACATACTGTAATTACAGTATCTGGTCAAAAGTATTCGAAAGCCCCTATGTAATACGGAACTGACCACTAATGTCATGAGAGGGGGACCGTACGGTGATCAAAGAGGCGGGGAGTATTGTATAATTAATAGAGAAGTAGAAACAAAGGAAGGGGTCGGTGAGGATACTCAGTGACTTCGAACATGGAATAGTGACTGGATGTACCTCAGCAACAAAGTCATCTGGGACATTTCAATCGTTCTAAAGCTGCGCAATCTGACTCTTGGTGTCGTAATTCTGTAATGCAAACGCGAATGAACAACCACAGCTAAACCGAGACCAAACAGACATCATGTACTGAGGGACTCGGACTTCCGAGAGTAGCGGAGCGTGTTTGTAAAAAATCGCATGAAATTAGCAAGAGCAATCACTCGCGACTCCTTAGTGGTACCAGGAGGCCAGGTAGCATAATGATTGTGCGTTGGGAGTTAAAAAGAATGGGGTAGGATGGTAAAGCAGCTCCTCACAAGCAACTCATATCTGTAGTCAATGCTGAGCGACGATTTAATTGCTTTAAAGAGCGACGCCACTTGGCTGCGAATGTCAGAAAACGAGTGGTCCAGAGTGGCGAATCACGCTGTACCCTGTGGCAATCCGATAGAACGGCTTGAGTCTGGCGAATGCCTGGAAAACGTTACCTGCCATAACCTGTAGTGCCAGCATTGAGGTATAGAGTTGGTGTTGTGCAATGGGGGTGTTTTTCGTCCTCTTATTGTGCTTTAGAAAACGCTAAATGCTGAAGGATTGAACCACATTTTACAGCATTGTGTACTGGGTACAGATCAGGAACAATTCGGAGACAATAACTGTTTGTGTCAGCATGGAAATGCACACTGCTATAAAGCACGATCTTTGGGGCCACGATTTTCTGACTATAGAATCCCTGAAATGGACTGGTCTGCGCTGAATCTCGACCTGAACCGAGTGAATAGTCTTTGCGATGAGTTAGAACATTGACTTCGCTCCAGACCCCAGCATCAAGCATCACTACCGTCTGGTTTCGGCTCTTGGGGAAGAATGAGTTTGCACTCCTCCACAGAAATTCAGGCACCTTCCTGAAAGTGTCCCCTGCAGATTACTAGCCAGTATACAGCGAAGAGTCGACACATCACATATTAATGTCCAGTAATAAATGTCCTGATACTTTGGATAAGACAAAGTACTCCGAAACCAGCAGTCAGAGTTTGAAGTATGAAACACAGTTGAATTCGTCTCTTTTACAACTACGATACCAGCAGTAGAAATGCTAAGTTGATACCGACGTCTCTGTAATTAATGTAGCTATGAAAAGAGACAAGTTGTCATTTATTGTGTACATGCTCACAATTCGGTTGAGTGAAAACAGAATTACAGTACCTGAAACAGTTCAGGAAATATCTGAGATGAACAGCTTAGTTGACTGGCCCAGTACAGCTGTGGTACCGACCGCGATGTAACCAGGCCTCACTCTTTCGCCTTACTCATGCAATGCTTCGCCCCTCGTCTGCCGCGCCGTGCTGGTCGCATTCCACGCAGTGCTTAGTTTCAAGCCGACGTCTCTGTTAATGTTATTACATATTTTGATCAGTATAGCTTCTTTTGTTAAACTGTTCCAGAAACCGTTAGGCCTCCTCATTACAGAGGTTTCGTCAAGTTCAGTTTTATATGAGTTTCACAAGGGGTGTTCAGCTACCTCCAGTTTTACCAGTAAATAAATGTAAAAGTCGTCTGACTAGGGCTTCCCGTCTGGTAGACCGTTCGCCGGGTGCCAAGTCTTTCGATTTGACGCCACTTCGGGGACTTGCCCGTCGATGGACTTAAAATGATGATGATAAGGCAACACAACACCCAGAGAAAATCTCCGACCCAGCCGGGAATCAAACCCGGGCCCTTATTTTTTTTTTCTTTTTCGAACCTGGGACCCTGTGATCCAGACGCAGCAGTGCTAGTCACTTTTTCTCCCACCAAAGCACTTATTTAAGGCTACCAACCAAAATAAAACCAAAGAAGTCATTTCCACAAACACAAAAGAGTTAAATCAGAAAAACGAATGTGAAAGGATATCGCCTTAATATTAACGTGCCCACACCTTCTTTCCTCCACCACTTCTACATCGTGGAACATTTAAATCCAAACAATAGTGTCCACAAACAAAAGAGGGGGAGGTATTTCAATTGATCCAAGTCCTTGTCGATGAAAAACAAGATACAGTATATTAGAAAAAAGCTCACGATAACGTGGCATCCTGAGACACGTCCAATGGGCTGTGGCCATATATAGGGAAAAGGCACACGGATCTGCGTCATATACATTCACCATCACGTAGTGGACATAATGTCCTACAAGCCACTGGATGGCATTGTTCTTCTATCGGGGATAGATGATTGAATCGGGACGCACGAGAATCTCCCCCGAGATAGCCGCCTCCGACGTCCTCAGGAGAAAAGCCAGTTGTCGGCGAAGCCATCTCCAATGTCCATGACCGCAGGAGATCAACCGATGATATATCAGTTTCATGGCTACGATTTTTTTTTCACTAGCTGCTTATATTTTGCGACCCACCGTCTAATTTCATATGGTGGGTCGTATGTTGCCACTTAGCCGCTGTGACTGGGTCCGGAGTCCGGAGTGACTGAATGTAACACCACACCGGCTCCCGTCCCCACTCACACCGTTTCCCGTGTCCCGCCACGTGGAGGCGGGCTCCATTTGTTTACATCCACTTGATATCTTTTTTGTGCAGCATTAGAAAAACTTATAACTAATACAAAATGAAATGGGATATTAATAAACAAAACGGAATTAAATATGTAGAAAGAAGGAAGGGAGAGAACCGAATAGAGAAGAGATTTGTATAATGTTGCCCGTCACCTGGTTGTGGGCGGCGGCCCGGGTCTTGGAATGACCCTCAAGACGCTGGCCATCGTTCACCATGCCTTTAACATCTTCCATCCCAAAAAGTAACTTAACTAGAAGAGATTAGGGTACGTTAAAGCTAGAAACTAAGACTAAGACCTCCATGTCCAGCGTACTAAACTATTTACGATATACAATGAAGAGGTAACTGATTTTGTGCTTGGCTCAAAGTTGCTAATGAGAGGGTACTTGTGGTAAAAGTAATAAGGTTTATGTTGAGCCTACAAGGCTCCTAGTAGAGTACATGAGGTGCTAGCACCTCCCGGCCCCGCCGACATCACTACCTGAACGGTGGTTTTCCCCGATCTACCATAGGTATCCGTCGGGTTGGGCTCAAAAGAGAGGGACCACAATTAAGATCCTTCCATCCAGACTGTGCGCTGCCTCTTAACGGAAGGCGTAGGTCCCTTGAAGAGGTACCTATCTTTAAGCTCTTATTAGACATGGAGGTGCTGTTAACTATTTACATATAGGGTGCAATCTGTTTTTAGGATTGTGTGTGAGTTGTGCACCTCCTGTCGATTGCCATGATCTGTCACATTGAGGCCAATACGAAAAAGTCGCACGTTGGTAGGTACAATATCATGAACAACTTGTTACCACAAGGACGCCACTTCTATCGGGAAAACCGGGAGCCTAACGTTGGACCAAAAAATCTTCCACTTCGTTTCTGGCGACAGGGCTTCCACTAAGGGAATACTATAAAGAATTGGCTAGCAGCTTAACAGCATTTTTAGGGATAGATTCACCTGAGAAAGTATATTTACTCCTAAATAACTGCCTTGAAGAAAAAATTTCTAAACGTGACGTAGTTTATAACTAATCCTACCAATATCTACCTCCCCCCACATGAACCGTGGACCTTGCCGTTGGTGGGGAGACTTGCGTGCCTCAATGATACAGATATCCGTACCGTAAGTGCAGCCACAACGGAGGGGTATCTGTTGAGATGCCAGACAAACGTGTGGTTCACTAACCAAAACGGCCTTGCTGTGCTGGTACTGCGAACGGCTGAAAGCAAGTGGAAACTACAGCCGCAATTTTTCACGGGGGCATGCAGCTTTACTGTATGGTTAAATGATGATGGCGTCCTCTTGGGTAAAATATTCCGGAGGTAAAATAGTCTCCCATTCCTCCTCAGGAGGACGTTGTTATCAGGAGAAAGACAACTGGCGTTCAACGGGTCGGAGCGTGGAATGTCACATCCCTTAATCGGGCAGGTAGGTTAGAAAATTTAAAAAGGGAAATGAATAGGTAAATGTTAGATATAGTGGGAATTAGTGAAATTCGGTGGCAGGAGGAACAAGACTTCTGGTGAAATCAGGATTATAAATACAAAATCAAATAGGGGTAGTGAAGTAGTAGGTTCAATAATGAATAAAAAAAGTAGGAATGCGGGTAAGCTACTATAAACAGCATAGTGAACGCATTATCGTGGCCAACATAGATACGAAACCCACGCCTACCACAGTAGTACAAGTTTGTATGCTGATTAGCTCCGCAGATGAAGAGACTGATGAAATGTGTGATGAGGTAAGAGAAATTATTCAGATAATGAAGGGAGACGAAAATTTAGTAGTCATGGGTGACTGGAATTCGATAGTAGTAAAACGAAGAGAAGGAAACGTAGTAGGTGAATATGGAATGCGGGTGAGGAATGAAAGAAGAAGCCACCTGGTAGAATTTTGCACAGAGGATAACTTAACCATAGAATAGCTAATATTTGGTTCAAGAATCATTAAAGAAGGTTGTATACATAGAAAAAGCCTGGAGATACTGAAAGGTTTCAGATAGATTATATAATGGTCAGACAGCGATTTAGGAACCAGGTTTTAAATTGTAAGACACTGCCAGGGGCAGATGTGGACTCTGACCACAATCTATTGGATATGAACTGTAGATTAAAACTGAAGAAACTGCAAAAAGGTGGGAATTTAAGGAGATGGGACCTTGATAAACTGACTAAACCAGAGGTTCTAGAGAGTTTCAGGAAGAGCATTAGGGAAACATTGACAAGAATGGTGGAAAGAAATACAGTAGAAGAGGAATGGGTAGCTTTGAGAGATGAAATAGTGAAGTCACCAGAGGATCAAGTAGGTAAAAAGACGAAGGCTGATAGAAATCCTTGGGTAACAGAAGAGATACTGAATTTAACTGCTGAAAGGAGAAAATCCAAAAATGCAGTAAATGAAACAGGCTAAAAGGAAATCAAATGTCTCAAAAATGAGATTGACAGGAAGAGCAAAATGGCTAAGCAGGGATGGCTAGAGGACAAATGTAAGGTTGTAGAGGCGTATATCACTAAGGGTAAGATAGATACTGCTTACAGGAAATTAAAGAGACCTTTGGAGAAACGAAAACCACTTGTATGAATATAGGAGCTCAGACGGAAACCCAGTTCTAAGCAATGAAGGGAAAGCGGAAAGATGGAAGGAGTACATAGAGGGTCTATACAAGGACGATGTTCTTGAGGACAATATTATGGAAATGGAAGAGGATGTAGAGGAAGATGAAATGGGAGATACGATACTGCGTGAAGAGTTCGACAGAGCGCTGAAAGACCTGAGTCGAAACAAGGCCCCGGGAGTAGACAATATTCCATTAGAACTACTGACACCCTTGGGAGAGCCAGTCCTGACAAAACTCTACCATCCGGTGAGCAAGATGTATGAGACAGTCGAAATGCCCTCAGACTTCAAAAAGAATTTAATAATTCCAATCCAAAAGAAAGCAGGTGTTGACAGATGTGAAATTACCGAACTACCAGTTTAATAAGTCACGGCTACAAAATACTAACACGAATTCTTTACAGACGAATGGAAAAACTGGTAGAAGCCGACCTCGGGGAAGATCTGTTTGGATTCCGTAGAAATGTTGGAACACGTGAGGCAATACTGACTCTAAGACTTATCTTAGAAGAGAGATTAAGGATAGGAAAACCTAAGTTTCTAGCATTTGTAGACTTACAGAAAGCTTTTGACAATGTTGCCTGGAATACTCTGTTTCTCCGGCCGGTGTGACCGAGCGGTTCTAGGCGCTTCAGTTTGGAACCGCGCGACCGCTACGGTCGCAGGTTCCATTCCTGCCCCGGGCATGGATGTGTGTGCTGTCCTTGGGTTAGTTAAGTTTAAGTAGTACCAAGTTCTAGGGGACTGATGACCTCAGATGTTAAGTCCCATAGTGCTCAGAGCCATTTGAACCATTTTAACCAATATTCTGTTTCAAATTCTGAAGGTGGCAGGGGTAAAATACAGGGAGCGAAAGGCTATTTAAAATTTGTACTGAAACCAGATGGTAGTTATAAGAGCCGAGGGGCATGAAAGGGAAGCAGTGGTTGGGAAGGGAGTGGGACAGGGTTGTAGCCTATCCCTGATGTTATTCAATCTGTATATTGGGCAAGCCCTGAAGGAAAGAAAAGAAAAATTCGGAGTAGGAATTAGAATCCATGGAGAAGAAGTTAATACTTTGAGGTTCACCGATGACATTGTAATTCTGTCAGAGACAGCAAAGGACCTGGAAGAGCAGCTGAACGGAATGGACAGTGTCTTGAAAGGAGGTTATAAGATGAACATCAACAAAAGCAAATCGAGGATAGTTGAATGTAGTTGGAATAAATCGGGTGATGCTGAGGGAATTAGATTAGGCAATGAGACACTTAAGGTAGTAAAGGAGTTTTGCTATTTGGAGAGCAAAATAACTGATGATGGTCGAAGTAGAGAAGATATAAAATGTAGACTGGCAATGGCAAGGAAAACGTTTCTGAAGAAGAGAAATTTGTTAACATCGAGTATAGATTTAAGTGTCAGGAAGTTCTTTCTGAGAGAATTTGTATGGAGTGTAGCCATGTATGGAACTGAAACATGGACGATAAATAGTTTGGACAGGAAGAGAATAGAAGCTTTTGCAATTTGGTGCTACAGAAGAATGCTGAAGGTTAGACGGGTAGATCACATAACTAATGAGGAGGTATTGAATAGAATTGGAGAGAAGAGAAATTTGTGGCACAACTTGACTAGAAGAAGAGATCGGTTGCTAGGACATATTCTGTGGCATCAAGGGGTCACCAATTTAGTATTGGAGGGCAATGCGGAGGGTAAAAATCGTAGTGGGAGACCAAGAGATGAATACACTAAACAGATTCAGAAGGGTGTAGTTTGCAGTAGGTACTTTGAGATGAAGAAGCGTTCACAGGATAGAGTAGCATGGAGAGCTGCATCAAGGCAGTCTCTGGACTGAAAACCACAACAACACCAATATCCACTGGAGGTGTTAATCTCGCCGGTCGGACGCAGTACGGAGGCGAGCTGTAAGTGACTGGGGGGCGCGTAGACATGTTAAAACGGTGCGATGGATGAATAAGGCAGATGCCTTAACGCGAATGTCAGGGAGGCTTGAACATCCCAGAACACGGGGGCGCGCCGTGACCCCATGACGCACGCGAAATATAGAGTTGCGCGACATAAACCTGCCAGTTAATCTTTGCAACTTGCGGTACATCATCCAGTAAGTGGAATGATTTGTGCAATAAAATAATCCTTACTTAACACTCACGTTTCCATGGACTGGACCCTATGAGGAAGGGAGAGGGAGCGACGCTCGTGTTCAGTGATTTTTCCCTGAATCTTATCCGTGACAGACTTCCAGATTATTGTAGCCATCTTTAGCGGACAACTGTCAATAATAACACCTAATGATCGATATCGGGTGACCTTCAAAGCCCATGGAAATTCAACAATGGCAGATCCTCACAGACGGCTGGTGTGGCCGAGCGGTTCTAGGCGCTTCAGTCTGAAACCGTGTGACCGCTCCTGTCGCAGGTTCGAATCCTACCTCGGACATGGACGTGCGTGAGGTCCTTAGGTTAGTTAGGTTTAAGTAGTTCTAAGTTCTAGGGGGCTGATAACTCCGATCTTAAGTCTCATAGTGCTCACAGCCATTTGAACCATTTTGACATACAAACTGTGTAAGCGACATATCTGGTCATTAACCCGCGCTCCGGCAAGACGAAAAAAGGCATCCAAAACTTCCTTCAGTAGTGGTATATCATCATGGATACGGACAAGAACCATAACGTCATCAGGATATGCACGATCGGTATACCTATCTCCCAACAGCTACCAGCCACGGAAACGAGCAGCTATATATCGCAATAAGGGTTCCAGAAACAGCACGTAGAGCGACATAGGTAATTGACTCCCTTGTAGGACGCCCTGACACACAGCGATGGGGGAAGTAAGACAGCGATTTACTTCAATGGACGCCCGAATACCAGTAATTAGAAAGCAAAACAGCCGTCGTGCAGCATCGTTAAAACCAACAGTCGTCAATACTCGAGTAAGAAATCCATGATTAACGCGGCCGAACACTTGGTGAAAATCAATGAAAAACAAAGCGCTTGGCACGGGAATGGTGGAAGCAATCGAAATTAAATCACGGCATCCAGCAACGGGAGTAAGGAGAGTACGACCCGGAAGACATCTATCATGGTTCGCGATGATGATAGCTAACAACACCGGTAGTCGGCTGTTTACCAAACAATGGTTCTAATGGCTCTAAGTACTATGGGACTTAACATGTGAGGTCATCAGTCCCCTAGACTTAGAAGTACTTAAACCTAACTAACCTAAGGACATCCCACACACCCATGCCCGAGGCAGGATTCGAACCGACGACCGTAGCAGCCGCGTGGTTCCTGACTGAAGCGCCTAGAACCGCTCGACCTCACGATCGGCGCTATTTACCGCACGCGCCAGTATTTTATAATCATAGATGAAGAGGGTTATCGGGCGGACCTGATCCACACGTAAACGTCCCGGCTTTTTGGGGATTAGGACAACTTTAGCAATCTTTAAGCTGGGCGAAGAAGGCCACCGTGAAATACTTTATTAACCACAGAAGTTATCCTATCTCCTATCAGGGGCCAAAATCGCATATAAAATTCTTTGGGAAGGCTATTGAAGCCAGGCGATTTGTAGGAGGGAGAACGAGCCACAATATCAAGTATATCATCAGGATGGAATACAGAGGAAAACTCTTCCTAGAGAGCTGGCGTAACAACACTATCAAGGAGGGTGGTAAAATAAACAGATGGTGGACCGTCTGAAACCACATCAGTATAAAGTTCGAAAAAGTACTGGTAAAGTTCACGCATGATATCAGATTGGCAGGATCACTCACGCCCATCTAGAGAACTAACGGTAGAAAGACATGTCCTTTGAGATCGCTTGTGAAGCCGAAGAAGATGATAGAGAGAGGTCAACTCATCCTATACGATTGAACGAGGCTGGGAACGCAATCGGGCACAATCCATTTGCCTACGTTTGAGTTGTAGAAGTTTTGCCTTCACACGGTGAACGTCGACGACTCTGAAGGAGGCATCAGGAGCATTATCGTAAAGATCGTAAAGGACAGCATAATAAAATTCCCTAGTTCATCTTATTTCAGCCGCTTTTTCAGCGCTAAAATTCCTGAGTGTATTTCGAATCCGAAGTTTAGGAAAGGTAACCCACCATTCTAGAAGTGAGGAATAACGCTCCTGGGACTGGGTTGACCGCCGCCATACGTCTGCGTAAACACACGATATCAGATTAGGAATCGTAAATAAACTGGCGTAAAGCAGCAAGCCGTAAATGGGGGATATATCCAATTAACACGGAGGGTTAGAAATGTATATGCCTGCATCCTTTAGCACATGTAAGGTCAATGAAACAACAATAAGGAAAAAGTACTCATCACGTCCCTCTCTCCTCAACGTCCAGAGGCGGGGGAAAGAAGGTATAATTCTAATCCTCCACACCGGAAGCCGAAGAATCCTCGTTTTTCTTTTTACGACACGCCGCTGCACGTGCAGGTTGAAAACGTTGTTCCACACCACTCCGTGAAAACATACACTCTTGATCTGGAAGGGCTGGGGGCACGTCAAGCTCCGATTTGATAGATGAGCCATCGCCACTGCACTCATCGGAAATCGGGGAGCACAACTAAGAACGACTAACAGCAACATCAGGTACAGAAGAGACAGGTAATATAGTGCCGGTGTCGGATGGCATCTCCTGATCCTCAGGAAGAGAACCCGTAGAATCCTTTTGCTGCACGGTCTCAGCGTGGAGGAGGGGTGGTATTTCACTGGAACACTGTAAAGACTTGCCAGCAGGCAACGTCTCTGCGGGAACATCTGAACTGAGGGGAACCATTGCGTCTACGGGTGAAGTGGGGGATGCAGATTCAACACACATTTCAACATCAACAGAAGCAGCTACATCATCTCTGGTAATACTGGAATCACAAGTAACGTCAGTAGACAACTCATTACCGCCAGAAGGTGCACCCTCTGTCAACTCAGACTCAGAAGACGAGACTGGAGTGGAGCGTCCTCGAAACCTGTACCGTCATCAGTCCGCCGGCGTTTCACTTGGGCTGCAGGAGCCGTCGTCCCCTCATGGATACAGGCGGCACAGGGATACGCCGGTAACGGTGGAAATTCGCGAGGAGTACGGGGTGATGTTGCCCCTACATTGCTTAAAGCTGGAGATTGACTGACAGCTGACTGCGATGTCACTATGTCTGCTAACGTAGAAGAAAGACGTTTCTGACAAGACGACGTCAGAACAGTAGTACGGCGCGGAAAATCAGATCTGAGATGACTGCTTTCGTTACAGAGAAAACACGTTCCTTCTTGCCCTGCATACGTAACAAGGATCCAATAACCACAAACAGATAAGTTGGATGGAATATTATTCTTCTTAAAGCGCATGTCCACAGTCTGCATACCATTATAACACTGGAAGCGGTGTTGTGCTGACCAGCGTTCCCATCGGATATGCCGTAATACTCTAAACGGAAGCAACGCTGTTTTAAGAAATGAATCGTCCACTTCAGGAGGAAGGTTATAATTTGTAACCGGAGTATACTCGAGTGCCGCATTTTGAAGGAGAACTTGACTAACGGAACCATCTCGATGTGTAAACAACACTTTAGAATCAACCCGAGAGAGAAGCCGTTCTACTTGAACGGGATCATAAAACTTCACAAAGAATGCATACAAGTCAGAATCAAAGTAAGTAGTATCTACCTGATCAGGTGTAACACAGGTAACATCAGCCAAACAATCGTGGACGGCCGTGGTGGCCGAGCGGTTCTAGGCGCTTCAGTCCGGAACTGCGCGACTGCTACGGTCACAGGTTTGAATCCTGTCTCAGGCATGGTTGTGTGTGATGTAATTAGGTTGTTTACGTTTAGGTAATTCTAAGTTCCTAGGGGATTGATGACCTCATATGTTAAGTCCCATAGAGCTCAGAGCCATTTGAACCATTTTTGAACCAATCATGAATCTCTAAAGAGCCAGGTTACAAGCGACGCGTACCCTTGTCAAAACTGAAACGAACAGTAGCTCCACGAAGAACGGACTTAGGAGTCTCGACAGACACCATGGCGCGGGCGGAAAACACTGCCGTCAAGAGAAAAACGACAACAAACTCCGCTACGCAACTACGATGTGACTCCAGCCGATACACCGACAAGACTGAGTAGCTTCGGCCGAAATGGCGCTGCGGCACAGGCGGAAGTTGACTACGACTTGTTCGCTCCACGCGCAAGGTGACACTGGCCCTTAGGATTGACATTCTGTCGTGCTGACCACTCAGCTACCGGGAATGTGGTCTGATGGGTAGTGGACCCCTGTGTTCTAAGGATCGGATCTGGTGTGATCCCTGCCTTTTGTCTGATGATGATGGTATCGAAGTGATGGGTTTAAATGTCGTGATTGTGTGTATGTGTTTTGCTTCTGATTTTGTGTAGTTATGATGTCTTTGGTTTATATGATGTGTTTAAAAACGTACGTTGTAGTTTCTGGTAGTTGTCATGATCGGGGAATTTAGTTCTGGGGTTAGGTGGATTTTGTCCCAGATTCCTGATGAACAAGTGATTGGAGTCTGAGGTTTGATGGAAAAATTTAATTGACTTCTTTTGAATGATATCCGGGATTTTTTGTATTGTGTGCGTTGTGTATATGTCTCTGTTTGATTGGTACCGGCTTGCATCTGCAGCAATTCTGTAGTATTTGTTCTGGACTCTCTGTACTTTTTCAATGTTTGTGTCTGCGGCCATTGACCAGATTTCGGATCCGTAGGTGATTGCTGGTTCAATGATGGTTCTGAAAATTTTCTTTTTGGTTTTCATGTCAATTCTGTTTCCTTTTATGATTGGGTAAAGTCTGAAGATCGTTCCTATGGCCTTGTTGCATATGTCTGTAACGTGGTCGCGAAATGTCAATCTTTTGTCCAGTTTGATGCCGAGATATTTTACGGAGTCTGCCCATTGTAGGTTTTTGTCATTGAATATGATGTGGAGATTGGGTGGAATTGTTTTGTAAGTAAAAAGTATGGCCTGAGTCTTCTCAGCATTGATTGTAATTTTCCTTTCGTTTGCCCATTGCTGGAAGGTTTGGAGATGTTGCTCTATTTTTCTGAGTATGTACTGGAGATTTGAACTGCTGCGGTATACTGCGGTATCATCAGCTAATAGGGATAGTTGTCCTTCTAGTTGTTTTGGGATATCGTTTGGGTATGTTGAATAGAGAATTGGGCCCAGGACTGATCCTTGTGGCACTCCGGCCTCTAATGGTCTGGTGTTGCTAAACGCTCCTGAGACGTGAACGTAAAACGTTCTGTCTCGGAGGAATGATGCTACTATGTGGATGAGGTGAGTTGGGCAGTTGTGTTGATGAAGTTTGAAGATGAGGCCATAGTGCCATACTCTGTCGAATGCCTTTCCTATGTCGAGCAAGACTGCTCCAGTGCTGTGTCTTATGTTTCTGGCTTGACATATATGTTCGACAAGTCTGGTCATCTGATGGATTGTGCTATGTTGTTCGCGGAATCCGAATTGTTCTGCGATGATTATACTGTTGTCCTTGAGGAATTTCTTTAGTTCAGCTTGGATTAGTTTTTCTAGTATCTTTCCTAGGAAGTCTAGCAGTGAGATTGGCCTGTAATTTTGCTGAAATAGTAGGTCTTTCTTTGGTTTTGGAAGTGTGATTATGCGAGCCTGCTTCCATGGTTTCGGAAAGTAATGCAGTCTCAAGCAGGCATTGTATCAGATCCTGGAACTGTAATGCCACCAACACAAATGGCAGGACGCTTCGAAGATTGCAATAGACGAAATCACAACAATAATAAAAAACTGCAAGAGAAAATCCACCACAACGATAAAACACACAACAGGAAGAGACACACTACCACCGCACATCCGCAACCTAATAACAGAAAAAAGAAACATGAGGAAGAGGTGGCAAATCTACAGAGACCCAGCCGATCGCCGCAAAACCGAGAAACTAGCCAAAACGGTTAAAAAGGGACTCCAAAAATACCGCAATGAGGCATGGGAGGCAACCCTAAGTGAAGCCGGAAGAAATGAGGAAAAATTCTGGAAAATTCTCAAAACGCGAAAACTGAATGAAACATCAATACAGCCCCTTCATGGGGAACGTGGGATAGTATATGAATCCATAGATCGAGCGGAAACACTGGCGGACTCCCTGGAAAGGCAATTCCAGGCACCAGAAGCAGTGGACGACGAAAGCGATGACCACCAGGAAATGGTACTCAGGAGGGTGAATCGCATCCTGGTAGCCCCGATCAGAATACCCTTCAACCTACCGGGGACACCTACCGGGGACGGACAGTTTTACCGGTAATACTCGCGCATTTCCGAGCCAGAAATGCGGAATCAGCCCGACATATATCCTAACAGATAGGGGAAGGCGAGTAATCAGTTGGGACTGGCCGGTACGCGAGTAGCATGCCAATGCCAGTCAACACAGCGTGCGAATACGATCTGGGTCTGCCTCGCTCCCGTGTGTCGCCAACTTTAGCCTTGGCAAGCGTATGTTGCCGTAATATGAAATTACGTGCGCTATGTTGCAGGCCAGTTGTGATTACATTTTCTGTTTACACATGTGTATTGATGAGAAGTGACAAAAGACTTCAATTTCTCTACAGATGTTCAATGTTAGTCTCCTATACTTCTGAATATTTTCAGCTTGGTTGATAATATCACAATGTGGTTTCTCCAATTACTGCATTTCTGCAGTAGCTGCACAGGAACGTACTCATAATTATTTACCACTGGCAACTGGAGAAAGGAAATCATACCCGTTTATGTGTTATGTGGGAGAAGAAATGTCAAGGAGTGTATTTCATTCTTTCTTCTGTTACATATACTAGACATACTTACAGATTCTCTTCACAGTTTACATCGCAGTGTGCTTAAAGCTTGAGTTACAGACGATTATAGCAATAACAATAATGCTATTAATTATATGAATGCATGGTGTCTTACGGACATGTCCGAAAGAAAAGACACCATGCGGAATCCATAGTTCTGATACGTCATATGTAAACTGAAGGTGGAGTGGAGGAGAAAGGAAAGGAAAGGGGAGGGAATACTGATTTCAACTGCATCAGGACATTACGCAGGATCAGAGGCGACGAGGGAAAATGTGTACCGGACCGGGATTCAGACCCAGGCTCTCCTGCTGACTAGGCAAGTGTGTTAGTCACTACAACATCCGAGACACGCTGTTACTGCGGACTATCTCGACATGTCTCGCAACCGACCCACATTCCCACCGTGCCTCACCTATTAGCAGTCCCTGCCCCTTTCTTCCATGCTCGCTCTTCTGAGATTTCCGCAGAAGGGCAGAAGTACTTGTGCATCACCACTGAAGAAGGTAAATTCATTGTCCATCTAGGCGAATAAATTATTTGAATGCCTCGTGTCTGTTCTTTCGGACATGTGGCGCAGTGGTTAATGCAACTGCCTAGTAAGCGGGAGAGCCCAAAAAATGGTTCAAATGGCTCTGAGCACTATGGGACTTAACATCTGAGGTCATCAGTCCCTAGAACTTAGAACTACTTAAACCTAAGTAACCTAAGGACATCACACACATCCATGCTCGAGGCAGGATTCGAACCTGCGAGGGCAGCAGTCTCGCGGTTCCGGACTGTAGCGTCTAGAACCGCACGGCTACCACGGCCGGCACGGGAGATCCCAGTTCGGCACACATTACCACTCGTCGCCGCTGATTCCACGTAAAGTCTCGATGCAGCTGACGTTAGTAATCCCATCCCTTTCCTTCCTCCCCACTGTTCCATCTTAAATATACAAATAATGATATTAATGCTAGTAATGATAATAGTTATACTAATCAACATATTTTACAGAAGGCGGCATTTTGTCCAGAAGAGAAAACGGTGACCCTCTCATAATTTTATGAACAATGGGCTGCCTAGATTACTTTTCTGTTTGTAATGGTCGACATTATACGAATTAGGTTTTTTCAGATCTAAAATACCGAGAGATTTAGAGGAGATGAAAAAAGTTACTTTTCTTACGTTACAAAAATGTCACAGGTGCATCGTTTCCTCACTAAGGATCCATGAAGATTTTGACGCTAGCGTTGTTCAAAGGAGCTCAAACTACGGGGGGATGAATATTGTTTTAGGATCTCGGGGTCACCGCGTGGTCTGGGGCGCCGTGTCTTGGATTGCGCGGCCCCTCCCGCCAGAGGTTGGAGTCCTCCCTCGGGCACGGATGTGTGTGTTGTTCTTAGCATAAGTTAGTTTAAATATTGTGTATTTTGTGGCGGTGTTCGTAGCGACAAACACTTGGCTGTAGAAATGGCTTACGAAGTCACCGCCACACTTTTAATAGCGGGCCGACCGGTCCGCTGGAACAGTAAACAGAAAGATGAAACCCCAAACACTCTGATTAAATAAAAGTCGGTACTTATCTTTTATTTATGAAGATACAGTAACACAGTAGTGAACTCGGTGTCTACAGAAATCTGTCTAGTTCGAGTCGGAGCGGCTAGGTCAGCGTCGGCTGACGACAAACAACAACTCTGCTGCGATGAACACACAACTGACTAGCAAGTACACAATTCGGTGGCGAGTATACAACTGAGCGGTGAATACAGAACTGTCCTAGCGCTCGCGACTCCAGCGCTTAAAAAGCCAGAAGCCAGCGGTGGCGCGCGCAGACTTGCGGCGATTTGCTGTCTCGCTGGCGCTGCTTATGCGGACGGCGTCCGGACTTTGATGCTGCCAACCTTTTGGCAGCGGGCTCGGTTGGCATTACTGGCTAGGACATAACACTCCTCCCCCCCAAATCGCCGCACCGTCGTTGAATAATGACGTAGCGAGCGTCGACGGCGGGGGAGGGGTTTGGCCGCAGGCGTAGCAGAAGAGACCGGGGCGGAGACTGTTGTCGGTGGCAGTCCCCGGTCCGCACCCCAGCATTGGCTGCGAGGGGCCTCGGGAAACACCGACTGAAAACCGAGGTCAGGGTGCACGCCTGTGACCACGGGCGCAGCTTCTGGTACTGGACGCGACGGGGCGTCGGGACCCACGAAGAGAGGCAGCGTCTCCTGACGCTGCGTCGACGGCTGCTGAGAGGGCGCCGGACAAGGCGCTGCGGTGTCAGACTCCTTGGGGGTGCCCAAGGAAAGCGGCTGCAGGACAGGCTGCACAGCCACCGCTTGGGAAGGCGGCCCGGCTGAGGGGTCGACGTCCATCAGCTCCGAAGGCGGTGGCGACTGAAGAGGGACCGCAGGCGCCGGAGCGACCACCCGGGGCGCTCCCGGCTGAAGCTGCGCGGGAGGCATCAACGGGACGGGCTGTCGGCGTGGTAGCGGCGACGGCTGCTGCTGCTGCCCTGGGGGCGGCAGCGAAGTCGGAAGGCGCGGCTGGAACCCGCCGCGGACCAAATCTGTGGACAAAGAACGAGCGGCAGAATCCGGGCGGCCAGCGCGGCGCAACTGGTTCTGATGCCTCCTGTGCACCCCAGTAGCACCTTGAACAGTATAAAAACCGCGACCCTGGACACGTATCACGGTACCACGTTGCCAACGACGGCGACCGTGATAAAGTCTGAAAAAAACGGCGTCGTTGCGCTGAAAACGCGTGCGATGCTCAGAAGCGGCGGGTCGATCCGGGGGGTGCAACAACCGTAGTAGGGTGCGATGACGACGGCCGTGGAGAAGCTCCGCAGGCGAAGGGCCGTCGCGTGGCGTGGTCCGGTACGACGACAGGAACGTGATGAGGGCCTGCTGACGAGAGTGCGTAGCACGAAGGCGGTCCATATGATCCTTGAATGTGCGTACAAAACGTTCCGCTGCACCATTCGATTGAGGGTGGAACGGCGGAGTAAGAACATGGCGAATGCCATTGGCAGAACAAAAACTTTCAAATTCAGCAGAGGTAAATTGTGGACCATTGTCAGACACTAAAACTTCTGGAAGACCCTCAATACAAAAATTTGAAGTCAACGCCTGTATAGTTTGTGCAGACGTTGTAGACTGCATGGGCACAACAAACGGAAAATTACTAAATGCATCTATCACGATGAGCCAACGAGAATTCCAATATGGACCAGCGAAATCAATATGCACTCGCTGTCAGGGACCGGCAGGGCGTGCCCACTCAAAATAGCGTTGAGGCGGAGCAGCTTGGTGTTCGGCACACGTCGAACAATCAGTAGACATCTGCGTAATCTGCTTATCAATGCCGATCCATGTACAATGACGGCGGGCAAGCTGCTTGGTGCGGACCACTCCCCAATGACCTTGATGCAACAAGTCGAGGACCTTGGATTGGAGCACTTGGGGAACCACTACACGAAGCTGGTCATTCTCGGTGCGTAACAGCAGAACTCCGTGCGAAACAAACAGATGACGTTGCGGATAATAGCGACGAACCACAGGATCCGATATGTCCTTTGCCTTGGACGGCCAACCACGTTGAACAAAACGTAATAGTAAACTCAGATGAGGATCCGTAGCTGTCTCACGTGCCACCTGACGATAATCAATCGGAAAATCCCGGAGGGATTGATGCTCATCGGCGTCAATCTGATGGCAAGAGGCGTCAGAGGAATCGAAGACATCATCCGCAGCAATCGGCAATCTAGAAAGCGCGTCAGCGTTTGCGTGCTGAGCTGTAGGGCGATACAGTATCTCATACTGGTATTGTGATAACAAAAGGGCCCAGCGTTGTAGTCTCTGAGCTGTCCGCTGAGGAACTGGTTTAGACGGATGAAACAGTGACGTCAGGGGCTTGTGATCTGTTACTAAATAGAATGGTCTACCATAGAGGTAGTGATGGAATTTGGTGACACCGAACACAATAGCCAACGCTTCCTTGTCCAATTGGCTATAATTACACTGAGCTTTGTTTAGCAATGTAGATGCGAACGCAATAGGACGTTCGGTGTTACCGACTCGGTGAGACAACACAGCACCGAGGCCGAAAGAAGAGGCATCACAAGCTAACACCAGAGGCTTGTTAGGGTCGTAATGGACCAGACAACGATCATGCAATAAAGCCTCTTTAAGCTGCTGAAAGGCTGATTGGCAATCAGCTGACCGCACAAACGGAATATTCTTACGGCGGAGACGATGCAACGGGGCGGCAATCTGTGATGCATTAGGTATAAACCTAATATAATACGTCAATTTGCCAAGAACTGCTTGCAATTCATGCAGATTGCGAGGGGCGGGCAAATCACGAATAGCTGCTAAATGTGACTGGGAGGGATGAATGCCTTGAGCATTAATAACATGTCCCAGATACTCCATCTCCGTAAGGAAAAATGAACATTTATCTATGTTGCAACGTAGGCCTGCCTGAGACAGCACTTTAAACAAACACTCCAAATTACGGAAATGTTCAGCAGGCGTCCGACCGGACACGTCAATATCGTCTAAATAGTTGCAACACGATGGCACATTAGCCAGAAGTTGTGACAAAAAACGCTGAAAAACAGCTGGAGCTGACGCACAACCAAAAGGCAAACGCAGAAAACTGAACAACCCCAACGACGTGTTTATGACAAAATACTGTTGTGATTGCTCGTCGAGGGGTAATTGCAAATATGCTTCACGGAGATCAATTTTGGAAAAGAAACGAGCTTCCCCTTAACTTATCCATCAGCTCGTCCGGTCTAGGCAAAGGAAAAGAATCAATGACAGTCTGAGGATTCACTGTCGACTTAAAATCAGCACACAAACGTAACTTGCCTGACGGTTTCTTTATAATAACTAAGGGAGAAGCCCACTGGCTCGCTGAAACGGGTTGAATAACACCGTTGTTTTGCCAACGACGAAGCTCATCTTCTACAGGTGCTGGAGGGCGTGAGGCACTGGGCGAGCACGAACAAATCGAGGCTGAGCATTATCTTTTAACGTAATATGAGCGGCAAAATTCGCAGCACAACCTAGTTCGTCTTTAAATATGTCACTGTATCGTTTACACAAATCGGTTATGCTGTCTTGAGGAACAACAACAGAATTAAGTTGCAACACATTGTCTTGGATAGACAGGCCAAACAAGTCAAAACAGACCAATCCGAAAATGTTTACACTGTCTGTAGCGCGGAGCACTGTGAATGAAACTGTTTTTGTATTGCCACGGAATGTGGCTGGCACGCTACATACACCTAACACAGGAATTTGTTCGCCACTGTAAGTAGCCACAGAATGTTTTGCCGCTGAAAGTTTAGGGCGGCCGATAGCCGCATACGTAGCACTATTTATGAGAGTCACAGACGCACCAGTGTCTAATTGAAAATTGAAGGTCTTATCCTGGATGCGTAGCTTCACAAATAGTTTATTACACTGTCTCTGGATCGGTGCAGTGGAGGCGGAAGACACAAAATCAGCGCGTTTAGCGCGTGTTCGCTGCTTACGACAACTCGTGGGTTGGGCGGGCGGAACAACAACTCCCGCTTCACTTGCAGTCTGTACATTACTTTTTACAGCGTTTGAATTACGCTTGGGTCGCATAGCAGAGGGCTGGGTGGGTGGCTTATTGCGAACTAGTTTATTACCCACACGAACCGTGGAAGAGTCTTTAAACGCGACCTTCTGGGCGGGCTGGCTTTGAAGAACATGAATATCCATGGGCTGGGCAGCACTAGAATTGTTCTTGCGTTTACGCAAACAAACAGTCTGGATGTGTCCTTTCCTTTGACAAAAGTGACAAACCGCGTTTCTCAACGGGCAACGTTCACGAGGATGAGCAAGAACACACTTAGGGCAAGACTTAACGTTATCATTTTGCACACGCGGCTGACGAATGTGTTTAACATGACGCGGCCGGCTAGTGTTTACAGTCTGACTCTGCCGGTGGGGCCGCGGGCGTGACATAACTTGCTTAGCACAGGCAATTTGAGAAATACACGGCTGGTCTAACTCACACTCAGCATAGTCAAAAGTATCTTGGGCTTCAATGATGTTCATCACAGTCTCTAATGACGGGTCAGGCAACTTTAAGATAGCAGCACGAATACGAGAATCTGCAATGTTTTGAGTAATAGCGTCTCGTAACATGACATCACTGTAGGAAGCTCCACACACACAATTAAATCGGCACTGACGGGTGAGGCCCCGTAAATCTGTTAACCACTGTTTATTAGATTGATGTGGCAGTTTCTTTAATCTGAAGAACTTGAATCTGGCCGCTGCTACATGAACTCGCGACTCGAAATACTCAGCAAGCTTGTTAACAACAACGTCATAGTCTAAAGCTTCTGGCTGGGATTCCAGGAACAACTTACAAAGTAGTCGATAGATTTCCACGCCTGCAGTGGAAATTAAATAAAGCTGCCGCTCAGTACCTGTGATTTTGTAGACAGTCATGTGCGCCTGCAACTGCGCGAAATATTCTCGCCATTCTTCTCTGGATTCATCAAAATCCCGGAACTGTGGTGCTGCCTGTGCTTGTTCCTTTTGTGTTGGAGGATTAGCCGCTTGTTTGGCGATTGCTTCCACCAGACTTTGTATTTGCTGACTCTGTAACAAGATCAACTGTTGTAATTCGGCAGACATAGTGAACACAAATTAAACCAGCCCCCAAAAGTTTATCGCTATAATTAGTGTAACAGGAACAAGTTGAACCAGCCCTGCACACGAGTTCGGAAGACCTCGTCGCCAGTTTTGTGGCGGTGTTCGTAGCGACAAACACTTGGCTGTAGAAATGGCTTACGAAGTCACCGCCACACTTAATAGCGGGCCGACCGGTCCGCTGGAACAGTAAACAGAAAGATGAAACCCCAAACACTCTGATTAAATAAAAGTCGGTACTTATCTTTTATTTATGAAGATACAGTAACACAGTAGTGAACTCGGTGTTTACAGAAATCTGTCTAGTTCGAGTCGGAGCGGCTAGGTCAGCGTCGGCTGACGACAAACAACAACTCTGCTGCGATGAACACACAACTGACTAGCAAGTACACAATTCGGTGGCGAGTATACAACTGAGCGGCGAATACAGAACTGTCCTAGCGCTCGCGACTCCAGCGCTTAAGAAGCCAGAAGCCAGCGGTGGCGCGCGCAGACTTGCGGCGATTTGCTGTCTCGCTGGCGCTGCTTATGCGGACGGCGTCCGGACTTTGATGCTGCCAACCTTTTGGCAGCGGGCTCGGTTGGCATTACTGGCTAGGACATAACAGTGTAAGTCTAGGGACAGATGACCTCAGTAGTTTGGTCCCTTAGGAAGTCACACACATTTGAAATTTTTTTAAAAAATATTGTTTCAGAAATGTTGCTAAAAATGTCTTTCATACAAGTAGTTCTTTAACGAAGATTGGCTTCAGCGTCAGCCAGACGGGTAACCAGTACTTCTTGAGTCTCTATCGTCGCCGCATACACCAATACATCGATTCACCTCATCCCTCCCGGCCCCCTTCCTCACTCCCACCACAAAAAAATATCCATACGAAGTCAGCAACTTTTCTAAAACAATACTCGTCACACCCCAGTTTCAGCACCGCCTATGAACTTCACTAGCGTCACAACCTTCACGGATGCGTAGTGAGGAAGTGATGTACCGGTGAAAATTTTGATGCACAAAAAAAGTGATTGTTTTTATCTCCTCTAAACATTCTAAAATATTGTTCAAATGGGTCAAATGGCTCTGAGAACTATGGGACTTAACATCTATGGTCATCAGTACCCTAGAACTTAGAACTACTTAAACCTAACTAACCTAAGGACATAACGCACATCCACGCCCGAGGCAGGATTCGAACCTGCGTCCGTAGCGGTCGCGCGGTTCCAGATTGAAGCGCCTAGAACCGCTCGGCCACACAGGCCGGCTTCAGACTTTTGGGATTACGTATGTGGGCAAGTAGCTGATTTACTGTCTGTTGCGACACATTGTAACAGTAAACTGAGATTCTCGTCCTCGTGTATGAAGAGTTCTTTGTTTTCTGATGCGATAAGGATGTACTACGAATACGTTTACGGATGATCTTTCCGTGCTATATAATGAATACATGTGACTATTGCTGACAGAGCTCTTATTCAACACTGCTTCAAGTCTCTTCAGAATGGTCGTCGTGCATCATTGTACAAGAATCATAGTGTCTTCTGACAGTTCACGAAACTGCGTGGAAAAAAATTCCTAGCAATGACAGCGATACAGTTCAGGAGGGGAACTTACTGTTATTGTTAATGTAATGTTGACAGCAGTCGTGTCTTTTTTTTATTATTTAAGATGCACCAACGAATCTTATTTGTTTACTAAGTAGTGTTATTTTGATGGATGGCGGGATGGTCATAAAGATTTACAGGCATTGTTACAACAGATGCTGCGACGTTTGTCTGTTTCTTCTGGTAGGTACACAACTAACAGAAGATTATGGTTCAAATGGCTCTGAGCACATTGGGACTTAACTTCTGAGGTCATCAGTCTCCTAGAACTTAGAACTACTTAAGCCTAACTAACGTAAGGACATCACACACATCCATGCCCGAGGCAGGATTCGAACCTGCGACCGTAGCGGTCGCGCGGTTCCAGACTGTAGCGCTTATACCTGCTCGGCCACCCCGCCCGGCAGCATAAGATAATATTGTTACAACATATTACTCATTACGGCCGTAAGAATGTCTATGGATAGTGAGGATCTGTGATTCCTTAACTTACAAACGAATACCGCATTAACTGAAAAGTGTGTAGAAACGAAAGCAGTGCAAAGACGACGCACAGTATGTACCGTTACTAAGTACGGGAATTCGTGGAAGGAAGTAGACAATACGAAAGCTAACTAACTGAGGAATGTGTTTCCACACTACTGTAGGGGACTACGAATAACCCTTCTGTTAAACGAAGCACTAATATTTATTCCTCTTCTCTAATTCATCCTGTTGAGTATATATACGACACAATATTTCCTAAACAAGGAACATGGAAAACTCCCAGTGTTATGTGCAGTTGCCCAAGTCACCCCAGTATTTCCTGTGAAGGAAATTTCATTGGCTGGAACTTTAGCCAGTCGTACACTGGGTGCTGTTTTCACAGGCGGTTTATTCCTGGAAAGTGGCATCACTTCCGCGATATGCAAGCCACACAGTGCAAATTTCAGGACAGCGAAGGCCGTCTCCATTTCCTTGTTCCCTATAACTGACAGCTTTCATTAAGTGATAAACGCACAGCCTTGTGCTGACAGATGTCGGGCGTTGTCAGCCAAAACAAGCAGCCTCGTCCGTTTCATGGAACCCGCCGGAAGACAGGTTGTTAGCGGCTGTGACACCACTCGTGCAATTAGCCGGTGCCGCTTGCCGCCACCAACTATGTCAAATTTTGATGGCGCAGAGGCGCTACTCATCCAGCAGCCGTAAGACGCGTCTCTCGTTTCAGTTTAAGGCTGTTCCATCGTTGTCTAGACTCTCACGCCAAATCGTATTTATCATTCTGTTATAGTAGCGACAATAGTATCAAGACATTAGAAGCGACAAACAATATAACAATGTTATTATAACTGCTACTTACCAACCGAAAACCTTTTAATCGCGGCCTAGTTCACCTGTTCTCTCATCCACTTTCCATTTCTTCCCATTAACGTTCACACTACCGTATATTTGAACAACGATCCGCATGTAGCAGAGAGAACACCAATTTATAATCAAAATGCTTAACTTGAATTCTATAAAGCGTTGCAAAGATTGGAATCAGACTGACGGTTTAGTACGAAACAATTGCAATAAGAGCGCATTTCTTGCACGTATGACCAGACTTTGGAGTTCTAGTGACTATGAATGAGCGTGCGGAGCGCTGCCTCGAGTCAGCCGTGAGCTGCCATCTAGCGGGTTCTCGTTGAACTGCGTCAAGTGTCGCGTGGCGCCAGGAAGTCCTCAAAGGCGTCAGTATTTATAAAACCTAATGCAGTTTTCCGGGTGCTAAATGTATTTCGTGGAGTTCGCAGGAATATAACTGTTTTCTGCCGACGTAGTATACCAAATGGAATTTTTTCACGCTCCTTCTCAGCAGTTTACGACATTAGATATTCACCACAGTACCAGCACGCTGTTTTTAGTCACGTGTTGTTCAGAAAGTGCTTACAGAACGGTAAAAATGTTCAGAATGATATCTTTCTTGTTGAGGAGAAATTAGTGTTCCCCTCTTCTTCATTAAAGAAGGATCCCCACCAAATGGTTCTTGAAGAGCGTGATTATATTTATGTGACTCTAATATCTCCTTACACTATGTCATCATGAATTATGGTGACGATGTCTGATTTCATTTGCTATAGGAAGTGCTAACGATGAAACGGTTCTAAATTACCAATTTCCACTCCAAGCGATGTCATACATGCAACTGAATAAGGTAAATGATCGATAAACTTAATCCTAGATTACTAACTTCCAGCAAAACTTGTGACTGCAGTTAGTACCAATACGTGCTTTCCGACAAACTGGTATTGTCAGTGTAGAGTGTCAAACAGAACATTTTATATTCATTTTGTATGTAACATACCTTGTAATTGTAATTAACCAGTGCGTAAACGATAAATTATCACATCCATTGAATAAAATAGGGAGCAGTAAAATTTACAATGGTTTAGTAACAATGTAATATTATTTCCCCTTTAATGTTCTAGGGCTAAGAACCAGTAAAAAGTCAGAAGAGCGGTACTTGAAACGTCTAAGTTAGCTAAATTTTGATAGGATTATATGTCTTTTGTGTAATAATTTTGTCTGGCATCAACGAATCTAATCATGAGGGACAGTGTGGTAAATCTAGCAAATTTACCACCTGTTCTTCCTACATTCTTTCTAAAAACTGCTCAGATATGCTTCACATCAAAAGGAGTGAAGTACTGCTCTCCTGCCGACGTTCAGAATGCGGAGTCATGTCTTACATTACAGTATATTGCTGGATACATAACTAGCCATACAAACAGAAATTGTAGCAACAAATTTACATCCATGGTGTCAAGCAATTGGTACGCTTGTGACGCGAAATAACGTCCACAGCGTAAGAAGATGCATTTTCTCTTAACGTAGAAGATATGAATTAAAAAGAATATTAACCTTTTCAAAACTATGAACAAAATTATAGATGCTGTATGACAGCATACAAAGTAAACACGGCAGCAGGGCAGCCTTGAAATATATTTTCTTTCGTCCAGGTTTAAACCACGTCTTATAACACTGTCTAAAATTAATACAACTGATGAATCCGAACAGTTTTTTGGCACGTATTTACGCTATGAAAGCCCAGAAGATCGATAGATTTGAGAGAAAATGTTTTGTTTGCTACCACGATCCACATTACCGAATGCTAATACATCTAGCAGAGAGTGCTGAAGATCGATTCCGTGTAATCTAGAATACTGTTTCGGAAAATAATATAAATTCTTTGAATTTCAAAGCAGCACTGGCTCTTCACGTACGAGAATTAAATAGAAATAATATACAGCGATAACTTTCGTTCCCCGTCCGAATGAATGACTCGATAGAATGATGCAGCAAAAGCTTCAGTTGTGGAACGAAAGTAATAATTGAAAAAGCCAAGATTACCGCCTTGAGCTACTAATAAAAATATTTATCTAAACAACCTGTTTCGGGCGACGGACCATCATCAGATTCTTAGAAGTATTTACAGCACCATATCAGGCGAATATAGAATCGTTGACGTCAGATAATAAAACCAGGAATTTGTCACTGTTGTCACATAGTCATATAAATTACATTGTCAACATATGAGCGTGCTAGGCAGTGCAGTCCTTCATGTTTCATTAACAGTCCGTGTTACCGTATGATTATGCTTGCGTTCATAGCGGTAACGCCGATTGCTAATGTAACAAAAAATATAGCACTGCCTAACACATTTTATATATTGATGACGTAGTTTATATCACTATGTGACAACAGTAACTAATTCATGGTTTTAGTATCTGATGTCAATGACTCTATATTCGCCTAACGTGGTGCTGTAAATGAAAAAAGAACCTCATGACGGCTAGTAGTTTACATAAAAATTTTAGCAACACATCAAGGCGGCAATCATGATATTTTTCAGATACTTATTAGCTGTGAGGCACCATCTTCAGCAAATAAAGTAATAACCTCCTACGGTAAATGCAGTTAGGATTCAGTAAAAGATACACTTGGCGCGCTCTCGTATTTGATAACACATACACTGTCTGTCTTCGGATGAAACATTTCTGCAGTACATACAGTTATAAAGGAATGTACTAGCAAACAAACAAAACATCAATTATGGTAGTGTTTGTTGTGAAAAGCATTTGGTGCCGCTAGTCACGATTTTCCTGAATTTGTTTTCTGCGTGACGTTTTTTCGAGCGTAAGTCCCGTTATAAAGTGCGTGTACCATGTGTTGCAATAGTTTCCGGCTTGATGCTTGTGATGTGTGAACTGTTACGTTATTCTGTTGCCATTGCTGCAGTATAAACAGCCGTATGTGTATAGTTATTGATGTATCTTTGTCTATAGACAGAGGTGAATTGCGAAATAACTTTCTCTTACAAATATCTTCTCGTCTTCTTATGCAGAAACTCACAGGTATTTTACATCACTAATGTTGTGAGGGGTTTTACCCACTAATAGTGTGCCTACGGGAGGCAGTGTTCTCGGAATGCTATAAAATAATTTCAAACGAATAACATTAGTAGTTTTATTTCCAGAAAAGCAAATTGACGATACTCAACTTTACTACAGCAAATATTTCTAACGAGGGGCGACGTGAAAACAGAACAGTTGTAGCTATACACCAAGCCCAAGGAAGCACTTGATACTGACAGCGTCGCACTAATCACGCTGCAGACTCGGGCCGATCATGTACGGCCGAGGCTAGCTGCGTTCATATTGGAGCTGTTGTAGGGGGCACGCCTGGCGCGGCGTGGTCCGATTCCGCGCACCATTGTCCGTCGTTTCTTCACTGCCTTCTCTGGTCTTTCGTTTCACATCTTCTTTCCGGCGTTTGTGCTTACGTCAGAACATCCTATACTCGTTAAAAAAGAAACATACAATAACAAACACGCCCAGACATGTGTTACAAATTCACATCAGAGAATACTTTTTGTATACAATCTAAGACATTATATGCATATATATTAGTTTCAATGGTACTTATTTCTTTATGTCATAGTTTTATTTGCTTATACAATGGTACTGTCGAACACAATGCAAGAATTTCTCTTCGTCACTACATTATTGTGTAAGCACCAGAACAATACAGCTCAGACATCACAAAGACCACGCCAGATAATTATAATTCACGAAAAAAGGTGCTTGATGCAAAATGTCAGTTTTTTCCCGGAACGTGTGGTACAGAACACTAAGAAAAATCGCGATTGGCGGCAGCAATTTTTTTGTGTCAAACCAAACAACAGTGAAGTTTTTTTGTTTTTGGCTGGTGCAAGTCTGTAGTCTTGGTACACATTGATATCCCTGCGCCGAGTGACGTTTCGAGAACATTTTCCAACACAAGTGACGTATTATGACACTACCGTATGCTACTGCTATACCATAAACTTAAAGTTGGAGGCAGGTCGTGAAATAAAACAACGTTGTTAAAACAATTACGGTATAAAGCTACAGAGCAGTGTTACCCTCTGAAAGGAATTTTGTTGTGTTGACCGCGATATACCTAACGGAGGCGGCTTGTCGGAAGTGAAAGTTAGAATTACGTAAATATTTAAACAGTAACAAACAATATTTTACCTATCCACATCGTTCAAAGGATAAAGAAAACGGTCGCCAGCCTAATTAGGAATAAGAATGAGCAACATTCTTGTTCAAGAATGTAGATATGAGTAACTTTAATGGACAGACACAGCCTATACTTTATCACATGAGAGTGCAATGAACTCTGTCACTAGCTGATGTTGACGTTAAAGAAAGTGGTAACAGTTATAGGAGAACAAGGCTATTTGCATAAGGACAACAGAAAATGACATACACGTTTGCCTTCTAGGCTTGGTCAGACTGAATGGTTTCAATGATATTACTGTTAAAGTGCACTTATACAATGAAGCATAGATTTACTCTCATTTTTTCATTTTTCAAACGTTTTCCTGTCTAACATGAGATGTGAATAAAGTTCACTGCTAAATTATAAATTTGGCATAGGTTTAATCTTTCTTTTACCAAATACTTTTCTAACTGGCCTGGAAAAGTATTCATTAGTAAAATATTTCTCCCTCTCCCTCTAATAATAGACGTTACTCTTTTCATAGATAGTGGTCTTTTTGTTACTTGTTACCTATCATAAGCACAATAGACAAACTGTGGATCCTGTTACACTATTAATATGACCTTCCAATACACAAGAGAGATAACCACTTAGCAAATCTGAGGATATAACTTTCCACAAATGCAGTTCACGATTTTTACTGTAGTGAGACACAATATTGACAAATTTGTAATAAATCTGACTCATATTTTAAAATTTACAACAGGCAGCACTATGATCATTAACTAAGAAAGAATTTATAAGCCTCAATTTTAAGAACTTTTAAAATTTAAAGGTAACAGTAAATTGTATTTATTACTACAGTCTTCTACTTTCAAGTCAATAAGTAACTTTGAAAGTCCACAAAACTTTAAATTGGACTGTTTCAATCGCTGGAAAGCTTTCACAAAACTACATTTACTACCTCCCACAATCTTACCAATTCCACAATATATATGAATACTCCCTTCTTACCAAAGATCAAAAAACATTATCTAATTAAGTGTTTGGCTTTCAGGCTTTCATTTTCTTCACAACAAGGACACTCGGTAATCATAGTTCAAACGGAAAGGAACCATAGAGGTGTTGTGATAAGGAAAAAATCAAGGTAGGTACATAAATTCAGCTGTAAGTTACCTTACTTATATTTGAGCACACTAAAACATGCAATGAGCTCGTCCTTCACTGTACGTTACTATAATTCTTCTGTTCCGTTAGACTGATTTCGCAATGTGGTGGCGAGTGCTTGTTGGTAGGTGGATTTGCAGGTAGAATTTTTTGGTGGTGATGATAGATACCAATTCCAGAATAGTTCCAGCTCTTTATCCATCCATCCGAGGCATTGGAAAGCGTCAGGAAAAGCCTCTCTCGGAACCAGCACAATACAAAACTTTTACATGAGCAGTTGATAGTTTGGTAGCTGGTCCTCGACTGACTCTTGGTTCCACCTTTCTATCCATGCCCACGACATTTGGCGCGCGCTACCTGCTTCCGTTCCCGAGGGGATCCACAACATCTTTTACACACAAAATAACTAATAACGCTAAGCAAAGGTCAGTAGTTTACGTAACAGTAACCAAACATATTAAATAAAACAGAACCTTTACACATATTGACATTTCTACAAAACAATTATTTAAACAAAATTATTCAACCTCAAAGATAACCAAAGAGATTATCTGAGAAAGACAAAACATATCATTTGCTCATATTGTGCATATTACAGAGATTACACTTCTTTGCAGTATCGAATTAATCATACACTAATTACAGAAGTTCGACGATGGGATGTTGAACAAAACAGAAAGCTAAATGAAACAACAAAGAGTGTGTAGTGTGTAAGCTATGGTGTTGCAGTATCATTTGACACTCCTCCATACTCCATTCCTAAGGTGTTAGTTACTCTTCCTTAGGCTCTTAGTAAGACTTTGAAATATAAATGTATATCAAGTGATCGTGGAATTGGGTTGTTTCTTCTGTTAAAATAAATACTGCGAGTGGAAATCCAAAAATAAGTTATGTATTATTATAGCTGGCCCGAATGTAGACACCAAATCCCTGTATACAAGGGTCGGAATGTTCTGCCAGTCGTTCAGTTACTCGACGAGAGAAATCCGCTCCTTAATCACGCAACCTTGGAGAACCGTTGTGTGAAGGTCCCAATCGTTGGAAAACCTGTTTCCCCGATGCTCTTTCGCCTTGTCGTGAAGATTGTCTGGATGTTGTCGTCTGTGGTCGATGTTGATAGCATTCCTTCGACATCAGCATCCTCCATGTCTTTGCGGCCTTGGTCACGCTGTTGGCACTTGTTCATAACGCTGGACGCGACATTGCATTTGGTCAGTACACCGCCAGAATTTCACAGTGAATCTGTGCGTAATTCTGAAGTTTTGCCCACAAGAAACGTACTGTCCCGCTTACTTCAACTTTATAGAACGTTTCCAGCGGCCACGCCATCACTCTCCTACACTCCGATGCAGCTGGTCTGCTGGAAACCGGGAACGTGTACTCGCTTCAGAGAATGGGCCGTTGTTGTTGCGCGATGGGTTTAGTGTGCGATGGCATACAGAATATACCTTCTGAAGCCCCTATGTACATAGACATTCCTCTGTAACAGAAATAAATTTCCGTATCGCATTCCGGTGCTAAATACTTATAGAGGGAAAAATAATTTCATTTTAAGGTAATTCATGATAGCTTTAATATATTTCAGTGGAATTAAAAAAAGTACACTTATTGTATGTTCCTATTGTGTTGTTCTACCTTCAATGAAAATGTACTACCTGTTAAACTCAGTGGAATGAATAAAAATATAAAGTTTAAGTTAATTCTTTAGTTCACTAATCGAACTTATTAATTCAATAGTTTACAAATTATTTCACTTTTCATCGGAAAAAAGTGAGTCAAAAATACAAAAACTATAACACAATTTTGTATTGACGAGTTAAACATAAAACACTGTTTAAGGACGTAACTTGCATTGTACCTTGTACTCACCAGCAAATAGTTAAAATTTAAA
This sequence comes from Schistocerca piceifrons, assembly GCF_021461385.2. NCBI lineage: Eukaryota > Metazoa > Arthropoda > Insecta > Orthoptera > Acrididae > Schistocerca > Schistocerca piceifrons. Next base: position 561,963,873 of record NC_060149.1, read on the forward strand.
AAAGATTTCTCCGAAAATAGTTGAATATAGACGTGACCAAAAATTTTATATCTCCAACTGACAAGGAAAATACAAATTTACTAACACAGTCCTCACATGCTCGTTCCATTTCATATCGCTTTGCGACGTTACGCCCAGATATTTAAACTACCTGATTGGGTCGAGGAGCGTACTACGAATGATGTATTCAAACATTACGACTTCGTTTTCTCTAGTCATCCTCATTAACTTACATTTTCGTACGTTTAGAGGTGGCTCCCATTCAACACATCAACAGGAAATTTTCTCTAAGTCATCTCGTATCCGCCTACAGTCACTCAACGATGACACATCGACTTACACCAGAGCATCATCCGCAAAAAACCGCTGATTGCTGCCCACTCTGCCTGCATGATCATTTATGTATACAGAAAGTAATAGCGGTCCTGTCACACTTCTCTGGGGCACTCCAGACGATACAGTTTTCTCCGATGAACACCGCCGTCTAGGACAACGCACTGTGTTCTATCGCTTAAAAAGCCTTCGAGCCACTCACAGAACTGGGAATCTGTTTCATTTGCTCGTGCCCCCGTCGACAGTCTGCAGTGGGCACCGTGTCAAAAGCTTTTCGGAAATCTAGAAACACAGAATCTGCCTGTTGCCCTTCATCCATTGTTCGCAATATATCATGTAAGGAAAACGCAAGCAGAATTTCCCACGAGCGATGCTTTATAAAACAGTGCAGATTCAAGAACAGAATCTTTTCGCTCTCAAGGAAATTTATTAATTATGAGTGAAAATATGTTCAAGAATTCTGCATCAAGTCGATGTCCGTAATTTTGGTTGCACAGTCTTTTATCTTTTTTATATACAAGAATCACCGACTCTTTTTGCCACTCGTGTGGGACTTTATGCTGGGCAAAAAGTCCGCAATAAATCCATCGAAATAAGGTACCAATGCAATAGAGCATTCTTCGTAAACCAGAATTGGAATTTCATCTCGACTTGTTGACTTACATGTTTTCAGCTTTTTCAGTTGTTTCTGTAGGTCAGGGATGCGCTTTCGGTTTCATTTCCTAGGAAAACGCAAAAGAGCAGTGTATTTAAAATTTGCGTCCCTGCGATTCAAACTGCCGTACCCTGTTCGTGCGGTGAAAATACTTGTTCCTAAGAAACCCGGCTGTAAATCGCCCTACCTGCGACACAGAGCGGTAGCACACCACTCCAGGAATTGATGAAAAAAAGTGGTGGAATGTGTGTGCGTGGGGAGGGGGGTGGGGAGGGGGCGAGGGAAGGGCAGGATCTAAAATCGTAATTTTCAGGAAGTAATAGTATTGTCTTACAGCGATTAACTAAAATATAGGTTGAACAGGATCACGGGAAATCACTTCTGGAAGTGTATGAGAATTGTGTAATAAATATAAATAGTATGTACTCCAGATTCCAGGGAGGGAGATGGAAGTGTTCAGCAACAACGCACCAATGCTTGACATAGTGGGGCGTATGAATAAAGAAGAGAACATTCTCCGGAGGAGATTCTCAGAGCAAAAGAACATTCTCTGAGCAAGTTCTCAATTTTATATGAATAAAAAATTCGAAGCATATTCTTCGACGGTGGAGTTGCTTCTCATTACCTTTTCTCCTTCTTGAGAAGATTCTCCGTGTGTGCTATCTGGCGTGCCCGACAATGAAACACGCGTAATGTTATATTTCATTGAAGTCGCTCACATTCAATGTGCGGATATGGTACTGGCATCAGTGCGTTCGGGAAATGTTGCACTAGGTTTCGATTTTATTTTTATGTGTGGCAACACATTATCAGGATGATTACGCACTGTTTACGCAAATTTATTTTTTTGCGATGTTACTGAATTTTCAACATTCGGAAACCTTTTTATTATTGAAGTTAGATGTACACATTACGCGAGCAAAATCTTAAGATCACAAGCCATTGTCTAATAACGCCAAACTGGAACTCTGTCAGAGTATTAAATGCGATACATAATGGTCCGCTCGCGCATCAAGTACGAAAACAGTCACCCATGCCGTTCGTTACGAGAAACAGATCTCTAGGTTTGTAATATACCAGTTATTGAATTTTCTGATCCACCTTCTTGTTTCTAACATAACAAAATGTAAGACTTATGCTGTGAGAAAACGTAATGATGAACATCTGGAAATGTCGTCGATACAGTTATGTGGTGTAAATTTAAGTAACCTTGTACATCCGTCTGAAAACTTGGGTCTGCTAATTAGCAACAAAAATGTTTCAATTTTAACTTCGTCTGAAAGGTCGCGCCCCCATTCCCATTCTTTCAGATTTCCTTGAAGAAAGTTCGACAGGCAAATTATGAATAGTTTTATTGTTAAACCCATATAAACTTCTACAGGTTTTCTCTTCACTATTTCTTAGGGATACGTACATCTCTTTTTACCTTCCAAGTAACATAAATTCTGCCATTTTTACTCAGCTCGAAGTATTCTACGGAGCTCACTTCAAAAAACGGAGAATGTTCTCAGCTTGTGAGAAGCTCCTCTAATTCTAATCGTACGAAATCGGAGAATGTTCTTTGTCTTGAGCAACTTCCCCCATAATTTTACTCACGCTGAGAACATTCTCGGGTGCGGTATATTCTCCGACTCGCTTAAGTCATGTGAACCTGAGAATGTTCTCCGAAATTTCGTGCATAAAGGATATTCTCCTTTTATTCATCCGAACCAGTGTTTCGTTGGCGCAAACGCTTTCACTATCGTCGAAAAATTCTGATCGAAGGAGAACGAAGCGGCATACCATTTCTCTATGAAATCCCGGGAAACGCAAGGGAAATACAGATTATGGTTGCCAGACTAAATTGTTCAAATGGTTCAAATGGCTCTGAGCACTATGGGACTTAACTTCTGAGGTCATCAGTCCCCTAGGACTACTTAAACCTAACTAACCTAAGGACATCACACACATCCATGCCCGAGGCAGGATTCGAACCTGTGACCTCAGTGGTCGCGCGGTTCCAGACTGTAGCGCCTAGAACCGTTCGGCCACTACGGCCGGTTGACTATATTGTCAAAATTAGCGAACACCGTAGGGCGAAAGGATTTGCTGGGTTGAGGGTGAACACAATAAAACATTAAAATTCTATTTATTACTGCTAGTCAATGTCTTCAACAATTTTTGTTACCTTTAATTTTTCGGTAAAAGCTGTTGCAAGTGGAAAACTTCAGATTACAGCCAATGCATAACTCTGGTTTCACCGTATCGGCGTTCGATTTCTTTCTAGCGTCACACCATAAATGATTCATGTGACTGAAAACTCTATCTACACAGGCATTGCTCATGGAACCGTCATTAGCCTTTTGACTATATTTTTATGTTAGACGTTTCTTCCTTCGTTTAAGAACGTTTCCCTCAAAAGCGAGTTTGTGGATGTAGAAGCTTGACTTCGCAGTTGTTCCAAAGTTTTATTTAGTATACGGATCTCTTCGTATAAACTATCTTTATAAACTTCTTCAACAGGCACCATCTGTGATGCATGTATATATTTTTATATTAGATACGCGCACGAAACACTGCACACCCAAAAGGCAAAACTCAACCGTGTCGAGCTCTGAGGCTCAACTGGTTAACCAGAGCAAGGGTGCAGGCGGCAGCAACCGAATGCAGAGAAGAGAAGGAGACAGCCAAAGATCCGTGAAGGTAACAAACCCAACACTCCCCGGCTGTCAACAGTGCACCAAATGTTTACTGACTTGATTTTGCTACCCAATAAATAAATTAAATTTTTGAATGGAGTTCTGAAAATACCGAACCACTCATACTTCAAAATCGGACTCCGAACAGAGAACTGAAATAGCGATCATTAGGGATAAAAGCCGAACACCTTGCAAACGAGGTCACAATCGAGGTGATAGAGGGAAAAGGAGGAAATCGGTCATGGATTAGTTTCCAAAATCTTGCGTGACATTTTGAGATGAAAAAGGACTTGACAAGCTGGTTTCCGCGGCTACTTAAACCCATTCATAACGGCCGTTCCGAGGCCGTGTGAGTCCAGTCTGGATGACGTCCTTTGCCCCATGGTCACCATGGAACAGTGCTGGGTGTAACACTGTGACTCCGAGGCAAAGGAACCAAGAAAGCAAAGGGAAAATATTGAGTCACCAATGCCGAAAATGAAAAAAAAACAACCATCCTCAGGCAAGGTGTTTCTGGGCGTTTTTCGAAATTTCTGTGGGGTGATCTAACAGACTGTGCTCTGTGCTCATTTTGGGCAACCCTCACAAGTGCCCGTTAATAAAAACTCCTGAAGAGGCTACCGGAAGCTTTCGAGACTAAGAGTCACTGAAGCTGTCGAGGGTGCGGGCGTGAGTGAGTTATTTTTTGCTCCGCGGCAACACCCAGTGCTCCAACACGTTCTGCACAGGGCAGTCACACATTGTGCACCATTTGGGATATATTTTGCATTTTGCCGCAACCTGTCGATATTCTTCGCGCCATGACCGGTTCAGAGTGGGAAATGGAGTACCCGACACTGGTATGGTGAATAGAGCAATTGTCACCCCACACTTCGTCTGTCGATGTGGCCGCTCGTGTCGCCAAGAAAACCCCACACGCACTAACTGATATAATTCAAAACAAAGTACGGCAAGTTGAAAAAGAGAGAGAGTGGTGGGGGGGGGGGGAGAGGGATATATACGTGCGTATGATAAACCCCTTCCCTCTCCTTCATACCTCCTCTGTGGTACCACAGATGACGTATCACTGATCTCATTTGTAATAAGACTGCACTACACGTGAGGTGCATGTTTGCTTCCACCGCCATGAGTGAAATGCGTAGGTTTTACTGAATGTTCACCAACTTACAGTCTTCTATAGTTGTTGCCCCTGCACAGAAAACAGTACGTAGATCGTGAATCAGTTATCTTGAGGCTGTATGAAACACTGATATGATGACAGGAACCCATATGATGTAAATAATTAAATTTTAATTACTTTATTTATACGGGACGCCACTCGCTTTTCATTAGCAGGAAGTCCACTTCAGAATCACCAATAATTTCCATTCTTCAACAAAATAATGAACTAATGAACTACGAATTTCCGTAATTACTATCACACTGTTCTCAATTATGTGTTCAAATAACCAGAGTTTGCTAAAGTCTTGAACCTGACAGCGGCAGACAATATGTGTGTCCTTCGTGCCTGCTGAACCAGCTCTCACATTTATAAACTAGACATTGCAAATTAAGTATTAACTGATACCGCGGCTGATAACATGTCTGGTTCAAATGGGTCTAAGCACTATGGGACTTATCATCTGAGGTCATCAGTCCCCTACACTTAGAGCTACTTAAACCTAACTAACCTAAGAACATCCCACACGTCCACACCCGAGGCAGGATTCGAAGCTGCGACCGTAGCAGCAGCGCGGGTCCGGACTGAAGCGCCTAGAACAGCTCGGCCACAGCGGCCGGCAAACATGTCTGTCCTCCGAGACTGCCAAACCAGCTCTGAACTTACAACCGAACTACTTCGCCCGCCATCTGAGTTAGGCGCGATCCGAAGACCTCCAATGTGCTTCGTCTGCCTTTTCGTTTAGCAGTTGTTTATTATACTGGTGGTAAATAATACTTGCTAAATAGTGGAATGGCAGGACGCTGCTGAGAGATGATTTAATGTGAAATACAAGTAAATATGCTGTTTGATTTGTGGAATATTAATAACAGAAAATTGTCGTTTTGGAGCGCAACTTCCGAATGCAGCAGCCGATCGTGGAGAAGGATCATAATTTAGGCGGTCTTTCTCGGGATACCCGTACCGAACAAACCATCTGTCATCGGTACCTCACGCCGCGTTACGTCATCTTGCCACTGCCGCCTTCTCAACTGCTCTAAGAAGAGCTTCCTGTAGCCGAATATGATGGCTGTAATGCCAGAAATATTACAAAAGCACGAAGAGTACGCACTGGAACGATGAAGTTGATACCTACCAATGTACTTCGAGTAGAGGCGATAGAACAGACGTTATTTACGTATAAATTCCTATCATATTAATGTAGGATCAAACACGACCAGCTGACTTACATTTATCTCTTTAAAGTAGTTACGTAACATATAGCGCTTACTATCCCACCAATAGATAAATCAAGAACTTCCACCAATAACGTAAGATTATTTTGAAATTAAACATCACGTCAACACACAAGTTATCACTCTAAATCTAAAATAGTATAGTACTGAATTTTTAGATAACTGCAAGAACTCCAGGGACCGGATGTTATCTTTACAAAGACAGACTTCGTTGACTACGGAAACATTACATATAAACTTGCGGACAGCTACACGACAGTGAGATGATTATGCAGTATCGACTCAAAAGGAGGTGAAACTGCCTTGAAGCCCTTACTAGATGCAATAAATATGCTTTTCAGACTCTCCCAGAGCCGTCTGGGGCGTCTACAGACACGTCTTGGGTCTGGACTCTTATTCACTAGAGTGGAGTTGTCTTCAATGATGAGTCTCGCTTCTAAATGAGCCTCGATACCTAGCGAAGACGTCTGGAAACACCCCGGACAGCGGGGGTATAACAGTCTGAGAGTCGACCTCCATACGCCCCGACAGTTAGGAGTGACAGACTGGGGTGCCATTTGTTTACATAGCAGGACCCGTTTGGTTATCATCTCCGACCCCCTTACAGCACAACTGTGCGTCGATGATATTCTACGCTCCGTTTTCTTGCCCTTGATAGCAAGTCGTTCTATGCTTACATTTTAGCAAGATAATGCCCCCCTGCAAACGGTTAGGGTTTGTACTGCTTGTCTTTGTGCTTGCCAGACCCTGCCTTGGCCAACAACGTCGCCGGATCTCTCCTCAGCTGATAACGTTTGGAACATTATGGGCAGGGCCCTCCAACCAGCTCGGGATTTTGACGACCTAACGCGCCTGTTGAACAGAATCTGGCACAGAGTCACTCAGGAAGATATCCAGCAAGTCTGTCAATCAATGCCAAGCCGAATAACTGCTTGCATAAATGCCAGAGGTGAAACGACGCATTATTGAATGGTTCAAATGGCTCTGAGCACTATGGGACTTAACTTCTGAGGTCATCAGTCACCTAGAACTTGGAACTACTTAAACCTAACTAACCTAAGGACATCACACGCATCCATGCCGGAAGCAGGACTCGAACCTTGGTCCGTAGCGGTAGCCCGGTTCCAGACTGTAGCCCCTGGAACCGCTCGGCCACTCCGGCCGGCCGACGATTATTAACTTGTTCAATTTATGAAGATATTTCTCTTGAATAAATCATCCGATTTTTATGAAACTGTAAGCGTTTGTTTTTATGTATATATATATCCAACATCTACCGATTCCCGTCCCATTTGAATAATTCGTTCGTGGTGGGTCTTTTGCTTTTCTCTTAGAGTGTATATATAATGAGTGTATCAAACGCATGTCCATAGAACAAGTCCCGCTTTGACCAAAGAACGCTGATAATATATTTAGTTTACATGATTTATAAATATTATTCATTTTTGACACGTCCGCTACCTTCAAGTGTATCATATCTGTTTTGCCCCAATGCCGCTATAGGGCGAATGGAACAACAAGTTCACTGTCAGAAGTCAGTATTTACTTCCACAGTGCATTTAGAAGGTGTAAAGCGGGATTGATGTGAATTAATATGCCACATACGTGTAGTGTTACGACTTTGGAGTAACTTGTGGCATTGTCTAGCAGAGAAAATCAAAGCACTATTTCAGTAAATGATTCACTGTTTGTGAAGATCTTTGACAAATGGAGGAACGAAAACATAAATTTCAAAGACCTCCATTATGCTGTGAGACTTATCCGGAAACAGTGTTATTGTTGATCTATAACGTTCTTTTCACTTATTAGCTTGTAGACGCCATGTAAGTTCCCTCATTGTTCAGAGAATACGATGGTGTACACCGTCGACCCAAAATGTTCGGAGACTAATTTTATTACTGGCGTACAAGCGACGTGAGTGCAGTAACTATGGTTACAACTTCAGGTAACAACGGCAAACAACAGATGGCTGTGCATTCGGCAGTCAACCGTAAGCAGGCAGTGTTAATTAGTGGATGTGTGGTATCATCACTGTTATGTCACAAATAGCAGTGAACAATGTCTCTAAATCAGGTCTTCTAGACATTCTGCAGAGTGTTTCAAAGAAGAAAAAAGTGTCTGCAAAGTTTCTCCACTACTTCTTGATTTGCCGGCCGCGGTGGTCTAGCGGTTCTAGGCGCGCAGTCCGGAACCGCGCGACTGCTACGGTCGCAGGTTCGAATCCTGCCTCGGGCATGGATGTGTGTGATGTCCTTAGATTAGTTAGGTTTAAGTAGTTCTAAGTTCTAGGGGACTGATGACCACAGTAGTTAAGTCCCATAGCGCTCAGAGCCATTTGAACCATTTGAACTTCTTGATTTCCGAAAGAAAACGGTGGGTAAACGCCTGACGCGAGTTGGTTGAAATGCTAAACGCGGAAACTTCATTTCAGGAAAAAATTATCAAGGGCGTAGAGACCTAATGTAACTAATATGACCCTACCACAAAGCGACAAAGTGCAAAACTTCATGCGAAGGATCAACGTTTATACGACATAACCCATACTAAGCTCAGAGTGATGCACGAGTTGAAAAACGTCCCAAAGAAGATCTTTTCTGATAGTTCCACATGGCTGTATGAAAGTTTTACGTGTTGCACTTAAGGGCGGGGAAGGGACCGGGGGTCGGAGAGAGAGAGAGAGAGAGAGAGAGAGAGAGAGAGAGAGAGAGAGAGGAGAGAGTATAACACGTGAAGCATTACAACGGCACCTAAAGTTTCCTCTTAGTTTTTGTTAATCCACTTTGGAAACTTTTTCGTTTGATGGGGCGTATGCTTTTGTACTACATGAGAACAGCCAAAGACGTCTATGACTACTGAAGGTACCTTTATTTCATTTATTTCTCTTTCATAATTATATCATCATTTTTCCTTTTGTTAAAGACCTACACAACAGTGTGTAATGTACTGGAGTAGTGTTTTTGTCTTTCTTCGCTCGACAGAGCCTCACGTTACTCCGTAATTGTAACACAAAACATAAATGCCATATCAGTCAACATAAATCCACCTAATGACGGAGACTTCAAATATCGAGACGCCATGTGACTCCTAACAGTGAACTTGTTTCATTCAATATCAACTACACTCACGGGAAACCCAACCAAAAACTTTCTCAAGTAACCGTTTTAGAGAAAATGCATTCATATTTCGTAGCTATTGTAGTCTAAAGTATACAGGGTGAAGCGAAATTATCTTTCACGAAATTTCACCCGACGACTACATTCGGCAGGAAAAGGACGTTAAAGAGTAGCTATCTGGCAACATTGTAACCACATGTGTGGTAACTAGCTTTGTGATCACGTTTGGCCTTCGCTGTACAGCTGGTGCTCAGTCGGCACGGTAGCTCAGCGTATTCGGTCAGAGAGCAGGTTGGCCTCTGTAATAAAAAACTGAGTGGAAGGAGCAACCACCGAACTTAAAAAAGGATGTCTTGCGACGTCCGCAACGACCAAATACAACGATCAACAACGAACAAAACGCAAAAAAAGGGCAGTGGATTCAGTTTTGGGTTTGCGTGCAGAAGGTCAATGGTTCGATCCTGGGTTAAGCCATATGTTATTTATTTGGTAAATGTACTTAATCGTTAACAGTGATTGCTGCGAGTCCTCTAGAAAACATTTGCACTTACATACATCAATCGTAGAAATGGAATATTGTGCAGCTTTCAAACAAGTCCTTCCCATGTCGTGGGCGTGAATTTATTCGCACCACTTCACGTACTAGATGCGAAAGCCGTTTTCTGTGTACTCTCCTCCAATGGTCCCATAGAATAGTACCAACTGTGATTCTAGCCTCATTCAGGTCCATTACATTTCGTTAGGGCCTTACATTATTAGTATAATTAGCAAGGTGCTTTGCGAATTATGTACAAACTCGGTTACTATTTGTATGCATTATCACCATGGTCGCACTAATTATGCCTTTCAACATTGAGTCTGGTAACCGCATGCTGTTTAGTACGTATCTCAATGCATTAATATTATTTCTTTACTTTCTCAGACGTTAAGTCTGCTTAAAAATGGAAAGTGACGCGGACCTTGATCAAGCGTCACTTCCTTTTAACTGTACGGTATATGTTATATTGCATTTAGAACTTTCGGGTAATTGAACATGTATCAATAATTACGGATTTCTGTAGTTGTATATATAAGTTTGGATGTAGCTGTATTGCATTGATGTACTGGAGGATATTGTGTGGTATGACTCCTGTAGTTGATGGTATAATTGGTTTATCCTGATGCCACATGTCCCTGACTTCCTCAGCCAGTTGGATGTATTTTTCAATTTTTTCTCCTGTTTTCTTTTGTATATTTGTTGTATTGGGTATGGATATTTCGATTAGTTGTGTTAATTTCTTCTATTTATTGGTGAGTATGATGTCAGGTTTGTTATGTGATGTTCTTTTATCTGTTATAATGGTTCTGTTCCAGTATAATTTGTATTCATCATTCTCCAGTACATTTTGTGGTGCATACTTGTATGTGGGAACGTGTTGTTTTATTAATTTACATTGTATGGCAAGTTGTTGGTGAATTATTTTTGCTACATTATCATGTCTTCTGGGGTATTCTGTATTTGCTAATATTGTACATCCGCTTGTGATGTGATCTACTGTTTCTATTTGTTGTTTGCAAAGTCTGCATTTATCTGTTCTGATATTGGGATATTTAATAATATGTTTGCTGTAATATCTGGTGTTTATTGTTTGATCCCGTATTGCAATCATGAATCCTTCCGTCTCACTATATATATTGCCTTTTCTTAGCCATGTGTTGGATGCGTCTTGATCGATGTGTGGCTGTGTTAGATGATACGGGTGCTTGCCATGTAGTGTTTTCTTTTTCCAATTTACATTCTTCGTATCTGTTGATGTTATGTGATCTAAAGGGTTGTAGAAGTGTTTATGAAGTTGCAGTGGTGTAGCCGATGTATTTATATGAGTGACTGCTTTGTGTATTTTGCTAGTTTCTGCTCGTTCTAGAAAGAATTTTCTTAAATTGTCTACCTGTCCATAATGTAGGTTTTTTATGTCGATGAATCCCCTTCCTCCTTCCTTTCTGCTTAATGTGAATCTTTCTGTTGCTGAATGTATGTGATGTATTCTACACTCCTGGAAATTGAAATAAGAACACCGTGAATTCATTGTCCCAGGAAGGGGAAACTTTATTGACACATTCCTGGGGTCAGATACATCACATGATCACACTGACAGAACCACAGGCACATAGACACAGGCAACAGAGCATGCACAATGTCGGCACTAGTACAGTGTATATCCATCTTTCGCAACAATGCAGGCTGCTATTCTCCCATGGAGACGATCGTAGAGATGCTGGATGTAGTCCTGTGGAACGGCTTGCCATGCCATTTCCACCTGGCGCGTCAGTTGGACCAGCGTTCGTGCTGGACGTGCAGACCGCGTGAGACGACGCTTCATCCAGTCCCAAACATGCTCAATGGGGGACGGATCCGGAGATCTTGCTGGCCAGGGTAGTTGGCTTACACCTTCTAGAGCACGTTGGGTGGCACGGGATACATGCGGACGTGCATTGTCCTGTTGGAACAGCAAGTTCCCTTGCCGGTCTAGGAATGGTAGAACGATGGGTTCGATGACGGTTTGGATGTACCGTGCACTATGCAGTGTCCCCTCGACGATCACCAGTGGTGTACGGCCAGTGTAGGAGATCGCTCCCCACACCATGATGCCAGGTGTTGGCCCTGTGTGCCTCGGTCGTATGCAGTCCTGATTGTGGCGCTCACCTGCACGGCGCCAAACACGCATACGACCATCATTGGCACCAAGGCAGAAGCGACTCTCATCGCTGAAGACGACACGTCTCCATTCGTCCCTCCATTCACGCCTGTCGCGACACCACTGGAGGCGGGCTGCACGATGTTGGGGCGTGAGCGGAAGACGGCCTAACGGTGTGCGGGACCGTAGCCCAGCTTCATGGAGACGGTTGCGAATGGTCCTCGCCGATACCCCAGGAGCAACAGTGTCCCTAATTTGCTGGGAAGTGGCGGTGCGGTCCCCTACGGCACTGCGTAGGATCCTACGGTCTTGGCGTGCATCCGTGCGTCGCTGCGGTCCGGTCCCAGGTCGACGGGCACGTGCACCTTCCGCCGACCACTGGCGACAACATCGATGTACTGTGGAGACCTCACGCCCCACGTGTTGAGCAATTCGGCGGTACGTCCACCCGGCCTCCCGCATGCCCACTATACGCCTTCGCTCAAAGTCCTTCAACTGCACATACGGTTCACGTCCACGCTGTCGCGGCATGGTACCAGTGTTAAAGACTGCGATGGAACTCCGTATGCCACGGCAAACTGGCTGACACTGACGGCGGCGGTGCACAAATGCTGCGCAGCTAGCGCCATTCGACGGCCAACACCGCGGTTCCTGGTGTGTCCGCTGTGCCGTGCGTGTGATCATTGCTTGTACAGCCCTCTCGCAGTGTCCGGAGCAAGTATGGTGGGTCTGACACACCGGTGTCAATGTGTTCTTTTTTCCATTTCCAGGAGTGTATATTTGTGGCATTGTGATCGTGTAAGTATATTGAGTGCTTCTAGGTCTGTGTTACTCCATTTCACTACTGCAAATGAGTGGGTCAATATTGGTATAGCGTAAGTATTTATAGCTTTTGTCTTGTTTCTTGCTGCCAATTCTATTTTCAGTATTTTTGTTAGTCTTTGTCTATATTTTTCTTTTAGTTCTTCTTTAATATTTGTATTATCTATTCCCATTTTTTGTCTGTATCCTAGATATTAATAGGCATCTGTTTTTTCCATCGCTTCTATGCAGTCGCTGGGGTTACCCAATATGTAATCTTCTTGTTTAGTGTGTTTTCCCTTGACTATGCTATTTTTCTTACATTTGTCTGTTCCAAAAGCCATATTTATATCATTGCTGAATACTTCTGTTATCTTTAGTAATTGGTTGAGTTGTTGATTTGTTGCTGCCAGTAGTTTTAGATCATCCATGTATAGCAAATGTGTGATTTTGTGTGGGTATGTTCCAGTAATATTGTATCCATAATTCGTATTATTTAGCATTTTGGATAGTGGGTTCAGTGCAAGACGGAACTAGAAAGGACTTAATGAGTCTCCTTGGTATATTCCACGCTTCATCTGTATTGGCTGTGACGTGATATTTAATGAATTTGTTTGGATATTAAGTGTGGTTTTCCAATTTTTCATTACTATGTTTAGGAACTGTATCAATTTAGGATCTACTTTGTATATTTCCAATATTTGTAGTAACCATCAGTGGGGTACACTATCAAAAGCTTTTTGGTAATCAATGTATGCGTAGTGTATCGACCTTTGTTTAGTTTTAGCTTGATATGTCACCTCTGCATCTATTATCGGTTGCTCTTTATACCCTCATGCTCCTTTGCAACAGCCTTTTTGTTCTTCATTTATAATTTTGTTCTGTGTTGTATGTGTCATTAATTTCAGTGTAATGACTGAAGTTAATATTTTGTATATTGTTGGTAGGCATATTATGGGGCGATATTTAGCTGGGTTTGCTGTGCCTGCTTGATCTTTAGGTTTCAGATAAGTTATTCCATGTGTAAGTGTATCAGGGAATGTGTATGGGTTTGCAATGTAACTGTTAAATAATTTAGTTAGATGTGAATGTGTTGAGATGAACTTCTTTAGCCAGAAATTTGCAATTGTATCTTTTCCAGGGGCTTCCAATTGTGAGTAGAATTAATTGCTTGGGTGACTTCATGTTGCAAAATTATCATTTCAGGCATTTGTGGTATCATCTTGTATGTGTCTGTTTCTGTTTGTATCCAGCGTGCATGCCTGTTATGTTGTACCGGGTTTGACCATGTGTTGCTCCAGAAGTGTTCCATGTCTGTTATGTTTGGTGGATTGTGTATTTTAATGTGTGTGTTATCTATTGTCTGGTAAAATCTCTTTTGGTTTGTGTTGAATGTTTGGTTTTGTTTCCTTCTATTTTCACTTTTTTTGTATCTTCTAAGTCGTTTGGCCAATGCTTGTAATTTCTGCTTCTTTTCATCTAATTGCTTTATCGCTTCTTGTTGTGAGATTTTACCTAACCTTTTTCTTTTTTTTCTGACATTTCATTTCTTGTAAATTGTGTTAGCTGTCCGATGTCTTTTCTCAGTTTTTCTATTCTGATCTGTAGCCTGTGTTGCCATGCTGGTTTTGTGGGTTTCTTCTGTGTGTTGGTTGGTTCTGATCTCTGCCTACTGTGTATATTTAGTGTAGTGAGTGCTCCTATATAAACCAGTAGTTGTAACTCTTCCACAGTTGTGTTTTCATTTATTTTGTTGTGTATGATTGTGTTGATAGTTTTTATTGTTGTTTCGTCTTGTGGGTTATTTGGCGGTCTATGTAAGAATGGTCTAATGTCTGTATTTGTGTCTTAGTATTCTATATATGTCAGCTGAAATTTTTCTTCTATATCTAACATGTGTGTCTCTTCGAGTTCTATTTGTGCTTGTTCTGGTGGCTGTCTTAAGATTTCGTTTTCCTCTGATTGTTTAATTGATGCGTGTTGTTCTTTGTTTGTTTGCTCTGGGATGTTTGAGTCCATTACTGTAATTTCTTCTTCTTCTTCTTCTGATTGCACATTATTTTGTTCCAGTATCTGTTGTACTTGTTGTTTGATGTTTTCTAATTCTGACTGGGGTATCCTGTTATTTTTGATTATTACACGGATCTGATCAGTTAGTCGTTGTTCTGTTAAAAATTTTAATTCTGGGTATCTGGTAATAAATGTTGTGTATACTTGTGATCGGTATCCAGTTGTGTTGGTTCCTAGGTTTGTTGCTTGGTAATAACAGAACATGAGGTGTCGATTAACTTCATCTGACCATCTCATCCTCTGTCTTTGTTTTCCTTCTAGGGTGGTTGCAGGAAGCATATCCTGCAAAACACCTCTATTTGGATTTAAACCATTTTCCAGTTGGCTAACGGTGTCGTTACCATTGTGGGCGGGCATAGGGTTCAAGCGTCGTCCCCGACCATGACGGCACTTGTCCGAGGCTTCTTTATTTCTGTCCTGAACCAACTAGTCACACTAAAAGGGGGGTTAGCCCTATTAGTGGTTTTGTTCTTTTCGTCGCCTTTTACGACTGGCAGAACATACCGGAGACCTATTCTTTTCCCGGGCCTCCACGGGGTATTATTATTATTACTATCATATTATTATTATTATTACTATTATTATTGTTATTATTATTCTATCGAAGGGATTGTGGGAACATCACGTTCATTACCGTTACGGAAACAGTGTAATTGAAACCGGACATTTCACAATTAGCGGCGTCGGGATACATCATGCAGATCAATATCTTATGATGGCTTAAACGTTTGTATGCTAGAAGTCAATAAAAATAAAAGAAAGATCAATATCAGTGAGCGGGGTAATGCGTGTTACGGCGAACAGCGCGAAGGACTCAGGGCATGTTTGTACTATATGCACTGTCCACCTGATAGGAACTAGTGGCGAACAGAGCAACGCACCCGTGACACTCCAAAGTACATGCGTACACTTGTTGAATTTTCTCATTGTAAACCTCTAAACAAGTGTGGCAGACGAATGGCAAACACAAACGATGAATTTGTGGGTATGCTTCTGGTCCTTGGTCACTTGATAACCGAGCTGGTGTTGCCGCTAGTGAATATGCTGCTCGATATCCTCGTCGACGCCATCCAGATAAAAATGTGTTTCGTCGTCTGGAGCTGCGCCCTCGGGAGTCAGGGTCTCTCCTTCCACCATAGCATGACAGAGAACGTCCATAGACTCTCCGTACTCCAGCTGCAGAGGAAGCTATTCTGGAGGTCATAAACCTAAAACCTTAGTGAAGTACACGTAGCGTAGCAAGGCAGCTGCATGTCTCGCTATGCACGATTGTTAAAATGCTATACGAGCATGCTTTCACACAACACCTGCATACCACAGATCGACATCAGCGGGCACAATTCTGTGAATAAGTGCTTCTATGGCAAAAAGTGGAAGCCAGGAACAATATCATCAGAAAGCTACCAGGCACAACGTGGGGAGCACACGCCAACACTGTGAGAACCTCTTCCCTTGCATAGTGTAACTCTGCCGGAGAATACTCAAGCCCAGTGTGGTTCAATTCTTGCCGTGCCATAACAGTAGATGTCGCTCTTAATGATACTTGTCGTATCATCACCGGATGCCTGAAGCCTACTCCTCTGGATATAAACTGTACAGCCTTGCGGGAATTGCACCCCCCTTCCCCCTCCCCCCCGCCCCCCCCCCCCCGACATCCGCCGAGAGATAGCAGCAAAAAGCGAGGATAAAAAATCAGAAACTTCTGAAACTCACCCCCTATATGGCTATCAACCAGCAAACCCACGACTAAAATCCAGAAAGAGCTTCCTCAGATCTACCGAGGCCCTAGTTGGGGCGCCACAGCAATGCCGAATCGAAGTATGGTGTGCAAGGTTTACCAGTACTGTGGGATTGATCACACCAAGCTAAAAACTACCACGCGGCTACACAGAGAACTGGAGTACATGGAGATCCCTCAACTCACTACGCTCGGGTGTCACGAAACGTAAGAGCAATTTGACTAAATGGAGTTTCCTAGAGGAGCTGCCACTCTGTGCGTGTGGAGCAACGCAGACGACCTTCCACCTGCTCCAGTGTACCCAATGTCCAGCAACATGCACAACAGAACACCTGCCACATGCAACGCCAAATGCAATAGAGGTCGCTAACTTCTGAGCTGCAAAAGTGTAAATAACTGTCTTGTAAATTTATATACACACGACATTTAAATATTGCGGATTATTTTATACATAGTAAATGCTTCTGACACGAATAAATAAACTCTGTGAATGGTTCGAACAACAACAGGAAGCCAACAGTGACTTCGTGAACATCGTAATATGATTGGATGAAGCAACATTCACTCGCGATAGTGTCGTCAATATGCACAATGCCCGGAATTGGTGTGAGGTTAATCCGCACGCTACCCATGACCGTGGATATCAAGTTCGCTTTGGTATCAGCATCTGGGCCTGATATGCGGGCAGATGTTCCACTTCATGTTCGGCAGAGGATATGGTTCCAATATGTTGGTGCACCTCTTCACTCTGGAATTAATGAGCGACAGTATTTGGACAGAACGTTTCCATGGAAATGGTTCGGACGTGGAGGTCCATTTGTATGGCCACCGCGATCACCTGGCCTAAATCCCCTTCTTCGTGTGTAGACACCTGAAGGAGGACGTGTACTCTACTCCACCGACGAATGTGGAAGAATTGGTAGCACGTGCTCATGCTGCTCTTGTTACTGTGGTCACAGCTTTGTTGCGGAAAGTTCAGAGGTGTATGATCGGTGTGTAGCCCAATGTTTGGACGTGCAGGGAGGTCGCTTTGTGCATTTGTTGTTCTGAGGACAACGTGTTCTGTTATGAAGGTCATGCGGTCATTAATATGGACATTATTATTGTCAATGGTTGATAATGGGAGACATCTGAGTGCTCATGTTACATGTAGTATAAATGACATTACACGTAGTCTTTAGCATCTTGAAACTGATAATTTTTTTCTAGTTATTCTGTCCTATGAGAGGTCATTTGTTTCAACTGTCTATTTCTTATTTGTCCAACCACGTATTTGTTACGTTCAGCGTTACAGAATATTGTAAATTTAGGATACATGTAACCTAAGAAACTGCGAACTGTAGATTATAATATGAAATGTCAGAATGTAATCAGCAAATATAAAAAAAAAAAAGCCCCAACCCCCGATCGAACCTTCGACCTCCTGCATGTTAAGCCAAAGCTCTATCCACTGCACCAACTGTACAGCACTTCGAATACTTACTAACAAATGTAGTTACAGTACATGTGATTACAGTGTTTTCAGATTGCCATTCTTTAACGTCCTTTTCCTGCCGGATGTACTCGCCGTACGAAATTTTGTGACAGACAAATGTAGTTACAGTACATGTGATTACAGTGTTTTCAGATTGCCATTCTTTAACGTCCTTTTCCTGCCGGATGTACTCGCCGTACGAAATTTTGTGACAGACATATTTTTATTGCTGGCATGTGAGGAGTCGCACTACTAAGCCCGAGTGCGCGAATTTCCATTCTCCCTGTATATTAGAATCATGACAGTCTATTGTGTTTTACGTGTGTTCATGACAGAAACTTGAAAATTTATGATGAGACTCACAACGTTTTTTTTTGTTTGATTTTTTTAAGATAGTGTCAAGGAATGAAATGTAAATAAAAAGTAAAGAAATAGAGTGTAATGGTGGAATTTCTGTTACCAAAAGAAAGGTGAATGACCCAGCACGTAATGTTTCAGTCTGTGTTGCACATTGATTTTATTAACTAGTTAGTTACTGACATTCGACGAGTATCTTTTTGGCTATTGTACCATATTCTAGTGATCTTGCAATACTGATGATGGTACAATTTTTTTTCACTGTTATAATAGTACATTTTTAATGGCTTACATGTATGTTGGTAATTATTTGTTTTACGTTTTAGATGTTACAACGTAAGATCTGCAGGGCCTTTTTTATATTATTTCATAGCGTTTGAGTTGTTTAAGTATATCAGAAATATACGTATGGTGCTTAGGTTTAATTTGTACCAATGTTTGTCAGAAAGGGAAGCTTACTTCGCTGTTGCAAATATGTTTACAAAGCGTTTACATTCGCGGAAAATCAGTGGTAACAACTACACTACGAGGATCGTATAACTATATGTTTTTGGTTGTGGTTCAAAAATATTATCTTTGTTGAGAGTTATGCTATTGTTAATTTGGTGCAAATAAAAACTGAGCAAAATAAGTAAATTTCTTACGAACTCCAACAGCACAAAAACTGTGAAACAATATCACCAAAGCAAACCAGGACGCTATACCGTAACATCCAAAACGTAAAGAAAACAATAACCATCATAGAAGTAAACCATCCGAAACATACTTCTATAAATTCATACAAAAAATTATACCATTATTAATACCGCAGGATCACTTGAAAATGGCATAATAGCGAAAACGAGCGTGGTCAGCCTGTAAAATTACATACTTTGCCATTCACTGATTTTATTCTTGTTGCGGACATATTAGAAAAGAAACTTTTTGGAAGGTGTAAGTATTGGAAAACAAAAAGTGCTCATGTTGTGAGGCACATAGCGAAATTCATTTTGCTGAGACGGCCGTTGCCACAGTAAAGAGAGCGGTGTATCTACATCCACTCTACATCCATGTTCTATTTAAGCCACATAAAGAATGTATGACTGAGGGTACACAGGGGGCTGTACTATATTCCTAAATTCGTCGCGTAATACTGTTCCTTGAAACTTTGTAATTAGGCTTTTCGCTGAATAACTGAAGTCTATCTTAAAACGTCTAGCTGTACGGGTTTTTAATATTTCCATAATGCTCTCCCGTGAGTGAATGGGACATGTGACGATATATACTGTTTTTCTTCGTATAAGTTTGATATTTGCTGTAAGGCCTTTGACTGTAAATCCTAACTGATACGGGATCCAAACACTTGAGCAATGTTCTAAAGTGGGTTGAAAAACCTTCTTTGTAGAGAGACTGTATTTTCATAGTGTCCTACAAATGACAAAAGCACGTTACCTTTTTTACCTAGGACCGAATCTACGTGCTCATTTCTTTCCATATTCCCACAGATTGTTACACACTGGTGTTTGTATGATTTTGTTGACCCCAGGTGTGACTTACTGATATTTTAATTACTTTCACATAGTACTTCATTAAAGATAACTGCTTCATCTGAAAAAATCTGAGGTTACTATTAATATTGCTTTCCAGGTCACTAGTATACAACATGGACATCAAGCGTCCAAATCCACATCCATGGAGCACACCTGGAATTAATTTCTCTTCTGTCACTGATTCTCCCAAAAAATAACAGTTTTCTTACCCAGAAATCCTCACTCCATTCACAGATTTCGTTTCATGTCACATATTACCATACATTGGTTAATAAACCTTGATGTGGTTGCAAATACAGAAGTACTGCATCTACCTGGTTGTCTTGATCCATAGCTTCCAGAAAGTCGTGTGCCAAAATCGCAAGTTTGATTAGAAAGATCCATGTTTCCGGAATTCATGCTGGTTGGCTTGGAGGAGGAGATAATTCTCTTAGTGACACCTCATACTTTGGGGTCAGAGAACGATAATAAAAAGACTTGCCTCTCGATTTTACGACAAATTTCAAACAAAGTGTAAAGATAGTGGTCTGAGGAACAGCAAACATATGTTCCAGACACGAGGTGGTGTCCAGTTAGCAACGGCGAGCGACCACTAGACATTCAACATCATATTCCTCAGCGGACTGTAGATTTAAATTTTCATTGCAAACGAGAAGAGATACCAGAATGAGAATATCTCATTCTGGAAACATCCCCCAGGCTGTGGCTAAGCCATGTCTCCGCAGTATCCTTTCTTTCAGGAGTGCTAGTTCTGCAAGGTTCGCAGGAGAGCTTCTGTAAAGTTTGGAAGGTAGGAGACGGATACTGGCAGAAGTAAAGCTGTGAGTACCGGTCGTGAGTCGTGCTTCGGTAGCTCAGATGGTAGAGCACTTGCCCGCGAAAGGCAGAGGTCCCGAGTTCGAGTCTCATTCGGGCACACAGTTTTAATCTGCCAGGAAGTTTCGAGAAGAGATACGTTTGTTCCAAGTAAGGTATGTGCATATTCTAAACTGTTCATTTCGTAAAGAAGAAAATGTAAATGGCATTGTATTTTGATATAAGATATCAACGCAAGTCCTTTCGTATATTAACTGATTTTGCGTGCATTTTTAGGCTGGTCTGTAACCCAGAAGCACTGACGTATTTAGAATACAAGGCGAAATATGGAATTTGTGTAGTGTTTCCACGAACCAATTTGAATACAAAATCGAATATGACCGTAAGCAGTAGAAAACAAATAATTCACCGCTAACAATGTATTGGCCTTGACATACGTACCATACTTCCCAAAGTTGTCACTTTTTCTGTGCATCATTACTGCATTTTGCTTAAGCAGAAAGCACTCGTTTACAATACGCTTTTTTAAAACAAAATCACGCATTTAGCATATAAGCCACCTTGGGGGAATTACGCTGAAGAGCCAAAGAAACTGGTACAGCTGCCTGATATCGTGTAGGGCCCCTACGAGGTCGCGGAAGTGCCTCAACACGACGTGGCATGGACTCGACTAATGTCTGAAGTAGCGCTGGAGGAACTGACACCACGAATCCTGCACGGCTGTCCATGGATCCGTAGTAGTGCGAGGGGATGGAGATCTCTTGTGAACAGCACGTTGCAAGGTATCCCAGATATGCTCAATAATGTTCATATCTGGGGGGTTTGGTGGCTAGCGAAAGTGTTTAAACTCAGAAGAGTGTTGCTGGAAACACTCTACAGCAATTATGGATGACAGACTGATTTGGCCTTGTAACATCAACCAAAACGGTCTTGGTGTGTTGGTACTGCGAACGGCTGAAAGCAAGGGTAAACTACAGCAGCAACTTTTCCCTAGGGCATGCAGCTCTACTGTATGGTTAGACGATGATGGGGTCTTCTTGGGTAAAATATTCCGGAGGTAAAATAGTCTCCCAATCGAATCTCCGGGCGGGGACTACTCAGGAGAACGTCGTTATCATAAATCCAAAATCAGATAGGGGTAATGCAGGAGTAGGTTTAATAATGAGTAAAAAAATTGAAGTTCATATGAGCGCCTATGAACAGTATAGTGAACTCATTATAGTAGCCAATATAGACACGAAGCCCACACACACAGCAGTAATACAATTTTATATGCCAACTAGCTCTGCAGATGAGGAGGAGCCTGAGGAAATGTATGATGACATAAAAAAATCAAGCAAATAGTTAAGGGAGCCGAAAATTTAATAGTCAGGAGGACTGGAATTCGATAGTACGAAAAGGAAGTGAAGGAAAAATAGCAGGTGAATAATGACTGGGTGAAAGGAATGAAAGACGAAGTCGCCTGGTGGAATTTGCACAGACTATAATTTAATCATAGCCAACACTTGGTTTAAGAACCATGAGAGAAGGTTGTATACGTGGAAGAGACCTGGAGACACCGGAATGTTTCACGTTCATTATGTGATGTAAGGACTTAGATATAATAAAAGGACTATGAAGGGCAATTGAACGGAATGGACAGTGTCTTCAAAGCAGGATGAACATCATCTAAATCAAAACGAAGATAATGGGATATTGTCGAATTAAATCAGGTGATGCTGAGGGAATTAGATTAGGAAATGAGACACTGAAAGTAGTAAATGAGTTTTGCTGTTTCAGAAGCAAAATAACTGATGATGGTCGAAGTAGGGAGGATTTAAAATATAGACCGGCAATGGCAAGAAAAGCATTTGTGAAGAAGAGAAATTTGTTAACATCGAGTATACATTTATGTGTCATGAAGTCTTTTCTAAAAGTATTTGTATGGTATTTAACCATGTATGGAAGTGAAACATGGACGATAAATAGTTTAGACAAGAAGAGAATAGAAGCTTTCGAAATGAGGTGCTACAGAAGAATGCTGAAGATTAGATGGGTAGATTACGTACCTAATGAGGAGGTACTAAATACAATTGGGGGGAAGAGAAATTTATGGTACAACCGGACTAAAAGAAGGAATCAGTTAGTGGGACGCATTCTGAACTTAGTACGTAAGGGAAGCGTGGGGGGTAAAAATCGTACAGGGAGACCAAGAGATGAATACAGTAAGCAGAGTCAGAGGGATGTAGGTTACAGTAGTTACTTGGAGATGATGTGGCATGCACAAGATGGAGTTGCATGGAGAGCTGCATTCAGTCTTTGGGCTGAAGACCATAACAACAGCAAGAAAGTTAATAGAGTTGTTTCCTTTTTTCCCTCGAATGCAGCTGTTTATCACTATGAAGTATGAATGATCGACATTTCTGTTTTGGCTCTGAAAAGCAAGCAGTAACGAGGACGGTTTAAATGGAAAACCTCCTGATGAAGCTGTAGTTTCTTCCATGCAGCAGGGGTTGAGTGGTGTGGGCCCGGCGGTTTTTTAGGTTACATGGCCTCGGGCAAGTACAGAAAGGGCAACAGCCTCAAAGGGTGCGGGGCAAAGGCAGGACTGGCGGGGACCAAGCAGCAATCGGTATGGTAATTGCAAACTGCCGAAGCTGCGTTGGTAAAGTACCGGAACTTCAAGCGCTGATAGAAAGCACCGAAGCTGATAACGTTGTAGGTACTGAAAGCTGTCTGAAGCCAGAGATAAATTCCGCCGAAATTTTTACAAAGGCACAGACGGTGTTTAGAAATGATAGATTGCATGCAACCGGTGGCGGCGTGTTTGTGGCTGTTAGTAGTAGTTTATACTGTAGTGAAATAGAAGTGGATAGTTCCTGTGAATTATTATGGGTGAAGGTTATACTCAACAACCGACCTAGGTTAATAATAGGCTCCTTTTACCGACCTCCCGACTCAGCAGCGTTAGTGGCAGAACAACTGAGAGAAAATCAGTAATACATTTTACATAAATTTCCTCAGCATGTTATAGTCTTAGGTGGAGATTTCAATTTACCAGATATAGACTGTGAAACTCAGATGTTTAGGATGGGTGGTAGGGACAGAGCATCGAGTGACATTACACTGAGTGCACTATCCGAAGATTACCTCGAGCAATTAAACAGAGAACCGACTCGTGGAGATAACATCTTGGAACTACTCAAAACAAACAGACCCGAACTTCTCGACTCTGTAAGCGCGGAACAGGGAATCAGTGATCATAAGCCCGTTGCAGCAACCCTGAATATAGAAGTAAATAGGAATATAAAGAAAGGGAGAAAGGTGTATCAGTTTAGTAAGAGTAATAGGAGGCAGAGTTCAGACTACCTATCAGATCAAAACGAAAATTTCTGTTCCGACACTGACAAAGTTGAGTGTTTATGGAAAAAGTTCAAGGCAATCGTAAAATGGGTTTTAGAAGGGTGCGTGCCAAGGAAAACTGCGAGGGACGGGAAAAACCCACCGTGGTTCAACAACAAAGTTAGGAAACTACAGCGAAAGCAAAGAGAGCTTCACTGCAAATTTAAACGCAGCCAAAACCTTTCAGACAAACAGAAGCTAAACGATGTCAAAGTTAGCGTAAGGAGGGCTATGCGTTCAGTGAATTCGAAAGTAAAATTCTATGTACCGACTTGACACAAAATCTTAGGAAGTTCTGGTCTTACGTTAAATCAGTAAGTGGATCGAAACAGCATATCTCGACGCTCTGGGATGATAATGGCATTGAAACACAGGATGACACACGTAAAGCTGAAATACTAAACACCTTTTTCCAAAGCTGTTTTACAGAGGAAGGCCGCACTGCAGTTCCTTCGTTAAAAGTTCGCACGAACGAAAAAAAGGTTGACATCGAAATAAGTGTCCAAGGAACAGAAAAGCAACTGAAATCACTCAACAGAGGAAAGTCCACTGGAACTGACGGGATACCAGTTCAATTCTACAGAGTACGCGAAAGAACTTGCCCCCTTCTAACAGCCGGGTACCGCAAATCTCTAGAGGAACGGATGGTTCAAAAATCAAATGGCTCTGAGCACTATGTGACTTAACTTCTGAGGTCATCAGTCGCCTAGAAATTAGAACTAATTAAACCTAACTAACCTAAGGACATCACGCACATCCATGCCCGAGGCAGGATTCGTACCTGTGAGCGTAACGGTCGCCCGGATCCAGACTGTAGCGCATAGAACCGCATGGCCACTCCGGCCGGCGAAACAAAGGTTCCAAATGATTGGAAAAGAGCTCAGGTAGCTCCAGTGTTCAAGAAGGGTTGTCGAGCAGATGCGTAAAAGAATAGGCTTATACCTCTGACATAACTCTGTTGTAGAATTTTAGAAGATTTTTTTGCTCACGTATCATGTCATTTCTGGAAACCCAGAATCTACTCTGTAGGAATCAACATGGATTCCGGAAACAGCGATCGTGTGAGACCCAACTCGCTTTAGTTGTTCATGGGACCCAGAAAATATTAGATACAGGCTCCCAGGTAGATGCAATTTTCCTTAACTTCCGGAAGGCGCTCGACACAGTTCCGCACTGTCGCCTGATAAACAAAGTGAGAGCCTACGGAATATCAGAGCAGCTGTGTGGCTAGATTGAAGAGTTTTTTAGCAAACAGAACACAGCATGTTGTTCTGAATGGAGAGACGTCTACAGACGTTAAAGTAACCTCTGGCGTGCCACAGGGGAGTGTTATGGGATCATTGCTTTTCACAATATATATAAATGACCTAGTAGGTAGTGTCGGAAGTTCCCTGCAGATTTTCACGGATGATGCTGTAGTATACAGAGAATTTGCAGCATTAGAAAATCGCAGCGAAATACAGGAAGATCTGCAGCGGATAGGCACTTGGTGCAGGGAGTGGCAGCTGACCCTTAACATAGACAAATGTAATGTATTGCGAATACATTGTACACTTACGAGTTTAGAAAAATTCATATTGTAAAAACAAGATTTTGGAAATGAAAAATAAAACAGAGACACGTACTGGCAACGGCAAAGAATAATAACCACTGTAAAGCCTATGCTTGCTTAACAACAAAACATAAATTGCAAACAAAAAATTGAAACAACAGCTATAAAGAAATCATTAGAATAAATTGTTAAGAATGGCTGAGAAAAGTTTATTAAAAAATCTAAAAGAACAATTTTTGCCTGACTTTGTCAAAGTTTTCTTTGGCATTAACAAACCCCAGACAAAAATTTGGTCAGAAGAAGGGAGGTATGTGAAACGTCATGGTCTCCTGACCTTCATTGCTTACATATTCCGCCCTCACAATCACTTCTTTCGAACCCAAACTCGATAAGATAAAGTCAATGTGGTATGAATCCATGTAAACAATAAGCAATTAACAAGTAGGCGCACAGAGGCTGAAATACTCGTGGCTGGCGTACACACATACATTCCAGACACGACGGTCACAGAACCTTTTAGTTCGGGAGAGAAACCGCACAACAGGACGCCGGTCCCTTCAGAGGACGAGCCAGCCCATGTCGGCCGGCGACCGCCCGTGCAGCGGACAGCATGGGCCCGAGTGAAAGGGGGGAACAACCCCGTGTTCGGCTTAAAACCGACTCCGCTACATTGTGTGGGAGCAGCCAGCCTACGCATTCTTTACACATAGCATGCAGTTTCAGAGAATTTCACAGGGAGACAGCAAACGCCAAACGCCAAACGCCAATGCTACAGGTTTCCGGATTGGTCGCCTTAAACGAAACGTCAATTTCCCGTTTTAGAAGAGCAATGTTGATTGCCAGACGATATTTCTGATGCCTTGAGCTGAGGGTGGCCGCAGTAGCCGTGCGGTTCTATGCGCTCCAGTCTGGAACCCCACAGCTGCTATGGTCGCAGGTTCGAATCCTGCCTCGGGCATGGGTGGGTGTGATGTCCTTAGGTTAGTTGGGTTTATGTAGTTCTAGGGGACTGATAACCACAGCAGTTGAGTCCCATAGTGCTCAGAGCCATTTGAACCATTTGAACTTGGAGCTGAAGGAATAATGGAAGAGACCAAAAGATATACCCATTCACGTCTGGCGTGGAGAGGCGCCTTTCCGTTGTCGCTCTTGGAGCGAGGAACAAGTCTCTCCTCAGTACTTCACTGGGAGAGCACCTATGTCGAGAGCAAGTCGAAGAACTACTCTATATTGAGTCCTTGCGATTATGTGTGGTTCACTGTGATGGCCGACACACTTATTGTGCGGTGTGACTGGACAGAGTTATAGTTAAACGCCAGCAAGCGAATTTTGAGTGGCATTGTGGCGGACTGGTTATCTGCCCGCTGTACCACGCCAATAGTTAGACTAGGGGCGAATAGGAATCCTTGATTTCATCAAGGCATACGGAGAGGTTGATTGGCGAAGGTCAATCCAGACAGAACGAGAGTTATCTTATTTGTCATCAGCGAGCGACTCAGACAGCAGTCATTGCAGCTTACAGTATTGTGTGCTACAGCTACTGCGAGCCCCATATTTCGTCCACAACAGTACACTTCATTGTATTTCACACGCGTCAGCCTCGGCCGTACATAGCAACATTCTAAAGGATAGTTATTCGAGTTGAGTAATCGCGCCTCTCAGCCATTCTGCCAAGTCAACAACCATCTTAAACTTTGTATAGAAATTTCATTAGTGAATCCTATCCTTGAGAGATAACTTCACATTCCGAAAAGAACCAGGATATAACTTGCTCAATTCATAACTAAAAGTGGCATTGTGATTTCTCAGAATTTTTGTAAAATAAATAATAACTTTCGTTAGTTTCGTGTTTTTCTTACACTAACAAGGGAACCTCCCCATCGCACCCCCCTCAGATCTAGTTATAAGTTGGCATAGTGGATAGGTCTTGAAAAACGGAACACAGATCAATCGAGAAAACAGGAAGAAGTTGTGTGGGACTATGAAAAAAATAAGCAAAATATACAAACAGAGTAGTCCATGCGTAAGATATGCAACATCAGGGACAGTATGAGCCAACGAGCGCCGTGTTCCTGTGGTTAGCCTGAGCGACTGCGGAACGAGAGGTCCTTGGTTCAAGTCTTCCCTCGACTGAAAAGTTTACTTCTTTTGTCTTCGCAAAGTTATGATCTTTCCGTTCGTTCATTGACGTCTCTATTCACTGTAATAAGTTTAGCGTTTGTGTTTTGCGACCGCACCGCAAAACCGTGCGATTAGTAGACGAAAGGACGTGCTTCTCGAATGGGAACTGAAAACATTTGATCGCAAGGTCATAGGTCAACCGATTCCTCCACAGGAAAACACGTCTGATAAATTCTATACGACACTGGTGACGGCATGTGCGTCACATGACAGGAATATGTTGTTGACCCACCTAACTTGTACACTTGGCGAATGGGTAAAGAGATTCTTCTACCTTGCCCGATTTAGGTTTTCTTGTGGATGTGATAATCACTCCCAAAAAAGTGATGAAAACATGACGGACGGACAGATAATAATTGTCTGAAAATAAAAAATTAAAATTTTCACTAGAGAGAAGACTTGATCCAAGGACTTCTCATTCCGCAGTCGCTCACGCTAACCACGAGACCACGGCGCTCCTTAGCTCACGCTGTCCTTGATGTTGCCTATCTTGCACATGGACTACTCAGTTTGTATATGTTGCTTATTTTTTTCATAGTTCCACATAACTTCTTCCTGTTTTCTCGATTGATCTATGTTCTGTTTTTCAAGGCCTATCCACTATGCCAACTTATAACTAAATCTGAGGGGGGTGCGATGGGGAGGTTCCCTTGTAAGTAGCACTACTCCAGTACCCAAGTAACCCACTAGTTACGTAAGAAATTTTGTGAATTTTAGTGCCATTTCCTTACAGCAGACGACTCCAGAAGATATTTATTGCTGAAAGTTTTTCAGGCACTTCTCTTTACAACATTAGGAGCGTCTGTCTGACTTCTTTAGTAGTGTGGGGGTGGAAATTGCATCTTGCAGGAGTCACAGGGTAAAGCATACATCTCAGATTAATCCGTTGTGCAGAATAACAGATCAACCCCACATGTCCGAAAATGGCGACCCTGCCAGGATAGGTAAAATAGGTAAGCTACCTGGATAGGAACGTGTCAGGATATTTAGGTATGGCAGGTCGCAGCAGTAGCACTTTGAAGAACTTTCTTTCATGTATAAATAGCTATTTGCAAAGATTGGGATCAGAAAAGATACATGTAGTGAAGAAAGCAGAATTGTAGGGAAATGGGCGTGTGTTATTATGTTGGAAAATTTTGCATTTTTTTACTATTTTTGTGTAGCTGTTAGGGCATAGAATTTTCAGGTGATAGGCACAGACGCAGAGTAACGCAGTGACGCAGTGTGACGCAACATCATATAAATTAGAATTAAGAAATAACATTTTTCTCCCTTTGCAAGTGCACAGATAGAGATTGAGGACTGTTGCAGTGCTGTAGAACATTAGCCGAGAAGTCACGACGTTGTTGTTGTTGTTGTTGTTGTTGTTGTTTCAACCAACTGGTAAGTGGTGGTACAGTTTTGTAGATAGGGTTGTGGTGTGTTGAAAGAATTTCCATATTAACGAGAGCACAAGCCAAAAGGTTACGTGAGAGACAGCAAGTAGACAAGATGGGGGAGAATCAACCAGATAGACAGCAAGTAAACGAGCTTATTGAGAATAGGACAGAAGGTGAACCTGAAAATAGGACAGACGGTGAATCAGAGAATAGGACAGTCGGGGACCTGCAGAATCAGCAGGCTCAGTTAGACTGGGATAAAATTGAGACAGATCAGACAGATGGGAATCGAAGGGATGAGAATATCGAATTTCCAGAATATGAAATTCCAAGTAAGGCACATTCTGAGCCAGAAATAGTCAGCCCACGTAGGAAATGGCAAAGATTAGAAGCGAAACGTGCACAGCAAACGCGTTTGTTT
The DNA here is from genome assembly GCF_021461385.2 of Schistocerca piceifrons. Lineage (NCBI taxonomy): Eukaryota > Metazoa > Arthropoda > Insecta > Orthoptera > Acrididae > Schistocerca > Schistocerca piceifrons. The sequence goes on from NC_060149.1 coordinate 561,993,420, forward strand.
GCCACATATTCAGGGACAGAATACGCGTCAATACAGTCAATGAACCGGCAGTTAGCTAACGTTCAAAGAGAAGTAGACAGTGAATAAGAGGGGAAACATTTAGAAGACGTCGAACCTATCGTACACATTCTAAATATGCCCCAACAGCAGACACAGAATTTTGGGGGGTTAAGAGCGCCACGAAAAGGTTCCGTAACAGACGCAACTGTACCTGCAAACACAAGACATACACAACAGAGAGGGCAGAATGCGGAATTGTTTACGCCCCGTAATGGTTGAGTGACATACACAACTAGTCCTCAACACAGACAGCACGGGTTATTGCAGTTATCAAACTTAGAAACGCCACAGCATAGCCCAGTAAACGACGTAACTGACCGAGTAGAAAACAACAGATCCAAAATACATAGTTTAGCAGGAGGTAGTGTTACAGGACAGGACGCGATCATGGAGGTGTTACAAAAAATGAACGCTAGTATGACGAAACAGAATACAGAGACAACAAAACAGTATCAGGAATTGAAACAGGATTATCAGGAATTGAAACAGGACAATCAGGCTATTACGACATAGATCCAACAGGTTAAAATCCAGATGGAAGAAGGGATCGCCAGAATTGATTGTCAGATTACTCAGATCAACAAAGACGCGAAAGAATCTAGAGGAAAAATCAAGTACAAACACAAGGTCAGCAGCACTTACGCACTGACGTGGACAAGGTCCAATTGGACGTCGTAAACGTTGACAAAAAGGTGGAACGTTTTACGAAAAAAGCCACTCGAACAGCAATACAAATTTCGGAAGAACAAGCAATTCAAAGCAAGTTCGCCAAGGTTGCACCGAAAAAGTATGATCAGCGGATTAATAAAATTGAACTTAAAAACAAAGATCAGTTTGAAAAGCTTCGAACAGAGTTGATACAAACTATCGAAGAAAAGATCGAGACCGATTACACCTGTAGCGAAACAACTGACGCGTCAAGCATTAGTTCAGTACACCAACATGCGCCGTCTAAGAGAGTTCAAGTAGAACCAAGGCTAGGCGTAACACTTGGGCAGAAATCGAAACAGAAAACCCCGATTAAAGTAATACATGACATGCCACAGGACCAGGCACAGTACCCAGAAAAACGGAACACATACATTCAACCGATACCAATCGAAAGACAGGCAACTGATCCAGTAAATCCAATGACACAACATAATAGCAGCACAGGTACTATACCACGAACGACGAGAGTAGAAACACACGAACAACACTTTTTTTTCACCAATGATACGATATGACGCGGAAATGAGTCCGGAAATTAAGGATAGGCAGACAGGCGGTAGATTACCAGAGAATAAACACGACGACACAAGCAATGGCAGATAATTTGAGTCCACGAATCAGCCACAAACCGGATTTATGAGTAGATATGATACAGACCACTTCCTTACAGTTAGAAAATTTCAACATTTCAAGGAAGATGGCGGTAGCTTGCATGCAAGCACATTCATCGACCAGTTTCAAGAAGGCTTACCAAACCACTGGAGCGTAGCTCACAAACTTGACTTATTTGTGCACACATGTCAAGGACAGTAGCAGAGGTGATGCAAAAGATCGCAGCTACCTCTACGTCTTACCTACAGAACAGCATTTCTCGAAAGATATTGGTCCAAGGAGGCGCAAAACAAAATTAAATACGAGTTACTTCAGATGACACCATATGAAAACTCAGGAGAGAAAAGCGTGGTAAAATTCTTTGATACAATGGACAAAAAGAATCAATGCTTAGACAAACCATACAGTAACGGAGAGCTGATACGTCTGTGTAGGATTAAATTACCGGTAAAGTATCAACAGGCAACAGTAGGAAAAAATGAATATACCGAAGAATTCAAGGAGGTTTTAAGGGAACTTGAATTTATGTTTAATGAAGACGAGGAGAAGAAAAGAAAGGAAAGGGAACAGCAAAAGGAGAGGACTACGAACGAACATTCCAATAATAATAATAATCGCAATCCTAACACCAATAATTTCAGGCGCTTTAACAGACAAGGACAGTGGCACAATGGAGACAATTGGCATAGAAACGATAACCAGAATAATTGGTACCGAAATAGGAACGGTAATGGACACTCATACTGTAGTGACTTGGCAAGACAGCCAAGCCACTCGGAGATAGCCGAAAAGCACGCGTTTAAGCTCACGCGGACTGGCGTGTGGTCTGGAACAGGACAATGTCTTGAGAATTGCAAATAAAGTACGAAGATCTTGGAATACTTAACTTTAATCCATAATTGGTGTACATCGCTCTTGTTGATATGTTAATAACAATCTCAATATAAACTGGTAATGGCGCCTTGCTAGGTCGTAGCAAATGACGTAGCTGAAGGCTATGCTAACTATCGTCTCGGCAAATGAGAGCGTAATTGTCAGTGAACCATTCCTATCAACGTCGGCTGTACAACTGGGGCGAGTGCTAGGAAGTCTCTTTAGACCTGCCGTGTGGTGGCGCTCGGTCTGCAATCACTGACAGTGGCGACTCGCGTGTCCGACGTATACTACCGGACCGCGGCCGATTTAAAGGCTACCACCTAGCAAGTGTGGTGTCTGGCGGTGACACCACACATACAGTGGCGCATATGGGTTTAGGAATCAAAATGCCAACGGTCAAGGGTACTTTGAAAGAGGTCACGATGTTAGAAACAGCAACTGGAGAGACCAGGGCGCGAATAATTACCGAGGAAATTATGGTCCACAGAGACAAGAACAACACTGCAAAGGGAAACCAGAAGTAGAAATTAGGCCACCAAACACTGCAAAACGTAAACATTGAATTGAAAAATGCGGAAGAGGTTAGACCAACTAACGTCCACCCTATCTTATATTAATTACTAAATAAAAGTTGAATTAATAGATCAACAAAATAACACATTAATTGAAAGAAAAAGAGACACAATACACACTAACAACCTCTTGTAGTATCAAGTACACTACAATATGCACACAAACAATGAATGGTAGATAATAATTAAAAGAATGAAGAAGTGGTAGGACATAATTAGAATAAAGAAAAGATATAATATACATACAGTAATTTATGCCACTATCAGATAATTTTTGCATTATATATAGTAAGAGATATTTTGTAAATTACAAATACATGCAAAACAAAAATTATAAATATTTCTACGCGTCAGAGGGACATCGCCACCAACACCAATCACACGCTCCCTTAACACCAGATGCTTCGAGATAGCGACGGAGAGGGTACAGACATGCTGAGAAAGCACTTCGGGCAATAAAAACAACAGGAAGACCCACGCCACAATGGAAATGCAGGTTGCTACCAGGTTGGACTTCAGGAGGATAACGTGCAGCATGGACATATCATGTCACGACACTGCTACACAACAGAAGAGTGTGGGGAGAATCACAATATGACGAGACGACAATGAAGGTACAAAAAATTACTACGATCTACAAACTCATCAAGTAACAGTTGGAAAGGCAGTCAGATCCTACAAATCGTATATGACTCCTACACTAAAATTCACATAATCCTAGCCCAAGAAGAAAAGAAGAATGCAAGGAAGAAGAGAAGAACAGAAGATGCAAGATGAAGAAGGGCAGAAGACAGCAAGATACCTTTCTTTCCTTGCTACAAACGTCTTTCCATGAACTTTCAGGCATAGCAACTACTACAACCACCTCTCCAAAAATAAACCTCCAATCGTCAAACAAATACAAGCGAACGGCAAACGGAATATTAAGTAGTACCAACCAACATTATCTAGAAATAGATTCAGCAAAATCAACAGTATTCTCCCTACCACATCATCAAATTGCCATACCGAACCAGGTGTGAAGTACCAAGACGTCACAGCACAATATTGGGCGACGATCGTCGGTAGTCAATTACAATCATCGAACTGCCACACCGTCCCAGGTGTGACAGCAGAGGAGTACCAAGACATCACTGTTCATGCAGTAAACCGCAGTCATCATCATCAGTTAAAAGTACCACTCCATGATGACAATGTCAACAAGTAAGACCCAGCATCGAGCATCGTATGCTAGAGTGTTTCTCTCATGATTTCTGACACCCATACAAATGAGTCGACGCCTTCCAGCATCTCAATCTCAGTGCGGATCGTCGAGCACAGAAACTGGCGCAGAAAAAAAAAAAGAAGACTGATATAACACAAAGGTAGCGTTAAGGAAATTATATATTTGTAAAAATACCTTTTTCGTTTCTTGTTAAAGTAATTGTTTTTATTATGCATGTGAAGTGCACAATTTATAGACAGTTAAACCTTTTGTAAGGAAACATAGTTAGTATAGTTATATAATCTCACAAACTCATGGAAGGTCTATTTATTTCTTTCATATGTAAAATTAGAAAAGGATTTGTGCAGGATTTTTCTTCTTTAAGTAAGATTCAAAAACACCATTTTGGGCTAATAATATTAATACGAGGATAGAATTAAGAGGAAACACTTCTTCATTCTAACAAAGAAAAACAGTGAAACATGAAGAAAAAGATAATGCCTAAATAAATAAAACAAAGTAACACTAAGGAGCCCTTGGAACATTTATGCAAAGCATAACTGAAGAAAAGAGATAACCACAAGAAGACATAATACACTGTACACTTACGAGTTAAAAAAATTAATATTGTAAAAACAAGTTTTTGGTAATGATAAAGAAAAACAGAGACATGTACTGGCAATGACAAACAATAACAACCTTTGTAAAGCCTATATTTGCCTAACAAAAAAACATAAATTAAAAAAATTTGAAACAATAGCTATAAAGAAATCATTAGAAAAAATTGTTAAGAATGGCTGAGAAAAGTTTATTGGAAAATTAAAAGAACCATTTTTGCCAGACTTTGTCAATGTTTTCCTCGGCATTGACAAATCCCAGACCAAAATTTTGTCAGAAAGAGGGAGGCATGTAAGATGTCGTAGTCTCCTGACCATCATTGCTTACATATTCCGCCCGCACAATCATATTCTGCACATCAAGACGCTTCATTCGAACCAAAACTCGATAAGATAAAGTCAATGTGGTATGAATTCATGTAAACAATATGAAATTAACAAGTAAGCGCACCATGGTTGAAATACTCGAGGCTGGCGTACACACATACATTCCAGACATGACGGTCACAGAACCTTTTAGTTCGGGAGAGAAACCGCACAACGGCACGTCGGTCCCTTCAAAGGACGACCCAGCCTATGTCAGCTGGTGACCGCCAGTGTAGTGGACAGTGTGGGCCCGAGTGAAAGGGGGGAAAACCCCGTGTTCGGCTTAAAACCAATTCCGCTACATTGTGTGGGAGCGGCCAGCCTACGCATTCTTTACACACAGCACGCAGTTTCAGAGATTTGCACAGGGATACGCCAAACGCCAATGCTACAGGTTTCCGGATTGGTCGCCATAAACGAAACGTCACTCTCCCATTTTAGAAGAGCAATGCTGATTCGCAGACGATATTTCTGATGCCTTGAGCTGAAGGAATAATGGAAGAGACTAAAAGATATACCCCTTCACGTCTGGCGTGGAGAGGCGCATTTCCGTTGTCGCTCTAGGAGCGAGGAACAAGTCTCTCCTCAGTACTTCACTGGGAGAGCACCTCTGTCGAGAGAGAATCAAAATGCTACTCTATATTGAGTCCTTGCGATTAAGCATTGTTCACTGTGTTGGCCGACACACTTATTGTGTGGTGTGAATGGACAGAGTTATAGTTAAACGCCAGCAAGCGAATTTTGAGTGGCATCGCAGTGGACTGGTTATGTGCCCGCTGTACCATGCCAGTAGTTAGACTAGGGGCGAATAGGAATCCTTGACTTCATCAAGGCATAGGGAGGGTTTGACTGGCGAAGGTCAATCCAGATAGAACGAGAGTTATCTTATTTGTCAACAGCGAGCACCGGAGACAGCAGTCATTGCAGCTTATGGTATTGTGTGCTACAGCTATTGTGAGCCCCATATTTTGTCCACAACAATACACTTCACTGTATTTCACATGCGACAGCCTCGACCGTTCGTAGCAACATTCTAAAGGACAGTTATTGAAGTTGAGTAGGCGCGCCTCTCAGCCATTCTGCCAAGTCAACAACCATCTTAAACTTTGTATAGAAATTTCATTAGCGAATCCTATCCTTGAGAGATAACTTCACATTCCGAAAAGAACCAGGATATAACTTGTTCAATTCATAACTAAAAGTGGCATTGTGATTTCTCAGAATTTTTGCCAAATAAATAATAACTTTCGTTATTTTTTTATGTTTTTCTTACACTAACGAGCACTACTCCAGTACCCAAGTATCCCACTAGTCACGTAAGAAATTTTGTGAATTTTTGTGTCATTTCCTTACAGCGGACGACTCCAGAAGATATTTATTGCTGAAAATTTTTCAGGCAATTCTCTTTAGAACGTTAGGAGCGTCTGTCTGACTTCTGTAGTAGTGTGGTGGTGGAAATTGCATCTTGCAGGAGCCACAGGGTAAAGGGTACATCTCAGATTAATCAGTTGCGCAGAATAACAGATCAACCCCATACCTCAGAACATACAAATAAGGATTCTTTATTGTATGGTTATATGATAGCGGAAAAAACCGTGGTAGCAGTTACTTCTATAAAATATCTGGGAGTATGTGTACGGAACGATTTGAAGTGGAATGATCATATAAAAGTAATTGTTCGTATGGCGGGTACCTCGTTGAGATACACTCCTGGAAATGGAAAAAAGAACACATTGACACCGGTGTGTCAGACCCACCATACTTGCTCCGGACACTGCGAGAGGGCTGTACAAGCAATGATCACACGCACGGCACAGCGGACACACCAGGGACCGCGGTGTTGGCCGTCGAATGGCGCTAGCTGCGCAGCATTTGTGCACCGCCGCCGTCAGTGTCAGCCAGTTTGCCGTGGCATACGGAGCTCCATCGCAGTCTTTAACACTGGTAGCATGCCGCGACAGCGTGGACGTGAACCGTATGTGCAGTTGACGGACTTTGAGCGAGGGCGTATAGTGGGCATGCGGGAGGCCGTGCCACCCAACGTGCTCTAGAAGGTGTAAGTCAACTACCCTGGCCAGCAAGATCTCCGGATCTGTCCCCCATTGAGCATGTTTGGGACTGGATGAAGCGTCGTCTCACGCGGTCTGCACGTCCAGCACGAACGCTGGTCCACCTGAGGCGCCAGGTGGAAATGGCATGGCAAGCCGTTCCACAGGACTACATCCAGCATCTCTACGATCGTCTCCATGGGAGAATAGCAGCCTGCATTGCTGCGAAAGGTGGATATACACTCTACTAGTGCCGACATTGTGCATGCTCTGTTGCCTATGTCTATGTGCCTGTGGTTCTGTCAGTGTCATCATGTGATGTATCTGACCCCAGGAATGTGTCAATAAAGTTTCCCCTTCCTGGGACAATGAATTCACGGTGTTCTTATTTCAATTTCCAGGAGTGTATATTGGGTGAGTCCTTAGAAAATGTAATCCATCACAAAAGGAGGTGGCTTACAAAGCACTCCTTCGACCTACACATGAGTATTGCTCATTAGCGTGGGATCCGTACCATGTCGGGTTGACAAAGAAGATAGAGACGATCCAAAGAAGAGCGGCGCGTTTCGTCACAGGGTTATTTGGTAAACGTGATAGCGTTACGGAAATGTTTAGCAAACTCAAGTGGCAGACTCTACAAGAGAGGTGCTCTGCATCGCGGTGTAGCTTGTTGTCCCCCTTTGGGGGGGGGGGGGGAGGAAATCAAATACACTCCATTAAAAACATGAAAATCGCCAGATATTGGAAAATTTGTGTTGCGTTATTGACATCGGCTGTAGCAGGTCATCTGCAAGAAAAACTAAGGCAATTCACCATATCAAAAAGAGACGTTATCGAACTACCTCCAAACGTCACAGAAGCTGGACGACCAAGGGGGCAGCCACAACATTAGCGAGGTATCCTCATCAAAAAAATACCGCATGACGTACCTGAAGACGAGACATTCAAGCAGCACCGATAGCAGCGTCTTTCAGCAGAAAAAAAAGAAAAAAGATCGGCAGAATGCAAGCCAGGAAGAGAGGAGGAGCCCCACCTTAAATTTTATGGTCATAAACCTTTGTCGGAAAACCGCGGACCAAGTACTCTATTAAGGTGTAATAATACGCTGAAGAGCCAACGAAACTGGTACACCTGCCTAATATCGTGCTGGGCCCCCACGGGTACGCAGAAGTACCGCAATACGACGCTGCATTTACTCGACTAGTGTCTGAAGTAGTGCTGGAGGGAACCGACACCATGAATCCTGCAGGACTGTCCTTCAATCCGTAAGAGTACGAGAGGATGGATGTCTCTTCTGAACAGCAAGTAGTAAGGCATCAATGCTCAATAATGTTCATGTCTGGGGAGACTGGTGGCCAGCGAAAGTGTTTAAATCCAGGAGAGTGTTCCTGTAGCCACACTGTAGCAATTCTGGACGTGTGGGGACTCTCATCTTCCTGCCAGAATCGCCCAACTCCGTCGGAATGCACAATGGACGTGAATGGATGCAGGTAATCACACAGGATGTTCACGTACGTGTCACGTATCAAAGTCCTATCTATCACTCCAACTGAAGACGTCCCACACCATTACAGAGCCTCCACCAGCTTGAACAGTCCGCTGCAGAAATGCAGCGTCCATGGATTCATGAGGTTGTCTCCATACCTGGACAAGTCCATCCGCTCGATACAATTGGAAACGAGACTCGACCGAGCAGGAAACATGTTTCCAGTCATCAATAGTCGAGTAGTTGACGGGCCTAGGCGAGACGTAAAGCTTTGTGTCGTGCTGTCATCAAGGGCACACGAGTGGGCCTACGGCTCCGAAATCCCATATCGATGATGTTTCGTTGAATGGCTCAACATTGAAATCTGCAAAAAATTGGCGGAAGCATTGCCCTTTTGTCAAGTTGAACGATTCTGTTCATTGTCGTTGGTCCCGTTCTTGCAGGATCTTTCTCCAGCTACAGCGATGTCGGAGATCTGATGTTCTACCGGATTCCTGATATTCACGGTGCATTTGTGAAATGCTCGTACGGGATTATCCCAACTCCATCGCTACTTGTGTCCCATCGCTCGTGCGCAGACTATAACGCCACCTTCAAACTCACTTAAATCTTAACAACCCGCCATTCTAGCAGCAGTAACCTATCCAGCAACTGCGCCAGACCCTTATTATCTTATATAGGCTCCCCGACCTCGGCGTCGCATTCTGCCTGTTTACATATCTCTGTATCATATCTCTGTATATGGTTCAGCATGCCTATACCAGTTTCTTTGGCACTTCAGAGTAGATTATGTATGTAAAGAAGGCGAACCTTCACTTTCACACCCACTGCAGCCAACACAACGCGGTAAATGTCTAACATACGCTAGCATGATCGGCAAGTGTAACAGTGAACAACACAAATGCCCAAAATGCAGCGGCAACCACTTATTTACAAGTTATACCAACAGCGAACCAGAAAAATGCGGAAACTGCAATGGACCACGCTCTGAGCTTTCATGGGAGTGTACTGCCTGGCGCATCATAGCAAATACAACTGAACAACAGTTTTGCATTGAAGTCATGCCTCCATTGCCAATGATGCCGATGGCTTGAAGCATGTAGTAGTGCTGAAAAAGGATTTCATTTGAGTCCTCACGTGGACCTTAGTAAACCTATTTCAAGACCGCAAAGAGGAAGCAGAAAGAGCAGCGGGGCAGGCAATCGACCAGATTTTGGAGAGACAAGCCATCCTAGCCCAAACATGTAACGAAATGCAAATCAATATAAGGAACGTGGCATCCGGAACAGAGACTGGAGATCACAAACATTCCACACATACAAGCAGACAGCTAAAAGAACTACAATACAGACAACAAACTAAGAGCCCCCACACACAACCCTAAAGCCTCGATAGAACTGACGCATAGGACAAAATCAACAAAACAAATCTTATCTCTGTAAATATACGAGGGATAAGGACCAAACGCACGATCTTACAACACTCCCTAGTACAGAGAAACATTCACATTGGAGGCACCCCAGGAACATGGGCCTCTGAAGACCGAACTTGTAAGATACCACGATACAATTGCTTTGGGAAAGATAGAGCTGATGGCGGAGGAGAAGTACCAATATTCATATGTACCAGAATCAGAGCTTCCGCTCCCAACAGACGTAAGTAACGAAGAATCTGTCCACATTAAAATCAAAGGACATGACATTAGGCCGATAATAATAGCATGTATGTACAACCCCCGTGGCAACACTCTACCATTACGGCTAATCCAATATGTCATGACTAGAGACAGGATTATGAGCATTTGCATGCTGCATATGCATTTGCATATCTCGCTCCTTTTCACCAGTAACTGCATATTTCTACTAAAAACTAGTGACGATGCATATTTTGGCTCTATGTTTACAATATTTTAAAAATTTTGATGGGCGGTCTCTAGCTCTATCTTGTTTTGCTGCCTCACAGCTTGACCGCGACCTAGAACTGCGTGCAGTCGCTAACCGAGAGGCCATTGCCTAGCGAAATAATTACAAAAGAGGAACAGGAGCAGGTAGACGTAGTCTATGTTCCTGCGCCTGTGCCCCTATTTATTCCATCCGCTGTCAAATCGTACGCGTAGGCAACAATTAAATTAAACCACGCAAGCTTCGTAAGGAAAAGTTTGAAAACATTTTAATCAATAACCCAGGCTTTGAACTCTTGGGCTAAATTGATCGTTTTATTAATGGGACGGGTGAACTTTTAGCAGAAATAATAAGTGCCAACATAGCATCCAAATTAAAATACTGCCCAGTTACCTCAGTTGATGCAGAACAGTCGTTTTCTGCTTATGAAATGTTTTGAGTCATCGAAGACACAATATTACTACGGAATATTTCGAACAGTACTTGGTCGTTTATGTTTACAATAGTATCAAAATGTAAAATAAATTGTAAGTGATGCTTTGGTTCAATAGCATTAATTAAATGTTAATGCTGTTCAAAAATTTATGATTGTATATTGTTTTTTAAATAAAAGTTACGCAGTGCCTGAGTGTGCCCCTCTGCGCGCGATATATCTCGAAGTTGGCCCTGTACATATTGACTGTTTCGCTGCGACTCACTCGCATCGCATCCGCTAGTTACCGACCACAATATCAAAGAAGGAACAATTCTTTAAACACGGTTTGCATCTCCATTTTCCAAATTTTTAGAAAATAATGCCAGAAAGGCCCCTTTACTAACCTCTACCAGAAGGTATTTAGAAATGATATAAGCGTTGCAAATGTACCGATTTTTCGCGTGACCGGCGGTCTCCCTCGTAACTGATATGGACAAGTTCGACTCCGAGACATAATGCACACAGTAACTATCATGTTTTTTTTATTATTTGATCTTGCATAATTCGACACTTTTCATGCATTTTAAGCATTTTTCATGTATATTTGTACGCATATTTTAAGTGTTTTATGATGCATGTGATCCAGTCTTTGGTCATGACATGAAAACGCTCCATTATAATGGATGACTTCATCGCAAGACACACGATGTTATGCGACAATACACATAATGATAATTGTGTGATGATATACCACCTACTGCTGACAGACCCTGTAATAAGACTACCCATTTACCAGCCAATCTTCACAGGACACAGAGGCGAATCTGTTTCTGATCATATGCTATATGCCCACAACCTGTGAAACACCATCGATGATCACACAGTAGAGGGCTCGCTGAGAAGTGACCACCTACCAGTCATGTTCCGCTCTGACGCCACAACCCCTCCAGATCATCTCCCAAACAGACACTGGAGCCAACTCGGAGAGATACAAAGAAACACTAATGAGATAACCAGCCGTCCTCGAAATGAGATCTGAAAAAGTAGAGACCATCATAAGACACACCATGGATCGACGAATCCCACTTAAGATCATAGACAACTGGATACCGAGCATACCAAAGGAAGCACTTGATCTAAAGAGGCAGAAGAAACTCATATACAGAGATTTCAGACCCTTCAACAACACTGACCTGAAAAGAACATGGAACCGACTAAATGCTCGTATAAAATACATCATTTTGGAAAGTCGCCAAAGACAATGATACCAAACATGTAGCCAACTAGACTCTAGACCATGGGGACGGTTCTGTAGATAATTCAAAATTCTGACAGGACAGAGATGTTCAAACGTGTGTGAATTCCTAAGGGACCAAACTGCTGAGGTCATCGGTCTCTTGACTTACACACTACTTATGGTGACTTAAACTAACTTATGCTAGGAACAACACACACACCCATGCCCGAGGGAGGACACGAACCTCCGGTGGGAGGGGCCGCGCAGTCCGTGCATGGTGCCTCAAACCGCGCGGGCACTCAGAGCGACTGACAGGACAGTTAAAAGGACCGACACCGCACTAATCGAAAATAAAAACCTACCACCGACAAAAAGATACGAGCAAACATCTTCATAAAAATCTTGGAAGAGGTTTACTCATTTTCCACAGAAGACAGATTCAATAACGACCACAGACGGTTCGTAGATAAGCAACTCCCCGAATCCTAGCATCTCCCACAACACACACGGAAGAAGATCATTCCCTGGCTATATACATTACCAACGAGGAAATTACAAATGCTATATTGACAGGAAAAATGGTTCCAATGGCTCTGAGCGCTATGGGACTTAACATCTGAGATCATCTTTCCCCTAGAACTTAGAACTACTTAAACTTAACTAACCTAAGAACATCACACACGTCCATGCCCGAGGCAAGATTCTAACCTGCGACCGTAGCGGTCGCGCGGTTCCAGACTGAAGCGGCTAGAATCGCTCGGCCACACCGGCCGGCTACAGGAACAAACTCTGCCCCTAGAGCGAATGACATTGGACGTACCCACCTCCAAAAGCCCCTCTCCGTATCCTAACCCCATTCCTCTCACTAATCTACAACTTCTGCCTGACTGCCGAGACTATCGCTACCGGCTGTAAGACAAATAAAACCATAATGATACCAAAATCCGACATTCCACGAACTGACCAAAACCCTACCTACCTATCCCCTTACTAGTAGTAATAGGTAAATACAGTCACCCAAGATCTCAACGTCGGCAAATGCACTCCCGCGGCCTCCCTAGACCTCGAGAGTTCGTTTGACAAGCTATTGTACTAAGGTATACTGTACAAACTCACCCAGTTAGGAAGGTCAAACCGGATGGTAAGAAACATCCGCTCCTACCGAAAAGACAGAATATGCAAAATGCCGCCGGCCGCGGTGGTCTAGCGGTTCTAGGCGCTCAGTCCGGAACCGCGCGACTGCTGCGGTCGCAGGTTCGAATCCTGCCTCGGGCATGGATGTGTGAGTTGTCCTTAGGTTAGTTAGGTTTAAGTAGTTCTAAGTTCTAGGGGACTGATGACCACAGATGTTAAGTCCCATAGTGCTCAGAGCCATTTGAACCATTGAACCATGCAAAATGCCCTTGGTAGACGTAGTCCCCCCCCTCCAAGTAGGCGTCTCCGAAGGTGTATCCTCTCATCACTACCGTACAAGCTGTACACAGCCGACATACCTCAAGTAACGACTGAAGACGAAACGGTAGCTCTACTGGTATATGCGGATGACACCGCGTACTGGTGCACCTGGCTAAGGACAACAACAACACTGCAAAAAAAAAAAAAAAAAAAAAAAAAAAAAGAGGACGTACTCACGATTATTAGAAAGTTGGACGACCAAATGGAGAATCGTGTCAAACACTACAAAGACGGAGGCAGTATTATTTAGACACAGAAAACCAACGAGAAAAATCTTACAAATGGATGACAACATACGACTTACATTGTGGGGTTTACCACTCGAGTTGAACAACCCCACCGGATATCTCGGAGTTAACCTCGATAAGTACATGAAATGGCGAATTCACTTGACGTACCTCCTGAAAAAAAATCGCCGCAATCTCATAGCAATAATACAAGGACGACTACATGGGTGCAACAACAGGGCAGCCATACACGCGTATAAAATCTTTGTAATACCTCTCATAGAGTATGCTACAGCGCCACGAGAAGGACTAGCAAGGCCAGTAGGCGACCGGCTGTACCATACAGACAGATGTTTACTTACAATTATCCATGAACTACCTCTAGTAACTCACTGCGACAACGTACACCGAAAAGTAAACACAGAGGCAAAAGACAACGTTGACCAAATTCGGAACCAATTACGGCTGACATATATTACCAAAACAACCACACATGTAAGACCTACTGACAAACAGACGACAGACCAAAACACTAACCAAATATGAGTACATCGTCTCAGCGTCTACAGCAGCCCACAAGACCTCCAGAATCCTCCCAGATATCCCCCTACCGTGGACCCAATCACTAATAACGTCGCCACACACCCGCACGTAGAGGCAAGAAACGAGCCAATGCATCACAAGAGTTCAGCGCTTTCCATGATACAGTAGATCTCCAACTAATCTGGCCGACTGCCTGCTCGTAAACAAAGCAGCTCGACAAGCACACAGTCCAACTTGAATGTCCGTACATCTGTATACATTTCATACTGTGATATTTCTATAACTTGTATTGTAAGGTAATGATGAATTCCTCTCTTATCAAAATCCTGATTTCTCCCAAATCGGTTAACCTGACATTACCTGTACTACAAAATTATATTTCCGACATTTACGTTTTATGATTTCGTTTCACTTATCCTATGTTCATACGCTCATGTTTTTAAGAATGCAGTTATATTTCATTACCTATATTTGACGTAAAAAACCAAAGAAATTCCTAAACATCATTTACATATATTGTTAAAAGTCGAAATAAGTGTAAAGCTATAAAAAAAGTGAAACCAATGCTCTTTCAAAATCAGGAAACAAAACGAATATTGTAATAAAGAAAATAAACGCATTAAAAGGTTTCGCTTAAGAGTGCATAGCAACACCGCCCTATTCCTTTAGTCCGAGAGGAAGAAAAAGAAGAAAAAAAAACAAGATCTTGGTTCATCACCTCAACGCACCTGTCGGTGGCGGCATGTTTAATCGCCGAAATATTGTGTGAGTTGGATACTATGAAGTGGCAGTGCACCCGCG
Source organism: Schistocerca piceifrons (assembly GCF_021461385.2). Lineage (NCBI taxonomy): Eukaryota > Metazoa > Arthropoda > Insecta > Orthoptera > Acrididae > Schistocerca > Schistocerca piceifrons. Next base: position 562,008,551 of record NC_060149.1, read on the forward strand.
GACTGTTCGATCACTAAATACACGGGAGAAACTGAAAAACTGTTTTCATCAGTAGTTAGGCATGCGAACGGTAGAGCTTGAAGTGGCATGATGAAATATTTAGCACCGGACCAGGATTCTCTCCCAGATATGTTCTTTTCTTGGATACCATAAGAAGTTTGGAATCTTATAGTTATCAACGAAATGATGGAGCTATGTCGCCCCAAGACCCAAATCGCGGGAAATGAGAGATCCGATTTGCAATCGCAGTTCATCACCAAAATTTCAACTTCTCAAGTTCAAATGAAACGAGAAATAAGTGTCCTGAGGCGTTACATGAAGACTAATTTAACAAACGAAATAAAGTTTGTACTGTAAGAAAACTTAATGATGATAGAATTTGTATTTGCTGCGACTGCTGCACAACGACGTGGCCGAAACCACATAGTTTTTGTCCTGGTCGGTAGCGCAGGGACATCGTGTTTAATAATGATTACGAACTGCGGTGCAGCCTGAGATTCTGTTTCTCCCAAATTCTATTCAGTGCCTCCACATTAGTTATTCGACTTATCAATCTAATTTTATTATTACTATCATTTTCTTTATTCTGTTTCTGCTACAGGTGTGCTTAAATGAAATATTTACTGATTTTGAGTCGTTTTTTATAGGCAGTTTCCAAACAACAGTTCTTTCCTCATCTGCAAAGTACCTTTGAGGCTAATATGAGACATTTCCTACTACTTTTATTAGTGAAAACGTTACCTGATAACAGAAATTTCTTAGAATACATCCATTTATTGACGCAGTTTATGCTCAAAAAACAGTGAAACTGTCTGTAAATGCCAAATCAGTACCCAGAAGATGCTGAAGTCTTCCTTTAAATGCTATGGTGATTTCTTCCACGTAATTTGTACGACATATTCTACGTCAACTGTTTTAAATAGTATAAAGAGGAAATTGTTGTAAATGTTTGGCTGTTATTGTTGTAATAAAATCAAATTTCAGCTCTTCGTTTATGGGTAGATCATTTTATTTTATTTTTATTTTTCAAACTATTGAACACAAAATTGTCTCCATTAATCTTGCAATTCACCTTGCATACTAGCAGTCGTTCCCGCTATACAAACTAGTCATCTTACCACACTCGTTTACTACCGGATTCCTTACATTCATTTCGACCACGATACATCTAAAAAAACTGCGAGAGCTCCAGACCCCATTTCAGAGGTTGACCTTTGGACTCTAAAAGCTCCTGGAAATTGGTCACTTCTGAGCACCGCCATTCTCCCGCTCCTTATCGCTCTACAGCGTAGCTGGTTTCTGGTCTCTAATGACCTCCGGACTGACAGAGAGTTCAAAGCTAACATTTCCTTTCTTCTAGGAAAGCGTAATGTACTCTCTTCCGGCCACAAACTGTAATTTCCTGATTAAGAGATACGGTATTAATTAGAGTTAACAATGGAGCTCACTCGGTGGCAAATTCCACGTAGAAATTAACAAGTGTTCCACTGCGATGCGTGACCTTGCTGACTTTCGGTAACTTCACCTGATTTTCTTTCAGCACCACAACTTCTTGTTGCCCAAGCAGGTGAAATGTGTACCAGGAAGGACGGCGGAGCTTCCTATTTTAGTAACTACTGTATTCTTGTTTCCCGAGAGAAAGATAAAACGGACTTTCAAATCTTAAATATTACTTAATTTTTTCGCTTACCATAAGGACACAAACCGAACATCTTTCCTTAATCCGAATTACAATATGACACAACGTAGCCATATTCGTTGGCGTTGTTAGACTACCGGTAAATATTATTGCTCTATGCAAGAGTATACCAGTTACATACTCACAATAACACTTAAATCTCTGCTTACCTTTTATTTTGTTGCTGTCTGTAGTAGAAATACGATCCAATACAATTTTCCCACAAATGGGACTGTTGATCTATAATAACGATGTTATGGTGCCCCCTAGGGTTGGATTCAATAGAGTTCTTTTAATAGGTTTACTTGCCATTTGAAGGTGCTATTTTGACATGTGAGTATGCAGCCTGTCAATATACAGACGTACTGCTTCACAGTTTTGGTGCCACTATCAGTGTATCTCCGTCGTCTCAAATTGGTTGTGTGTCTAGGACTGTATTCATCATCCTTAACCATTAAGCGATACCCGTGCTTCACTGGGTTTTTTTTTATGCTCTGTTTCCATGAGTAATTCTTCCCAGTTTTCTGTATTAGACGTACATGTTTTTATTTAGTTCCTAGTTGATACCTTCAAAAACAATTAAGCGGTAGCTTCTACAGTTTGTCAGTTACGGAGTTTTTTCTATTTGTCTAATTATTTCATTGAAACGCTATCGCTCTAACAAAACTTGAATTACGATTGGTGCTGCCTTTCCCGGTGTAGACATGCTGCACCTGACTCAAGCTGCTAATTACAGCTAGAAGCTGTTAATTACAGCTACTTAATCCTAAAGGATTTTCTTTCTGGGCACAAAATAACCTTTTCCCACGAGGAGTGTGTGAGTTATGTCTTAAGTATACCTGTTGAGTATAAGTGACTACGAGGGGTGTTCAATAAGTAACGCAACACACTTTTTTTAAAGCAGGTTGGCTTTATTCAGGATTACAATATACTATATTACTTTCCACTCTTTTGGCTACAAAACCCTATTTTTCAATACAACCTCCTTTCGATGAGACGGCCTTACTGCACCTTATTAAGACGGACATGAATGCCTGTACTATACCACTCTGCTGGCTGATATCGGAGGGTGTCAGCACTACCGACAGAGACGTCCGGTTGTGCAGCGAGGTGTTTCATCGTGACCCGTCGATCACCTCGAATGAGAGTGTCCGCACGTCCCAACATCGCAGGAGTCTCAACGGCCGGCACTCTCGAGTACGACCTTACTGCAATGATTACAGACCTCGCCCAACGCCTCAGTGTGATTTAGTTGACTGCCAGCTCTTCGCAGATATTCTGCAAGCGGCTGTTACTACCAACGATGCTCTTGTTTTCCGCCAAAAGAAACTCTGTGACAGCTGTCTGCTTGGCACGCACCTCCGTTACTGACATCATTATAAAGTATACCCCCACAATCGGAACTTACGGAACTATAGAGGCTGGAACGGGCTTATTCCACGATGTCCTACAACAAATTCCGCATCTTTTTCAACAGAAAATGGCCGAGAAAAAAATGTATTGCACTACTTACTGAATCCCTATGGTATAATTCATGTGAGTATAGTGCGATAGCATGTTTATGCTGTACAATGATAACTAAATCCATTTTCTTGCTTTTGTTAGTGGTATGTAATATATGTACGTTCTCTTTAATGATAGAGACAATGAGTCAATATTGATTCATATATACGTATTTTTAGTATAGAGGCGTTAATGTGTTCACAACAGAAGCTTCTATCAATGTGTCCAAGATTAAATAAAGGGCAACTGTTACAAACAATTTTGTAAATCCCAAATGTTTCATCTACATCTACTTCGACATTTTGGCTGGTGGTTTTGGCGTTGCGGATAATGTTATAATGCTCAGTTCCGTGGTTCAGGAACGTAATTGAACTCCTTGTTTGAAACACCGTAACATGCACTCCAATATCAAATGCATGGTTGAAAATTAGACACAAGAGGGTATCTTTTTTCTTGATCTTAGTTGAATCAAAAGTATACCTAGGACGTTCATAAGAAACCCACCACCACGGTTGTAATTATAAATAATTCTTTAAGCCACACTACACAGCACATAATGGTTTATTTCAAATCCATATTAAACTGTATACATAAAATGCGTCTCAGTTCATCTTACAAAGAGAAATACATCGATATCATCAAAACGGTAGTTAAAAATTGTTGTTGCATGCCACAAATAATCGACCACCTATACAATAAGATTAAAGATCGTAAATTACCTGCAGTACATTCACAACCAGCAGCAGAGAGGAACTATTTGCACACATTCCCTTCCTAGGCACAATCTTATACCAAGTTGCCAATCTTCTCCAAAGGACTAGTTGCTCAATTACGTTTTTGCACAAGTTAACTGATTAATACAACATTATCTGCATCGCCAGCCTAGCACTTGGAAACTTAGCGATTTGCCAAATTTTTTGTAACAGTTGAACTTGATTTTATCTTGGACACATTGATAGAATATTATGTACTAGTTATCGTGAACACATTAACGGCATTATACTAAAAATTTACGTATCAATGAATGAATAGGGACTCATAGTCTCTAACATTAAAGAGAAGTTACATATATTACATACCCCTAACAGAGGCAAGAAAACGGACATCCCAGAGGAAATAGATACGTATATACACACCCTCATTTTCCCCAATAAATTATAAATGAACAGCTGGAGCTAGCCAATAAACAATTTCTTAATAATTTCCTTGGTCTCTCCACAGAAATCAAACAAAAGCAGGACTCCTAATAGTCACATCTCTGGACACAAAATGACGTTAGTATAAATTTGTATAAATACAATCTAATGCGATGATCGAATGAGTCGGTGTCATCCGACCCTCCAACTTGTAAACTGCGCATTTCCCGCAACCAACTTAAAAACTGTAAAGAAAATCAAGTGTCTCTATATACAGGGTGGTCTATTAATCGTGACAGGGCCAAATATCTCACGAAATAAGCGTCAAACGAAAAGACTACAAAGAACGAAACTTGTCTATCTTGAAGTGGAAACCAGATGGCGCTGTGGTTGACCCGTTAGATGGCGCTACCATAGGTCAAACGGGTAACGACTGCGTTTTTTTAAATAGGAACTCACATTTTTTATTGCATATTCGTGTAGTAAGTAAAGAAATATGAATGTTGGACCACTTTTTTCACTTTGTGATAGATGGTGCTATAATAGTGATAAACATTTGGCTCACAGATTTAGACGAACAGTTGGTACCAAGTAAGTTTTTTTAAAATTAAATTACAGAACGTAGGTACGTTTGAACATTTTATTTCGGTTATTCCAATGTGATACATATACTTTTGTGAACTTATCATTTCTGAGAACGCATGCTGTTACAGCATGATTACCTGTAACTACCACATCAATGCAATAAATGCTCAAAATGATGTCCGTCGACCTCAATGCATTTGGTAATACGTGTAACGACATTCCTCTCAACAGCGAGTAGTTCGGCTTCCGTAATGTTCGCACATGCATTGACAATACGCTGATGCATGTTGTCAGACGTTGTCGGTGGATCACGATGGCAAATACCCTTCAACTTTCCCCACAGAAAGAAATCCCTGGACGTCAGATCCGGTGAACGTGCGGGCCATACACCTGTCATGAAATATGATATTCAGTACCGCTTCAACCGCACGCGAGCTATGTGCCGGACATCCATCATGTTGGAAGTACATCGCCATTCTCTCATGCAGTGAAACATCTTGTAGTAACATCGGTAGAACATTACGTAGGATATCAGCATACATTGCACCATTTAGATTGTCGTCGATAAAATAATGGCCAATTAACCTTCCTCCCATAATGCCGCACTATACATTAACCCGCCAAGGTCGCTGATGTTCCACTTGTCGCAGCCATCGTGGGTTTTCCGTTGGCCAATAGCGCATATTATGCCAGTTTACGTTACCGCTGTTGGTGAATGCCGCTTCGTCGCTAAACAGAACGCGTGCAAAAAATCTGTCATCGTCCAGTAATTTCTCTTGTGCCCAGTGGCAGAACTGTACACGACGTTCGAAGTCGTCGCCATACAATTCCTGGTTCACAGAAATATGGTACGGGTGCAATCGATATTGATATAGCATGCTCAACACCGACGTTTTTGAGATTCCCGATTCTCGCGCAATTTGTCTGCTACTGACGTGCGGATTAGCCGCGACAGCAGCTAAAACACCTACTTGGGCATCATCATTTGTTGCAGGTCGTGGTTGACGTTTCACATGTGGCTGAACACTTCCTGTTTCCTTAAATAACGTAACTATCCGGCGAACGGTCCGGACACTTGGATGATGTCGTCCAGGATACCGAGCAGCATACACAGCACACGACCTTTGGGCATTTTGATCACAATAGCCATACATCAGCACGATATCGACCTTTTCGGCAATTGGTAAACGGTCCATTTTAACACGGGTAATGTATCACGAAGCAAATACCGTTCGCACTGGCGGAATGTTACGTGATACCACGTACTTATACGTTTGTGACTATTACAGCGCCATTTATCACAAAGCGAAAAAACTGGTCCAACTAAAACATTCATATTACTTTACGTACTACACTAATATGTAATAAAAAGGAGGTTCCTACTTTAAAAAACGCAACTGATATCCGTTTGACCTATGGCAGCTCCATGTAGCGGTCCAACCATAGCGCCATGTGGTTTCCCCCTTCAAGCTAGAGAGGTTTAATTCATTGTAGTATTTTCGTTTGATACTTCTTTCGTGAGATATTTGGCCCGATCAATATCAATGGACCACCCTGTATAAATGTACGTACATATTGTCTAATTAATGGTCTGCAGTGTTAGCTTTAACGTGTTCGTCTATATTTCTGCTGACAATTACATGAAGTAAAGGAGATGACATACTAAAAGCAAAATTTCCTAATTTCTTTTAATAATAGGTTCACTCTTAGAGTGCAAACATTTTCTTGTTGTTAGAATGGTGCAGTCTGCACTTCCCAAACATGATCTTTCCTCTGTTTACATTCTTGGTCAACAGGAAACGAATGATATCTTTTATGTTTGCTTAATGATAATCTTTCCATTGTAAATAGAGATATCAAGTGTATAGCGCATGTGTGATGCTCAACACTGACATTAAGAATATCATAAAGTGAGCCACAGTAATTTATTTACAATATGTGTGCACTCTGCAATTCAAAAACATATACAGCGTCCTGGAAAACCATATGGACCACAGCAAAACCATTAGCCATCTCCTAGATCGTTTCAAGTGACCACAACTATTTCACATTATATCTAAATGAATGCAAGCACGTTAGCATGGTTTTACTAATGAAACAACTTGTAAAGTAGCTCTAAGTATTTAAATTTTCTTGTTTGGCGCTATGCGTGTCGAAAGCCGATCAAATTTCTGTTATGTCGTCGTCTCCTATTTACTCCTAAATTTGCGTCACTTGATCAGCCTTGTAGCTAATAGTTTCCAGAAACTATTTCCTTATTTCCCAAGGTAACTAGTCAAGGACCATTTTACGACATCTTTTTCTTAAAATGCTTCACCTAAGTGCCAGTTCTTTCCTAATTCATTTACCAAGAATTATGTTAAAGCTCGGACAGTTTCTCATTATTCTTGGTTATACGGTGAATCAATAAATTTGTCTTATGTAAATTTTGACTCATATTTCGTCCAAAATGTTGTTTCAAATTTTGCGTGGATCTTACTTTCTTTAACTTGTTGCTTTCTTCAGTTGCACGCAGTCCAAACATGCGATTAGCAAGGTAAGAAATCTTTTCGATCTCTGTTCATTCCAGCGGCAAAACACCTCTAAAATTTCTGAAAAATGTAGCAAGATGTACCCGTTCCGGGGTTGAACCAGTTAAACTGTATATTTTCCGAAAGCGTCTATGTTTCGCTCACCACTGCTTATGTCACAAGTGCGCACGTTCGACTGCGTGACACGTTCGGTCGCCTCTGGGGCTACATTTGGTACTACGTCGGTATGTAGTTCTACCACGAAGCTACGCTCGCTCAAGGTCGTGCGTTTACTGACTTTTTTTGTCGTCCTTTAAATTTGATGCTTGTTCGCCCTGCTTCGCTGCCACTTCCAGCACTTTCAAAATAAAATTAGCGATCCTTACATCCTGATCCACACCATATTCCACTTCATCTATACATTTCCGCACTTCAGATTTTATGTTACTTAACTCGCCGGGTATCTCTGTACGCTTAGCACCCTGCTCATCCTAAAAATTTGCGTGACTGTTTTCTACTTCACCAGAAGTAATATTTTGGCTTTCTAAGTCTCTTTTCTCAGCTATGAACCACTCTTGCTGATACTGAATACTTACCTCCATTTTCTTTTTGAACTACTTAGGAATACTTTCTTAACTCTTAGCAGTGTTTTCTTGAATGTCTTTAAATTGTTCACTAATAATTTTTTGACTGTCATGACCTTCTTTCCTAAGACTGTTTAAATTTTGCGACTGTGCTTGCATCATACTAGAAAAATTTCCTATGAACAGCTTATCCGTGTTCACTTCAAATTGCATAGTTTGTGGCAGCAGGGTGGATGCCGGTATGCCCTCTTCATACCAAAACTGTCCATAGTGTTTCTGCATTCCCTACTAGCAACACGACCTTGCTTCGCACGGCTACTATTTAATACCTACAGCCAGAAAACTCGTCTGGCGTAGCGTGTTTTGTTTGCGGGCCACTACGTACAGTTATTGATACAGTTCAGAGAACAACATTAAGTAACTAAATTTCTTGGCATTTATGTAACTTAAATGATGGAAACAACCCACCGCAGGAAAGTTGTCTGGAGATAAGAATATTATGGATTCCATACTGAATTCACGTTTGTGCTGACATTTCGTAGCAATTATGGGAGCACATCGCGATGTAAGTAACATAGTTAGAAAGAAAATTTGTTCACAACGTGCTATATACGAATTTTGGGTGTATATTTGTGTGTATGTTTCAATACGGATCGGGGGCTAGCTGAGGTGGTATAAATAAAAGAAAAAAAATACAAAAAACACGCATGATCCATTGTGAAGCTTACTATCCGCTTTGATGCAGTGTTGAGACTCTTTGATGCAGTTCTTTGTCGTGGACTCTTTATGGCAGACATTTTGCCGCGCTACACATATAATAGTGTCCAAGTTCAGGTTTGACTGAAGGAAAGCAGAAAGCTGAAAGTTGAGTCACTGCTGTGCTGCTAAAGGAACATCCTGAATGTAAACAAAGCAAAGTAATTTATGTTTATGAAGTAGTTCTCCCTAAAACATTTCACTTGTAGAGCAAAAAGTGAAACTCCACTTAAGATGGATTCGCATGTTTTTTCGCTATGCAATTGCCCTCAAACGATTGCGGGGAAACTACTGCTTAAATTATTTGATTCTTTCACATTGTAAGTCTCACATCACGGCATCAAGATTATGTGGTTAGCTTGTCGTTACTGGTCATATTCATTACGCTACTTCACAGGTAAGTAACTCACTGCCAATAATTTGAAGAATTTGCAGTGAATTAAGAGTGCAAACTGCGACTGATTACTAGAAGGCAACAGATATTGGCAGCTTGACCAATTTTAAACAGAACTTGATTAATTTTCACACAGATTTATTAAAATAATAACAAGCATAAAAATTACTTAACTTGGTTCTGGATGCTATTTACAATTGACAATCTGAAGTTCCTTTGGTATTGGTATGTTAATCTTATTCTCACATATATCTCTGATACTTGACAAAAGTGTCTATACATTTATCTTCCTGGCTATGTTCAGGAATATGGTAATCTTATTAGGTGCGGACCGAAACTTGACTATAGACAGGTACAGACAAATGTAGAACTCGTACAGACTGGTACAGACTAATGCAGACCAGTACAGACTGGTGCAGACAAATGCAGGCTGACTAATTGGAGGTCTGTACACTCATTATAATACCTCGTGTGTTCATGTATCACTGCGCAAGTGTGATCCGCAACGAGAAAAGGTTCTACGTTACCAGCAATCTCATTGGCTACGTTACATATTAATACACAGGTCGGCGGAAGCAGAATTTGGTCCGTCTCTATGGCAGCGCCATCTCGTAGTGCAGAGATGGACAAACTCTGCGCCTGCTGTGTTGTGCTTAGCGGGGCGCTCTCTAGTGGGAAAGTTGTGAACGCACTGACTATGTGGAACTATGTACACAACATGAATGCAACTTTTTTTTTTCAGGCGAGTGGAGACCACAGTGCTGGTCGCTCACATGGTACTGACTGGGTTTTCTTTTCTTTTTTTTAAATTTTTTTTAAACCTTACAACATGCTACTCAAGAAAGAAAAAAGCAAAATTGGCGTTAATCCTACATGCCTTCCGCTATTTAAAACGGGTAAAAATTAATTTCCAGTCGTTGCCCTAAACCATTATTTGTTCATTTTGTAATTAAAAAACAGGACAAATAGGGAACAAGAATGAAATAAATTGTGTAACATTGCACCTGAAAACGGACTGTGACGAAAATATTACGAGAACCACTTAACTCTCCACTTCTTTCGTGAATTTTACGAAAAGTATGGTAACAGGCATGAATCATTCCAACAGATAATGGATTCTAGGTATAATCTACCTCCTTAACGATTACATTCAAGATGAAGCATATTCGCAAAAAGCATACAATAACGTGGAATTTTCTTTGCCATGTCCAATGGGCCATAACCATACTGGTAAAAGGCACAAGGGTCGAGGTCACACCCGCTCCCCACCATGTAATGAACACAGTGCCCGACAAGCCATATAATTGTGTCGATCGTCGTTCTGGGAAAGAATGGTAAATATTGACACAGAGGGATCTCAACAGAGATTCCATCGTCTGTCGTCCTGGCACGAAAGGCCAATTGTCGGTCGAGTGAACTCCAATGCTTGTGTCCGTAGGCGACCAATCGATGATATAAAATATCCATTTCGTGTCAACGAATACATCCATTTATCACTTACGCCAATGTGAAAAGGCCAAAAGTTGGTGGAGAAAACGATATAAACGACTATGTACCTTGAGGACGTCACATCCATGGGAAATACACGCCGTGGGGCCCTGGGAGCACGCAGAACTACCGCTACACGACGTGGCATGGACTCGACTAATATCTGAAGTAGTGCTGGAGGGAACTGAATCATGAATCTTGCAGAACTGTCCACAAATCCGTGAGAGTACGAGGGAGTGGAGAACTCTTCTTAGCAGCACGTTGCAAGTCATCCCAGATACGCTCAATAATATCCATGTCCAGCGAATTTGGCGGTCACCGAAAGTGTTTAAACTGAGAACAGTGTTCCTGGAGCCCTGCAGTGTAGCATTTGTGGACGTGTGGAATGTCGCATTATCCTGCTGGAATTTTCCAAGTCCGTAGGAATGCACAATGTACATGAATGAATGCAGGTGATCAGACAGGATGCTTATATACGTGTCACGTGTCAGAGCCGTATCCAGACACATCAGGGGCCACATATCACTCCAACTGCACACGTCCCACACCATTACAGAGCCTCGACTCAAAATGGTTCAAATGGCTCTGAGCACTATGGGACTTAACATCTGTGGTCATCAGTCCCCTAGAACTAAGAACTACTTAAACCTAACTAACCTAAGGACATCACACACATCCATGCCCGAGGCAGGATTCGAACCTGCGACCATAGCAGTCGCGCGGTTCTGGACTGAGCGCCTAGAACCGCTGGATCACCGCCGCCGGCTACAGAGCCTCGACCAGCTGGAACAGTATCCTGCAGAGATGCAGGGTCCACGAATTCATGAGGTTGTCTCCATACCCGCATACGTCCATCAGCTTGATGCAACTTGAAACGAGACTCGTCCGAGCCGGTAACATGTTTCCAGTCATCAACAGTCGAATGTCGCTGTTGACGGTCCTAGAAGAGGTGTAAGACTTTGTGTCCTCCACTCATTAAGGGTACACGAGAAGGCCTAAGGCTCCAAAAGCCCATATCGATGATGTTTCGTTGAATGGTTCGCACGCTGACACTTGTTTATGGTCCAGCATTGAAATCTGCAGCAGTTCGCGGAAGGGTTGCGCTTCTGTCTCGTTGAACGATTCTCTTCAGTCGTCGATGGTCCCGTTCTTGCTCGATCTTTTTCCGATTGCAGCGATGTCAGAGATCTGATGGTTTACTGGATTCCTGATATTCACGGTACACTTGTGAAATGGTCACACGGATAACTCCTCACTTCGTGAGGTGCAGGGGCTAGCAGTGTATGTAACACAAAACTCTTCTAGAATCTTCATATGGAAATGATGCTCTAAACCTCCCCCCCCCTTTCCTTACTCCGAGTTTTGCTATTGCACGTGGATTAAGAAGAAACGCGAACTGACTGTAATCGATCCTGCAAGTGGAGTAGAAAAGAGTTTGGCACCTGCAGTAATATAATTGGATAGAAATTAATTTGATAAAGGAAAGGTTCATTAACATAGTGAGAAATGAAAGGGTTGCTAATTTACCGATCCACAGAATGAAAGTTCTGTCCAAAATAACAAATTGATTTATTATGACTAAACTCAAAATAATAAACGAAACACATGAAACATTTACAGTACATCAAATTGGATACTCAAATAATGTTGTGAAGGTGAAGTTGTCCATATACTAGCTTGTGACGTTTATGACCTAGTGGTATGTGGAGACAATTCCTTGCAACTCAAATTTTAGGAGAAACACCCAGCCAACCCAACATTAATTGCTGCTACAGTAGTGAGAACTCAGAAAATGAACATCCAAGACAGAACCACGTACGAAAAGATGGGAACAGGCACGCTCTGCTGAGCTCTGATTATCACAGACCAAAATTCCCTAATCTGCCAGTGCTGCGGACATACATTACCATGCTGTCTTCTTAACTGCTAGGACACGATCTGGCGTACTGGAGGCGATGGCTGGTTGCTTCGATGTTCCGTAGTGGTGATGATAATGTCGCGAGTATAACCCGAAACAAATTATCCTGGTCTGGTTGTTCCAGACTAAAGACTTCCTATCAATACAAATGCGCTTCTTAGGGAGATGAGGAAGGCTCGCCACTCAATCACTAACGGTACAATGATTGATTTTAACAAGTGACGTCACACAGTACCTCCGATATAGTCAACTTTAGCCAAAACAGCTCAAGATGGACAACATGGCCGCTTGTACACAGAACACTCAATTGCCAACTGTACTCGGAAAGTTATGTTGAAGTCGAAGCTTCAGCAACTTCGTCAAACAGTTACAATTAAATGAAAGTATATTAGACAGCCAATGGAAGGCAGGCTGTCCAGAGCAGCGAGAGCTCGGTCTTGTAACCTACTCCGACCGAAAGGAGAGAGCCGACCTCTGAAGAGAACCTGTACAAGCTGAACCCAGAACATTTCCGCCCCCACGACAGTGGCCATGGTTAAACATTCCAATCAACAACTCGAAAACCGGCGGAAAATTCCACTCTATTGCCTACGCACACACACCAATGGAGTTACTTGGCGCCAATTTCTGCGCCGATTTTGATACGTCAAGGAGCTATCCCCTGAGCAAGCCAATCACAGTTATGATTTTGCAGAAAACGCGGGAATTTTCCCGCCAACACTGCCTGGGGACACAAGTCATCCCCACGCCTCGCTGGTAGTCTGCCAGAAAGTGTTTTCACTAAGTTTCTGCAAAGTAACGGCATCTCTAGCCCATCCGCTTCGTCAGGCCCCTGTGGGCGTGTAGCCCCCACTCTTATGACAATGTCGGCGTCTGGAAAGCATCCACTTGACTCTCTCACACCCTTCGGCTTAACCCTTTCTAGATCAGCAGAACCCGCCTGTCACCAGCCACCCGGGTGACCAGAGACGCTACATGGGAAGTCCGCGTGTGAAGGAATAGCAACTTTTCACTGCATGCAATTAGGGAGGAAAATCGAATTACTCAGAGTAAGATAGAAATATGAGAGAGGGCTATTGCCACCTGTCAACTTCATCGCTACCTCGGAGATGCCGTGTCCCTTTGACTATAACAACACATTCAAACTCACGTAAATCTTGATAACCTGCCACTGTAGCAGCAGTAATCAATCTAAGAACTGCGCCAGACGCTTGTGTTCTTATACGGGGTGAGTCACCTAACATTACCGCTGGATATATTTCGTAAACCACATCAAATACTGACGAATCGATTCCACAGTCCGAACGTGAGGAGAGGGGTTAGTGTAACTGGTTAATACAAACGATAAAAATATGCACGGAAGTATGTTTTTTAACACAAACCTACGTTTTTTTAAATGGAACCCCGTTAGTTTTCTTAGCACATCTGAACATATAAACAAATACGTAATCAGTGCCGTTTGTTGCATTGTAAAATGTTAATTACATCGGAGGTATTGTAACCTAAAGTTGACGCTTGAGTACCACTCCTCCGCCGTTCGATCGTGTGTATCGGAGAGCACCGAATTACGTAGGGATCCAAAGGGAACGGTGATGGACCTTAGGTACAGAAGAGACTGGAACAGCAAATTACGTTCACATGCTAACACCTTTTTATTGGTCTTTTTCACTGACGCACATGTACATTACTATGAGGGGTGAGGTGCATGTACACACGTGGTTTCCGTTTTCAATTACGGAGTGGAACAGAGTGTGTCACGACATGTCAGGCCAATAGATATTCAATGTGGTGGCCATCATTTGCTGCACACAATTGCAATCTCAGGCGTAATTAATGTCGTACACGCCGCAGTACATCTGGTGTAATGTAGCCGCAGGCTGCCACAATACGTTGTTTCATATCCTGTGGGGTTGTAGGCACATCACGGTACACATTCTGCTTTAATGTACCCCACAGAAAGAAGTCCAGAGGTGTAAGATCAGGAGAACCGGCTGGCCAATTTATGCGTCCTCCACGTCCTATGAAACGCCCGTCGAACATCCGGTCAAGGGTCAGCCTAGTGATAATTGCGGAATGTGCAGTTGCATCATCATGCTGATACCACAACGTCGACGCGTTTCCAGTGGGACATTTTCGAGCAACGTTGGCAGATCATTCTGTAGAAACGTGATGTATGATGCAGCTGTTTGGGCCCCTGCAATGAAGTGAGGACCAATGAGGTGGTCGCCAATGATTCCGCACCATACATTTACAGTCCACGGTCGCTGTCGCTCTACCTGTCTGAGCCAGCGGGGATTGTCCACGGACCAGTAATGCATGTTCCGTAGATTCGCTGCCCCTTGTTTTGTGAAACCCGCTTCATCGGTAAACAGGTAGAACTGCGACGCATTCTCTGTTAATGCCCATTGACAGAACTGCACTCAATGATTAAAGTCATCACCATGTAATTGCTGATGTAGTGACACATGAAACGGGTGAAAGCGGTGAAGATGCATGATGCGCATGACACTACTTTGACTCAGTCCACCGGCTCTCCCAATGTCCCGTGCACTCATGTGTGGGTTCATGGCCACAGCAGCTAACACACCAACTGCACCCGCTTCTCCTGTGACGGGCCTGTTACGGACCTGTTTGCGTGCTACGACCATACCTGTTGCATACAGTTGGCGGTAGATGTTTTGCAATGTGCGGCACATTGGATGCTCTCTGTCCGGGTACCGTTCTGCATACACTCTGCAGGCTTCAGCTGCGTTTCGTCGACACTCGCCATAGATGAGTATCATCTCCGCCTTTTCAGAGTTCGAATACACCATGGTCACAGTTCCTACATCACTACACTATCACAGACGTCTGGTAACACGGTGTACTACATTTGGTCTGCGTGCGGAGACGAATGCAGAATAACAATAGTAGCAAGTCCTACATGCGGACACTGCGACAGCTAGACCAAACCACAATAGTGCACTACAGCCACACTCGTAAACACGGTCGTCATCGTAAACATGTCCCTGCAGATGCTGCTCGCCGACCGTGGCCCGTGTTTGTTACAACACGCAACTGAACGTCGGAGGTTTCAAGCGTCAACTTCAGGTTAAAATATCTCCGGATGTAATTAACATTTTACAGTGCAACAAACGGCACTGATTTGTTTATATGTTCAGATGTGCTAACAAAACTAACGTGGTTCGATTTAAAAAAACGTAGGTTTGTGTTAAAAAACATACTTCCCTGCATTTTTGTATGGTTTGTATTAAACAATTACACTAGCCCCTCTCCTCACGTTCGGTCTGTGGAATTGGTTCGTCAGAATTTGATGTGGTTTACGAAATATATCCAGCGGTAATGTTAGGTGACTCACCCTGTATAGGCGTGCCAACCGCAGTGACGTATTCTGTCTGTTTACACATCTCAGTATCTGAATACGCATACCTATACCGGTTTCTTTGCCCTTCAGAGTACCTAGGCTGACATTGGACCAGACCACTTTTCAGTCTGTCTCAGGCGACAGGAACTCCACAGAGGAAACTCGATTTGGAAACGTCCAGCGACGTAACATTATTTTTACAGAGATATCCGCCTGGGAAAGGATATCAACCCCCAAGTAACTGAAATCAAGAAAAAGTTCCCGAGTATACCATAATTTATTATTTCACCTACCAAAATCTACCTGAGGGGTAGGCTCGCAGCTCGGAGACAGGCAATAAGGCCAGCTTAAAGTGGTTGGATGACGCGAAGTCATGTTAAAATTGTGAGTCGAAGAAATAAAGCAGAAGGCTTGGCCCGACCCTCAGGGAGGCCCAAACCTCTCATCAGATGGGGTCTGGACGTTACCTCATAGTGCACACGAAAAATAAGACTTTCTCCAGACAAACTTTCCAAGAACCTCATCGCTGGAGGAAGAAAAATTTGTCCAAAAACATAGGCTTCACTCAACATGTAAGTTTCCAAGGTTTGAACCTTATGAAGCAATGAATGGGAGCGACGTTCGTGGTAAAGAATCGGTCCTTGAATTTCATCCGTGTCGAGCTTCCAGTTTAACACAGCGATCTTCCTCGAACAACGATTAATAACAACAACCACTGATGTTTGTCGAGGGGCCACCATTGCCTGTAGAATCTCAACCGCGTCAAATCCCCGGAAATTGAGTAACCGACATTTCTGGTCTTTCACCTACGCTCTCGTAAGACGAGAAAGTGTATAAAAACGTTCTTGAACACCGGTATGTCGTCATGAGTACGAAGAAGTACCATAACATCATCGGTGTACGCGTGGACGATAAACCTTTTTCCCAATAACGACCGGCCATGCAGCCGAGCAGCTACGGACATAAATAAGGCTTCCAGAAATAACATGAATAACGACATAGATAGCGGACTATCAAATGGTTCAAATGGCTCTGAGCACTATGGGACTTAACATCTATGGTCATCAGTCCCCTAGAACTACTTAAACCTAACTAACCTAAGGACATCACACAACACCCAGTCATCACGAGGCAGAGAAGCGGACGATCCTACAAGATACCTTGACACACTTCTCTGGAGGGTGCGAGAGAACGATTCATGTCAATAGATGCATGAATACCAGTAATAAAGAGAGTTGAACTTCCATCGCGCAGCATCATTACAACCAACAGCCATCAACACTTGCAACAGAAAATCATTCGTTCAAACGAAAATCACTCGTGTAAACGCATTATTAAGATCAATAAAAGGTAAAGCTCTCGACACGGGAACAGAAAACGCAATCGAGATGAGATCACGACATTCAGGAGCAGCAGTCAGGAGTATACGACCCGGGAGAGACCTTTGATAAAGCGTGACAATGTCAGCAAGCAAAAGCGACAAATGGTTATTTGTAGCCCGCGCTATGATTTTAAAATCAAAACTAAGTAGCGTTATCGATCGGACCTGATACACAGACAGACTTTTTGGTAGTTAAAATATTTTTTCCGACCTTAAAGGAGGGCGGGATGTGTACCCCTTGAACTACCTCATTCACCATAGACGTTGTTGTATCTCCTATCAGAGGCCAAAACTGAACATAAAATTCTTTGGGAAGGTCGTCCAAATCGAACGACTTACAGGAAGGAGAGTAAACTACAATGTCAGATACCTCATTACGGTGAAAAGCTGCCAACACCTGCTCATGGAGCGCTGTCGTAACGACATTATCAAGGAGGGAAGTATTAACACTCCACTATCGTGTAAAGACTGGAAAAATACCGAGGAAGTTCACGCATTATATCAGGCTGGAATGTACGAATGATAGTGAGACATGTCCTTTGGGATTGCAGTCGAAGGCGAATTAAATGATACAGAGACGTCAATTCATGCTGGAGAAAGGAGCGCGGCTGGGAGCGCAAACGAAGACATCTAACTGCAGTCTTTTGAATTGCAGGAGTTTCGCCTTCACGCGGCGAATATCCCAGACTCTAAAAGGATTGTCTCAAGTAGTATCACAAAGATCACAAAGGGCAGCATAAT
Source organism: Schistocerca piceifrons (assembly GCF_021461385.2). NCBI lineage: Eukaryota > Metazoa > Arthropoda > Insecta > Orthoptera > Acrididae > Schistocerca > Schistocerca piceifrons. Next base: position 562,026,589 of record NC_060149.1, read on the forward strand.
AAAATTCCCGAGTCCACCTCATTTCAGTCCCTTGACCAGCACTAAAACGTGTGAGTGCAGTGCGAAGCCGAAGTTTGCCAATGGCAACCCACCACTCCATAACTGAGGGATAACGCTCTTGGCAATGGCTTGCCCGTCCCCATACAGCAACGATGATACCATCGAGAAACGGGTCCGCCAGATGTAAAATATTGAGCTTCCAAACAGGGCGAGATAGAAGCACCCGCTGCGGTATCTTGTTAAAAAACATAGTGGTCAGTGAAGCTGGCAGGAATAACATCAGTTGACAAATACTGGCTACGTAGGTAAACAGACAAAAGCGGTCCACTGAAGTACTGGAAGTATCTGTAAAATACGTAAACCTCTCTAATGTGGGGTATTTGGAAATCCAAGCATCCTGAACACTCAAGGACGCCACCATATCATTAAGTTAACGACAATAGTAATAAATGGGGGTCTGATCCATACGGCGTACGACGCAGTTGAAATCTCCGCTCATTAAATTTTTTCTCGGATTCTGACGAAGTAAGTAAATGGCATGATCCATATAAAAATGCAAGCGGTCATGTGTACGACCAGATCCAGGTGGGGCCTAAAGGGAAACTAAGGCGAAATCATGAAAACGGCAACATATACCCCGATTATTGAGCCACATTTCACAGTTCGGCAATGGAATACCGTCCCTAAAAAGCTCGGTCATGCCAGCTTTCCGGCCAAAATTAAAAAAAAAAAAAATGCTTCAAATAGCTCTAAGGACTATGAGACTTGACATCTGGTGTCATCAGTCCCCTAGACTTAGAACTACTTAAAACTAACTAACCTAAGGACATCACACACATCCACACCCGAGGCAGGATTCGAACCTGCGACCGGAGCAGCAGCGTGGTTCCGGACTTTAAAGGACGTAGACTATCTAGGGAGGCCAAATACACCGTATTACACTTCTTGCAAACATACGACTTCTGCTTGGAGATCATAAATAAACTTTCGTAACGCAGCAAGCCCTAATGGAGAGCTTATCCTATTAACATTTGGGGTAAGAAACGTATACGCCAGCGTTAGTTAACTTATATAAGGTGACCTAGGAAAGAACTTACGCATCTCATCCCGCACTCTACAACACCAGCAGATGGCGGTGAAGAAGGTACAGGTTTGGAATCCTCCCCACTGGTAGATGCAGATTCCGTGCTTTGCTTTTTCCGGTGCAACTACTCAACTCAACTCAAAACGGAATACGAGAGGCACATCCGGTAAAAGAAGAACATTATCAGTAGGTAAAATAGAGACAGATGATGCAGCGTATAAAGGTGTCTGAATCATCTGACACAAAGAAGATTATCCGTAGTTATCTGTTGCTCCACCGTATCAGAATGAGGCATGTGCGGTATTGCACTAGAGCACTGTAAAGGAAGAAAAGCAGCCGATGTCTCCGTTAGGTCATCGCAACCCCCGAGAACACACGTTTATACGGGTAGAGGAGAGGGCACAGATGCAGCACTCATTTCAACATGAACAGAACCATGCTCGTCATCCTTGGCGAAACATGAACCGTAATTAACGTCAGTATTCCAAGCATTACAACTGGAAGAAGCAACCTCCACCATCACCATCTCGGAGAGGAGAGATTGGGGAGGGGTGACTTCAAAATCTTCACCATCCTGATGCTACCGGTGGACCCTTAACGGTATTAGTGGCCACAACTGAACGCGCTGGTAACGGTGGGAAGTCGCACGGAGTACGAGATACTGTCTCTCCGGCGTCCTCTAGGACTGGATAAGTACTAATGACAGATGGCGAAGTCACTGATTCAGCTAATGTCAACGGACAGTGTTTTTCATAGGACGACTTTAAAATCGTAGCACGACGCGGACCGTAGGATCTGAATGGCCGCTTTCCTTACAAAGGAAGCAGTTTCCTTCTTGCCCTACATACATAACATGAATCCGGTAACCGAAAACATTCAGATGTTAAGGAATATTCCTTCTAACATACATTTCTAAAGTTCGGATACCACTGTGACATAGCAACTGATGTTGTGCAGACCAGCGTTCCCATCGGATATACCGAACGACTTCAAAAGAAAGATTAAGAAACGAATCGTCCACTTGGGGTGAAAGATTGTAAACTCTAAAGCCGCAAATGCAAGGAAGACTGGTCCAAGGGAACCATCACGATGCATAAACATCAGCTGAGAACCAACCAGAGAGAGAAGCAGATCTACTTGCACTGGATCTTGAAACTTCACAAAAAATGGATACAATTCGGAATCAGTATAAACAATATCTACCTTCAGATGTAACTCGAATCGTATCGATCAAGCAATTGTGAACTTCTAAATAACATGACTCATAGCCATGTCAGATCCGAAACGAACGTAGTTTTGGGACTAACAGACATCGTGCCGCGGGCAGAGAACGCCGCCGCCAGAGTGCAAACCAACAACAAACTCCGCTAGGCAAGAACGATGGAAAACCGGCCGATACACACACAAGGCTGAGTACACACAAGTTCGACACAGGCGGCGCTGCGGTATAGGCGGAAGCAAGAACAGACTGCTCGCTCGATGTGCAAGGCAGAACTACCAGTACAACACAAAGCAACAATACCATATAAAAATTTGGTTACGCTTGCCGCTCTCTTAGGTTTCTTCTGGTCTCTCAAGTAGTTGCGGCTGTTCTCTAGGTGGCAAATGGCATCGGCATTGTTTTCACAGCGACAAGGAAATTTAATTCATCATAATTCAGACAATTTCTAAGAGATGTTTATAAAACTATGTACACAAACTTTCTCATAGTTCAATGTACATATTAGTCAAAAGGAGATCAGTATCCCTACAACCGTGTCTGAGATTAATCTGTATGCAGAGACGGAGGCGACATGGTGACTTTAGTTTCTATTATACAGATATCCTGACTCTACTGACTTTAATTAACGCAATGCTTGGCGTATTAGAGTAGTGGGGTGAGATACCTACGATCTTACTTCACACTGCTGCCATATCTCTTTACATAAAAAATACATATCACAGTAAAATTCACCCCACTGCCGTCCCCTCTGCTCGTTCCTCTCAGCAACAATATCTAGCTTCAGATGTAACTCGAATCGTATCGATCAAGCAATTGTGAACCAATTGGTTAACTTATAAGTGGTGGTAAATTTAAATAAAGTTTATTCTGTTGGTTCAGGATGCGAACTCAGCCGCCATGGTTCCCAAATCTCTGTATGTTAACAAAATGACCTTTCGGCCAGTTGTCATTGCATGAACAATTATGTCATTTTTGTAAACAAAATGGCCATTGGATCATTTGATCGTTATGTAAACAAACCACAGAGTTAGCGTTGGCGGTTGTATAAACAAACCACACATGTGTGCTCTTGAAAATGTAAACAATGACATCACAGTTACATTATGTGTAATTAATGACTGTAATGTAAACGAATTGTGAAAAATGGAAATTAGCGTTTGGGGTCATTGGCCGGGAGGCCCCTTACGGGCAGGTCCGGCCGCCTTGGTGCAGGTCTTACTACATTCGACGCCACAGCGGGCGACCTGAGCGCAGGATGGGAATGAAATGATGAAGACAACACAAAACCCAGTCCCAGCCGGGAATCGAACCCGGGCCCGTAAGACGGCAATCCATCGCGCTGAACACTCAACTATCGGAGTAAACGGACTGTTCACTGCTGTTCCTTTCTTTTATTTATATAAGTCCCGGATGCATATCCATTTGAAAAAAATGGATCAAATGACTCTGAGCACTATGGGACTTAACTGCTGCGGTCATCAGTCCCCTAGAACTTAGAACTACTTAAACCTAACTAACTTAAGGACCACACACACATCCATTTCCGTGGCAGGATTCGAACCTGCGACCGTAGCGGTCGTGCAGTTCCAGAATGTAGCGCCTACAACCCCTCGGCCACTCCGGCCGGCTCCATTTGAAACTTTCCAAGTTGCCATCTGCCACATCTATCACACCCCTCTTCTTCCTATTGACTGAAAAAAAAATAGTGGGAAGTTCAAATGAGTATTACCCTATTACCTGTATTGCTATGGTTTTTGATAGTTCAGTGGGAGCATGAAAAATAGAGAGGGGGGGGGTTATCGTATCAGTTGATTTAATCTAATTTAATGATTTCATGGCTGTCCAGTGGCATTTTATACAACAAATGATTACCTTTAGTTTCCGTATTTACAGTTCTGTGACAATTTATTACACTTTTTGTAGCTTTTTTCTCTCAATAATCCAAATTCCCACTTTTCAACCTCGTCATACAAAAACTAATGTAAATATGAGCCTTTAAATTTTCTGAAAATTATCATAGTTCATTAGTTAAACAAATTACGCCGATATCTGGCGTTTAAAAAATCAGACAGCTTAGTGTGCCTTAGGTAAGTAAAAATTAATATCGATTATATGTGTACCAAGGTAGGAACTTGTTCTCACATCATTAGTCTGTTAGCATACTTCACAGCGCACTTACGGAAGCGTTAAAAATGTATTCACCATAAAGCTAATGAGCATTGCACATCAAAGCCTACTTTTCTGACGCACCACTACAGCCATCTCTAAAGTATCCACACAACACGCTAGGTGAGCTGCTGTTTGGTTGACTACTCTAGCCGATCATCTCATTGTACACTACTGGCCATTAAAATTTCTACACCTCCAAGACGACGTGCTATAGACGCAAAATTTAACCAACAGGAAGAAGATGCTGTGATATGTAAATGATTAGCTTTTCAGAGCATTCACACAAGGTTGGCGCCGTTGGCGACACCTACAACGTGCTGACATGAGGAAGGCCGGGCGGTGTGGCCAGGCGGTTACAGGCGCTTCAGTCTGGAACCGCGTGACCGTTACGGTCGCAGGTTCGAATCCTGCCTCGGGCAGGGATGTGTGTGATGTCCTTAAGTAAGTTAGGTTTAAGTAGTTCTAAGTTCTAGGGGACTGATGACCACAGATGTTAAGTCCCATAGTGCTCAGAGCCATTTGAACCACTTGACATGAGGAAAGTTTCCAACCGATTTCTCATACACAAACAGCAGCTGACCGGCGTTGCCTGGTGAAACGTTGTTGTGATGCCTCGTGTAAGGAGGATAAATGCGTACCATCACGTTTCGACTTCGATAAAGGTCGGATTGTAGCCTATCGCGATTGCGATTTATCGTATCTCGACATTTCTGCTCGCTTTGGTCGAGATCCAATGACTGTTAGCAGAATATGGAAGCAGTGGGTTCAGGAAGGTAATGCGGAACGCCGTGCTGGATCCCAACGGCCTCGTATCACTAACACTCGAGAAGACAGGCATCTTATCCGCATGGCTGTAACGGATCGTGCAGCCACGTCTCAATCCCTGAGTCAACAGATTGTGACGTTTGCATGGACTATCAGCTCGGAGACCATGGCTGCGGTTACCCTTGACGCTGCATCACAGACAGGAGCGTCTGCTATGGTGTACTGACATCTACATCTACATCTACATTTATGCTCCGCAAGCTACCCAACGACGTGTGGCGGAGGGCACGTTACGTGCCACTATCATTATCTCCTTTTCCGTTCGCGGGAAGAACGACTGCCGGGAAGCCTCCGAGCGCGCTCGAATCTCTCTAATTTTACATTCGTGATCTCCTCGAGAGGTATAAGTAGGGGGAAGCAATATATTCGATACTTCATCCAGAAACACACCCTCTCGAAACCTGGACATCAAGCTACACCGCGATGCAGAGCGCCTCTCTTGAAGAATCTGCCATTTGAGTTTGCTATACTTCTCCGTAACGCTATCACGCTTACCTAACAACCCTGTGACGAAACGCAGGGCTCTTCTTTGGATACTATCTATCTCCTCTCTCAACCCGACCTAGTAGGATCCCACACTGATGAGCAATACTCAAGTATAGGCCGAATGAGTGTTCTGTAAGCCACCTCCTTCGTTGATGGACTACATTTTCTAAGGACTCTCCCAATGAATCTGAACCTTGCACCCGCCTTATCAACAATTAATTTTATATGATCATTCCACTTCAGATCGTTCCGTACGCATACTCCCAGATATTTTACAGAAGTAACTGCTACCAGTGTTTGTTCCGCTATCATATAATCATACAATAAAGGATCCTTCTTTCTGTGTATTCGCAATATGTTACATTTGTCTACGTCAAGAGTCAGTTGACACTCCCTGCACCAAGTGCCCATCCGTTGCAGATCTTCCTGCATTTCGCGTGCAGTTTTCTAATGCCGCAACTTCTCTGTATACTACAGCATCATCCGCGAAAAGCCGAATGGAACTTACGACACTATCCTGTTGAACGACGAACCTAGATGCACGGCTGGCAAAACGTCATTTTTTCGGATGAATCCAGTTTCTGTTTACAGCATCATGATGGTTGCATCCGTGTTTGGCGACATCGCGGTGAACGCACATTGGAAGCGTGTATTCGTCATCGCCATACTGACGTATCACCCGGCGTGATGGTATGGGGTGCCACTGGCCACACGTCTCGGTCACCCCTTGTTCGTACTGACGGCACATTGTACAGTGGACGTTACATTTAAGATAAGTTGCGACCCGTAGTTCTACCCTTCATTCGATCCCTGCGAAACCCTAAATTTCAGGAGTAAATGCACGACAGCATGTTGCAGCTCCTGTACGGGCCTTTCTGGATACAGAAAATGTTCGACTGCTTCCCTGGCCAGCAAATTCTCCAGATCTCTCACCAAATGAAAAGTCTGGTCAATGGTGGCCGAGCAACTGGCTCGTCACAATACGCCAGTCACTACTCCTGATTATCTGTGGTATCGGTTTGAAGCTGCATGGGCAGCTGAACCTGTACAAGCCATCCAAGCTCTGTTTGACTCAATGCCAAGGCGTATCAATGCCAATATTACGGCCAGAGGTGGTTGTTCTGGGCACTGATTTCTCAGGATCTATGCAACCTAACTGCGTGAAAATGGAATCACGTCAGTTCTAGTGTAATATATCTGTCCAATGAATACTCGTTTATCATCTGCATTTCTTCTTGATGTAGCAATTTTAATGGCCATACACTACGTATGTCTGACATCCAGCTGTAATTAAAAACTGGACGGTGTCGCCGGAGCTAGTGTACTAAGTTTTCAACTCACGCATTTGACCCCATATGAGTGAGAAATGGATCTTGTTATGTTCTCAGGTCCCTACTTCTGTCTAATTTCCTAAGTCGTCCGAATACCTGCTTCTTAGCGATGAAGCAGGAACTTAAAAAAAAATGCTAGGAACTAGAGGTCACAGCAGACAAAATTATCTACAGCGCTGACGCCTATATTTAATGTTTAATCAACTGCTATCACTACTGGGACAGGATAGGAGCAATTAACTTTATTTAAACGAACAGGTCACTGTAGAGTATTCCTATGCACATCGAAGAGTGGCACACCGCCTGTCGTCGCGTGCTCGCCTGCTCCAATAATTAGTGCTGTCACCAATCACTGCCGCTCCAGAGTGTGCGCTCACAATGCCGTCGCTTCGCATCTGAGCTGCCCCTGCAAGTACTCGCCAACAGCAGCCACACCAGACAGCAGAATTCAAGCTTTCGTGAAAACCGCCGATTAACAGATGATGAAATTTCTGTGATGTCTCCACAACTCTCCCCAACTATCTTATACGAGACACTTACAGAAACCCTGGGGTATAGGAAACTGAACGCAAGATGGGTCCCAGTCCAGCTGGCGGAGCAGTACAGGAAAATCAGGTAAATAGATTCCACGTCTTGAGCTGGAAGGTTAGGATTTCCTGAACTCTACTGCGACTGGAGATGAAACATGGGTGGCTCACGACACGCCTGAGAAAAAAAAAACAGTGGTGTTATAGCCGGCCGCGCTGGCCTAGCGGTTCTAGGCGCTTCAGTCCGAAACTGCGCGACTGCTACGGTCGCAGGTTCGAATCCTGCCTCAGGCATGGATGTGTGTGTTGTCCTTAGGTTAGTTAGGTTTAAGTAGTTCTAAGTTCTAGGCGACTGATGACCTCCGATGTTAAGTCCCATAGTGCTCAGAGCCATTTTTGACCTAGTAACCCAGAAACGACCCGACGTTGCAGCGGGAAGTATACTATGAAAAACATCCGACTGTGTTACACAAGAATTATAATTCATTGTCTACACTCGTATGTCATTACTGTACTACACAGTTCTGTGTCGTCTTCTAGCAAATGCATTGCGATGTGGGAATAGCGCTCCAGAGGCAACATGTACGCTCCACTAATTTAGTAGTGACTCGATGCTGTACTGGGGTGTACTGCATGGAAAAATATCTGATTTCATCACCACACAATTAATGTAGTTCATTACCTACACCAAAATTTCACATTACTTCAGTAAAATTGTACCAATTTAGTACATATGTTTAGAAAAAACCGTTATACAATGGTTCAAATTCAAATGGCTCTGAGCACTATGGGACTCAACTGCTGAGGTCATTAGTCCCCTAGAACTTAGAACTAGTTAAACCTAACTAACCTAAGGACATCACAAACATCCATGCCCGAGGCAGGATCGTTACACAATGGAAGTAATCGTAATTTGCGATAGAATCTAGGAGCATTAAATACATATCGGCTTTCGATTGTTCCGACGCACTTTCTCGTGTTTGGGAATATGCAGTGCAATGCAGAGGCCACCTGCCTCAACATCGACCTTCCTCAGCAGCACGTCATCTTCCCAATCACTTCCCGATTTCCGAAGTGGACGCCACAGAATGACGCTGTTGCAGCAGCTCATCCAGCCAACCGCTGCCCCATCCTGGACACGCCACGGCAGCCTATGCTTCAGGTTTTTAATGACACCTTGGAGTCATGCTACTGCCTACCGTCTTCTACATTGTCTCAATCCTGGGGCCGACCTAACTTCTGCTTCCTATGCCACACTTGTAGGACTAGGTCATCTCTCAGTATGCTGTCACTATGGACGTCATGCTCCAGCATACCCTTTCTCTTCTGGCGCATCTGTTCCATCCTCTTGGGACTCCCACCTGGAACTTCGAACTCGTTCTTTCTTTCCAGACCTTCATGTCCTTCTCTATTCCAAACACCATTGTTACAGGTTATGACACCCCCATCATGTCTAACGCCACCATTTCCAGCGCCAACAGCCCCACCGCCACGAGTTCCAGCGCTACAGCCACCAGTGCCACTGTCTCCAAAGCTGACAGCCTGCCTGCCGGTACGGCCTGTTTCGTCGCCACCGGACCTTCTTTCCCTGTCACCATCACAACGGCTCGTTCCTGTGCAGTCAGCGCAGCCTCATGTGCTTCCGGCCTGGCCATCTCTCAATACCAGAGTGAACCTCTCTTCCATTGACGTCAGCTGCCTCGCATCTTACACAGCTGTAACCAACACGGCAATGACGGCCACCTCCTGCACCGCCAGTCCTTGTGTCACTAACCTGCCCATCCCATTTCCTGTACATCAAGCTTTCATTTCTTCCTGTACTTCGCCCTAGTTTTCAGCATCACACGTCACTAGCTTCTGGTTGCCTCTACCCGTGCACCACCCGTACACCTCCACCAACGAGCACCTCAGGACACTGTAAAATACACATGACCAAACGTGCCTTCACACACGTGCCCTTTGTCTTATCCTCGACCATTAATGCTGTTGTCAGCCGCTGTGGCCATGCCCACACATTCTTAGCATGATACGTTTTTCATTCCACCCCGAGGCTCCTTCCTCAATGCCCGTTTTTCGTTCTCCTGTGTCCACGCACTATTCTGCGTCACCTTCCTCGCTGCCACAAGACCCATTCCTCGTCTTGCCCACCTCTCCACTTTTCCATGATCCTTCACACCCTTCACACTCTTCGATATCCTCCACCAACGGAACGGCCTGTTTCATCGCCACCGCACCTTCTTTCCCTGTCACCTTCACAACGCCTTGTTCCTGTGCAGTCAGCGCTGCCCCTTGTGCTTCCGGTCTGGCCGTTCTCCAGTAAACGCTGGTCCAGTCAGCACGGACCCTATCATCGCTGGCCTTGGTGCCGTCCACCCACACGTTATGTTCCGTGTTTCTCGTTTGACAGGCGACTCTCCGGCATGCACTGCAGCTGCTCACCCTGCAATTCTCCAGCCCACCAGCCATCCCTAAGCGATCATGACATGCTACATTCTGGCGTATTTTATGCCGCCATCACTGACGTTTCATCGCAAATCTTGGCTTTGGTTGCCTGGCTGTTCTTCCACAGTGATGACCAGACACATCTTCGGCTATATCGCCTGCCTCCGTCTTTGCTGGGCTCTCTCTTTTCATAACAAGGGTAGGTATCTGGCGCCATAGGCTAGCGCCTGCGATCCAACTAGGCACAATGCAAACGTGTACATAAAGTGGCCACTCTCTTCGCTTGCTTGCTACTTGGCGTCTGACGAACACTGGAAAACAGTCCGATGTACACATAAACAGATTGGACTGTTTCCTTCACGTCTCAATTGACTGAAATGCGTCGTGAGGTTTCACGTCTCATTACAGATGCCGCTGGCAGCGCTGGCACTATATTGCTGCCGCATGTCATACGCCTCCAGGCGCTGATTCTGCTATCCTTCCGTGATCCAACTACGCAGGTCCCGTCTCAACCGATCTATGGTAGTTGCTCACTGGAGCAGCCGCGCAGCCAGGCAATGACCGTTCGTAGTTCTTCAGTACAGAGCTCTCCTCTCCGAGTGCAGCCACAACTCATTGGGAGTAATGCTGTGGTTACTCTGCCATGGTTCCTTAGCACGGAATTCCCATAATCGAGCACACGAGGCTCACCTGACAGCCAAACACATCTGCAGTACAAGGTTCTCATCGCCTGTTGCGTCCAAACTGCTGGCCCTCACCGAATGCCTCCTCTGCCACACATCGCAGGACGTCACCAACGACCCCGCCTTCAAGCTTCCAGCGTCGTAGGACATCAGTGCAACAATCCAAAGACATTTCAGTACACTGTGACGGATATTACGCTGGCATCAAGACGCCCACCCAAGAAGTGTTGTATACTTATTCTTAACGAATCCCAGGACTTCTGATCTGTTTGTTCATTGACTACATTAACTGCTATTATTCTGGATTCACGGATTTCCATATCTTGTAAGGTGCACCTTCACTACAGGGACATTTCACATTCGAGAATTCCCTATATTTTCGCCATGAAAAAATGCTCCAACAAAATCAGTCTACACAAAATTGCATTATCAAATCTGCTGTTTAAACAGTAGTATTGGTAGCTCTGTTACCTTCTAACTGTGTCGCAGTGGACACTGTACATCTTAATTCCATAACTTAAACTCTGTCGGAACAGGTCTAGGAAGCCCCAACGGTAACGCCGACCACCGTGTCATCCTTAGCCGATAGGCGACACTGCGTACGAATATGTAGGGAATGTGCCAGTTTTCGTGATCACAGATTCTACTTTCTGAAGCACTGTCTCCTCAATAGACCTCACAAGGGCTGAGTGCACCCTGCTTGCGAACAACGCTCGGCAGACCCACATCACCCATCCAAGTGCTAATCGAGCCCAACAGCGCTTGACTTCGGTGATCTGACGAAACCTGGTGTTACCACTGCGGCAAGACCGTTGGCTAATAATTCTATAGATCTTAAGGAAAAAATGTGCACTAAGCTGTAACTGTTCCCGCAAATATTGTTATTCCCCAGGTCTTAGCACATTGCGCTTCCATAGGAGAAGAAATTACAGGACCATTCTCTTACACTATTGCTGGAAACAGTAACAACCATAAAATTTCTAGTAGTAAACGTTTCGTGCGACCTAAAGTGTAATGGCTACATAAAGCAGTATCAGATGGCTGGCTAAGAGAAAACTTAAGGAAACGTAAGTTGTCTACAAAAGAAGTGGTTTATGACCTGAAAAGCAGCCACACCAATAAAAAGGATCCCGTGGGTAGTGTCGAAGCTCCAGGGACCACCATAGTATACGAGGAGTGATCAGAAAGTAACGGGAATTTCGGTTTTTCTTCAAGAATCTTTATTTATTCAACATCAGCTCTGCCCCGTTCAGAGTAATCCCCCTCAAAGATAATGAACTTGTGCCAGCGCTTTCTCCAATCATGGAAACACTCTTGTTTCTCATTTTTCGCTGTGGTATTCAGCTCTTTCAGTGATTCTGTTTTTATCTCATCAATGGTGGCAAAATGACGTCCTTTCATGGCTCACTTCAGCCTCGGGAATAGAAAGAAGCTACAGGGGCCATATCCGGTGAATCCGATGGCTGAGGCAACAAAACGGTTAGCTTTTTGCCAAAAAATCACCGACAAACGTTGAGCTTTGAGCAGGAGAATATCATGATGCAACTTACGCTAGTGGTTTTGCCACATTTCTGCTAGATTTCTTCGTGCTGCCTCACACAAACGGTGAAAACTTCCCCGTAATATTCCTTACTGATCGTACGACCATAAGGCAGATACTCGTGACGCATCATCCCATTTTAATCAAAGGAGGCAGTGAGGAGAACCTTCACATGTGAACAAACTTTTCGAATTTTTTTCGGTCTGGGCTCTTCTGGCAGTTTCCATTGGGACGGTAGGGCCTTGGTGTTCCATCACCTGTTGTAACCTTGTTTAGAAGTTGTGGATCGCCGTCGACGTCATTCAGCAGTTCCTAAGCAATGTTTTTTGATTTTTTGACTGAAATTCAACAAATTCGGAACAGACTTTGCTGCTACACCTTTCACACTTAAAACGTGTAAAAAAGTGCTTGACATGAGCTAGAGGATATTCCGATATCATCAGCAACCTTTCTGATAGTGACTTGGCGATTTCTCAGCACAATTTTCTTTACTTCTTCTACATTTTCGACATCTTCAACGTCTTTTCGACTCCCTCTGTAACGTTTATACCACTTGTTATCTCTTGTCTTAATAGCCAGAAGCCACAGTCAACATTTAGAACACGGTGCTGCACTTGATTCAATTTTTTAAATAAAATTTAGTGCAAATTCTTTGATCCATCCTTTTCGAAAGTAAAAATTTCCCTGAAACAATAAACTAAATACCCAAAACAGTTGAAAATGCAAACGTATATCAGGAACAGGTGTTGAGCTGAAAATGCAAACGTATATCAGAAACAGGTGTACGACCAAGAGAAAAAAATTTGAAACTAGAATGTATAAAGCTAGCGAAATTAAAAAATACACGTTACTTTGTGATGAAACGTCGTATCTGGAGTAGAAATCATAAGAATAAGATAAAAAAACAATGGTACGTACAGAGGTATATAGATAATCATTATTACCTCAATCAGCATGTGTGTGAAACAGGAAAAAAATCTGTGAATATTTTATGATGAATCCCTCATCATGCACTATACAGCGGCTTGCGTAATATGCGTTTAGGTACAGATTGTTTACAGATGATGCTGTTCTCGACAGGAAGGATGCAGCACCAGTAGGCTGTAGCGATTTTCGGGAAGACTTGGAGAGCGATAACGATCTATAGATGGAGTGGTAACTGGAGATGAATGCAAATAAATGTAACGAACAGCGCTTAAGGAGGCGAAGAGACTTGCTACTTTTTATTATATTATTCACGATATGTCACAAAAAATTGTAGCAATAATAAAGTTTCTGGAAGTAGGCAGCTTGACCGTTCTATTGTGGTATAACTACATAAATCGGATAGTAGGAAAACCAGATGCTATGTTGAGGGGAATCTTATCCAGAAAGGAAGCCTTGTACAAAAAACTTATTCAATATATTCTTACGTTTTGCTAGTCAGTTTGAAGCCGTTCCCTGGTTAGAATAGTAGAGCATCCAACGAAGAGCCATGCGTTTTGTCAACTGATCGTTTCATCAGCACGTGATGTTAAACGAACCCCGGTGGTAGAAGTTACAAGAGAGGCATTGTACTAAGGAGTGGTTCACCACTGCAAAAATCGGAAGACGCATCACGAAGTAAGCATCTGAATGAGATGGAAATCAGTGACTCTGTTGTACTTGTACAGACAAACAAATGACTACAGCTTCAGAAAAATTGGATGAGTAATTCAAGAGAAAGGGCTTCACAAATTAAACAAGTCAGTAGCACGTTGGTCCACCTATGGCGTTTATAAAGGCAGTTATTCGGCTTCTCGTTGATTGATAGAGTTTTTGGATGGCTTCCTGAGAGATATCGTGTAAAATTCTGTCCAACTGGTGCGGCAGAGCGTAGGAATCCCGACCTGGTGGCAGGTCCCTGCCCATAATGCTCCAAACATTCTGAACTGGGGAGAGATCCGGCGACCTTGCAGGCCAATGTAGAGTCTGCGAAGCACGAAGACTCTCACCGTGTGCAGGTAGCCATTATCTTGCTGAAATGTACCCCTGGGATGGCTTGCCATTAAGGGCAACATGACGGTGCATAGAATATTGCCGACATGCCGTTGTGCTGTAAACGTGTCGCGCACGGCTGTTAAAGGGGTTCTACTACGAGAAAGTGTGGTATCTAAGACCATCAGCCCTGCTTGCCGGGCCTTTTGGCTGGCAACAGTGAGGCTGGTATCTCACGGCTGTCTGCAGCGTCTCCCTACACGTCTTCAGCCTGGAATCTAACTGAGTAAAGTAGTACTGACTTCAGTGATGATGAGCCCCGCTTCGAACTGAGCAACGACGACCAGCGAAGACGTGTCTGAAGATGCTGCAGAGAGCGGTGGGATACTAACCTGACTGTTTCCCCCCCAAACAGCCCTACAACCAAAAATGATGGTATGGGATGCCATTTCTTTTAATAGCAGGATTACCTTGGTTGTCATCCACGGCGCCCTTACCGCACAGCGGTACGTCGATGATATTCTATGAACCGTTTTGTTGTCTTCATGGCAAGCCATCCTGGGCTTCGAGATGATGTCCACCCGCACATAGCGAGAATTTTTACAGCATGCCTTCCTGCATTACAAACCCAACTTCGGCCAGCAAGGTTGCCGTATCTCCCTCCAATTCAGAGCCTTTGGAGCGTTATTGGCAGAGTCCTCCAAGTAGGTCGGGATTTTGAAGATTTGACGCGCCTATTGGACAGAATTCGACACGATATCCCTCAGGAGGACATACAGAAACTCTGTCAATCAATGCCAAGCCGAAAAACTTTTTGATTAAGGGGCAGAAGTGATCCACTTACGAAGCCCTTTCTCTTGAATAAATCACCCAATTTTTCTGAAATAGTATTAATTTGTTTGACTGTACTTTTTCATCAGAACTATCGATTTCCTTCATTCAGAATATTTCTTCGTGGTGTGTCCTTTTTTTCCTTAGAGTGTATTACTTTCTCCACATGCCTCGCAGGAAATGACTGCAAAGAGAAATTGGAACTAATACAGAGATTTACCGACAGTCATTTTTTCCACACACTGTTCGAGAAAGCAACAGAGAAGGCTGTTAATTGACGGTTATAGCAGAAGAACCGTTTAGAGGTGGCACACTACTCTCTAAGTTTAACAATATTATCAGTCAGATTAACATTTATATTTTATGTCACCGTCTTGGCGTTCCCCAGTACTACCTTTGCTATGTCTGGCTTACGACATTTTTCATGGGGAAATTGTGGGCAGACTATTCTTATAACGGCACGTGTACCATGTAGATAACTTGTACCCGTGGGGCTGTAGTGGAGGAGACGGAGAGCTGGCAGAGAGACGAATTGGTTGTCATGAAAGCTGAGTACAACGACCTGGCCTTGATTCTGGGAAGCAGCGCTCAGTGGGTCTTACCTCCAGAGAGACTTGTGGCCGAAACTCTGTCCTACTTTCGTTTAGGGTCAGACAGAAGAGCGTTGCTTCACAAAACAGTTTACCTGGGCCTGGTGGCAGTCTGTCGTGAAGGTGGTCGGATGGCTGAAAGTGGGTGGAGGAAGCCATTTAAAAGCGACTGCTGTAAACTGAGCTTTTGTGTAAAGGGTGGGATCGTCATGTTAGAAGCTGGGACAGTATGGGCAGAGTCACTGGCGTACGCGTTTAGTAATGGCACGACTGCAAACCCCCCTCACGCCAGCAAGTCGACATGTTCTTTTAGTGAGCGGGAAAAACATATATTTCATGGGCGAGACTATCTGGGAAACTTAACAACCTTTTTCCAGAAACTGGAAACGGTCAGCCTGGAAAGATTAGATCACTCCGTAAATTAGGGATTGTGGTCCCATCTAGGCAGATTTTTTTCCAAAAAATGAGCATGCTTACACCAAGAACGATGCATCTCTGGTCTATAATCTTCCCTTTTCATCATGAGAGATTTGTAGTCACTGATTGGCTCCTCTCAGAATGTACAAAGTAGAGGATTGCCCATCAGCATGGGAACCCTAGTGCTGTGTCTGGATTAGATACCAGGCGAACAGAACTGTCGAAAGGGGAGATTCAGAGCGTGGAGAGTAGTTCGACTGGTTTGTGCAATGTGTGCGCGGTTTTGTTTGTGCTAACTTGACTCCCATACCATGACTTGGTGGAAAGTGGTTGTGATCCTTTGGTTTCTGCGTGTTCTGGTGCTCCAATGGTGGAGAACTTCAGGTCTTTCCATTGTGTGTGAGGCTCGTGGTCTGTATCTTGTGGTGGACTATGAGGCAGTGGAAGTTTCCAACTTTACGGACATCGGAGCAGCATATCACCTGGGACATATCATGTGTCACGAAGGTAATCTTAATCGTCCTGAGTCGACCAGCTGCCACAGTGTGACATTCCTCCACCACAGCGCGCTGGTTTCTTCTGCCGCCTGAATCAAGAGGAAAGATTTAAGTATTGCTGCACAGAGTAGGGCTGTTAAATGATATTCACAACTCTTTGTTCTCAGGTGAACAATAGTTTGTGGTATACTTGGTCGTAGTTGATTCCATTTGAATAGAATTAGGGCTCACAGGGGATTCACGTAAAGAATGTCAGAGTGCGTTGCAAAAGGGATTAATTCAGGAAAGAATTAGTATGGCTTCCACCCAAATGTCTGCTCTGCCTATCAAACTCCACTCCTTAACTGATCCGTGTTTGTCACTTTTGTGTAAGATTTATCAGCTGGCTCCCCACAAAGCTGTAGCTACTAAAATTTACTAAAACTTGTCATTGTTTTGTAAACATCAATACGCCACTGTTCTCATTAACACTCCCTCTGCTATTAACTCATTTTATTTTACTGTGGTGGTACATGGGTAAACAAGCGATTTAACGTTCCATCTTATTAAATTAGGTAATTTTATTACTAATTAGAGTTCTGAAAGGAAAGTGATTACACACATGGGGCAGCAACAAAAGTGTCATACGTGAATTCTCTAATTCAAATATAAAAATTAATGGGGCAGCACACGATTTGAAGGTTATTGCGAAGATACTATTTTTATTTATGTAAAGATAATAACATTTAGCTTCATTCACAGATACATTTACGATTAAAGCTAGTGACGGCTTGCAATTGGTGTCGCTTGGACATGATTTCGAATCGTGGCACTCTTGTGAGGTAGTTAGTGCGTTATCTTGCGGAATATTGTCGTTTTTCTTTCTTTTCTTTTTTTTTTTAGTGATGCTATGGCGCACTGAGAACATTTTGACTCGGGTTTGGGGCTATGTGTTGTATCTCAGCAATTTGTTGTATGTGTCAGGCATGTTATTTCAGTGTATGTATCAATGGTGTCTTTTTTTTTCTCATAGTGTCTTCTCCATGACTACTAGATCACTTGTTGTCTGACGTTGTGTCGTTGTTAATAGCGTTGTGCAAGCTTTTGTGAAATAAATTTTTATCGATATGTGTACGATATTTTAGAGTAGGTTTTGTTCCATGGGCTTAGGCATAAATGAGTGCATTATTTAAAAGAATATCAGAGTAGAGTTGTGGCACGTGGTGCGTTAGAGTCGGAAAAGTGCGGAAGTAGAAGGCGATCTAAATGCTTTCAAGAGGCAAAGCTCTTGTGTATAGTGAGAAAGGGTGCACATTAATGCCGCGCAAAATGAAACACGAGCCAGGCTTTAACGCAGAACAAGATAGGACAGAGGAAGAATTCATCCTAATCACTCTGCAAATAGGGTGCGAATATCAAATGCAAAATACTTCGATGATGAGAGTTCATTTCACTCAGGAAATGAAGGTGAATATGATCCAGAGGCGGGAGGTCGTGTAGGTTCTGTAAATACAGAATGAGATACAGTCAGGGGAAGTAACAGTCCGATTTCGCGGACACGGCGTCATAGAGCAGTTGATTCGTATGCGTCTAGTCCATTGTACCTTACTGGAAGTGAGCAATTAGAATCGATCGTTCAGTTTGTGCAAGAGGCTGAGAAGTGACAACAGAAAAGAGAAGAGAACAGGCGACAGGAGGAGCAAAAACAGAGGAAGCAAGAAAAGAATGTGACGGCAGGAAGAAGCCCAGAAACAAGAGATCTTCATTAAACAACTTAGGGAAATTCAGAAGCGATAAGACAAGGAGGAAAAGAGACAGAACGAAGTCATGAATGAAACTGAGTAAAATCAAAGGAAGGTTGATGACTTTGACGAAACCGTAAATCGGGTCAGGAACGAAATTAAGGATGCAAAAGTAGATTTATTTGTTTAAATGTCTAGTTCTTTAGAACCAAATTGAGAAGCAAATCTCCAAGGTCATGGAAAGTGTAAGTACATGAAATTACAACTTAAAAGTAATAACAGATAAAATAAAATATTTATGAACCCAAAAATGTCAAGCCTTAAATTTAAGTAAATGCAATAAACGATACAACATAGGAATGAGCTTAATTTTTCAAGGAACTCCTCGACAGAATAGAAGGAGTGACCCATGAGGAAACTCTTCAGTTTCGATTTGAAACCGCGTGTATTGCTGCTAATATTCTTCAATTGTTTTGATAACCTATTGAAAATGGATGCAGCAGTATACAGCGCACCTTTCTGCATATCAGTTAAGGAAATACGATCCAAATGCAGACTGAATTTCTGCCTAGTATTAACTGAATGAAAGCTGCTAATTCTTGGGAGTAAGGTGATATTGTTAATAAGAAACGACGGCAGAGACTATTTATATTGAGAAGCCAAAGTCAGAATCGACTAGAGGTTCGTGAACTTACATCACTTATTTCACGAGCTGCTCGTTTCCGCGCCAAAAATATCCTTTGAGAATAGGAAGGGTTACCACAAAATATAATAACATATGACATAATCGAATGAAAATAAACAAAGTAGATTAATTTTCGTGTCGAACGATCTCTTACTTCAGATACAGTTCGATTAGTAAAAATATCAGCATGAAGTCTTTCAACAAGATGGGCTTTCCACTACAGTTTATTATCTACCTGAACACCTGAAAATCTGAACTGTTCAGTTTCACTAATCATATTCCCATTCTGTGAAATTAAAACGTCGGGGATTGTAGAACTGTGTGTTACAAACTGTAAAAACTGAGTCTTACTGCGATTTAGAGTTAGTTTAATTTCTACAAGACATGAACTTACATCATGAAGTGCACTATTTGAAACAGAGTCAGTGCTGCACAAAACATCCTTTACTACAAAGCTAATGTCATGAGCAAACAGAAATATTTTATAATTACCTGTAATACTGGAGGGCATATCATTTATATAAATAAGGAACAGGAGTGGCCCCAATATATCCCTGGGACAACACATCTTTGACTTTGCCCCACTCAGACCCTACATCACAGCCATTTTCAACACAGTGAATAATAACCTTTTGCTGTCTGTTGTTAAAGTAAGAGGTAAGGAAATTGTGAGCTACTCCCCATATTCCATAATGGTAAAACTTCTGGAGCAATATTTTGTGAACAACACAATCAAATGCCTTAGTTAAATAAAAAAATGATGCGTAGCGTTCGAAACCTTGTGTTCAATTCATCCAGTACCCCACAGAAAAAAGAGAATACAGCATCTTCAATTTTTAAACCACTTCTAAAGCCGATCTGTAAATTTAATAGCAAATTATGTGATATAAAATGTTCAATTATCCTTACATACACGTCTTTTCAATAACTTTAGCATACACTGATGGCATAGAAATAGGTCTAAAATTGTGTACAATATCCCTTTCTTCCAAAGTGGACTTACTATCGAGTACTTTAATCATTCGGGCAACTGATCATTGTTAAAGGAAAAATTACAAATACCGCTAAGTACAGGCCTAACATGAGCAGCACAGTACTTGAATATTCTGTTAGGCAGTGCATCATATCCATGAGTGTCCTCCATCTTCAATGAGTTAATTATTGACTTAATCTCCCCTTTGTCGGTAAACTGAGGAGTGTTTTAGTCATCAGTCTCGAAAAGGTGTTTTCCAAGAGAGTTATATGACTTTCTTTATTTAATTTACCAGCAACACTCAGAAAACGATTGTTAAATTTTGTACATATATCTGATTTATAAGTAGCAGAAATAATTTTACTGCGGACTGACTTTCTATCGTTGAACTCGTGCTGCTGACCCGACACATCCTTCACAACTGACTATATGGTTTGAATTTCATCCTGTGAATTAGCTATTCTATTTGCGTACCACATACTGTTTGCCTCCCTAATAACATTTTTATGCACCTTACAGTACTGTTTGCCATGGGTTGCTGTAGTTTGAGTGTGACTACTTACAACTTTTGATATAATTCCCACTTTGTTCTACATGATATCCTTATCCCTCATGTCAGCCACCCGGGTTGCCTTTTACTGCTAGACCCTGCTTAGTACGCTCCAATGGATAGCAACTCACAAAAAGCATGAGAAATGCCACTATTATTTCTTAACGAGGCTTAAAATACTCTCTGTTGCTGTTGGATTAGCTTTCCTCCACAGTTTGTAATTATATGTAACATTTTTTTAGTACAACAACTTTCTAGTGTCACAACTTGTAATCATGGTCTGAAATGCCACTCACCCTTTTTCTAACAGAATGCCCATCTAGTAATGAAGAATGAATAAAAATATTGTGTATGGCTGTGCTACTGTTCCCCTGCACCCTGGTTGGAAGAAACACTGTCTGCATCAGATCATATGAGTTTAGGAGATCTACCAACATCCCTAATTTTTTTTTTTTGCACAAGCAAATACAACGTTAATATTGAAGTCACCACTTATAACAAATTTTTGATACTTCCTATAAAGTGGCCCAAGAACCCTCTCTAGCTTGAGCAGAATTGCTCTGAAGTCAGGGGACCTATAAACAACAACAATTAAAAGTTTTGTTTCACCAAACTGAACTGCCACTGCACAGGATTCAGATACCCGTTCAGTGCCGTGCCGTGCTATGTCTAGGACCAAAATGCAATACTGTTTTTTACGTACATGCCCGCTCCCACACTCCGCGAAGTACTCCTTGAGAAACAGCCAGCTAACCGGTATCTTACTGAAGGAAGCCTCTGAATTGTCAAATTATTTAAGTGATGCTCCGATATACCATTAACGTCAGAGTCAAACATCTATAAGGAGTTCACTAACTTCCATATCTCTTATATTTTGATGAAATATGCTAATTCCTTCTATATTTGGATACCGGACCTCCTCTGAAGGTGATTACTTAGTTACAGGGACTTTCTTTAAACAGGTATACCTATCAGCTTACTTCAGTATAAAAAAGGTGCAGCTCTAATACCAATTACTACAAGAATTTTTCCATGAGTGTTTCCACCACCACCCGCTACACTGTCACCTACAAGCTTTGCCAGCCTCCCCTTCCCATACCTATTGAGGTGCAGCCCATGACTAGTGAAATCCGATCTGCTGATATACTCAACTGGTACCACCGCAATGTGGCCCATGCCCTCCGCCATCACTGCCTTCTCCAAACCCATGTTAACGTGCACGACAGCCACATTAAGATGAGGCCGATCATGATGCTGAAACAGCTGCACGAAGTTCGCATTAGTGCCACTAGTTTCAGTAGCTATCTTTACAAGATCACCACCTACATCATATTCCCTGTCTCTGAGAAGACTATTCCCTGCTCCACCTACAGTCAGTACCTGATCTTCTTTCGTAAAATTCCTACATAACTCCTTTATGCTATCAGTCACCTGAGCCAGCGCTGCACTAGACATCACAATGTTTGTGACCTGGTACTCACTCCCCAACACTTCCTGCAACTGGTGGCCCACACCTCCACGATGCGAACTACCTAGCACGAGAACCTTCTTCATTCTGTTAGAATTTGCAACTGGCTTAGGCTTCCTAACTGCTGAGGACTGCTGCATATTTCCTAAACCTACAGCTATAAGAGGCTTCTCTCCAGTCAACTCTGACAGTTGGTCAAATCTATTGCATATACGCAAAGCACAACTATCTGAATATCTCCTCCTCCTAGCTGCCTTCTTACCAGCAGCCAGTTCCCATTCCCAAGCACCCTTCACCCTACTCACCCTATCTAGTTCCTCCTTTGCGTCTTGTAATTGCACCTGAAGGGCATAGATCTTACGCTCCGGCACCTCTGTCAACTTATTTCTGCTACAGATTCCGCATTCCCAGGAGAAGATCTCGCTAGAATGTCCACTGGCTTCCCCACTGCATTCCCTCCAATGAAACTGCTTGGAACAGATCCCACACCATAACCCACTAGTCACAAACCAATGACAAGGTCCACACTCCTCACTCACTGTAAAATTTTAACAGTTACTAAAAAAACTAAACGTCTACATTACCTGAGTTCAATTACAACAGTAGAGCTACTTAAAGAACTAAGAATAGTGGTCTCGAATTCTCTCTCTACTAAGAAAACAACAACTTTCATTAACACTACTAAACTACAACTAATACCAAAACCACCTAAACTTCACACAATTTCTTAGCTAAAACCAAAAACTGAAGCAGACACTCGAACACTCGAGGAATTTAAAACAGCGAATGAAAATTTTACTGAAATATTTTACTAGAAACTATAAGAAACGTCAGCTGAAAACTACCGCACTAAATTTGCTGGTCCCGGCGGAGGTTCGAGTCCTCCCTCGGGCATGGGTGTCTGTGTTTGCCCTTAGGATAGTTTAGGTTAAGTAGTATGTAAGCTTAGGGACTGATGACCTTAGCAGTTAAGTCCCATAAAATTTCACACACACACAAATTTGCTAAACGACTTCAACGCACAGAAAACTCTAAAAACACAGTTGTAGAACGTTTCCAAAAGTTTATTATACCGTAATTTCACCAAAGACAGCACAGGGATGTTGAAGACCCTAGGAAAACGTCAGATTAGATGTGGGAGGCAGCGACAGAGTGCAAACGTGAGGGTAGGAGAGGCAGATCAGTAACACTAGATGTGCGAAGGTATGCCCAAATTTTGCGACATCAGGAAAAGGTCGAAGTGAGCGCTACCAAGAAGACTACTTCTAGTCTTAAAAACAGGGACAGAGAATAGCTGAAAAGACGGAAGGAAGCTTAACAGGGTAAGACTCTCAGCGGAGCCCCCTCAGTCAGTGGTGCGAAACGCACGAATTATCGAGCTGGACGACGACTGCTCGCGACTCAGACATACGAAATATTACCACATGTCTCTGATGACACGAGACGAGGGTACAACATGATTCAGGGATCGTTCGGCCATGAAACTTTCGACGCTCACGAGCCAGAAGTTAGAGGAAGTCCAGTGACGCAAAATTTTGAATATTTCGACTTAAAACATTATCTCTCAATTCAAAACTTTCAGGTTTGCAAAGAGAATCACATTCCATTTCATCCCAAATGATGGATTGCTCAGTATAATAGGGTACTACTCGAGTCATGGCCAATACTAAACGAACTCGAATTTAAAACTTTTATCCATTCTGGATGTTTTGTGTGGCATTCGTAGTAAAATATATATATTTGTGACATTACTTTCTTTACAAAAATTATTATTATGTTTCTACATTGCAAAATTTTCTTGTGCTATTTACAAAGTCTACAACAAACTGTTTAGGACAATATTTTTGGTTGTTCAAATATGTGCAAATGTGTGTGAAATCCTATGGGACTTAACTGCTAAGGTTATCAGTCCCTAAGTTTACACACTACTTAACCTAAATTATCCTAAGGACAAACACACACACTCATGCCCGAGAGAGGACTCGAGCCTCCTCCAGGACCAGCCGCACAGTCCATGACTACAGCGCCCTCGACAGCTCGGCTAATCCCGCGC
Organism: Schistocerca piceifrons; assembly: GCF_021461385.2. Classification (NCBI taxonomy): domain Eukaryota; kingdom Metazoa; phylum Arthropoda; class Insecta; order Orthoptera; family Acrididae; genus Schistocerca; species Schistocerca piceifrons. The sequence goes on from NC_060149.1 coordinate 562,050,639, forward strand.
GGCATTTCTGGTAGTGAAGTTATGTTTGGCATGTTCCTCATTGGTCAATATACAGGATAGTATACATATGGGGAGGGGTGAGGGGGACAGGGAAGGATGGGGAAGGAGGGAGGGAGGGATGGGAGGGGGATGGGAAAGAGAGAGGGGGGGGAGGGGAGATTATGTGTGTGTGTATGTGTAAATGAACTAGAGTTTGTCTGTGGATACGTGGAAGGTTCAGTGTCAGAGCAGATGCGTAGCGTCGCAGCAAATTATCGCAGCTACGGCGAATTCAGAGACGCTTTCCTAAAGACCCACTCGTCACAATACACTCAAGAAAAACAGGAGATTATGTTAGGAAAGGTTTTTGAAGCATCGGGGTGCCGTAGTTCAGTAAAGTTTTTCTAGAGGCTTGTCAACAAGAACCGTTACCTGGTCCAACCGAATAGTGATGAGGAGATAATGAGCCACTGCTAGACGGAACTGCTATTGAGGAACCAGGAGCTGCTCACTGAAAGTGTATTGACACAATAGAGTCGTTCAAAATCGCTCTACGAGAGTCAGACTTTGTCAAGGAAGCACAAAATGCGATCGACCGAAGGAGACCTAATGAACGAAATTCTCATCTGGTGGAAATAATGACGGGCAAAACACAAATAGAAACAGAGTGACAAGAAACCATTATCAAGGCCAAATATTTAATATTGTGGCTCTGTGGGATGAAAGAAGCAGACGGGGGACGTATGCTGGTAATTTTCAAGAAAACAGAAATAGCAACAGGAGGGAAATTGCAAAATTCTAACCAGTTCATGTAGCCGGTCTGGAATCCAGGGCAAACAAGGAGTATTGCGGATATTGGTAGGCGAAGTCCGCAATATGATGACCACAATGACATAGGGGAAATCAGATCACTTAAGCCCTCAAGCAGAAACCATACCAGAAGTCCGCGAAGGTACTGACAGCCGGTCGCTGTCGCCTCTGCTCAAAACAAAGCCGTGCATAATATAGGTAGGGCAAACTTGTACAGTTACATCATTAAGTTGGTGTTACGTATCATTTGTTTCCAATTCATTTATGTAGTGATTTAGTGTATTGTTCTATATTTGTTTGCCCTTACAATTTTTGGACGATTTCTTATTATAATTAGCGGAGAAGATCTCCTTCGACATCTGATTCAAGGTTATTGCCAAGATAATAATTTTCTTTATGTAAAGATGATAACATTTGGCTTCATTTAGGCATTTATTTATGATTAAAGCAAGTGACGGCTTGCAACATCTTCAGAACGAAACGTACTAGTTTCTGAAATAACCTTTAGTCGACAGTTTGGGGTAATAATAGGCAGCTTTAATCATTGAGCGAAAGCGGAGCTAAGGTTTCTGTCGGAGACTTTTGCGGTGGCTTTTGAAGTCCCTGTGCCGTTACTGGCCGGAGTCTGATCATTCTATTAATATTCATAACCAAAGTACGTGTAAGGATTCCTGTACTGGGGAACTTTGCTTAATACGTATTGCAAAATGGCGTGTTGAGGAAAGGTTCATTCACATGACAGTGTTCAAAGGCAGAGCATCCCTGGCTACGTGCAGTGCACAACTGCAGTGACATTGGCGTACCAATGATTAATCGTTTAAATGTAGTACAGCCGACGTGAAAATGACAAGTGCAGTTGTACTGATATGGAGTAATAATGTCAGACTGACACAATATTTATAACAAATCATTTCGGTTAGTGTTACTATTATAAAATTGTTAGAGTTTTAGGCTGCCTACATAAGATGTCCACTTCACACTTCTTTATCACTCTGGACTGTTCGTGGCCCACTGGGAAGAAGCAAACGGTCATTCAGTGGATTCTCTGTCTACACAGCCATAGCCACCAAGTGTGAGAGGAGGAGGGGGAAGGCTTTAACCCTGTTATTTTAGGAATGGCTGCTGCTGGCGACCACTGGTTAGCAACGTCTTAGACGTGAAGCGAAAGCCATCGTGAACACACACACTCGAGCGGCTCTGACTGCGGCGGCAGCGCTGGTGGCGTACTCGTAACTATCAAAAGAGAAGAGAGCGCCACCACGAACATCGCGGCACTATTCGATATGCATGGGAGCACTTCAAAGTGTGGTGTTCGTGTGAATAAAGACGTTTTAAATACTCATTCCTATCTCAGCAGCGATGACAGTTGTTTAAACTTCATTTATAGACATCACTAGTGCTAATAATGGTAGCTCTTGTGAAAACAAGTTCTTTACATTTTTTTAAAATATTCCTGCCTTATAGCTAAAAAGTAGGGAATTGTGTCACTTTGAAAAGTAGCCGATAATAGGTAGCCGGATACTTAAAAAGCCTCATTTATTACATGTACACTGCTCAGAACAGTTAGAGGGGAAACAATTTGACAGATTGTATCACGTACCACGTACGTAGTCCGTGGTTAAGATATATACTGTTGCTCTTAGTCTCCCGACGTGTTTCATTTATGAGAACAGTCCTCCAAAGTACTATTGATATCCATGGCTTAGTGGCAGTATTAAAATCGTGCACACCCAAGGGTGAAATGGACGATCAATCTCTCAGTGTGTCATCTAGTGTGTGTGAGTAACGACTGCGTCTCTATAGTCTTCGTGTACGTTTTATCTGCCAACTTGAGGGCTTCTGATGGAGGCAGAACAAGTTCGGGTTCAAAAATGGCTCTAAGCACTATGGGACTTAACATCTGAGGTCATCAGTCCCATAGACTTAGAACTACTTAAACCTAACTAACCTAAGGACATCACACACATCCATGCCAGACGCAGGATTCGAACCTGCGACCGTAGCAGCAGCGCGGTTCCGGACTGAAGCGCCTAGAACCGCTCGGCCACCCCAGCCGGCACGAGTTCTGGAAGTGACATTAATGCATGATGGGAGACAGTTCGTGAAATGTCTACAGAGCTCAATGTGGCTTCATCCGTTGCTGGGAGCGTTTAAAAACGATTTCGTGAAACTGGAACATACACAAAAAGCCAGGGCATAGGAGACAGGAAAACGTCGACCAGGAGGGACCGATAGGTGGTTAACTCTTCTATATGTTGGCGCACTGTGACTGCCCAGAACTTACAAAATGGTTTAAGAGTACCCAATGATAACAGTGTCAATGACCATACAATACGCAGATGACTCCGAGAGGCCGTTTTGAGACCAAGAATACCTCATCCTAGGCCCGCTAATGGCTACTCGGCACCTGGGAGGTCGACTTAGATTAGCTGAGGAACATAGCCACTGACACTGCGTCACTGGTGCAATGTATTGTTTACAGACGAGTTCCACTTTCGTCTAGCACGGTGCGACAGACGTACTGGTGTACATCGTCGTCGTGGTGAACGTCGTAATGAAGCAACAGTCGAGGAAGTGTACAGATTAAGCTGCGGCTCAGTCATGGTAAAGGTGGCGTCACAAATAACGGCCGATGGGACATTCAGACACCGAGAGGTACATCAATGAGATTCTACGGGGTCATGTTACGTCCATTGCAGTCGTATTTGGTCCACATTTTATCCCGCAACAAGGCAATGAGAGAGAGCATTCAGCAGCAGCCACAATGGAAACATAACAGGACCTCGCGATTCAAACATTGGAGACTGGCCTGCTCTGAGTCCTTACCTGAGTCCTTTTTAGCATTTGTGGGATATGCTGGATAGACCACTTCGAGCCCGTCCTACAGCACTACAGGCTCTTGAACAACTTTGAAAAGTCGTTATTGAGGAGTGGAAGAAAGTTCCTCTAGAAAATGTCCTCAGATATGTTGGGAGCATGCCTCGACGATGTCAGGCAGTAATACGGGCACGTGGAGGGCCTATTAAACACTGAAATATTTCTTTTTGTGCCTTATGTGACTTACGTGAAGGACTTTTCACTTTGGCTTACGACATTGTGTTGGATTTCTGGTCATAGCACCAAAATTTGTGATTAAAGGAGAACAGGACATGTACGTTTCAGTTAAATAAAGGTTTCGTTTCCGGAATAAAATTCGGTTTCACTGCAAATATGCACGAAAAAATAATGCAGTTTTTCAAAATGTTGTTCTCCTCATTTTTAACGGTGTTTGAGATCAAATAAGTGTGTCGAATACGTAGATATTTGCCACTGTAAACACAGAGGTAAGCTGTAGCCTGCAATGAAAAGAGGCGTCTGAATGCCGGATGACACCGCCCAGTTTGTGTTCGCAGCCGAGTACCGTGTAAACACCGAGACGGCCAGCCAGTTCGGTGAGTCAAACAGTAACTCGCCTGGTGCGGCGCTTATCAGCTGTTGCGTGTTGTGAGATATGAAAAACATAAAATATATTCGCGATTGCGAATGTGAACCGCCTCCAGCTGTATAATGGGATGGCAACAACGAAAATCTGTGCCTGACTGAGACTCGATCCCGGATTTACGCCAGCGGTCGCCTTAACCGGATCGGCTATCTGCGCGTGACTCAAGGCCACAACTAAGCTTCGATATGTCGTCGCCCATGTGTCTTATCTGCACTCGAATATTACAGTAATGTTATTCCTGCACAGGAGAGATACATTATTTGTAGCTCGCAGGTCCGATATGTCCAAAGGAACATTGCATTGTATTTCTTTACAACACAGGCACTGAAATTTCGTACTTTTTAGGTAATCGTAGCTGAGCATAAGACTAGCAACTCTGCAATGCAGCGGTTATCAGCTGTGCACCGAATAGATTATTTTTAACATATTATTGAGTACTCCGTGAAGTATTTTACCAGCCTTGAAGTACAGGAACTGGATCCTACCTTACTACAAACATAATCGATGTTAAGTACTAATTTTCGAGACCACAGTAAAAAGTAAATCTGTTTAATTGCAGTTTATCACTGGTATTTTTGTACAAAAATGCTCTGTGTTAATTGTTAAAGTGCACTATGTGATCAAATTCATCCGGACACCCCCAAAAACATAGTTTTTCATGTTAGGTGCATTGTGCTGAAACCTACTGCCAGGTACTCCATATCAGCGACTTCAGTAGTCATTAGACATCGTGAGAGAGCAGAATGGGGCGCTCCGTGGAACTCACAGAATTCGTACTTGGTCAGGTGATTCTGTGTCACTAGTGTCATACGTCTGTACGCGGGATTTCCACACTCCTAAACATCCCTATGTCCACTGTTTCCGATGTGGTACGGAAGTGGAAACGGGAAGGGACACGTACAGCACAAAAGCGTACAGGCCGGCCGACCTCGGCTGTTGACTGACAGAGACCACCGATAATGGAAGAGGGTCGTAATGTGTAATAGGCAGACATCTATCAACACGCATCTTTCAACAAGATCAAGCACCTGTTCATAATGCACGGCCTGAGGCGGAGTGGTTACACGACAATAACATCTTTTTAAATGGAAAATGTTCTGACCTGAATCCTAGAGAACACCTTTGGGATGTTTTGGAATGCCGACTTCGTGCCGGGCCTCACCGACCGACATCGATACCTCTCTTCAGTGCACCACTCCGTGAAGAATGGGCTGCCATTCCCCAGGAAACCTTCCAGCACCAGACTGAACTGATGCCTGCGAGAGGTGGAAGCTGTCATCAAGGCTAAGGATGGGCCAACACCATACTGAATTCCATAATTACCGATGGAGGGCGCCACGGATACATTTGATCACATAGTGTACTTAAAGCCTTATGTGTTTCTTTAGAGTAAGCTCCTGAATAGTGAGTATTTGGAGTACTGGGAGAAAATAGCACCAAAATTTTAAAAGTCTGTCCCAAAACAGTAAATATAGGAATGAGAGGTGCTCATATATTATGGAAAATACCATTGAACATCCATGGTGTCATTAAACTATAGCTGGCCGTAGTGACCGAGTGGTTCTAGGCACTACAGTCTGGAACTGCGCGACCGCTACGGTCGCAGATTCGAATCCTGCCTCGGGCATGGATGTGTGTGATGTCCTTAGGTTAGTTAGGTTTACATAGTTCTAAGTTCTAGTGGACTTATGACCTTACCAGTTAAGTCCCATAGTGCTCAGAGCCATTTGAACCATTAAATTATAGTACAGTACAACGCCCCAGTACTTTTCACATATCCACTGTACTATCAAAGTATCTGACATCTCAAATCATAATAAGTAAGACCACAGGTTAACACCATGAATTTCCCGCCAATTTTTGCAGCAACAAAAGAAGACGAGCAGGTGGGAGAGGGGAGGCGGTAGTTCGAAATGGTTCAGATGGAGATACAAACCAGTCTCAATTAAATAAAAGAAAGAAGGATTGTGCTCAATTTTTTTTACAATAGGATGATAATTTGCACTTCAGTTATGTCATTGTTTACGATAGGAAGGCACATATGCATGGTTTGTTCACATAAGGGCCAAGGTAAAGTGAGCAGTTTGTTTACATCTGTATCGAAGCCTACATCGGGCACTTTGTTTGTAAGTCTGATGTATTTCTATATGTACTGTCGATAGGACAAGCGGTAATTTTGCTTTATGGGGTGGGGTGGAGTAGGAAGGGCGGGCAGGCAGGTGACCTTGGTAGTGACACATAAATTTGTTTACGTAGAGAGATCTGGAAACAGTTCAGAGTTGGTCAGTAAGTAGCCTGTCCCACCACTTACCGCTCATTTTGTATTTGTCAACTGTTTTTCATTTGCTGTAATATGACAGACAAAGAGCTCCTAGTACCATACACACTTGATCTCACTCAGTATGGTTTTACACAAATGCTGCGCATTAATGACGCTGTATTCCATGTTTATCAGCAATGCAGTGCCATTAAACGCAATACCCTCTTTCTCAACCACCAAGAATCGACTTGCATACCTCTGAGTCTACCGACAATGCTCAAGCGTACATCAGCAATCTCTGCTACATCTTTTATAATTTTTTTGGTTTTTTAAATACATTAACCACCACTTCTTCTTTAAAGAGAAATCCAGTTCGGACCGTGGACTGAACTCCTAAATTTTCTCCTAATTAAAGAACCTCTCAATATTTCAAATAAAAATAAACGTTTTTCTCCATAAGCGCCATTGTGGATTAAGTTGTTAAAATGACACTGATGTCTTTAGAGGCCAGCTCTCATCGTCATATTTTTCTTCGTTAGACAATGTCTTCCGTCTTTGTATAATGAAATAAAAAATTAGCTAGTATGAATAACACTAAAAAATAAAATAAATGTATTTGTCATAAATCTCACAGCTGTTGGGAAATAAATGATGTCTTGCAAACCTGGAACTGTCTTGAACAGTGGATTTTTCCCGCAAATTAAAACTCTTTTGGGACTCTTGATCTGCTTTGCGGCTAAAAGTCGTCTAATGAGGAGAAAATGTTCTATAAACTAATTGATTTCATAGAATTTAACAGTCAATTATCCTATCATGTTTGTATTAGAGCTATGAGTCTCGCAACAGCTTCAGTCCTTGTAGCAGCACGTCAAAGAACAGAGTTTCGTTTGTGAGTTAATTCCACCGTCATTAGTATGGACAGGGGTTGTGATTGCTGCGTTGAGATGCGAGCTGAGTTAGTGACCCTTCATTCACAGCTCCAGGCGGTACATGCTTCGGTCACGTAACTTGGTGCTGTTGCCAATGAGCTTCATTGTGAGGGATCGAATATGGGGATTTAAGAGACGTACAACATGTCCCACGCATCCCTCGAGCCACTACTGTGAGCGAACCGGATCCTGCCTACATAAGTCTCGTCTGTGGTCTAGTGGGTGGTCGTCTCAAAATGTGGCAGACAGTGAAAGATTTTCCGGGGACCGATCGAAAGGGTTCCGCGGTTTGCCTGAAAAACGTGTTTCCGGTGCCATCTGTGGTTGATATAGATCCTGAGCCAGACACCGACGCTAACCCGGTTTCATAGAACGCCTCTTTGGCCCCCCAACATCTAGGCATTCACAAAGGGTGGGGTTAGTGGTAGATGGTAGCTCCAATGTTATGCTCTTAGTTGAGCCCATTGTGGAAATCGCTGCCAGGCATGGTACAAACTCCATTGTGCAATGTGTGTGCATACGATAAGGAGTCATTCCAGGTATGAACAGCTGCTGCCATATGCCATGAAGACCATAGATCGTACGAAAATGTAGGTGGTGGCTAATGTTGGAACTAATGATGTGTGTGAACTGAGCAGTTCAAAGGAAAGTTGAGAGTCGTTTCAAATAGGTAACCCACTCATTTAATTATAGTTAGTGCTGGTTTCAGTCTACCCTCGGTATGTTGGCGACAATTAATGTTTTAAGTCGTTGGTAGGCATAAAACATTTTCCAAAATCGTACTGAATGGTTTCACTCAAAATTATTTTGAACTATTAGTAAAGGAGCTCAATTGGAACTGTAAATGGTTACAAAAACATAGATGACCGCTTAGAAACAAATAATCCTGACAACTAAGGAGCATCGTGACGGTTACAGGGATCAGTGACCGCAAGGTCGTTGTAACGAGACTGAACAACGTAACATTTAAATCACCAAAAAAAGCACAAAACATATTTATTTATAAAAACAGACAAAAATTAGAGTGACGCCTTCCTAAGAGACAGTCTCCATTCCTTTGAAACTAAGTTTGTAAGTGTAGACGAGATACAACTAAAATTCAAAGAAACATGATGGGAAGTGAAATGAAAACCGCACCTGCCACGACGGGATAACTGAATTGTTTCATTCAAAAGTAATCACCATACGCGTTAAGACATTTATCCCACTGGAAGACGAAACGATCTGTTCCTGTTTCAATGAACGCGGTCGGGCGCTAACGGATCCACAACCGCACCCACTCTTGCACTTCCCCTTCCAACTGAAACAAACGTCGACGTTTATCTTTGTTCCGGTGGCCAATGATGTGGAAATCACACGGTGAACGGTCCAGGCTGTACTGAGGATGTTGCACTGTTACGAAACCAAGTCGCCGAAACGTAGTTTTGTCCAACTGGCAGCGTAGGGGCGGACGTCATCGTCCAGTTTCGACTGGAGGGTCCTTTGTTCATCGAGTTCCTCCAGCATTGAACAACGATCACTGTGCATCGCTGTGAAAACACTTCGCAGAAACTGCGGCGCTATAAAGTCAAAACACGCAGGACTGTTGTCGGACGGAATCATCCTGTTGCACGGTAAAGCCCACTCCACACTGCCAGTCGGATGAAGGCTACGCTTCATCGAGTTGGTTAGGAAACACAGCAACATCCTCTGCGCAGCCCGGATCGTCCACCGTGAGATTTTAATATCATTGACGACCTGAAGAAAGATACGCTTGGACTTCGAGTTCAGTCGGCCGAGGAAGTGCAACAGTGGATCCGCCAGGGACCGACTGTGTTCTACGAAACAGGAATTGATCGCCTCGTCTCCCCGTGGGATAAATGTGTCTGCAAGTGTCTCGTTTACTTCTAAATGGAACAATTCCATGGCCCCATTGTAACGTTCTGTTTTCGCTGAACTGCCGCTTGTACAGGACGGCGCAAATAAAAATGACCCAGAGAACAGAGTTCCAGGATACAAAGAAACATAGCAGATGGAAGAAAATATAGTACTAACCTGACTAAAGCAGATGTTGAAAGTGAATTCATCTCTCGGCACTTTTGGGCCCTGCTCAGCAAGTTGCCGCAGCCAGTTCGAAGGTGGACTGCTGGAATTGCTGCAGTCTCATCCGAAATGTTTTGCTACAGTTCTTGAAGACTATGTGCGTTGTTGCGATACACCTTAGACTCGAGGGCTATCCACACAAAGTAATCGCACGCTGACAGATCAGGTGACCTGCGTGGGCTGCTAAGGCTACTACCAGACTGACCTCTGCTATCAACCCTATAAGGCGTGCAGAGCGTGTAAAAGTGCTCCAAGGTTCGGCTAGCTGTATGAGCAGTTGCTCCATCCCGTTGGAAGTAACTGTAGGTGGTTATACACATACATTCACGTCGATTTGTATCTACCCGCCCGGGCCACTTTTATTTGCTCCAACCTGTAGTATCGGCAGTAATGGAGAGCTTTTTGCCGTATTAATTAGTAAAAGATGGTACTGATCCCCGGTGGTACACGAATTAAGTTAGGACACTCTTGCACAAGCAATGAAAAAGACACATTTGCCAATTACTTGGCAGCTGACTCACCTGTTATAACAGACAACAAGTAGAGAGTAGCTGGTAAAATAGGGTCTTCCGCTGTGCTGCGAGGTTTCTTGCTTTTTGCTACACAGTAGGCGTCTTCGTGAGATGGAAGAAGAGCCTTTGTCGGAATCCTATCTTGTTTAGTAAAAGTTTTTTTTTTTTCTCATTTCTTTCAACTTGTGGGAGTAAGTATTCTCGTGGTGTGTTACCATATTATGGTATCGTGAATTAACTAGAAATTTCATTTCATTTTACTAATACGTAGCATATTGAACAGAACAACATATTGTGGTCGTTCTTAATTTCCAACAATGTACACGTAAACCGAAATTCAAATAACTGGCTTCATATTTCTCACATTTTCGTCTGTTTATATCTTTAGAACTGCATGATTTGTTTTAAATATCACGTACTGTACTTACACTGAAAACTTTGTCCATATTGGCAGAGCAAACGCCAATTACTGAAGACAAACAACAATTAAAAACAATCTCCATTCGACAAAACTAATATTCAAGGTGATCGTTACTGAATAAAAGTAAATATTATTCGTCTTTCATCTATCACGCTGCCATGGTAACAACACTTGCATGCACACGACAGGTCACTAGTAGCTTACACGTTCTTCCTTTATTCAGAGAGCAAATAAACGAGATTATCATTTTTATGAAACTACGGCGATGCCCCTACTGCGACGCTCCAACGCCCCTGGGAGCCGCAACGCATTGTTTGAAAATCCTGTATTAGACATAAAAACTTAACTTGCTTGAGAATTTGGAATTAGTCGATTCACTTGAACTGGTACACTCCCATAACTATTCTTAGTTTAATGATAAGATCTGCGAACAGAAAGAGGGCTGACGAAATATGAAATAAATTTTTAAAGGGCAAATGAAGTTTTTGGAAAATAGTTCATTCCAGGAGATATATTAATGACACACTAATCCTGTTTGATGTCACAAAAGATGATCTTGGTTAACTTATTGAAATACCTAATTCACTCTATTAGAAAATAAAGTTTACAGTAGAACATTACTCAGATCATTTCATACATTTCTATAACCTCACGATTGTTAAATAAAACAGAAGTGCAACTCTTACACATACAAGAAATCTACATACATTCATACCAGAATCCACGAATGATAATGCCTTGATTACAGCTTCCACTCTCGCTGGCCAACATTCTATCAGGTGCTGGAAGGTTTCATGCGGAATGGCAGCCCATTCTTCACAGAGTATAGCACTGAGGAGAGGCCTGGCACGACGTCGGCGTTCCAGAACATCCCAAAGGTGTTCTATAGGAATCGGATCAAGACTCTGTGCAGGCCAGTCCATTACAGGGATGTTATTGCCGTGTAACCACTCCGCCACATGCCGTGTATTATGAACCGTTGCTCGATTGTGTTGAAAGATGCAATCGCTATTCCCGATTTTCTCTTCATCAGTGGGAAGCAAGTAGTTGCTTAAAACATCCATGTAGGCCTGTGCTGTGATACCCGGTGGGGTCAGGGATTTTCTCTGCTTCGTAATGACTGGGTGTAGTGTGACGTCCTCAGGTTAGTTAGGTTTAAGTAGTTCTAAGTTCTAGGGGACTGATGACCATAGATGTTAAGCCCCATAGTGCTCAGAGCCATTTAAACCATTTTGTGCTGTGATAGTGCCACGCAAAACAACGGGTGCAAGCCTCTGGCATGGAAAACATGACCACACCATAACACGACGGCCTCGGAATTCTACTGTTGGCAATACACACGCTGGTAGACGACGTTCACTGGGCATTCGCCATACCCACACCCTGCCATCGGATTGCCACATTGTGTACCGAGATTCGTCACTCCACACAACGTTTTTCCACTGTTCAATGGTCCAATGTTTACACCCCTTACACCAAGTGAGGCTTCGTTAGGCATTTACCTGCTTGATGTGTGGCTTATGAGCAGCCGCTCGACCATGAAATACAAGTTTTCTCACCTCCCACCAAACTGTCGTAGCACTTGTAGTGCATTCCGATGCAGTTTGGAATTCCTATGTGATGGCCTGGATAGCTGTCTACCTATTGCACATTACGATCCTCTTCAACTGTCGGCGATCTCTGTCGGTCAACAGATGACGTCGGCCTGTGCGCTTTTGTGCTGTATGAGTCCCTTCATGTTTCCACTTCACCAACACATCGGAAACAGTGAGCCTAGAGAGGTTTAGGAGTGTGGATATCTCGCGTACAGACGTATGACACAAGTGACACCCAATCACCTGACCACGTTCGAAGTCCGTGAACCGCGCGGAGCGCCCCATTCTGCTCTCTTACGATGTCTAATGACTATTAACCTCACTGGTGTAGAGTACCTGGCAGTAGGTGGCAGCACAATGCACCTAATATGAAAAACGTCTGTTTTTGTGGTGTCTGGATGCTTTTTATCACATAGTGTATGTCTGTGCTGAACGGGGAACACACATCACCTCTTACTTAGACTCAAAATCACAAAAAACTGCTAACATTTTTAGAAGTATCAACATAAAAATATTTATCTCTGAAAACAGGTGGCTAGCACTTATCTCACGCTGAATCATAAACACTCCTATAAGAGTACGTAGTCAAATATACAAATTACAATGTAACAGTTCTCCAGCATTCCACATAGCCAAACAGGAAGAGCTTCCATTGCACGCTACAAAGAGCACACAGATGGTTTCAGTCTCATCCGCTTTGACAAATCCTCAGTACCTAACAACATGCATGTGAAGGGACATACATTAAATGACACATACAAGAGCCTAACTGTACTACACATAGAAATTAACGGAACAAATCTTGATCTGCTAGAAATACAGTTGCACAGCAAAAAATGTTCTGAGAAACTGTTAAACGAACAAACTGAGTTTAACAGCCACAGTGTTTTCAACAATTTCTGAAGCATATGTTTTCATAACGAAAGAAGAATTTAATCGCTACAAATTTTTAAATATGTGCTGTTACATATTATATATGCAGAAATAATTAGTTTTCCAAACGACATCGAGGTGTAAATACTAATGTAACATCTTCCTATGATCTTACCAACGGCCTTGCCGCAATGGTAACACTGATTCCCGTCTGATCGCCGAAGTTAAGCACTGTCGGGCTTTACTAGATTTTGGATGTATGACTTCTGGGGTCTGCCGACTTCTGTTGGCAAGCGGAGTGCACTCAGCCCTTTTGAGGCCGATTGACCACCTACAGGATCGAGTAGTAGCGGCTCTGATCACGAAAACTGACAACGGCCGGGAGAACGGTGTGCTGACCGCATGCTGGTCCATATCCACATCCACTGACGCCAATAGGCTGAGGATGTAACGGAGGTCGTTCAGTGTGGTCGGGCTTTCCAAGTCCTGTTCGGACGGAGAGATGAGGTTTTCCTATCATTTTAGGCATAGCGACGTCTATGAATATGTGGAAATGTAACATCGTTACATTTGGATATTCTTTGACTTGGCTGAATTTGGTTTATTAATATACTGTGAAACGAAAGTTTGTATATGTATGTAAATATTTCTACATATATCGAGCTTAAAACTTTGTAAACACTGCTGGAAATCGTAAGTAATTTTTTCTTTTCCATCTTTGTTCGATAGAAATTGTAGTCACGACGTGCCACCTTGAAGTACATGTACGTTTCCTCAACAGGACCAGTAAAAACCTGTAGTCAAAAAATAATGTAAACTCCTCAAGTACCTGAAGATTACCCCACGCCTCGAAACGCATCGTGTATTGGAGTAAAAGTCACTATTTGTGACTGAAGGCTGTTTTCTATTCTTTATTACATTATTACCCTCTAACGAGCCACCGGAGATCAAGGCTACTATAAACCAAAATACTCAAAAAATATCCCTGAACTAACTTGGAAATTTGATCTGTGAAGTTGGGATTCACCCTATATAATGTGCTCACGTACTTTGAGACGATTCTGAAAAATGTGGACAATTGTCACAATATTCTGCCATACAATTGCGAAATCCCACGCACAGATGCTGTATCCTGCATATTCGACAATTGTCCTCAGTGCATTACGTGTTCCCACCTCTCGCCGTGTGTGTGTACGTCTAGCATTGTCAAACATGACCGTTTTGGTGCTAGACGTTATGGTGTGGGAGGCGTAAGGCTGCTTGGGCACACTCACCTCCAAATCTTTAAACACGGTACACTCTGTGGCCAAAGTTATTGTGACACTGTACTTCTCTCCTATACGTGACTTTTCTGGGGTGCTTTCGACCCTGATCTAAATTTTGTGGATGACAGTGGGAGACCGCACACGTGCAGTAGCTCTTGCAACGCGAGGCTATTCAGCAATTGGATTGACCTGGAGGTTACCCGACTTAATCCCATCAAACACTTACGGGATGCGTTGGGGAGACAGCTTGCAACATGTCCGCATGCTCCAACGGACATCCAGCAGTTTTCAACAGCGCTGTTGGAGGAATGTCACAAGAACTTCTTACCGAGTTTGTGCCAGAATGGGAGCAGGGGGCACAGCGTGAACTGTCGTCCCAGAACCACGTCCCGCCTTTTCAATGTCCAGGGAACTTCCAAGAATCACAGTGATTTCAGTGCTGTCCTTGTGTTTAAACCTAAGTGTCATTGCTGATCCTCTCATTGAGTATTTCTTTCTGCTACTTTCTGTGTTGTAATGAAGCAGTTCTTTCCAAATACTGTACAAGTTTCATCGAGCAGTGTTACTTGGCAATAATACGTCATGCGGAAGTTGCTTTCATCCTAAAGTTTAGCACACCATTTACTTTCGATACGTCGTCCTCGCAGCGCAAGATGCAATTGAAATCATTATAATTGAAGTCTGGTATCCATGTAAGAGGGTTGGAAATTTAATTGTGGCAGCTACTTTTTGCGACTTATAATTAACAGATAAATTTTCAAAGTTTTACTGTCTTTCAAATTAGTCACCAGAATAGTTTATAACCTGTTACCGGCGATATGGATGTCATATCATACTTTAGCAGTGCCAGCTGTGTTGTTAGCTCGAGTGGAGCAGTTTATTGCCAGAAGAATCTCTGTAACAGTTCTGAAGCGGACTCCATGAAGCGCTTCCTTCGTCTTAGTTATCACGTTTAAGTCACAAGGGCTTAAGGCCGGGAGAGTAGTGCGTAGTACAGCGTTTCCCAGTCTCACCGATCAACCAAATCATTTACTACTTGTCCCAGAAGCGCCCGGACATCGTCCTGCAAACAGATGGGTGGGCCCTGCAGGAAGTGTCGCCGCTTCTTTCCTAAGCATGCTCTCTTCTAGAAATGAACAGCTTAGAGAAAGGAGTGGTGACACTCACTGCGAGACCAGACCATCAGTTTGCTTTGGCGTACATGGAACAAGTAGTGACGGATTTGTTTTATCCATAGGGCTGTACCACCCACCGTACGTAAGCCGTTGTGATTTCAACTTGATTCCTAAGATAAAAGAAGTGCTTCGTGGTATTCGCTTCAGAACTGTTACAGAGATTCATCGGATAACAGACCGCTCCACTCGAACTATCAACACAACTGGCTCTACTAAGTGTATCCTGCGACATGCATATTGCTAGCAAAAGGGTTGTACACAATGTTGGTGACTACTATGGAGGAAAGTAAAAATTTGAAACATGTATCTAGTTTGCACAAGATGTAAATAAATAGTTCGCCAGCATCATCTTGCAACACTCGTATATGTGATAAAATCTGTCACGGCGTTTGCATAAACCTCCTTCCAAGCTAAATTCGCATCATCAGTTAGCCGTGTTCTTTTCAATAGAAACATCCTGACATCTGTCATAAGCTATTTCGGGAACGTGAGAAATTACATTTCCTTAGTGTTTACACCGACATTTACTTGCGTACAAGCTTCCTATCATACGATGTGTAGGAACTTGGCCTTCTCCAGTAGGTGGGCGTGGGCAAATCCAGTCACGCTCAAAATGGTATCAGTCAATTTATTTATAAATCCACATCACATACATTTATAAGAGAGGTATTATGCACAGACCTAAGCGGGACATGGGGGTCGGACCCGCAATACTCATTGCGGAAGCGTTGTCATGTAGGTAACCCAGCTGCCACTCTCAGCATATCTAGGGAGTGGAGAAACGTTTCGTCATGCGCATTCCAGGCCGGCAGTGGAGCTACCCCAGGTGCTGAAGCTGCGGTCAGGCATCGCTAAGCTGCTAGCAGTCGGCTTTTATTTCCGTCCTAGCCGTGCAAGTGACGGAAGTGTAGACGTATAGGAAGTGAACCCTGGCCTTCACATATGGCTGGCGGTGCCTGGCGACGGTGGACGCCTTGCGGATCAGAGGCTGGCATGCTTTCAGTTCGATCCTCGTCTCAACAGAGCGGAGGCTAAACCACCCAAAGTGGCTGGTCCGATAGGTTGGCGAAAGGAATTGGCGTCTTCAGTGGATGACGAGTGAGCGACGACACCTCGCAGTGATAGCCCGCTCCAAGGTGGTCGCCGACTCCCAGCTGGACAGCCTGTATTTATACACGAAAGAGTGAGGCATATTGGTCAGCAGACGCACCAGCTCTCACATAGAGCTCTCGCTGCAACGCTGACGAAGCATGCCGGACGTCGGTAGTATCATCGGTCATCAACATAACAGTGATACCAACTATCGAGCTGGGTGTGGTGTGTAAATGCTGCTCTAGCTGATTGCTGCAGACAGCGTGACTACGGCAATGATCAATGACACCGGCCAGCACTGCTACACATGCAGAGCGTGGCTTGTACAGCTTGTAGTCATTTCCTCTCCTGTTCACATGTAAATAGAGTAAGATAGAGACGAGTGTCTATAAGAATCCGTAAAAAGCATAATATTTCTCTTCTCTTGTCTTTACGGTCCTTGGGAGAAATACGTTGGAGGCAGCAAAATTGTTCTGCAGTCATTCACAAATGCTGGCTCTCTAAACTTTCTCATTAATTTCCGCGAAAAGAACGTCGTCCTCTCTTCAGGGATCCAAATTAGTGTTCATCAAGCAATTTTGTGACAATATTTTCGTGTTGATCAGTCTTAATGGTTACAAAATCAGCAGCACGTTTCTGAATTGTTTCCTGGTCGTCTTTTTATCCAGCATGATGGGGATCCCAAACACTCAAACAGTACTCAATAATGTGTCGTACAAGCGCTCTGTACGCTGTTATTTTAATAGATGAGTTAACTTCTGTCACCCATTCGCTTTCCCTATAAAAGACGTTATGTGCACGTTCCATGTGATATTGCTTAGCAACGTTACGTCTACATTTTTAATTGACATGGCTGTGTCAAATAGCACATCACAACACTGTATTCGATCACGACTTGGATATTTTTCTACCCAACAGCATCAGCTTGCGTTTTTCTGCATTTAAAGAACGAAAAACTGTCAAGTTATACTGTATCCTCCTATAGTCATTCAGCGACGACACTTTCCCGTACCTACAGTGTCATCAGCAAACAGACGGACATTGATGCTCACCTTATGCATCAGATTGTTTTTTTATATAGAGAACGGTCTCTGTTGGCGATACTGATGACTCTGATGGAACACTCGTTCTCCAGGATCATGAACTGGGTTCTATTACTTATTAAGTCTTAGAGCCACTCACGTAACTGAGAAACTATTCTGTATACTCGAACTTTCGTTAACGGTCTGCTGTGGGGCACCGTGCCAAATGCTTTTCGGAAACCTAGGGATTGGAATCTACCTGCTGTCCTTCATCCATGGTCCTTATAGCGAAGCAGTGTCCATGATTTAAGCACAACGGCGGAAAGAAGAAAACGGTAAGAGTAAATGTGAGCATCCACTGCAAATACACGCCAAGATTATCCCATAATCCACAAAAATGCTGCCTGTGCAGGAAAGGAAGGAGCACAGGTTTAGAGAGTCCAGTAGACGACGTGGTCATTTCATACGTATCAGCGTCTGGGATTGCGAAAAGACACGCCAAGAATTCGACTGCGTTCTCTACGAAGAAACCATCGTTGCATTTGCCTTATGCGACTTACGTGAACAACAGAGGACTATATGAAGGTAAGGAGACGAGGATTTAAGTCGGAGTCCTGTCGAGTGTGATCCCAGTGTCCTGCCACTGTGCCATCTACAGTGATATATATGAAAGTAATGTCTCTGATACCACTGAAAGGTAACCAAAAGCATTGTATCTTACCCGTAAAGTCTACACTTCCAGAAGAGCAAAGTGTAATGTTTTGGTGAGGTTTTCCAACGTAACTCGACAAAGACGCCACTTAGCTCTCTTTTGCAGAGTCCTGACGCAGACTGAACACTCATCAAAGTTGAATACACCAGAAAGTTTTGTTTCAGGGTCTCACTGACAGATCCGGTACACAAAAAATGTTTGTCTTTGCTAGTGAAATGTCGATAGAGATTAAGAACTATAAACCATTATATGTGTCTGGTCTTATCTGCACTACATAATTCGAAGATGTCTACAGGAATACTGTCAGCGGAACTTGCTGCTCATATGTGAATTCCAGTTTCCACTTAGTTTTTACGCCATAGGTTGTGCAGTACGTTTTCCGATCACAGCAAAGAATGAGGCACAAACGCTGGGACTGAATGGCTAATAACTGGAGGAATGTGTTCTTCACAGATAAATCGCTCTTCAGTATGTGGAACAATTCTCATTGCACATTCTGCTGTAGGGAAAGTTATATCGACTAGAAACAAAGGTATATCAGGGAAAGAAACATGTTCGGTGGGAGCGAAATGCCGTTGCAGACAGATGCTTGGTAACCGGGGAAAGAGCTTCAGTTCCTCGTTGACGGTAGGTTCAAACGGTTCAAATGGCTCTGAGCACTATGCGACTAAACTTGTGAGGTCATCAGTCGCCTAGAACTTAGAACTAATTAAACCTAACTAACCTAAGGACATCACACACATCCATGCCCGAGGCAGGATTCGAGCCAGCGACCGTAGCGGTCGCTCGGCTCCAGACTGCAGCGCCTAGAACCGCACGGCCACTCCGGCCGGCGTTGACGGTAGGAGAAATACTGTTAGCACCAAAAGGAACTGCTTGTCTCGGTCCTTTCATCGAAAACAACTGATTTCCTCTTCGTCCTACTCTGGTAAAATGGATATCTTGCAGGTTACCTACGACATATTCCTGTGAAACTACAATACAGTTGTGACATTAATTTTTTCCAACCTTGCATTAGTAAGAATACTGATTTATTCTATGACTGCGAAATTTTAACCGTAATTGCCACCTAAATATGTTTTCCATGATTGAAATACTCATACAATGCCGGACAAAAATGCGAAACACACAGAAGACATACATGATCTGGTGGCAGTGGAACTTTGTACACGTATACACCATCGGCAGGTATACAGATGATTGGAGCTGCTGTTCTATGAACCTGGCCTAACCACCAGAGAGGGTCAGTGTTGCCATGTTTAATCTTGTTGCCAGGACTGGTAAAGGATATAAGGGGTGTGAACAGTGTTACATATTGCGTGATCAATATGAGGGAGTCGGAGATGACGCAAACTCGTGACAGACAGCTCTGTCAGCACGTGACAGAGCTTGGAAGGTGCTTCTGTGTGGGTCTCAATTTGGCCGGAAGGTTGAATGGTGCAAGATCCATTCGTGATTCGGATGTGACAGTGACACAGTGTTGGACTGCATGGTAATGTGAGTGAAGTCATGCTCCTCATCAAGATTCCAATCGATCAAGTCTGACCACCACGAGGCTGGATCGCCGTACTGTGCGCCATGCACATCGTAATCTTTTACATCTACGCCTACCATCCGTGAACAAGTAATAGACTGAATGCAACATTATTTGTCATCCCGCACTAATTGTCGGAAATTGGCAGCATCCGGACTAGGGAGTTACCGTTCCATGCCTCGGTTGTTGTTAACAACACAGCACAAACGGGTGCGTCTGAGGTGGTGCCATCACCAGCAAGCACGTAGTTCTGATGAATGGTGTCGCATTGTGTTCAACGGTGAATAAAGTTTATGTACTCCAATAATTTCAATGCTCTGGAGATTCAAAGCAGTGTTACTCCTGGTTTCGTGGTGTGGGGAGCCATAGGGTACAGTTTCACGTTACTGCCGGTAGTGACTGAGGGAACTGTGACGCAAGGAACAACAGTACGTCATGGGTATCCCACGTCATCATCCCACAGTATCGTTGCGCCATTTTCAACGATAAAATGCTCGTCAACATATGGCACGAGTCTCAATGAACTGTCTGCGTGACGTTGAGGAACTCCTGTAATCAGAACGATCCCACATCTGTTTCCGGTAGATCATGTGTGGGACCAGTTCGAGCGTCAATTCTGACCCACTGCCAGTATCAAGGACATCAAGGACCAGTTACAACAGTTACATGCATGCTTGCCTTAGGAGATGATGCTACGACTTTATAACACCGTTCCCTACCGAATCAGTGCATGCATCCTTTCTATAGGAGTTGCAAGGTCATACTGATAATTGGGCTCACACCGGAACGTTATTTACGAATTTAACTCGAATCGCGGAAGGAACATGACAGACTCTCTCAAGCGCTGAAATTTCATTTTTTTCCTCCACTGCATCTAGGTGATTCTTGTTCTTTTTTCGGTAGACAGCTTATATTTCGTAAAGACTAATTGTAAAAACCCTAGTAACAGCATATAAATAATTTTTGCACTGCATCTCCGTCATTCGGGAAACATTAGGGAAACGTCACGGGAAGTTAAGCTTTCTGCGTGTTTTGAAAAGAGTAAACTGTAATGGCAGCAACGTATCTGGGGGCTCAGTACATTACGCCGGGAAGTACGTGTGTTGAGTGTACCAGTTCCAACCAGTGTGGAGATGTTTATGACGTGCAAGACGATACATTTGTCCACGTGAGGCCGAAACACAATTCGCAAGGCACGATGGGGGGCCCTACAATCGTTTGCAACTAATCCGAATTCTCTCATATGAAGTGGAGCTATTTGAGCATTTTTGCTGGCGCCAACAATGTGGTCTCAGCAGTACAGACATCCTGTGAGGCTATTCTCAGCAGTTCAGCTTAGAACCTTTGTAAAGCATACGCAGTAAATTTCAATGATTCACAATGAATTTGAATAATAACGTTACTTGGGTAAAATTTTTACGACCCGAGATTGCCATTAACATGGATCTCGTACCTTTCCAATTTTAAAATAACATAGTGTCATTAATTCTGTCGAATGTTGAAATTCTTTAACAGTTTATGCCAGTTTCGTTATTCTTATTTATATATAGCATATGGCACTATACACACGGTTTACATGGGTTACATGATCATTAATTAAATGTATTATAAAATATGTAAGTGAAGGTTACAGAATGAAATAAGATGAAATGAGATGAAATATGGAATACAATAAGGCAATAAGCAAATCATAATATCGCAGCAGATAAATTGCGGAACTTGTTTTTTCGTGTTCAGATGTCCAAATTAGCGAACCATTCGAGGCACGACCGTGTGGCAGTGAAGAAGTTAGCCATACTACCCTGATAGGCTCTCAGTTCACGGACCTGGGCGGTGTGTTGGACAGTTCGACTTGAAGTCCCAAAGTTATAGTTAGGGCTGGGTAGCTTTCACCAAGCGTAGGGCGTGTGTCCACGTATTCCATGTCCTACTCGGAGTGGTATTTAGGCAATCTGTCGTGGAAGTTCAAAGCCTTTTGGTTTATTTACTCGATTGATATGGTCACAATTTCTGAGAGAGGCACTCTCAATGCAGCTCTCGTGCCAGTTAGTATATATACTCAAGTTAGCAGTTGTCTGTTGATGGGCCACTCTAGGAGGGGGGGTCTCTAGATCAAAGTCGACTTGTTTCCAAAATTGTTGCACCTTCGTGGATATTAAGCAGAGGATTGGTATTTAATTTCGTATATTCCTTCAGCAAAGCTTCCTGTCTCGTCATGGATGGTGGGGCTACAGGGCTAAGTGTTGGGAACCAATATTGTGGTGTACTCTTCATACACCAAGCTATAATCCTCATTGGAGGGTTGATCTGGATGTCCTCTTTCTTTCTTTACATGCTTGCTGGTAAACCACAACGCCGCTCAGTACTCTACTGCAGGGTACACTAAGACAAGTACAGAGATGAGTAGTGTATCCGCTGATGCTCCCCAGTTAGTGCTGCAGAGTCTCTGAATGAGATTGTTTGATGGACTTATTTTATGGGTTATATTTTCAGCGCGTGTTTTCAAAGACAGGGTCCTGTCTAGAGTAATTCCCAAATACTTTGGATGTTGTTGATACGGGATTACAGTGTTATTCATATGAATATTCAGCTCGTATCTCACTATTTTGTTGTTCAAATGAATACAGCTGACCACAGCCTTTGTGGAATTTTGTATTAGCCTCTGTTTAGTGAAATACCCATGTATTTATTTCAGGTCAGTAGTGCCAATGTTTGCAGCATCTTCGAAGTGCTTGTTTTGCATAGCAAGCGCCGTATCATCAGCATAACGGAACTACCCTGACACAGTTTCAGGCAGGTCAAAGATGTAGAGGTTAAAAAAATATGCTCCCTAAGACTGATACTTGTGGCAGCCGGTTATTCAGTTTCCTCTCTTTGTTTACGTTATCACCCTGTAGCGTCTGGAAGTGTCCATCGGAAAGCATATTGCTGGTAAGTCTCAGTGGGATTTGGCATGGGAATATTTTTATCAGTTTGCTTAGAAGCTCTTCTTTCCTCACAGTATCATAGGCAGTTGTTAGGTCCTTGAAAGCTACCGCTGTCTTATTTTGTTTTGGAAAACCTGCCTCAATGTGTGCGGTTAAGCTCAAAACCTCCTATGTACGACTCCTGCCTGCTTTGTTGGGATGACTTCTAGGGCTCATGGACTCATCCTACCCAAAAGCAACCATCTATGAGTTTGTAGCAGCAGCTGAGAAGGGATTTTGGGTGATAGCTTTCTGCTTTGTCCAATGATTTCTCCGGCCGCTGTAGCCGAGCGGTTCTAGGCGCTGCAGTCTGGAACCGCGCAACCGCTACGGTCGCAGGTTCGAATCACACATGGATGTGTGTTATGTCCTTAGGTTAGTTACGTATAAGTAGTTCTAAGTTCTAGGGGACTGATGACCTCAGATGTTAAGTCCCATAGTGCTCAGAGCCATTTGAACCATTCCGATGATTTGTTTAGTTTCACAATTGCAATTACTTTAGTATGCTTAGAAGCTTTCGGCAGACAACCCTATGTTTGTAAGCAAGAGCAAAATTTGGTCAGCCATTTCGTCGTTTCCATCCCTCACTGAGTCAGCAATTCAGGGCTAATCCCACAAAGTCAGACACCTTACCCTTTTCACCATCACTGAGAACATTTTCTAGCTCTTTAACTCTGAAGCTCCTAGACTACTCAGTTCCCTGTGGTGCTGCTCGTTGTGTATATCTATATTACCGTTCTACTTTTTTGTGTGATATTTGTCCAGTTTTGCTCTAGATAATGATACTATTCTACTTGCCATCTGATCTGGTGATACTGGACCAGTTTCTTTCACTGGTGGTTTTCTTCCCCCCCACCCCCAACTTCTTCAGCAAGTTCCACGCTCGCCTGCTAGCTTTCTTAAAATCCATATCAGTAGTGGTCTTAATCCAACTACTACTTCATGCCTCGTCCAGTCTCTGTAGCAAGTCGGCGGCTACGTCCGCATCGCTTTTCTTTATGTAGGTCTCAAAAAGATCTTACCTGTCTTTGTTCCATGCCGGGATGTATTATTTGCGGTACCATCGTGATATTTACTTTTGGCGGCTGCAATCACTGCATCTACGAATCTCTTGTAATTTTTAGATATTTCTGGGATCCACTTTATAATCTTGTAAAGTTCGCAGTAAAATTGTTCCCAGTTTGCCTTCTGGAAATTTCATCTAGGTCTTGGGACAGATCGGATCATCGGGATTTACATGCGTATTACACATACGACTGGGCGATGTTGACGGCGTGGGATATCTGATAGGGCCATTGTGAATATGCTTAATAGTGGGTTATTTTGATCGTGGGTTGGGATGCAAGTATCAGACCCATGGTGCTGATCTGGGAGTTCCCTTATCCTTTTCATCAGATATGAGACAGGTTGTTTTCCATCATCCAGTCTGCGAGAGTCTGACATTGGTGTTGAATTTCTACATTGTATGGTGGATGTTGAAATCTGCCTCATGGAGAGCCGGATGGGGAAGCCGGTGTAGTACCTTGGAAGGCCACTGGGCGAGTAGAGGCATGTAAACACTAGCTATTGATATCTCTTCTACTTTTGTAGTGACACTGCGAAGTCCGTTATCAACGCCAAAGGGCAGTGGTAGGTCGTTTTTTATGTTGCTCCGAATAAAAGTGGCGTCGCCGTGTACATGATAGTATGTGGCACCTCGTATCTCTTATCCTGCTATTCCGTCTCTTGCTTTAAGATCAGCCACAGTGTCCATGTGAGTCTCTTGTGGCGCAAGTGCTTTGATATTCCTCTCACGCAGAATTAGACACAGAGTTTCGCGTTTTGATCTGCCTAGTCCTTCAAAATTTAGTTGGAAAATGAGGAGGCTCTGTCCGATATTTCTTATTTCAGACCTCTGAGGAGAGCCATTATCATGTAGGATTGATTCCATGTGCTCAAGTCAATTTAAAACGAAATAAGACTGGTAAAGCAGAGATTAAAACAAAACTTAAATTTTATAGATTTTGCCTATCTTAATTGTTAGGTGAAAATATTTTCTCTTTGGCCTGATAGGTCGTACTCCGGCGTTGCATTTATGTGTTGAATCTTGATCATTTTGTTTAACGTAAATATTTTATAATTATTTAAAAAGTGAAATTCCATCACTTTTCTTTGGGAAGTTAATGGAATTCACCTGAGAGGTAACGCCGTCTTAACTATAACACAGAGCTTTCAGCATCCAAAGATTTCAGTAACGATCATTTGCGCAACTTTACGAACTATTACATCTGATTTTCTTCAGTTATTTAAAACATTATCTAACATTTTGCTTTGTTATCTGGGCCTTCGAATTTTTTGTGTGAAAACACTTAAAGCTTTTTAAATGAAACTAACGTTATTATCATGCTACATGTTTAGTCTTCATGTTTATATATTTATTTCCGAACATACCCACCCAGGTGATGAACATACTTCTCCCAACGAGGCACCAATTTGTTGATACCGTTGCTGCAGAATGTTTGACTTTCTTGACGGAGTCACAACCTCATTCCTGCTTTCATCGCTCCATCACTTTTAAAGTGAAGTCCTCAAAGCCATTCTTTGAGTTCTGGGACAAATTAAAATCTGATGGGACTAAATCGGGACTGTATGGAGGATGATCGATAACAATGAACTCAAGGCATCGGATTGTAGCAAATGTCGCGGCGCTCGTGTGTCGTCTGGCTTTGTCTTGCTGAAGGAAAGGGCGCTCCAGGAACTACATGGCGTTGTTTCTCACTCACCGACAAAGTTACGTAACACATCGCCATGCTACTCGCTCTAATTCGGAACCCTCTAATAGCAGAGGGCCGCAAACGTAAATATACAAAGAATAAAGATGTAAAATCTTAATAACGTTTGTGTTATTTATAAAGAGGCATTACTTTCAGCATACCTTGTATTTCGTCAGTAAGCGTTTGTTCAGATTAACTGAGTTATAATTACTGTCATGAGAACCAACTGCTTGATGAACAAATCTTGTCCATTGGTACTAGAGATATGTATTTGGAAACCAATTCAATCATTTCTTTGGGTTACCAAAAACTTTATGGTGCTTTTCGTTGTCTTCGTTGTGTATGATTTGCACTATTTTAAAATGATTATTCTGAATTTATGTAAGAAGCGATTGGAGTAAGTTATTTGTAAAAAAAAAAAAAAAAATCATTGTGCACTTCACCAATCACCTGGTACTTCGGGACCGATTGCCTTAATTTTGTGATACAATTAGTCTTACGCAATGACTGCCATTTTTGGGTAGCCGAGTAGAGATGGAGAAAATTAGCTATTGAGCGATGGCTTCACATCTCTGTCCCATAGAGAACGTTGGGGACGCTCTGGAGAGACGAAATGAGACGAGATGTAACTCTTCCAGAACGATCACTGTTCATTCTCGCGAACAGGTTGGAATACCAACAGATCTCTTGAATTATTTCATAAGGAGTATGCCATAGCGTTGTCAATCACGTACAGTAGATAAGATTAAATGTACAATATATTACCTGATTTGCTGCTGTGGTAGATTCAACGGCTTCATTTCTCTTTTTAAAGTGCATCTTCGTTTATATAATTTCTCTGGTTACAAATTTTGGACTCCATTGTGTGAAAAATGTTTCGTTGTTACAATTTTCCTTGTTCTGTAATCCTTCCGACACGCTCTACAAAAACTTCCCTGATTCATTGATCCTCATTAAGACTCGGGCAAGAATGTAAGATTTATGACATTAAGATAGCCTGACAGCTTTGGTGTATGTAATTCAACGTCCACCTTTTTTTAAAATTACTCTGTCTTGTTTGTATGTTATAATTATTATAGCTTTCTTCGCAATGAAGGTAATAAAATAACTTTCAAAGCAGTATTTATTATCTATTGGCTGATATGGTGTCAAGTCTTTTTATATGCAAAACCTAGTTGTTATCCAAATATGGCATGTTGAGGATAGATAACCATCATACGCTTCCTGGAGTTCATCACTAATTCATTTATAAATGCATGAAAGAGTCACAGTATGGTGGATGTAACACAGCTCCTTCGCAAATTGTTCGAGTTATTAATTACTTACTGCTAAATATATGTGAAAACAGAAGAGAACGTAAAATCGGTGGTAATGTTGGCCGGGACATCTTTCACTTTTCAGGCCCCGGACTGGGACAGTCTTACAAGAATTTGATAGGGAAGCCCTGCGCTCTTCATAACAATGATCTCGTTCCTTTGCGTTCTATGTACTGGGTCTTGAATATATCAAATCCGTGTATTTGACTGTGGTAAGCGCATGTAAAGTTTGAATGTCACATTTGTATTCTTGATAACGATGAGTATTAATCCCGGTACCGGAAAACAACCGCCTGCTACTCTCGAATAATACCAAGGGACCATAGAGTTTACCATCTCCATCTACCGGTCAGATCACGGTCAACAGTGTCACATGCCCTCATTCCATCAGACACGGCAGAGGGGTTTATTTGAACCGGCAGATTGTCTCAAAGTGTGATAGGCAAGAACTGTACACAACATCCTGTCCGGTCCTTGCCAGCCTAATACTGTCGAAGACAATTTTTCCATGCTCCCGGACTCCACGTTTCTATGTCAGGGTAGAGTGTCATCGCGCAGGCGTAGATACAAAGTAAAAAGTTGCTAGCTCCAGCTCACACACATTTATCGCTTACATATTCCGTTAAATAAAATGTCCGAAGAGGAAAACACAATCGAAAGTCTATATTTTGTCCACAGAAACTGGACTTAATGCGCCATCGAAGAACTTAAAACCGTCTAATAATATATTGTAATATTGTCTCTGTAGAGGAAAGCAGTCGTGAAGGTAGGTATCATCAAAAAACACAGGTTTCTACTTGTGGACGGGACTCCTTAGTCCACCTTGAGTGGAGCTAAAAACAAGAATTCACAATAAACCGATGTCTTTCGCCGTCACGACTACTATTTCGTCTCCACTTCCCTTCCGGAAAAGAGAAGCCGGCAATTCTCAATCGCTGTTCTGCCTGTTGCCAGTTCTGATCGATTTTCTGGAATAAAGAGACGCCTGGAAGACAGCGACGTCTGACAAGCGGTTCGCATTCACAGCACGTGCTTCTCGCCCACGCACCAGCCGAGACCGGAAGCCCTACCACTTCTTG
Source organism: Schistocerca piceifrons (assembly GCF_021461385.2). Taxonomy (NCBI): domain Eukaryota; kingdom Metazoa; phylum Arthropoda; class Insecta; order Orthoptera; family Acrididae; genus Schistocerca; species Schistocerca piceifrons. Next base: position 562,078,495 of record NC_060149.1, read on the forward strand.
GCAGCAGTCCATTTCCTTTTGTGCCAGGATCCCGGGTACTGGCGCGTATATTGCTGTTTCACACGTACTCCAGTGATGAGCTGTTGGATTTATATCTTGAGCTGAATTTCAGTTCGACAACAAATAATTTGTTCTCCCTTTCTCTATATCCTAATATTTATCTCCTAATGTCCACACATGCAGAACGTCTTTTCCTCCTCTTCTTTATTCTTCCTCGCTAAAAGAAGACTCGTAGCGTTTACCTGGCCTGTTGCAGGGTTCGATAACGATGAGCTATCACCCATAAATTTTGCACTTCTCTTACTTCAGCTGTTTTTAGGATTCCCTTTCTGTGACAGCAAACAACAGTTACTCTAAGGAAGGAGATACCTGTAAGCCATTTTTGTATGAATACAATGCGCATCATTCTAACGCTACAGCTACAGCTACTTCTACACTTATATTCCACGTATCACCTTATGGCGTAGGAGGGATAAGAGGGAGAGTACTTCTAGTACCAGTAACAGCCTCCCCCCCCCCCCCCCCCCCCCACACACACACACCGTTTAGCACCCATCCTCTTTTGCACATATCGACAACGCCCCAGTTTTGTTACCAAGGTACCGCCATAAACATTAAACTCATTAATTTTATTGAAACCTTTAGATTCCCCATCGCCTACTTTTTCCGTATATCTAACGTTATAAACGGGCACCAACCTCTGAAATATTTTTAGAGCTCCATCACACTCAATATCTCCACTGTAACTATCATAACTCTTAGAATACTGATGTTCCATATGTCCTTCAGTGTAACCATGGCAGGTGTGGCAGTACTTAGATAAGCACTCAACATCAACAACTTTTCCATTCTCCAGAGAAGTAACACTTACAGCACCATTCAAGGAACAATGTCCTCGATGTTGCCATGTCGCATCAAGTGCAACAGCAATGTCCCTGGTTCCACTAATATTTACAGTTTCTTCTACTGCACGTTTCATAGATGCCCACGACACATCCATCAAGGCACCTAAAAGTATTTTTATGTGCTTGCTGAACCTATTGAGAGGAGGAGGAAGGTCCATTAAACCACAAAACGTTTGAGCAGCTTTTTCTTCCTTTTCCTATTGCACGCACTGCATACACTAACTTAAAATCACATAATGTGTAAGATACACAATGTTCGAAATCATTTTCGAGGTAGATTTACAGGAGGATTAACACAGAACTACTATTTTTTACGCTAGACCTTTCGTGCTACTTTGCTGTTCAGTTATTTCCAGACAGCCTACACCATTTCGCCACTTCCTTTATCAAAGATGATAAGATTCCCACATCAACAACAACAAATCCGCTACAAACAGCGTCATTGTTAACACAAAAATTTGAACCACCAGGAGACGTGCCATGTGGGAGTTTCTCATCTGAGGAGCTCATACATAGGTTACTTTCAAGAGTGTCGCTCGCAGTTTGTGAACTGGTTTCCACGAAATTTCCTTTTATTGAACTTCTTGATGCGTGGCATAGTTCGTAGTTATGGCACAATGAAGGATATGTGCTTCCACAATTATATGTAGCTGTTGGGCAACAAACATTCAGTAACACGCGAACAAACTGCTGCAGTGAAACAAACGTAAATACTAGCAAAGACAATCATTTACAAACACTAGAAAGCTGCAGTTTTACCAACACATACAATTTATCATACGTATCATCGCTGGAAACAGAAAGTTCGCATTTCTTCTCGAAATAGTACTGGTTTCTGTAACAGAAGTATAGGGGGGGGGGGGGGTGGTAGCATACATGGCCGTAACTTTAAAATTCGGTATATATGTGTCATTTTTCATTTGGAAACCTATAATGTATATAACAATGTAATCAGGAAAGACTATAAAATTTAATAAAATCATAAAAAATTTCTATTTTTCCACCATTTATAAGTACCCTGTATCCTTAAAGGTGTTCTTGACAAACATCAATTTAGCACATCCAACCTCAAAGGTACCTTATGCTCAGGACCGTTACAGGGTGTATTTAAAGTAAACCTGATATGAATCCTTATAGCGGCGCTCCTAGTGCCACTCTTATGCGATTGGCGTGAAATTGGAATAGACATTATCTTTAAGATGCAGAAACCAGTCTGCCAACTTTAATTAATGTCGCACAACTCCTTCTTGATGATGCGATTTTTTTTCCATCGGTGTACACTGTAAATAATAATGGTCTGAAACTTCCTGGCAGATTACATCTACATCTATACTCCGCGAGCCACCTTACGGTGTGTGGCGGAGGGTACTTATTGTACCACTATCTGATCCCCCCTTCCCTGTTCCATTCACGAATTGTGCGTGGGAAGAACGACTGCTTGTAAGTCTCCGTATTTGCTCTAATTTCTCGGATCTTTTCGTTGTGATCATTACGCGAGATATATGTGGGCGGTAGTAATATGTTGCCCATCTCTTCCCGGAATGTGCTCTCTCGTAATTTCGATAATAAACCTCTCCGTATTGCGTAACGCCTTTCTTGAAGTGTCCGCCACTGGAGCTTGTTCAGCATCTCCGTAACGCTCTCGCGCTGACTAAATGTCCCCATGACGAATCGCGCTGCTTTTCGCTGGATCATGTCTATCTCTTCTATTAATCCAACCTGGTAAGGGTCCCATACTGATGAGCAATACTCAAGAATCGGACGAACAAGCGTTTTGTAAGCTACTTCTTTCGTCGATGAGTCACATTTTCTTAGAATTCTTCCTATGAATCTCAACCTGGCGCCTGCTTTTCCCACTATTTGTTTTATGTGATCATTCCACTTCAGATCGCTCCGGATAGTAACTCCTAAGTATTTTACGGTCGTTACCGCTTCCAATGATTTACCACCTATGGCATAATCGTACTGGAATGGATTTCTGCCCCTATGTATGCGCATTATATTACATTTATCTACGTTTAGGGAAAGCTGCCAGCTGTCGCACCATGCATTAATCCTCTGCAGGTCTTCCTGGAGTACGTACGAGTCTTCTGATGTTGCTACTTTCTTGTAGACAACCGTGTCATCTGCAAATAGCCTCACGGAGCTACCGATGTTGTCAACTAAGTCATTTATGTATATTGTAAACAATAAAGGTCCTATCACGCTTCCTTGCGGTACTCCCGAAATTACCTCTACATCTGCAGATTTTGAACCGTTAAGAATGACATGTTGTGTTCTTTCTTCTAGGAAATCCTGAATCCAATCACAAACCTAATCCGATATTCCGTAAGCTCGTATTTTTTTCACTAAACGTAAGTGCGGAACCGTATCAAATGCCTTCCTGAAGTCCAGGAATACGGCATCAATCTGCTCGCCAGTGTCTACGGCACTGTGAATTTCTTGGGCAAATAGGGCGAGCTGAGTTTCACATGATCTCTGTTTGCGGAATCCATGTTGGTTATGACGAAGGAGATTTGTATTATCTAAGAACGTCATAATACGAGAACACAAAACATGTTCCATTATTCTACAACAGATTGACGTAAGCGAAATAGGCCTATAATTATTCGCATCTGATTTATGACCCTTCTTGAAAATGGGAACGACCTGCGCTTTCTTCCAGTCGCTAGGTACTTTACGTTCTTCCAGCGATCTACGATAAATTGCTGATAGAAAGGGGGCAAGTTCTTTAGCATAATCACTGTAGAATCTTAAGGGTATCTCGTCTGGTCCGGATGCTTTTCCGCTACTAAGTGATAGCAGTTGTTTTTCAATTCCGATATCGTTTATTTCAATATTTTCCATTTTGGCGTCCGTGCGACGGCTGAAGTCAGGGACCGTGTTACGATTTTCCGCAGTGAAACAGTTTCGGAACACTGAATTCAGTATTTCTGCCTTTCTTCGGTCGTCCTCTGTTTCGGTGCCATCGTGGTCAACGAGTGACTGAATAGGGGATTTAGATCCGCTTACCGATTTTACATATGACCAAAACTTTTTAGGATTCTTGTTTAGATTGTTTGCCAATGTTTTATGTTCGAATTCGTTGAATGCTTCTCTCATTGCTCTCTTTACGCTCTTTTTCGCTTCGTTCAGCTTTTCCTTATCAGCTATGATTCGACTACTCTTAAACCTATGATGAAGCTTTCTTTGTTTCCGTAGTACCTTTCGTACATGATTGTTATACCACGGTGGATCTTTCCCCTCGCTTTGGACCTTAGTCGGTACGAACTTATCTAAGGCGTACTGGACGATGTTTCTGAATTTCTTCCATTTTTGTTCCACATCCTCTTCCTCAGAAATGAACGTTTGATGGTGGTCACTCAGATATTCTGCGATTTGTGCCCTATCACTCTTGTTAAGCAAATATATTTTCCTTCCTTTCTTGGCATTTCTTATTACACTTGTAGTCATTGATGCAACCACTGACTTATGATCACTGATACCCTCTTCTACATTCACGGAGTCGAAAAGTTCCGGTCTATTTGTTGCTATGAGGTCTAAAACGTTAGCTTCACGAGTTGGTTCTCTAACTATCTGCTCGAAGTAATTCTCGGACAAGGCAGTCAGGATAATGTCACAAGAGTCTCTGTCCCTGGCTCCAGTTCTGATTGTGTGACTATCCCATTCTATACCTGGTAGATTGAAGTCTCCCCCTATTACAATAGTATGATCACGAAACTTCTTCACGACGTTCTGCAGGTTCTCTCTGAGGCGCTCAACTACTACGGTTGCTGATGCAGGTGGTCTATAGAAGCATCTGACTATCATATCTGACCCACCTTTGATACTTAACTTAACACAGATTATTTCACATTCGCATTCGCTAATAACTTCACTGGATATTATTGAATTCTTTACTGCTATAAATACTCCTCCACCATTGGCGTTTATCCTATCCTTGCGGTATATATTCCATTCTGTGTCTAGGATTTCGTTACTGTTCACTTCCGGTTTTAACCGACTTTCCGTTCCTAATACTATATGCGCACTATTTCCTTCAATAAGAGATACTAATTCAGGAACCTTGCCCTGGATACTCCTGCAGTTTACCAATATTACGTTGATTTTTCCTGTTTTTGGTCTCTGAGGACGGACGTTCTTTATCAACGATGATAATGTCCTCTCTGGTAAGCCGTCAGGTATTTTATCGTTTCGCCCAAGGGGGGGTCCCTCTAACCTAAAAAAACCCCCGTGTGCACGCCACACGTACTCTGCTACCCTAGTAGCTGCTTCCGGTGTGTAGTGCACGCCTGACCTGTCTAGGGGGGCCCTACAGTTCTCCACCCAATAACGGAGGTCGATGAATTTGCAACCATTATAGTCGCAGAGTCGTCTGAGCCTCTGGTTTAGACCTTCCACACGGCTCCAAACCAGAGGACCGCGATCGACTCTGGGCACTATGCTGCAGATATTAAGCTCAGCTTGCACTCCGCGTGCGATGCTGGTTGTCTTCACCAAATCAGCCAGCCGCCGGAAGGAACCAAGGATGGCCTCAGAACCCAAGCGGCAGGCGTCATTCGTTCCGACATGTGCTACTATCTGCAGCCGGTCACACCCAGTGCGTTCAATAGCTGCCGGAAGGGCCTCCTCCACATTACGGACGAGACCCCCCGGCAAGCACACCGAGTGCACACTGGCATTCTTCCCCGACCTACCCGCTATTTTCCTAAGGGGCTCCATAACCCGCCTAACGTTGGAGCTCCCTAAAACTGTGAGCCGGACCTAGACTCGAGTCTCGTTGCGGCACACAGTTTTAATCTGCCAGGAAGTTTCATAACAGCGCACACTCCGCTGCAGAGTGAAAATTTCATTCCGGAATAATGGTCTGGCACACTTCCTTCGCGTACTCCTGAAATAATGTTTATATCCGTTGATTTTTTTCCATTAAGGGCGATGTGTTGAGGACTGTTAACAAGGAAGTCATGAATCCAGTCACAAATCTGTTCCCCTTTTCGGTAAGTTCAGACTTTTTTCACTATATGTTAGTGGGGAACTGCACGAAACGCATTTCTGATGTCAAGGTACAAGTCATCAATATCAGCGTGTATGTCTACGTCATTAGGTAACCCATGAACGAACAGCCCGATACGAATTTCACGGAAAATCTGTATGTGGAATCCATGCTAATTTTTATAAAGGTGACCTACACTCTAATAAAAACATTATAATACGTGATCATAAAATGTTTTTCTTTCTTATTTATTTCGTTTGTGGTAAGTTCCTATGGGACCAAACTGCTGAGGACACCGGTCCCTAGGATTACACGCTACTTAATCCAACTTCATCTTACTTGCTGTAAGAACAACACACACAACCACGCCCGAGGGAGGGCTCGAACCTCTGAAGGGGGGAGCAGCACGAACCGTGTCATGGCGCCCGAGACCACGCGGCTGCCGCGCGTGCCGGCATAAAACGTATTCCTCATTCTACAATAGACAGACGTCAACGATATAGGCCTGTAATTAATGTACAACAGCCCAACGAACTTTCTTAAAAACGGGAATGACCTGCACTTTTGTCCAGGAACATATGATTTTCTTGGTTGGTACTTCAGTCTACTGAGTGATTTTAGAATCACATGAAAAAATGGGCACTAGAGACCATCGTGAGCAGTTTCCGCCATTTTATACGGTTTTTGTTATTGCTAGACAGAAGGTGGTGTCGTGCACACTTTGTAAATGTTTCGAGTTCTACATATGTAAGTGTTGCATAATATGCTAAAGCTATCTGGAATACGTTGTTAATTCTCCTGATACAGAATTTTATGGCAAGAAAATGTATATACAGTTTTGAAACTAGGTATCTAACGTATCGACTGTTGAGCCATTGTTCGTCGATTATACGCCATCTGTTACTTGGGAAAACAAGAAAGTCGTTTTCCAAGAAGCGTTTGATATTTGCTAATTAATTGGGTTTTGTTTATGTTTTAATACTATTATCTTTTTTGAAAACGCTAAATTACGTTAGTATCCAACAGCTTCAATTTCAAAATGGTTTTTTACTTGAATTTTTTTTTATAACAGTTTTGCTTAATTTGATTTCATGTACTTTTTTCTGTTGTGTGACAGAGTAATAACATAACAGACAGACGTCTAAATACTTTATTGATATGATTTTATCGATTGCAATGCTCTTAAATTTCAGTAGAATACTTGTTCCTAGGTACACGACCAACTTCAAACATGTTTTTACATTTGTAATAGCCTTATCTTTCTAGAGTAATTTTTTGTAATTTCAGAAAACGACTGCAGATATGAAAAGTGAATGTCATCATTTAGAAATCGAATTGACAAGAGCCGGAAATCTAAAAAGTGTCCCAAGGGACAACACTATCCCCTAAATTAATGTAGACTACTTTTTAATTTGTATCCTGCACAGTAGCTATGCGAAAATATTTCCCTACCTTTGTAAATAGTCATTTAAGCCCCGTTGTCACTGGCGCTACCACAGCGTTTTGACCGCTAGTGGCCTCCTCTACGTGAACTGCTTCGGAAACTTCAAACTGTTCGTCGCTATGGAGTCTAAGATGTTAACCCAACGACTTGGTTCCTGGATTTTCTACTCGAAATAATTTTAGGACCAGAATTTCTGAATAATTTGACCCACATCTCTGTCTATGGTACTAGTTTTTATCGTATGACTCTCCCATTCTATAGATGGTATATTTCTGTCAAATCGGTTTTGAAACAACTTCATGTTCCTAATACCATCTGGGTAATAGCCCTTTAATCATCATTAATCGGTTTACTCATTGACGAGTGTCGTGATCTAATTTCTTCATTCGTTTCTTATATAACCGAATCTTCGACTAAACGTCTCCGTCCACAATGATCTTCAGCTCTTGTTAACGTAATGTGAAGAGATAGGCCGGGAATCTTCTCCGCCAGATCCAACGGTCTGCTTGCTACTCTTCATCGTTGCCCTCTGTCTTCCATTTAGCCTTACTAGATAATTCCTTTTTCTAAATCATCCACTTATTTTCTCAAAATATGCGCAAGAAATAGGAAGAAGCTTCGGCTAATATAGGGAGACAAACTTCTTATTACGATAAGTCCTTCTGCAACGGAAGCATTAGTTCTTTCTGTCCATGGTACGCGTAAGATATCTCGAAGACATGAATTCGACTTTTATCACTATATTTAACGACCCAGGTTTCAGAGGCGTACAGGAACACAGGGAACACCATTGATTCCAGCATGCATATCATCGTTCTTTTGGGTATTGCCCCCTTCTGCCAGACCTTAGTGAGTTTAACCATTGTGTCTCGGCCAAGGATGATTCGTCATTTGCCGGCCGCGGTAGTCTAGCGGTTCTAGGCGCTCAGTCCGGAACCGCGCGACTGCTACAGTCGCAGGTTCGAATCCTGCCTCGGGCATGGATGTGTGTGCTGTCCTTAGGTTAGTTAGGTTTAAGTAGTTCTAAGTTCTAGGGGACTGATGACCACAGATGTTAAGTCCCATAGTGCTCAGAGCCATTTGAACCATTTGATTCGTCGTTTAGTCTCTTCACCACAATTTCTTGTGTTGTTGATCAGAGAACCTAGATATACAGAACCATTCACTACCTTCATATCCCTTAAGCAACCAGAAAATGGGATTTGATATAAATTTTGTCGACTACTTAACCATTAGTTAGGTCTTGCTTCAAATGGCTCTGAGCACTATGGGACTCAACATCTTAGGTCATCAGTCCTCTAGAACTTAGAACTACTTAAACCTAACTAACCTAAGGACATCACACACATCCATGCCCGAGGCAGGATTTGAACTTGCGACCGTAGCTAGTTAGGTCTTTTTCATGTTTATCTCTTGATTGAAATTCAAGCTAACAGTGTTCACTCTGGAGAACAGATCACTAAGCCCCTCCTCACTTCCATCACTGAAGAACCGTTCATCACTAAAGCGTAAATCGTTTATTTTCCCGCCGCCATATGAAATTCCGCCATCAAATCCATGCATTGGGCCCTTGATGACGTATTCTGCATAGATATTGCTCAGCTGAGTTGACAGTTCACGGCCTTGTCTGACTCTATACGTTACACAGAAAATCTACAGGTATTCATCATCCACATCTATATTGTGACTGCTATAGAGACCTGTTAGTTACGATACTATGTTTTGGAAACTCAGACTCATTGAGCACGTGCCACAGATTGTCCCACATGACAAAATTCTTGAGTCTTACCATGGACGCTTCTGCTGTCTACGAAATAATATTAAACTTTTATGTTTCCAGTCTGAAAGGACTAACGTTTACAGAGAAAAATGTGGCTTATCTATCTTCGATTTCGACAGTCTATTTATCACTAATCCCAAAGACTAACTAGTCCGAAGGAACGCTGCATCGTACTTCTGAACAACATAGGCACAACATAGGCACAACATACCGTATTTATATGCCTACACCGGGCAAGCAACTTTCAATTAAAATGAGTCTCCTGCATGGAAATATACATAATGGCGGCCAGAGTACAGGCTGGAGGCGCATGGCTAATGACATATGGAAGTTTGAATCTGACCCTGAAGCACGCTCGTATAGCCTAATGTTCCCGCTTTGCACGTTGGGCTATTACGTTGCCCTAGTTCCGGCTTCTACCGCAGCACTGGGTGTCTTTCTTGTTTTCCCTTCAGTCTCGCGTGAGTCTACGTCCTCGTGCCATTGCTTCCTGAAGCGGCATTTTCTTGCTCCGTGATATCCATCATACTTCTCACGTCTATTCCACTTACAGGTACCATCAACTTCACTTTTGATAAGTCCATGCGGCATGAGCAGCCCGGTTCCTTAGAGATACACGACTGTTTGATAGATAAGATTAAGGTTTCTGAAGATCAGCTACATACTGTGTACCTTTATTTGGAATTATATGCGTTTCTTGTTAAATTTCTAGACCGGCTTCACGTTTAGAGGATATTGTTACCAAACGGATCTCAGATCCTTTTTACCCATCGTGATCGCTTTACTAGCACGGATCGTTTGGCGAATACAGAACTGCCCTACGCAAATATTCTGTATTTTAATCTTTCATCCGAGGTAAATGACAGAGTTCTATGGTCCATCCTCTTGCCTTATGGAGATAAGCACATATTCGAAGAGAACGCTGGTCTGCCAACACCGCTTACAGGTCTAGACTGGGGTTCGGTCGGTAGAAATGGCGGTTAAAAATAACTCTCTCACTCCCAAGTATATGGTTATCGGGTTCTATTACTTATATCGGCCAGAAAGGAACCTGCTGCATTTGTAATCAGAGCGGCCACCTTCATACGAATTGTCCTTGTTATGTGGGGGTAATAAACCCGCATACGAACAGCGTAAAAAATTGACTTCAGCTTATCTTCTACCACGGGATTCCGACGCTGAGCAACCCTGGTTATTGAGGCTCAAAGAGGATGTTTGAGGGTCATGTTCACGATGTCCCCCCGCTGCCCACACGTAGAGACATTAACACCGTCATTTCCGTAATGCTGACCTTAGTTACTAGAAACAAGCGTCGCAAACGCAGGACGATTTCCATTGGTTTCGGATAGCCGTCAATTGATGGACCACCTTCTGAGGCCTGAGTTTGTTGACGAGGTACCATGGTTGCCTCTACACAAGATCAGGTGATTAATGATTAGTGAACTGGCGATTCTCTCGTCGTCGTGGCTGCCCCGTCGGCGCCGCCTGTTAAGGAATCTATTTCAACCCATTTGACTCCCGCGGCTGTATCGGATACCCCTCTGTTGTCTCGGCTTCCAAAACTACCCCTGTGCCTTCTATTACGGCCTCCACGTCACAGTCTCTTAATGAACATAACTTGATTGATTGCCAAGGGAAGCAGGAGGACTCCGTCATAACTGAACAAATCTCCATACGTGAGACCCTATCCGTCGACGAGTGGTGTGCGGAGGTCCCTCCCCATCACTCTGAGACGGATTTTCTGCATGACCCAGCCACATAGCCGCATGAGGTAGCAGCAGCGCTTAGGAGCCTCAGTATACAACGCATTCTGCCTGAAAGAGTTGCATCACGGAAGGAGAAAAGACAGGTGGAAGAGGGGGGATATGTTCACACTTCCTCTCCCTCCGTTTCTGCCATGGATACTGATACGTAGCTCCGTCAGATGATGATTTTGTAATTTGATAGTTTTTGTGCCTGTTCAGTTTTCTATGCATGCATATATTTTTCTCGTTTTGAATATTAATATGACTGATTCTGAACTCAAGCTCGCCCCTTTGTGGCAGTTTATATATGGCTCTGCTGCACACGTTATTTTCTTACAGGATGTTTTGTTTGACCAGTTTCCATTTCCTGGGTTCTCAGACTTTTTTAATGTGGCTTCTACGGCTTCTGAACGTTCTACAGGCACTGCCTTGTTTGATAGGGAAGGAACTGTATTACGAGAATTCGAAATCCTTGATGATAGTAGGGGTATAGGATGCTCCTTTCGTGATCTCACTTCACTTCTTCTCTATGCCCGTTCTGGCTCTGGTCGTTCTATGGAATGTTCACGTATCTGGAGAGGCGAAGTCAGTTACGTGCTTCGTAAATCCCCGACAGTAGTTTTAGTAATGAACTTGATGACATGGATCGCTCCTTGCACATATGTGACACATGAGTTTGTCGGTATCCTATACTTGTCCGACATATTTATTTTACTGCCACCACTAGCAGTCGACTAGACAGCTCTTACCTTTCTGATTCCTCGCGTGGACTGGTTTTGGACGTTGACGTGATACCCACCCGTTTTACTGATCATTCTCCCATAGCCATCACATTTAATTCTGTGCAGCAGCCGGTAAAATTTTATCGTCTTCCCTGAGTGCTTGGTATTGTCTCCCAATAAGACCAATCTCTTGCCGTTGTCATCCTGGAAGCATGGACCCGTTGCTTTCGTGCTATAGAACGGTACTCATCTACTGTGGAATGGTGAATACTGTATGCCAAACCACAAATACGTAAAGCTCTCATGTTTTCTGGTTCGTGAAGGCGGCAGACGTCCGGCGGACCCAAGAATTTTATGTCTCCTTATTGCGTCAACTTTACGATAGCGCTAGGCAAGCTCCTCTACGGATTATGGGCGTAGGGCGAATTAAAACCGAATTGCTACAGTTAAAGCAAATTCAGATGGAGAAACTACATCCCTCTTTTTAAGATGAACTCCCTTCGCAATTCCATCTCATCACTATCAGGCTCACAGGAAACGCGTTTGCATTGCTTCCCTCACTAACGTCGATAGTTGGGTGCCAACACCTCAACGTTAAATTTTCAATTTCATTTTTAACTGCTTTACTAAATTGTATAATGCCCATGTGCCGGCTGAAAATTTTCCTGACAACTATTCCCGTTTGGTGTATTGCATCGTCACCCCTGAATTAAATGAAGAGTTTTTGAGTGATTACCACAAGGACAATATATATAATAATGTTATACGGTCTAAGTTACGTAAGTTACCTGGCCTGGATGGCATTTTTAAAGTATTTCGTATTGATTTTGGCCTCTCATAGGTGACACAACAACGTCGAAGGTGAATGGAGTGATACGGCGTGTCTCACTTCCTGCTCCTTTCAAGGAAGGCACAATGGTCCTCATCCTGAAAACCATAGGTCGACTTGGTCTGGACTCACTAAGTCCGGTTACTCTCGTAAACTTTGATTATAAAACTTTCTCCTAAGCCATAAACATATGTCTCCCTAAGTTTCGTGACAAAATCGTTGCCGTTCACCAAAACTGTGTGCCTGGACGATTAATACTGACTTCTGTACTGGAACGTCGAGTAGTCATTTCGGTGGCTGCGGCCGCTAATAATTCGGGGACCTTGCTTTTTCTATACTTCCACTAGGCATTTGACAGTGTCAGTCACAGTTTTTAAAGCCTGTGTCAACAGCATTAGACTTTACTCACGATGCATGCCAGGTCCGAACCAGTCTTTTCACTAGTATCCATACCTCAGTGGTTGTGAACGGTCACCAGCCAACCCCCTCCCCTCCCCTCTCCTCTCCCACCGCCGATTTCTATCTGACAGGGTTCACCCCAGGGAAGACCCGTATACATGTTACGTTTTGTTTTGCTCTTGGAACACTTGCTTCGCGGTATTCCGTGCAAATACGTGGCTGGACTCTCTTGGGGTTACAATTTTCGGTCAACACTTTCGCCGATGACATCATGTTTTATTACGACATTTATGGGCTCAAGGATACCATGACTCCTTTTTCCGCCTTGCTGGTGTCCACATTAATGATCAGAAATGTGCGTTCCCCCAGTTGCCGGCTTTACCCAAATGGTAATTCCTTGAGCGACGGTGATCGATCATCACAAGAGTTTAGGGGCCGTAGTGGATCAAAACCCGTCCAAAATGGTAGCATTTAACTTGTGAGAGGATCCTATTCGTTTTCAGGGAGCGATTTTTGGACACGACCGCCGTTCCGCTAGCCTCCTTCACCAAGTCGGGTCTTACGCACCCATATTTTCAGTTAAGTGTATTACACTGCACTGATATTCCCGCTACGCGCGATGATGGCCCATAGACTCAAACAACTATCCAGTCGATTCTTGTGGCGACGGTACGTCTTTAGAGTTCGGTATGAAGTGGAGGCCAGGTGTCGCAAGTTCAGAGGATTAAGTCCTCCCGATATTAAAGTGAAGGCGTCTGTGTTGTTGTTCGACGCAGTATCTTAACACAGCACAGACGCCGTGTTCCGTCACATCTTGTTTACTTTCCTGTCTCCAGTCGGTTAGTCCGACTCTCACCGTCCATGTTCTACAGATTAACCTAAAGTACGAAATATCCACGAATATTGCGTTATTGTCAGTTTCTAAGGTGCTGATATAATTTCAAAGACGCACCTCATAACTGGAGTCTTATTATCCCGTTGAGGTGAACCGTTCTGCCTCTCTCCTGTTGAAATAGCGTCTCCGTCAACTTCCTGGAAAGCTGTCTGACCTCATCTTAGCCTTCATATACTACAAATGGAGATCGCTTCATTGTGGTATAGGGTCATTCATAGCGACTGGCGACCGTCGTTTTCGGCCTTCCCCTGAGTGTTGAATGTCATGACACTGATGCCTTATTCCACAGGCTGGTCTCTTATGGATGAGATCACTAACTGTGACTACGTCTACTGTTGGCTTTATCTTTCCCCGGTGTCTGTGTCAGCTGTTTCTGACGCATCTCTTCTCCGTCTGGACGTATCTCCTTTCCGCAGATGAAAACGAATACGATCGTCCGGATCATGGGTCACAACCGTAACGATGACTATGTTCTTGAAGAAGGGGACCTAGAAACGACGGAGAGGCTCCGTCCCTGCCGCAGCCGCAGTGGTCCACAACCCCATGACGACTACCGCAGTCCACTTCACCCCTCCGCCGCCAAACACCGAACCCAGGGTTATTGAGCGGTTCGGCCCCCGGTGGACCCCTCAAGGAATGTCTCACACCAGACGAGTGTAACCCCTATGTTTGCGTGGTAGAGTAATGGTGGTGTACGCGCATGTGGAGAACTTGTTTGCGCAGCAATCGCCGACATAGTGTAACTGAGGCGGAATAAGGGGAACCAGCCTGCAGTCACCGAGGCAGATAGAAAACCGCCTAAAAACCACCCACAGACTTGTCAGTTCACCGGACCTCGACACAAATCCGCCGGGCGGATTGGTGCCGGGGACCAGGCGCTCCTTCCTGCCTGGAAAGCCGTGCGTTAGACCGCACGGCCAACCGGGCGGGCTTTCTTGTCTTAAGTCGACACGATGTTTGTTACGTTTCCCTGTAGTCCGTGATTCCTCGCTGTTTCTGATGTTCAATCACGTGAGGCCTTCTTTTGTTCAATCTTCTTCCCTTTACACAAATAAAAAATGAAAAATAAAAAAATGAAAAATTGACAACATGTTGTGGGATAGTTTTCAGGTTACTCAGAATTCTTTGTCTTGTTTGTTAGCAATAATTATTTTTCTTAATTTACAGCTCATATTATTCGATAATTGTGACTGTGCTAATCTGAATGTTCATTAAGGTACCAAGTCTATCTGATGATAAAAAAAACTGGTAAGGCAGCCGCTCGTGTAAACGGAACACCCAGGTTGGGGTCCCGGTCCGCCATAAAATTTCATTGTCGTCTGACCATTACACAGCCTACTATCATCCATATTCGCAACTGTGAATACATTTCATGTATTTCATAACGGCTGTAGTACCCGCAGTTCGTATTGCATCATGTTTTGGGACATGTTTTTCCGGTTTTAGATTGCAGAGGTTCTCCATTTCTTAATACAGGCATAGTCACTGATAATATGCTGCTTGCGTGTGAGCAGATGTCTACGATGCAACATGGTTGCTTAAATTAGATATTGTAGCATTTAACTAGTGAGAGGTTGCTATTTGTTTTCAGGGAGCGACTCTTGGACACGACCGCCGTTCCGTTACCCTTCTTCATTTTAACAGAAAAAAATATGTTCATTCCATTTTAATTCCGGGAATTCTTGCAAAAATTACAGTTCCTAGTTAGAGCAGTTAAGAGTCAGAGTGTGACGGGAACCACGTTGTTGTGGCAAACTACCATTTAACTAACTTTTTAAGGTACCAGAGGTTTTTTTTTGTTAAATTGAACTACCGATGCCTGCATCAGTAACTGGTAGAATATTAATTATTATAATTTTCTCTTTCTTTTATTTCTCCCTATCTACGAAAACAGTGGGAGTGTATTCCTTCTACAAGCATTTCGTAATATTTTCTCCTAGTGTTACGTTTTAGTTTATATCACTGTAAGATAAAAAGTACGCAGCGGATCAACATTAAAACTCAGTACTTTGCCTATCTCTGACATAAAACGCTGCAGAAGGAGAGTTCTATTTGGGCACTGATATGCTCTCGCACGTCCAAAAGAAAAGACAAAAATATGATGAAATCTTAAGAATCAAGTTGCAGACATTCGCGTATGGGCTTCCAAATTATGCCTTACTGTGCTTTTCGTTGATCAATTTGATAAAGGAAAGAGGATTTTTAACAGGTCCATCTGACTTAACGCACAGAGTGGCAACGAACTTTCTCGAGAAACTTTCAGTGACCATTTGCTGAATTTTGATGGACCATTTTGTATGAGAAGCCATTTGTCAGTAGTGTTAGTTCTGTTTCCTATGTATGAATGTCCAGGACAGTTCGGTAGAAGACCATTGCAATACAATAAAGAATGAAATAATTTTCTGTGGACTAGTCACCAGCGGTGCAGCGAGACGAAAAATAACAAAGACATAAATAATTCAGTAAAAATTCCATGTTTGTAATGAATGAAGAAAATATGAGGGTAGTAGAAATGTGATAACATAATCCTTCTACCTTTAAGTACAAGTAAGGATAACATTTGACATCTCGAACTGAATGAACAGTACACCTGTATCATAGATAAAACAGATCTTACAGATAAGTACATTTAACACGATGGTGTTTAAGAGTAGAGAATGAAGAATACTTACGTGCCTGATACCAAACCTGTGAGAGAATTATTAGTAGAAAAAGTGAAATAATTTTCCCGTCCACTAACTAAAATTCGTCTGGACAGCTCAGGAAAGGGAGATAATAGAATGAGACTGTTGAGAGCAAAGAAAAGCTTCTACAAATGCGAACATTTTAGTTTAGACTTTACCGTGACTGTTATTGAGATTAAATGAAACAACAAGTTTACTGTTACCAGTTACTGTTTATTTATCTCCACGACGCAACTCAAAGGTTAAAACCAACATCATCAGCTGATTTATATTTGTTAGTATGACATTTGTGTATGTGTTGTGCTCCGATTTTTTGGAGGAACTTGTGACACTGTCTACTGGAGTAAACAAAACAACTATTTCAGAACATGGTTCTTGGTTACTTTGACAAAAAATGAAACGTATATCTAACGGTAAATTTAAAACAAGTAAAATAGAGTACCTGCAGCGGTCACACGTTCCTTTCGCTGTCGTAACACATTACATGTATACTGTCATACTTTGTATACAAATATGGCGTCTGGAAGCTATTCGGTACAAGGATCGTATAGCAGAAGACAAACATTATCACAAAGTACAAAGAATATACATCGTAACAACAGTAACAACATTATTACAGAATATTGTTTAAGGGTTTGGAGGTGTTTGTTTTCAGGTGTAGAATACGTGTGTTGGAATAAATACTTCAGGTGGTACATAAATCCGATTGTGACAAGTTAAAAAAGCTTAAACTTCTTACTCGTTTATGCAGTCAGGTGAAACGTTAAAATAGCTTAAACTTCATACCTGTTTATACAATCAGGTAAAATGTTACAAACTTTAACTACAATAGTCATATTGGCTACAGCGGTAAAATTATACATAAATAACAATTTTGATAGGGATTAACAGATAGATATGAAAGGCTGGAGGCGGAAGGAGAGGAAGAGAAAGAGAAAGTGAGAGGGAGAGAGAGGGTGGAAAGAGTAATTGACAACTTTGACAACTTTACATGGCAAGGTGTCTTAAGATTATATATCTTACATGAAATAATTGCCGAAAGGTTGGGGTAATACATTAGTTAATGCTTTAAAATATGCAGAAGGACGTACAATCTGTGCTAGTAGTTGATGTAGATATAGTTTCAAGCTGACAAGGGGTACAAGCTGTTGGTGTGATGATATATATGTTAATGAGGCCAATCTCTTGTACTCTTTGCAGCTGTAATGCTAACATAACTAAATATTTGTGGTAAATATTAAGGTAGGTGTGTGTGTGTGTGTATGTGTGTGTGTGTGTGTGTGTGTGTGTGTGTGTGTGCAATTTTATTGATGCAGGCAGTTGCTGAAAACAGATGATACTATTGTAAGTACAGTCATATTTGTCATTTAAGATGAATTCACGTTGTTTTGTTCGGTGTTTGTATATTTGGAGTGTTTCAAGGATGTCTAGTTTCCTTCGTTTTGTTTGGATGTGTAGGATGCTGATACTTATGAAACTTCCTGCCAGATTACTGAGCTACCCAAACACGACTCACGCCCCGTCCTCACAGCTTTACTTCTGCCAGTACCTCGTCTCCTACCTTCCAAACTGTACAGAAGCTCTCCTGCGAACCTTGCAGAACTAGCACCCCTGAAAGAAAGGATAATGTGGAGACATGGCATAGCCCCAGCCTGGGGGATGTTTCTAGAATGAAATTTTAACTCTACAGCGGAGTGTGCGCTAATATGAAACTTCCTGGCATATTAAAACTGTGTGCCGGACCGAGACTCGAACTCGGGACCTTTGCCTTTCGCGGGCAAGTGCTCTATCAACTGAGCTACACAAGCACGACTCACGCCCCATCCACACAGTTTTAATCAGCCATGAAGTTTCATATCAGCGCACTCTCCGCTGTAGATTGAAAATTTCATTCTAGAAACATCCCCCAGGCTGTGGCTAAGCCATGTCTCCACAATATCCTTTCTTTCAGGAGTGCTAGTTCTGCAAGGTTCGCAGGAGAGCTTCTGTAAAGTTTGGAAGGTGGGAGACGAGGTACTGGCAGAAGTAAAGCTGTGAGGACGGGGCGTGAGTCATACTTGGGTAGGTCAGTTGGTAGAGCACTTGTCCGCGAAAGGCAAAGGTCCCGAGTTCGAGTCTCGGTCCGGCAGACAGTTTTAATCTGCCAGGAAATTTCATATCAGCGCACACTCCGCTGAAGAGTTAAAATTTCATTCTAGAAACATCCTCCAGGCTGTGGCTAAGCTATGTCTCCGCAATATCGTTTCTTTCAGGAGTGCTAGTTCTGTAAGTTTCGCAGGAGACCTTCTGTAAAGTTTGGAAGGTAGAAGACGAGGTACTGGCAGAAGTGAAGCTGTGAGGATGGGGCGTGAGTCGTGCTTGGGTCGCTCAGTTGGTAGAGCACTTGCCCGCGAAAGGCAAAGGTCCCGAGTTCGAGTCTCGGCCTGGCACACTGTTTTAATCTGCCAGGAAGTTTCATAAGTATCAGCATCCTACACATCCAAACAAAACGCAGGAAACTAGACATCCTTGAAACACTCCAAATATACAAACACCGAACAAAACAACGTGAATTCATCTTAAATGACAAATATGACTGTACTTACAATAGTATCATCTGTTTTCAGCAACTGCCTGCATCAATAAAATTGCACACACACACACACACACACACACACACACACACACACACACACACCTACATTAATATTTACCACAAATATTTAGTTACGTTAGCATGATAGCTGCCAAGAGTACAAGAGATTGACCTCATCTACGTATATATCATCAGACTAACAACTTGTACCCCATGTAAGCTTAAAAGTGTATACTATATCTACATTAACTACTAGCACAGATTGTACACCCTTCTGCATATTTCAAAGCATTATCCAAAGTATTACCCCAACGTCTAGGCAATTATTACATGTAACTGATATAATCTTAAGATCTCTTGCCATGTAAAGTTTGCTCTCATATAATCACTCTTTCCAACTCTCTCTCCCTCTCACTTTCTCTTTCTCTTCCACTCCCTCTGCCTCCAGCCTTTCATATCTATCTATCTATCTGTTAATCCCAATCAAAATTGTTATTTATGTATAATTTTACCGCTGTAGCCAATATGATTATTGTACTTAAAGTTTGTAACATTTCACCTGAATGTATAAACAGGTATGAAGTTTAAGCCATTTAGACATTTCACCTGATTGTATAAACGAGTATTAAGTTAAAGCTTTTTTAACTTGTCAAAATCAGATTTATATACCACCTGAAGTATTTATTGCAACGCATGTATTCGACACCTCAAAATAAATACCTCCTAGTCCTTAATAGAATTATACTGTAATAATGTTGTTACTATTGTTACGATGCATATTCTTTGTACCTTGCGATAATGTTTCTGTTATGCCATACGATCGTAGCACGAAATAGTTTCCAGACGCCATAATTGTTTACAAAGTATGATAGTATACATGTGATGTGTTACGACAGCGAGAGGAACGTGTGACCACTGCAGGTACTCTATTTTACGTATTTTAGGTTTACCGTTAGATATACGTTTCATTTTTTGTCAAAAGTAACCAAAAACCATGTTCTGAAATAGTTGTTTTGTTTTCTCCACTAGACGGTGTCACAAGTTCTTCCAAAAAATTGTAACACCAACAAATGTCATACTATCAAACGAAAATCCACCTGATGATGGAGGTTTAAACCTTTGATACGTGCCGTGGAGACAAATAAACAGTGAGTGGTAACAGTAAAATTGTTGTTTCATTTAATAGTTTCTTCGATAAAAGCACAATAATAATAGTACATACTGATATGAAACTGACTAAAAAGTTCTCAGAAATATATACATGGAGAATAGCATTGTAACAGGAACGTGCAGTACGCCAAATAAGCAGAGAAGGAAACTGGCAACATTTCAAATGTTATGGTATGGTAGAATTTGAAATATCAAGTGAAGAAATACGACACGAAATGGAGGTATTACAGGGAATAGAATAGAAACGGAAGGAAGTATTGGCAGCGTAAGGGTAAAGTAAGTGGATAATGACGCCGCATTTAGAAGTTAGAAATGCTGGGAAAACATTTTACGCACAGAGAAACGCTAGAATCTGAGATGCTCTTGCTTGTAGTAGTTACGTACAGATAAAGAGATAAGCACAAGACAGGAATACATGGCGGACTGTATCAAAGCAACTGAAGGACAACTGTCTTTAAAATAAATAACAATAGCATTGATATCAACGTAGATCCAAGAGCTTGGTTTTTAAAAGAAATGATAAAAGAACTAATGCTGAAGACATATCTGCACTATGTGCTTAACCTGAGAGTGTTAGATTATTAATGTCATTTGCTTGATATGTTTTAATCATCTGTACATATGATGTTACAGTAGATATCAAAACGGAGTATACGATTCATTAATTTTTAATATGAAACTCAGTCAGTTAAGCCTCCAGATATGTAAAATGTATAACACATGTGTACCAAATTATTCGGACCCAGCGAGGTGGTGCAGTGGCTGAAGGCTTGAATGTATTTTCCCCTTTGTGTTTTCTCGATTTGATTAGTGCAGAGAAACAGTAAAAAGTTTCCACTATCATGTCTACAGCGCCTTGCGGACTCCCGGTTTTGTGTGGGCCACATCACAATCAGTACGTAAAAGGATGATAGACAGAGAATCCTCTCGGATTAAATGGTCTTTCATTGCGTTGTTTATGCGATTACGGTGGTCCCCAGTCTAGAAACTATATTTATTGAAGGAAATTTCGTAGCTCAAATTATGTTTTAAGTGTTACAACAAATAGCACTGCCCTATCCCGATGCGCGCTTTGGAAAGTTTTCATGATCGATCAGTGTTCGTTTAAACAATGTTTTAGTCTTGAGAATTTGCTCCAAAGCACGGGTATTACGGGTTGTTGATCAGGTGGCATGGTCTGTCGCTGACTGAATTTATCTGGGATACAACTGGCTGCCTGCTATGTACGCTCAGCCTCCTACAGAATTTGCAAGGACTGTGCAAAACTGCTTGCGTTTATACTATCGAGAAGCTCCATATCACTTCGTTACTAGAAGCGTGTAATGTTGGTTTTACGTTTGTAACGTCTATGAATGTAACCTAGAAACCTTTCTTTATGTTGTCTGTGCCAACCTAATAATCATTTTATTATTGCCACACTTCTGTGAATTTGACTGATAGGTCACCGGGCGTGGTAGCCGCACCGTCTAAGGCGTCTTGTCACTGTCCGCGCAGCTCCCCCCGTTTGGTCCCATAATGTCTTACCTCAACTTTACACTTTTACTGATAGGTCACTAGCGCAGAGGGACATTCTACTTTTCGGCTTAATGACATTTAAGAGTTTCCTATTGGTAAGCACATGTGTGGAATCCCACTCATAGCACTTAATTCAAAATAATTCTGCTCACGGTTCGCCAGAGTACTATAATTTTTCCTTGAAGTTTTTCCGACTACCATGCACATCCCGTAGAGCAGTTCACTCACAAATTACGTCTTGCTCTCAGCTTCCCTGACATATTTAATACTTCAGTTCTCCTTCAGTTTAAGTTCAGTATGTTACACCTTTTCACGCTATTTAGTAAAATATTCTTCTGATCTCATTTCATTTCTTTTTCGCAGTCCCGAGGTCCTCTATGATGATGAGGTTTGGTTTGTGGGGCGCTCAATTGAGCGGTCACCAGCACCTGTACAAAGTCCCGATTTTTACACAGTGCCTTGTTTTTCACAGTCCAATTTATCCACTGTCCCAAACACACAGTCCCCGGTCAGAGAAAATCCCCAACCCGGCCGGGAATTGAACCCGGGACCCAGACTCAGCAACGCTAGCCACTAGACCGGTGTCCTCTGTGCTCTACTGTTACTTCTTGACTGTTGCCAGGAAGTAACGCTATATTCACTAATTTAATAATTACTCCTGAGCTAACAACAACACTTCGATTATTTATATAATTATAACAACAGAAATATTTCCTTAACAGACTAGCATTCAAACAAAGGTTCTAAGGGCAAACAAAAAGCTACAACCGGGAACTATACGTTACATAAAATGGTTTAAATACCAGCCCCTAAACTAGTCACCTGGTTTTAACAACATCTCAATTCTTCCTAAATAGCTCTTATGTCATGCTTATCATTTTCCGCAAGAATATTTTTTTGGTTAGCGTATAAATACTGCATGTTTTAAATAATTCCTCTTAGTCTGAAATGAATGCGTTCCAGAGCCACATGGATTCTTTTTGTACATATACGTCTCTCGTGTTTACCATGCCATACTTATTCATATTACGTATTAGAAATTGATGTAAATATTTTAGGTATTCGAATTTCAGTATAGTACTTCAGTCTGTAATACATATAGAATTAATAGAGCAAATACTGAAAACTCGTAGAACAGCTGCACGTTTCGCCACAGGCTCGTTTAATGTGTGAGAAAGTACAGGGATGCTCATCCGATTTTAGTGGCAGCCCCTACATAGATACAGTTGTTCATCATAGTGAAGTTTCCCACAAAAACTTCTGACACTAACACTCCAAGAATGACTACCCGCCAAGTGGCTAAGTTACTTTCCGCAAACTAGTCGCGGATGTGAAAAGAGAGTAGAGAAGTGCAGCAATGCATGAATATTCTCGCTACACAATGTACCATAGATTGCGAGGCAGAGACGTAAATTCTCATATAGGAAATTAAAGTAGTAGTTGTTTCTCCATAGAGTTTAGCGGTAACAGACCTCTGAGGAGAATGTCAGTTCACCGTGGAGGGTGCGTGCTGCATTTGGTAGCAGTGGTGGAGGAATAGCTGCTGCGGTAGCGTCAGAATCAATTTGGAAGGCCGGCGCCCCAGTCGCTATCTGCGTGACTGTGTGTCGCCCGGAGCTTCCATTATGTCCCAGTGATAAGGCGGCCCCTTATATTGGCCAGACAAGGCGTACCCAGACGTCACGCCGATATCACCGCCGTTCGGCCACCCGCATTGCTGATGTCCTTATTTTTCCCCACACAATAAGGAAATTATCCGGAGTGGCTATCGGCGGGATTGGCTCGGGGAGCTGCGAAATGCCCTCAGGATATGACCTCACACAACGCTTCCCCCAACCAGTGCACCCTCGTTTGATCGCATATCCGAAAGTCCAGCCGACGTTGCATATGCATTGCGCGCCATGCCGCCACCGCCGGATCGTTCAGGTTTGCGGTATCTGAAACTAGCAACGCTGTTCGTGTCCCTTCGATATCTGCTCTCTCACATGTGTTGTTAGCTTCCACTCTTAGCATCTCCTTCCTCCCCTTACTTTTATTTTTACGCTTCCTAGAAATAATGTAAGAGAAGGAAAGCTGTGGGTGAAACAGTTACAATTGCACTCGCAACAAACATCCCTTCGTTTCCGTTGTAGTAGTGTAGGTGTATTAAGAGCGGTTGATTGACGTCTTCATGCCTTTGTCATTCCTGTAGTAACGAACACTGAGCAGAGTTTTACGCAAAAACAGTACTTTCACTTTCGTCTACACAAAATTTTTCAAATTTAGGTTTTCTATTATTATGATAAAACCGTAGGCTATAGCCATTTCTTAGCGTTATATTATGTGCTAATAATAAGATAATACGGAAAATTATTGCTTTTATGATGGAACGATAATGTTAATGTATACACTTCTTCCTTTGTACAACAAGTGTGCTGCTCTCTAAAAGAGATCGTTTCAGAGATTCTCACCTTCTTTTTATTGTCCTTATCGCTTGTCTCTTTCTCTGATATTCTTCAATTAAACGGCAACTGTTCTATGTTTAATTTTCACTGACATGTCAACTCTGTATTTCTGGATGAACACGCCACCATTTGACTGCATTGTTATGTATTTAATTACGATTCAGGTTTTGGCCTTTTCTGCCATTTTCAGGTGACTGGGCTCATGCCATTAACACATACTGCAGGACATCAGTCTCAAAATAGGCCATACGTTAAGAGAAATATTCGCTCCCCACGAGATTCCAGATGTAAAATGATCTTGTAAAAAGATCAGTAAATAATGGTGGGAGCATGTCATATTTAATTAAAACAGGTTTACTTTAGTATATAAAACATGAACACATTTCCTTGAGCCGTAATGACTATCATTACGAATGAAGGACATGTGTCATTCTTTCCACCATGACGTAATAATGACTGTCACTAGGAATCAGGGACATGTATCATTCTTTCCACGATGTCGTGCGGCTCCCTCCGTCGGAGGTAGGAGTCCTCTCTTGCTCATGGGTGTGTGTGTTGTCCTTAGCGTAAGTTAGTTTAAGTTAGATTAGGTAGTGTGTAAGTCTATGGCCCGATGACCTCAGCAGTTTGGTCCCATAGGAACTTACCACAAAATTTCCATGATGTAGCCGTGAATGGAAGAAGAAAATATCTTGGTACAATCTTTGGCAAATACAATAAAAGTGTCTCCTACCAAACACTCCTCATTTTTAGATAATAGATGTCAATTTAGTCTTTTTCTGGAGCTATTTGAGTAAAGCAGTTCCTGTACATCTTTTGTAGCAGGATAACAGATTTGATCTGTCATTATTTTTGTTTCTTTATAAATCAGGGAGGTATAGCTTCATATAAAGAACTTATTTTAATTTTTATATAGTTACTTCGTTTACAGTATTAAGATGAAATGAACAACGGAAAATACTGTAACGATATTTCTGTAACACCCTGGCCCCTGCAAGAAATTGACTTTTCACACTATATATTGGAGTCTCCATGCTTTATCTAAGATGACAAAACACGTTACACTATTATCAGGAAGAAGGATTGCATTATAGCAGTCATTGTTTATTGCTTTTACATATGACTTAAAAAAACTGCTGAACAGTTATTAATAAGTAACCATTTGTTTGAATAGCAACGCATTAATAACAATAACTGTTCAACAGCTGAGATTATTTTCGTTCAGCCCTTTCTAACGTTCCAGTTAAAATATGTAAGTTTGTTCATGCCATAGATGTTTTAACAGTGAAGGACCATAGATTTGAAATGACAGAATGGAGTCAGTAACGTACAGTATTTACTGTTTTCCCTTCCTGCATCTATGTCATTGTTCATTGCTGGTGTGTCTCCCTGCTGAAAGTGCTTTCCTGTTTTTGTCTATTTGTACACATGGGTGTTACTTCCTCTCAGTTATTTAGTTTTCACTGCATTTTGTTTGTCCGGTATTTTGGTGGATATTAGGTACAATGTGCAACATTTAAGTTTTTATCCCTTATTTCTTCTATTAGTGTCTGAAGTAGAATTAGGAATCTCTTCAGCTGCTCCTCAATTTTTGACCAAGGCTAACATGTTCTGAAAACCATACGTCAAAAAGAATGAAAACAATCCTGTAATTTGGAACTACGTTCAGTAACACCTGCTTTCCATTCTTGATTTGATCTGTCATGAGAGCTTTGCAGCGTCTAAAACAACGTAATTACACCGTTAGTGGCATTGTGTTTTGGGAGGTTTCGTTGATATGCTTCCATTATTCCGCTTTTAATCGTTCTGCGAAGAAGAGATATACTAACATTATAAGGATAAAGAAACCAGTGCAGTCGTTATCATTACTAAAATATTGGCAATTATTTATAGGTCTGATCTACGCATGAATAATTTTAGTTTAGTGACCTCTTAAATTGTTAGGCATTTGTGTAACAGTTACAGTGAGAATTTTCTGAGTAAGCCTACAACCCACACTCACGTGTCTCGTCATTTCACATATCGACCCCTACTACGAATGAAGTCATAACGAACATTATACAAGGGTTATCCGGAAAGTAACGAACGGTCAGTTGCGAAATGGAAACCACAGTGAAAATCCGATAAAGTTTTGCACAGGTGTGTTGGGCAGTGTCTTTAGTATGCCCGTCGGTAGCGTTACGTCGTTCTTTTTAGTTCTGAGCACACAGGGAGCACATGAAGTACCAAGAACAATAGTGTCTCCCGCCAAGTACGAGGGCCTGGTGAGAAATTTCACCTGAAGCTATGCAGCCAACATTACATAACTGTCGTGCGTTTTCTTCAAGACAATTCTCAGCCGCATTCTGCATGGGCAATGAAGGCCCTCCTGAATCGATTTCAGTAGGAAATGTTTGATTACCCACAGTACGCCCCGTAATGGTCTTCCCTGAGTTCCATCTCTGCTCACATGAAGATAATATTTTGGCACAGACAACGAGCTGTAGGCCAGCGTAGAGAAATAGCGGAAAGCACTGGCGGCTGCCTTCTATAACGAGGGTATTGGAAAGTTGGTAGAGCGCTTCGACAAACGTCTAAGTCGGACCGGCGACTATGGAGATAAGTAGCTGGAAGTTGTAGCTAACTGTAGCATATAAAAGAGTTTTGATTATCACTGTGATTTCCATTTCGTGACCTATCGTCCCTTACTTTTCGAACAGCCCTCGTACTCATCGCTCTCGATTGAGATCTGACCAAGAATATTCGTTTTAGCACACGCTCGGTTGCCGATTGTTGTTTCCTTGAGTTTTTGGTGATTATCGGGGTGCTCCGACGTAAACGTCACAATGATTCTAGAATTTCTTTTTCTTTTTTCGAAGTAGGCGCTAAGAAGAAATTCCATTTGCAGTGAAAAAGTTACTTACGAGAATGGTTTAGATGTTTACCACAGTTACATATGTAATACAAAACATGATGCAGCTTCCATACGAAAATGACATGGAATTTATTCCCCTCGTGATAAAACAAGCGTCGGACGGAGAAAAGAACATAAAGAAAAAAAAGAGAAAATTTCACAGACGACATAGAGTCATCATCTCAAAACTTTTTTCTATTTAAGGCTTATATCCTCATATTATTTCGTGGTAACAGGAGTCGATATTGCCTAATTTGTTCAAAATGATACATTCAGCGTAATACGTGAACCATTTTGCAGGGGTGTAATATGAAGCATCCTAATATAGACGATTAGAATTTTATACAAGCCCTTTCTTTGCGTCCTCCACGAATATAATTCGTGGGCTGTAAATACGGAATAAGGAAGCATTCGGTCGCAGAGGTGTCATATTCTAAAGATAACAAGTAACCCAAGATTTTTAACATACAAGGAAAATGGTTGCGTTAGAAAATTAGTGCATACTGATAGAGGAAAACAAAAATATTTTGGATATTGATACGGTCATCAGTTAGAAACGAGAACATCATAATTTATTTTAATGGTATTTTGAGGAGCATTTTGAAATATTCAACCGGATGACTTAATGTATAAGATAATGGTCCGGCATTTGGAGAACAGCGATTCAAATATTTAGATTTTCTGCAGTTTTCCAGGTGAATTACGGGTTGATCTCTTTGAAACAAAGGCAGAAGATTACCATTCCCGCACGTCCATACATATACCCTCCCAATTGTATTCCAAGACGACTTTTTGCTGCGAATACGTGTCTCGCCATCACCAGTACGTTACATAAGTAAAGTTGGACCGGCTTTACTGTTTTAACAGGACGTTAGAAGCTTCACCATAAAGCTCATCATGTGTCCTCACAGAGACACTCTCACGAGTTTCAGGTCTTAGGTCAGAACACTGACGCACAGTATAGTGGTCTGTATGTGTGCAACACCTTCTCGATTCCCTTGTCAACCAAACATTAGTGAAGAACGTATTAATATTTCCAGTACTGAAAGTTTGTACCTCCATACAGATCGTTTCTGTACTATGGGACGTTAGCGACTTCATCTACGGAGATGTGAAAAAAAAGAAAAAACAAGAAAAGAAAAGAAAACTCCGTCCGAACAGGCCTCGGAAGACCCAACTGTACCGACCGACCGCCGTGTCACCCTCACCAGATAGGCGTCACTGGATTCGGGTATGAATGGGCAGTACACCGCTCTCCCGACCGTTGGCAGTTTTCGTTATAGGAGCCACTACATCTAGATCAAGTAACTCTTCATTTGGCCTCACAAGGGCTGAGTGTACCCCGCTTTCCAACAGCGTTCGGCAGGTCTGAACGGACACCCATTCAAGTGCTAGCCGAGGCCGACAGCGCCTAACCCAGCTACCACCGAGGCAGGGCAATTGGCACAGGTGCGTAAAAAATGCAAGGAGAAAATGGAAATTTAAAGAGACCTTTGGTTCCTAGGAAAAGCTGGAGGATGCGACAGGTAATAAATTGCCAGAAATAAGAAGGAAACTGATCAGCAGAAATAAGATTTGCTTCACAATAGTAAAACACGAAAAACCATTACCATCTTTTAGACATTAGTAACAGAGTGCTCTATAGATCTTCATTCTATTTTCTCAAGAAATAAATTATAGAAACAAAAAAGGTGTTGTTGTTAAATAATGTTCCTCGTGCGAAAGAATAAGTGCAAGCTGTGAAAGGGAGATTGTAGAGCTTAATATAGACTGATATACTGTGAGCGAGGTGTAAGCATCGTGGGAGTAAGTGAATAAGTTTTCATTTCCGACATTGGCTGTGGCGGCACGACGTACATTCACAGTAAATGTGCGGAAGTGAGGAAGCGCGGCTTGGCGGGAACGCAGACGCCGCGGGGTGCCTGCCATCAGCGCTGTCAGGCTGTGGCTTTTTGCAGGCCGTATCGGCAGTCGTCGCTTCGCCTTAACCGTGTATTTACCCCCCGCTAAGCGCCAGCCTTCCAATCGATTCTGCTGCAGCTGACCGCGCACGCTTGTCTAGGTTCCGCGACAACACTTGGTCGTTTCGTGCGCCGTATCTACAGTTGGAGTCTAAGCCGGCTGCAATAAATTTCCCCTGCTTATGGAAATAAAATCGTCTCTCGAGCCACTTTTTTAAATATTTAACGGAGGAGTGATAGATGAAATTCGTCTGGAGACAAAGTAGATAAGCTAGATTATACAGACGTTGCAAAAAGTCGTGTTAACACCCACAAATAATACTTTATCCTCAGATCTATTTTCTGTATCTATTTTTTCATCCTTACGGTGTTTAGTCAATACTTTAATTTTTTGTTTGTATGCTATACCTACAAAATATCAGCTACCCATTTAAAAGAGCACGTACCTCCCTTGGACCACTATAGATGGTGTAGAACTGCTGCCGGACAGTCATGTGGCTCCCTTGCTGACGTAAGCCGTGACAGTTAAGTACGAGGAGCATTCAATAAGTAACGCAACATGTTTTATTTCTCTGCCAATTTCGTTGGAAAAAATCGGAATTCGTTGTGGGGCAACGTGGAATTTTACCGCTTCAGCCCCTATATTTTCATGAACTTCCGAAAGGCAGCAGTTCTATACTTAGCCTTCAAAACGGCGTCCGTAACGGAGGTGCGTTAGTGAGTTTCTTTTTGTGGAAAACAAGAGCATCACAGATATTCTTAGGTGCTAGCAGAACGTCTACGGGACCCGGCACTGTACGGTGAACGGTGAGTCGTTGAGCGAGGCATTTATCATCATCGCAACAAGGTCATGCAAACCTGTTCTATCGCCCGCGTGCCTGTAGTGCTAGAACGTGCGGACGCTCCCATTCGAGATGATCAACGGATCACAAACTCCTTGCTGCACGGCTCGAGGTTTCTGGTGGTAGTTCTGACACACTTGTCCTCCATTTTGGGGTAATCAAAGATGTGTGACCGCTGGATCCCAAAGGGGTTCTGGCCACCAAACAGAAGACGATAAAGAACAACGAAGGACCATCTACAGGCAATTGATTGCACATTACGACGCTGATCGTGACGATTCGCTGTCGAACTTCGTCACAGGAGATGGAACATGGTTCATCACTTCGAACCGGAAACGAAACGACAATCCATGGAATGGAGCCACACCATCTCTTCACTGAAGAAAAAGTTCAAAGCCGCAAACTCAGTCAGTGAAACCGTGGCGACGGTCCTCTGGGACTGTGAAGGGATCACTGTGTTTGATATCTTCGCTCATGGGACAACGATCAACTCTGAAGTGTGTTGTGCTGCCTTCAGGAAATTGAAAAAATTTCTTCAGGGTGTTCGTCGTCACAAAAATGCAAACGAAATTCTCCTTCCCCATGACAACGCAAGGCCTCACAGAAGTCTGCGCACCCGAGAGGATGTCACAAAACAGCGCAGGACGGATCCGACCTATAGCCCGAATATCGCACCTTCCAACTTTGGCGAAATGGAGAATGCACTCCACTGGGAGCAGTATGTGGATGAAGGAGCGGGCCGGGGGTGGGGATATTAATGCAACAAGACGATGGCTTCGACGTCGACCAAAAGAGTGGTACCATGCTATCATCAGGCCCTCTAGGTAAGGTGGGCCGTCGAATTGAAAGGAGATTATCTTGAAACGCGGGGTTTTGTAACCAAAAGCGTGGGATATAATATGGTGTATTGGTCTCCTGAATAAAACCAACCCTCTTTCAGAAAAAAAATGTGGTACATTACTTATTGAATCCCCTTTGTAACGTGTATTTGCCAGTCGCTTGTACGGAATGACCGCAGTAAGATGGGTACACGTGGGGACGTGACAGAATGGTAGGAGGGTACCATTGTGTTTGTACGTAATCATGACCATACTGTGAATGGTATTGCCTGAGTTCTTGGTGTTTCAAAGAGAACTGCGCAACGCGTGTACAAGGAACATTGTACCACTTGGAGGTATGTAAAACAGAGTACCAAAAGTGAACATACGAAGATGGTAACCAACAGTCAATGACAATCCATTTCAGACCCATCAGGAACTGCTCCTGTCAGTGAATGCAGGTCCACCTTAAACAGCAGCTGAGACATCATTATAACGGGAACTACGTATAATCGACATTCATTGCCACGCGACATGTCAATGCTTACAATGACACACAGAGCTGCACATCATCAGTGGGCAAAGGAAAACAGATACTGCACAGTAACTGACTTTAGGCTCGTGGAGTGATCCAACGAATCACAATTTTGTCTCTTTTCAAACTATGCAAGGCCTCCAGTGCTCCGATGGACAAAAGGAAGGAAGGAAGATTGGAATTCACTGGCCGTCTACAACGAGGTCGTGAGATACCGAGCACAAGCTGGGATTGTTTCAAGGATGCTGAAGGGAATGGACATGGCCGTTCAAATGAAACAGCTTGGCATTTACCTGGAGAGATTTAGGAATACAGCTGGAAACTTAAGTCAGGATGGTTGGACACAGACTTAGATAGTACTCTTCCTGAATGCGAATCGTGAGTGCTGGCCAATGTGAAGCCTCACCCGGTGCCGCCGCACAACGAACGTGCTTAAGCTGTAGTTAAAGATGGAGATGGTTCTGTGATGTTTCTGAAGTGTTTCTCGTACAAAGGCATCGACCCACTCATTCAGGTTACCGTGAACGTGTACCACGATATTTATTTTGACATTTTCAGTGCTCAAGTGTTGTCTTTTCTTCAGTATCTTTATTACGCGTATACTGTCGGATCCCTCGTTACCCATCTTCCAAGATAACTGGAGACGAATACACTGAATTGAAAGTTCGTAGTTTGACGAGCAGTCAGGTGCACAGTCGTACCACGATTATTCTACAAACTCCCCCAACCCTATGTCCACAGAAAATTTAGGCGAAAATTTAGAACAAAGTAGTAAAGAAAATACCCTGTTCTGTAATTCTACAGGGACCAATCAAGAGTTCCAAACGTTTGGAAAAAGATGCATTCTGTTTTCGGAGAAGGGTAGTCAGACAGATGTGCATAACTATACAGGGTGTCTCAGACCTTTCGGGTCAAATTCAAACAGTTCCTCAACCGATTACATTCAGACAGGGAACCAATAATCGGAAATGCATATTTATTGTCTTGTGGATATGCACAGCGTACATCACATAACAACAACTTAGCTCATAGTAACTGTTCAAAGCGGCAATCGACAGGCTCAATGCATGTATTGCAATGGCGCATGCAGTTCTGCCGAAGTCTCGCAAAGGTCACGGTTGTCTGTTGTACACTGGAACAGACAGCGCGTGATAAACACCGTACACCCCTGACCACCACCAGACATACTGTACACAATTTAGGTCGTGCCTCATCTGACGACCACATGCATCGCACCGGCGCATTAATCTGTGCCGCACGCGCTTCATTATCCATTATCCCTGTTAACAGTTGTCCGTTGCTGCAGACAGCTTGTGATGTGTCCTGATGAGTTGTGTTACTGTGATGACGTGTAGTCAAAGATGGTACGTTACTCGTCACGAGAATTGGCAGACCGGCATTTAATTTACAGTGCGGCGGTATGTAGTGCCCGTAAATTAACAAGAAAGCCCAGAGAACGCTTTTCCAACGGGTGACACCCTAAATAAAAGACCTTTATCTCCATGGATACTAATTTACGAGAGAAAGGGTCGTACACGCCACAGAGAGGCAGCCAAGGTTCCCGCCACAGACATGTCAGAAAACTAGACGTTGAGGAGATTGTGTTGCATCATGTGGTCGACCACCCCATCAATAAGTACCCGTCAACTTCCCCGTGAAACGCATACGTCGAAGGATACAATTTTGAGACTACTTGTGGAACAGGTAATACACTCCTATCATAAAGAGGGTGTGCAAGCGCTGGAACGAACTGACTCTAACCCCGCGTACACCTCTGTCAATGGATTAGCACTGGAGTGCTATAATGCAGAACTTCGTGTTATTCACAGATGAGGCCTCAGTCACCGATGATGGTGTGTTCAATAGGTGCAACAGCCACTTCTCGAATGAGGACGATCATCACGCCGTCCGGATCTGTGGGCACCAGCGACGATTCTCTGTGAACGTATGGGTGGGCATTGCTCAACATCACCTAACAGGACCTTAATTCTTTCCTCCCTGTTAAGCTGGCCCACGCTACCTGGTGTTCCTGCGTGTTGCCACAGATTTGGAGACTGTATCCCGTGTTGGCCGCGAAAGGATGATGTTTCAGTACGTTGGTTCGCTAGCCGACTTCAGTGTTAATATCCGGGAGCACCTAAAACACACGTACACTCGTCGTCGGATTGGAAAAGGAGGTCCTGTCCTACGGCCAGCGTGATCGGCGAATTCCACTCCAATGGACTTTTCTTTTGCCAATGGAACGTCTGGTTCAAGACATTCCTTTGACACCAAATCAGATAGTGAGCATGACTGGCTACTGATCAGATGTAGGTCATAGTCTCCCAAATTTATTTCATTAAATAATCCACTTAAAAAGAAATTTAATTAATAATAAACAACATGATCTTCCTCTGAAACCCCTGAAAAGACATTGTCTATTTCATTATGCTTTACCTACCTTAAAAGGTTATTATTCTCACCAGAATGCTCTGTTACGTCCATTCTCTTACGATAGGTATTTCGATGAAATATGATCAATGTATCCCACGTCACACAACAAAACCCTAAGTGAAGTGATGTAGTATTGGAGACCCTAATGGACTCGTTCAGCAGTCTAAGATAATGGGCGTATGAAGTGTGGTGTCAAGTTTGCTCTTGATAATGATGAGGGAAGGGAGAGAGTGAAACCTAGTGCAGGCACATAGCCTAGTCTTTAGAAATAGTACCAAATCGGCTGCCGAGATTAACGAGCCTATCTAACACGTAGATCTTTATTAACAGCGTCACATGCCCACACTTCAAGAGACACTGTAGGGATGTTTGTAATTTAGTTCAGGACAGTGGCGCAAAAGTCAGGTGATAACGAACATTACACCACCATCCCTTCTCCTCTTTACCGTAAAGGCAAAGTGACAGCAGCGAACAGGACATAGTTACCAATGCGGTTATCCATTCAAGTACTGGAAAGGTGCAATGCTGCTGAACATTTGTGATCTGAGGAGAACCGGTGTTTTCAACGAGGCAAGGACGGTGACGTACTTAAAACTGCCCCTATAAGACACACACCATCACTACTTGTGCTGCAACAATCCTTCTGTTATCCATATTATGACCCTCATTCATTGTTTTCTTCCTTGTCAAATCTTGGGCCGCATTTGAGACAAACGTCACCTTCCCAGAAGATTTTAAAGCCGCATCCTCCTGTCAGGATTAACCATCAGTTAATTTATTATAACCCCGTTACTGTCTTTTGGTAGTAATTTTACCTCGTATCTAGCCATCACAGCCAATTATTATTGTCGCTCCTACAATTATTATGTGCTCATTTTGTCCTGTCCTGCGTCTGAGTAAATCTTTCCTGCGGCTAGTTGTTTATCTTTGTGAATCATTTTATATATCCCTGATTCAGGCTCTCTACACAGCTCAAAAAATTTTCTACACCATCAGATTTGTTAATCAATTCTTACTGCACCTATTCAGGCAAAGGCCTTTTCAAAAGTACAAATAGCTCTAGCGTTCTCTTAAAATATTTTAATTTAGTTAATTCCTCATCACAGAACTATCTCATACTTTGCCTGTCAATTCCCTGAACTGAATCATTCAAACCTAATTCCATAGATTAATTTGTTTGCACTGGCTCCAGTATTTCTGCAAAAATAGCTATTCAAACTGGTAGTTTTAAAAATCGGATGATGATTATTCGCCCATATCTGCACAGAACCCTCTAGCTAACTCTGTGCCAATTTCATATTAGCTTCATCACTCACTCCAGTTACAAAATTTTCGTGACATGAAATCTGTTACATGATATTTCTTATGACTAGAAAATCAATTTTCACTACGGTACAAGAGAACTGTTTGGATTAAATTCACGTGACTAGCAGGCAAAATGACCCTCTCCACTCCTCCTGCCCTCCCTCCACATCACGCTCCTCACCTACACACCTTTCTAGGAAACAGGCCCATCAGAAAGCTCCTAAGCCAACACACTTGTTTTGCTCTCTCTATTACTGTTCAGTATTTTACCGTCCAGTCACATTCTTCAATACCTTCTTGAACCATGGCCACCATTTTTTGGAAACGCGCAAAAGAGAGAACTCCACTCAAAGATGGGTGGAGCATAACATCTTTCTCGTGTATGTTGGCAGTTGATTAATATCTGCGTGGTGTCGGATATATTCCCACTACCGGCACTGTTACTTCGTTTCCCTCATCTTGGACCCCTAGAAAGAATAAGTATTGTACTATTTGAGTTTTGATAAGTTATTATTGGATTATTTTGCTAAACGTGTTATAGTTATTGTGAGCAGTATGTGATAAAATACGCTGAAACGCCTAAGAAACTGATATAGGCATGTATATTCAAATACAGACCTATATAAACAGGTAGAATACGGCGCTGTGGTCGGCAAAGCCTATAAAAGACAACAAGCGTCTGGCGCAGTTGTTAGATAGGTTACTACTGCTACAATGGCAAGTTATCAATATTTAAGTGAGTTTGAACGTGGTGTTAGAGTCGGCGTACGAGCGATGGGGCACAGCATCTCAGACGTAGTGATGAAGTGGGGATTTTCCCGTACGACCATTTCACTAATGTACCGTGAATACCAGGAGTCCGGCAAAACATCAAATCTGTGACATCACTGCTTCCAGAAAAAGGTCCTGCAAGGACAGGACGAACGACGACTGTAGAGAATCGTTCAAGCTGGCAGAACTGTAACGCTTCCGCAAATTGCTACAGATTTCAATGCTGGGCCATCAACAAGTGTCATCGTGCGAGTCATTCAATGAAACATCATCGATATGGGCTTTCGGAGCTAAAGGCCCACTCGTGTGCCTTTGATGATTGCACGACACAAAGCTTTACGCCTCGCCTGGACGCGTCAACACCGACATTCGACAGTTTATGACAGGAAACATGTTGCCTGGTAGTACGAGTGTCGTTTCAAATTGTATTGAGCGGATGTACGTGTGCGGGTATGGAGACAACGTCATGTATCCATGGAGTCTGCATGTCAGCATGGGACTGTTCAAGTTGGTGGAGGCTCTGTAATGTTGTGGGACGTGTGCAGTTGGAGTGATATGGGACCCCTGATTCATTTAAATACGACTCTGACAGGTGACTTTTACGTAAGCATCCCGTCAGACTATCTGCATCCATTGTTTATCCCGACGGACTTGAACAGTTCCATCAGGACAATGCGAAAACTCGCAAATCCGGAATTGATATAGAGTGACTCCAGGAACACTCTCCTTAGTTTAAATACTTCCGCTGGCCACCAGATTCCCCAGACATCAATATTATTGAGCATATCTGGGACGACTTGTAATGTGCTGTTCAAAAGAGGTCTCCATCCCCTCGTGCTCTTACAGATTTATGGAATGCCGTGCAGGATTCATGGTGTCAGTTCCCTCCAGCACTACTTGAGACATTAGTCGAGTCCACTTCAGCGTGCTCGCATTGGCCCTACACTATATTAGGCAGGTGTACCAGTTTTTTTGGCTCTTCAGTGTATATGTGTGTTATGCTAAAGGCCATAGCGAAGTAATGCTTATATAATGCCCTAGTTGACTTTTTTTCGTATTTTCACATTATGCAAGAAAAAGGCTGGTAGTTACAGTTTTTTCCATTCCAAAATAAGTAACCAATTGTTCGGTTCTATTTTAAATTATTTTTGAAAAAATGTAAAACAGTCTCTTTAGTTTACTTACAATTTCGCTATTTTAAAACACTATATTCCTAGTAAAACATCTCGAATATTGATGACATTGTAGTCTGCTGTATGTGGACAGCTACTGATATTGCAAATAATGTTCAACAGACCATGGGTACAGTGAACGAAAAACCATTTCACGATGCTTTTATAAGATTTTTCAGTCATGGTTCATTTCACCAAGCACTTTTTTACGGGGAAGAAGGTAATGTTTCTTGTTCCACACCAAAAACAGGTAACTGATGTGGTGACTGGCTGAAGTCCGCCCCATTGGCCGAATGGCCAGCGCGTCCGATTGTAATGCAGCTGAGTTCGATTCCTGTCCGGGGTGGAGATCTTCTCCACTTGGGGAGATGGTATTGTGTTATCCTCACCATCATTTTTTCATCATCGATACGTAAGTCGCCCATTGCGGCATCAAGTGAAAAGACTTTTATCTCGGTGGCCGAACTTCGCTAGGAGGGGACTATCAACAATTAATGTTATAAAAACATATTTTTGGCTAACATAGGTTCATATCATTAAATTTTAGGCCTACTTAAGCTGTAAAATTAATGGACTCTTATGAGCTGACAATTTTCGGAAGTTTTCAGTAATGGCTCACCTCACCAGACACCATTTTAGTGGAGAAGAACATACTGCATCAAATTCTACACACGAAATGTATAACTGACGTTATTGAATAGCTAATGTCGGTTTTTATTATTTCCCTTTTCGGCATAGTTGAGGTTGTGTTCCACTGGGGTGGTGGGTGTATTGGTGGATAATAGTTATTCTTATCTACGTGATAAACACAATCGACGTAGCAACTGAGGAAGAATTGTTGCAAATACTCAAAGTATTATTAATGTCTATCAAGCTAGTCCATTGCAGAACTGGAGCCCATACACGAAGCCTCTCACCCAACTACACAGAACAAAAATTATTTGAAATGCTGTGTGTAATCATTACCGTTTGATTCCAAATTATATTTATGTAAAATGAAGCACAGATTCTTAAGCAGCACAAACCGTTTAGTTAAGAGGACAGACACATTACTTAACTAATAAAATACACAGAATCAAAAGAACCATTTCCAAAAGTACCATGACATAACTCATGTAGGCCAGAAACAGGCCACGCCGCGTCTAAACTACTCACTTTCAATAACTTTCCAGAAAAGAGGTGTGCTATGCTTTCAGCTTTCATATTTAAACTACGTATCACCCAAGAAACACGTATAGATTATCATAAATGGGAGACTTTTTTTAGGGTTTCAGTCTGAAGTAACGAATATGAAAACAAGCTTCAATGTAAAATAATTTATTAATTTATGCATGTGGACTTACACTTTCTTGTTACTGACATTGGCAACATAAATCACACAAAAAATGACGTGCTCCTTAGCAAGAAAAATGTAAAAGCGGCTACACCGACTACAGAACCGTTTCGTTAACCCATTATGGTACTTAAAACATGTGACCTGATGTCAAAATGGAGACAGCGGATTCGAAAGCATAAAAGCCAAATATTCAATTAATATGGGACATCCCTCCATCCAGCGTGCTGTTCAGAGTATTTCGCAATTCTGATTACAGGTTTATATGGGGTGTACAGAGGAGTTAGTGGATAAA
Source organism: Schistocerca piceifrons (assembly GCF_021461385.2). Taxonomy (NCBI): domain Eukaryota; kingdom Metazoa; phylum Arthropoda; class Insecta; order Orthoptera; family Acrididae; genus Schistocerca; species Schistocerca piceifrons. The sequence goes on from NC_060149.1 coordinate 562,116,953, forward strand.
GTTTCGAAGTCTGGATCACTTTCAGATATCCTGCCTCATATTAAACACAAGTGAAGGCAATGAGCTCTGACCTGTGTGCTGTACACGACAGTGAGCTGAGTTGGTGACCCTTCGCTCACAGCTCCAGGCTGCGTTTGCTTCCGTCACACAGCCTGAGGCTGCTGCCAATGGGCATCACTGTGGGGGGCTGCACGTGGGGATGCAAGAGACGTCGAGCACGTCCCACTTGTCTCCCATTCAGTCCACTGCTGTGGCCGCCTCGGGTACTGCGTACACTGAGATTGACCCCTCAGCCATGGTCAACAGGGACGTCATTCCCGGTTCTAGGCACTTCAGTCTGGAGCCGCACGACCGCTATGGTCGCTGGTTTGAAACCTGCCTCGGGCATGGATGTTTGTGATATCCTTAGGTTAGTTAGGTTTAAGTAGTTCTAAGTTCTAAGGTACTGATGACTTTAGAAGTGAAGTCCCATAGTGCTCAGCCATTCGAACCATTTAACATCATTCCTAAGTCTGGTTGGTTGTTTTTGGGGAAGGAGACCAGACAGCGAGGTCATCGGTCTCATCGGATTAGGGAAGGACGGGGAAGGAAGTCGGCCGTGCCCTTTCAAAGGGACCATCCCGGCATTTGCCTGGAACGATTTAGGGAAATCACGGAAAACCTAAATCCGGATGGCCGGACGCGGGATTGAACCGTCGTCCTCCCGAATGCGAGTCCAGTGTCTAACCACTGCGCCACCTCGCTCGGTCCCTAAGTGTGACAGGCAGCGAAAAACTTTCCGAGGGGCCGATCGTAGAGCCTCCATGGTTCGTTTGACGAACATGTTTCGGGCGTTATCTGTGGATGATGATGTCTCTGAGACGGATGCCGCCGTGCACCCTGTTCCAGAGGAATCTTCTCGGCCCGCAAGATCTGGGCATTTACAGATATTGGGTTTGCTGGTAGTTGGGAGCTCCAACGTTAGGCTCGTATTGCGGCCCCTTAGGAGTATGGCTGCAAAGAGGGGAAGGAAGCCAGTGTACACTCCGTGTGCATACCGGGGGCAGTCATTCCGGATGTGGAAAAGCTGCTTCCGGATGCCATGAAGAGTACAGGATGCAGCCAGCAGCTGGTGGTGGCTCATGTCGGTACCAATGACATATGTCACTTTGGATCGGGGGAGATTCTCTCTGGTTCTGGGCGGCTAGCCGAAATGGTAAAGACTGCCAGTCTTCCTTGCAAGATTAAGGCGGAGCTCACCATCTGCTGCATCGTCGATAGAGCCGACAGTGGTCCTTTGGCGCAGAGACGAGTGGAGGGTCTGAATCAGACGCTCAGGCAGTTCTGTGACCGTGTAGGCTGCCGATCTCTTGACTTACGCCATCGGGTCGTGGGTTTCCGGGTTCCGCCTAATAGTTCAGGAGTCCACTACACGCAGGAAGCGGCTACAAGGGTAGCGAGGGCTGTGTGGAAGGGACTGGGCGGTTTTTTTTAGCTTACAGGGCCTCAAGGGAACACATAGAGGGCGTCCGTCTAACAGGGGGCAATTAAAACACAGCAATTTAGATGTAGAAACGATCGGTATTGTAGTTGTAAATTGTGGTAGCTGTGTGGGGAAAGAATCCGAGCTCCAAGTCCTAATAGAAAGCACTGAAGTGAAGTGGCACGACGCAATCAATACCTTTACTGCGTATTAACAACGGTGAAGTCATTGATGACAGTGCCACTAAAGCAGAGTTATTAAACGCGATTTTCCAAAGCTCCTTCACCGAATAAGACGAAGTAAATATGCCTCAAATGCAATCAAGAACAACTACCAAGATGAGAAACATAGAAATACAATCCTCGGTGTCGCAAAGCAGCTTAAATCACTTAATGAAAAGGAAGAGTTCCGGTCCAGATTGTATACAGTCAGGTTCCTCTCAGAGTATGCTGATACAATAGCTCCATATATAGCAATTTATACAACCGATCGCTCACAGAAAGATCCGTACCTAAAGATTGGAAAATTGCTCAAGTCACACCAATGCCCAAAAAGGGAAGTAGGAGTAAACAGTTGAATTACAGGCCCATATCACTAACGTCGATTTTCAGTAGGGTTTAGGAACATATACTGTATTCGAACATTATGAAGTACCTCGAAGGAAACGATTTATTGACACATAGTAAGCACGGATCCAGAAAATATCGTTCATGCGAAACACAACTAGCTCTTTTTACTCATGAAATAATGAGTGCTATCGACAGAGAGTGTCAAATGGATTCCATATTTTTAGATTTCCAGAAGGCTCTCGACACCGTTCCTCAGAAGCGTCTTCTAACCAAACTGTGTGCCTATGGAATATCGCCTCAGTTGTGTGACTGGATTCGTGATTTCCTGTCAGAAAGGTCACAGTCGGTAGTAATAGACGGAAAGTCATCGAGTAAAATAGAAGTAATATCCGGCATTGCCCAAGGAAATGTTATAGGCCCTCTATTGTTCCTGATCTATATTAACGAGATAGGAGACAATCTGAGTAGCCGTCTTAGATTGTTAGCAGATGATGCTGTGACTTACCGTCTTGTAAAGTCATCAGATGACTAAAATGAATTGCAAAATGATTTATATAAGATATCTGTATGGTGCGAAAAGTGGCAATGAATAGTGAATAAGGAAAAGTGTGAAGTTATTCACATGAGTACTAAAAGAAATCAGCTAAATTTCGATTACGCGATAACTCAAAAAAATCTAAAGGCTATAAATTCAGCTAAATACTTAGGGATTACAATTACAAATAACCTAAATTGGAACGATCACATAGATAATATTATTGGTAGAGTAAACCAAAGACTGCGATTCATTGGCAGAACACTTAGAAGGTGCAACAGGTCTACTAAAGAGACTGCTTACACTACGCTTGTCCACCCTATTCTGGAGTATTGCTGTGCGTTGTGGGATCCACATAAGATAGGACTGACGGATGACATCGAACAAGTACAAAGAATGGCAGCTCGTTTTGTATTATCTCGAAGTAGGGGAGATAGTGTCACAGACATGATACGTGAATTGGAATGGCAATCATTAAAACAAAGGCGTTTTTCGTTGCGACGGGATCTTCTCATGATATTTCGATCACTAGTTTTCTCCTCCGATTGCGAAAACGTTCTGTTGGCAGCCACCTACATGGGGAGAAATGATCATCATGATAAAATAAGAGAAATCAGGGCTCGCACAGAAAAATGTAAGTGCTCGTTATACCCGCGTTGCGTTCGAGAGTGGAACGATAGAGAGACAGCTTCCAGCTGGTTCAGTGTACCCTCTGCCTGGTACTTCATTGTAAATAGCAAAAAATGGTTGAAATGGCTCTGAGCACTATGGGACTTAACTTCTGAGGTCATCAGTCCCCTAGAATTTAGAACTACTTAAACCTAACTAACCTAAGGACAACACACACATCCATGCCCGAGGCAGGATTCGAACCTGCGACCGTAGCAGAGGCGCGGTTCCAGACTGTAGCGCCTAGAACCGCTCGGCCACTCTGACGGGCTGTAAATAGCAGCGTAATCACGTACATGTAGATGTGTTTAGACTACTCTTCGGGGTATCTCCTCTGCGTGACAAAGCACGTCGTCTACAAAGTCGACAGTGCGGCATGCCCAGAGAGCACACCCGTCAACCCTCCTAGATGCGAGTGTAACACCTTCTCGTTGCCGTTGTTGTAATCGGACGAAAATAGTATGTTATATTATAAGTAAAACAGGGAACGGTGATGGCTGCCTCTTTTCAGTTTCGGTGGGCACCGTGAAGCGGAATAGTTGAAAGAGTTCAGATCTTCAAATTTATTTTATATCCAAACGGAACATTTCGTGAGATTAATTAGTTACGAAAACTTTGTCCACTAAGTACCCTCTACAAGCCCCAGAAGCCCGTAATAGAAACTGTGAAACATGCTGAATATATATATACATAATTGTGTCTTTGTAAGAAGGACCAGCGAAGTCAGAAATAAAACAGATCACCTAGAAGCTCTTTTAAAGACTTCTCTTATGGTACAAACGGTCCATCTGTGATGATAGTACTTTGGAATCAACAGACGTGCAAAATATGCAGAATTTGCAAATAAAAGAAATTAATAACAATATCGGCAATCGTCCTACAACAGTATACAAGAGCGCAGTTGAATGCCATTGAGGGGTGATCTTATATCACCTCAGCACCTGTACTACCCAAATTCACATACAGCCTCTAACGGCTGCAGACTACACCCACCTCTAATAAGAATTTTTAACACAGAATTTATGCATCAACACACACGTAAATGTAAAAACGTAGACTACTTTTCAGTTTTCATTCACTAGTATCTTGTGGCATCATATTCTGAGGCAAATCTTCATCCAGGAAAATAAGAGTTTGTTGCATAGAAATATGTAATAAGGATAGCGTGTGCGTCCACTCTAGGACCTCTGGAGATTGCTCTTTAAGAGTTGGACATACTGACAGCAGCCTCGCAGTACGTTCGCTGCCTTCAGAAAATCGTTGTCAGCAAACAGTCACTGTTTAAAAACAACATTAGCGTTCACAAATATAATAGTAGGAGAAGTGATTTAAACTGCCCATCACTCAGCCTATGTTTGCCACAGAAAGGAGGGAGGTGTTGGGCCACAAATATCTTTGACCATCTACCAATTTATTTAATTAACGTAAAATGTTTTAAAATTAACTTTAGCACAATCTGAAATCGTATCTGCTTGATAGCCCTTTCACCACCATGGAATGAGGATTTGTAGTAGTACGATTTTCTGTGTGTGTGTGTGTGTGTGTGTGTGTGTGTGTGTCACGGCACACACGTAAAAAAGGGAGAAGGAGAAAATAATACACTTGTGAATCATGTGAACGGCTTGAATGTTGCTACAATTTCCGTTCAAGAGATAATTGTACGGCTGAGTCATTCCATATCTTAGCCAGAGTATAGCGATCCTATTTCCATCTTATTCTGAACTACAGATTTCCCTTTAGGTCTGTTTTTATAAGAATCTTGTCGCGTCTGTGAATTGGTGTGACGTTGCTGCGACTTTGTCTTCTGTAACGTCTACATTCGAACTCGGGTATCAAAGTAACGTTATTAACAGTTTTAACACTGTGTTAAACTGTAATCCATCCTTTGACTACTCTGGGCAGTGTATTTACAAGTCTGCATTTTAATCTGACTATCGAACTTCTTCTGAAGATTTTAGCAACAGTCCTAGCATTTACAGAACTAAGTATTCGCTGCACTTTACTGCTTACTATGAATTATCGTTTTGATAACATACGTCTTCCAGTAAAGATAGCGGATGCATTCACCACTGAACAGAAACTGTGACTAAACTTACTTTAAGAAGTTACTCTCGAAATTCAACACTGCTCTTTGCTATTTCCAGCCGTCACGTTCTGAAGGAAAGAAATTTGAAAGTAAAATGTGTTAATTCAGTTTGGAATAGTTATCTGAGTTAAGTTTTAATAAAGTTTAAATTTTGTAGAACGAGAGTGAAACTGACGAGACAAAATTAACTTCCTTCCGTTACTTTAAGTCTCTGAAAAAAAAGAAAAGATCTAAGTCAGTATTGGTCATTTGAATAAAGTTGATATACTCCTGAAACTTTAAAAGACTGATTTTATGCACATAAATTTTTCTCAGGTACTGCAACAGAGCGATCCATCAAAAATGTGTAATACTCTGTCTCACCAAACTGAATATAACATTGCTATTATTTTTACTCCTGTAATAGTCGGCTTTGATAGTTTTTAATGTGCGATTTAACAAAAATGAAATGGGTACTTGAAATTAAATGGCCACAAGCTGTAAATAGATGTATCGCTATATTGACCAAAGAAACACTTAATCGCAGTAAGTGTTGAATCAAGTGTGGCGCTCAACAAGAATAACTAACAAACAGTCAGAGGGTGGGCTTGTTATGAGCAGTGCAGTTGAGGATATGGTGCCAAAATACTTCTGCAAATTCTTCACGTCTGTGGTTAAATGATATGGCAATGGTACAACATTAGCTCCCCTTATTGCACGTGGTTGAAACAAAGAGGAGCTAACGTCGCTACACCATAATTTGGCACGGTCAGTCTAGCAGACACGGCTAATAATTACCAGAGACGATTTATTAATTACTTTTGAATACATTTCGGGAAAAGCAGTGATCAATGTCTTACAAATATTTACTATTAAAAACAATCTTGATCACGATTTATTTATCAAGGTGACCGGTTTCGACCACTACTATGGTCATCTTCAGACCATTGAGTAGGAACCTCTTTCTGTTGGAGAATCACTACAGAAAGAGGTTCCTACTCAATGGTCTGAAGATGACCACAGTAGTGGTCGAAACCGGTCACCTTGGTAAATAAATCGTGATCAAGACTGTTTTTAATAGTAAAAAAAACGATTTATTAATGCAGCGGTAGTAATAAAAGTATTCTCCCAATAATTTGTGCATATGTTAACAAAAATGGTAACGTCTTGAGAAGCATGCCAATACATGACCGCTCACCATCCCAACAGAATGGTTACTCTCCACTGCGCAGTCGGTCTGCAGTAAAGTTTTTATCGACGCAGAAAATGTTCCCTAAAACGGAAAACGAAAAGGTCGCCTATTACTCACATCTCAACACTGACTGCCGGGTCTGCCTTCTGTACTTTTTCTCTAGTAGAATATGTGTTCACCAAACGGGAAAGACAAGGGAAAAATCTTGACCTTAAGGCCTAATGACTTTCTTCTTTCTTTTGCATGATTATATACTTTTCGTAATGACAAATAACGTCAACGTAAGGAGGAGCTCAGGCTTTTCGTAAAAGATTTGTTTCATATTCTTAGTAGTAGAACAATAAAATAAATGTGCATTTCCCTATCCGATTCAACTTTTCGAAACAGTAGCATGTGATAGGCTTAGGACAGTTTTAGAATATGGTATTGTGATAATCATGTATTTCAATGTTCTTCAATGCATTTAGTACTATCGTAATCGCACTATTAAAGTAGTTGCTATACAGTAATTTAAAAACGACTCCCATTCCGCAGAAAATAAACTGCGCCAGTGAAATCAGCAAGCGAAAGCAGCGTGTACGTACATGCCACAAGAATAACTGCCACAAGAGTAACTGTAAACATCAGAAGCACAAAATGAAACATTATCTGACGTCTTATGAGTCCTATATTGAAGTAATTTTTAAATTATTTCCAGCTTTTCACTTATCTTGAAGGCATCCGTTTACTCATATAGTTGGGATATTAGCCCTCAAAACCTATTGATGTAATTTGTTGTGAACAGTACATTCAGATCTGAAAGTAATACGGCTACTGGCAAAACAATAATTATTGAGGGAAAAACTTGTAATCGCAGAAAGCAAATTAAATGCAAAACTATAAAATTCATTCACAATTTACTGGCAAAATGAAATGCTTGGCAGAAATTAACAGTGTTCTTGATGTTTATTTTATCTTATTTGCTGCGACTTACAAATGTCCTGCCACCTTTTTACTAAGACAGGACTCATTTCCACAATAGGAAACTGTACATATACTTAATTTGAACTTTATATGATTTCTTCTTATTTTTAATAAGGTCTGACAGTACTTCCGCTTTAAGTACCAATAAAATTAAAAGTAAGGAACGGAAATACTAAAAGCTAACTGTTTGTGTCTAGAAGGTATTAATTTAGGAATATAGAAATGTGGCTATGACACATTTTAATTTTATGAAATATTGTAAAATAGGAAAAATATTTATAAAATAACTAGATTTATGCATTTAAGAAGGGAGAAAAGATAATAGGAAAGTACATAGATTTGTGTTAGATATTCCACCACCTAGCTATCTCGGGTGTGAGGTCTCAGCAAATCAAGCCTGTCACATTCGAGGTAGCGTAGAAAAGATATCTTCATTACTCATTAGATAAATTTATGTGTAATGATCTGTATTTGTATTACTATCATGTCACATTTGTTACAGGCCATATGTGCTTCACACAGTGCGTAATCATTGCATTATTTGTGTATCTTTGACTTCATTACGCCTGTGTGTTTTGTGCATGGTGTTTGTGTTGTCATAAGGTAAGAATTTATGTAAACTTATTAAGCAGTTTTATCATTTTCATTGCAGGTCTAACTCTGTTTAAGGTGAATAATCAATAAAATCATTATCTTGCTAGGAGATTCTTGACAGTACATTAAATCTGTTTGTCAACACAGGAATCAATTACAAATACGTAAATGGCCAGAAACTAGCCACACAGCTAAACGACTGTTCATTTGGTATGTTCCACTTAATAGCTGTATAATGGATCAGATGTGACGAAGATATAACTAAGTAACTAACGAGGAAAAGATACAGTTTAAGGAGGACTGCGAGAGCTTAGTTGTGGAGGCCTGTGACAGCTAACCGCAACACAAGGGCTGCGTGGCGATATCGACCTTTGTGTCGGCCGCCTGCGGGGAAGCGAGGACGGCTTGGGAACTGTGCATCTGCACGGCTCCATTACCGCGCCCGATAAGGAAATTATCGCCAGGAGGTAACGGGTGCGTCTGATAGGCTGACCACTCAGGTACCCTGCTCCTAGTTCCGATGCCCATCTTGGGCTTGGTCCCCAGCCAATTCTCCACTGCCGACGTACCAGCGTGGTTTGCATGCAGAGACGAAGCGAACCCTAATTCCAGATCCTGCCGTCAAAGCATCTCTTTTCGAGTTCAAAGAGTGTTAATAAAGTAAATCAAACGTTGGAAAAAATTACTATGGACAACAAAATAACCATGGAATGTAAGTGCGTAATACGATCCATACATCAGTCTTACAGCTTACATGTCATCAGAATATCGGAAAATTTAGTTCTGAAGAAGAGTCAAACAAATATATTCAACAAAACTATTTTCAGTAGTCCTGCAGGACGTTTCCAAAGCGTTCTAATGCAAAAAAGGAAAAATTGTGCGTGTTTATGGCTTATATTCAAACACCTGAGTTTCTGAGATAACACTTGCTGTTTGCCTCTTGTGCTCATCAGTTTCAAAAACTAAAGGTAATACTTAGCATAGCAAGTATGGAACTAGGCTAGAAAACCAATTATAACAAAAGTAGAACATTGAATAGTATATCGAAAAAATTTCTACAAATGAAAAGTAAAGTCGTGGAACAAACAGACTAGTGTTTCAGTTGATTGTATTTAGGGAAGTTAAAACATCAATTGAGTGTACAGAAAAAAAGTGAAACTGGAGGATAGCGATTTTGATAAATTAAATAAGGATAGTGATTTCGGTAAACTAAAGACAGTTCTCGTCATTAAGCTTCTGATCTATCTGTTACTGGAAATTGACAATCATCGTGTACTGATGATTTTGGCTTATGGCAGTGATACACAGACTATCGAAACAAAATCTTTCAAAAACTGATAGTAGCCAAATTGGAATCGGAGAGACACAAAATCTCCTACTAAGAGAGTAGACTGGCGCACAATATGTAATTATGACTTTAATGAAAATGAGATTGAGGTGGACAGGACATGTAAGCCAGGCGAATAGATGAAAGCCGAATATCTTTATTGGATTCCAAGCGATATGAAGGGATCGAAACGGCGATGCAATGTAGGATGTGATGATAAAATTAGAAGAATTCAGGAGTAACATTAGAGGGTACAGCTTAGGACTATATTGCATGGAAAAGTCTAGAGAATATCTTTATTTAGCAGTTGATACGATTACGACGATCACGATGACTTTTATTAGAATCCATGCTGAGTAATATTCTGTACGGTTGATGGTAACGCTTACCCTGCTATATACCACAGTGTGGCGTATAGCTACCACAACGACCGTAAGACAGTGTAAAGAGCTCACAGTATGTGTGACAGGACTGTTTAAAAGGTGGGAATATCAACTCAGCCGACAAATACCAGACATCAGAGATGAATCATTATTTTCTAGAATCTGTTGCTTCCGCTTTCGTCTTGAATTAAACATGTGAAAATAAGCTTGAAATGGAAAATATCATTTGCTTATATTGCATCAGGGACCTTTAGACCTCATTGGAAAGCTGTTGGGACAAATTTCCCATGAATCTAGCTTAGTAATTATCTAGAAACTGCATGAGATACTGCAACGCAATGAAAATGCAGTTTTTTAATCATCAGTTTGTTTCTTACTTCAAAATGATTCTTCGATGTTCAAGTTCTATCTATAAGGGCAGGAGAGGAAATAGCTTTCGCACGTGATGGGTTAGAGCAACCTACAAATCTTGAATTATGGTCGCCAAGCCTCATTTGAAAGCCACTGTTCCAGAATAAAGAATCGTTGGTAGGATGCTCTGGAGTCTTTTCATTTTTTAGTACACCATCTTACTGTGAAAGATTTATACGAAAGTTTTAAAAGTTGACATTAGTAAATTAATGTAATAAAAACGAACAAATTGAGGTTATAATCTGCTCAAGAGCTAGAGACCCTTAAACTACTGACTTATTTCGGAACTCTTGTAGACTACTTGACTTTCTTGGAACGAAAAAATATCACAAGGAATTCAGTCTGTTATTAGCACTGCATTATGATTATTGATGTATGAAGAGTCTTCAGAAGCTTAGCAGTCTCTTAAAAAATAAGTTTCAAGAGCTTCGACTCTGTCAGCCACGTCTCTCTTTGCTTTCTATACAACAGACGTATTGATATCCACTACCATCGTTATTGTGTATCTTATCCATTTTGAGAAACTAACAAGAATACCATATGGCAGTTAGATTTTTGTAATTTTTTATGCTATGGTATATGAAGTTCAGAACTCAAATATCAATATCCTAAAGCAGTTCAATGCAACTCTCAAAAATTCTTCAGAAATTCGACCTTGAAGTATTCCATTGATCTTACATTTGCGAAATCTACAGTTTTCAATGGCCGCCTTGGCTCTGTGGGAGAATGCTGACTACACACATGGGTAGCCCAGGCTTGAGTCTCAGCTGAAGTAAAATTTCAAGCAAAAGTGCACGGTCTATGAGCACTTTCGTGAAGTGAGAACTACATAATGACGAAAAAAATAATTTGTAATACTTTTGTTAGTTTATACGGGCTTTATTGAGATTCGTTAATAAAAGATGTGTAACTAAGAATTTATAGTGGCAACGAAAACTAGACTTATGTGTGTGATATGCAGTTAGATATAAGACGATGCACATGTTTCATAAAAATGACAATTACACATGTGTTGATTAGCAGATATAAGAAATTATGTATTTAAATGACAGAGCTATTCGAACTGGACAAAAAAGGATGTAAACAATTGATGACCAAAAGAATACTTGAACAAGAAATCCTGCGATTACCAGTCTCGGAAGCTACCAGTTTCTTTTCATCTTTACGTATTTCACGCTTCACGGAAATTATCGTTCAGCATGCACCTTTGTTTAAAAAATTACAGCGCCTTGGAATCTTACGCACACCCGTTTCAGACGAGCATTCTACCACACAGCCACAATGCCTGTCGAAAAACAGACCTTACTTTAGATATTAAACACGTTCAGCAATCTTCAATGTCCATTTTCTCTAGAACGTTTTAGAGCTGCATCAAACTGCCCTGGGATTTCAATACCTGAGTTGTACAGTTCTTGTACCATAAACATTCGATTGCCGCGAGGCCTCCTTGTAAGTTTAAAGTTAGTGTGCATCCTTTTACATCAGGTTACAAATACGCAAAATATCGAGTAATTAAACAGCATTATCAACAGTTGCTGGCTGCTGTTTTCTTCCCTGTAAGAACCAACCATTAGAAATTAGTTTGCTGTTTTCTTCTCTGTAAGAATCAACCTTTAGAAACTATGTCATTCGACTAAAATAAGTTTAGATTTAGTTTTTTGGATTATGTTTGAAGCAGTTTCCATTCTTAGCCTCATGTGTCTACTAATTACCAAAATTACTGTTGCGACAAAATCAAAAGAAGAACTGTATTAAATTTTCTGAACATTAAAATAATGGAAAACAGCTCGGTTATGTACAATGACTAGAAGCAGGTGTATGTATTGCTTATGGTTACAGAGCGATCCGTTGTTGAGCCGACGTGTCGTTATTTTACGTCCTGTCACGTGCACCTGTTCCCGCACATCCATTTCCAGTACACTCTCATTTCTGTGCTCATAAACATGCAAATCCAGTGAACAAAGTGTTTATGCAGTCATGCATATCAACACGTGGTCCGGCGAGATGGACAGTAGTTATGCGAAAAATACACATGTGTGAGAAATGATGAATACGAGGAGCTCTTAAATTTGAGACGTTATCTTTCACGAGTTCTGTTTTTACTGAAAAAGTTCTAAATTATAAGGTGTAATAAGGAAGTTTCATAAATTTTATTAAAAAGGTATGAAACTTTAAACAAGGTTAAGTCAGTTACAGTGATTCTTACATAGACCCATAGTGAGGGAGCCTTCAAGGCTGTGTAACCTCACTTAAAAACAAAACAAAGTGCGTAATACATATTTATGAAATAATTTTTGATATTCCTACTCACAGATATTAAGAGGAATGGTTCTGAAGGATGTGGAATAAGTCTAAAATTTTAAACATGTTCTAATTCATAAACTAATACAGAGTAGACGGGAAACACGAAGATATATGGAAGCTAATTTCTGATTATATTAGTCTTCATCGTCTCAAGAACTCAGTTTACAGTGTTTACGGGCACTGATACTGTTATTGTACAGCAGATGTGCAGAAATAAAATATTCCCTACAACTCGTATTACGTGATATTATTCATAATGTATGAATCTACTGATTCTGTCGAGAATTAGTCAGCGGAGTGTCACTTTTTTAACTATAATTTATTAGTAGCTACACTCTGTAAGGTTGCCGCAATTTGCCTCAAAACGTATGTTCCTGAGTAATGCTACCATTCCTGGACGATATTATGTTATTTTATGTCCTGATGTAAATTTGTCTCACTCTTGGTACTCGTTCCGTGAAAATAAGACCTTGGTTTCAAAACGAGGCATATTATTAATGAAAAACTCCATTAGGTAATTGATATGCTGAGAATCAATTGCTAGTGTCCTCAATTTTATGATTAGGTTTCTATAAGAAGTCGTCGTATTCACACCACACATAATTCATACTTCACAGTTCACACTTTAGGACTTCCGAAACTCTGACTTGGATTCATTATACAAATTTATGTAAAAAGAACATGATAAAAAATATGAAAATTTTCTTAACATCTCTTTGCAAATTTGATTAGCTTTTTGTCCTAAATTTGGTATCACATGAAAAAAAAATTTGGCACCTAATAATATAACTGACGAATAAATATTAATGTATAAAGAAACAAGTTCTTTGGGTCTTTCAGTAAATCACACTTAACTAGCTCCTAGTTTGATGAGGCTGCTGTATTAATAGGGAGATCATTCCTCCTGTCATCCTTTGTTTCGTCTTAGACAGTTACGGCATGAAATTTCTCACACGACTTCCTATAACATCACGATATTTACAGTAATTTGAAAGGTTTTAGGGATTTATGCTACCTCGACAGCTCCCAGAATATACAGGTAGTCTGTTAGTTTTTGTCTAATGAAAATATGTAAATTTTCCCGATACTTGTAAATAGTCTTCTCAGTAACAGAACCTTCCGAGTAATATTACTCATGCTCTTGAGTCCATAACTCCTTTCCTATGGAATTAACACAACATAAATAATTTTTCATGCGAAAAAGAAAAAGTCTTCGAATTTGAGGGTTCTTCTATGCTTGAAGCCCTTCTTTGCTACAAACGCCAGTTGTTTAATTACGGAGGGTTTCGATTTGAACAGTTCTGTATTTACAGTATACTAATAACTTTAATTGTTCACAGATATCTGTGTTGTACGGTAGCGACATTTCTCATTTACACGATTTCCATGACATTTTATTTCTGGGTCTTCTGCTTTCAAATGGCGCAACGGTATTACTATTTTACTTACGTTCTTATTCCACTGAATTAAATACATAGATCTCTAAAAGAGCGTATCTTATTTGAAATAAAAGTGTCTTGAGCTGTTATCTAGCATAATAGAGGTATGTAAACAGAACCAAGGTTCCGGATATTTATCTGAAATTTAGTATGGCTCCAGATGTCACCTGTTACACACCTGCAGAGCGGTAATTTAGGTATTCATGTTTTTCTTGTATTTTATTAGTAGTATATTACCTCAGTTTTGTGCGGGCTTTTTTATTTACGAGCTTTATTTTCATGTTTTGTAATTATAAAGCATAGAAGCACACAGTCCGTAACACACATGTCATTTCTTATGAACAGTCAACTAAACAATTCATTAAGGGGTCAGCCTCCATATATGACACGTCAGGAGTGCAGCAAGTTACATTTCTCGGTTTTTATCTACTTTTCTAGTTTGCCTCTTCAGTTAGTCTTGTTAGGGTGGGTAGGATGTGTGCATGCTGTTGAGAACACTACGGGATCTGGCCGCAATTGAGAACAGTTAAATGCACTTTTCGCTACAGTCAGCATTCTTCAGGCCCCTGCTGGGGTTGTAGCGGTGGCGGAGAATCTTGTGCGTTGCATGGGACACCTGATATGACACTTGTTTCCTCTAAGGGCTCTGTTTCCGAGACAGCTCCTAGTGTACCCGACGCGGTGGACCTGCCCTTACTAACAGGATGAGTGACAGGTGGTAACGCGTTCGCGTAGCTGGAGTCGGAGGGCAAATGTAGAGACTGGCGTCTGACCTCGCTTATTCGCCCTGCGGATGAACATGTGGCGGTTCCTTCAACAGAATCCGAACAGACACACGGGGACAGGTGTTTGATAGTTATCGCAAGCTCCATCTTAAAGCGCGTTGTGGAGACCCTTACGGACTCAGCTTTCAGGGCCGGAAAGAAAGCCAACGTGCTGTGCTCTCTGTGAGTCTGCCGGGGGCCTCAGCCGAGATGTTCAGTGTGTAGGGTGCAGTCGTCTGCAGGCTGCGGCTCACGTCGGCACCAGTGACGCCTGTCACGTAGATTGTGAGGTCATCCTCATTTCATACAGGCGGCTGGCGGAAGTGGTGAAGGCTGCTGGCCTTGAGGGCGGGGTACAAGCACAGATCGCAGTTTGCAGCATTGTCCCCAGACTGGGTCGGGGTCCTTTGAGTTGGAACCGAGTGGATGATTTGAAACAATGGCTTCGTCGACTCTGTGACTATGTCGGCTGCACATTTCATGACCTTATCGAGTGGACAATTGTAGGACTTCCTCTGATAGGTCAGGGGTGCACTACACAAAGGATGCAGCTACTCGGGTAGCAGAGTACTTATGGAGTGAACATGAAAGGTTTCTTAAGGCTAGGCGGTAGTTTCTTATACTGTGATGAACACTCGCCGGACGACAAGCAGGTAGTGAAATCAGACCGTGTTCACAGTACGGATATGTCGACTATCAAAATTTTATCAGTTAACTGTCTAAATACTCGTAAAAAACTTCCAGAAGTTCTGCTCTCCTGGAAGTTTCTCGTACTCAATTTATTCTCGGAATCGAGAGCTGGCTGAAACCCGAAGTGGAAGTGTCTGATATATTCAGCGAGTCATGCAACGCATGTCGGAGAGACAGATTAGATGCCATAACTGTTCACTGCAGTTGATAAATATATTGTCCCTATTAAGGTCGCATATATCAGGTATAGGCAAAATCAAGTTAATTGTAGGATCTTATTACCCGCCATTTCAATCCACTGTGACTATTTTAGAATTATTCAAAGAAAATGCTGAAGAAGCAAAGGCAATAGCATTCTCGGGTCAGAAGAACAGAGCGAAAATACCTAGATAATGCAATATTAGTTGGAAGTTACTTTAACCTACCGTGTATCAGCGGAGGGTAAGGATGGATGACCTGCGGAGTATTTTGAACAAGTTTTCCGAAAACAGTCAGCTAGTTCTACAGCCCACAAGTAATGGAATTATTTTGGGCTTTGTAGCTGCAAACAGGTCTGACTCTATCGATGGCGTCATTATAGAGACGGGAATTACTGACCATGAAGTCATCACAGCGAGAATGGTTACTATTGTTAACAAATCAATCAAGAAGGCTAGGAGACTAGTTCTGCTAGAGAGAGCAGATAAGCAGTTGTTAGTATCCCACTTAGATGATATGGAAATGTCGTGTGACTACGGCCTCCCGTCGGGTAGACCGTTTGCCGGGTGCAAGTCTTTTGATTTGACGCCACTTCGGCGACTTGCGCGTCGATGGGGATGAAGTGATGATGATTAGGACAACACAATACCCAGTCCCTGAGTGGAGAAAAATCTCCGACCCAGCCAGGAATCGAACCGGGCCCTTAGGACTGACAATCTGTCGTGCTGACACTCAGCTACCGGGGACGGACGCTTAGATGATGACATGACATCATTTAGTTCTAGTATGATGGACGTGGGGGAAGTATGAGCAAATGGAAACGGACTATACACCGTGCTCTGGAACATTATGTGACCAGTAAGTGGATTAAGGACGGAAAAGACCAAACGTGGTTTAAGAATGATATTAGGAAAATGCTGAAGAAGCAAAGGCAATAGCATTCTCGGTTCAGAAGAGAACGAGCAGATACGATAGCTAAATGTGCGTCCAAAAAAAGAACGATGCGCGAAGCACATAACTATCTCCGTTTTACCTTGGCAAAAGATCTTGCCCAGCACCAAAGAAAATTCTGATCCTTTGTAAAATCGTTAAGAGGAGTTAAGGCTTGTATCCAGTCATTTGTTGACCAGTCTGTTGTGGCATTAGAAGGTAGAAAAACGAAGGCCAAAGTTTTAAACTTCTCGCTGAAGAAATCGTTCACACAGAGGAATCATACAATCATACGTTTGGCCATCGCACAGACTCCCGTATGGACAATTTAGTAATAGGCATCCCTGGCGTAGGGAAACAACTGAAAGACTTGAAAGCTTGCCGTTGTGGCCGAGCGGTTCTAGGCGCTTGAGTCTGGAACCGCGCTGCTGCTACGGTCGCAGGTTCGAATCCTGCCTCGGGCATGGGTGTGTGTGACGTCCTTAGGTTAGTTAGGTTTAAGTAGTTCTAAGTTCTAGTGGACTGATGATCTCAGATGTAAAGTCCCATAGTGCTCAGAGCCATGTTTTAAAGACTTGAAAACAAATAAGTCATAGGTCCGGATGGAATCCCAATTAGCTTTTACTAAGAATACTCTGCAGCATTGGCCCCTCTCTTAGCTTGCGTTATCAAGACTTTCTCGCCAAGCGCAAAGTCCCAAGCAACCGGCAAAAAGGGCAGCTGACTCCGATATATAGGAGGGGAAAAAGTACGGAAGGCAACATTAAAAACTGGTGTCCTTAACATTGTTTTGCTACAGAACACTTGAACATATTTTCAGCTCGAATATATTAGATTTCCCTGAGACAGAAAAGCGCCTGTCTACGAATCAGCACTGTTTTAGAAAACTGTACTCGTTGGAATCTTATCTTATCCTTTTCTTACATGATATCCAGCGAACTATGGATGAAGAGCAACAGGCAGATTTCATATTGGTAGGTTTCCGAAAAGCGTTTTACACGGTTCCCCACTGCATACTGTTAACAAAGGTACGGAATAAGGAATAGGTTCCCATATATGTGAGTGGCTCGACAACTTCTTCAGTTGTTGTTGTATGTTGTAAGTTATCCGGGGACCTAGAAACGACGGAGAGGCTCCGTCCCTTCCGCAGCCGCAGTGGTCCACAACCCCACGATGACACCCGCAGTCCACTTCACCCCTCGGCCGCCCCACCGCCGAACCCAGGGTTCTTGTGCGGTTCGGCCCCCGGTGGGCACCCCCTGGGAATGTCTCACACCAGACGAGTGTAACCCCTATGTTTGCATGGTAGAGTAATGGCGGTGTACGCGTACGTGGAGAACTTCTTTGCGCAGCAATCGCCGACATAGTGTAATTGAGGCAGAATAAGGGGAACCAGCCCGCATTCGCCGAGGCAGATGGAAAACCGCCTAAAACCATCCACAGACTGGTCGGCTCACCGGACCTCGACACAAGTCCGCCGGGCGGATCCGTGCCGGGAACCAGGCACTCCTTCCCGCTCCTGAAACCTCTTCAGTAATAAAACGCCGTCTGTTGTGCTCGACGTTGAGTGTTCAGTAGAGACAAGGGTTTCTTCAGGAGCGCCCCAGGAAAGTGTGGTAGGACCGCTATTATTTTCTAAATACATAAATGATCTGGCGGACAGGGTGAGCAGTAATCTGCGGCTGTTTGCTGATGATGCTGTGGCGTACGAGAGGTTGACTGACTGTAGGAGGTTACAGGATGACTCAGACAAATTTCTAGTAGGTGTGATGAATGGCAGGTTGCTATAAACTTAGAAAACTGT
The DNA here is from genome assembly GCF_021461385.2 of Schistocerca piceifrons. Lineage (NCBI taxonomy): Eukaryota > Metazoa > Arthropoda > Insecta > Orthoptera > Acrididae > Schistocerca > Schistocerca piceifrons. The sequence goes on from NC_060149.1 coordinate 562,135,252, forward strand.
AAGTTGATACAGATGAGTAGGGAGAACACAGAATTAGTAATGTGCTGCTTGGATAGTCACGCCGTTTAAATATCTGGACGTAACGCTGCAAGGTGATATGAGATGGAACGGCATGTAAGGACTGCAACAGGGAAGGCGAATGGTTGATTTAGGTCCATTGCGAGAATTTTAGGGAAATGTGGTTCATCAGCAAAGGAGATTGCATATGGGACGCTAGTGCGACCTATTCTTGAGCACTGCTCGAGTGTTTGGGATCCGCACCAGGTCAGATTAAAAGAAGACATTGAAGCATTTCAGAGGTATGCTGCCAGATTTGTTATCGGTAGGTTCGAACAACACTCATCTGTTAAGTAAGACGCTTCGGGAACTCAGATGGATATCTCTGGAGGGTAGACGATGTTCATTTCGAGAAACACTGCGGAGAAAACTTAGAGAACCGACTTTTGAAGCTGACTGCAGAACGATTCTACTGCCGCCAACACATTTCGAGTAATGACCACAAAGGTAAAATAAGAGAACTTAGTACTCGTACGGTCACATATATGCAGTCGTTTATCTCTCGCTCCATCTGCGGTTGGAACAGTAAAGGGAGTGACTACTTGTGGCACAGGGCACCCTCCGCCACGTGCTGTACGGTGGCTTGCGGAGTATGTAAATGTAGATCGCAGTGAAAGAACTTAGTTCACCATAGACACTGACACTGATATCTGCTTCCACATGTCCAAGTACCCTCCAAATCCTACATAAGAGCTACATTTTTACTGTTTGCACTAGATGCTTTTACGGTAGTACCCAATTATCTAGAATTTGTGTAACAAACGATCGCAAAAAAATTTGGCTGGCCATTACGCAGGGTTGACAATAATTAACCTTTTATTTAGGTCGTATCCACGTTCGGGAAAAAAGATGAAAAGAAGATAAGGTTTAACATCCTGATAACGGCATCTATAAACTAGCGTATTAAATGTCCGTAATACCGGCGTGAGTCTTCTGTTATCAGAATGAGCATGGACCTGCTGAGCGGCACATAGCTCCTGGAAACTCATTGCTTAAGAAAAGTTACACAACGGATCTCACTAACGCAACTAATGGCAACTGGTGGGCCCAGCAATAAATACCAGGAACTGGTGTTCCTACAATTTACTGTTAACTAACTTCATGAAAGAGATTTACTAATTAAAAATCAGAACTCTGGCCCAGTGCACAAATTTCTCAAAGATATTGCAATATTTCTGATGACGCGCACTGCAAAAACATCAAAAATGAGACATGAAACACTTTGTGATTAACAGTGTTGTGGTTCACAAAGATAATTCGACACGGAAACAAGAATCCTGAAAATCAACTCCCTAACGTATTAGTACCATACAATGTCACAGCGAAATGAAACTAGACATTGTGTAGTCATGTCGAAATGAGAACATAACATTACATATAAGTTGCCGGCCTACCTGCCAAACAAGAAGCGACTCATATTTTTATTTACTGTGTGAATTTCAGTTTAATATCTTAAATTTCTTGCGTATTTATGTTTCTAGTAGCCGCAGTTCCGCCTTTTAAATTCTGTGTAGTGTATATTTTCGCCATTAGTTCTGCGTGAGGCGTTTTTCGTAATGTGAGTAGTCAGAACCCGTTAGTTGGTTAGCAGCTCACATTTAACCAGCAGCACTTCAGAGCATAGCATTTCACTTGTGAGCTCCACAGTTTAATCACAGAACATGCTATAGTTCCTCCAACTTTAGTATGGACATGGACTGTGAACTGAGGTGGAGACCCTTTGCTCGCAACTCCAGGCGGTGCTGGCATGGGTCACGCAGCTTGAGGCTGGTGCCAGTGGACATCGATGCGGGGGCTGGACATGGGGATGAAAAGTAAGTCCAGGACGTCCCTCCAGTCCTCCGATCGGTCTACTATTATGTCCGCCACGGGAACCGCCCGCACTGTGGATGACCCATCACCCGTGGTCGAGCGGAAGGTCGTTTCAGAGTGTGGAAGGCAGAAAAACATTTTACGGGCATCCGATCGAAGAGCCTTCCCGGTTCGTCTTACCAACAGGTTTCGCGTACTATTTATGGACGGCAAAAATAATTAGCCACGTGCTGTAGCTCGCTCTGATCCAGAGGACAAGATATGTGCATTCACAGCGAGTGATTTTACTGGTAGTTAAAAGCTCTGGTGTCAGGCTCGTAATGGGGCCCATGAGGGATATAGCTGCCTTTGAGGGGAAGAAATCTAGTGGGCGCTCAGTGTGTATACCGGGAGGAATCATTCTAGGTGTGGAACATGAGCTTCCAGACGCCATGAAGCGCCAACTACAGGTGGTGGCTTATATCGATAGTAACGACGTGTGTCACTTTAGATCAGAAGAGATTCTCTCTGGTTTCGGTTGACTAGCTGAATTGGTACGGACTGTAAGTCTTGCTTGCGAACTGAAGACAGAGCTCACTCGCTGTAGCATCAACGACAGGACCGACAGCGGACCTTTGGTACAGAGCCGAGAGGAGCGTCTGAATCAGAGGCCCAGACGGTTTTGCGACCATGTAGGGTGCAGATTTCTGAACATGTGCCACAGGGTGCTGCGGTTTCGGGTTCTGCTTGAAAGTTAAGGTGTCCACTAGACGCAAGAGGTGGCTAGAAGGGCAGCGGAGACTAAGAGGAATGAACTGGGCTGGTTTTAGGTTAGAGGTTCTCGAGAAAGTGTAGAAAGGTCTTCAGTAAAATGGGCACAGGGCAAACATAGGAATAGGGTAGGCGGAGCCACAATCAATAATGTAGTAAACTGCCGTAGTTCTGTAGGGAAAGAACCAGAGTTCAAAGCGCTAATAGAAAGTACTGAAGCCCAAATCGTTACAGATACCGAAAGCTTGTTACATCCAGGGATAAAGTCAGCCAAAATTTTTTCAAAGAAGCTAACGATATTCTGAAAGGATATATTACATACACTTTGTGGCGGCGTCTTCGTTGCTGTTAGTAGTTAATCTTGTAGCGAATTTGAAGCAGCAAGTTCCTATTGGTTAGTCTGGGTAGAGGCTATACTTGACAACCGAAATAAATTAATAATTAGTTCCTTTTACCTACTCCTCGACTCAGATGATACAGCTTTTGAATAGTTCAAAAAAACTTGAGCTTTGTCACAAACAAGTTTCCCACTAATGCAATTATATTTGTATTGACTTCAACCTACCCTCGATTTGTTCTAGAAAATACGTATTCAAAGCCGACTATGGGTATAAAACAGCACAATAAATTGTGTTAAATGCGTTCTCCGAAAACTGTTCTGAGCAATTAATTCAGGAGCCCACTCGAAGTGCAAATGTTGCGAAAACTTACTGACCTCTTGACAACAAATTATTCAGGGGAAATAGGGAACAGCATGAGGAATACAGGGATTAGTGGTCACAAAATCTTTGTACGAGACTGACCACCGCAACATAAAAATCCACCAAAAGTAAACGCAAAATAAATGCATTTAAAAGAGCTGAGAAACATTCACTTGACGCCATCCTAAGAGACAGCCTCCATACCTTCCCAACTAACTACGTGAGTGTAGACGAGACGTTGCTTGGATTCAAAGAAATAGTATCTGACAGAATTGAGAGATTTATATCAAATAAATTAAAGAAAGATGGTACCGATCCACAATGGTAAATAACACAGGTCAGAAAACAGTTTCAGAAGCAACAAAAATAATGCCAAATTAAAAGAGCACCAAATCTCTAAGATCGGCGATGTATTACTTAAGCTCGAATCTCATCACGGAATTCAGTGACAGATATTTTTAACAGCTTCCACAATGTAACTGCGTCTCGAAATCAGACAGAAAATCAAAAGCGATTCTGGTTCAAATGGTTCAAATGCTCTGAGCACTATGCGACTTAACTTCTGAGGTCATCAGTCGCCTAGAACTTAGAACTAATTAAACCTAACTAACCTAAGGACATCACAAACATCCATGCCCGAGGCAGGATTCGAACCTGCGACCGTAGCGGTCGCTCGGTTCCAGACTGTAGCGCCTAGAGCCGCACGGCCACTTCGGCCGGCAAAGCGATTCTGGTCATATGTAAAGCACACCAGCGGCAAGACATGACCAACATTTTCACTGCGAGATACCAACGGTAATATCACCGATGACGGTGCACTTAAAGCAGAGTTATTAACTTTTCCGAAATTCCTTCAGCAAAGTAGACCAAGTAAATATTTGAGAATTCTGAACGAGAACAACTGCCTACAAGAGAAACTTACGAAGAAAAATTTCCATCGCATTCCCCACAGATTCAGTGATAAGTTGGCTTATTGGATAGCCCTTCAAAAACTGAATGCAAATCAGATATTAAAACAGGAAGAAGGTGTACTGTACTCTGGAAAAAGAGAAACAGAATAAAAACAGAGAACCGTCAACAACTGGTACGTGCAACGAAATTGACCTCAGCGTCGTCGTTGTGTGGTCGCGGTGTTAGACTGTGAACAGGAAGATCCAAGTTCAAATCTTCTCGTGCACTATCTCCTATTTTTTCACAAAATTATGAACTGTCCATCCGGTCATTGACGTGTCTGTTCGCTGTATACAACTTTCTATACGTGTCGTGGCGTGGCGTAATGTGCATTTGCAACAGTGACATTTAACGAAATTTCCCACATGCGTACGTACCTCCTGTTTGTTCTGCACAGGTAACACATGCTATGCCTCTTGCTTTCCGTTTTGGAAGTTTTGACTCTTGTATTCCTTCGTCGTAACGTGGTTCATACCCGTTTATTTGTTGTTTTCCTTTCTGTGAGAGGTCTATGCGACATCTGACCAGCTCTCTACTCGTCACATCTACTATAGTCTTACCATATGACTCATATTCTGTGATGAATAGCGAGAGCAGGCGAGATGCCGTATAGACCTCTCACAGAAATGAAAACAAATAAAGGTGCGTGAACCATGTTGCGACGAAGGAACTGAAGTGTCAAAACTTCTAAAAGGCATCACATTGGATACCTGTGTGAGACAAATAGGAGGTACGTACGTCTAAAGGTCCCTTGGTTACATGTCGCTGTTGCAAACGGACATTACGCCACGACACAATTTGATCGGTCATGTGCTCTTCAGTTTTAGAAATATTTGTCTAAGTTTCAACAAAACTATTTCTCACACGAGTAGCAAAATACCAAATGATCTTTTGAACATTGATCGCACGAACTGTTGTATAAATTTTCATAGAACAAGATTTATTTGTATATATATTTTACAAAGGAAACAGTGCCCACGTTGTTACGAAACTAATCCGTCTTGCAGATACACTGATACCTGCCACTTGATTACCCTTAATCCACAGAATGTCCCGATTGTATACAATAGTTATTTTTGAATTGTATTTATTTCTGGGCTTGTTTCAGGTACCCGTGGATATATTAAATAGAAACATATCAGTATGAACTCCGCTTTTTCAAGTGGACTTTTATTGATGTCTGCTGCATGTATAGTACAGTGTTTAAATTCTAAGACGTTAGGTGCTGGAATATTTCTCTTCAACTACACAACCAGCCCCCATCCCCCTCCCCAGCTCTCTAGCAATAAAAATCAAAAATTTCTATTTTTGAAACCTTGTGATAAAACGTACAATGAGAAATCATTTCTTTCACAAAATACTGTTATGAAATTCAGGTTCTTAAAACATGATTTCTTATAATGAAAACAATAAAAACACAAGATTTAATGTAAAGAACATGTGCTACCGTCAGTCCTCGTAGTACTGTCAGTTTTATCCCTAGTTCTGATCAAAACACTTCGGTAAAAATCGTTGGTCTTCGTGACTATGGCGTCAATTTTTCAACTGGTGCCAACCATAACATTGAAAGAGTTGCATTGTAGCTGCGCTGTGAACGTGTGTCAAGTAATAATTAACAAAGCGTTTTAGCGATGAATGACGATGAATATATTCCTGGTCCATCGGCGTCGTGTGCAATTCCGAATTCCCGAAGAGTTAAGAAAAGCAAATCACGGTGTGACGTAAGAAACGTAGTAAAATGTTTACTAAAATATTAACGTCATTTGTCATCTAATCATTAAATTTTATTACAAATGTATTGGTTTAAAGTCATATTCATTAATAAAATTAAGCAACTAATTCCGTGCGATATTTGCACCATAACAGCTGATCGGTGAGTGGCGCGTAAGTTGGTAGCAGTACAAGCTAAAGGGAAAAATATTCCCTGTCGCTCCTCACATTGGGGTGTCCAATATTTTGCCCCTCTCCTCCTCACCTCATGTAGCAGTGGTATGGGGGGAGACTGTTCTTAATATCTTTCAGTTACATTTTATCTTTCGTGATTTTCATATTTTTGAGTGACGAAGAAGTCACAGGTTTTGTGTACACATACAATAAACAAATAAGCTTCTAAATGTAAAATGTAACCAATCCAAGCAGGAGGCAAATAAGCTTCTAGATGCAAAATGTAACCAATCGAATAGAAAGCATCTTAATTTTTATAGTGCGTTTTAGGATTTAACCACTACAAAGCTACATTATCTTGTTGCGGCCCCAAAAACTATGTAGCTAAGCAGATACAATATGAATACAATTGCACACTAGATAAAATAATAGAGTCACATTAATTTGAAAGTGGAAGAGCATGATCAGCAGCTACGCCATAAATTACGACAGACAAGAAACATGATTTCGTGACAGCACTTTATACAGGCGCTCATTTTCAGACACTCCGTACATTATTTATTTCTCATTGACCCGCATAACGAGAGACGGCGCCATGATACTATATCTGACTGAAGTCTCCAAAGTCGTGCAGAAATGTAGAAGCCACAAAAATGCCAGTTTCATTTATTCACCGAATAACGAGGCTCACCTTCCCCTGGGTATACTGCACACACACGCCGGCCCACATACACACACACACACACACACACACACACACACACACACACACACACACACATACACACACACACGTGTGCACATACAAACACACAATGATACTAGATCTCGCTGAAGTCTCCTAAGTTGCATAGAAACGGTAAAAGCCATATAAATGCCATTTTAATTTATTCAGCGAACAACGAAGCTCACCGTACCTTGGCTATAACTGCACGCACACAAACACACACACACACACACACACACACACACACACACACACACACACACACACACCGTACCTCGCCGCACGCCCCCGCCCATTGCATGACCCTTTGTCACGTTCACTGGTGACGACGTATCGGCATGTTATAGTTACGTTGCGATTTCATAGACGTGTACTATTTCAAATCCGCAATGAGTGCATAAAAAAAAAAATCCCTGGGAGTTGCTGAAAGGCCGTTCCGGCCGAAGTAAGCCCAAGTAACTAAGTTATAAATGAGGCGAATTCAGTGACGTTTCACTCTTCATAATCCTATGGCTACTTTCGGAGGAATTACAATATTTAGAACTCGGGATTCATCTCCTTTGAAGATGAAACCAATGGCTATCTTATGCAGAAGTTCACCATTTTGTAGCCAAATATAGAAATGCGTCACGTCGAATGTGGAAGAAACAGAGTGTTGATCCGCCGATATAAAAGGGACACAGAGGAAAAGCGGCTTTCATTGTGTCCTTGTCGTTCACGTGTGTCGACGGCTCGTTAGTTTGAAAAAATAAATGTGTTTCACAAATAAAGAGAAACTAGACAGCTACTTCCCTGCGAAGAACGCAGAAGCAATACGAAGAAAACAGTGGAGCTGTATGCGCAAAGATATACCGATATATGGCGTCAATCAAGATTGAAAATTCAGTGAGTGTGAAATAATAATAATAATAATAATATTAAAAGTGCTTCGAAGATCACGCAAGTAGTAAATAGCAAGCCAGTAAACGGTGGTCTCGAGACAGATATCCTGGCAGCTGCTGCTCCAGAGAAATCATGGGTACCTCTGGATTAGGTGTTCACATTTTATGTGTGGTCAGTTTCCATCAGTATCATGTGTCACTTTACCAGCAGATTAACCAGCAAGAGGGCACAAGACGCAAGAAATTCTGTCGTTCGGTTCTGATGTGACATCAGGATAATAGGTTCTTTCTCCAAGTGACCCTCTTTACGGATGACTCGACCTTCACAACTGATGAAAGAATCATGAATGAAAGAAATATGCATTATCGTTTCGCGGAGAAACCGCAGTAGCTCAGGCAGGTTGGCCTCAGACGAAGAGGAGCGTTAATGATTGTTGCGAAATTATAATAGAAACGTTGTTGTTTTCCTCACTTTAATGAAGAAACCTATCTTCATTTACTGAAGAAACCTAAACGGGTAAAATGCTAGTAGAGTTTATTACCGAAGTGCTGCCTGCTCGTCTAGAAGAAGTACTACATGAAACCTGCCGATGTATGTAATACCAACACGATAGGTGTCCTGCCTGCTGCTCCCATGTGGCTAGAAAAGCGCTCACCCATCACTTCCCTAGACATTGGATAGGACGTGACTGATTAATCAGCTGGCCTGTATGGTTTATTGATTTGATGCCGCTGGATGTTTCTTTATGGGGTAGATTCAAAGATGAATTCTACACATAAGCTACGGCGACCCAAGAGGATTTAAAGATTTACATTGTAGCAGTGTTGTGACGTAACAAGACTGTTACGCCACACGGTAGTAGCCAAAAGAAAGACAGGCACGCGTACACACACACGCCGACGGGCGTGAATTCTGGAACATGAGAACTTATGAATGAATAAGAAGAAAAGTATGTAGATGCTTTTTACTTATCTTTTCTTTATTCCTTGGAATACATCGCTCTTGAATACTAGTAAGCTATAGGCACTGATACAAATGGCTCCTTGCTAGTTCGTAGCCCTTAACTTCTGATGGCTATTCTGTCTCTCGGCTAATGAGAGAGAAGGCTTCGTACAACTGGGCGATAGCTAGGTTCGCGTACAACTGGGCGGTAGCTTGGTCCTCGTACAACTGGGGTCGAGTCCACTCTCGTATCACGAGACCTGCCTTGGTGGTGGCGCTAGGTCTGCGATCACAGTGGCGACACGCGGGTCCGACATGTACTACATGGACCGCGGCCGATTTAAACTACCACCTAGCAAGTGTGGTGTCTGGCGGTGACACCACAAGCAGCATACGCATTGACCGAGTGATTCTCTTCATCTACCCAGGAATCCTTGCACGAAGGACTGTGAACGTGAAATTCAGTAGATGGTGAGCAGTTATAACACGTGATGACGTAAACAGAATTTTAACCAAGTTTTATCACCATATCTTTCGTGATTTCCTTTCTGTTGCTGTTGCTGATGTAATTCGCAATTTAAGTATTAATCTTGACATTAAACACATAAGCCGAAATTGATATTTAATACCTCCACTATGTGGCGTTTGTAAGTAGACTCTCTTACCTATGTAAAAACTGGGGCGCCCCACCAGCATGACGCAACAATTCCATATAACCATACGAATTTTGCTTAAGACGGCAACTGATTTCATGTTCAAAAGAAAAAAACTTCTAAGTTATAAATGTGTTAATTTCGTGAAACTATTAATCAGATTTAGAAGAGAGAAATTACGCTGATTTGTTTATTTTACAATTATGATAACTGCATCAGAAATTACTGTAGTTCCATCTGAAAAAGCGAAATTGATACCGATATCCGTGTAATTAATATAGCTATGAAAATATACTATTCCTAATTGTATGAGGACGTTATCACTATTCGTTTAAATGAGAACAGAATTCCGGTATCTTACGCGTTTCAGGAAATTACTGATGGGAACTGCTAACCTAAATTACTCTGTATATTTATTTCTGAAGTTTCATGCAACCAACGCAGTGCCTTACCAGCAGCGATCCCTTTGGTGGTGGTATTTCCTCTCCTTCCTTAACTGACGTGAAGGAAACCTACAGCAACTCCGAAACGATATGAAAGATGGAACTTTCCACATTAGAAAAACTACTGACAGAGACGACAAAACAAGTACGTGCCAGGAGAAAGGTCTAGGACTTTCTGAGGACTTAGCACAGAACGTAATGATTTTTATTCTGATGCTTAGTTTGTCACTATGCCTAAGTTCTTTACATGAATAATGAATTTTCCGCTAACTTGGTCTCCGTACGTAAATTAAACGTTCACCCTTTTCAGTTTCTGTTATGCCACTTAGAATGCACTGTAGAAGCAGACAGACTTAATTTATTTGAGACCAAAAGGTTACACTTCAATTATAGGTAGTAATTAATGAATGAATTAAACATAATTATTTTTATGTACCCAATCCTTCATCAAGACCCAATGTCGTACGCAGTGTTGCGAGAGCTCTTTCTGACTGTTAATTTCAAGCTGAGTACGCGAATGACTTAAATTCTTCGAAAGAGTCAACTTTCCTCCTCATCATAACTTCTCCAACACTCACAGTTCCAAATAAATAAGAGTAATATGGTGTTGGAAACACACAATGAAATCACCCTCCTCTATAGACACCACAAGAGAAGTTAATAAATTAATAAATAAAATTTTAAAACACTATAACAAAACTTACGTTAAAGTTCTCATGGTCATACTGATAGAAAAATTAAATACAGATGATATAATATCTCTGCGGCATATTTATTTTGTGACGGGATTAACGTGTATTCGACGCTGAGATTGCCAAACAAGGAAATATCTTGCCTATTTGGAGACTGCTTTGTGTTGTGGAAGGAAAACTTACATGTGTTTTAGTAAAAAGTGTTAATGTGGCGAAGCCGGCTGGGGTGGCCGCGCGGTTCTAGGCGCTTCAGTCTGAAACCGCGCGACCGCTACGATCGCAGGTTCGCATCCTGCCTCGGGAATGGATGTGTATGATGTCTTTAGGTTAGTTAAGTTTAAGTAGTTCTAAGTTCTAGGGGACTGATGACCTTAGAAGTTAAGTCCCATAGTGCTCGGATCCATTTGAACCATTTTTTTAACGTGGTGAAATTTGGGAGTCATATCAGCTGTGCTTGTCTGTGTACTGTCGCAAAAGAACGCGATCGATAGTGTGTCATTAATGATGTAATTTACTCCTGTATTCGTTCGTATACCTCGTGTACGAAAGCAAATGTGATGCAAGACGTATTCTTGATATTGCAAAAATCAAATTTTCTTTGAGAAAATTTTTGCTGTATTTTGCTTCATAGTAGATGACATTGCTAAATAAACGAGGAATGTACTGCAAATCTTCTTAGTCATGTATAGCACTCTCTCTCTCCCTGAAAAGTAAAAGTAAGTCTATAAAGAACATATTCTTCCCGGTCAGAAATTCACCTGCTACACAAGAGGTTTTCTGTCTCTGTTGATTCGTCATCGACAGGGGACATCCACTGGTTAAGTAATTGACAATATCAACGAAATTCTACAACAGCCGTGTAACCGATACGTTATTCTATTTTGACGACAACCAGTTTTGGCATTCCGCTATGCCATCTTATGGGCCCATATGCATCTCTCAAAATAAACGATAATGCCATACAGAGCCATGTATCCCTGTATATGGCATAGTGGAAGGCCGAAACTGACTGTCGCTAAAATAAAATAAAAAAAACATTCTAGTTACAGGGTTGTTGGAGAATCTCATTGATATTGTTAATTAGAGATTTTCTAGAATGTGGCGTCTCAAGTGGATGAATTTATTTCTTTGAATATATTTCTAAAAAAATATGATTGACATTGTGAACTTGATAAGATGGTATTGATTCTGATCCCATATTCAATGACATTTTGGAATTAGAATATCCTTTAGTAACAGATTTTATTATAAAAAAATCGATGTAGGAATCCTGTTTAGTATCCACAATACATATCTTGCAAACTTCGCACTGAGAGACTGCTGTTGGTCAAGCAGGAAGATTGTGCCAGAGATATATTAAGAGATCAGCTGATTATTCAGATGCAGAAATTACTGACGTTAGTTTCATTTGCTACAGGACACGAATCAATTCAACTACCATACATATGACTGGGTCTGTATTGAAAGTAATGAAAATGTGAAAAGGGAATAAGTCCAGCCTTCGACACTTCATATACGCTCTGTAACGTTCTATTGTCGGTAGCCAGTCGTTTAGTGGTTGGCCTCGCTGACTCTGGATACGGGCTTCCGGGTTCGATTTCCGTTTAGGTCGGAGATATTCTTAGCTCAAGGACAGAATAATCGTGTTTTCCTGATGATTTCACCTCGTCATCACCGAAGGACTAGTAACCGAAATGGCGTCAAGTAGAAAGAGTTGTGCCAGGCTGCCGAGCAACCCCAAACAATGTCTCTCGGCCAATAATGCGATACGATCATTGCATTTCATTTTAATATTCCACTCCTCGAAAAACGTAAATCTCAGTAAGCTAACATATTTGAAATTGTCGTTGGAATACGTAGAAAATAAATTGAGTTTCAACGCATTGTCGGCGTAATCGAGTTAGGCATATTTCGCTGGCGAGCTTTGATCACGCGCGGTGGGCACGCCGACGTTAATCTTAAGCTTGGCGGGCCGCGCAACGAGACAATCAATGAAGTTTAGGAGGTGAATTTCATTAATGTGAGCATATTAACGGGGGAGGGGTGGGCAGGGCACAGCCGTAATGAAACTCTGGCGGACCCTCGCCGCCCCGCACCCAGCTGGCGCGCCGCCGCTGCAGCCGCTGCCGCTGCCGCAGTTTTACATTCAGCTGTAGCAACTCAACTCACATTCATCTCCAATGCTTGTGTCATTTTGCTTATGATATTCTGATAATATTGCGTCTGTTCTTGCTACCATTATTCCAGTTACAATATTTATTAATTTAGCTATGACTTAGCCTAGAATCGCGGTTTTTGTTGATAGAAATCGATATATATTACTAAGTATCATAGATGATTCAAAACATTCCATTTACTGATGACACAGGAGTTTGCAAAAACAGACATAATGTGTGCAGAAATACCGCAATCACTTTTTATACAATGTTACTTATAATCCGTCTTGATTGCAAAAATGTTTATTCACATGACCGGTTTCGGTTCCTCTAGAACTATCTTCAGATCTGCAATTTGGGTTACAGGAGTAATCCGTCCCCACTAAACAACCTTCACATGCTGCGTCACATTCTAGTGAAACCGAAACCGGTCATGTGAATAAACATTTTTGTAATCGAGACGGATTATAAGTAACATTGACACAGGAGTTATTGTGGAGAAAGTGGAATGTAATGAAACTGATTTAGTAAACTAGGTAGGAGATTGCTATGCAACTTACAAAACGTCGCTTAAATGCTACGGAACAGTGTGTACAAAGCGTTAATATTCTAAAAGAAAAGTTTTGTAATGACACGATCAACTATTGTAGGTCTTAAACTTCAGATAGTTGTTTCTGAAGTGAATAAAATGTGCTATCAGCATTAAATTAAAATTTATGTGCCATTAATTGAAACCATTACGTTTTATTGGTAAACACTCAAAGTGGATTAAAATTGTAGTCACAATAAAATAACAGAACAAGACAACACTTAAAGTATCGTGGCTATGATATAAAGTATGATGGCGGGGGCGCATAAAAGAAGGTGAATGAGGGTAGTAATATTTATAATCAGCTGTTATCTGAACAACTAAAATGTCATACGAGCTCGAGCAAACGTTACAAGGTTGTGACTCCACCAACAGTGTTAGTGGAAGTGAGTTATTAGTGGTAAACAAGAAGTATGTACTTGTTGTCTGTAGTAGGGAGGTTACGTTCGAAGAAACGTTAAGAGGGTATAAAGGAACAGACGGATTCAGAAACGTTGATATCAGAAATTATTTAAACACATGCAGCCTAAAGCATACTTAGAAGAAAATAAAGTTAGGTGGACTGAAGCCAGCGATTCCCAGTAAAACCAAAGAAATGAAAAATTACAACGAGGTCCTGGAAGACCAAGGATCAGATGGTAACCGTAATAGGCACTAGACTGACTAAAGAGCGAAGTGAAGAAGAAGAGCTCTTAAAAACTAAAGAGGAACATTTTTAGTCTGTGGGAGTGTAGAAAAGATCAAATGTCTCACTCAGAATCTTGTGCAGAAACTAAGCGCAACTCTCTTCACTATATAACTACTCACTACTGCCACCAATATTAATTCTCGATTGCAATACATAGTATTACATTTTGGACCTACTATTAGCAGTCTTAAGCACAATTTTCATCCGAAAAAAGAATACTGAGAACGAACTTGTGTGCCAGTTGACATGTTTCGGGCATGCCATTGTTCAGACGTCTCAGAATTTCATCTCTGTCATTCGTAGTAGAGGGTGAATATAAAAGTGAGAAGAAATAGTTTTCTATGGAAGTAGTGGAAGATTCTCCCGCTACATATTTCTGCTATTCACTGTTCTGAATTAGTTTGCCAAAAGTCAACCATGATAGAAGCTCAGTTCGGTAGGTAACGACACGGGAGTGTTGACTACACATAAATAGAAGAATGAAAGGTGCAACCATATTTAAACTGCCATATGGGGAAAAAACTATCGATAATATATTCCATGATTACAGACGAAAATGAGTACTCCACGAAGGAAATCCTAAATTTTCATTTCTAACAGCACTCTGTATCGAGGTACGCATGAGCCATTCGTACGTTAAATCGAGAAAGGTGTCACACCGGTAAATCACTTCGAAAAAATGAGGGAGGAGGAGGGTTCCCAGCAATATCTGAGCAGATCAGTTCTAGTAACTCGGTATTCAGTAAACCATTTAAACCAATGATACTGTTCGTTTAGCAATGCTACAGTACATACGTTAGCGTTAAAAGTGGCATGACACTCCATTAATAAATACTTCACTGTCCACTAAAAGGGAAGAACTGAAAGATACATGCAAACATTTGCTTAATTCCAGTATTTAATTCATAATTGAGGATTGTAGTCTCTCAGACGGAAAGTTTTAAGGGTTTTCTTTGTCAGAAGAATATTTCCGTTGACTTTCTTCTGGTTTTGTTGAATTCACTGAAGTATCCCCATTTTTTGTTCTGCCCCCTTCACTCCCCCGCCGCCTTTGGCCCACACCAAGCACAAGCGCCATTTTTGTTGCCTAATAGTAAAACCTTGACAGCGACCAATTCAGTTTACCTAGAAGAAATGTCTTGGGTAGATGTGTGATAGACAATGATGGGATTGTCACAGCTCTGAAGTTATCCTTAGTATGTCTAATTTATTTGAATATTTCGACGAGGTACATTTTAATAATTTATATGTCAGGAAAAGTAATGCTATTTGAAACTGCAGGCAGTTTAATATAGATTTCGTACGTACGAAGAAACGCACGTTTGTTTATTCCGAAAGGGAAGACTAATTGCTCTAGAACCATTATGAAAATGTATTTCTGTGATCTCTTTATCCGTTTACTGGAGGGAATGAGAGCACTACAGACGTATGATTTTATGTTACACTGCGTTGGAGCGGTTCCTGTCTTGTGGATACTTAGGCTGAATGCGGCCGAAATCTGCCATGACGGATTGAGACAAGCATGCCCTTACATGAGAGGGTCATTTGCAGCTCATTCAGGCCAGGCTTTTACGTGCGGACGGCTGAGCCCCCACGCCGGCTTCCGTAATCGAGAGCTCCTCCATGGTAATTAAGCAGCTCCGCCGATATTCCGCGGACTGGCCACGCAAATGAGAGGCAGCTCTCCACTCCAGCCTTTGACGCTATTTCACTCGTGGCGCTGTGCTTACCGCTGTGCCTAATAGCCACTCCGCGGAGCAGTCAGACAGAAATCACTGCACCAATTCAGTTTGTTGGAAAACAGAAACGATACCAATTACTGGAATGGAATCTATACCTTAAGAACTCCGACGAAATGTTCAGTATTCGGAGAGATGAACGCTATATATTCTTAATTAAAGGAAAAATTTCATACGAATGGTTGACTCCAAAGTAAGTAAATAGTGCATTGTGTGGTAGCTAACATCTTTGGTTAATTTCATACTAAAACGCAGCGTTAACGTGAGGAAATATTGGAGACACGGAGCTCTGATTGCAGGTTTTAAGTTAATTGTAAGTTACTTTACAATATCGCGTACTACGACAGTTCTCAAATGTTGCTGAATATTCAGTTTACCCCATTGACGTTTACCTAGACGAGCGGTGAATTATTGAAGTACTGAATCATACTTGATGAAAATATAAACCTGAATCTTGAGACAGGTGTACAAACTGGATGTCGGCGCCCAAAGGACGCTGTGGTCAAGCGAGTAATATTGTACTTAGTAACGCGCTTAAGTGACACGCTTACCAAACATTAACTGCGTCTAATGTATAAGAGAAGATGTACCGCTGAAGGCCATCGAACAGTTTTCCGACACAGGATCAGCAGCACGATGGCGCCGCTCTTTGGATGCGCCCCAAGGTGTGAACCAGAATCAGAGTAATGGAGACGCTCCTGGTTACAAGCTGAGTGATGAGAGTGGGAGATAAGAGCTGCATGCTCTCAATTGCCAGTCGCTTCACCAACGCACTTGATAATGGTGAATGTCGAAATATCGTGTCCATTGGACAACAATTTCCGGCAGAGCATCCGTCAACTAATTTCTCATCATCTTCGCTGGGAGAAAAACAGCTGGAATCTTGCTCAAACTGCCAACAATTAAATACTTAAATATCCAGAAACTTGGAAAATTTCAACCGTGGTTTTTCGGAGTTAAAGACTTTCTTGAGTCAATACGTCGTCATCAGTTACAGTTAGTTACATTGTAGCTCAGTGTTTTACGACCACCTCTTTCATTCATTCCTTCCGTTAAAAAGATCAGTGCGAAAAAAAAAATAATTGTAGTTCAAAATATCTTCAACGCTAAACAGTTGCAGTTAAAGCATCATATCCAAGGGTCGGAGGTAAACACCAGAAAATGCCATCCACTACACGAGCGTAGCGTGGGTGTTTTCCATTGATTCGAAAGTCACTAATAATACGGGGAATGTATTCTCTGATTACAGTGCGATAGTGAGCTATGAGATGTACACAGATGACTAGTTGTTTTAAGTTGTCTGCATCTGAGTTTTTGTAGAATAATTCTGACAAAAAATATGAAAGATCCAGAATGAGATTTTCACTGTGCAGTGGGGGCTCTGCGGTGATATGAAATTTCCTGGCAGACTAAAACCGTGTGTTAGACCGAGACTTGAACTTGGGACCTTTGCCTTTCGCGGGGAAGTGCTCTACCAACTGAGCTACCCAAGCACGACTCACGCCGTCCTCACAGCTTTACTTCTGCCAGTACCCCGTCTCCTACATTCCAAACCGTACAGAAGCACTCCTGAAAGAAAGGATATTGCGGTGACATGGCTTAGCCACAGCCTGGTGGATGTTTCCAGAATGAGATTTTCACTCTTCAGCGAAGTGTGCGCTGATATGAAACTTCCTGGCAGATCAAAACTGTGTGCTGGACCGATACTCGAACTCGGGACCTTTCCCTTTCGCGGGCAAGTGCTCTACCAGAAGAGATACTGTTCTATCAGTAAATCTTTGTTTTTCACGGATAGCCACAATCAGATACTGAGAGAAACCATATCCATTTTAATTAGCATTTGTCTCACCATTAGGGAAAGCATTGCATCTACATAAAAGAAGGTTCCGTTTCGTCCAGTCTCGGAGACATCATACTTGACGATAATTCCAGGCGTGAATGAGATTGTCAGTTGGTACGTTGATTATGCTGTGTTAACTACGCAGGTACAAAGGAAAAGATGTAACACAATCACAACACAAGGAAAAGATCAAATTTGACTACCTGGGTGAAATGAGTTGTGAACGAATTACTGTATGTTCTTGAGGAAACAAATGCATACATTTAAATAGAAAGGTTAAAAAATGCATATCTTCTAAAACTTGGGAAGGACATATTGAGTTCAGACGAGCGAGTGAGAGAAATTCAAGTAATGGGAAATGATGACGTGGTATCTAGCGTGTAGTTGACAGTATGCCTATGTGTAGCTGCAGACAGCGTGTCAGTAGCTCATCTTCTGATCGCGGAGATTGTGAAGGCAATCAGTCTCGACGGCGGAAAGCGTCGTGCTGTATCTTAAAGGCTCTTATGTCCCTTCTGGAACCGAGAGCGCCGGCCGGAGTGGCCGAGCGGTTCTAGGCGCTGCAGTCTGGAACCGAGCGACCGCTACGGTCGCAGGTTTGACTCCTCCCTCGGGCATGGATGTGTGTGATGTCCTTAGGTTAGTTAGGTTTAATTAGTTCTAAGTTCTAGGCGACTGATGACCTCAGAAGTTAAGTCGCATAGTGATCAGAGCCACTTTGAACCGAGAGCTCTCAGAATAAGATTTTCAACAATACGTCCAGTCTAGTGGACACTGACTCTACGATGAGGACGTTACGTACTGACTGCCCCAGAAGATTTGTAAAAATGAGACAACGAATCTCCCGTGTACCATATTAAAATTCAGTCCCTGAAGGAAAACACCATAATGTCTTGGTTCGCACTAGTTTCTACTATCATCAAGAATGGTTGACCCTCAAAAATATAGGTCACATACAAACGCGAGTTCTAACGGAACTTCATGAGTGTCTTAGGTTTTTATTACGTGACTGGATATCATTACCAATTAATTCTCAGAAGGGATATTCTTGTAATCATGGAAACCCCCTTCACAGAAAGGAATGTATCTGTTGGGAATGCTGGAGGACGGCGTATGTTTTCTTCAATCAGAAATATTCAAAACAATTTGTAATAAAATTATATTTACTAAATATGAAGATATACTCATGCTTCTTCTTGTGAAGTGTCCAGCACAACTAGACGTTAGAAATTATCACAAGTTCTCTAAAATTGAAATTCCTGTCACTTTGCCTCAGAGTGATGCCTACGTAGAGTCCAGAGCTACCATAGGATGCCTACGGAGCCTAAGTCTGAAGACGATGGACGAATACTGCAGCTTGAAACTCGGCGATAACTGGACACTGTACACGACTCGGCGAACTGAAGAGCACTGTCCGCCGCAGTTCAGTGCTCCGGTATTTAACGACGCATCGAGCAGTCGCTATCCACACACGTGATGCCTATGGACTGGGAGCTGCTGGCCCTGAAGGACCTATGTCTGGTTACTACTGCCGACTCATACAGCTGCTGCGCTACGACTGTTCCGAGCGAGGCTTATGGATTATGATGCGGTACTCTCTGGAGTCGAGTATACCGTCCCCAGAGAATTTAACGATCACCATCACCTCGATAAAAACTGATAATTATAAAGCGAGAGAAGTTATAACAAACATAAAATCATCCAAAATTTGCACCTGCCGTATAACGTGTTCCAGTTAACGTCTCTCTTGAGCATCGGAAAATCGTTATGGATAATTTGTCAGTAAATAGTTCAAAACTTCTTCTGTAGACAGAATATCACAGTTCAGTTAATCACGGGTTCTCAAATTATTCCTATACAGTCATATGAAATTATCCATCTCGTATTTCCCTTCTTCTTACACTAACTCATCTGAATGTGTATGAATAAGGAAATCGTCGGTGGATCATTGGAAGCAAATAATGAGTGCGCTAACGTATAGTGATTTCGAGAAGACCCGAAAAACTGAAATCTTGATTTCCGCAGAGAATTCTGAAACCATATCCCATAGGAATCAGCTTCAGCGACTTAACTGCTGTATCAATTTATTCACTGCGCAGCCACTCGTAATAAGTCATTATTTAAGAGACGTCGCACGTCTGTCAGTTGCAGATCTGCGGTACCTGTCCAATATTTCCTGTTCCACTCACAAGAAGTAAATGCAGGCGTTTCGGAATTTAGTTAAGTAAATAGTACCTTTTCAGAAAATTTTCGATGGAAATACTTCAGGTTAGTGCACTGGCGTTGTAAATAGCGGGTATTCTTAATAACTAGTATCTACAACAGAAAACATTACGTGTGAATCGCTTCTTGTAATCGCAGAGAGTCGATTACCACGTTTTAATGCATAAAGGCAGAAATTTATTCCGTAATAGAAGATTTGACTTTCAAAAATGGCTAGGTATGTTTTATCGGTGTTTTTGATCACCATTTTTATTGTATAGAACTAGCTGAGTACCCGGGGTATCCCTGGTATGTATTTATTCCAATCTGCTCTTATTCTGTCTCCTCTTCCTCTCTCTTTCCATCTCCTGCTTCTCCCCTCTCTGTCCATCTTCTCCATTCTCTCTCTCTGTCCACTTTCTCCATCCCCTACTCCCTGTCCATCTGTTCCTCCCCCTCTCTGTTCATCACTTCCTCCAACCCCTCCCTGCCCTCATCCTCCTGCCCTTCCAGCTGCTCGTCTCTTCCTCCTTCCATCTACTCCCTTTTTCTCTTTCTGTTAATCTCTTCCTCTTCCCTTTTCCTGTCTAACTCCTCCTCCACCTCTCTCTGTCCATCTCTTCCTCCGCCTGTCATTGTTCACCTCCTCCTCTTTCCTTACACTGTCCATCTCCTCACCTCCCCCCTCTCGGCCCATCTCCTCATCTTTCCCTGTCCATTTCTCCCTCCCACTCTCTCCATCCATTTCCTCCTCTCTCCCCATCTGTCACTATCTCCTCCTTCCCCCTCACTGTCTGTCCATCTCCTCCTGCTCATTCCCTCTTTACGTCACCATCCCCACACCAAGTGGAAGATGGTGGTTCGTATCCCAATAGTATTTTTATCCAGATAGTAATATGTATACGAAATTTGGCTTAAATCCATCCTAGGGTTTAACTGGAGTTTTTACACATGGCTTTGCCCGCGTACGAACGTCACATATATTTCACATATAAAGAATGTATCTATCACGTATGTGTATACCTATTGCACCTGTAGCTGTATCGAAATTCGCCTTGCAGTTTCGTTTTCAAGCAGCTCAATGTTCCTGACATCGCATATCCTGTACTATGTATCATACAATAATGTAATCCAATGGTATATGTGAATACTGTCTTTGGAATGTTTTGCAAATAGAATTAGTAGTAAAGAGTTAATAAATTAAATCGTCGTGCAGGATGTATCAGTCTTTCATGCATGTCAGCGTTTATTGCGTCGTACTGTATCTCCTAAACTATGTTTCATACAATGAAATATTTTTGTAGATACATTCAATGGCATGTATGGATTCTGTCTATGAATCTTCTTCAGAATACAGTTAGTAGAAAAGTTGCAATAAATTTAACTGTCAGGCATGATGCGACAGTTATCCACTTATCTCACTGTTTATGGCGTCATGTCTCCTAAACTCTGTGTCGTACTGTGATATGTTTTGCTTGTACATTCAGTGCCGCATGCAAATGCTGTCTGCAAAACGTTCCGTGAATACAGGTAAGAGTGAGGAAGTAATAAGTTAAAATGGCATGCCTGATGCGGCAATTTTACTGTCTGAACAGCGAACTGTAGCAATCAATAAACTATTTTCCTTTCATCATTTTTCACTGATTGTCAGCGAGAGAAAGTATCAGAAAGGTTTCACATTATGTGTGAAGACTTTTGAAGGTCAGTAAGTACTCTCACTCTCAAACACTGAATGAATGTAGTCTGGCTACTTGTACGTCATGAGCTACGCTATTTTTTCACCTCTAACCCTTTGAAAGGTGGTAGATCCTTCTTACCCTCACAACGATTGCTTCCAGACAGTGATATGTGTACCAAGCTTGGTTGATCTCTGTCCAGTTGATTAGAAGGAGATATGAAATATACTTCATACATTCATACATACATATATAAATAAAAGGTGAAATTTATTGAACTACATGAAATAAAATCGTCGTAATTCTGAACGTTTTGCCTTAGGATGGGGGGCACACTGTCTTTGAATAAAATACGAACTTACAAAACATAAGACGAGCTTTATCATTAGACTGAAGGGTTTCTAGCAAACGCAACACAGCATGTACTTAACGGTTGGTTGGGTGGCTGATTTGGTGGAGGGGACCAAACAGCGAGGTCAAAGGTCCCATCGGATCAGGTAAGGATGGAGAACGAAGTTGACCGTGCCATCTCAAAGGAACCATCGCGGCTTTTGCCTGCAGTGATATAGGGAAATCACGAAAAACCTAAATCAGGATGGCCAGACGCGGATTTTATCAATCGTCCTCCCGAATGCCAGTACAGTGTGATAACCCCTGCGCTACCTCGCTCAGTGTACTTAACGGAGAGAGATCTTCAGACGTGGAAGTGACTTCGGGAGTGTCCCAAGGGAGTGTTTCACAGTACATATAAATGGCCTATCAGATTATGTCCAAAGTTCCATGATGCTCTTCGAGGATGATCCTACTGCAGACAGAGACGCTGTAAATCTAGAAACTCGAAACGGAATGCAGAAGGACGTGCAAACGATCGACGCTTGTTACAGGGCGTGGAAATTGACCCTCAATATATATAAGTGTAATATACTGCGCATAAATAGATGGACAGTTTCGAACACCGCTACACGCAATGTTGAAAGTGTGTTGCGGCTACTGGTGATTATTTTAAAGGCCATTAAAAGTATTTTGTTTGTAACACGTGGTTGCTTTATTTTATGAAACCGTCCACTTAAATTCTCAGACGCAGCTTGTATGTTTACATTATATCAGGACAACCACTGGATGGCGACACATCCATTAAATATCCGGGAGTATGCGTCAGAGTTATTTAAAGTGTAGCGACCACATAAAACTAATCTCAGGTATGGCGGATGACAGACTGAGATTCACAGGAAGGATCCTCAGGAAGGGTAGTCCATCCACGAGGATGCAGAGTACAAAACCGTCCTTCCACCAATACTTGAATACTGGTTGACAGTTTTGTTTGAGTGCTAGGTAGATTTGACAGAGAGAAGATCGGAGATAGAGGATATATCCAAATAAGGAATATTCGATGAAGAATTTCGTCATAGGGTTACTTAATAAGCGGAAGTGGCAGACGTTAAAAGAGAAAAGCTGTGTACCTGGTTGGGTTTACCGTTAAAATTCCGAAAACGTACGTTCCTAGAGGCGTAAACAGGTATATTTCTGCCTCATTGGTATCAGTCTCAAAAATACTATCAGGGTAAGTTTACACAAATTTTAGTGCAAACAGACGCTCACCAACAATCATCCATCTTGCAGACAATTCGTGAATGAAACAAGAAAGAGGGAAATTTATAGTGGTACCTAAATTACCCTCCTCCAGATACTTGAAGGTGGCTTCCGGAGTACTGACACTAATCTTGCAATACTCTCCCACTTTCAGGCTTGTCACTTGGCTGGTCTCACCAGTATAATTAAGGAGAGTGATCGCTCTTCAGGAGCCGGTGCTTGATAATAAAGTTATGCAACAGGATTTAATAAAAACGCGATCTCTTACAGAGGGCCCGAAGCACTTTATTCTGAGTGGATCTCACTGATTTGTCGGTTACTCCTATCTGTGGACATGGGATTCAATGACTGTGAAAGTAACACCAGTAGAGTACAAAAAATTCAGGATTTATTACACAAAATGACATATTAATGCCGGCCGAAGTGGCCGTGCGGTTAAAGGCTCTGCAGTCTGGAACCGCAAGACCGCTACGGTCGCAGGTTCGAATCCTGCCTCTGGCATGGATGTTTGTGATGTCCTTAGGTTATTTAGGTTTAACTAGTTCTAAGTTCTAGGGGACTAATGACCTCAGCAGTTGAGTCCCATAGTGCTCAGAGCCATTTTTTGACATATTAATGCTTGCAAGGATTGAACATTCATAACAAACAATTACAATTCAAATAGCACTTGAACGGTTACGTTAATGTTTGTAATTATTTGATGACAATGTTGAGAGATGGGTGGGGATGGTGAATTGGTTACATTAATTCAGTATCATGGATATTAAATCACAAAGTCACATAGTAGGTACGTAATGACTGTAAGGAGTGAGGGTGACAGCTAATAAAGACAAATTTCTTACATGGCAGAGCGACTGCTAGACAGCGCTTACATCCAAATTAACATTGTATTTTGCCTACCCATTCATATCACGCTGGCGCTGTAGTGTAATCTTACCATAAGCTTTCATGGTCGGCGTTGAACCGTAGGAGCGTAATTCGAGTGGGACCTCCGTCTCCGCTGGTTGGGTATTCGTTCCTCTGAGTACGTTCATCTCTGCATCTGCAGGTCCGAACTATGATCTGGAAATCTCTCCAACTGACTACCTCAAACAGTTCTACTGAAAAACTTAGGTCCGAATGTCTAACAAGCGCACTTCTCTGCGTCCGCCGACAGTTTTGCTAACCTAGAATTTCCTAGCCATTCGCCCGATTTTCTGTCAACATGGGCCAAAGGCACAGTTTTGTAATGTCTTCCATTCTCCTTCCACCGGCAATGTAAAACTACTCTTCCAGCCAACTTCTTTACCGCCTTTACTGTGCAAAAAGTGTAACTCAAGATTAACTTTACAGGCAGCGATCCATTGAGATAGCGTGCTTTCCCGCCTGTTCGATTTAGACACCGTGGGAAAACAAAAGGGAAAAAAGAGTCCTATTCTGTCGACGTTGGCTTGGCGGACCACCAGTCACGTAACGAAGTCAGTCATCGGTGTTTTTTGGTGTGCTTTCTAAACATATTATCAGCAGCCGGACTCTACGCTTTTGTGTTCCCCGAACGTTTCTCTGATATCCTTCACACCACCCACCACCCGCAAGGTCTTCTCATCTGCCTGTAGGCGCACTATCCGGCCACAGCTTGGATTAGGACGCAGGGTAGCATTTGTAGGACTGCAAGTGTGTGCTCCCATATCGTATTAGGCTCTGATGATTTGCGGTCCAGCACCGGCCAAACGGCTGCCCAGCTCATGAAAGGAGACCATCGTCTGTGTTCCAAGGGAACGACCCATGTGGCGGTCCCTCTCTCTCTAGTGACCGCCTGCTCTGCCGAACGGCACAACATCCACCTTTACACCTCATGATAAGGCATGCATGGAAGTCAGACAATAAATAAAAAGCACAAAAAGTGCAAATGATGCAAGTGTAACGTTACAGGCGCTTCAGTCCGGAGCCGCGCTGCTGGTAAGGTCGCAGGTTCGAATCCTGCCTCGGGCATGGGTGTGTGTGATGTCCTTAGGTTAGTTAGGTTTAAGTAGTTCTACGTTCTAGGGGACTGATGACCTCAGATGTTAAGTCCCATAGTGCTTAGAGCCATTTTAATGTTCTGTAACGTCATACAGGTCATCAATACACTAATACATTCCGTCTCTACATACCTGGGAGTAATGTCACTAGTCAGAAAGGTCCATCATCTCTCTATCTAGATGAAACTCTGATTTAAATTCCTTGCCCTTTCCTTTTCACCACAATCGAACTGAGTGAAGGTCGAAGCGTTGGTGACTTAGCCACACTGCACTCCCATTATATACACAAAATGATTGCTATTACAGTTAAACTTTCAAACCGCTGTATAAATAACACCACTGGTCAGAATGACGTCAAATTCCAACGGAATGTTATCGGAGAAAAGTACGGCAGAGGAAAATAAATAGTTACCAAATATAGCAATAGATGGCACTGTAAACATCGTAATTCAATTGTGGTCGACTACAAATGGCAAATAAATCATGCAACAATACCTAAGGTGTACGTTTGACGTTAAACAAACTGTTCTACTCAGTGTGGCTGGGTAATCAGGTGTGATACTGTTAGTTACGTAAGCCCATCCACCACGGCCAGGCCGTATCACACCGGATGGGAAAAATCAGTTTTTAATTGTCCTGATCCCTAAAACCGCATAAAAATCATGAATCACGTCGGTTTAAAATTGTCTTGAGGCCAAAAACCGCACAAAAAGCATCAATCGAAATAAAATCTAGTTATTAATTTCCGTGTGACTGGCGCAAAACATGTTGAATATGGTGTCCACCGTTTTCTGCAATAAGTTGAAATCGAGATACAGCATGTTCCACAACTGATCGAAGTGTTTCCGGGATCACGTTCAGAATGTTGCCTTCAGTGCAGCTAAGTTTCCAATCGGAACACTGAACACAACATGTTTCAGAGAGCCCCACAGCCAGAAGTCACACGGATTAAGATCAGGTGATGGGGATGGCCAGGCTATAGGGAAATAGCGGCTGATAATTCTAGCATTTCCGAAATGGCGCTTCAGTACCCGCTTAACTGGATTTGCAAAGTTCCAACGTGCGACATCTTGCATAAAACCGATCCCGTCCACACATCCACGCTGTTGGAGAGCTCGAATGACATGGTTGCGCAAAAGTCACTCATAGCTCTTACCAGTGACGGTACAGGTAACAGGACCGCAAGCACCTGTCCCTTCGGCAAAATATGGCCCTATGATAGATAAATGATGTCGTAACCCGCACCACATAGTGATTTTTCCAGGATGAAATGGTACTGGCTGATTTGCGTGTGAAATTTCCCTTACCCATATTCGAAAAATCCGTGTATTGACATATCCTGTCAAATGGAAGTGGGCTTCGTCTGTCCACAAAATCTTCCACGGCCAATCATTGTCCACTCCCATGGGTAATTTTCAATGGATAACAAAGAAGGATGTTTCGTAGGATTTTACGCAACGTGCTCACGGATATGTCCAATGTTCGGGCAATTCTCTGTGCACTACACGTTTGCACAACACCACTCGTCTCCTCCTGCATTGGTGTGGCTACTGGCGTCGAATCAATTCGTTTCCTCCCTCTACGAGGTAGCACATCAAAATAACCAGTCTTTTTGAATTTGCGAATCATTTTCTCCAGATTCACGGCAGTCATCGGACCAACGCCTTTTTTCAAACCCTCAGTGTCCGAAACATCTGCAGAGCGACGTGTGCACAGTGATCATTCTTTTAATACAGCAGAACAAAATCCTGCATTGAGACAGTCATGACGAATGTCGCAGACGTGGAAGGAGGAAAAGCCGTGTACCCGGCGTGTTTATACCAACTTCAACGGGTCCTGCGCATGACAGGTATTTTCATTTACGTATTGTGATTCACACAACGTCATCTATTGATCAGTTTCACTCTTTTTTTTCCTTCTGCCATACTTTTTCCCCTTTCTCTGATAATATGCCGTTGCAATTCGACATCATTCTGACCAGTAGTGTTATTTCTACAGCGTTTTGAAAGTTTAACTTTAATTAAAATCACCCTGTAAATTGGACCCAAAGAAGAAACGCGAGATTTTGGTGTGAATCGTTAGGATTTCAGCAAGGTGGGCAAAGCACTTTACGATACTTTTTTAAAGACTGAGAATATCCAATGACTGATTAACAGAACCCTCATTTCATTAAATTAAGATAATTCATTTGTTAAATCTTTTCTTGCCTGCAGGACATGTTGTCTAGGCAAATTAGTTTAATTATAGAATGGAAACAAAATTATTTTGAA
The DNA here is from genome assembly GCF_021461385.2 of Schistocerca piceifrons. NCBI lineage: Eukaryota > Metazoa > Arthropoda > Insecta > Orthoptera > Acrididae > Schistocerca > Schistocerca piceifrons. The sequence continues at coordinate 562,162,496 of NC_060149.1, forward strand.
TAGCTGACATATTTCTTCACGTTTGCAATAGACAGTTACAGCTAAAGTAGTGGTTGTGCATCACTTCAACATATGTTTGTGAAAAGCAAGCAAAGGGAAGCTGCCGGTAACGAGCACTAGTTCTCAAACGGTGCATGTATTTGTTAACGAAGTTTCCTGCACAAACACAGTTAAGACAGTCTATAGCGGCATCTGTGCTGTGACTAAAGGCAAGAAGGTTAGAATTCAACTACTCGCCTACGTAAATGCCATCAAAGGCGAGACAATGGCTCAGTTTCAAAAGATTTGGAAAGGCAATCATCCATAGCTTATTTATGAGTAGTAGTTTCGTCAGTTACCTGAAATGATTTAAGCACTGATTGAGAAACAGGCATCTGAATTGTCGAATGCTGATTTCAGAAATACTCCTCCTCAAAACCAGTTCAGTGTGTCAACCAACGCACCATCTCACTAACACGGAATTAGGTGATCGAAAATTTCAGAGAAAATATGTGACTATAAAGTCTTCCGTTTCTACGAAACAAAGACCAAAGCACATTAATTAATTTGTCTTTCTTCAAGCGAGTAAGGCTAATACTGTCTCCAATGTTTGGTACAAACTCCATCGATAGTCCTTAACGCATCTAATAGAGGCTTCAAGAAATATTTTGTCAATACCACAGAGTGGTCATGGAACAGGCTTAGTAACATGTGACTGTACTTATTAGCGACTTTAGGTTCCAGTGACTGTACACACTGGTGGCTTGACAATGAGGGTAAATACTGTAGCTAGCCACAGGGCGGGGAAGCTAGCAACAGAGGGCAGCCTCTGATTGTGGAAAGCAGGGGCGTGCAATGGAGACAGGACAGCCCTCATCCCCAAGATTAATGGCCATCTGCGGACACCAACAGCGCGGCAGTCAGCGATGCATATCTTGGGAACCCAGCAAAAGGGGGGAAATCGTTGACAATTGGGGCCTTATCAGGAAAGCTACAATTACCATTTATTTACAAGTACGCATCAATTCCAAACGTTGCCTTTATACTTTGTTCTCATATATATAAAAAAGAAACTGAAAGATTTCTAGTGCATCGAGACAGCTCATAACATTTTCGGAAAAATTAATAGTAGCGAATTTCATATAATTTTAGTCTATGAATTTCAGATACATTAATGAAGGGAGCATGTAAAGAAGAAAGTGCTTCACTGCTATTCCTGTGAATATTTTCTTCATGCTATACGTTTTTCTACATTCACGTCACTATGTCATTTTCCTAAAAGTACTCATAAGCAACCCCATGACTTAACAAGGTATTCCGTAACAGGACATTCAAAGGAAAAGGGAGGAATCAGTAGTACAAATTTACTGATCTATCTGCAGAAATGTTTCAAGCACAGATTGTGTTACAAAGGTACTGTAAGTGCTGTCCTCAACACTTACACTAATTTGCGTGGAATTACAAAGGAGAATATTGAATTTTGTCTACTAATCTTTTTCTTTACAGTCGAGGTCGGTCTTTTTTTTTGTTTTACGGAAACGTAAATGCTATATAACTTGTAAATACAGAGAACTGTGAACTGTGTGACAACATAGGCGTAACTCTTCTAGTTATAAGTGTCTTCATTATTAAAATGCCTGTTCCATTTTGCGGAAACGTCATCACGGAAGCACATTGTCAGTGATTAATGTTTCAATCTTGTTTTAGTTTCGAATTATATTGTTCTGAGCTGCACTGTGTTTTCTTAGCGAATACAGAATCTCATTTAAAATTGCTGCAGCAGCAGGTGGTATTGTTAGTCGTAAGTGATTAACAATTAACATTAGTGGTGAACGTTACAAGCGCAATTTACAGCTGTCTAGGAAACTCAAGTCTAAAAACAGATGCGAGGTGTTGAACTCATTATGGCTGCAAGCAGACTAAGCGAATATCATGTATCTGTTCTGGACAGTTTGAGTGCACTGAGCTTTGCAGGAAGAATTCGTGGTTTGTCGGTGGAAACGCTATTCTCGGCAAATTTTCTGTACTGGTAGGTGCAGAAAAATTGATTGAGGTGACCCGTGATGAATTGTATTTAGGAACTGAAACTTAATGAAAATAAACGGCCTCAGTTTTTGTAAGAGGAAGCTGTGGAAATGTCGACTGTCATACATTACGCAAGAGGTATCTTCTTATTTATGAGAGTGAATAGCACGTACAAAGAGGACAAGAAATTTGTCAGGAACAAAGAAAGGAGCTTCATATCCCTAATTTCGTCCTCTTGACAAATGTGCACTCCGTTCTACCATTACTTGATGCTTCCTCAACATACAATTTTCTTCTGACTTAGCTGTGTCTAAACCTGAGAGGTCACATACTAATTAGTGATTTGGCTGATACTCTACAAACAAAATACTTTTTTATATTTAAGAGGAGAATCTGAGAAAGTTTATTTTGGTAATAATCCGGGTCGCACTTATACTCTGATCTAATGTGATGAAATAAGCTTATTCTGGTAACGTTTTATGGGGATCCATTTACAAAGCTTCTCATGTTCAGTGCTTTAGCGGTTTTATTATCAATAAATGTTTGGCACAATCTATTCAAGCCTTACACAGGACGTCAAACGCATTCGTACGAAAGAACTAAATATTCACCAGTAGCACAATATCTGGCAATAGATTTCTGAATGATTGGTAAAAAAGAGCCAGAGCGAATACCATCAAAGTATTTCTTCCTAACTGAATGTTATTTCATAAGTTGAAAGAAATTCTCTGGAAAATCTCTGACATAATGTATTTGTGTTCTGATATCGTTCTTCATGGTGAATTAGCTCTGCAGCGTAATAACCTTTGACTAGCGCCACCTATTCAGCTACAGAAATCTCTATAGTAAAAAACATCTCTATAGTAAAAAGGTATGCAGTGATATGCCTATTACTCCAAAAGTGGATGCTATATTTTCATCAGTGGTAGATATAAGTTAATTTGATGTATTTAGAATCAGATGCGAAACGTTTTCAACAATTGAGCTTATTGGCACTCACAGGAGAAGCACCTTGCTTGAAAGAATTGTGTTGTACATTACGCCGCGCGGGATTAGCTAGGCGGTCGAAGGCGCTGCAGTCACGGACTGTGCGGCTGGTCCCGGCGGAGATTCGAGTCCTCCCTCGGGCATGGATGTGTGTGTTTGTCCTTAGAATAATTTAGGTTAAGTAGTGTGTAAGCTTAGGGACTGATGACCTTAGCAGCCCGATAAGATTTGACACATTTCTGTACATTACGTAGTATACTGCAGGCAAAATAAAACTAGCCGGGAAAATACTAACAGTGAATCTGAAGAAGTGTTGAACATTGTTAGTGAAAATCCCAGCAAATGCTTGAAATAGCTACCGTTGACCTCGAAGGAGAGTTGTGCCTGATTTGTCAAACTACACTGACGGAAAACAGTTCCAACACTATGCGACAATAGTGCAAGACAGTAAAAGTTGGTAGGCGTATTCCTACATCTTAAAGATGACTACTATACTAATTTTGCACCACTCGCATAAGAGTGGCTCTAGAAGGGCTACCATGAAGGCGCAAATCTGGTTTGCTTTAAAAACGCTCTGTATTGGTTGTGAGCGTTATTTGCCTTTGAGAGTGGACTTAGAGAATTGGTGTTAGCGAAGAATGCCTTTAAGACCACGAAGACGCCATTATCAACAACGCACTAAGTTTGAACGAGGTCGGGTAATAGGGTTACAAGAAGCTGGCACTGTACATGACTCCAGGCAGCTGCAGTCACGGAAAGTTACGTTCAAGAAAATATCAGTCTCCGGACGGCCACATGGCACTACCGAGACGGAAGGCTGTCGAGTTCGGCGTGTGTCTCTGGCGTATCGTTCTGTGGCTGCAGTAACAATTCCTGTAACTACTTGCACCACAGTAATACACGAACTGTTAAAAATCGTTTACTGAAGGACAGCCTTAGCCGTATCCCCTGTAGCGTGCATTCTACTGATCCCAAACCACCTCAGTTTGCTATTTCAGTGGCGTCAAGCGAGAGCTAATTGGAGAACGGAGTGAGAGTCTGTTGGGTTTTTTGATGAAAGCTGGTGTGCCTCGGTACCATTGATAGCCGCGTGTTGGTTGTTAGGAGGTCAGTTGAGCGCCTGCTACCAACCTGTCTGCTGCCTAGACTTACTGGACCTACACCAGGAGTTATAGTCTGGTGTGCGATTTCGTATGACAGCACGAGCTATCTCTTGGTTATCCCACGCATCACGACTGCAATCTGCTTCCAACTGGATAACGCTTGCCCACATACCGCTGTTGTAACATTTCTTGCTCTACAGAGAGTCCACATGTTGTCTTGGACCGCTCGACCACCATGTCTGTCTACAGTCGACTACGTCTGGGACATCATCAGACGTTAACTCCAGCGTCATCCGCAAACAGCATTATCCGGCTCTGTGTTGACCGACTAAGTGCAACAGGCGTGGAACTCCGTCCCACAAACTGACATCCTGCTCCTGCATACACAACACATGCACATATGTATGCTTACATTCAACATTCTGGCGGCTGCATGGGTTAATAATGTGTGGTGTCACCGCCAGACACCACACTTGCTAGGTGGTAGCCTTTAAATCGGCCGCGGTCCGTTAGTATACGTCGGAGCCGCGTGTCGCCACTATCAGTGATTGCAGACCGAGCGCCGCTACACGGCAGGTCTAGTCTAGAGAGACTCCCTAGCACTCGCGCCAGTTGTACAGCCGACTTTGCTAGCGATGGTTCACTGACTACAGACGCTCTCATTTGCAGAGATGACAGTTTAGCATAGCCTTCAGCTACATCATTTGCTACGACCTAGCAAGGTGCCATATTCAGTTACTATGTCTTCTGAACAGATAATATTGTGACTCACGTACCGTCAAGAGCGACGTTCATCATTAATGGATTAAACTTAAGTATCAAACTAATTACGTCCGCTTTCTGAAATCTAATTCCTTGTCATGTTCCAGACCTCAAGTCAGTATAGTCCTTCCCTCCTCACGCCAGCCTGCGTGAGCTAAAACGTGTGCATTTCGGCCTCCACTTGTAACACGGTGTTGGCTCTTATGCCAACACGACATAATGTACCAGACATTCACATATGAAATGGCTTTTCTTGCGCTTACATTAACCTGTGAATTTACAATGTTAATCACTGAAATATATTACCTAGACAAACGTGGAAACTTCATTACTCTCCATCAATTATTTTTTGGTGTTCGGATATCTTTCCGTCAGTGTATCAGACACCCGTAGAGGCTTTGCTTGGTAAGGTATCGATACTGAAATCATCTTAGTTACGATGGAAACGTCAGGTGTAATCAGTACTTACTGCACCAATTATAGCTGCTTGTAGCGGTAATTATACATGCAGGTGAGCCTTATAGATGATGGTGTGATAATGAATAGGACGGGAAACATAGGTATAACTTAACAATTATAATTAGTTAGTTAGATATTCCATTTAGCTCCCCGTACCTATTATTAAGCATGTACGTGCGTTTTTGTGTAGAAATCTGTTAAACACAAATGCAAACGACAATACGATCTGTGGATAAATTATGCAGCTGTGCAGTAGTGTGCTGAGCAACCCGCATCTTTCGTTTCCCAGATAACACTGTCAGGAGAATCAAAAGCATAACATTTAACTGGAAATGGACCTTTCTTCCAGGTATGCTTGAACATATTGATGAATATGGAGGCGCTGAACTGATTACGGGTAAGTGCATGAAGGTTGATGACAGTTTTACGACTGTGGAGTTCAGTATCAATGTTAGTGAGTAAAAATCGCTCATAAAAGCGGTTAGCGACCTTTTTCTCAGGGAAAAAAATATACAAACGAATGTTAAACAAAGGATGTTACTCCAGGTCAGTTTGTGTTTACTTGGAATTACGAATAGATCCTGTTGATGGACTGCAGATGAAACCAGAAGCTGACAAATTTCTGTTCCATCATTGGGAGAGAGACAGTTAGCCTGAAATTGGTCAAGAATACGCTTCTGCTCTTTGCCTGATTTAGAAGCTCTTGTGTATATTTTCGGAGGTCGGTTCATTTTATTTTGCACTAGGGGACAAAATGTATTCAAATGTATCATGCAAGGCAGTGAGTGGTGAAGAAAGAAGTCTACTTTCCATGGAAATAACTGGCGGAATTTTATGAGAATGTGTTATTCCAGACTCCGATTACACCCCGACAATCGCGTTTCGTTCACCCGTGCTAGACTGTGTGTGATTTCTGCGAATGTCATAATTAAATCTAGATTGGTTCGTGTTTGGGATTTCAGCTGCTGAGCAATTAGAAGGGATATTGTCGGTGAATTCAGTACGAAATGCAGTGGCCAAATAGTCCGTCTGTTCTTGCGCTTTAGGATTTTTCTATGTTACAAACTGCATAAGTCTGCGTTTCCCAATCTTGCGAACTGCTTTAAAATTCCATAGGCAGGTAGGTCCAGTTTTGAAATCCTTCAGTCCAAACGCTCTATCTTTTGTGCAAGCCCACCGCTTTATATCAACATCATCCAGAACCACGGAATTGCCATTGTCTCTTGAAAAGTAATCAAAACTTATCCCGATGTGATGGTGAGTTTCTCACGTGTCCTTTCTTGTTGTTCCCAATATCTCTGATAATGAGTTAGATAACTCCTGTCCTTGACCTTTCTTAAGTCGTGTATGATCGTTTTCAGTGACCAGTCTTTATTTTTTGCTTAAGATACCGTCTTGACATAATCGAATAGAAGATAGTCATTGGCTACATCATCAGTAAAAGATACATAAAGTGGTTCGATATTAGTAGTGTTCTCGGAAGACATTTGCAACAGTTATTCATTCTACAGGTTTTCAGTGATAATAACATCTTCAAGTTTCTTGACCGAACCGAAAATAGTGTTCGGAAATGCTCTTTCCTCTACATGTAAACTGAGGTGACAAAAGGCATGGGATAGCATGATGGCGGTAGTACCGCGTACACAAAGTACAAAAGGGCAGTGCATTGGCGGAGCTGTCATTTGTATTGAGGTGATTCATATGAAAAGGTTTCCGACGTGCATGTGGCCACACGACGGGAATTGACAGACTTTGAACGCGGAATGGAAGTTGAAGCTAGACGCATGGGCCATTCCTTTTCGGAAATCGTTAGGGAATTCAATATTCCGAAATCTACAGTGACAAGACTTAGTCCAAAATACCAAATTTCAGGCATTACCTCAGTCAAAGCAGTGGCCGACGGCCTTCATTTAACGACATAGAACACTGGTGGTTCCATAGAGTGGTCAGTGCTAACAGACAAGCAACACTTAGTGAAATAACCGCAGAAATCGATGTGGTGCATACGACGAACGTAACCGTTAGGGCAGTGCTGCGAAATGTGGCGTTCACTGACTATGGCAGCAGACGACTCGAGTGTCTTTGCTAACAGCACGGTATCACACGCAGCCTCCTGGGCTCGTGGCCGTATCGATTGGACCTTAGACCACTGGAAGACCGTGGCGTGTTGACATGATTCCCCATTACGTTGGTAAGAGCTGATGTTTGGCTCAGAACCCACGAAGCCATAGACCCAAGTTATCGACAAGGTACTGTCCAAGATGATGGTGGCTCCAAAATTGTGTGGGTTGTGTTGACATGGAATATACTGGGTCTTCTGGTCCTATTGAACCGATCACTGACTCAAAATATTCGTGTTCGGCCGCTTGAAGACCATTTGCAGCCTTTCATGTTCCTATGATCATGCGCCATGTCATTGGGCTACGATTGTTGGCGATTGATTTGAAGAACATTCTGGAAAACTCGAGCGAATGAGTTGGCCATCCAGATCACCCGATATTAATACCATCGAAGATTTATGGTATAATCAAGAGGTCAGTTAGTGAACAAAATCGTGCACCGGGATCACTTACGCAAATATGGCTGTAGAGGCAACATGGGTCATTATTTCTCTTCGGGACTTCCAGCAGCTTGTTGTGTCCATACCACTTAGAGCTGTTGCACTATGCCGGGCGAAAGCAAATTCACCATGATGTTAACAAGTATCTCAAGACTTTAGCGACCTCACTGTACGTCACGTGTTGAAGGCGGTATTGCAGGGTGGTGTCAAACCTCTAGCACCTTGCTTGAGGTCAATTCCCAATGTGCACGATGCAGACACAAACAAAAAACTTCCATTTGTAGTTCACAATCTCACTCACACACAAATACTGTAGGGTCAGAACATACTTCTCTTACACTGCCAAGACACTTTGCTGCCGCCTGCACCGATTACCTGCCACTGACTTTCTCTTACGATCCAGTTAGAATGGGAAGTTAAAATTTGCTTTATTGACATCTAGGGGATCAGTTAAGCTTAGGTAGGAAACATGTGTTCAATGACCGCGAGACACTTCGTGAGCATACCTTGTGAGGGAGTGCAGCAACAGCTTGTTCCGCTGTAATTCTTCTAGTGTGTGAGGAATATTTGCATACGCCTGACAGTTCAGTCTGCCTAATAGCCACAAAGCAGAGGTAGAGAGATTCGGCCACAGAGGCTGGGAGGAGGCTGCTCTGCCTCTGCTGACTGTTGCCTTTGTAAGTCACCTATTTGTGTGTTGACAGCGCTATAGACTGTGTTAATATGGCTGACAGCGCTGTGCGCCCTCGGCAAGAGATCCTGTGGTTGGACGGACTAGCTGTTAGCGAGTGGATAAGGAAGGGTATGGACATATTCTTAAGCACTGTGCGCCCTCGGCAAGAGATCCTGTGGTTGGACGGACTAGCAGTTAGCGAGTGGATAAGGAAGGGTATGGACATATTCTTAAGCGCTGTGCGCCCTCGGCAAGAGATCCTGTGGTTGGACGGATTAGCAGTTAGCGAGTGGATAAGGAAGGGTATGGACATATTCTTAGTAGAGACTCTGTGTTGGTAGGACATGCATGGTAAAGTGAGATGAAATGATGTGTTTATAAGAAAATACGCAAGGAAATATATAATGATTGATGTTTGGTTGCCGGCCGCGGTGGCCGAGTGGTTCTAGGCCCTTCATTACGGAGCCGCGCGACTGCTACGGTCGCAGGTTCGAATCATGCCTCGGGAATGGATGTGTGTGATGTCCTTAGGTTAGTTAGGTTTAAGTAGTTCTAAGTTCTAGGGCACTGATGATCTCAGACGTTAAGTCCCATAGTGCTCAGAGCCATTTGAACAATTTGATGATTGGTTGATAATGTTTCGGAAGTGGAGTTTTTGACAAATACATAAGTTTTGGAACTAGATGCCACATGAGTAAGGTAAAATTTTCTAAATACATTGTTTACTCTTCAACAAAATCTTTCTTTCACTTGCCATATGCCTTCCTGTAGTTGGAGTCTATAGTAGTTAGGATAATTTTGTTTAGATAGCTGTAGTTGTTACTTTCTGTAATTGCTGTAGTTCGTGTTATGAAGATTTTCTCTGAGGTAAGTGACTTATGAAAAAGGATGGGATTTCCACTGCTGGGATTCGTGATTCAATGAGTTTAGGCAATTAAAAAAGTTGCAGGTGGTTTCATATTTCTTTCATTTCGTGTTTTTAGCATTTGTACTATTGTTAGGATTTCTTGCAATTCAGAGCCATTCTTTGTGTTAATTATTGGAAGCCATGTTGACAATGTATAGCAGTCAGATTGCGTAGGACTTGTATATTGTGGGTAATAAATGAGTATTATAAGTCTGGGTTGTCTTTGATAGGGAAAAGTCTGTAAGTTAGTATTTAATAAAAGATAATTAAAGAGGTAGGTTCATCTTCTCACAGAACACCTTATGCACTTTGACAACTTTGTCAAGGTGGTGTGCGCTGTTTCTCCATCTTGTTAGAAATATTCATACAGTCCTCCATCTTCTGTGAGTTCAGCCACATATAGATGAAATAGTTTCTAGCCATGCTGGTTAGCATTGACAGTTTGGTGAACTAATCGTATTACAACGCTGACACCAGGCATTGTCCAGTAAACATCAACCTTCAGATTCACACATGTTCTGTGAGTTTACATACCCTGAGATAGAAAGATCCAGGCAACAGCTTTGCCGCAGTGGTAATATCGGTTCCTGTCAGATTACCGTAGTTAAGCGTTGTTGGGCTTGGCTAGCACTTGGATGGGTAACCATCCAGTCTGCCGAGTGCTGTTAGCAAGCGGGGTGCACTCAGCCCTTGTGAGGCAAAGCTGAGGAGCTACTTGATTGAGAAGTAGCGGCTCCCATCTCGTAAATTGACATACGGCCGGGAGGGCGGTGTGCTGACCACATGCCCCTCCATATCCGCATCAAGTGACGCCTGTGGGCTGAGGATGACACGGCGGCCGCTTGGCACCTGTATGCCTACCAAGGCCTGTTCGGATGGAGTTCAGATTTAGTTTAGAGAGAGAAAGAACCAGTCCTCATCTGAAGAAATGAATCTCTAAATATCCAAAAGACCTCATTCCATTTCACTCAGAAACATCCGGTAGAATTCAACACGCGAAAGTTCGTCTTGACGTTTTAACTCGTGCACAGTAGTATATTTGTAAGGATACCGATTCAGGTTGTCTTCATTAATGTTTCGAGACGATGGTCAGTTAACATCAACTTGCACAGGTAAACGCGTCGAGATTTCGTCGGAGTTTTTTCAAGGTTTTTCTTCAGTCGAGCAATGTTTTCTGGTGTTCGAGCTCTTTTCGGATAGTTTCGCTTTTTATCTGCTACAGCGCCTATGTCGTATAATTTTGCTACTAAGCTTGGCGTTGAACGGTTTGCTGGAGGTTTTATCAGAAACTTGTAGTCTTAAACTATTGCACCAAGAGTTCCATACACATTTTCCATCAATGGTGCTTTGCGTAACACTCGACAATGATCACTCACTGTGAGCCCCATTTTGCTCTAGAATCAAAAATAGTTCAAATGGTTCTAAGCACTATGGGACTGAAACATCTGAGGTCATCAGTCCCCTAGAACTTAGAACTACTTAAACCTAACTAACCTAAGGACATCACACACCTCCATGCCCGAGGCAGGATTCGAACCTGCGTCCGTAGCAGTCACGCGGTTTCGGACTGAAACGCCTAGAACCGCTCGGCCACCGCGGCCGGCGCTCTAGAATCAACTGGTCACGAAACACATCTGCTCATTCCAGTCACTCAAACGTAATGACACAGCGAAGCACTTGGGAAAGAGCATGCAGGTGATGCGCATGCACAGAATGAGACAGCAACCGATTGCTGCATCGAAATCACTACTTCCAGCATTTTCTGTGATGGGCAATTCTCCTGTTCATTAACATGGGTGACTTCGGTGTCAGGCTTACAAGTACAATACAAATAAGAAGTATAACCAACGTATATATTAAGAACACACCCGCCAGGATAGCCGAGAGCGCTAACGCGCTGCTTCCTGGACTCGCTGGAGCCGCGCGACCGCTACGAATCCTGCCTCGGGCATGGATGTGTGTGATGTCCTTAGGTTAGTTAGGTTTAAGTAGTTCTAAGTTCTAGGGGACTGATGACCTCAGATGTTAAGTCCCATAGTGCTCAGAGCCATTTGAACCATTTGAACCTGGACTCGGGTAGGCGCGCCGGCCCCGGATCGAATCCGCTCGGTGGATTAACGCCGAGGGTCGGTGTGCCGGCCAGCCTGGATGAGGTTTTTAGGCGGTTTTCCACATCCCGCTAGGTGAATACCGGGCTGGTCCCCACATTCCGCCTCAGTTACACGACTCTCCGACATTTGAACACGTTCGCACTATTCCATGAATTACACTAGATGCAGACAGCTGGGGTACACTACTTCCGTCCCGAGGGGTACGGGGTGACGGCAGGAAAGGCATCCGGACACCCCTTCATCCTAACCTTGCCAAATCTGTTCCTAATAATGCCGACCCTGCGTCAGTGCGAAACATGGTACCAGTGAAAGAAAGAAACAAAGAAAGAAAGAATGTATTAAAAATACGTTGACATCTAAGACTTATCAGTACACGCTATGCAAAACTCATTTTTATAAAACGTGACTGAAGCAGCAGCTCCTAGAATTTCCTGCAAGTTCCTTAAATTTCGTAAGACCGACATTGGTCTCTAATGCTTTTTTTATAACATCAGTCAGCTTTAAAATCTGAGGAGAGCTGCGCTCTACCAATGCTACAGTTTGGTGGTTTTCGTACAGAATATAAATGATGTAGTAAATGGTAGGATTACCGGTAGTATTGGTAACATTGGTAGGGCAAGAAATATGAACGTGTGAGAGAGACACTGGGAGCCGACGTCACGTGATTGTTTGTTTGTTTTGCACATAATTAGAACCACAAGTCGTTCAGTGTTAGTCCTTTGTGTATCTTATATCCCAACAAAACATGAATTCCATTATATAAATAATAATCATTAGTTGATTGCTTAACATCTGCATTTTTGAGTAACAGAAGCAATTACTTTCGATGCAAGTACAGTTTACATACACAAACATAAAAATATCTGTAATTATTGCTGTTATTTTGCACTCAATAGTACGTTCTTGATCATGATCAAGGGCAATAGTTTCCTGTTATTACTGATAAGAGCTGAAGTTGTTTATGGATAACAGAAACATAGTTTATATAAACTCGATCAATTATTGAAGCAATGTTTGATATGTTTTTGTTTTGCGTTTTTTTAATGTTACCTTTATTTGAGCAAATTGCTTTTTCTTACATTATATGATAAGTCCGTAATTTTTTGTTTTCTGTATTTGATTTTACAACAAAATCCCTCTTAGAATAAAACTATAATTAAACATCGAACGTTTCAGTTATGTTGTAAATAATGTTTATTTTTAAGTAACAGAGAGGAGGATAACTATGTAAAGAAAGTAAACGTTTCGTGGATTATGCAGCCTTTTATATATCCTCTCTCAGCTTTTCGTCGTTGCACCGTTCCTGGTTTCCAGGGGAATCTAATCTATACATAAAACTGATCGAATACACAAAATAATCAATCCAAATGAGGTAACGCCCGGTAGATATGCAACACACCTAAGACACAGGTGAAGCGGTTGCGACCTTAACTGGCCAAGGCTTCTAGAAAAAGTACTGTAATCTACGATATCATACGGAAGTTTTACAACTGTAGTTCTGAGTAACGGCAGATAAGAAGTCATAATATTACGTTACACTATTTTTCTGAGTGAATTACATCTACGATGTTCGTATTCGCTGTATATTTTAAGTTATAAACGGTACCTCATGCCTCGAAAATTCTATGCCTTGAATTAAAATGGCTGAATAAATGTATTTATTGCTGATGTAATCTCTTACCTCTGTCTATAACGATGGAAGTGACAATAATAGCCGGAAAAAAATGTTTAGTGCGAGTGCTAAAAGAAGTCAGACGAATATTAAGACTGAAGCTAGTCTACGTGCAATGAATTTAGTAGAATATAGCTACACAGTGATTATTATTGCTGACAGTCTGAAATGGAAAATAGCCAACGGATTTCGGACGTAGCATTTGATCATAGATGAGACATTCCACCACCATTGTGAAAGAAGTATCAAAAGTAACTGTACGGAGCAATATGCTACTACAACAACTGTGAATTAACTTTGTGGACTAAGAAGTAAAGTAAAACACATTCGCAGAATATTGATTCGTAAGGATTGACACGAGATAAGCAGATGGCGTGTACATCTAGTGCCAGAAACTGAGTAATTAACCGCATTACGATCTAATTGGATTAAGGTTTAGTTTCTATTTTTGCTATATTTTCATCCACAGAAACAGCTTCTGTCTAACCCAATCAACAATGTGAAAGGATTATGGAATTTGCGTTTGACTACTGCATTTTGACGGCGGAACGACACAATAATTGACCTCAATTTAAACGGACGTGGGATAAAGTTATTTCAGAATGGCCGTTAATGGTTTTAAAACAGCGCTACTCGCTGTCCTCGTGACACCTGTTTGCGTAACAATTAGGTCAGAGCCATAAAGTTGGCGGCGTCATGTCCGCGCTGCGCGGCGGCCCTTGTTACGGCGTGATGACTGGCGGCCCTGCAAATGTCGGCAGGGAATCGCCGTGTGTCACGCACCGGGCCTTGTCATGACGGAAGCCCGTGCCTCACTTCGTAATCTCTGGCGGGACAGCGCGACGCATGATCCATTGCCGTGTGGCCACTGCCCCCGGCTTCAGCTAGGACCGGCTCACAACGTTAAAATACGGCAGCGGTTAACATCCAGTGAGCTATTACTGTTTACTTATGAAATACATCATACCATTACATCAAGCTGTACTTAAATGTACTTTAATAATTCTTTTTTGTGCTATTTTCTTCCTGGTATCCTACAGGATTCCTTGAAAAAAATAAATCAAAGTATTAACGACACCTTTTCCTGCAGTTCAGTGATTTTCAGAGCTGTCTTACTTTCCGTGCAAACCACAATCCAGAACTGTAAACACCTGAAACAATGGAGATCAGCATTCTCGTCCCCTTTCGTCCAACGAGATGTACACTGAGTCGCCAAGAATCACGGAAAGCACCAGATGTTATGTTAACAGCTATCGCTCCTCAACGAAATTTCAGAACTGTAGTAACACGTCGATAAACTGACTCGACGAGTTATTGGAATCGATCTAGAGAGAAATAGATCTACGCATTCATCTTGCAGTGCTACCAACATTTGTTCATATCTACACTCCCGGAAATGGAAAAAAGAACACATTGACACCGGTGTGTCAGACCCACCATACTTGCTACGGACACTGCGAGAGGGCTGTACAAGCAATGATCACACGCACGACACAGCGGACACACCAGGAACCGCGGTGTTGGCCGTCGAATGGCGCTAGCTGCGCTGCATTTGTGCACCGCCGCCTTCAGTGTCAGCCAGTTTGCCGTGGCATACGGAGCTCCATCGCAGTCTTTAACACTGGAAGCATGCCGCGACAGCGTGGACGTGAACCGTATGTGCAGTTGACGGACTTTCAGCGAGGGCGTATAGTGGGCATGCGGGAGGCCGGGTGGACGTACCGCCGAATTGCTCAACACGTGTGGCGTGAGGTCTCCACAGTACATCGATGTTGTCGCCAGTGGTCGGCGGAAGGTGCACGTGCCCGTCGACCTGGGACCGGACCGCAGCGACGCACGGATGCTCGCCAAGACCGTAGGATCCTACGCAGTGCCGTAGGGGACCGCACCGCCACTTCCCAGTAAATTAGGGACACTGTTGCTCCTGGGGTATCGGCGAGGACCAATCGCAACCGTCTCCATGAAGCTGGGCTACGGTCCCGCACACCGTTAGGCCGTCTTCCGCTCACGCCCCAACATCGTGCAGCCCGCCTCCAGTGGTGTCGCGACAGGCGTGAATGGAGGGACGAATGGAGACTTGTCGTCTTCAGCGGTGAGAGTCGCTTCTGCCTTGGTGCCAATGATGGTCGTATGCGTGTTTGGCGCCGTGCAGGTGAGCGCCACAATCAGGACTGCATACGACCGAGGCACACAGGGCCAACACCCGGCATCATGGTGTGGGGAGCGATCTCCTACACTGGCCGTACACCACTGGTGATCGTCGAGGGGACACTGAATAGTGCACGGTACATCCAAACCGTCATCGAACCCATCGTTCTACCATTCCTAGACCGGCAAGGGAACTTGCTGTTCCAACAGGACAATGCACGTCCGCATGTATCCCGTGCAACCCAACGTGCTCTAGAAGGTGTAAGTCAACTACCCTGGCCAGCAAGATCTCCGGATCTGTCCCCCATTGAGCATGTTTGGGACTGGATGAAGCGTCGTCTCACGCGGTCTGCACGTCCAGCACGAACGCTGGTCCAACTGAGGCGCCAGGTGGAAATGGCATGGCAAGCCGTTCCACAGGACTACATCCAGCATCTCTACGATCGTCTCCATGGGAGAATAGCAGCCTGCATTGCTGCAAAAGGTGGATATACACTGTACTAGTGCCGACATTGTGCATGCTCTGTTGCCTGTGTCTATGTGCCTGTGGTTCTGTCAGTGTGATCATGTGATGTATCTGACCCCAGGAATGTGTCAATAAAGTTTCCCCTTCCTGGGACAATGAATTCACGGTGTTTTTATTTCAATTTCCAGGAGTGTATTTGGTGCTGGTTTCATCGAGTGTACGCGGGTGTCGCCAGCAGCCCATAAATGGTTTCTGTGTTAAGAACGGGTGAATTAACTGGAGTATTCATCAAGCCACCTGTATGCTACCAAGGGTCACTGTCCTGTTGAAAATTGATATCAACATCATGCTATGATGTAATCTTGCTTTCATGGACATAATGAACTCTACAGCTTATACCATGATGCTCCTTCGGTGATGCATTAACACCTGTGTTAATGGGTGACTGTAGATACCCAAGTGTTGTGTACATAGTTCAGCGTAGTCAGCACGTACACAACTTTCCCACTAGAGCGCGCCCCGCTAAGCACAACAGCGCAGGCGCAGCGCTCGTCCGTCTCCGCACTACGAGATGGCGCTACCATAGAGACGGACCAAATTGTGCTTCCGCCGATCCGCGTATTAATATGAAACGCAGCCAATGAGATTGCTGCTAATGTAGAACCTTTTCTCCTCACGGATCACACTCCGACTAGTCAGTCTGCATTTGTCTGCACCAGTCTGTACCAGTCGGCATTAGTCTGTACCAGTCTGTACGAGTTCTACATTTGTCTGTACCAGTCTATAGTCAAGTTGCAGTCTGCGCCTAATAAGATTACCATATTCCTGTACATAGCCATGAAGATAAATGTATAGACACTTTTGTCAAGTATCAGAGAAATATGTGAGAATAAGATTAACATACCAGTACCAAAGGAACTTCAGATTGTCAATTGTAAATGGCATCCAAAACCAAGTTAAGTAATTTTTTATGCTTGTTATTATTTTAATAAATGTGTGTGAAAATTAAGCAAGTTCTGTTTAAAGTTGGTCACCGTCAGTGTGCTACTCTAAGCGTGCAAGTGGTATTTCTATCGTCTGACCTAACTGCAGAAGATAAACACGCCACGATAAGACCACGAGACATATTGCTGACACTCACCTACTTCGTTAGAGTGACAGGTCAAATAATCTGATGGTGTGTGTACTGAAGGTCTTACAGTACGCACACCACACCAAGTTATTAATTATCCTTCTAGTATCCAGCTGCGACGAACACGTCGAACACCAGAGGATACGTGAGTGCCTTCAGTGGTGTACTGCGTATACAGCAATCCCTATGCGACTAGTTGTACAAAAAGTAGATATCAGGCGAAGAGTCAATGAAAGTTTCCTCATGAAATGCACACTGCGCAGCACAATAAAGGGATTACATCTTTGAAAACCTTAATTGTCTCCCAATGTGGGGTATAAATTATAGCTTTGGCACGAAGGTGCCTACAACCTTCCGCTGTAAAGAAGCAAAAGCGGGGCGCCCGGCGACGTTACCCTCGGAATCGGCGACGCTTCAAACAGCAAGGTGTCAACACGTGCGAAAAAATAAGGTCGTAGCTCATAAGTTCACTTGATGTGTAAGGTCGGTGAATGATGTGTCACACTGAAACCAAATTTCACCATAATTCTGCCAAACGCCTCCATAAAGAAAGTCGTGTGGCTAGGGTCTCCCGTCGGGTAGACCGTTTGCTGGGTGCAGGTCTTTCCAGTTGACGCCACTTCGGCGACCTGTGCGTCTATGGAGATGAAATTATGATGAGTAGGACAACACAACACCCAGACCCTAAGCGGAGAAAATCTTCGACCCTGCCGGGAATCGAACCCGGACCGTTAGTATTCACAGTCTGTCGCGCTGACCACACAGCTACCGGGAATGTCTCCATGAATGTGTCACACGATGGGGAGGTCGTGACACCTCTTCTTACATACATTTCATCTCATCATGTAACTCCTCTGCGATGGAGATCAGAACCTCGATGTCTACCGTTACATTCGCTTGTTTCTGTTATGGGTGGCCGAGGAAAACCTTTCAGACACACCGCCGCTCAGAATCGACACGAAAGTCCCTCGGGAGGAAGCATAAAGTGCGTCAATGAAAACAATTTTTCTTTGGGCGTTGGTTCCCACGTTCACGATTCAGAACGACAGTTCGCAGTACCATGAGGAACAGGACTACGCTCTTGACAAACTTTGGCACTGATGGCATGCCCCAGACAATTCAGTCCTTCTGTAAGAACATCGTGGTCCAGCAACCCCATTTGTTTCTGCCTACCTATATCTACATACAGAGTGCGCAAGCCACTGTACGCCTCGGAAAGAATGTCGCCTTCCCTCCAGGGATTCCCATTTGAGTTCCCGAAGTATCTTATTAATATTTGCGTGTTCTTCGAACGAACCGGTAAGAAATCTAGCCGCGGGCCTCTGAATTGCTTCAGTGTTTTTCTTTAATCCGACCTGGTGCAGACCCCAAACACTCGAGCAGATCTCAAGAACGGGGCGTACTAGTGTCCTATATAAGATCTCCTTCACAGATGAATCACACATTCCTACAGTTCTCCCAAAATACCGAAGTCGACCATTCGCGTTCCCTACTGCAGTCCTTGTATGCGCTTTCCATTTCATTTCGCTTTGCAACGTTACGCCTAGATATTTAATCGGCGAGGCTGTGTTAAGCAGCAAACTAGTAATCCAGTATTTATAAATAATGAGTTGGTTTCTCCAACTCATCTGTATTAACTTACATTTCTCTATGTTTAGAGCTAGCTGCAATTCATCACACTAAAAGGAAATTTGGTCTGTATGCCCCAACAGAGACCCAACGACGACACCTTTCCTTACATCACAGCAGCGTCAGCAAAGACTTGCAGATTGCTGTTTACCCTGTCCGCCAGATCGTTTATATACATAGGAAATAACAGCGGTCTTGTCACACTTGAGCTGGGGCACTCCTGGTGATAACCTTGTCTCTGATGAACACTCACCGCGTGGGGTCAACGCATTGTGCTTTGTTACTAAAGAAAAGTTAGAGCTAGTCATATATCTGGAAACTTATTCCTTACGCTCGTACATTCATTAGCAGTCCGCAGTGGGGAAATACGTCAAATGCTTTTAGGAAACCAAGGAAAATGGAATCTACCCGTTTTCCTTCATCCATAGTCCGCAGCAACCATGTGCGAGAAGGGCAAGCTGAGTTTCGCATGAGTGAAACATTCTTGAACCATCCTAATTCATCGATAGAAGATTTTCGTATCAAGGAAGTTTATTGTGTTCGAACTGAGAATATGTTCAAGAATTCTGTAGCAAACCGATGTTAAGGATAGTGGCCTGTAATTTTGTGAGTCGGTTCTTATATATGGGAGTCATCTGCATTTCTTCGCAATGGGCGAGTGATTCGCGATAAACGTAAGCTAAGTAAGGGAATGCTCGTTGTACAACTGAACTGGGACCCTATGCGGACCTAACGTCTTACTTGCTTTCAACTCTTTCAGTTGCTTCTCTACACCACGGACGTTTATTACTATGTTTTCCATACGGGAGTCTGTGTGATGGTTCTACTAAGTTTCACAGTTTTTGCTTCTAACAGCAATGACTCTTTAAATACAGGATGTGGAGAGAAAGAAGTTTTTGTATGTTCAGTAATGGTGCACACTGAACACAAGAGTCTGAACCACATGTTTTTCTTGTTTCATGTATCAGAAAGCATTAGGAAGACGATTTCAATTCTTTATGTTTTTCCGTATTGAAGTGAATTCCTGTTGCTATGGGATAACTTAGTGTCTTTGTGAAATGATCAGAGCTGTGGAATTTTGGTTTAAATTTTGCCAGTGGAAAACAGAAGCAAAATAAATGAAATCGTCTTCATAAGGTGGAAATGACGTACTGTTGCATTCTTAAACATTGCTTGTGACACTACTTATTACTGATGAGAAGTAAAACAGGGTGAAGTACGTTGTACTTTGCAGCCACGATCCATCAGATAGAATGCGCAAACTGGATTTTTATATCTATAGGTTTACACAACGGCAATGGTATCATACAAAAAGAGAACTACCCAGAGTAATTATCACGGATAAGCAATTTGTACATCGGAGAGATAAAATTAGCATCTGTAGCGCTCGGAAATTGTAAAAACTGAACAACCATCAAGGATCCATCTTCACTGATTTTGCTGGACCCTTTCACATACCAGATTCTCTTGAGATAGTAGCTAAGACCTTGGAGATATACACTTCGAATTACTTACTTTACAGTTTATATTTTCGCGGTTTCAGTGGAACCATAGCATTAAAACTTGTCTGTAATTGTTCATATTTACGTGTAAGCCTATGTGGTGTATTAATCAACCGAGAGTTTGTTAATTGACTAAATTTGAAGTTAACCGAATGAAATGATAACCAGATCGTAACACTAACTGCTGAAAAGTGTTTAAGAAACACCGTCGTAATTCTTGACATGCAGCTTAAGAATGAAAACATTTCAAATCACATAAGAAAGTAAGATATCAGTAGTAGTTGCAAGATCTTGTAGTGATGCCTTGATTGGTAATGTCGGTGCCATTAACGAAATTAGTATTATAATACCACTGATGGCCAGTACCAATAAATGTGATGCATTTCTGTAATACGAAGTGCACAGTAAAGAGGAAATTTCCCTGCAACAAGCTAGAAAAAATCACTACTCGGTTATTTGACATTTAATTATACAAATTACTCCCCAGCTTGCTGTTTGACTAATTAATCTGTCGTGGCTGTTAATGTAATGGTGGCTGGCAAATCTCGGCAAGAGAGAGGGATTTCACTGTGGAGTCAAAAACCCACGCTAACCGCCAACAAAGCTACGCGTCAGCTGCGAGGAAATGAAATTGAGGGAACCACATCTATGGGCTTTATTAGGAAAATGAAAGTGATTCATATCTCACCGTAAAAAGAGGAACGGCCTCAGTTATTCTCTTGAGGTTCTTGCTCTTTTGTTCGCTGCCTAGTTGCAGAATTCAACTACACTTCTCTCTCCCACGGGAGAACAATTCATACGAAACCTTCCAACTTGCTGTTCCTCCATCCTACTGAGGAATAATGTCTGAAAATTCTGAACCAAGGCGACTTTGAGTAATACAAAGATTTCACAAAATCCTCGAAACACCGTGGTCAACTGTCTTGTTTCTAACAGCAATGTACAGCGTTGGCATTGAACATCAATGTGTAATTTTGTTAGTAAAGTGATTAAATTTCTCAGTTACTTTTCTCCATGTGTATCCAATATTAGTAGGTCTCCTGCTTGTTGTAGCTACTCCAGCTTTTTAAAAATACGCAGTTATAGTAGTTTTTTGTTGTGTCAGATGCCTACGCTGTCTTTAAACATAGTCATATAAACACTTTTTTCGTGTTCAGTGGCATACGACCTGCTCTTCTGACGGTTGAAGGAAGCCATGAATGTTTAATGAACGTTTTATACACAGTGAGTTGCATAAGATGTAAAACCCCTTTTATTCCGTGAACTGTTAAAGATATGCAAATGAGGTTTCCAGAAAGTGACAGTAGGCAGAGAGCTGAATGATTGTCTTGTATAGTTGATACTCTGAACTTGTTTATCAGTCAAGATAATGAAGAAAGTATGGCTTTCAAATGAAAGGGCACAGCAATCAGTCGTCCTTTTCTTTCAGCTTTTATTGGGCAAATCTTGATTTCGGCTAGTGCCTAGCCATTGTCATCAATGCATGTCCTAGTACGTAGTCCTCTGTTGTTCGGGCTTTTGTCACGGTTCGTTCTGTGACAGAAGCCCGAACAAGGGAGGACTACGTACTGGGACATGCATTGTTACTAAGAAATAGTGCAATGATAATGGTTAGGCACTAGCCGAAATATAGATCTGCCTAATAAAACATGAAAGAAAGGGATTTCTGATTTCTGTGCTCTATCATTTGATAGTCATGTCACAGTCGTTGAGTGCACCCACGCTCCTCACAGAAGTTAACTTGATCGAGTATGGCTTTATGGAAAGAGGCGATGTACTTTTCAACAGCATTCGAAAGTTCTTGAAGGGATGTTGATAGCAATATATCGCTCGATAGTGTTGGTGTTGAAAGTTTTCGCAAAAAATGTCCAAGAAACGTAGTCAAACTGAAAGGCAAGGTGACCTTCGTTATTAGTTGTTAACACGACCGACTGAGGTGCTCATGGCAGGTATTGTCTTTTTATCAAGCTTCTCAACTGTTTAATATTTTCCACAAATGCTGTTCAGTTAAACATGACTACGCACACGTATTTGAAATTGTTATCCTAAGTCCCACTTTTATGCTATACGTTAAAAGCTAGTTACATGTACAGCAATGGTAGCTGACGTTATACCTGTGTCGTGTAAAGTGGGCCCTAGAAAAAATATGTCTCACGTTAGTGTCGCAGGCCCATATATTTGCAGGAAATAATTCCGGCATCTGGCACAGGAGCCAAACTTGGCGGTGTTTACACTGCATCAGCCGATCCAGGCCGCATAAAATTTCAATTTTTGAATATTTTTCGGTTACTTCTGCGAAAAGTATCAACACTGACATTAACATCCGTCGTATCACTACATTCGTAATTTAATCTCTCTCTGGACAGAAGAGTTTAACGCATTAAGCATACAATTAATTGTGTACTATTGTTTGACTAAACACTAGTTTCGATATCTTGAAATGTTTACTAAATAAAAGTGGTGTTAAGTTGTACGCTACTCACCTTATATAAGAGTTAAAACCTAACTTTGTTCATATATTACTGGTGAAAACACGAAAATAAATTTTCGAACACAAAGACAGTGACAGTGATACGAGGGCCATTCGGAAAGTAAGGTCCGATTGATCGTGAAATGGAAACGACAGTGAAAGTCCCATGAAACTTGCACAGATGTGTTTGAGAGTGTCTCTAGCTCGCCCGTCGATCGCGTCACGACGCTCTTTCCAGTTTTGAGCACATAGTTAGCACATAAAGATGCTTAGAAAAAAGTGTCTCCCGCCAAGTGTGAGGGTCTGATGAGAGATTTCACCTAATACAGTTCAGCCCACATAACATGACTGTCATGCATTTCCTTCTTCATGCCTCTGCAGGGGTAATGAAGATACACTTTCAACGTTTTCAGTAGGAAGTGTTAGATTACCTACAATACAGCCCGTAATAGGTTCCCACTAGGTTTCGTTTTTGCTCACATGAACCGCTGTCTATGAAGACTAAATTTTGGCTCAGACAGCGAGCTGTAGACCAGCGTAGAGATTTGGTGGAAAGCACAGGCGGCTGCCTTCAGTAACGAGTGCATTGGAAAGTTGATAAGCGCTACGACAAATGTCTAAGACAGAGCGACGACTAAGTAGAGAAGTAGATGGAAGGCGTAGCTACTGTTTCAAATAAAACATTTTTGAATTTCACGGTGTTTCCCTTATAGCAACCGATAGGACCTTACTTTCCGAATAGCCCTCGTAATTGTTGTATGAGAAAATGAATTCCGCGTACAGGATAGCTAAATTGTGACAACGTAGCGTTGCGTGTGCATCTGAACCCATCACCCACATACAGCAATCTTTTTTAATTTCTCTTCAGTGTTAACTGCCTACTTAGACAGTACCAGAAGTAAAGGACATTTTATATACAGCTAGTGAAATATGAATATATTTGTCATGCATATTTATGTGCAGATATATTCTCATGTTAAATAAACTTGACTGTAAAAAAGTAGTTACAGAGGTACCAGGAACCACTGTGTTGAAGCAGCTGTGTATTTTATACGATGTAAAACACCTAAATCCTCTTTAGCACGCTGTACTTACTTATTTCTACAGTTATTTTACCTCATAAGGTTAAGGTGTCAGGACAGCTTACACATTTGATGTGCCACCTTTAAAAATAATGGGCGTTCAATAAGAAACGGGCTGGATGCATTATTACAGAAACCAGTGCCTGTATGTTTGAAGTTTTAACCCTGGCTGTTGAGACACTTGTCCCACAGTGACACAAGGCGGTGAATGGCTGTCTCATAAAATTCTCGGGGCTGCGATTTTAACCACTTGCGCACGTACAGCTGGACGTCGTCGTCCGAGGTGAATCGTTTGACCCTCAGAGCCTTTTTAAGGGGATCAGAAATTCCTTCCTTCTTATCACTTCCTGCAGCACGGAACAACAGTGAATGCCCAACGTTACTCGCAAACCTTCACCACCTTTCACCAAGCGATCAAATCAAATCTGCAAGGCAGTCTCATCCGTGGGGTCATTCTGTTCCACGACAATGCAAAGCCTCATACGGCCAATACAGTCGTGGCACTGCTGCAGAAATTCAAATGGGAGGTTCTCGGTCACCCTCCATACAGTCTGGACCCCTCTCCCTGTGATTACGCCACTTTTGGTCCCCTTAAAAAGGCTCTGACGGGCAAAAGATTTACCTAGGACGACGACGTCAAGCTGTACATGGAAAATTGGTTAACATCGGAGCCCTGGGAATTTCATGCGACACCCATTCACCCCCTTGTGTCACAATGAGACAAGTGTCTCCACAACCCGGGTCAGTACTTCTAACATACAGGTACTGGTTTCTATAATTATGCCTCCAACTCCTTATTTTGGAAAGCCCCTTATATTTTCTTTTATGTGAACATTGTGCTGTTTATTAAGATGAGACTGGTCGAAAGAGCAAAAAAAAAAAAAAAAAAATTTTTTTAACTGATAGACAGAGGCAGAGAGAGGGAGATTTGTTGTATAAGAAAGTGAGACTCACACATATTGGATTGGTAATAATAATAGTAATAATAATAACAGTAATAATAGTAACAAGAATATTAATGATGGTTATACCAATGGATGTAACTATTACCTGTTGAAACTGTGGGAAGTACGTTTCTCATAATGTAAGGTTCCCTTAAAAATTTGACTCGAATGGAATGGAGGGATTACGGAAGGAGTATAGTGAAACAGGCTTGACAGTGGAATATAGATACTGGATCGCTGTTAAACCAGAAGAAGTCATGAGATATAAAATGATTCCCAAATCACACAACTGAAATCCTAAAAACCCTAGTTAACTGAAATGGAACGGAAGATGAAGATAGCTTGAGTGTTACGTATAAATACATTCAAGATGCTTGACATGTGAGCTATTTTAGTGCAATTATGTAATCATGATATGTATTTGATAAGCACTGAGGAGTGCAGTGGAGGAGAAGATTACTGTTTAACGCCCAGTCGACAACGAGTTCTTTAGAGATGGAGCTCAAGCTCGGTTTACGGAAGGATAGAGAAGAAAATCGGCCGTGCTACTTCAAAGAAACCATTGCGGCACTTGCCTTAAACGGTATGGGGAAAACACGAAAACCTAAATGAGAAAGGCTGACAGTGGGTTTGAAATGTCGTCCTCGCACGTACGAGTCCAGTGTGCTTACCACCGCGATACTCGTTGGAGGTACAGTGTCTAAGAGACAGAGGAATAACGCACAGAGTGTGAAATTTCAATCGTTTATGGTGTTTTATTGACCCTATATGAGCAAAGGAGGAATAGTATGATCGAAGAACTGAATTAACACACAAATCTTATGCAGCCATTCATTAATACCTGGAGTCGTCTGAAATTTCCGTCATTTGTGCTGTTTTAACTTCAACGCTGTAATGAAGATTCGGCAGTACTATTAAATGAGAAAACATATGTGTATGTTTATTTGGAAATATTTCCTAAATTTTTCAGTGTTGGTGGAGAGTGTTCAAACATGCTCTGATACTCTGTTCTGTCCACATCCGATATTTATCGACAATTATACGGAAATATGTGTTACGGTAGAGTAACGGGGTAGGCCTTCTGTAATGAAGTGCAGGACGAACTATCTCACGAAAAGTTTCACTAATCTACTCTCGGTTAAGTCATATGCTTCATCTACGATTATGATGTAGGCTGAAGCAGTTTATATGTGTCACGAACGTCAACTGTGTGTGACCATGTGCTGCAGATTGAGGCCCATATTTTGCACTCATTTTGATAGGGAAAGAAGATTATCATTTATGTGTGAGGTGAACAAAGTTTTATCAATATGACTGACACTGATACATGTAGATGTCGTTGGTATCGATCACACGAATGCGATACAAATGCAACTGACATATCGGAAGAAACGGAGACCAAGGACTAAAATCTGAGGGCCTCCTTAAAGTATATTTTTCCGTGATGACTTCTCCGTTCTAAAAATGATTAATCGTTACACGTTTCCGACGAACGTACCACGGGAATGCATTATAGGAAAAAATAAGCTTTTGTATTTTCAGTAGCAGGATACTGAAATCAATTGCATCAAACGCTTTACTAAAATTAAGCAGTATTAAATGATCATTTTGTGCCGATCCCAGGTTTCTTTGGATTCGTTGACCAATTTAATGCAATTGTTTCCTTTGATCCTGTGTCCACAACTGCTATAAACCTTTTGAATGGCTCGACTATGTTCGCAACTTCAGGTCCCTAGGTACATTTCTTAGCTAACTCAGTGGAAGAATTTTTTAGAAGAAACTATTTCCCGCGGTACAAATTCATTCAGGAAAAATTAATGCAGTTGCTTGGATCTTTCGTCTTCTGAATTGCCTTTAACATTTTTCATTAACATTAGGAGTGTTAAGGAATATGTCAGATTATCACCAACAACGTAATCCAAAACTTCTGATGTTGAGTATCTTCACTCCAAGGACCTGTTTTCTGCAGTTCTCCACACTAAATACGTTGTGCAAGTCTTCTCATCTACATAAACAAAGCATAATACATCCATTTGAATCTGCTAATTGTATGCAAGCATCTGTCTCCCTCTACAGTTTTTATAGTCCATACATCCCATCACTACCAAATTCTCTATTTCGTAATGCCTATGAAAGCGTTCTGACAGTCTGTGCCTTTCTTGAATCAGTTATTGCGATAAAGCTCTTCTCTCTCCAATTCAATTCACTAACTCCTTATTAGTTACTCGATCTATCCGTCTAATTTAAATCATTCTTCTGTACCACCACACTTCGAAAGCTTCGATTCCCTTCTTGTGACATAAGGTTACACCTAAGGTAATACTTCCACCCAAGCGTTTCCAACACTTAAATTTATAATCGTAGTTTGCATAGTTCTCTCCTGCAGAAAACGTTTCTGATATTTGCTAAGCTACAATTTGTAGCCTCTTCACTTCCGTCATCGTCAGTTATTTTGCTGTCAAAATATCAAAATTCGTCTACTACTTTCGGCATGACGTTTCTTAATCTAATTCCTTAAGGTTCACCTGACTTCATTTGACTACACTCGCTTACTCTTATTTTACTTATTTGTACTCATATTATAACCTCATTTCAAGACTTACGATTACGTTTACCTGGTCTTTCAACTCCTTTGAAGTCTCTGACAGAATTATAATGTCATCAAGTCTTGACAATTTTATTTGTCTTCCTCAAAAATAACTCCTTTATTTCAAATTTCTCCTTATTTTCTTTAACACTTGCCTAATGACATCCTTTACTGCAGATAACATTCTAATGATCGCATAATCAATTGGTGACATTTTGATATCATTGTTGGATGTAGTTGGAATTACTGGTAAGCTGTGCTGTAACTCAGTAGGATATGAACCTCTAACGAGAAAGAAACTGAAGATATCTGTACAAATCGAAATAATAATTTCGATAGAATTTTCTTTTAGTCGTGAATCTATCAGCTTGCTTGTTAGTTTTAGTATTTCAGGAGACTGAAATCGTTTATGCAGGCAGAATGGATGCCCATATAGGATTTTATGGATATGTACGAAGCTACACTACATCTATATCGCAGCAGGTCGCAGTACCTCGCAAACGATTTTTAGCCAGAGGATGGATTCGATTGCAATCATCTCAGCTCTCCACTTTGTAATTTACAGCTCTTTACGTTACTTTACAGGAGCAAACCAGTCATATGACTTACACACTAGGAACATAAGAGTGTTCCACTTACTTATTGTACTATCACTTTCGTACGAAGGCTACTGGAATAAAATAAAAGAAGGCATGTCTGTATTGAAATTTAAGTGGAATAATTATTGAAGAACGCAGAATGCGTGAACTGATACTGCCAAACGTTTTTGAGGATGTGTCTACTTTGTTCTGCTCCTACAGTTGTTCATCCTTGTCAGCGGTATGATTCCAGAATTCACCTTTAATAAAGAAGAGTGTATTTTTCGCTATAAAAGTAGTAAAAGTATGTTTCCTCTTGGCGCATCCAACACTTCCGTCTACATTAGGTACAGTAGTCACGGCGCCTGTGACTTCCATTTTACTCTTCTTGTGCCTAGACTTATCTCGGTTAATTACGAGCGCGAAGAAATTTACATAAGGTGTGCACACGTTATCACGGAGGGCGGAGCAAACGTACAGTTACATACCGGCGTAGGGCAGTTCGTATTTCCAGGATTGCGATAAATCTCCTCGGTTTATGCGGCAGAGCCGCGCGCCGCGCAGGCGAAGTGCGTTTTAGAGCTGTGGAAAGCAGAATGATGCAACGCAGATGAAACGTGGAGATAAGGTGCACGAAACGTCATATTCATGACGTGAGTGACGGCGGGCGAGAGAAATTCCAGTTCCAACGAGCAGCAGAAGTATGACAACGGCGCGGCTGGAATGCGGAGTCACGCAACATGAGGGCCATACAGCTCAGCTCCCCTTTCTTTGTGAGCTCAGCTGTAAGCCAGCGCACTGCTTGCTTGGAGAGCTTTAGTATCCTACACTATGGTTCTTATACGCCGCTTACGTAAAATTAAAAAAAAAAAAGTGCTGTGAATTTGAACTCCCTGGGTGAATGGAAATGCCATCGTTACAACGTGCTTTTTTTCTCTGCCTTCAATCACACTTTCGTGTTGTCGTTAACTTAGCTTGATATAAAGCGAGAATCGGACTACAAACCAGCGATCAGTAATATTCTGGAGTTGCAGGAACTTGTAGTTTACTGCTTCAACTAATATTACGACTACAGGACATTCCTGTATTCCTGCGGAACACTGTCTGAAAACAGGACATCGTATGATGTTTGAAAAGTCGGAAGTCTTATCCCCGGCATCATCTTTCTGGGATTGCGTCATGAAGGAATCAATACATAACTGTACAGCCGATAATCTCATCAGCAAAGGTACGGGATTTCTACTGAGCACAGCCTGGAACCCTGCATTGGCTGCTATTAAATCACGACGTGAAAATCAAGTTTCGTCGATAACAGGCCCGTCATAACATTGGCCTAGTGAGGCCGTTGGTGAGTAACGTCTGGCCGAACTGTTGACAAACGCAGCGTACAGAGCACGCGCGGGAGAGCCGCTCTGCGATTTTCGGCAGAGTGAGTTTGAATATGACAAATCATTGCGCATTCGCGACTTCTGCGACTGCTAATTCTTCGTGCGCGTGTTCTAGAAACGGGGCGTCGACGTGCGGATACTGTCAGTCGCATCTAGCCACCAGGAAGGTTGCACCACCTGAAGATGTCGGACAGTTGCTCCGAGGAAATATTGTGGTATGTACACAATGTGATCCGGCGGAAAACCTGTGAAGACTATTTACAACACAACCGCCTGGAAAGCTTGAAGAGTCACAACAATAACATTGTTTGCTCTATGAATGTAGACGTCTCCCGCAAATACTACTGGTGAAAAGCTCTTGAGTTTCCAGTGTCAAGACACCACGACGTGTCAACAAGGGTCATATCATCATCGCCAGAAAATGAGTATCACCATGGACGAAAGGTCGCAGTATTTTAATATTCCCACCTGCAAATAAACCCAAGAACTTTCAAACAATGTTCAAATGTGTGTGAAATCTTCAGGGACTTAACTGCTAAGGTCATCCGTCCCTGAGCTTACACACTACTTAACCTAAATTATCCTAAGTACACACACACACACACACACACACACACACACACACACACACACACACACACACACGCACGCACACACACATGCCCGAAGGAGGACTCGAACCTCCGCCGGGACCAGCCGCACACTCCAACACTGCAGTGCCCTAGGCCGCTCGGCTAATCCCGCGCGGCCCGAGAGCTTTTCTACCTCCAGATTTCTCATGTAGCAGCTGCTCTAGATTTTAAGTTTGGAGTAATTACTTCATTTTATTTAGAGAATGAATTTCGGGAAAATATATTTAGGAACTCTGCTTTAGTGACGTTGTCAGGGTAACATTATCATTTCTATAGCCCAGTGAATGTATTGGTTGTCGTGCTACGGGCGTACATGACATACGATCAGAACTTCTTTGTACTTTCTGCGAGATTTCGAGATGGCGTTTCATAGTGGAAACTATCAAGAATATCTTACAATGGAGTCCGTGATAATTTACATTTCGAAATAAATATTTGCACGCCAGAGCAAATGGTTGTAAAACGGTTACCTTTACTGAATGTTTTCCCATACAGCTGCGTCACAGCTGTCCACTCGTCAAGCACGACTGCTCACTAATTGCAGAGACACTCTGCACTGTCCCATTATATAAGTGATTTTATCTAAGACAATGGCTTAAATATAACTAACATTGATCTGCAACAAAAAAAAAAATGTTCAAATGGCTCTGAGCACTATGGGACTCAGCCTCTGAGGTTATTAGTCCCATAGAACTTAGAACTAGTTAAACCTAACTAACCTAAGGACATCACACACATCCATGCCCGAGGCAGGATTCGAACCTGCGACCGTAGCGGTCTCGTGGTTCCAGACTGCAGCGCCTAGAACTGCACGGCCACTTCGACCGGCCATCTGCAACAAACGTGAATAGCAATATTCAAAAATTATTCTTTCGTTAAAGTGGAGAACAAAAGGGTAAAAAAAATTGAGATAACATAAACATTTGTAATAAGTTTCCTTTAACTTACGTCTGTGGTCACAATCTTTTCTGTTTGACAGATTACCGATTTCGGTCTTTAATGACCATCATCAAATCTGCAGCAATAATGGGAAAAATATAAATACACTCGCAAACTGTATACAGCTTAAGAACAATACATAGAGCATACTGCAAAGTAGTACTGACAAAATTTACATTTGTGCGCTTTAAATGTGAAGAGGCCTACCTGTCTCATAGAAACACAGTCCTAATGCACTGCAGCCATAGTGGCATAGTCAACTGTTAAATGCGGAATCAGCACCAGCATCGTCAAATACATATAAATCACATCACATGCGCGAGTCATGTTGTCAGTAAAACTACTGTTTAAAACAAGCTGCCGTACAGTAGCCACAAGATATTTGTGTAGTAAGTTGACCAGATGTCGCTAACTATTGTATCCCCCTTTTATTTTCGCTGTTTCAATTAATTATTGAAAACTAGTGTATGCTGACATTAGCGACATATGGTCAACTTACTACACAAACATCTTGTGGCTACTGTACGGCAGCTTCTTTTTAAACAGTAGTTTTACTAACAACATGACTCGCGCATGTGATGTGATTTATATGTATTTGATGATGCTGGTGCTGATTCCACATTTAACAGTTGACTATGCCACTATGGCTGCAGTGCATTAGGACTTTGTTTTTATGAGACAGGTATGCCTCTTCACATTTAAAGCGCACAAATGTAAATTTTGTCAGTACTACTTTTCAGTATGCTCTATGTATTGTTCTTGAGCTGTATACAATTTGCGAGTGCATTTATATTTCTCCCATTTTTGCTGCAGATCTGATGATGGTCATTAAAGACCGAAACCGGTAATCTGTTAAACAGAAAAGATTGTGACCATAGACGTAAATTAAAGGAAACTTATTACATACACGAGTCACTGTGTTTCTTCGCGACGATGTCGCAGCTTGTGATAAACATTTGTATAGTTTAATTGTGGTTTGATGTTGAAGTGGATGTAACATATCCACAATAACAACTCAGGGCTCAATCCAGCGTTATACAGTAACCAGATGTACTTTACCATTGAATGCCTGTGTTGAC
This sequence comes from Schistocerca piceifrons, assembly GCF_021461385.2. NCBI lineage: Eukaryota > Metazoa > Arthropoda > Insecta > Orthoptera > Acrididae > Schistocerca > Schistocerca piceifrons. Next base: position 562,194,310 of record NC_060149.1, read on the forward strand.
TAAGGCAAGAAAAATAAAGGCTTTGTAATTAAACATATGCGTAGAAGACAGTGAAAGTTATTTTGTTGAACAAATATCCGACATTACTTATATTCTTTTATCCATCATCAAAATATGTTTAAAAGCCATTTCTCGGTCGCTAATCACATTATTCGCACGTGTGATTAGTGCACAAGTACCTATGGCAAGGATACTGAAGCGCTGTTCAAACAAGTGGATCAACTATACGCTAGAGTTGTTTGTCATTTCTGTTATTGGATATTTTATAATGTTGACTATCCGCCTTCGTGAGATCATCATTCTAGTATTTTCTTATTTTTTCAAATCCATCAAAGAACTTCCTCTTTGCAGCTACCTAGCTACATGTCCCGCACACCACCATTTCATTTTCACTGCAAGCAAAATCAGTTTTTCCAGTCCACTCTTTCTCTGCTAGTAAATCGCAGCTGACATTTAGTTATTACTCGTTGAACGACCCCCAATTTTTACATAGTTTTAGCGTTAAATATCCATCTCTGCCTGCCGTATGTGAAAATTTGTTATGCACACTCATTGTTAATTGACCGGAAAATGCCATTTAAATTATGAAAAGTACTCCATCACATTTAAACTTTTCTGTTAACTTTTTTATCTGACCATTCAGTGGTTGTCTCCAACTGCGCCACATACAAAACGAATCTACTGATTGTATCGCCTTATTTTAGATTTGTACTCCTTTCTTCTGGATGTGTTGAATACACACCTTCGTTCAGGTCGCGTAACAACTTCAATTTCTCTCCTCTCGTTGTTGTTTACTTTTTTGGTGTCCTCTCTCATTTTCTCCTCATGTTGCCTTTATATTTTTTATCCACGCTCTTTCTGTTTTCCTGCCTTGCTTGCTGATTCTTAGATGCTATTTCCTTCCTAGTTCTTTTCTTATTTCTGCGATGCAGGCTGCCGTGTACATCTTTTTTCGCAATTGCAAGATTATTTGTGTCTTTCTTCATTCTACAGAGATGTAAGAAAATGGTAGTCTTCAGGATCCGAATTTTTTCGACACTTTATGTATTTATATTGTAAGCTTTCTTCGTTGCTTCCCATTTTCGAACTGTCTCTTATTTGTTTTCAAGCAATAAAAATTTCAGTCGATTTGCCTCTTAAGCATCTCTAGTCTATTCAGCTTCCAGTATTAAGTGCACAGTTCAGCGTTAAACACACTTATGCTTCTCAACATTAAGCCGTACCACGTAAGTAAAGTGTCTTAGATTTGTGTCATAAGAGGTGTTGTTTCTAATAACTTTACTTAAACCATATTCTCTTTATTAGTGACGTAATTGTTACAGCTATTGAAGATATTTTTACTCCATTATACTGTTTCAAAATATCTGAATTTTTGTCATTTGCTCTAAAACATGTATCTGTGTCCTCGTTCCTACCAGATTTACTGAAAGTGAGATGTCATCTCCAAATGAGTGGCATTGATTTCATTCAATGTCTTCCACTGAATTATTAGTTCAATTTTGTCAGTTCTAGCTCAAAAGTTCAGATTGATTTAGAGATGTACTTTCTTTCTCTGTGATGTACTGTTATTCACAATTGAAGTTTATACGGCTTAGGGGCAAAGAAAAGTGTGCTGCAGCTACGCGCAACGTGGACGTAGGACATCCCTTGCTTGGGGTACGCAGCGTAGAAACGCCGGGCCCCTGACGCCAGACGGTTACGGCAGATGGCCCGAGGTCGGCCGGCCCTAATTGAGATTTATCCCCCCCACAAGAATTCCGCGACGTCCAGTACCGTCAGGATCACCCTAATTGTACGCTCTCTCTGTGAGGTTGATTTCTGCTTGCACAGACCACCTCGCCTACGGGAACGCCAGCAAGAGGTTTGGCTTCGGGCTAGGGGAAACCGAAGGGAGCGAACGGAGGGGCGCTTTAAGACAAGGATAACGAGTGAGATTGAGGAGCTCAGTTAATTACGTGCACAGGCCGAGGGGCAGTGCGCGTACGGTTAGCATGTGAAAAGGGGAGAAATTTCTGATCCGTTCGGGCACTATATTCGCCGTTCTTGCAGCTGCCGCATTTTCAGTTTAGTCGGTGCCAATTCAGTTGTTGTGACTGTCGATTCTGTCTCTTTTCTAAAAAAAGAAAGACTTGCTATTTACTTTCGGCGTATCAGTTATGTAGGGCGAGATATAGCATATTTATTGCTAATTAATTGCAAGAAAATTTCATATTAATTAAACCGAGTCCACATAATGAGGAAATAAGCATTATTCAGATATTCATACACATTTCCATTTTTAAAATAGTGCTGCTCCTTTTAATCACAGATTGTCAGTCCTGTTATGTACCCCATGGCATGTAAATTTGGGGGAAAATATGTAATGAGAAAAGCGTTATACACCTTCAAACGCATCTCCATTTTCCTTTGATTATCCCTGACTCTTCACTCATCGATTAACAATGGAATAAATTTTCTTTCGTATTTGATAAGAAGCAAACGAAAGCAATGTATCTATTCGCGGAAGACCTTTAAAAACAGCAACAACAACTGTAAATGTAGAATCCAAATATCAAATTCCCGTTCTACGATTTCAACCTCTCCATCGTTGTATTTTTATTGTAAATATTCAGTTAAAACCTGATAACAAATTTTGTTGTTACTGTGACTCTCAGGATGTTATATATAGGTGAATATTATGTAGCTAAATTGGTATATTACGTACATTACTCATTTCTACTTCTTCCGTTTCTTTCCTACACTTGTCATTAGTTTATTTCGTAAGAGAATTGTGTTTAGAAATAAGATGATATGATTATGAGAGACGTACGAAATATTTCTGCTTAATATTATGTTCAATATCGTGTGGTTAACACTATGCAGTATTCCTTTCTGGTTACAGCAACGAATACTCACCTTTCCTCGTGTTTCCCTTTCTTCTTCCACTTCACCAACGATTTTTTGTTCTGAGTGAATCGTGCAGGGATCACTTTTACACTTAACATCTTTTGAATTCAGAATGCACAGTATTAAACTACCACTAATGTAACGTAGAAACGTTCCTGTAATGAATAGAAATATGTTTCAACTTCAACAACGTCAATTATGATAAAAGACTCCCTATGCTTCCTCTAAATTAGTAAACGCAATTTCATTTAACAACTCCCCGGACTTTTTAATCCGATGGGTAGGATGTAAGCTAGGTTATTTCTGCTTTCGGTAGCAAGAGCGGCTACTTCACTTCTCAACACGAGCTCCTGACGGTCACAGTTGATACGATCTCCTTAAAGAGAGATTAATAAGAATTTTTACCTTTGATATTCCGTTGTGATATATTGGCGATACGGTCCTAATGACTGATGCCGTAGATGATCGACACCAAGTGCTAAACGTGATAGAAAAACTCAGGGTATAAATGAAACTACATATCAACACCAAAAAGTAAAAAATAAAAAAAAATCACCATAATCTCAAGCACTTGAATTTATTTCAATGTTCTAACATAAAATTTAACTTACTGCCCATAGTGAGTAGGTAAGTTTAAATATCTAGACACTTGGTTCTCCGAACAATGGATATCATGCAAGAAATGAAATACCGGGATAAACAAGCTCGACAGGCGTTCTTCAGTTAAAAAGTACATAAAGGTTCGGCTTTTGAGTTGGAGTTAATACTAAAATTTCTAAAAAGTAACATTCGGTCGATACTTTTTTCGATGTAAACGTAAACCATTAACAGTAAAATATAAGCCTTGGAGATGTAGATATACTGCAGAGTATCCATGATATCGTGGAGATGAGAACGAGAAACTCTTAAGTCCTTAAGACTAAGACCTATTCAGTGTGGATAAGCAGAGAAATGAGGAATATTTTAAACATATGCCTGACCACATAATACCTATTCTTGCAGCTGAGGAAATGAAACTGAAAGCTGAAGAAACATCAGATAATAGATGGTACTACATGATATTTAATCGCTGATACGTTCCACTGGACATCAGACAACTATGGTAAATGTGACAGCAAACATTAGTTGTAGTTATGCTTTAAAATAAGAATAGGAAGAAGAAAATAAGAAAGCTGAAGGTAAGCGAAAGGTATGGTTCATTTATCGCTGGGCTATCTGAACATTGTTAATTTCACAGACACAAATTAGGCAGCTTCACGTACACCTACACATGTCGCAACATCACCTTATCATGTTGTAACATTTAAACAGAATGAATGGAGACAAACTAAATCTAGAATCTTCTATTTCGAAGTATCGTATAAGGGACGGATCAACACACATAGTGGCACATCCGCACTTACTCTCAATTTCAATATTACGTATTAGTCTGACAACTCAAATTATAATTTCTAAGGAACTTATGTTTCTCACGTAATATTTATATTGAAGTGACACAGTCGAGTACAGCGATATTCATACATACAGATGGCGGTAGTAACGCGTACACAAGCTATAAAAGGGCAAAGCACCGGAGGAGCTGTCCTTTGTACGCATGTTGTTTATGTGAAACTGTTCCGGACGTGATTATGATCGCACGACGGGAATTAACAAACGTTGAATGTGGAATGGCTGTTGGAGCTTTATCCATGGTACATTTAATTTTGGAATATCGTTAGGAAATTCAAGATTCTGAGATCCACAGTCAAGGGTGTGCCGAGAGTATCAAATTTCAAGCATTACATCTCACGACGTATAACGCAAAGGCTGACAGCCTTCACTTAGTGACCGAGAGCAGCGGCGTTTGCGTGGAGCTGTCAGTGCTAAAAGACATGCAACTCTGCGTGAAATAACCGCAGAAATCAATGTGGGACGTACGACGAACGTATTCGTTAGAGCAGTGCGGCGAAATGTGGCGTTCATGGGCTATAGCAACAGACGACAGACTGACCGTAACGTTTGGACCCTAGATGACAGGAAAACCTTGGCCTTGTCCGATGAGTACTGATTTGAGTTGGTAAGAGCTAATAGTAGCGTTCGGGTGTGGCGCAGATCACTGCAAGCCGTGGACCCCTTTTGTCACTAACACAGCGTGCAAACTGGTTGTGGTTCCATAATGGTGTTGGTTGTGTCTACATGGAATGGGCTGGACGCTCCGTTCAAACTGAACCGATCACTGAGTAGACATGATTATGTTCGGCTACTTATAGACCATTTGCAGCCATTCATGGACTTCATGTTCGCCTGACAATGCGCCATGTTACTGGGCCACAATTGTTCACGATTGATTTGAGGAGGGTTCTGGAAAATTCGAGCGAGTGGTTTGGCCACACTTTTCATAAATATCATGTACATTTATGGTACACAAGTCAGAGGTCTGTTAGTGTCCAAAATCCTGCTCCTGCAACATTTCCGCAGTTATGGACTGTTATAGAGGCAGCATGGCTCAATATTTCTTCAGGAGACTTCCAATGAACTGTTCAGTTGCTGCAGTACGGCGGGTAAAAGGAGAGCCAACACGATACTAGCAGTAAAAGGCGGCCTGGGTGGCTGACTAGTGAGATAAGGACATCACGTAGAACAAAGCGGGGATTATATCAAAATGTTAGAAGTAGTCACAATCAAGCTACAGTAGCCCACTACAAACAGTATTGTAAGGTGCTTAAAAATGTTATTAAGAAGGCAAAGAGTATGTGGTACGCAAATAGAATAGCGCAATTCACAGGATAAAATTAGACCCATATGTTTAATTGTGAAGGAAGTGTCTGGTCACCAGCACAAGGTCGACGATATAATGTCAGTTCGTAGTAAAAATATTTCTGTTACTGATGCCTTTCCGAGATTGATGTCTGAAATAATCCTCTGTGATACTGACGAGGGGGAGACTGAGTCTATAATTAAAACACTGAAGACTAAGGACTCTCACGGATATTATGGAGTCACTAGCAGAATATTAAAGTAGTGTGCTGCACATGTTAGCCCTGTACTTAGCCATATTTGTAATTTTTCCTTTAAGAATGGACAGTTTCCTGAACGATTAAAGTACTCAGTAGTAAAGACACTTTATAAAAAGTGAGAAAGGATTAATATAGACAATTTGACACCTATTTCTACGCCATCTGTGTTCGCTAAAGTTATTGAAATGGCTGTATATATAAGGATAATTGATCACTATATATCATATAATTTGCTATCAAATGCTCAGTTCGGCTTCTGATGTCGTTTAACAACTGAAAATGCTCTATTCTCTTTTCTGTGTGAGGTACCGGATAGATTAAACAAAAGATTTCGAACTCTCGGCAAATTCTTTGATTTAACTAAGGCATTTGATTGTGTTGATCACAACATATTGCTCCAGAAACTGCACCATTACAGGTTTCCTGGAGTAACTCACAATTTTTACTTTAACAACTACAGCAAAAGTTCATTGTTCACAGTGTTGAGAATGGCTCTGATGCGGGGTCTGAGTGGGGTACAGTTAAATGGAGGGTGCCTCAGGGATCGGTCTGGGGCCACTCCTGTTCCTTATTTATATAAATCATATCCCCTCTAGTATTCTGGGTAACTATAAAATATTTCTGTTTGCTGATGAGACTAGCTTGGTAGTAAAGGATGTTGTTTCGAATAGCTGGCTGGAGTGGCCGAGCGGTTCTAAGCGCTTCGGTCTGGAACCGCACGACCGCTACGGTCGCAGGTTGGAATCCTGCCTCGGGCATGGATGTGTGTGATGTCCTTAGGTTAGTTAGGTTTAAGTAGTTCTAGGTTATAGGGGACCTATGACCTCAGAAGTTAAGCCCCATAGCGCTCAGAGCCATTTTTTTTTTGTTTCGAATAGTGCAGTTCATTAAGTTCACAGCTTGTAGAAAATAGACTGACGCTAAATCACAGTAAGACTCAATTTTTACAGATTTATAACGCAGAACTCAACAAAGCCCGACGTTTTAATTTCACAGAATGGGCATATGATTAGTGAAACTGAACAGTTCAAATTTCTAGGTGTTCGGATAGATGGTAAACTGTCGTGGAAAGCCCATGTTCAGGATCTTGTTCAAAGGCTTAATGCTGCCGTTTTTACTATTCGAACGGTGTCTGAAGTAAGTGATCGTTCGACACGAAATTTAGTCTACATTGCTTATTATCATTCGCTTATGTCGTATGGTATTATATTATCGGGTAACTCTTTCAATTCTAACAGGATATCTTTGGCTCAGAATCGGGTGGTTCGTCAATAAATGGTGTAAGTTCGCGAACCTCTTGTTGAACCCTGTTCATTAGTCTGGGTATTTTGGCATTCTCTTTTCAACATATACATTCTTTATTATCGTTTCTCGTTAAGAATTTCAGCTTATTCCCAAGAATTATCGTCTTTCACTGAGTTAATACTCTTCATTTGAATCGCACTTCCTTAACTCTTGTGCAGAAAGGTGTGCAGTATACTGCTGCATCCATTTTCAATAACCTACCACGAGAATTCAAAAATCTTAGCAGTAATCTACACGCTTTCCAATCGTAACAAAATAGTTTCCTCATGGGTCAATACTTCTATTCTGTTCTTCCTTGGAAAATTAAGCTGAATCTTATGTTGTATTGTTGATTGGGTTTACTTAAACTTATGGCATGGCTGTTTTTGGGTTCATAAAGATTTTATTTTATCTGTCATTACTTTTATGTTGTAATTTTTTGTACTGACACCTTCCATGACTTTGGAGATTTGCTCCTCAATTTGATTCTACGGAACTAGACGTGTAAATAAATGACTATTAGGAGGTATCCAATGACTTATAACCTCTGTGTATATATCTGTAGTTCCATTCATTATTTATTTGGAAAATCGTAGTGCAAGTTTTTGTCGTAGTTTTATCGGTACTTTAGGAGCGGAGTACTAGATGTTGTATTGACGTAGACTCTACTAAAATGACAGAGAAATGTAGTAGAGGTGAGAACCTAATTGTTGAGTATACAAGCTAGTACGGATATTGAAACATTTCCTCTCGAAACCTTGCAATAAAATATTAACAATGTCAGCCTCGTGAATAGAGGTATGTGTTTGAGTTTACTAATACACATTCAACTACGGTTTTGAGATCATACCTAACCGGTTCTTTATTTCCTGTTTAGGTCACACTTTAGTTTTCTGCGACTAAATTCTTATTTTAGCAACATATCTACACTGCTGTTTGTGGAAATTGTGACATGCAGATACAATATATTTTAATTCACATATTAGGACATGACAATACACAAATTATTAGAAGCACTTAACTGTACATGCATTTTGACAATGAAAGTACATTATGGTGCGAAACAGCCACATGCTGCAATCAGAGACTCTAGACATCGTGGCATGAAACCAAAGAGAGCCTCAATATGTTGCAGGGGAACACATTGCAAGGCGGTCTGTAGGCATGTCCTCAAAACATCGAAAATGATCGCAAGGGAACCAGAACGTCAAGTTGTCGGCCGAACATATCCGAGAGTTTTTTTATATTTGACATGGCAGGCGAACATGAGGGCAGGTAAGCAGTTGTACCCGTTGTGCTGAATACGGTACGTAAGGCTGCATCCAAGAAGTGCAGTGCCTAGTGCTCTAAAACGTCTGTGACGAAGCTGCTGCTGTTCAGATCGCCCTCAATAGGTAGATGACGATACCGCAAGTTATAGCAAATAGCGCCCCAAACCATGAGGGCGTTTGTCCGCCATGCCGCTCAACAATACTGTCTGGCCGACTTCGTTCACCACGGTAGTGTCTAACAAGGAAGTCAGCATCACTGTAGGACAAGTTGAATCGGGGCTCGTCCGAAAACTCTAAATTTTACTGTTCAGCACGCCAGTAACTGAGTTCCCTTCCCTTGCCCATCACAGTCTGAGGCTGTGGTGATTTCTGGTCAATGGAAACTGACGTAGTGGCTTGTGTGTTACAAGGCCAGTTTTCAGTAGGCGACATCGAACTGTCTACACAGACTTGTCCACAACCATTGTAGTCTTCAGACGTCTAGCCAACAACGTGGACGAGTCGATACCGACAAAATAGCAGGCATAACGCAATTTGGCCACACTGTGTAGCCCATTACCCGATCATCATCGTGTGGGGACCCCTTCTGTTCATTGGTTCCACACAAACATCACTGTCGTAGCGGGGTGCCCAATGCGAGCCGCAATTTTACGGTTCGACAAACCCATTTACCGGAGACCAGCCTTTCTGTCCCGTTGGAATTCACTCAGACGCCGATATTGCGCGCTTTACAGAGGTGTACAAATTGGGCGTTTTACTCGCTCTTTGTGCTGGACCATGACGTGTGCGAGTATGAATGCTGGCAGCGGGCAGGCTGTGGTCTAATCAGAGACCGTGGGTGCCCGGTGTGGCGCTCTCGACGCGCTAGTGTTGTGACCGTTATAGTAGTAGCTCTGTGTACCACAGGCTGGTGCTGTTTTTGACATATACCACCAGCGGATAGAAGTCCACTTACATCAGTTTAGTTATGCTGTAAACATATTCCTGGATGGTGGTGCCTAACTGCAAAGTCATTGTGATCCATTAAAGAAAAAAGCTACAACAACTGAATTTAGGAAACCATTTAAAGAAATTTTAAGTATCTGCAAACGTATGTAATGAATGAAAAACCGTGTTGCAGTTTTTTATACCAGCAAATTTTGTTGATTCAGGTTTACAAATGTGAATTTTACCACGTAAGAAATTAGAAATAAAACAAAAACGAAATAGTCTACAAATTGTCTCCAGAAATTATTAGTAATTACAACGAACTGTGGGCACCGACTGCCATTTCTTACGCTAGGCGAATTTGAGGCTGCAACACAAAACATTCTTTTCGTTAAATAAAATAGTTTGGGACCATAACTATGCTTACACCACTCAAACGTATTCGTTGTCGTCCCACTATCCGTTCCAGTTAAATATACGTCAACCTCAACGCTAGATTTCGAATGACACGGCCAAAGTGAAGTCACTCCAAAAACAGAGACGTAATTTTTTTGGGCTCCAGAGCATGGCTGGCATTCTCTCCGTCACCCTAAACAATTACAAGTATTTACAGGCATCACAAAAACAAAGTCAAATATTTTTGTAATTCCGTTCTAGCTTGCTAGAACCGATATTTCATCACAAATACAATGCTCGGTATTTAGCGCGTCATCTCTATCGGACACGGACATTATTTATAGTAATCGGAAGGGCAGTCACAGATATATTGCCATTCTGTGCAGCGTCAGATTTTCGACTGTATTCTCTGAGATAGAGAATGTGCTTTTTCAGCTCTCGTAATATCTACAGTTAATAGACGATAATATGTTGGCAATACTGGTCCGCCATGTACTAGTGATATTGAAACTGGGGTCTAGCAGTTAAGTACAATTTTAATTTGTTGGACACGCAGCGTGTATTAAATAAGAAAACTGGGTCTACAGTAATTTAAACGTACCTCTGTATCATCGAGCCGTGCGTTACAATGACTCCTCAATTTATGCACCAATAAAAAAACAAACTGAACTGTAGAATACATCTGGCTTTTGAGCACCTGAGTTGCATCTTTGATGGCTCTAAAATTGTTACGAGTATTTTTGTTGGTTGATTCGGGGGAGGGGACCAAACACCGGGGTTATCAGTCACATCAGATTAGGGAAGGATGGGGTAGGAAGTCGGCCACGTCCTTTCAAAGGAACCATCCCGGCTTTGGCCTGAAGCAATTTTAGGAAAATCATGGAAAACCTAAATTAGGATCTACAGCTACATGGATACTCTGCGAATCACACTGAAGTGCCTGACAGACGGTTCATCGAACCACCTTCACAAGTGTCTATTATTCCAACCTCGTATAGCGCACGGAAAGAACGAACTCCTATATCTTTCCGTACGAGCTGTGATATCCCTTATTTTGTCACGCTGATCGTTTCTTCGCGCGTAGGTCGTTGTCAACAAAATATATTCTCATTCGGAAGAGTAAGTTGGTGATGGGAATTTCGCGAGAAGGTTCTGCTGCAACGAAAAACGCCTCTGCTTTAATGATGTCCACCCCAAATCCTGTTTCATTTCAGTAACACTCTCTCCCCTATTTAGCGAAAATACAAAACTTGCTGCCTTCTTTGAACCTTTTCGATGTACTCCGTCAATCCTATCTGATAAGGATACCATGCTGCGTAGCAGCATTATAAAAGAGGACGGACAAGCGTAGTGTAGGCAGTCTCCTTAGAGGATCTGTTACATTCTATAAGTATCCTACCAATAAAACGCAGTCTTTGGGTAGCCTTTGCCACAACATTTTCTATGTGTTCCTTCCCATTAGAGCTGTTGGTGATTATAATTCCTAGGTATTTAGTTGAATTCACGGCTTTTAGATTTCACTGATTTATCGTGTAACCGAATTTAACGGATTATTGTTAACACTCATATGGATGACATCACACTTTTCGATATTTAGGGTCAACTGCCATTTTTCGCACCATACATACACACTCCTGGAAATGGAAAAAAGAACACATTGACACCGGTGTGTCAGACCCACCATACTTGCTCCGGACACTGCGAGAGGGCTGTACAAGCAATGATCACACGCACGGCACAGCGGACACACCAGGAACCGCGGTGTTGGCCGTCGAATGGCGCTAGCTGCGCAGCATTTGTGCACCGCCGCCGTCAGTGTCAGCCAGTTTGCCGTGGCATACGGAGCTCCATCGCAGTCTTTAACACTGGTAGCATGCCGCGACAGCGTGGACGTGAACCGTATGTGCAGTTGACGGACTTTGAGCGAGGGCGTATAGTGGGCATGCGGGAGGCCGGGTGGACGTACCGCCGAATTGCTCAACACGTGGGGCGTGACGTCTCCACAGTACATCGATGTTGTCGCCAGTGGTCGGCGGAAGGTGCACGTGCCCGTCGACCTGGGACCGGACCGCAGCGACGCACGGATGCACGCCAAGACTGTAGGATCCTACGCAGTGCCGTAGGGGACCGCACCGCCACTTCCCAGCAAATTAGGGACACTGTTGCTCCTGGGGTATCGGCGAGGACCATTCGCAACCGTCTCCATGAAGCAGGGCTACGGTCCCGCACACTGTTAGGCCGTCTTCCGCTCACGCCCCAACATCGTGCAGCCCGCCTCCAGTGGTGTCGCGACAGGCGTGAATGGAGGGACGAATGGAGACGTGTCGTCTTCAGCGATGAGAGTCGCTTCTGCCTTGGTGCCAATGATGGTCGTATGCGTGTTTGGCGCCGTGCAGGTGAGCGCCACAATCAGGACGGCATACGACCGAGGCACACAGGGCCAACACCCGGCATCATGGTGTGGGGAGCTATCTCCTACACTGGCCGTACACCACTGGTGATCGTCGAGGGGACACTGAATAGTGCACGATACATCCAAACCGTCATCGAACCCATCGTTCTACCATTCCTAGACCGGCAAGGGAACTTGCTGTTCCAACAGGACAATGCACGTCCGCATGTATCCCGTGCCACCCAACGTGCTCTAGAAGGTGTAAGTCAACTACCCTGGCCAGCAAGATCTCCGGATCTGTCCCCCATTGAGCATGTTTGGGACTGGATGAAGCGTCGTCTCACGCGGTCTGCACGTCCAGCACGAACGCTGGTCCAACTGAGGCGCCAGGTGGAAATGGCATGGCAAGCCGTTCCACAGGACTACATCCAGCATCTCTACGATCGTCTCCATGGGAGAATAGCAGCCTGCATTGCTGCGAAAGGTGGATATACACTGTACTAGTGCCGACATTGTGCATGCTCTGTTGCCTGTGTCTATGTGCCTGTGGTTCTGTCAGTGTGATCATGTGATGTATCTGACCCCAGGAATGTGTCAATAAAGTTTCCCCTTCCTGGGACAATGAATTCACGGTGTTCTTATTTCAATTTCCAGGAGTGTATCTGTTCTAACTCGTTTTGTAATTTCTTTCGATCTTCTGATGACTTTATTAGTGGATAAATGACCAATAAATTAGGATAAATTAGGATGGCAGGACGCGGGTTTGAACCGTCATCCTCCTGAAAGCGAGACCAAAGTGTTAACCACTGTACAACCTCGCTCGGTAAATTATTTCCAGCCCTGCCGCCGTAACCAATATGTTTTTCAGAGACACCCATCTCCGCAAACAATTCCATGACTTTACTGCACTGGCTAACTACAGAAGGTAACGTTCCAAAGAAGCTATTCCACCTGGTCTCCGTGTCTTGCTTCAAGCTTGTCTGCATCAATTCCCGTCACCAGTTTTCTTCATAAAACGGACAGTATCTTTGGCAGCTGAAACCGTGTAACGAACTACTGCGTTGTAATTTGTCAAATAGTTGTCATCAACTACTTGATTCAGGATTATACTCAAAACATGGAAGTATAATGCACACATAATACAGAAAAGATAACAGTGCCTTGCATATATTAGCGAATCGATCAGTGACAAACGAAATCTTATTAAGGTCCGGGGGATTTACACTAACAAGGGGACCCTCCATAATGTAAATCGTGGATTTCGATGCCCTTCAGATATGTTGTAGAGGCACTTACCCTGAGTACCTGGCTATCAGCTTTTTTAGCGACGGATATTGATTTTTGAGATAATCGATTTTGAAGTTCATTGCGGGCTTTGTATACCCGGAACAATACATTCAGTATAGTTACGTCAGCGTAGCGCAGCGGTGACGGTTCCAAAGTTTCACGGTTATCGCACTAGAGGTGCTGTGTTCGAATCCTGCTCGTGTAATTTTTTTTTTCAAAATCGATCTCACTTTTTAACTTTATTTCAAAGAATATTAACAATCAGTGTAAGGTGTTGGAAATTACAAAGATGTATTCGGTTATTAATTTTTTTCAAATTTTCATTCCGTTTGTGGTTCTACGTGTGTATCTATATCTACATTTATACTCCGCAAGCAACCCAACGGTGTGTGGCGGAGGGCACTTTACGTGCCACTGCATTTCCTCCCTTTCCTGTTCCAGTCGCGTATGGTTCGCGGGAAGAACGACTGCCGGAAAGCTTCCGGGCGCGCTCGAATCTTTCTAATTTTACATTCGTGATCTCCTCGGGAGGTATAAGTAGGGAGAAGCAATATATTCGATACCTCATCCAGAAACGCACCCTCTCGAAACCTGGACAGCAAGCTACACCGCGATGCAGAGCGCCTCTCTTGCAGACTCTGCCACTTGAGCTTGCTAAACATTTCCGTAACGCCAGCACGCTTACCAAAAAACCCTCTGACGAAACACGCCACTCTTCTTTGGATCTTCTCTATCTCCTCTGTCAACCCGACCTGGTACGGACCCCACACTGATGAGCAATACTTAAGTATACGTCGACGGAGTGTTTTGTAAGCCACCTCCTTTGTTGATGGACTACATTTTCTCAGGACTCTCTCAATGAATCTCAACCTGGCACCCGCCTTACCAACAATTAATTTTATGTGATCATTCCACTTCAAATCGTTTCGTAGGCATACTCCCAGATATTTTACTGAAGTAACTGCTACCAGTGTTTGTTCCGCTATCATATAATCATACAATAAAGGAACCCTCTTTCTATCAAATACATTACATTTGTCTATGTTAAGGGTCAGTTGCCACTCCCTGCGCCAAGTGCCTATCCGCTGCAGATCTTCCTGCATTTCGCTGCAATTTTCTAATGCTGCAACTTCTCTGTATACTACAGCATCATCCGCGAAAAGCCGCATGGACTTTCCGACACTATCTACAAGGTCATTTATATATACTGCGAAAAGCAATGGTCCCATAACACTCCCCTGTGGCACGCCAGAGGCTACTTTAACATCTGTAGACGTCTCTCCATTGAGAACAACATGCTATGTTCTGTTTGCTAAGAACTCTTCAATCCAGCCACACAGCTGGTCTGATATTCAGTAGGCTCTTACTTTGTTTATCAGGCGACAGTGTGGAACTGTATCGAACGCCTTCCGGAAGTCAAGGAAAATGGCATCTACCTGGGAGCCTGTATCTAATATTTTCTGCGTCTCATGAACAAATAAAGAGAGTTGGGCCTCACACGATCGCTGTTTCCGGAATCCATGTTGATTCCTACAGAGTAGATTCTGGGTTTCCAGAAATGACATGATACGCGAACAAAAAACATGTTCTAAAATTCTACAACAGATCGATGTCAGAGATATAGGCCTATAGTTTTGCGCATCTGCTCGACGACCCTTCTTGAACACTGGAACTACCTGTGCTCTTTTCCAATCATTTGGAACCCTCCGTTCCTGTAGAGACTTGCGGTACACGGCTGTTAGAAGGGGGGCAAGTTATTTCGCGTACTCTGTGTAGAATCGAATTGGTATCCCGTCAGGTCCAGTGGACTTTCCTCTATTGATTGATTTCAGTTGCTTTTCTGTTCCTTGGACACTTATTTCGATGTCAGCCATTTTTTCGTCCTTGCGAGGATTTATCGGAGGAACTGCAGTGCGGTCTTCCTCTGCAAAACAGCTTTGGAAAAATGTGTTTAGTATTTCAGCTTTACGCGTGCCATCCTCTGTTTCAGTGCCATTATCATCCCAGAGTGTCTGCATATGCTGTTTCGATCCACTTACTGATTTAACGTAAGACCAGGACGTCCTAGGATTTTCTGTCAAGTCGGTACATAGAATTTTACTTTAGAATTCACTGAACGCTTCACTTATAGCCCTCCTTACGCTAACTTTGACATCGTTTAGCTTCTGTTTGTCTGAGAGGTTTTGGTTGCGTTTAAATTTGCAGTCAAACTCTCTTTGTTTTCGCTGTAGTTTCCTAACTTTGTTGTTGAACCACGGTGGGTTTTTCCCGTTCCTCTCAGTTTTACTCGGCACGTACCTGTCTAAAACGCATTGTACGATTGCCTTGATATTTTTCCATATACACTCAACATTGTCAGTGTCGGAACAGAAATTTTCGTTTTGAATTGTTCGGTAGTCTGAAATCTGCCTCCTATTACTCTTGCTAAACAGATAAACCTTCCTCCCTTTTTTTTATATTCTTATTTACTTCCATATTCAGGTACGTTGCAACAGTCTTATGATCACTGATTCCCTGTTCTGCGCTTACGTAGTCGAAAATTTCGGGTCTGTTTGTTATCAGTAGGACCAAGATGTTATCTCCACGAGTCGGTTCTCTGTTTAATTGCTCGAGGTAATTTTCAGATAGTGCACTTAGTATAATGTCACTCGATGCTCTGTCCCTACCACCCGTTCTAAACATTTGAGTGTCACAGTCTATACCTGGTAAATTGAAATGTCCACCTAAGACTATAAGATGCTGAGGAAATTTATGTGAAATGTATTCCAGATTTTCTCTCAGTTGTTCTGCCACTAATGCTGCTGAGCCGGGAGGTCGGTAAAGGGAGCTTGGTTATTGAGTATAACCTCCACCCATAATAATTCACAAGAACTATCCACTTCTATTTCACTGCAGTATAAACTACTACTAACATCGACAAACACGCCACCACCGGTTCCATGTAATATATCCTTTCTAAACACCGTCTGTGCCTTTGTAATAATTTCGGCGGAATTTATCTCTGGCTTCAGCCAGCTTTCCGTACCTATAACGATTTCAGCTTCGGTGCTTTCTAGGAGTGCTTGGAGTTCCAGTACTTTACGAACGCAGCGTCAGCAGTTTACAATTACAATACCGATTACTGCATGTCCTGACTTTTTCCCGAGCCCTTGGAAGCTGTTGCCCTTTCGGTACTTGCCCGAGGTCATCTAACCTAAAAAACCGCCCAGTCCACGCCACACGCTATCCGTGTAGCCCCCTGCTGTGTGTAGTGGACTCCTGACCTATCCAGCGGAACCCGAAACCCCACGAACCTGTAGCGCAAGTCGACGAATCTGCAGCCCACATGGTCGCAGAACCGTCTCAGCCTCTGGTTCAGACCCTCCATTCGGCTCTGTACCAAAGGTCCACAGTCAGTCCTGTCGACGATGCTGCAGATGGTGAGCTCTGCTTTCATCCCGCTAGCGTGACTGGCAGTCTTCACCAAATCAGATATCCGCCGGAAGCCAGATAGGATTTTCTTCGATCCATAGCGACACACGTCATTGGTGCCGACATGAGCGACCACCTGCAGATGGGTGCACCAAGTGCCCTTCATGGCATCCGGGAGGACCCTTTCCACATCTGAAGTGACTCCCCCCGGTATGCATACGGAGTGCAGATTGGTTTTTCTCCTCCCTTGCAGCCATATCCCCAAAGGGCCCCATTACACGCCTGACGTTGGAGCTCCCAACTACCAGTAAGCCCACCCTCTGCGCAGTTGGAGTTCCAAATGTTCGTAGAATGGTCGCTTCTTTTATTACCTGAAATCGATCTCCACCCATTATCGTCCCCACTCCCGTGAATACCTTTAGCCATAACGGGAACCCCAGCTCCTAGTTGCGTCCAATGAGGATGCGAGTTGCATTCCTTTACGTTCGCATCTAACTACAGCGTCAGTTGCTCGCAAAGCGTCCCTAGTGCCGTGTGTTGGAAAAATTCTGTGAAATGGAAGAACCAAGTGTTTCTGCAGTAGTGCAGCCAGAAGATGATCCGTAAGTAGAGGAGCTGAGCGAATAATCAATACGCGAAATCACAAATGCCATTAAGTAAGCCAAAAATCCCCTCCACGAGCGGGATTTGAACATGGTGCCTCCAGGGTGGCAGCCGTGAATCTTTACCGCTGCGCTACCGTGACTTGCTCGGAACATAACTAATGGTACAGGTATAAAAAACGCGCAATGAACTTCAAAATCGATTTTCTCAAAAACCATGGCCCATCGCTAAAAACCCGGGTAGCCAGGTACTCAGAGTAAGTCCCCCTACAACATATTTGAAGCGCATCAGAATCCGTGATTTACGGTATGGAGGGTCCCCTTGTAAGTCAAACGATCTTACCTCATTGTAGTTCATAATAAATTCTTCAGATGTTTTGCAACTCAGAAAAATGACATTTCTCCGACACTACATTTGGATATACTGAAGCTTTATGAACAAAGTGCGCAGTAGTAAATAGGTAACCCCTTTTTCTGTATTTATTGGTCCATGTATCCGCTGTAAATGCACATGTGTTTATGCTTATCGTGTGGACAATGCCGGACGTCGTATTCGATCATATTTCACCGGCTTGTCTATCAATGGTTCGTTCTACGGATGCAGAATAAGTTAAAATATTGTTAAGGTCCACATGTCTCATTTATAAACCAACTTTTGCAAGTTTCTGGCATAAAGCTTGAAGTCCTCCACCTGGTACTAACAGAAATGGGCCGGCCGTGGTGGCCGAGCGGTTCTAGGCGCTTCAGTCCCGAACCGCGAGACCGCTACGGTCGCAGGTTCGAATCCTGCCTCGGGCATGGATGTGGGTGATGTCCTTAGGTTAGTAAGGTTTAAGTAGTTCCAAGTTAAAGGGGACTGATGACCTCAGATGTTAAGTCCCGTAGTGCTGAGAGCCATTTGAACCATTTGAACAGAAATGGACAAATATCTGTGGCACACCCAGTTACGCACTTTTGAGTTACCGTTTCTTTATGTAAAAATGGTAAGTACTGCTTCTGAAATTACACTCTGGCATGTTCCATATACAAGTACCTTCAGGTATGTGGCGGAGTATTTGTAAGACAGGAGAGTAGAGTATGAACTACAGTAGATGTTGCCGTCATGATTTCCATCCTTGTTAGTCACTGATGAAATTTTTTAAAAACTCTGTAACGACCACTGTCTTTCGCTCACGGGCTCTGCACAGACTGAGCGTAGCGTACCACTTACCTGTTCTGTCACCCAAGAGAGAGCGCTGCTCGGCCTGATTGAACGACATCTCTCTGCATTCTTACAAGGGAAACTCCCCATAGCACCCCCTTCAGATTTAGTGGCAATAGGGCCCAGTGGACATCTCGTCAAAAACTGAACACTGAACAAGCAAGGAGACAGAAAGCAGGTGTACTAAACTGCGAAAACAAAAAGCGGAATAGAAACAGTGAACGGTCCAAGGACAAAAAGTATAATAAAGAGCAGTTTATCACAACAAGGGCGTTGTGGGTAAGTAGTGGTCACGCTGATTGACTGCCCTGTGGGCGAGCCGTGTTCAAACGTCCCTCCTACAATTTTTTTTTCGCTGTATTTAAACTTGTGCCTGTGTCGTGTTGTAACGTCCATTTACAACAGCGAGGTGTAAGGAAAGGACCTATAAGGACAGTCGATTCTGCATGACTACTCTATTAGCTGCCGAAAGGAAGTGGCTTTGGAATGGGAACCGCAAACTTTTGATTACAAGGCGACAAGTCAATCAAATCCTTCACCGGAAAAAAGTCCGGTGTGTCATACACAACCATAATGACACTACGTGTGCCATTTGACAGAAATCTCTTACCGACGCACCTAATTTGTACGCCTGGTAAATAAGTGAGATATGCCTCCTTGCCCAGTTTTGGTATTAGTGTGAACGTGAATGTGCTCACTCCCAAGGAAATGATGAAAACGTAACGGTTTGTCACATAAGCTACAACAAGTAAACGAAACAGTTTCAAAATTGCACAATTTCTCTGTGCTCAGTCAAAATATACGTTTTTACGTTTTTGAATTTGTGATCCGTATTGGGAGTTTTGACTCTTGAATTCCTTTGTTGTAACATAGTTCCCACCCGTTTATTTCTTGTTTTCATTTCTGTTAGACGTCCATGTGAAATTTCGCCTATCTCACTATTCATGACGTTTATCTGCGACGATAACGTATTCTTACCATATGACCTATATTCTACAACCAATGTATAATTGTGGAAAAATATATAATTGTGGAAAAAAAGAAATAAATAGAAATAAATGACACGAGTGAGTTTTCATGACGGCTCGTCCACAGAACAGTCCAACACGGTGACCAATTTTTTATCTTGTTTTTCTTTTCTCCTTTTCTTCTTTCTTTTTTCCTTTAGTTATTTTTTTTCCTTTTTTTATTTTTGTTTGTAGTAGTCACCTCACCGTTTTTTTCTCAGTACTTGAAATAGGGAAAACCTCTCTCTCTTTAATTATTTTCTTTTATACATTTTTATTTATTTATTTTAGTACTTTCTGTTTGTTAGGGCTACAGTGAGCTACGGGTTGGAGGAGACAAGGTGGGCAGGGACGGAGTCCCGGGGCCTGGCAGCGAAGCCTCCCCCTTCCCACCTCCGTGCTGCACCCTGACACTGCTCATATTATTTTAACTTACTTATTTATTTCATTTTTTGTGCACGAACATACAGAGGAAAATGAATTACAATTAGTCCATGCATCCGGAACCCTGGAAATCCCGCATGGTTATACAGGACGACAGGCGGGCCGAGTTCAAGGGGTAGGTGCGTCATGTCTCATTCCGAATTAGGCGAGCACCTACCACGTCGGGAACACGCCAACTTAGTGGAGGACTGGTAAAAACGCTGTTAAGATAATTCGCGAAACACGCGCGATATTGGGAACTGCTCGCAACCGCTGCATGTGCAGTCTGCAAGTATTGGCAAAAATCAAGGCGCGAGTGAGGAGCATCTCCATATAGATATACCAAAGCCCAGCCTTTTATCCAGAGAACTACCCGAGACTTTGTTGCGGGAGAATATTCCATCGCTGGGTAAAGAAAGGACTCGGGGACAATAACATGTGGCGGCACACGTCGAAAACACGAGACCATTTGTCGCCCCAATAACCAGACATCCGCAGCGGCTACACAGTTGAATCGGTGATGATGATCATCGAAATTACGTCAGACGGCGCAGAGCGGAGAGACCGTCACTACCATGGCATAGAGCTGCTGATTAGTTGGATACTTCCCACAAGTCGCATCATACCAAATCGATCTGATATGCGTCGGGAAGAAGCTGTGATGAATGTGCCTCCAAATCACAGTCCACCCCAACAATGGGAACTTGCGTTCTAAAACGTCACAGACGACATCACGCAATAAAAAGACGTACAAATCCTTCGCCCGCGGCAGGCGCGTTTGTAGGAGTTCGGTGCGAGTATAACTGAGTTAACTGTGAAAATGCGTGCCTGATGCTACCGACCGGGACCCTCGGAAAGAGGGATACTGGCCCAAGAACGGCGTAACGAGGCCTCGACGCTGTGCGATGTTTTGCGCATAGCGGACGTTTGTAAGAGACCAAGCCCTCCTGTAAGTGGAGGCGAGTGAGTGTGACACAGCGTACTTCGAAAATGGACCCAGGCGTCAGAAAATATCTGCGTGCCGCTTGAATATAACGTCCTATCGTAATAGGCAGCAACATGAACCATTTTGGATGCTACATAGGCATTCAGGTAGGCAACACGCTGCAAAGGATCGAGGCGGCGTAGGGAACTGTGAGTGATCATTATGCAGGTAATTCGCAAAACTTGACGAAAGCTGACCACCGCTGTACGGAGCGTTGACAGCATAAAGGTGATCCCAAGAGAATGGAAGTGTTGGATGCAAGGCAGGTGCGCCAGTTCTTCCGGGGGTAGCCTGCGACGAATAGACAGCGCCGTGGATTTGCGCACTATCATTACACTTACATCCGCTCTCCCACGAGCCGTGATGGTGTCGAGGATCCGTTTGACTTCCTCCCAAGAACGAACCAGCAGCAGGAGATCATCTTCCTATGCACGACATCGGAAGGTGTAACCGCGTGAGTCCAGACAACTGCGTCGTCAGCAGGCTTACGAGCGGCTGCAGCGCCACTGCATAAAGGTGCACTGATAGGTGGCAGCCTTGCCGCACCGATCAGTAGCGGACCCATCATACACCCATTGATCTGGACCAACGAACGCGCGCTGTTAAAGAGCCGCCGCAGGACATTAACGAACCGGGCAGGGAAGTCCATTCGTTTTAAGACAGAGTATAGGAAGACATGGCGCACACTGCCAAGTGCGCTCTAAAAATCTACGGCATCAATCAGCACAAGAAATTTGCACGCCTCTGCCAGTCCAACCACGTCGCGACAGTCTCCGGTTGCTGTCTGGACATTAACTCTGCACGTGGTGTAGTTTGCACGGTGGAGACGACACGTGGTAGGAGTGGTCTGCAACGCGCGGCCAATAACCGCTCAAGAATCTTGTAATCAGTATTTAATGAGGTGATAGGACGGTAGTCACCCGTAATAATTCTAGGTATCGGTTTATGAACAAAAAAAAAAAAAAAAAAGAAAACAAGGTTCAAATGGCTCTGAGCACTATGGGACTTAACTGCTGAGGTCGTCAGTCCCCTAGAACTTAGAACTACTTAAACCTAACTAACGTAAGAACATCACACACATCCATGCCCAAGGCAGGATTCGAAGCTGCGGCCGTAACGGTCGCGCGGTTGCAGACTGTAGCGCCTAGAACCGCTCGGTCACTCCAGCCGGCTCATAAACCCTCGACAAAAGCTGGCGGACTCGCAGTTGCAGACGTGATCATTTCATTATACATCTCCATCCACCTTGTTGACATGAGACCACAAAACGAATGATAGAATCCAGTAGGGAGTCCGTCGATGCCTGGTGACTTCCACAGGTTGCGCGGAATGTGCACAGCGATTGGATCGTAGTCCAGGACGGCCCCATCAACGACACGTTAGATCCGTCGATAATGTTCTACAAAGCTATCGACTATGTCCCCTTGGCAGATGACCCGCTGGCCGCAGTGATCTACGAGTTAGGCGACTGAGTTTTTTTGTGGTGTCTACGATCGTGCACAATATGATGCATGGAAGGATTCTCAAGCCACACCACATCAGGTCTGCTGGCGAGCACCACAGCCTCCTGTAGTTTCTGGCGAGTAATCGTTAGTAGCTTCGCCTTAATCATACTGCGTTCAGTTTGAACTTCCAGGGAAAGTGGCTGGCCATCATAATCACGGAGGGCGCTGAAGTGGAAGTCTTTAGTGTGCCTGAAAGTGATGAATGTGGGACGGAACATCGGTTTGGCATATATCAGCCACCAATCCATGATGGATGCGTAGGATCAGGGACGCTTTTCCACGGCTCAGTGATACGTTGGTGACAGTCAGGATCCTACAGATAGTGAGTGCTGAGTTTCCATGGTGCTCGACTCCTCCAGACCTCCTGGTGGGGAAGGAGCAAGGTACACATGTATGCGCAGTGGTCAGAGAACTCCAAAGGCCAGCGCCCTACATCGAGCACCACATCAAACCACCTACAGGAGACATAAATGAGGTCTTACTGACTAGCAGAACGGCTCGAGTGAAACGTTAAGCCCTGGCTGTCTCAGCACCATACCTCCCAGGTATCCCATAGGGCTACATCACGAACAATGAGAGGCAGCTCCTGGCACGGTGTAAAATTCGGGTGTTGATCTTTCCCACCGAGTGCGCAGTAGAAGTGCCCTCCAAAGAAAAGATGTTTACGTCGACCCGAGAACAGTACGGCAATCTCCTCCACGTAAGAACGTCCTCCTTTTCGCCGACGTCCAATACCAGAAGGCGCATAAACATTAATGACACACTTGGAGTGAACAGTAAAAGCCATCCACCTGGGAGATGGGAGATACATAATGTCGTCAACCAGGATGCTTTCGCGTACATATATCGCCACTCCTCGGCCAAGGTGATCCCCATGAGAGGCATAGAAGTTGTATACTGCTATCTGGGTTAGCACAGCTAAATGCACCTCCTGTAACAGTACAATGTCTACTGTCGAAGCCCATATCATTTCTTTCAAAAGGTGGATCTTGACCAGCACGCGGATGCCGTTCACATTCAGTGTCGCGGTATGGTATGCCTATAGCTGTGCCCTAGCATGGTGGGGGGCCTCATGTCACAGCTGTGAAGATGCGGCGGCACCCGACAGCAGGAGCTGCCGGCGCCCCTCGCACCGCACAGAAGCTGACATCAGTAGGTCGCCTCCTCCAGTGGAAACTCCTGTACGGGATCTGCTGTTTCTTCCAAATCCTCGCTCCACGCACGCGTTGACTCCGTCACCGTGGTATCCATATTTTCAACGGCTGCCATTTTCAGCAGCTGCCGACTCTGACAGATCGGCTGGTATTGTTCCTCCTTCGGTAGGGGCATCAGAAGCAGGAACACTGTTCCATCAATGCGAGAGCCACTGAGGGCCGCCGTTCCACAGACGTACTAAAGACGGCGTCGTCCACGATCTCAGACGCTGAAACGGTGATTTCCTCAACAGGCGGTGTATCATCTGGACAAGGCGATGATTCCCGTACCGTCATCGTACGGCCCCTCCTTTTGCGTCGTTTAGGGGAGCGTTGTTTACGCAATCGTCCTTCCGTGTCCGAAGACGGAAGGGTGTCGCTCCGGTCAGGCCACCGTCGGGACAACCAGAGAGTCACGGTCGACATCAACGTCGGCTACAGGCGCACCCGGAGCAATCACCGGAACTGAGGACATGGCTGAATTCACATCGTCACCGGTTCGGGAAGGAGCGGAACACTACCCATCAGCTGGTCACGTGATTCCGAGCGCCGCTAGGCGGCCGGCGGTGACTTAGGCACCGTCGCATATGTGATCGGAAGTGCCGTAGATGACGAGGGAAGTACCACTCCTCCAATTAGTAGCTGCGTTACCCATCGCTGCAGACGTTCAGATCTCATATGTACCTCTTTTCCACACCCAAAACAAGTACGCGGCTGTCCTTCATACATGATTACGACCCGACATCCGCTAATGGTCAGATAAGATGGAACGTGACTGCGCAGATCAATTGTGATCTGACGCACCCCGTTCAGGGTGTATGCGGAAGTGTGCCCGGGGTTCTGCATTATGATCTCGAACAGCGTCGTATGACCGGAAGGCCGCTATTACATCATCTACAGATACCTCGAAAGGCAGTTCAAACACGCGAATAGTTCTAACGCCAAGGACTGCATGTTAGACTTTGGCCACGCAGACGTTATAGTCAGCATGACGGAAACGGTGTCCCTGTTTGGTCGCATTCAAAATGCGCTCTCAGGCAGCGTCATTGATCATTCTAACGGAAACGGTATTGTTGAGAATCGAGAGGTAGATACCCAGAAGTTCCGATGGCAGGATCTTCGCCTCCTCGCAGAGGAAACGTTCCACATCTAAGGCTCTCTGTGTTGCAAATTCCGATCAGAAGTTGAAACGTGAAGTCGATATCCTGAACTTATTTGCCATTATCTCAGTGCGCAAAGCGTGCGGGCAGACTTAGTCGCAGCGTAAACAAACACGAGCTGACACGCTCCGCAGGCAGCAGTACGGCATGTCCACTCCGGGTGGCCGCTAAAGGTAGACTGTTGACTCATGTTCTCTAACCAATGTATAGTATGACAATGCCAAGATTACAGAAAGAGAAGAGATATTTCAACAACCGGACGGAAAGTTCATAATGTTGCGGAAGAAAATAAATGAATAAATAAAAATAAATGGCACGAGTTAGTTTTGAAGACGGCTCGTTCGCTTCGCATTCCAACACAGTGACCAATTTTTTTTTTTTTTTTTTTTTGCCTGGAAGCACCATCTAGGCTGACGGCTCACCAGCCCTCCTCGTTAATCCATGAGGTGGATTCGATCGGAGGAAGCCTCGCATCCCCGAATCCCGAAAGAGAACAAAAACCAAATATCTACTACATGAGTAAAATGCTGCAAGTAATGATTAAGCAAAAAAAGTCTCTGTTATTCCAAAACAAAAGACGATATTACGCATAAATTAAAAATATTTCATGAAAACGTAAGTAAGTATACTTTTTCAACACCACTTTTTTTTCGAAGCAGGAATCATATA
This sequence comes from Schistocerca piceifrons, assembly GCF_021461385.2. Lineage (NCBI taxonomy): Eukaryota > Metazoa > Arthropoda > Insecta > Orthoptera > Acrididae > Schistocerca > Schistocerca piceifrons. Next base: position 562,219,905 of record NC_060149.1, read on the forward strand.
CCTACTTTTTGTTTTGTTTTTTTTATTAGTTTAGATGACATAGAAGCCCTACATGCTAAAATAATGATGTGTAATTAGCATCAATAACAAACGAAATGTAAATGGAATTAAAAACACCATTTTGCTAGAACAAACAAAATGGCATCCATGCCCCGCCAGCTTGTGGGTAGACACAATCAGAATCCCAAGGCCGTCAGGCATGTTCCGGGCACGTCTTCGCGAAAAATATTCCATTTTGCCGGTACACTGGTCCAAGTCCTGCTATTACACGCTCATGTTGAAATCGCCTTCACATACCTGGGACACTCCAGTTGCAAAGGATATCGTAGAAGGCACTACCCAAAAAGTTGGAATAATACTGAGGGTATCGCAAATGGTTCTTTGAATATCACGTCTGAAGGTCATCCCCAAATATTTGAGCTTGTCCCCTAATGGCAATGGAGCCACACTCCCTGCCGGAAGACCTCTGCCAACGAACAGAACACTAGATTTGGTCAGGTTCACACAGCCTTCCGCAGCAGTCCCATACTGATTGATCCATTCCAGTGCCACTCGCCTTTCATCACTGATAGAACCAAGAATACACGTCATCTGCATAAGCACGGCAAATGAAAGCATGCCCCATCATTGTTATCCATGTCAGTCGGCTCCTCAAACCGTGTAACAGTGCTCAAGCGAGATAGCATATAGGAGCAGACATCCCTGATGAACCGACCGCATGATAGTAATAGAGCCCGCCACACCGACATTGACCAGTGCTCGCGAAGAGGTACCTCGGAGGAGACCCCAGATGATGTCTATAAAAGTGTGGGCGAAGGTCATTCATCGGAATAGTTATTCTTGTAAGGCATGACTGACTCTATCAAAGGTGTGGTCGTAGTCCACTGTCACTAAGGCACAGCGACTGCGGCAGGCCGCAGCCAGGGCTATGATGTCACGGTAATCGCTGAGAGCCGTCTGAATCTTACTGTCACCACCAAATCACGTTTGATCCATAGAGATGACGAGGAGGGCGACGCGCCGAAGGCGAGCGCCAAGATTACGGGTAAAAATCGTGAAGTCTCAGTTTAACATAGTTAACGGCCAATAATGTCAAACTCCCCGACCTCCCGACGGCTTGGGGTTCGGTATAAGCAAGCCTTCTAGGAATTCAGGTGGGAGGGGAGGTCAGGGTTCATCAGTTCTTCATACATCGCAGCCGGCCGGGGTGGCCGAGCGGTTCTAGGCGCCACAGTCTGGAACCACGCGACCGCTACGGTCGCAGGTTCGAATCCTGCCTCGGGCATGGGTGTGTGTGATGTCCTTACGTTAGTTAGGTTTAAGTAGTTCTAAGTTCTAGGGGACTGATGACCTCAGAAGTTAAGTCCCATAGTGCTCAGAGCCACTTGAACCAAGTCATATCGCAGTCGAGCGTGAAGCCATGATGTCGTGTAATGTGCGGTAGAACTCCAGCTGAAAGCCGTCAGGACCTGGGGCTTTGTTTGCCGCACCCTTATGAAGAGCATCAGGGACGTCATCAGCCATAATCGGCGCAGTGAGAATCTTCGTAGCAGCCCCATCAAGGGTTCCCGTCAACGAGTGGAGGACATCATTCATTACTGTGGTGTTCTAGTCCTCTACTGCATAGAACGGCTTGTAGTGATGCACAAAGGCGTCTGGGACGTCATTCGGTGACCATCTGACACGTTGAGGGCGTTGTCCAGCCTTCTCCGACACCGCTGCTTCTCTGGAATAATATAATGTACTGACGGGGATTCTCGCAGAACACAATCGTGACATATTGCACGTAATATTGTGCCCTCAAGACGGCGACGCATAACGAAATTATCTTAGCCTCAATCCGTTGAATTTCAACCTGTAGTTGAACAGAGGGGGTGGGTCTGAGAGTTCAAGGAGAATTGTGAAGTAGTATTCAATGGAATATAGTTGTCACAGCATTTTGCCGCGACCGTAACTCGTCATCGAATAATGTAAAGCAGGCTTGGTGCAGTCTAGCCACAACCAGAGTGTTGAGGGATACGCTGGAAGGCGTCTCACACAGTTGTTCCACGTCGGTTTTACGACCTGCCTGCATTCCGGATCTTTAAGGTAAGCGACATTCAGCTTCCGCGGGCCTCGACCGCGTCACAACTTCCGCCTCTGGAGGGAAATTGTGCAAATGTAAGCGTCATGGCCAGAGAAGGCCGTGGGCCGCAATTCAGCGTCAAGCATGTCAGTTACGATTCCTTTGGAAACATAGACACAATGAAGACGACTTGCTGAATGGCAGGTGACATACGTATATCCAGGCCGATCGCAATGCACGCGGTCACAAGTATTGGTGAGGTTCAGTTCATACACGAGCAGCTTCAGTTCCTGGTCTGTGGTGAAATGAGGATGTTGGTCCTTCTGGTTAACACACAATTGAAGTCGCCACCAAGAATAATATGGTCGTAGCAGCACGCCAACAAAGGGGCGACTTCTTCTGAATAGAATCTCGACCATTCCCGTCGCTTGACGGTGCCTGAGGGAGTGTAAACATTGATGATTTGAAGACCATGGAAAGTCACAGACAGACCCCTAGCCGATAGTAGGTAAACCAATTAGTCTATCTCAATGCCTTCCTTTAAAAGGATAGCCATCTCACTGCCACTGTAAGCACACTGTTCACTAGGCGAACTTCCTAAAGAAGGACTATACCGAGGTCCGACGCCCTCATCATTTCTCGGAGCAGTTGTAGTTTGACAGGAGTGCCAATGGTGTAGACAATGATGGAGCCAATCCTGTAAGCCTCTCGCGGAATTTGGACTACTGGGACTCTCATGGAGGCAGGAAGGGCAGCAGCGAACAGGAACGTCATCCTAGCAGGCTGCATATCCCAATCCATCGTGGTTTGGAGCAGTAGCGTTCCCTGCTGTCACAGCGATGGACGTTTCATGTTCCACATCATCAGACCACACAAAAATGCATGGAAGTTGTGAGTCCAATGGAGTACCCGTCGAGTCCGAAGGTGTTATGTCGTCGGCGGTGGAACGGTGGTGCTGGCTCAGCTGCTGTTCAACGTCCATAGGCGCAGCACCTGGTGTATACGAAGATGGTTGACATCTGACGGGGGGCAGAATGGTACTTCCAACACGGAATCGTCCATCAGGTAAACGTCCTGAGAGGTGTTATCCTCATCGTCTTGAGATTGCGTCCTACAGGAGTCAGACAGGGCGATTCACCGTTTTCGACGTCTTTTCAACGACCGATGCTAGCGCACGTGATCTTCAGTGCCCAAAGACGCCTGGGGATCTGGATGGACAGGCAAAAAAGCATCGGTAGGAACAACCATGGAGTCAAGGGCCATCCCCTGCACCAGAGATTGCTCACCACTGCACAATAAACGTGGAAAGGGCAAGGGCGTCGTTCCGTCCGCAACAGCCTGAGGCAATACCGGAGATGGCAATGTGTCAGTAGTAGGATCTAGTGGTGATCGCAATAGGTGGTCGTTATGGAGAACCTCGACAAACGTCAGTGGGAGCGTCGTTGGGGCTGTCGTGGCCTGCTGGTACAAAGGCGGTAACTGTGCGATTCTGGGTTGCATACAGCTGGAACAGCAGTGTCGTACTTGACCACGTCCCGAGCGCATCTTCGGCTGGCCACCATAAATTATAATAGCACGGCATCCACCAATGTATGAGTAGGACGGCACATGTTTAGTTAGCTCTACGCGGATCTGTCGTAGTCCATTGAAAACAGGCTATGTGGTGTGTTAAACTCACTTTTCAGCTGCTTAACTAGTCTCCTTTCAATGAGAGTGGAATGCAGAGGCCACTACTTCTGAAGGCACATAGAAAGGGAGTTCCAGTACACGGATCGTCCACAGTCGAAATCCCACATTTTCCACAGTTACGTCACTGATGTGTCCATCAGAGTGATGGAACTTAAGACCACTTCGAGTTGCACGTAGAATTCTGTCATATACTCTTTCGTTAATAAGTTTCACGCAAACCACACTCCTCACTAAAGATAGGTGGATGCCAACAAGATTGTTGCAGGTGATCTCCTCTTCTTCTCTGATAAACTGTTCGATTTCAAGAGCTTTTGGTCGAGCATATTCAGGTGAAAAGCTAATCTCCAGTGCATATTTTCTATGAGCATAAGCCATTCTCTTTTTAAGGAAATATAATGCGATAAGAGAATAGAATTGAAACGTCCCCTTAGAAAAATTAATGAATTACTGTGCTGATAAACCTCTTACATTATTTGATTTTCAAACAGCTGAGCAGAACTGAACGTACTTAGACATTTCGAGCTTTACTTATTCTGATCAACACTAAACTGACACAATATTTTTAGCGCAACGCAATCTGACTTTCAATAATCCCTACAAAAGAATGGCCCTGACTAACAATAACCTATACTTTTCATAAATCACTTACCTCACAAAAATCTTCGTTACTCGAACTACTGCAATACAGCGAGCGCGACTACTGCCAGCTAAATAAAAGATTCTAACTACTGAAGTCACTAACTACGGAGAGGCATAGTTAGCAAATGAAAGATTTTGATAGAGAACAAACAATGTATTTACCTCAAAAGTGTTCAAAAGTCATTATATATATATATATATATATATATATATATATATATATATATATATATATATATATATATATATATATATCAGTTCATGACATCCAGTCTTACAAATGTACTGTCTCTGATGGACACACGTCCAGATCATCCGCTCTCAAAACTCCGCCATTTCTCTCCCCACATCCCCCACTGCTGGCGGCTCACCTCCAACTGCGCAACGCTACGCGCTGTTAACAGCCAACAGCCCAACATTACAATAGCGAATATTACAACAATGCCACCCAGCCACAGACTGCACACAGCACAGCCAGTGATTTTCATACAGAGCGCTACGTGGCGTTACCAATATAAAAACCTAAACAGCCTACTTACCGAATCACGTAAACAACTCCGCGAGCCAGATGAGCGGCGAGGATCGAAACAAGACATCCGTGCCGCTAGTCTGCCTGAGGGCGACTACGTTAACCACAACGTCGTGGTGGTTTACGTGTGCTGAATATTGCACTTCTTAAGCTTGATCCGTTCATTGTTTCTATTTTTTTCTTTTCACAGTTCAGTGCACCTTCTTCGTGTTTTCATGATTGATCTGTTTTCAGTTATTGTCGGGCTATCCATTGAGCCATCTCACCACTAAATCTGAAGGGGATGCGATAGGGAGTTTCCCTTGTTAGACGCCAATTATGGTTGTACTGTTCTACAAATCTTCCGATTTTAGAGTGATTCAGACTCCTCCATCTGGGTGTTGTAATTTTCTCAAACAGTAGTGTGTAATTAAGATAGCATTAAGACTATTGGAATGGGGCTACTTTGATCCCTGTGAGACGAGTTTTTTCGAATTTTGATTCGAATTCTCTCACCACTTTTCTCTGCGATGGTTTCATCACAATGTCTCAGTTTATCGTTGTTATTCGAGTAGGTAGAAAAAGTATTTAATAAGAAAATCCAGACACCTAAGAATTTTGCTTTAATGGACTTACAACCATTACAATAATCCCATGCAGCATCAGTTACAGACTATAAACTGACACGGAAAACAGAGATGAAACAAATATATTCCCGAAGGGGCGAAACAATTTATATATATATATATATATATATATATATATATATATATATATATATATATTTTTAATTTGTGGTAAGGTGTTATGGGAGCAAACTACTTAGGTCATAGGTCCCTAAGCCTACACGCTACTTAATCTAACTGAAACTAACATACGCTATGGAAAACACATACAACCATGCCCGAGGGAGGACTTGAACCTCCGACGGGATGTGGCGAAACATGTTTGCTTCAGCACATATAAGTGCGTTTTGCTGTAAGCTAGTCCATCTTAATTACATTTTTATACTAACGAGAAGTTGCTCTAGTTGCTTAATCAGAACTTTGCTAAGTCCACACACGACCCTTTTCGGCCCTTGTATGAAGTTGTTACCAAGTGTCTCTGAAACTGCCAAATGTTAATACATAATATGATTTTTATACAGGTATCAAATATTTTTTATAACAGAGGATGAGAGAGAAAAAAACCCTACAGAATGCTGTAGAAAAGCAACGTCAAATGATAAAACAGTAGGAGTCAAGAGGATTTAAAGACGTTTCGTGCCCAATGACGTCACAAGAAAAATAAATGTTTGATATTTATAAAAACTGTACATTCCAATACCTTGAAACTTTTAACATGGCTAAACTAAAACACATTTATCTGACGAGTTTCAAAATTGCATGTTTTTAGCTAAACTGGTAAAAGTAAACGAATCAATATTAAAAGTCAAGTAAATTTAAAAAGTTACACACCCAACTCGAAAAATGGGAGTGTCGTAATTATAAAAATTGCACAATCGATACATTAAAACTTTTAACATGCTTCAGCTTACAAGCGTTATACTGAGAAATGTTGCAGAATCACAACTGCCTGTTTTTCATATAAGCAATTATTAGGAATTAGTAACATTGTAAAGTAGTAGCAATGAACGAGGCTGTCCTAAAGGTACGACCTCTAACGGGTAAAATCTGAACCACTTGGAACTATTCAGGGCGCTAGCATATCTTGGACGCCTAATCCATTTCTTACGAAAGTATGTTTACAGACAACTAGCTACATCTGCTAACTTGCCGAAAATCTTTAACGAAAGATGTCAATAACAGGGCGGCAGATATCCAAAGAAATTTTTCTCCTTAACGTTCATTGTTCGGTAAACGTCTTTTCCTTAGCTTTTCTGAGGTGGGTGTGGATGCAGTTTTGAAACACTTCAAACAACTGTTTTTTAGCTAAGCCATGTTAACAGTTTTAAAGTATCGGATTACACAGTTTTATAATTACAAAACTTCCATTTTTCGCATGACGTTACTAGGCACAAATCTTTTTTAAATCTACTGGACTTTACTGTTTTTATCACTTAACATTGCTTCTCTACAGCGTAACTTAATTACTATATTATTTTAGCACTGGAACTGCACATACATAGGCATTGCATTTCATCTCCTATTATAAAAAAACTCCATATACGCATCATATTACGTATTAACCTTTTCCAGTTTCAGAAGCACTTGATAACGGCATAATATGAAGGCCAAAACCGGTCGTAAGTGGACTATTAAAATTTATAAATAAGTAACTGGAGCGACTTTTCATTAACTGAACAACAGTTGCGCAACCAGCATCGTAAAAACATTGAGAAACTGACACTTTTACACACTCAAACGCTTGTTGTTGTTGTGGTCTTCAGTCCAGAGACTGGTTTGGTGCAGGTGTCCATGCTACTCTAACCTGTGAAGTTTCTTCTTCACCCAGTATTTACTGCAACCTACATCCTTCTGAATCTGCTTAGTGTATTCATCTCTTGGTCTCCCTATACGATTTTTACCCTCCACGCTTCCCTCCAATACTACACTGGTGATCCCTTGATGCCCCAGAAAATGTCCTACCAGCCGATACATTCTTCTAGTCAAGTTGTGCCACAAACTCCTCCCCAACACTGTTTAGTACCTCCTCATTAGTTAAATGATCTACCCATCTAATCTTCAGCATTCTTCTGTAGCACCACATTTCGAAGGCTTCTATTCTCTTCTTAACTAAATTATTTATCGTCGACGTTTCACTTCTATACATGGCTTCAAATGCCTATGCCAGTTAAAATTATTTATGAAAAATTATCAAGTATTTGTTTTGGAAAGTTTAAAACATGTTAACTCTTGAAAGGTATGCCGTGACATTACGTAATCCCAAGGGAATAATATTTAATTCTGTTGCTTGTCTCCTACATTATGTTCGATGTGTCAGTAAAAATATGGACTACTTCTACAAAAACTGCAGGTAATAGTAATCGAAGGTAGATAAAAATATAAATGACTTGGATGGTTCATTCTTTTTGTCTTATATCTTTGTTACTGATGGATGGCAGAAACCACGGACGTTGTAGTACTGGGACTTACGTCACAAGGAGCGTTAGCTGCGCCACGTGACCGCTGGCCGCGTTGGTCCACCTCTGGCCCTTATGCAAGCAGTTATTCGGCTTGGCATTGACTGATGAGAGTAGTTGTATGTCCTCCTGAGGGAAATCCTGCTAAATTCTGTCCCAATTCTACGTCCCATTACACAGGGTGAGAGTTTCTGCTGCTTGTCTTCGTAATTGCCAAATCCTATAAGGTTGCCGGATCTCTCCACAATTACGAACTTTTGGAGCATTATGGGAGGGGCCCACCCACTAGGTCAGGGTTTTGACAATCTGACGCTCCAGTTGGTCAGAATTTAGCACGATATACCTCAGGAGGATAGCCAACAACTCTATCAGCCAATACCAAACCGAATACTTGCTTGCACAACGCGTTATTTGTTCAATTTGTCAAGCACCCTATCTTGAAAAAGCTATCCAATTTTTCTGAATTTCTAATCTTTTTTTTTTCTTTCTTTGTCTTAGAGTGTATTTATTACGAAAATCTGTTACAGCAAAGGCCTTTGCAACGTTGAACATCCTGAACTTCTACATGTGATCATCAACTATCACTGATGGATACTGTGATAAACTATGACTTCTAGACTTCAAGTCTTAGTTTTTTCTACTCTGTTTATTGTGTTATGAACTTTAATTTTACCAGAGACAAGAAAATGGTGGTTTAACTTGTATTAGTGTTTGAGAATATACACTGAAGTGTTGGCAGAAGAGCCAACACCGTGTTGCTAGAGGAGGCCGAAATGCACGCTGTTAAGCTCACGCAGATTGGCGTGAGGTCTGGAACAAGGTAAAGTAATTATCCTATAAAGAAAAGAACGTAGTTCTTGGAATACTTAACTTTAATCCACAATTGGAGAACATCTCTCTTGACTGTACATGTTTCAGGATAAATATGAAATGCTATGGCGCCTTGCTAGGTCGTAGCAAATGACGTAGCTGAAGGCTATGATAACTATCTTCTCGGCAAATGAGAGCGTATTTGTCAGGGTTGCATCGCTAGCAAAGTCGGCTGTACAACTGGGCCGAGTGCTAGTAAGTCTCTCTAGACCTGCCGTGTGGTGGCGCTCGGTCTGCAATCACTGACAGTGGCGACACGCGGGTCCGACGTATACTAATGGACCGCGGCCGATTTAAAGGCTACCACCTAGCAAGTGTGGTGTCTGGCGGTGACACCACAATCCTCCCGCGCAAATCGGCGAACGGTTGTGTTATAAGGCTTCCGCCTGCCGTGGGGAGGACCCCATGTTGACGTATGCGACGAGGTGGGGAGCCTAACAACAGGTGAGGCTGTGCCACCCGCACCCGGCCATTCGGTCCGAGGGGAGCTAGGAAACGCCAGAAAACCTAGTCCAGGTTGCACGCGGTGTATGCGCCCGTAAAGAGACAGGAGGGGCCGAAGATTCGACCTCCATCGGGGCGGGGCAGCCGACGGGCGAAGACGACATCTGGTCCGGAGCGGGCAAGAGGTCCATGTCGGAGGACAGCTGGTCACGGGAAGCGATCGACGGCGCGTGACCCACGGACGTGCTTGGCAGCTGCAGCGAAGCGTCCACTGCGGGCGTCGCCGGCGGGAAACAGGCGGCGGCGGCGGCGCGTCGCCATGGGGCAAAACGGAAGGCAGCGTCGGTAACACCTGGGGATGAGGCGAGCCAGTAGATGGGTCCCAAGGGCGCTGACCGGACGGCACCGTCGCTGAAAGCAGACGGAAAGCGGCAGATCCCGTGCGACGACAGAGGCGCAGCTGATTGAGATGCCGACGCACCTCACCAGTGGCCCCCAAAACCAGATACATAGCGCAGCCGAGGCAGCGAAGAATGCGCCCTGCGAGCCAACGCCGTGAACCGCGATAATTGCGACAGTATATAACGTCGCCTGGAGCAAAAGCAGGTGGCTGCCGCTGCACAGGAACCTGACGCGGCGGATGGAGCAAAGACATCAAGGTTCGTTGAGGACGACCGTGGAGCAACTCAATCGGCGAGCGACCATCTCGGGGCTGAGAGCGATACGAGGACAAAAAGAGCAATAACGCGTCCTCCCGAGAATGCGACTCTTTCAACTTCAACATCTGTGACTTGAAAGACCGGACCAATCGTTCAGCGGCACCGTTTGACTGAGGCGAAAACGGCGCGGACGTCAGATGTTGAATACCATTGGCCTTGCAGAATGACTGAAATTCTGTGGACATGAATTGTGGGCCATTGTCGGAAACAATAGTCTGTGGAAGACCTTCAATGCAAAAGATAGCGGATAACGCTTGGATGGTGGCAGATGACGTCGTGGAAGACATCCGGACAACAAAAGGAAAATTACTGAATGAATCTACCACAACCAACCATCGAGCATTCCAGAATGGACCAGCAAAATCGACGTGTAATCGTTGCCAAGGGGAAGCGGCTTTCGACCACGCAAAGAATTTCCGCGGCGGTGCGGATTGTTGTTCGGCACACGCCATGCAAGAAGAGCACATATTCGTAATCGCAGCATCGATTCCGAACCAAGTACAATGCTGACGAGCAAGTTGTTTCGTTCGCACTATACCCCAATGTCCTTGGTGGAGAAGCCGTAAGACAGAGGACTGTAACGAACGTGGGACCACGACCCTGGACTGATCATTATCAGAACGCAACAGCAAAACACCACGTCGAACAAAAAGACTCTCCTTGTCAGCAAAAAATCGGATAACCAACGGATCCTCGGTCCGTTACTTACACAAGGGCCATTGCGGGGCAACAAAACGCAAAACGGTAGCAAGGACAGGGTCAGCAGCAGTGGCTGTAGCTACACGACGAAAATCAATCGGAAACGACTCGACCACGTCATCGGTTTCTGCATCAATGAACAGGCAAGCAAGTTCGGAAGAATCGAATGCTCTATCCTCAGCAACAGGCAAACGGGACAACGAATCGGCGTTTCCGTGCTTAGCAGTGGACCGATACAAGATATTGTAACGGTACTGCGAGAGGAAAATAGACCAGCGAATGAATTTCTGCGCTGTACGTGGAGGTACAGGTTTGTTCGGATGAAAAAGTGACGTCAAAGGTTTGTGATCTGTGATGATTGTAAAGTGACGACCATACAAGAAATCATGAAACTTAGTAGCACCAAATACGAGAGCCAAGACTTCTTTCTCTATCTGTGAATAATTTCTTTGCGCAGACGAGAGCAATTTGGACGCAAAGGCAATAGGACGATCGTGTGATCCATCTTTGTGCACAAGCACAGCACCGATCCCGAAATCCGATGCATCTACCATCAACAAAAGGGGTTTCTGGGGATCGAATGGCGTAAGGCAAGTATTTGAAAGCGACGCCGATTTCAGCTGGCGAAAGGCGCGTTCGCATTCCGTCGTCCAGACGAACGGAACACCTGTACGGCGTAAGCGATGAAGCGGAGCTGAAATGGAAGAGGCATGTGACACATATCTGTGGTAATAATTAACTTTTCCCAACACACTCTGTAGCTGCTTCAAATTCTGCGGCGAAGGCAAGTCCTGTATGGCACGGAGGTGCTCTGGACTGGGATGTATGCCTTGGGCATTGATTACATGTCCCAGATAGGGTAAGTCACGAGCAAAAAACACACATTTGTCCTTCCGCAAGCGAAGACCATTTTGTCGCAAGACCTGAAATAATGTTCTGAGAATGGCTAAATGTTCTTCTTCCGTCTTCCCGGAGATCACAATATCGTCCAAATAGTTAGCTGCAGTAGGGACCGACGCACAAACAGTTTGCAGATATTAGTGAAACAATGCAGGGGCGGATGCACACCTGAATGGCAGTCTTTTGAATCGATACAAACCAAAATGCGTGTTAACCACCAAACCGCTCTGGGATTTGTCGTCCACTGGTATTTGCAAGTACGCATCTGCTAGGTCCAACTTCGAAAAATATTTACCCGGGCACAGTTTGTCAAAAAGATCTTCCGGGCGGGATAAAGGAAAAGTTGCAATCACTAGTTGTGGATTCACTGTTGCCTTAAAGTCCACACAAAGTCTCAATTTTCCGGAAGGTTTTGGCAAAATTACTAAGGTTGATGCCCAGAGAGAAGCCTGCACACGTTCAATCACACCTTGTGACTCCAAATCGTGTAAGGTTCTTGCGACCTCATCACGCAATTCGTGGGGAACATTGCGCGCTCTGAAAAATTTCGGTTGCGCGTTTACTTTCAGTTCCAAATGTGCTTTATAGTTCTTAGTGCAAGCAAGGCCTGGTGCAAAAATGTCTGCAAACTCTTCACATAGACGAGAAACACTGGCTGAAGGCACAGTCTGATTCACTGATAGGACCTGATTGACTATAGACAAGTTAAACAACTGAAATAAATCTAAACCAAACAAGTTCACAGCAGAAGAAGAACGAAGGACGTAAAAAACAAATTTTGTTTGTCCCTTGTATGTTGCAAGAAGACTGCACTGTCCTAACACAGGGATATTCTGACCGGAATAACTATTTAACTTAACATTTGCAGCACGCAACGGAGGTGTGCCCAGTTGTTTGTACGTGTCGTTATTGATCAATGAAACTGCAGCTCCGGTATCGAGCTGGAATGGGATCACGTTGCCATGAATGTCCAAGTCTACAAAAAGTTTATTGTCCTGCTGACGACAAGAGCGACTGTCTCGTGCAACGTGAACAGACACTGGTACAGAAGCACTTGCGACTTGACGCGATTTCCGGCGATGTCGACGCACACTATTTGTGGGACGAACAGAGTCACTGTTAAGGTACGTTGTCCAAGACGCAACGAACACTAGCGACTGCGACGGGTCGCTACGTGACGTCAGAAGCTGCCTGCTGGCGCATACGCAGTTCGAGTTTGGGATGCGACGCGCGACTGTTGTGGCAGCTGCCGCAGCACTGCACCAGTGAGCAGTGTTGCGACGGAAGTCGCACGACACAATGACGTACGGCTACCAGAAAGATATCGAGCCAGTCAAGGAAAACTGAAATGAGCCACTCACAGGATGTAATGCTCTGTGAGCTGCTCCCGCAACATCCTTGCCTTTACGATTTGAAGAACCCTAAATATAGAGACACTATGTTCAGACAGAATTTAGGAAGAAATTAGTGCACAGTTGAAACTGGCAGGTGAGTAATATATATAATATTTTCCCATTAATGCAAATTTTTCAGGCCTGTTATGAAAATCGGTATAATCCATGCAGATGTAGAATTAGAATGATGAACATGAACTTGAAGGTCAGTTTTCGCATTACTCTTTTTTGTGACGATAAAATTTGGAAACGGCAAGTACATTATAAAATGAACAATCTAAAGTACAACGAGAAAGTTACATTTTACAATATCTTCACTTTGAAAGTAAACGGTAGATTGGTGTCTTGATGATACCTTCTAGTTGTGAAAAACCACCACCAAATTGTTGTACAGCTTTCTGTAATCAATAGATGTTCGTTTTTGAGGAAGGCGTTTCTCAACAGATTGCACAAACAGTATGCTGCAATAAGTAATTTGTCACATTCACTTCAATTCATTGGTAGAAGATGGTGCTCAAAAAACTTGTGCCAAAAGTGCACTGCTGTTTTACAAGGCCCTTCTGGTCTGACACAGTTCACAATTGAAATTCGTCTTTTGTAAATCCTGGAGTCATCTTTTGAGTGAAGCTTGGCAAGATTAAATGTTCATGTCATCCATAACGATGTATGCTGTCAGATTATAAGAATATGGAAGTTCATTTGGATTGGAATAAAGATTCAGTCGGCTATGAAAGTTGCCTTAGCTTGTTCCAAAAGTTTCTGCATGGGAGAAACTGACAAGTATAATTTGGGGAAATTTTGTGAACAAGCACGGACATTATTTCTTCCACATTTCTGCAGTGTATACTGTAGACGTTCAGAATCAAAATTCTAGAAATGTTTAAGGTGTAACCCTATCTTGTCAAGAACTTGAAACAATGCAATGACGCTAGCGTGCGCGTATTGTTAATAAACTTATCTTTCATTGGAATTTTAGGTGAAATGTGCAAAAACAGATGGAGGAATATTCGGGACTCGTATCAGAGAAATAAACGAGAAAGAAAGCTTGGAATAGGTTCAGATGCCTCAGCAAAACCAAGAAAATGGGTTCTGCTTGATCACTTGGCTTTAAGAAACCTACATTTCGTGGCATTTTAAATGAAATTGTCAAGAGCATATAGAGAAATATTAGTACCTCATACCGGAGAAATACGACATAAAATGGTTTCATTAGGTCCAAATGTGTCAGCGAAACAAAACAAATGCATTCTCTATCGTGTGATGACCACACGATTCTCGTTGCGCGTCGACAGAACTGGCGGCTAGTCGCGACGCTCCCGGAGATATATGAGCCCAAATCTCGGAAACGGAGATCGATATCATTCTGATCTCAACTTTAAAAATAATTTCGATATGTTAGTTTCTTTTCATCGGCAACGATGTATGACCTAACGTGAACCATACGTAATGTAGCTAGCGACCACATTTTTCACTGTACACAATTCAAATTTTATGCAGTAGGTTACTTGTAAATTAAGTATCGGAAGAACTGTGACGAATATCGGAAAAATAGACACCTCATTATCAAGCTGTGATGTGAAACTGTAAGATACGCAAACATCAATTGTTTGTGCCTTTTACTTTCCTCACAATTGATAGAGAAGTAATATACAGCGAAAAAAACACGCAAAACCGGAAGAGATACTTTTCAATTTTTTAAAGTAAAAGGAGAATCTGTATCGAAAAACTAACTCTGGGAGCCGATGTAACTTTGTTGCATTAACATACAGTAATTTTTACAGCAAGAAAATCGGAATTCTTATTTCTCTTATGTATTTGAATCCGCCGCCGCCGACCGGAGCTTGGGAAACAGCGACGACTCCTGTCGTGTTGCCGCCGTGTCGCCGTCTGCCATGGTGGGAAAAGAGGCGGGGGCAGCGTCGCAGTCGCAGCCAACTGTCGCGTCTTGCACAATGTGACTTTAGAGAGAGTGGCACTGGGCGGAGTGGATTGAACTACATGAATTTCCATGGGCGAAGGTTCACGAGCCTGAGTATTCTTGGTTCGATTCCAGCGCGAAGCAAAGGGCCTGGAATGGGTGTGAGTGTCCGACCGGAGGTTTTTCTGGCAAACACTCTGAACATGTCCTTTTCTATTACAGATAAAGCAAATAGCCTGGCGTGACGGGCAATTCTCACGCGAATGTCTAGTAGCACACCGCGGGCATGATTTTAGCACTTCATTTGCCTGCTTGGGCGGCACACGTGCAGCGCGCCCGGCGGGCCGGTTAATGTGACACACAGTGGGCGAAGTTTCAAATGATTCCTGAGCAAAGTCAAGTGTGTCCTGCCTATCCAATATGTCCATCACTTGTTGAAGGGAGGGATTGACTAGTTTCAAAATCTGTTCCTGTATACGAACATCAGAAACATTCTGTGCAATTGCATCACGTACCATAGTATCTGAATAAAGGAGTCCACATTCACACTCAAAAGCACAATCCCTAGTAAGGCCTTGCAAAGTTGCAACCCACACCCGATTAGTTTGACCGGCTGTACGTTTTGTACGAAAGAAAGTATACCTTTTTGCAACTACATTGACTGATTCCTTGAAATATGCATCTAATGCGGACTAAATTTCGTCGTAGGACAGAGTTGCTAAGTCGCGTCGGGGAAATAATTTCACTATCACTCAGTACGTCTGGACGCCGACACACGACAATAGGTGAGGCTGCTGCTCATTACCTTGAATTCTGTAGGCGGCGAGATGGAATCCGAATTGGCGTGACCACTCCGTCCAGCTTTCCAGTGCCGCATCAAAAGGACGAAAAGGTGGTGCAACAGCATGTTGTGGCAGCGGTAGCGGTGGAGCGGCGGCTGCCGCATCGTTTTGCATTGTACGTTAACCCTGGACGAGCTGTTCAAGGGCATCCAATAAGGCCTGCGTCTGCTCATTTTGCAAGTGATACAATTCGGACAGTACATCTGGAGATTGTGGCGAAGCCATGACACAAGTAATTTAGGCATGATCAATTGGCACAAACGCGATTTAGCTCGTCGCCAATATGAAGTGTTGGCAGAAGAGCCGACACCGTGTTGCTAGAGGAGGCCGAAATGTATGCTGTTAAGCTCACGCAGATTGGCGTGAGGTCTGGAACGAGGTAAAGTAATTATCCTATAAAGAAAAGAACGTAGTTCTTGGAATACTTAACTTTAATCCACAATTGGAGAACATCTCTCTTGACTGTACATGCTTCAGGATAAATATCAAATGCTATGGCGCCTTGCTAGGTCGTAGCAAATGACGTAGCTGAAGGCTATGCTAACTATCGTCTCGGCAAATGAGAGCGTATTTGTCAGGGTTGCATCGCTAGCAACGTCGGCTGTACAACTGGGCCGAGTGCTAGTAAGTCTCTCTAGACGTGCCGTGTGGTGGCGCTCGGTCTGCAATCACTGACAGTGGCGACACGCGGGTCCGACGTATACTAATGGACCGCGGCCGATTTAAAGGCTACCACCTAGCAAGTGTGGTGTCTGGCGGTGACACCACATATACTGTAACTGTGAAAGTGTTAATTTATTTGTGTTCGCTGCAGCCGTCGTCTTTGTCAGTGAGGCAGAAACTGCTTCAGAGGGAGTGCCCCGAGAAGTTTCTAATGTAATGGCAGATCTTCACATTTTCACAATACGCATCATGTGCTGACTGATTCTGACACAACGTCCGGTTAACAGGTAGAGTTGGCATATCCCCAGTCGTTTACATAACGTATAAAATGACCAACTGTTAAGAATTTCGTGTAACAAATTCGTTCCTAAATAATAATAATATTATGGCTTTGGCTCAAAAGTGTATTAATTTTAATACTGAAAATATTCTATATTAAATTACTGACTACGTGGGCCATGTCAAAACGATGGAAAATGATGGAGAACTTTACACTGCGAAATTGGGAAAGCCTTGGAAGAGCTGTACGGAGCACGAAACCAAATTTTCTCAAGTGTTTGCTGCTCCGGATATGATGAAAGTTAGTCTTAAGTATATGGTATACCTCTAAGTCGATATGTATGTACTAAACTTATTCAAATGCAACTATTGGCTCGTCAATGCGTATTTCAAAAGTAAGTTTCTGTGGAGGCTGACAGTTTAATCTACTCGGCGAAAAACTTTGACCCATACGAAATAAGAAGATGCAGGCAGACTCAAGATAGTGTACAAACCTGATTAATGAGCCGACAACCGTTGTGCCAGCAAACAACCGATTATTCAATCTTAAAAAAAATCTTTGAAGTTGCCAATTAATTGAGAAATTTGTGTAACTGCAGTCTAAATGAGCAGGCAACTCGTTGTCTTGTAATTTCGTTGAGATAAATTCCTCAGTACCGAAATTTGTAAACGAGGACTAGAGGATAAGGGAACGGAGGAGTACGTAACGACTGCGGAAAGACAGCATGGGCTATACGTAAACGCAGGAAGCGATTTGGTTACTTTGACACATTGTTCGATTATTCGGTGGAGTTTCTGCCTTTTAGCTTGGAATGAACTAAAGTAGTCTTTTCATTAATATCACACCCAGACCATTTGTATTTCAATAAGTTTTTTAAGTGGATACTTACTCTTTCCCCAACATTTGACAGGTCCCTGGCGCCGGACAGTTTGGTTTACCGATCTACATGCTACATGGCAGAAGATGGCTGTTCTACAGTTGTAGAGAAACATGCGTGCATGTTGTGACGCCACTTCCCGTTAGTTTTATCAGTGGAAAGAAGGTTTTGTTAGTGAACATCCTTTGTTACTAGTACTACCCAGATCCTCTTAATAGGTATACTGGACCCTCTTCTGGTAAGTTTAACGAACCTATAATAATGTTGATTAAAATATGTGTGAATTAAGAATAAAACGGCATTCCTTTCTTAACGAAATTTTCATGCATTTTTAAACCCATCGTGTTGGCCCCAGCACCGGACACTACTGGGTTGTGCCAACGCCGCACAGAGAAACAGTTCTTACGGAAAAACATAGTGGAACAGTCTTTCATTTTTCAGGGCTTGTTGTCAGAACGTCAGCTTCAAAGAAATTAAAATGTGCCAAGCGGACAATGATAAAAGCCATCGATGGCGCATTTTTTGGAAAATTCAGTATCAGGGAAGCCGCAGGGCACTTTTTTGTCCCTACTATCTCATTTGGTTAACTTGTTAATGCCCTGGAATGAGGGGAATGTATAACGTTGGTACCCTTCTTGGAGCAGTTTGACAAACCGTTTCATTCAATAATTGGAAAATAAGCTAACTAAACATTATTCAGACAACAATCTTTTGCCCTTCACGAAACAGAATTTTTTATATTAGTTCATGATTTGGTGGATCATTTGAAGCTCCCTCATAAATTCAAGAGGATGAAGAAAACTGCATGCAACATATTTTTGGGGTTTCATAAAGCGGCGTTCGGTATTTTCCTTCCGTAGTACCCAATCTGGTAGCCTTCAAAGAGCACTACGTTTCAACAGAGAACCAGGGGCTGCCTTTTCTTGGAGGTATTAATATGGAAGTTGTCGTTCCCATCAAGGAGAATATACAATAGTAATGAAACAGGCGTCATTCTTGTACACTGGAACATTCGAAATATCGTATCTTTTGAGGGCAAAAAGTACGCCAGTAATCTCACTTCTGGTGAACGCGAACGAAACATCGTCACAATGATCAATATAGGTGCTGTAGCGGACCATTTCGTCGCACCTCGTTTTGAATTGTACATGATTAGTATGAACACACAACTCATGGAAGATGCTCTGGACTGAGCCGGCCGGTGTAGCCGAGTGGTTCTAGGGGCTTCTGTCTAAAACCGCACGACCGCTACGGTCGCAGGTTCGAATCCTGCATCGGGCATGGATGTGTGTGATGTCCTTAGGTTAGTTAGGTTTAAGTAGTTCTAAGTTCTAGGGGAATGATGACCTCTGATGTTAAGTCCCATAGTGATCAGAGCCATTTGAACTATGCACTGGATTGAAGTCTCTTGGAGCCACAAGAAAGTGGCAGGATATCATTTTATGGATTTTTTAAATGGATGACGTCATTTGTGGAAAAGATAAACCCATCAGACACAAATCCATTTCTTCTCATCCTCGATGGACATAATCCTCACAAAGATTTTCACGTTGTCCTATATGCCAATAAACATCACATTTATATGCTTACTTTGCCCTCAAACAATGAACAAGCTCCAGACTCTTAACGATACAGTGAAGTTGTTACGTCGCTAAGTCAAGCGCCGGCATGCTGGTCAGAAACGAGATAGCAGATAGGGCTGTGAAGAAGTCGTCAGCCAGTTGCACGCTAACCGACCCCTCTCCAGGACAACAACGCGATGGCAGCGGCCTGTAAATGAAGAGGACATAAGCGCAGTACCGACTGCTCGCTGCCCCTTCACCTCACTCATCTCCTCTCCGAACAGCTCAATTCTCGTCGCTCCCTGGACATCGAACGCGCCTATGACCATCTGTGGCATTCCGGTCTCCTCTTCAAGCTCCAAACTTTCGCCCTTCCTATTAACTACGTCCATCTGATCAGGTCGTTTCTTTCCCAACGTCCTTCCCACGTCACCATCCATAACACTAATTCCTACACCATTTCCCCTCCGCCGGTGTGCCCCAAGGTTCCGCCTCTCCCCTCTTTTCTACCTTTTGTATACGGCAGTCATGCCGCCCTCTTTCACCCCCCATCCACCTTCTCCAGTACGCCGATGACACCACCTTCCTTGACCTCGCCCCCACCCAGCAGCTCTCCCAACACCTTCTCCAATCCCATCTTGGCCAGTTCACCACTTGGTGCAACCAGTGGTTGCTCAAGGTCAATCCTTCCAAAACCCAGGCGATCACTGTAAGCAAAACCATCCCTTCCTTCTGCCTCCTCGACTTCTATGTCACCATCTATGGCCATCCTACCGCCCTCACCCCCACCCTTAAGTACCTTGGCATCACCCTTGACCGTCGCCTCTCCTGGGCCCCCCATCTCCGGACAACCCAAACCAAGGCACACTCCTGATTCCGTTTCTTCAAGCTCCTTTCTGGCCGTACATGTGGTCTGGATCCTTCCATCATCCTCCACACCTATAAAACCCTCATCCGCCTTACCCTCTGCTACACCCATCTGGCCTGGATCTCTGCCCCTTCTACCTTTTAGATATCCCTTCAAATCCTCAAATGCCATGCTCTTTGCCTCACCTATCACATCCGTCTACCCTCCCCCATGCGGATCCTGTATGACCTCCTCCTTTTCCTCTAATGGACACGGATTCTCTGCACCTCCCGTAAACTAGATCCCCCTCACCCACGTGTCTCTCACATCCTCTCCCACCCCTGTGTGCTGCCGCACCTGTATTTCCACATCCCACCTGCTCTCCATCTCTCCACTCTCCTTACCCTCTCCCAAGGTGGCTTCCTCCAGCTCCCCCTCCCTGATGATGCCCTCCTCCCCTCCATCTACCCCTGCTATTAACTTTGATCCTGCCCTCCCACTTCCTGTGTATTTTCCTCAGGGCACCCTCTCTCCTTTCTTCCTCCCTTCCCTCCCTCCTCCCTTCCTCCCCCCTCCTCCCCTGGTCGTCACCTACCCCCCATACCTTCATTCCTACCTCCATCTCCTCTGCCATTGGCATCTCTGCTCTCCCCTCTCCCCTGCCCGCCACCTTCTTCCCCTCTTCACAGGTCTCCGGACTCGCACACGTTAAGTGGACATTCGCGCGCCGGAGATCATCACCATCGGTTTAGTGTGTGTGCCGTCGTGTTCGTGCCTCAGTGTTTTCGCCGCCCACGCTCCATCGTTCACGTGTCTTCTCCTTCATCACTGTCCGTGTTCAGTGCTAACAGTTTCTTTGGTTTTCCTCACGTGTGAACGGCTTCGTGTTTTTTCGTTACTGTGTCTACTATTTTTTGTTCCCCTCTATGTTATGTATATTCTGTGTCTCCATTGTTTTTCTTTTGTAATACCTGTGGCTGAAGAGCAGCGTACTGTGCTGCTGCCAGCCCACCTTATGTAAGGTGTAAAATAACAACAAAGGAAAAAAATTGTCGCTGCCCAGTTCCACAACAGCATCAAGATTAGGCACTGCAAGACTGGCGACTTAGGAATTGTATATACTGAAGAACATTGTTTATTTTGTCTGCCACCCTTTGCTTGCGACAAAAGTATTGTCAATTACTTTTCGTAATAAAATTCATTAATACAATTTGTCTGACTTTCGTGTAGCGGTTCCAGGAAGCAGGTTTCCCAGACACCTTACATTTGATGATTAGGCATGATTCAGCATTTGCCTACGAGCTACCAACAGAACCGAGTGACTGGCGGCCACGGATTTTCTTTTGTGTTATGCTGGCGCCTTAATTCTACTTAGTGTTTATCGTTGCAAGGGTGTGGTTACTTGTTTTAATAATGTCTCTGATACTGTTTTTGCAAATTAGTGTTTTCAGGTGGGCGTTGCAGAAATTTTTTTGCTTGTGTGCTTCTTTTTATTACATTCCTTGTCCATATATTGCATTTGTCTCTTTGGATACGTGCAACTCAGCTCTCCAATCCCATGCTCAGGCGCCTCTGCTGCAAGTGATCTATGCAACACAGATAACACAGATTTTTCTTTCAGACCCAGCAAATGTTAACGCTGCCTAACCCACCACAGCAGTTTCTAATGACTCGAGTCACCAATACAGAACAACAACCAATGCCTGCAGCTGCAAGTGCTATTCTGCCTTTTCGCCAGTTTCATGAACAAGATGAGGAATGGCTCGAATGGTTGCAACAGTCTGACGCCCACGTAACTGCTTACAACGTACCAGGTACTGTGAAAGTATACTGTGTGCGGCTGGTCCCGGCGGAGGTTCGAGTCCTCCCTCGGGCATGGGTGTGTGTGTTTGTCCTTAGGATAATTTACGTTAAGTAGTGTGTAAGCTTAGGGACTGATGACCTTAGCAGTTAAGTCCGATAAGATTTCCCACACATTTGAACATTTTTTTTTAAACTATACTGACAAAAAGTCAACGGTAGGAATTGGAGTGTTCCGCATCATTCATAAATCATTCCCTAACGCCTCTCCGAGTCATCTTCCCTATGATAAGATTGTAGATTCGCTAACTAATTATTATGACAAACAAGTGAATATGGTAGCAGCTGGTTATCAATTCTTTAATTTCAATAAACGATTAGAACAAACTTATTCGCTAGTGGGTAACACATTTGCAGGGTACGACGAGGAAATGCAAATTTAAATATGCTTGTGGTGCTTCATATTCCGATGTTATGTTGCGCGATGCGGTCGTGTACAAATTAACTATTTATTTATTTCATTAACAGTACAGACTAACCCACCGCCTTGAAATGTAAGGTGGGTCAGATGCTTCTGAATCTAATAGCAAAGACTTCTAAACTTTACAGTCTTATTGGTATACAGTTGTTAACGCTTTTTCTTAAATAACATAAAGAACATAATATATAAAAATTTCTCTGAGGTTACAACGAATTGAATGCTTAACAATTGTTAAAATGGTTCCATATAATTTGTTACTGCCTACTTGATGAGAATATACTTTATACAATGCAAATGTCAAACAAAAATAAGAAAAGAAAATGTAACATAATGAGCGTGATTAAGAATAATTTGTAATATAGAGAGAGCATGTTGGTTAGTAATGGCCTATTTCTATCTATTTCAGATGAGAAGGTCTCGGTACAACCTCGAGCTACTCTCATATGAAATGGTTTGCGCTATTGTATGTTTACACAGATTATACAGATTAAATGCTGTTTGAGCACTTCATACATGGAATACATGAATTTTAGCTTCACATAAGAAGTACACTTATGTTTGTAACTTGTTAGGTGAAACAGAATATAGTTCATTGCTACTTGAATGCATTATTCCTTAAATAACTTAGATTAGATTAGATTAGATTAATACTAGTTCCATGGATCATGAATACGATATTTCGTAATGATGTGGAATGAGTCGAATTTTCTAATACATGACATAATTAGGTTAATTTAACAACATACTTAAGTTAATATAACTACTTTATTTTTTTGTGTTTTTTGTTTTTCTTTATTTTTACTTTTATTTTTTTTAAATATTTTTTTTCTTCTTTTTTTCTTAATTTATATCTAAAAATTCCTCTATGGAGTAGAAGGAGTTGTCATTCAGAAATTCTTTTAATTTCTTCTTAAATACTTGTTGGTTATCTGTCAGACTTTTGATACTATTTGGTAAGTGACCAAAGACTTTAGTGCCAGTATAATTCACCCCTTTCTGTGCCAAAGTTAGATTTAATCTTGAATAGTGAAGATCATCCTTTCTCCTAGTATTGTAGTTATGCCCACTGCTATTACTTTTGAATTGGGTTTGGTTGTTAACAACAAATTTCATAAGAGAGTATATACTGAGAAGCTACTGTGAATATCCCTAGATCCTTAAATAAATGTCTGCAGGATGATCTTGGGTGGACTCCAGCTATTATTCTGATTACACGCTTTTGTGCAATAAATACTTTATTCCTCAGTGATGAATTCCCCAAAAATATGATGCCATATGAAAGCAATGAGTGAAAATAGGCGTAGTAAGCTAATTTACTAAGATGTTTATCACCAAAATTTGCAATGACCCTTATTGCATAAGTAGCTGAAGTCAAACGTTTCAGCAGATCATCAATGTGTTTCTTCCAATTTAATCTCTCATCAATGGACACACCTAAAAATTTGGAATATTCTACCTTAGCTATATGCTTCTGATTAAGGTCTATATTTATTAATGGCGTCATACCATTTCCTGTACGGAACTGTATGTACTGTGTCTTATCAAAATTCAGTGAGAGTCCGTTTACAAGGAACCACTTAGTAATTTTCTGAAAGACAGTATTGACAATATCATCAGTTAATTCTTGTTTGTCAGGTGTGATTACTATACTTGTATCATCAGCAAAGAGAACTAGCTTTGCCTCTTCATGAATATAGTATGGCAAGTCATTAATATATAATAAGAACAACAAGGACCCAAGACTGACCCTTGTGGAACCCCATTCTTGATAGTTCCCCTGTTTGAGGAACATGCTGATCTTTGCATGTTACGAGAACTACTTATTTCAACATTCTGCACTCTTCCATTTAGGTACGAATTAAACCATTTGTGCACTGTCCCACTCATGCCACAATACTTGAGCTTGTCTAGCAGAATTTCATGATTTACACAATCAAAAGCCTTTGAGAGATCACAAAAAATCCCAATGGGTGGTGTGCGGTTATTCAGATCATTCAAAATTTGACTGGTGAAAGCATATATGGCATTTTCTGTTGAAAAACCTTACTGGAAACCAAACTGACATTTTGTTAGTACTTCATTTTTACAGATATGTGAAGCTACTCTTGAGTACATTACTTTCTCAAAAATTTTGGATAAAGCTGTTAGAAGGGAGATTGGACGGTAATTGTTGACATCAGATCTATCCCCCTTTTTATGCAAAGGTATAACAATAGCATATTTCAGTCTATCAGGGAAAATGCCCAGTTCCAGAGAGCTATTACACAGGTGGCTGAGAATCTTACTTATCTGTTGAGAACAGGCTTTTAGTATTTTGCTGGAAATGCCATCAATTCCATGTGAGTTTTTGCTTTTAAGCAAGTTTATTATTTTCCTAATTTCAGAGGGAGAATTGGGTGAGATTTCAATTGTATCAAATTGCATAGGTATGGCCTCTTCCATTAACAGCCTAGCATCTTCTAATGAACACCTGGATCCTACTATATCCACAACATTTAGAAAATGATTATTAAAAATATTTTCAACTTCTGACTTTTTGTTTGTAAAGTTTTCATTCAATTTGATGGTAAAACTGTCTTCCTCTGCTCTAGGTTGACCTGTTTCTCTTTTAATAATATTCCAAATTGTTTTAATTTTATTATCAGAGTTACTGATATCAGCCATGATACACATACTCCTGGAATTTTTAATAACTTTTCTTAATATTACAGTAGTTTTTATAATTTTTGATAGTTTCTGGGTCACTACTCTTTCTTGCTGTCAGATACATTTCCCTTTTCCGGTTACAAGAAATTTTTATACCCTTAGTAAGCCATTGTTTGTTACAAGGTTTCTTACGAGTATATTTAACTATTTTCTTGGGGAAGCAGTTTTCAAATGCATTTACAAAAATGTCATGAAATAAATTATATTTTAAATTGGCATCAGGTTCACGGTACACCTCATCCCAGTCTAACTGCTGTAGGCTTTCCCTGAAATTTGCAATTGTTAAATCGTTGACTGAACGTACTACTTTGGAGGACTGTTTAGTATTGCTGAATGGAGCTATGTCATATATTGTAACTAGCTGTGCACCATGATCAGAAAGACCATTCTCAACAGGCTGAGCATTTATCTGGTTAAACTTATCTTGGTCTATAAAGAAGTTATCTATCAGTGAGCTGCTATCCTTTACCACCCGAGTAGGAAAATCAATAATGGGTGTCAAATTGAAAGAACCGAGTAATACTTCAAGGTCATTTTTCCTATTACCCTCTTTCAGAGAATCGACATTGAAGTCCCCGCAAATAATAATTTGCTTCCCCCTGTCTGACAGATTGCACAACAAGGAGTCCAAATTTTTCAGAAATAGATGAAAATTTCCTGATGGGGACCTATATACAGTTACAATTATAAATGTGCCTTTATTTAATTTAAGCTCACAGGCACATGCTTCTATATGTTTCTCTACACAAAACTTTTTTGTTTCTATACTTTTTGCACAATGATAACTTTTGACATATATGGCAACTCCTCCTTTCTCCATATTTTCTCTCATTACATGTGCAGAGAGCTTATATCCACTTACATTTACTTTATCCATATCAGTAACAATGTGATACTCAGACAGGCATAGTATATCTATTTCATTCTCAGCTTCTAAATCTTCTAAACAAACCAGAAGCTCATCTACTTTATTCTTTAAACTCCCAATATTTTGATGAAATATACTTACATTATTTTTAATTATACTTTTATGAGAACCTTTCCTTATTCTAACATTTGCAGTACTCTCCTGTCTGAGTTTCTCATTGTGCTTAGGCCTAGTTCCTATACCAGTGGTCACATGGTGTTCAGAGAGGCAGATTATGTCAACTGGGTTGGGTGACTTTAATTCATCAATGCAATACATTTATGATATATGAAATTCATTGATTATAGCTTTGAACAGAGAAGATTAACTGTCAAACTTAAAGAATAGATTCTGAAACAGTCAGATCCGACAGGTACTGAAAATACTAGATCAGTACGATTCAGGTGCAATGTCGGCCGATAAGTTTGAGCAGCCACCAATTTGTCGGGTCGAGTTAACCCTTGATTACGACTGGCCCATTAGGCAGAAACAGCCCGTGCACGCCACGCCACGTAAACAGTCCTCTAGACAGGAGCAGAATTAAGTCATTCCCTCAATGCTATTCACGGCACAAACTTCAAGACTGCCCGTCCAGGCAAGCACGCTGCTGCACTAGTGACACGAAAGCACACGTACCATCCATATGTTTGCAATTGAACAAATATGAGAATTCTGCCCACTCACAAAAATCTAGTCACAGGACCCTTTTAATGAATGCAGTGTTTTCGAAGCCTGATGCAGATATTGGCAAACCTAGAAAGCGAACAGTTTCTTCACTGCAACTACAATCCAACAAGCTTTTTGTTCGTTTGCATTTTACTGGTAAACGTGTGAAATTTCAGTTGGTCGTGTGTGCCTCTGTTACATTGCTCAATCGTAACACATATGAACTGTTAGTTTCCCCACGCCGTTCTGAAAGTGGCACGCACCTGACAGCTTATAATGGACAAGACATTCCGGAAATGTACTTTGCCTGCCATGTACCGCTCGTATACGCAAACTGTAACTTTCACTGTGCTCCAATCACGTGATTGTTAGAACATATTTGGCGTTGATTCGTTTGTTTTGTTTCGCTTTCAAATTCAGGACAATGTGCTGTCAGTGTCTGCATTCAATGCAAAAGACAGTGTAGCTAGTAGCTTGCTGAAGAAATTCGCTGAACTCCTTTCTGAAGGTTTAGGCAAAGCTAACAATTTTGTTGCACATATCAGGCTGAAAGATAATGCTCAGCCGAGATTTTGAAGGGCCAGAACTGTTTCCATTGCATTAAGTTATAAAGTAGCTGCCGAACTTCAAGGATTGATAGAAAGCGGAGTTTGAGCGCCTATATCAGCTAATCAGTCGGCAAGTCCACTAGTTTTGCTCCCCAAACCTTCAGGTCGCATTCACCTTTGTGTTGACTGTAAGTCTACAGTCAACCCACAGATTGTGATTCACACTTATCGGTTGCTATGCCCCGAGGATCTCATGGAAAGACAACCGCTGGTCGCTACTTTTCTAAAATTGCTTTGCGCGATGCATAACTTCAAATACCGCTAGATGAAGGATCTCAAAACGTGTGTGTTATGAATACTCATTTTGGCTGGTTTCAATATCTGCGTTTGCCTTTTGACAGTGCTTCCGACACGCCATTTTCCAATGGTATTTGGAACAGGTGACCGCTCAAGTACCAAAACGTTCAAACTATTAGGACCATAATGTCATAGCAGGTCCTGCATCTGAAGAACACATTGCAGATTTGCATGCTTTCTTTCGTGTGTCACCTGATGCAGGACTAAAGTATGGACTGGCCAAGTGTGATTTTTTAAAACCTCAGTTACAGTGTATTGGTCATGTCATAAACAATCAGGTCTACTCTTCAGACACATTTGTTAGCCATACGAGATCTGCCAGTTCCTCGTAGTCACAGAATTGCAGTCAGTCTTAGGGAAAATGTACTGTTATACTCGGTTCATACCCTTTGCTGACAAATCGCACTCCATTGCTACGCTAGCGTCGCAAGAATGTCCCCTTTGTTTCGACAGATGAGTGCCAAAAAGATTTTCAAAAACTTAAAGATGCATTGCTGAGTGATCGATGTTTGGTGCACTTTGACCGCGATAACCCATTTGTATTGCAAATTGAGCTTCCTCTTACGGAATCGGTGCAGTGCTTTCGCACAGATCTGACGGTAAAGACAGGCCTGTTGCTTTCGCATCGAAAGTGTTGACTAAAGCTCAATGTAACTACTTACCAGTAGAGAAAAAGGCATTGGATATTGTGTACAGTGTAACCAAATTCCACCACGATTTGGACGTGCAGAAAATTCTACTTAGTAACGGGTAACAAACAATTGGAGTCCTTGTTTCATCCGATGAAGCCGGTTCCTGTAGCGCATCGACACTGTACTTGGGAGGGTTTGGATACGCAAATAGAACATAAGACGTCACAGCGTCACGCATGTGCGGAAAACTAGTCCGCTCGGCCACAAAAATTCTCTGCGCGGCCGAAGTCGCAATCACCATTGCAACGTGTGCACACAGATTTTGCGGGACCTTTTTGGAGCACTCGTTGGTTGATTGTGATAGAGTCTTACACCAAGTTTCCTTTTTCTGTGCCAGTGAACTCGAAAACGTCACGTAGCACAATTCAGGCGTTTTCCTCTATTTTTTGCCTCGAAGGTTTGCCTGAAGGCGGTGTCGAACAACGGCCCTCAGTTCACGTCAATGAATCTGAAACATTCTGTGAATGTAATGGCATACAACATCTAACTGGTGCACCGTTCCATTCGGAGCGAACCGGCGAAGTGGAACGTTATGTCAGAACCTTCAAGCAGCAGATGACCGAACTTCGCACCGCACACACCATGGGTCAAGCACTGCAACTGTTCCTCGCCTCTTATCGTTCGCATCCACGAGATGGACCATCGCCGGCGGAATTGCTTCACGGCCGACGCCATTGGACACTGCTCCACCTGCTCCGCTGTCCTAAGCATCTGGCGGTATGGAAGGCCGCAAGTATCGTTTGGCGCCTCATAATATTGTGATTCTCAGGGTTTTTAGCAGCATCACACGGTGGGCGTGAGACGAGATCCTTCGTCAACTAGGCGCATGCCTGTATCTCATTCCAGACCCAGACGGACTGCGGCGCCGACATCACAATCAAATTCGCCACTGTCATGTGCACGGTGATCCTTCTGTATCTCTTCCCCCAGATTCACGGATCCCGAGGACAGCGCAGCCATAGTAGCCGCAAGAAGGTGTAATCACGACACCGCGGGACGACCGCATGGAGACGGAGCCTTCGCCTCCTCCTCCTCCTCTGGTCCTACTGATGATGCTGGGCCCGCCCACGCCGCAGCAGCCGACGCCTTCTATATGTTGCTATAGGTCTCAGGAGATGGACGCGTACCATTCTGGTCGTGTTCTGGGTGATGTTTCCGCCAGACCGAAGGCCAGATGGCGAGGTACGACTGGAAGCTTGATTTCCACTGCAACCGCACTTCCAGTCCCTCAGATCATCCACACTCCTGCCTAACCATGCCGTTGCAGAGCTCCCTATAAGACGACGGTCTGCCGCTTTTTCTTTGGTAGGGGGGGGGGGGGCACGCCAATCGGAAACGAGAGAGCAGAGAGGTCTGTGAAGCAGACGTCAGCCAATTGCACACTGACCGGCCCTCTCCAGGACGACAACGCGAAGGCAGCATCTTCAATGCGAAGAGGACATAAGCGCAGCGCCGACTAGTCGCGACCCATTTCTATAGCAGCATCAAGATTAGGCATTTCAAGACCGGCGACTTAGGAATTGTGTATACTGAAGAACATTGTTTATTTTGTCTGATGCTCTTTGCTTGTGACAAATTGTTTAACACAAAGTCAGATATTGCCAATTACTTTTTGTAATAAAATTCATTAATACGATTTGTTTGAACGTTGTCTAGCGATTCCAGAAAGCACGTTTCCCAGACACTCCACATTTGATGACAATGCAGGATTCAACAGAACTAACATTTCAAAAGTGTATTCAACACAGAATGGGGATCCATATGGCTAAATGCGACAGGTTGGGGTGGAGATAACCGATAAGGATATGTGTTGATTAGTTGGAATTGTATTCTCCAAAATATCCTGGATAGAGCTGGCAAAAGCAGGATTTCAGTGCACCGGGGTCTATCCACTAAGAAAGAATATTTTCACAGATTTGCATTTCCTCTCTCCTTCGAACACCAGAACTATACCTCAGAAAGAAACCTCGGCAGTTGATGAATCTGATCGACTTTCCACAGTGACACAACTCGGTAAAAGCCTTATAGGCCTAACCGCTCCAAAGGTTGTCGATACAGCGGCACCTTCTACTTTCAACGACTTCAGAAATGCACTGAGAATATCTCCCTTATTACTGATGAAACATCTTTAAATGGAGGAGAAAAGGAGAAAGAAGTTGCTTACTGACATCCACATCATTCGAACGACAATAAAGGTAAAGAAAAAGACTGCTAAAGAAAAAGAAGCACCTGAGTTGCATATCAGGAATGTAAAATTTGTTCTACACGTTTGCAGCGAGACATTCAGGCCCTGTACATGTTATAGCTGTTCCAGCATTGTCAGATGTACTGCGACTAGAATTTATCATATTCTTATCACCAAAGAAGAAACCTCTGTGAAGAGGTCATGTCTACAAATTTATTCTTCATGCCTACATATTTACATCCGTCTGACACTAAAGGGATCTGCCGGTCGCGGTGGTCTCGCGGTTCTAGGCGCTCAGTCCGGAGCCGCGCGACTGCTACGGTCGCAGCTTCGAATCCTGCCTCGGGCATGGATGTGTGTGATGTCCTTAGGTTAGTTAGGTTTAAGTAGTTCTAAGTTCTAGGGGACTGATGACCTCAGAATTTAAGTCCCATAGTGCTCAGAGCCATCTGAACCATTTATTGAACTAAAGGGATCTCAATTGCAGCGTGTAACATGGCAGCGTGAACGTACTACACTGACCAGACAGATCATTACGACCACCGACTTACTTTCGATATATACCCGTCCTGGCCAGGAATGACTGCTAGTGAGACACAACAACGGTACATGTAGTATAAGTGAACGTGCTGTCAGTGTGTAGAACAGGGAAGGAAAAAAACTGTAAACTTGTGGTAAGTTCCTATGGGACCAAACTGCTGAGATCATTGGTCCCTAGACCTACACACAACTTTCACTAACTTACGCTAAGGACAACAAACACACACATGCCCGAGGGAGGACTCGAACCTTGACCACGCGGCTACCCCGCGTGGCATTATAGGGAAGGCGTGCACTCTGTCTAAGTTTGACCAAGAGCAGATCGTGATGGCCAGAGACTCGGCACGTGTATTTCGGAAACTGCAAGATTTGTCGGGTGTTCGAGCAGTGCTGTGGTGAGTGTCTTCAACACGTAGCGAAACCAAGATGAAACCACGTTAGACGTTGTGGAATTGGGGGGCCACTCCTCGTTACAGATACTGGGCGTCATAGGCTGGGCAGACTGGTAAAACAGTACAGGCGGCGAATTGTGGCCGAACTAACAACAGACTTTAAAGCTGAGCAGCGTACAAGCTTGTCTGAACTCACAGTGCACCGAACACTCCTAACGATTGGCGTCCGGAGCCGACGACTCACGCATGTGCCAATGTTAACACCACGACATTGGCAACTACTACTGAAATAGGCATGCGACCATCGGCACTGGACGTTGGTGTAGTGGCAGAGCTCTGCATGGTCTGATGAACCCCTATACCTTCTTCGTCTTGCCTATTAGTGGTCGCGAATCCGTCGCCTTCCACGGGAACAGTTCTTTGACGCTTGTACTACGTGCCGGAGACAAGCTGGCGGTGGCTCCATTATTCTATAGGGAACATTCACGTGTTCATCCATGGGTCCAGTGGAGCTTGTGCAAGGTATTATGCTGGCCAAGGGCTATCGTACATTAGTTGCAGACCGCGTACATCCCTTCATGACGAGTATTTTTCCCGACGGCTGCGGCATTTTTCGACAAGATAATGTACCATGTGAGAAGAACTGGAGTGTGATGTAGCGGTTCGAGAAACACAGTGGCAAATTCCAATTGATGTGCTGGCCCCCCAGCTTGCCAGATCTTTACCTGATCGAACATATCTGGTACATGACTGAACGTGGCGTCAGATCTCATCGCCCCTCCCCGGAGTTTACGGGAATTAGGTGACTTGTATGTGCAGACGTGATACTAATTCCCCCCAGCGACCTACCAAGGCCTCACTACTTCCATGCCTCAACTGGTCGCCACTGTTAACCATGCCGAAGTTGGACATACCGTCTATTACGTAGGTCTTCGTAATATTCTGGCTTATCTCAGTATGTCTGTGCGTGAGAAACAGTGTCCTGTAATCGAGTTTCGATTTCGAAGAGTTCGTCTACACATGGGGGACCTTCTCCTGCAGCATGAGAGTTCGTAACCACATACGAGCGCTGCGACATTTACAGCATTTCGACGCTCTCGGTTCACTGTCATCGACTATCCCCCACAATGTGCCAGCTTTACTCATCCTGTTTTAATATGTTTAAAAAAGATATAAAACGACTTTGAGGACTATGATCCGTTCAGTAAAGTCAATCATTCTACAGTGACGATGTCAACAAATTGGTCAGCCGATGTGTTCGTCACTAGGGTGACTCAGTTGAGGAACAAATATGTATACATGAAGAATGAAGATGTATAATGTTAATAACATTTGTTTTATTTAAAATATTTGAGAGTTTTCACATAAAAATTTCGAGGCAGTACACTATAGCACTACCTCACAAATACCTACAACTGCCCATCGAATATGTAGTTGTTTATCACACACATAACGTGTTCAGCATTTTTGTGGTGTATTACGAAAACATAAGCGATTTTCTCACGAGTATGAGACAATTACTAGATTGCATTAATAGATGTGGGCGATAATATCGCGAGAACTATATAGAAGCTCTCCCACAGATGTCTATTTTATTGCCAGTCCAGAGGTTGACACATGTATATTTCTGAACTAATACGGTCACCGGACAAAAAATTGGTCACACCAGTGCCCAGATGAATCGTTAAGGCTTTACAAATGGCACAGTTTTCTAGTCACTTTCTCAGCTGCACGTTCACCGCCTCTAACTGAAAACAAAGCAAGAGCAACCAATGAGACATTTATGTTTCAAGCGGACATTGGATGTAAACATGGGTAAATGTAACGACGTGGCAGATTGGGAAAAACAAGCAATCGTGTTTGACCGTGCCCTTGGCCATACAGTTTATGTTGCTGGATTTGTTGGTTTTTCATGGCGGATTATTCTATGTGTCTACAAGCAGTAGTGTAACACACACCGCCATGAAACACGATGTCAGAATTGTGGTCGGAAAAAGATCCTGACGGAGAGAGATTGGAAATGCTTCTCGCACCTTGTGTATCTAAATAGATTCTAAACCCGACTGCGATTGCCGCAGTCAGTGAATGAAGGTTCATCTCAAGCTGCTAGCTATTTTGCAGTCTAATATCTCTCGCAGACGCTCGTTCACGAAGCTCTCACTGGCTATGGTTCAAATGGCTCTCAGCACTAAGGGACTTAGCATCTGAGGTCATCAGTCCCCTACAACCTAGAACTACTTAAACCTAACTAACCTAAGGACATCACACACATCCATGCCCGAGGCAGAATTCCAACCTGCGACCGGAGCGGTCGAGCGGTTCCAGACTGAAGCCTAGAACAGCTCGGTCACACCTGCCGGCCAAAAAATTTGTGAGAATAGTGCAAAAGAAAAAGCTAAGCAGTACACGGAAGAGTCGGTTTTGAGAAATCCTTGTCAGATTAAGTTTTAGCTAACAATCTCTTGTAAAATAAGGAAATTCATTAAATCTTTGAATAATACACTGCTGGCCATTAAAGTTGCTACACCAAGAAGAAATGCAGACGATAAACGGGTAATCATTGGACAATTATATTATACTAGAACTGACATGTGATTACATTCTCACGCAATTTTGGTGCATAGATCCTGAGAAATCAGTACCCAGAACAACCACCTCTGGCCTTGATACGACTGGGCATTGAGTCAAACAGAGCTTGGATGGTGTGTTCAGGTACAGCTGCCCATGCAGCTTCAACACGATACCACAGTTCATCAAGAGTAGTGACTAGCGTATTGTGACGAGCCAGTTGCTCGGCCACCATTAACCAGACGTTTTCAATTAGTGAGAGATCTGGAGAATGTGCTGGCCAGGGCAGGAGCCGAAAATTTTCTGTATCCAGAAAGGCCCGTACAGGACCTGCATTATCCTGCTGAAATGTAGGGTTTCGCAGGGATCGAATGAAGGGTAGAGCCACGGGTCGTAACACATCTTAAATGTAACGACCACTGTTCAAAGTGCCGTCAATGCGAACAATAGGTGACCGAGACGTGTAATCAATGGCAGCCCATACCATCACGTCGGGTGATACGCCAGTATGGCGATGACGAATACACGCTTCCAGTGTGCGTTCACCGCGATGTCGCCTAACACGGATGCGACCGACCATCATGATGCTGTAAAAAGAACCTGTATTCATCCGAAATAATGACGTTTTGCCATTCGTGCACCCAGGTTCGTCGCTGAGTACACCATCGTAAGCGCTCCTGTCTGTGATGCAGCGTCAAGGGTAGCCGCAGCCATGGTCTCCGAGCTGATCGTCCATGCTGCTGCAAACGTCGTCGAACTGTTCGTGCAGATGGTTTTTGTCTTGCAAACGTCCCCATCTGTTGGCTCAGGGATCGAGACGTGGCTGCACGATCCTTTACAGCCATGCAGATAAGATGGCTGCGAAGTCTTTCGCGACATATTTCTTGTATAAATGTCTCGTGGTGTACATGCCGCGTCAATTCAGGATAAAACTCAAAGCTTTCGACCACTACCCCCATGGTCGTCCTCAGTGCTAGAACTGACTGTCGTAAACTGGCAAGGATCCCATTTTTATATGCAAAGGACGGCTTCTGATCGGCTGGAATACGTCATAGCAACAGCGATATGGCACGTAGTGAAGTGGTGCCCTCTACTTCCATAGATGTAGTTTCTATCCCGCGTTGCTTGCAGCGCCATCCCTTGAATTAGGAGGTAAAGTGCGGTAAGTTTTCCTCTGCGATTTTTCTTTATCCAGTGCACTCTTCCAGGTGTTGCTAAGTGCACAACCGTTGTCTCTGTTAAAGTTATTATCGCTACGTCTAATTTCGACTGCTTCCCGAATCACAGAGTCCCAGTAATTCGATGCGTGGGCTGTTACTCTGGTTTCATCAAATAAAATCTTATGCTTGTTAGGCAGGCTATGCTCAGCCACCGCAGATTTTTCCAAATACCTGTATTTCAGGTGGCGTTGGTGCTCGATGCAACGATCGGCAACGGTTCTTACCGACTGGCCCACGTAATTCTGGCCGCATTCGCAAGGAACACTGTAAATTCCCGGCACCCTTAAGCCGAGATTATCTTTGACTGATTGTAACACCATAGCTCTTATGCTGTACGGATCTATTTTCCTTTTGTTTTATTTAATGTTACATCGTTGAGCTTCTGCAAATATTGTTTGATTGAATCGATAACACAAAATTGTATACTCCTTTCTTTGTAAAAACTTTGGATGTTATGATTTGATTCTATGTAGTGTAGTATATCTGTCATTTTAATTCTTTGTCCCATTTGGAGGGAACAAAACTTGCTATATATAATTGTAATTTCTGTGTGAATATTTTATTTATAGAAATGTCAATATGTGCAAATGTTCTGTTTTATTTAAAATGTTTGTTTGCTATTATGTAAATTGTTGATCCTCACTTAGGGTTCTTAGTTATTTAATATGCAAAAGGTGTTGTAGTTCCCCTCGGGAACGGAACTGTGTAGCGCGCGCAAATTGTGGTTGGCTTAGGTAGAAAAGGTGGAACAAGAGTCAGTCGGGGACGAGCTACCAAACTGTGCACTGTCATTTAAAAGTTGTATATTGTGCTGCTTCCGAGAGAGGCTTTTTCTGCTACTTTCCAATGTCCCGGATGGATGGATAAATAACTGGAACGAATCTGGAATTGGTATTCATCATCGCCACCAAGAAGGGCCAGAGTCCATCAATTGTGTCTGCAAATCCGCCTACCAACATGCAGTTGCCACCACATTGCGCAGTCACTGTAAAGGAGTACTATAATAATGTACAGTGAAGGATCAGCTTATTGGGTGATTTAGTGTGCACAAATATAAGGTAACTTATAACTGAATTTATGTGCCTACCTTGATTTTTTCCCTATTATAACACCTCTCAGGTTCCTCTCCATTTGAACTATGATTACCGAGTGTCCTAGTTTGTGGAAAAAATGAAAGCTTCCAAACATCACATAATGATGTTTGATCATTGATGAGAAGGAAATATTCAGATCTACTGTGGATTTTGTGAAATTGTGGGAGGCAGTAAATGTAGTTTTGTGAAGTTTCAAAGTCACCTATTTAATCATTTACTTGAAAGTAGAAGACTGTGGTAATAAAGACAATTTACTGTTTCTTTTATAAATTAAAGATCTTAAAATTGAAGCTTATAAAGTTCTGCTTAGTTAATGATCATAGTGCTACCTGTAATAAATTTTAAAAGGTGAGTCAGTTTCTTGCAAATTTGTCAACATTGTGTTTCACTGTAGTAAAAGTGTAAAACTGCAATAGTAGAAAATTATATGTTTATGATTGCTAAGTGTTTATCTCTCTTGTGTATTGGAAGTGCATATTAATAGTATTACAGGATCCACCGTTTGTCTATTGTGCTAGTGCTAGGTAACAAGTACCGGGAAGAGCACTATTTATGAAAACCTTAATTTCTTTATTCAAAAGATTGTGAGAAGCAACCTGTTAGTGGATTCCAATTAACTTTCATTTTAAATAGTTAAGTATTAAACTGAGAGAGACTTAACCTATGTCCAATTTATGATCCTGCAGTGAATGTTAATAGTAATGTTATAAAGACCATTCAGTTTGAACAAGTCCTGAAAGTAATAGTATGTTTCGGTATCTGTTATATTTTTGCAAATAGTTTGTGCTGCTCTAGCTGTTAGCTTCAATCTTACCGTAAACATATGTATGTGTCAGAGTTCATTGCACTCGCGTGTGAGAAAGTGTAGGTTGTGTTTATCCGTTAAAGTTACTGATGATTATTTTCTGGAACAAGAATGTTAATCATTCTCTTGCCTAATTAGGCTGGCGACCGTTTTCTTTATCCATTAAACAGTGTAGATAAGCAAAAATTTTGTTTGTTACAGTTCAAATATTTACGTAATTCTGACTTTCATTTCCGATAAGCCACCCCCGTTAGGTACAACTCGGTCAACACAACAAAATTCCTCTCAGAGGCTAACACTGCTCTGTTGCCTTATACCATAATTGTTTTAACTAGATAGTTATATTTCACGACCTGTCTCCTACTTTAAGGTTATGGTATAGCAGTATCAGACGGTAGTGTTATATGATCTCAACATTTCCTTCATTTTCCTAGGTGGTCGAAAAACTGGTTTCATTCTTGCCTCTTTAGGACTCTGCCTATCCTGCCTGTTGTAGCACCGCAAAATGGAAGCCGTGCTATGTGTTGGTCCTCTTCTTGTTTATGGACGGCATCGTGTCTTACTTTCTTGGACAGTAGTGATTTAATTTCACCGGCAGAATAACCATTCCTCTTGAAAACAGTCGTCAAATGGTTAATCTGTGGACCGAGGTGGTCCTTGTCGGAAATAGTCCTGGCTCTGTGTACTAAAGTATTCAGCATAGCTCTCTTCTGAGACGGATGATGGAAGCTGTGGCTATGCAGATGTAAGTCTGTGTGCGTTGGCTTCCTGTAAACAGAATGGCCCAGTCGTCCATCCGGTTTTCGCTCCACCAACACATCTAAAAAAGGTAACTTCCTTTCCTTCCCTACCTCCATTGTAAATTTTATGTTTGGATGTACACCATTCAAATGTTCGACGAACTGCTGCAGCGTGTCACTGCCATGTGGCCAGATTAAAAAGGTGTCGTCGACGTATCTGTAGAAGCATGATGGGCGGAGGTGACCACTGCTAAACGCCCGCTCTTCAAAGTCCTCCATGAAAAAATTCGCTATTGCTGGTGATAGTGGCGAACCCATGGCTGTTCCATCCGTCATTTCATAATAATTTACACTTATAAAAAGTAAGTGGTCGTCACGGTGTGCGGAACAACATCAAAATTTCTGAGGAAAAATGAGCAGCCAACAGCTGTAATGTGTCATCCACAGGTACTTTGGTGAACAGAGAAACCACATCGAGGCTGACCACGATATCATTTGGGCCTATCTTCATCTGTTTTATGATATCAACAAAGATTTTTGAATTCTTAATATGATGTGGGCAGTGACAGACTATAGGCACCAACAATTTAGTGAAGTGTTTTGCAAGCCTGAACGTAGGAGAGCCAATAGCGCTAACAATCGGTCTCAACGGGACGTTCTCCTTATGAACCTTTGGCATACCGTACAACCTTTGTGGCCTAGGTGCTCTCGGCCGTAATTTCTTCACCAGTTCGTCGGAGAGGCCAGAGTTTTTTATTAGCTCCCTTGTCTTCCTGCTGAGCGACGATGTGGTATCCCGTCTGAGAATCCGATATGTGCTATCCTCCAGTAACAATCCAGCTTTCTTGTGGTAATCTGTAGCATTGAGGATTACCGTGGCATTCCCCTTGTCAGTAGGTAAAGTAACTAGATCTTCATCCTTTCGCAACAATTTCAGTCCTTCACAATTTCAGCGGATAAGATGCCTGTCTCCTCGACTGCTAGTGATACGAGGCCGTTGGGATCCAGCACGGCGTTCCGTATTACCCACCTGAAACTATCGATTCCATATTCTGCTAACAGTCATTGGATCTCGACCAACGCGAGCAGCAATGTCGCGATACGACAAACCGTAATCGCGATAAGCTACAATCCGACCTTTATCAAAGTCGGAAACGTGATGGTACGTATGTCTCCTCCTTACACGAGGCATCACAACAACGTTCCACCAGACAACGCCGGTCAACTGCTGTTTGTGTATGAGAAATCGGTTGGAAACTTTCCTCATGTCGGCACGTTGTAGGTGTCGCCACCGGCGCCAACCTTGTGTTAATGCTCTGAAAAGCTAATCATATGCATATCAAAGAATCTTTATGCTATCGGTTAAATTTTGCGTCTGTAGCACGTCATCTTCGTGGTGCAGCAATTTTAATGGCCGGTAGTGCAAATGTTGTGCTGGAGTACATGACATCTCTAATAAGGTATTAAAACAATGTGGAGCAGTTACAGCTGATGTTCTGAGTCACATCTGTAATGCATCACTAACTGAAGGTATTTTCCCAGACGGGTTAATGTAAGCCACTGTCAAGCCTCTCAAAATAAAAAAAAAAGGGGGACACCACGCCATTGTTGTTGTGGTCTTTAGTCCAGAGACTGGTTTGATGCAGCTCTCCATGCTACTCTATCCGGTGCAAGCTTCTTCATCTCCCAGTAGGCCAACCTACTGCAACCGCATCCTTCTGAATCTGTTTAGTGTATTCATCTCTGGGTCTCCCTCTACGAATTTTACCCTCCACGCAGCCCTCCAGTATTAAATTGGTTATGCCTTGTTGCCTCAGAATATGTCTTACCAACCTATCCCTTCTTTTAGTCAAGTTGTGCCACAAATTTCTCTTCTCCCCAGTTCTATTCAATACCTCCTCACTAGTTACGTGATCCACCCACCTAATCTTCAGCATTCTTCTGTAGCAACACATTTCGAAAGCTTCTATTCTCTCCTTGTCTAAACTATTTATCGTCCACGTTTCACCTCCATACATGGCTACACTCCATACAAATACTTTCAGAAACTACTGCCTCACACCTAAATCTATAGTCGATGTCATCAAGGTTCTCATCTTCAGAAACACTTTCCTTGCCATTGCCAGTCTACATTATATATCCTCTCTACTTCTACCATCATCTGTTATTTTGTTCCCCAAATAGCAAAACACATTTACTACTTTACTACTTTAAGGGTCTCATTTTCTAATCTAATTCGCGCAGTATCACCCGATTTAATTCGACTAAATTCCATTATCCCCGTTTTGCTTTTGTTGATGTTCATCTTACATCCTCCTTTCAAGACACTGTTCATTCCGTTCAGCTGCTCTTCCAGGTCATTTGCTGACTCTGACACAATTACAATGTCATCGGCGAACGTCAAATTTTTTGTTTCTTCTCCATGGATTTTAATTCCTATTCCGAAATTTCCTTTTGTTTCCTCAGTGCTTGCTCAATATACAGATTGAATAACACCCTTCCCAACCACTGC
Source organism: Schistocerca piceifrons (assembly GCF_021461385.2). NCBI lineage: Eukaryota > Metazoa > Arthropoda > Insecta > Orthoptera > Acrididae > Schistocerca > Schistocerca piceifrons. The sequence continues at coordinate 562,260,116 of NC_060149.1, forward strand.
TTCCCTTTCATGTCCCTCGACTCTTATAACTGCCATCTGGTTTCTGTACAAATTGTAAATAGCCTTTCGCTCCCTGTATTTTACCCTGGCACGTTGAAAGAGAGTATTCCAGTCAACATTGTCAAAAGCTTTCTCTAAGTCTACAGATGCTAGAAGCGTAGGTTTGCCTTTCCTTAAGCTATTTTCGAAGATACGTCGTCGGGTCAGTATTGCCTCACGAGTTCCAAAATTTCTACGGAATCCAAACTGATATTCCCCGAGGTCGGCTTCTACCAGTTTTTCCATTAGTCAGTAAAGATTTCGTGTTAGTATTTTGCAGCCGTGCCTTGTTAAACTGATAGTTCGGTAATTTTCACATCTGTCAACACCTGCTTTCTTTGAGATTGGAATTATTATATTCTGCTTGAAGTCAGAGGGTATTTCACCTGTCTCATATATCTTGCTCACCAAATGGTTGAGTTTTGTCAGGGCTGGCTCTCCCAAGGCTATCAGTAGTTCTAATGGAATGTTGTCTATTCCCGGGACCTTGTTTCGACTTAGGTCTTTCAGTGTTGTACCAAACTCCTCATGCAGTATCATATCTCCCACTTCATCTTCGTCTACATCCTCTTACATTTCCATAATATAGTCCTCAAGAACGTCGCCGTTGTATAGACCCTCTATATACTCTTTCCACCTTTTTGCTTTCCCTTCTTTGCTTAGAACTGGGTTTCCATCTGAGCTTTTGATATTCATGCAAGTAGTTCTCTTTTCTCCAAAGGTCTCTTTAATTTTCCTGTAGGCTGTATCTATCTTACCCCTACTGATATGCGCCTTTACATCCTTACATTTGTCCTTTAGCCACCACTGCTTAGCCATTTAGCACTTCCTGTCGATCTTATTTTTGAGACGTTTGTATTCCTTTTTGTCTGCTTCATTTTCTGAATTTTTGTATTTTCTTCTTTCATCAGTTAAATTCAATATCTCGTCTGTTCCCCAAGGATTTGTATTAGCCCTCGTCTTTTTACCTGCTTGATCCTCTGCTGCCTTCACTATGTCATCTCTCAGAGCTGCCCATCTTCTTCTAGTGTATATCTTTCCCCCATTCTTGTCAATCGTTCCCTAATGCTTTCGCTGAAACTCTCTACAACCCCTGGTTCTGTCAGTTTATCCAGGTCCCATCTACTTAAATTCCCACCTTTTTGCAGTTTTTTCAGTTTTAATCTACAGTTAATAACCAATAGGTTGTGGTCAGAGTCCACATCTGCCCCTGGAAATGTCTTACAATTTAAAACCTGGTTCCTAAATCTCTGTCTTACCATTATACAATCTATCTGAAACTTTCCAGTCTCTCCAGCCTTCTTTCATGTATATAACCTTCTTTCATGATTCTTGAACCAAGTGCTAGCTATGACTAAGTTATGCTCTGTGCAAAATTCTACCAGGCGGCTTCCTCTTCCATTCCTTACCCCCGTTCCATATTCACCCACTATGTTACCTTCCCTTCCTTTTCCTATTATCGAATTCCAATCACCCATGACTATTAAATTTTAGCCTCCCTTCACTTTCTGAATAATTTCTTTTATCACATCATACATTTCATCAATATCTTCGTCATCTGTGGAGCTAGTTGGCATATAAGCTTGTACTACTGAGGTACGCGTGGGCTTCGTATCTATCTTGGTCACAATAATGCGTTCACTATGCTCTTTGTAATAGCTTACCCGCATGATGTCAGTAATTACCGGCTCCTTGCTTGCAGCATTTTCAAAAATCGTCGAGAAAGTTATGTACTCAGAAGTGGTTAGCCATCTCAACAGTAACAGGATACTAAGTAAATCACAGTTTGTATTTCAGAAATGCTGTTCCACTGAGACAGCATTATACAGTTTCACTGCCAACGTAATAGAGTCTTACAAATAGAAAAATGTCATTAACAGGAATTTTCTGTGACTCATCCAAAGCGTATGATTGTGTGAACGATAACATTATGTTACAGAAATTACAATTCTGTGGTATAAGTGGAGCAGCATATGAGTGGTTTAAGTCATATCTACAGAACAGGAAGCAAAACGTTCCTTTGTATGGTTTAAATGATTTACAGAAGTATCCCACTTCATACACCTAGGGTGGAATTACATTAGGTGTTCCACAGGGCTCGTTCATGGGTCCTCTTCTGTTCTTGAAATTTGTGAATAACCTCCCTTCTTATATGCAATTGGAAGCTAAACTGACACTGTTTGCTGATGATACAAGCATCATTATTAATCCAGCAAAAGAAACTCCAATAGAAAATGATACAAATAATGTCTTTGGAAAAATTATTGATTGGTTTCCTGCGAATGGGCTTCCTCTGAACTTCGAAATAGAGAACACAATACATCCAATTTTCTACTGCAAGGAGTAAAGTCCCTTCCATGAATATAACACATCAGCAGAAGTCACTAGCCAGGGTACAGCATACTAAGTTTTGGGTGTACATATAAATGGGAATCTTAACTGAAAAATTCATGTTTTGGATCTCCTAAAGCGACTAGGTTCAGCAACTTTTGTAATCAGAATAACTGCTAATTTTGTGGATATATAGAAATGAACAAGTTAGCCTATTTTGAATACTGTCGCTCTCTGATTTCATACGGAATAATAATTTCTGGTTACTCAACGATTTGGCAAAAATTATTTACTGTTCAAAAGAAAATGGTCAGAACAGTGTGTGGGGCTCATAGTCGCACATCTTCTAAGCATTTGTTTAAAAGATTAGGAATTCTTACAACAGCCTCTCAGTATATTTACTCGGTAATAAAATTTGTTCTCATCCACATGGATCACTTTAAAAGCAACGGTGACAGTCATGATTATAATACAAGAAGAAAGAAAGACTTATACTAGCCTCTACTTAACCTATCTTTGTCACAGAAAGAAGTAAAATATGCTGCTGTTATACATTTCGATAAATTACCAGATGAAATGAAATATCTGACAGACAGCAGTAATAGTTTTAAAAGTATACTGAAATCATATCTCCTTGAAAACTCACTTTGCACCATAGATGAATTCTTGAATAGGAATAAATAAATCTATAGGTATAATATATGCATTTAATGCCATTTAAGGGAATGCGGTAGGTAATAAAACTTTTAAGCTTTAAAAAATACCTTGATTCATGTGTGCATTTCTTATGCACTTGACACATTCCACATCATAACGGTTACCGTGAGACTGATCAGTGGAAAACGTAATTAACAAACTAATTCATTTGCAATAGAACACTGCGAAGGGAGCTGTGTGCAACGAACTTCGGAGTCGGACACCTCGCGAGAAGCCATTGCTCACACAGACATAATACTATCACAACAGCAAAGTTCATCGACGTGGAAGAACATGTGACTGGTTTTCTGAACCCCTCCCACCCTACTACATTCCGATTAGCCTGCAAAATCACCTGACATGAACACCATACTAAATCTGAGGAACATGTTGGAATAGTGGTTAAACGCCGATTCTTCATCACCGCAATTTGGTGGAATTGCACGACCAAACCTCAGCGCGTGGCTGAACCTTCGTAAGCTTGTGGACTCACATCCGAACCGAATCCAGACAGTTATCAAGTCTTGGGGTGGAGTTACACCGTATTAAGTGATGCCTATAATGATTTCTCTAGGGATAGCTAATTTTTTGTCTGGTGACATTTTCAGATGTACTCCTGTGCAGATTCATCATGGTTTTAATGCTTGTCCAAACACTTGGTCGCTTACTGTTTAAATGAGGATAATGCATTCGTGACATCTCTATATAAATTTTTGTAGAATACGCACGTACTCCCTACAGTACCACGTGCCACTCACAAAAATTGAGCTAAACAGGAAAAATCTATCTGTACAAGTCCTAACTTCTCGTATTTTACGCGAAATGTATACTGGCTTTAAATGTCAGTTCTTAACAGTGTTTCCGCAAAAAATGCATTAAAGTAAAAGTTTCAAAACGCTGTAGAAATAACACCGCTGGTCAGAATGATGTAAAATTCCAACGGAATATTATCGGAGAAAAAGTATGGCAGAAGAAAAAATTGTGTGAAAATTGATCAACAGATGACGCTTTATGTGTCACAATACGTAAATGAAAACACCTGCCATGCGCACGGCCTATTGAAGTTGGTATAAAAAAGCCCGGTACCGGCTTTTCCTCCCTCCTCGTCTACGACGTTCACCATGACTGCCTCAATGCAGGATCGCGCTCTGCTTGTAAAGCTCTATTACAAGAATGATGACTGTGCAAAAGTCGCTCTGCAGAAGTTCCGGACACTGAAGTGTTTGGAAAAAGGGGTTAGTCCGATGACTGCCGTGGATCTGGAGAAAATGATTCGTAAATTCGAAACGCCGGGTTCTTTTCGTGAGAGGCCTGGTAGAGGGAGAAAACGAATTGATTGACGTCAGTGGAAGCAGTGCTCACAGCGGTGCAGGAGGAGACTAGTGGTGGTGTGCAAACGTGTAGTGCACGGAGAATTACCCGAACATTGCACATACACGTGAGCACGGTGGCTAAAATCCTACGAAACGTCCTTCTTTGCTATCCATTCAAAATCACCCGTGTGCAGGAGTTGCTTCCTTTTGACCTGCCAGCACGAGAGACGCTTGCCTTAGAATTTCTTGCTCGCATGGAAATGGACAATGATGGGCCGTGGAAGATTTTGTGGACAGACGAAGCCCACTTAATAATGAAAGGATATGTCAATACATAGAATTGTCGAATATGGGCAAGGGAAACTCCACATGCAAATCAAGCAGTACCATTTCATCCTTGAAGGGTCACTATGTTGTGCGGGCATTACGGCATCATTTATCATAGGGCCCTATTTTTTCGAAGAGACAGGTGCTTCCGGTCCTGTTACTTGTGCCGTCACTGGTAAGTACTATGAGTGTCTTTTGCGCAACCAGGTGATTCCAGCTCTCCAACAGCGTGGACGTGTAGATGGGATCATTTTTCTGCAAGATGGCGCACCTCCGCACATTGCAAATCCAGTTAAGCAGCTGCTGAAGCGCCATTTCGGAAACGCTAGAATTATCAGCGGCCATTTCCCTACAGCCTGGCCGTCCCGATAACCTGATTTTAATTTGTGTCACTTCTGGCTGTGGGGCTATCGGAAAGATGTTGTGTTCAGTATTCCGAATGCACACCTACATGTATTGAAGGCACGCATTGTGCAACACATTCTCAACGTGACCACGGAAACACTTCGAGCAGTTGTGGAAGATGCTGTTCCTCGAGTTCAACTTGTTGCAAAAAAAGGTGAACAGCATACTGAACAAGTTCTGCGCCAGTCACACGGAAATTAATAATCCGACTTGATTTTGATTGACGCTTTTTAAGCTCTTTTTGGCCTCAGGACAACTAAAAAGTGTTTTTTCCCATCCGATGTGATACGACGTTGCCGTGGTGGATAGGCTTACGTAAGTAATTGTACCACTCCTGTACACCCACGCACACGGAGTAGTACAGTTTGTTTAACGTTAAACGTAGACCATAGGCATTGTCATTTGAAGTCGACCACTATTAAATTATGATGCTTACAGCGTCATCTATTGCTACATTTAGTAACAATTTATTTTTCTTCTGCCATAGGTTTCCCCCTTCTCCGGTAATATTCTGTTGCAATTTGACGTCATTCTGACCAGTTGTGTTATTTCTACAGCGGTTTGAAAGTTTACCTTAATTATAATCAGAGACTTGTCATATACATTTATGAGTGTTATAGTGACATCGCACACTCATATTGCAACAGTTTATTTCTTTTTATACGCCTTTTCATTCTACCTGGAAGCTCTGGTTGACCAAGACTGATGCCACCCGCACAATAGCTCTAGTTTTCAAAGCAATATGGTTGTGGGAAGGATGGGCTTCATTCTGATTGTTTCAGAGAGAAATGGGGCCAGGGATCGTAGTTCTTTGTGGTTACCTGCAGTGAAGCCCACATATTTCCGTCAATGTTTTGGGACCTGTTCACTGTGGTTGGGATGGTTTTGTCTGAAGTGCCCGCTTTTGTAACTGTTTTCTCCTCCCTGCGAAAATGTCAGTGGCTTCAAGGATGATTACACATGTATTGTGCAAATTTCTCCACCACTTCTGTGGGGATGATGCAAGGATGGCCAGTGTAGTGTTGGGCAGACATGTGGAGCTCTCTAGTTCACTGCCTGGGGGTCGGTAGCGGCATCAGGGGCGGTAGTGACGAACGAGTGTACTCTTACGTATAGGCGTCACTCTTTTCTGTGGTGATATGTATCACCTTTCCAGATTCGTTCTTTACTGTTTCTTATGTGCACAGGATCTTTGGTTGGAAATCATTATACCCCAGAATTTTGCCATGCTGTCACAAATTTACCGTGAGAGCATTATATTCAGCAACACACTCATTTTAACAGATAAACTATGACATCACACAGTGTAGTAGTACGGTGGTGGCGTATCAAGGGGTTATCCCTCACGGTGTTGGATTTCTTATACATACACATCTTTGGTTGAAATTTGGTAAAGCTGCAGTGCTTATGGCATTTACAATGAAGTTAATAATTTCGGAAATGTCAGACAGAACAGACACCACCTGTGGAAATGATTTCTTCTTAATGGATGCACTCATTCATCGAAACGCTTGTGGGATTCAGCTGAATAGCTGCGAGCAGAAAGGGCATAATGGACTGAGAATACTTTATCAATAGTGCACAGCATGTGGGAATTTGGGCTGGACGGAAGGCGAGCTCAGATAGCCGAGACAGTTCAGGCAACTTTTTTTAGAGAAACGATGCATCCGTTTTTGAGTTCCAGTCCCACGCAAATTTTCACATGTCTCCATTGCATTTAATGAAACCTGTAGGTATCTGAGGTTTGAAAATTTCTCTTTCACTGTTGATGTGATCCGTCCGTCATATAGAGACGTTAAACTTTGCTGCCCCCTTGGTGCTATTCGCACAGTGTGATTTCTGTACCAGCACCAAGTTTCACCCACACACTTCCTCTTATCGATAACTAAACTAATATGATACTTTATTGTACGAGTACTCATCACAGTCTTCTGCTCGATCACGACACACATTTGGCACTTCATAACAGGTCGGAGGAGGCAAAGGCAAACATCTCCACTGGGACCTTGCGTAGAACGGATGCGGGATTCCTGCATCTGCTTCCCTACGCTCTATTCCTGAGCATGGGGTTACTTTGACTGAGGATCTGCGCCGACATCTGTAGTTCACAAACCACCGCAAGGTTTATGGTGGAGAGTACATAGTCTATCGGTATTATTTTCGGGCTTTCTGATCCATTCGCGGCAGGCTGTCTACTGCCACCGTTGTTACGCTAAACGAAGTATAAGGGGCCATCAAAAAGTTTCCATATGAGAGTGTAGCTGCATCGTATATGAATCACTGTGCGACTGCGATGCGGATACATTAGCACCGACGTGAAGGTAAGGGATTAGTCTCGCCTTCGTGTCTTTCTGATGTACATGCGGCAAATGTGGAAACGTGAACTATGACGATGTTATTACCAAATTCGTCCTGATAGGACCAACGTGCTGTTATTCAGGTAGACATTCATAGGAGAATGAAGAATTTGTAAGGACGTGCATGTCTACCGTCTCTAACGAAAACCAGCATTGTAGAATTGTGTGCAAAGTTCTGTGCGGCTTCCTGATTATGCATGTCCCTATATCGCAAATATCGTAACGCATAAGTTACACCAGGTCGGGTGGGAGACACTCGAGCACATGCCCTACAGACATGATCTCTCCCTTCACCACTTCAGACCCTTAAAAATGGCTTAAGGTCTTGAAAAATTGACGATTCTTGTCGGACGAGGAATTTCAGTTGGCAATTACAGACTTCTCCGTGCATCCTTCAGCCTGGTGTGTCGGTGGGATTAGCGATGCCATCATTCAAGAAACCCTGGGCTGGAAAACTTCTCGATCACACGTAAAGAAGAAAATTCTAACATTTTACTTCAAATACTGTAGTCAATATAACCAATTTGTTGCACCCATAGCTTCTAAACATATCAAAATTCTCTTTTAATATTGTGTTAACATAAAAATAAGACATCTTTTACTTTAAATTCTTATTTCTAATGTATGGATTTACCGATTAAATATGAAATTAATTTTTAAATGAATATTTACAGGCAATACAATAAGTTCAGTTGAAAGTTCAGATGAAAAAGAGACATAAAAATCTTTAAGTAAATCTCCAACAGTAACATGATCAGTGTTATGTATTTTTGAACGCATATTTTGCTTTGCTCTTTGCTGCTTTCCGTAGTCCTTCACAGCCATCTCTGCCTTTCAGAACATTCCAGAATTTACCACAACTACGTACAGAGAACCTTCATTAGAAGTTCTCTTTTCACTGAAGCCATTGTCATCCGATTTCTTTCTTCCGACCACTGGTTCTTCATCATACTGAAGATTCTTTCAGCAAACGACTTAATGTTAGGAACTGAAAATATTATGATATATCTATATAACCCTAAGCGATTGGGAATGGGATATGTCAGTTATGGTCTGATGGTTAAATAAATCTACGCAAAACTGGTCTAATGCTCTATTTTTGTCACGTCCAGCATACGCATTCCAGATAGCACAGAATTTATTGCAAAACTGATCTTCATCCAGATCTAATTTTTTGGTAGCATGTAAAACATTCAGAAATCTTAATCTTGTAAAGTAACACTTGTAAGGAGACTGAACACATTGTACACAGAAAAGTTATAGTTTTAGGAGACATTATCAGTGCAATGTGCAAGCAAGATTGTGCATCATTTTCATCTCTGTGATTTTGATATTTCTTCCAGGATTTCATGAACTTTCGTTCCTAAGAATTTATCTTGTTTCCTGCTCTTTAGCTTGCACTTAAGGTCCATTATTATCGTGTCTATCTCAACAGAAATAACTGACCTGTTTTCTAGATTTCTAACAGCAGTTTCAAGCAGATGCAAATCACGCTGCAGAAAACGTCGATGGCATTCAGAAGTGAATGTTCAGTTCAGTCAGTCTTGGACAATCCTCCTCGCTCTTCCAAATTAAATCTGGCTTGATCACAGGCCAGTAGCATACAATTCTGTCAATTGCTGTCTGTAGTGAGAGCCATCTTGCACGGATGTATCGTAATATGTCCTTAAGCGCTGTCTCCACTTTCTCTGAACATTCTCTCAGTGACTGAAAATTTGATGCAATGGAACCTAATTCAATACAGATTTTGAGAAATCGTGGCTCTACATCGTTATTAAATGTCTTAAGATCACGTTTTACATTATTATTTATGACATGGCAGTTGCAGTTAGCTCTAAAAATGGGCGGGTTTTTGTTTTTCAGTAAGACAAAAACCGAATTGTTTTTGTTATAGTTCAAAAATGGTTCAAATGGCTCTTATCACTATACGACTTAACTTCTGAAGGCATCAGTCACCTAGAACTTAGAACTAATTAAACCTAACTAACCTAAGAACTTCACACACATCCATGCCCGAGGCAGGAATCGAACCTGCGACCGTAGCGGTCGCTCGGGTCCAGACTGTAGCGCCTAGAACCGCACCGCCTCTCCGGCCGGCCTGTTATAGTTCACTGGAGCATTGTCAGCACTGTATGCATATACTTAATTCAAATGAAAGTCATTAGATTCAATAATGTTAATTATGACATGGAAAATACCTTTCACGGGGTTTATTTGGTCTTCACAAGAATCTAGCAATCTCTAAAGTATCCCGTGGTTAACATCGAAGTACTGTAATGCATAAAGCAACATTTTTATAATTACTGTGTCTGAACCAATGGGTCACACAGAAAAATAAGAGACTTTATGAAGCTCGTCTATGACTACATTTTGATTCTATGGATCAAGAGCATTTTACAATATGACCGTTGCCTCAGCTGTTCCACAAGAAATTTTACATGTATAATTGCTGGCTGGAAACTGGGAATGGTGCAGTTTAATAGGCAATCCCATGATTTGTAGCTAAGGCTGTGTTTTATACTGTGATAGACATATGCAACTTCAGCGCGTATCTCGGCATCTTCATCAGACGTACTGGTAGACTGCATCACAAAGAAAGTTGTAACTATTATTTTTGAGACATTGCTGTTATGCCAGAATGTGCTTCAGTGTCTACTGATGATCTGCTGCAGCTTTCCTATCTCAATATTTTATCTTAAACATGGCGGGCAGACACTTCACTTTGCTGTGAAGTCGTTGTCTTCCATCATCCACGTGGAAAAATCTTTGATTTCTAACCAGTCATTGTTGAAAGCCGTATATCTTTTATCTTCCTTCTTCGCAATAGCTGAATTTGGCGAGGTGTCTCCATTATTAGTGGAAGGATGAAACGTCTTTTTGAACATCGATCTTTCTTAAATTTCTCAAATTGGACGTTAACCGCACTGGCATCATAGCTACTTTACAGTCTCTAACTTAAGAGGAAAATATGCATATTGAATCACTTATAGTGATTGGGGGAGGAAATTCGCACGTCATTGTTTCTCGTCGTTCGCATGGTTCGCAAGTTCGACAAATGGAAGGATGAAAGTGTGTTCCGAGTCCCTTTACCTGATATCCTTGACAGTACTTCAAAATTCCGAGACAATCACGCAGAAAACTGTCGGGTGGCAACCCAAGGCTGGATGATTGCCTCAGTACTCACAACGACTTTACCTGATTGGCATACCTAGACTCGACTGTGCGACCTTCGAATAGATACCCGAACATTTTAATCTTCGCTTATAGAATGCTTGCCAACGCTTATTGGCTCGTTATCTCTCGGCATTATGTGAGTAAAGCTCCCCGTCATACACAACGTATTTCTGGCAGCCTCTCCCTTGACAATTTGTTAAGCATCAATGTGACACAAACCCACGAAGTATCGTACAACTCAAATTTGTCTTCTCTGTTGGCCCAACATAGAATCATTGAATTTATCGTCGCCGTGTCTGTATTTAGATGCTGTTCATTCAAGACCTGGTTCATTCTGGGTAGAAAGAATTCCTCATTTCGTCTGCGATCGTGAATTTTATCACTGCAGTGTAGTTGAGAAAACTGTGTCTTCCGACGTATCGTTTCGTGTGAACCATTACTCTAAATTACACGCTAGCCGCCTCAAAAAAGAGGCGGCATTCGCAGGGGAAGAGAGACTGCTTATTTATTCACGGTTTAACCTCCAGTGGCGCGCACGCCCGGGTTGTGTTACGACCAGATGTCGGCGGCATCTGGCGAGCAGCCCGTCACTTCTTTGATGAGCTTAAGTGCGGGGCAGGGGGTGTGGCCAGCCCCAGGCCGTTGCCTGCGCGCCGTCGGCTACGGTTTCAGCCCACAAACTGCCTGTTTACACAACAAGCACGCCGCCATCGCTGCTATCAGGTTTTGGCCATCACCAGGCGCATTGACGCGTCTTTGTTTATGGAGTTCTATCAGCTTCGTGTTACTTGTCTCCATTACCATCACAAAATCTACGCACAAGCTGGGAGTATATATAATCTCTATTTTCAGAAGAAAATATGTTGTGGTTTCATTCATAACATAATAAGTAATGAAAAATCTCGGCTACGCAACAACGAAGTACTGTGCGAGAAGGCCGGAAGGTCCGCTTTCTGAACGTTACAACTACGCTATTGCGTGAGTGACTGTGGTGATTCAAACAAAGTGAAACAGTATTTAACAGCATTTAGGTGTAAACTACCAAAAATACTCACCTGATGATCCTGTTTTCTGCATTTGGTGCCGTTCTTGTACCACGACCAGTGCAGACCAACATTTCATTCATAAGATACGTATGATAATTATCTATGTGTAAAAACTACCACACCTACCACGTGAATTGCTTGAGAGAATTCATTCTCTCCGTAACATCATTTCTGTTTATTTGGAACTAACAGTTTATTTCAACGGCAATTAGTTAATTTTTCTCACTCGACCTGTATCAGGCAACGTCTCACAGTTCCATGGCATTCGATTGTAAAACATTAACCAGGCCATGTGTGTTTTCCTTTCAAGATATTTGCTGATTTTTTTTTCGCAGTAGTAACTGTATTCAGGACTGGCTGTCATTGGATGGATTGAAATATACTTTAGTTTTGAATTCCTCACTGTTGTTCAGTTTCAGCTTTGAAGTCACTTGAGATGATAGTTTGTTCGTAGGTGTGGAATTATTACTCTATTACTCTTGTTTATTTCTATGTTATTATGATCTTGTAGGTGCATATGTGTTATGAACGAAGAAAGCACCAAACTTGTTTGTCATTGTCGTTCTTATTTACAGTCTTCTCTAACTGCAATAATTCCACTTTACATGCTTCATCCTCCGGCAAAGTATATTTCTTAGAGTCTAACATTTCCTAACTGTTATTATAATATGTACTCCAATAATGAATGATATGCCCTTTTGCGTAGGTTTTTGTGGTTGTTCCTCAGGTTCACTGCCGTTTGCTAAGAGTTTGGTTATATATATAAGCTCCAACGATGTGCAGTATGTACTCAGATGAGTAATCAATGCGCAGATCACTCCGTATGTACCAAACAGCGGAAGTTTGTATGTGATATAAAACATATTTCTCTGAAAATTATGTAGTGTTCATGGGTCCTTTCCAGTTGTTAACAAAGTTCTTCACACAGAACACTGTTTCAGTGATTCTAAGCGGTCTAAAAGTTTAATTGCCAGCCTGTTCTACTCATGTAAGTATTAGTTCTCTGTTTTTTATATCGAATAAGTTGGTGCTCTGGTTAGTGTACTGTGTGCGCAGGATTAAGATTCAAAATTCAAGTATACCGTGGTTCTCCTAAGTCACTTAGAACAATATCGGAATGATTTCTTTGAAAATACCACGGATGATTTCCTGTTCCATTCTTGCACATTCCAAACGTGTGTTACATGCCTGCCACGTGTCGTGGCCGCGTGGTTTGAGGCGCCATGTCACGGATTGCGCGGTCGCTCCCGCCGGAGGTTCGAGTCTTCCCTCGGATGCGCGCGAGCGCTCGTGTGTGTGTGTGTGTGTGTGTGTGTGTGTGTGTGTGTGTGTGTGTGGGTGTGGGTGTCTGTTGTTCTTAGCAAAAGTTAGTTTGATTTAGTTTAAGTAGTGTGTAAGTCTAGGGAACGATGACCTGAGAAGTTTGGTACCTTAGGAGTTCACACACATTTGAACATTTTAGTTACATCTCTAATAATCCTATTGTCGGAAGAACAATAAGTTATAATCCTTGTTCATTCGTTTTATTCATGAACTCTAAATAGCATGACCAAATTTTCTTAACAGTAGGCGTTTGTTGCTGAAATATTTTCCACACTGTTGCTGTTGCAGTTCTTTGTAGCAGAGAATATACTGAAGGTGTCCCATATTTGTGAACATTCCCGAGTCAGTGGGCACTGAAACTGCTGCACCACTGCCAAATTAGTGAAACCAGTAACACAATAATATAGCCCGATTTTAAACGTTTTTGCATCGGCCTCTTACCTCAAATGCAGCAGGCTATAACAGAAACTGTAATGATAGAAATACTTTTCTCACTGTGCGTATTTTCAAAATGTGTGCTAAAACCGTAATATTCCTTCCTCCTTTCCCCCTCTCTGCCTTCGAATCACAACACATCAACAGTTAAAAACTTGTAACTATAGAATTTAATTCGCAAACAGGTGATAACTGTTCGTTCCATCTTTGGTTTTGTTTCATGCAGTTCATGCGATCGTTTACATTGCCCTGTTCTTGATATGGTGTGATACTGACTATTATCTCCCATTCTCGATTTGGTAATTGTTGAAATGCAGCTTGCACTATGTCAGCACTTACTTTGAGGGCTGCTAAACGTTTTACAACAACCCATGATTCTCTGTTCTATTAGTTTCCGAGTTATGGTCTTTTGAAACGATAGCGGGGCCTTATGAATACCCTATAACCTAGTACGACATTTTTCTCTGTACCACTTGAACCATCTAATTTAAGATAGTCAAGCCTAACCAGAGAGTCGCTGCTTGATATTATCCTGGCTGTAGTAGCACTGTAGTTTCTCATTACAAGCAAGAAGTCTAAATATTTAACGCGGTAGCCCTCATCGAATACATGAAAACAGATGATTTTCAATCGAGATAAAAAGTAATGCTGAATCTGATTATATAGTTTTAATCCTTACACATTTGTCTTTAAGAAATCATTTTTACCTCCACATCTGAAGCGCCCTGTAACTGCTGCAGCAGGTGGAACAACCCCAAACAGGCGAACCATTGGTTATCGGTGGGAATGCCCGAAGCCCTCCTATTAAAACTGTAAGAAAATGATTATGTAAAAGTCATTTTCAATATATATTTTATCAGTATAAAAAGGAGAACCGAAAAATATTACGTTCTACGAAAATGGTGACGTTTTGACACAAATGTCACTTTCCTCGCCCACAAAACTGAGACAAAAGCGTGCACCGAAAACTGACTTTTGGAGATATCACAAATCGTCTGCCTACGCGAATCGACAATTGAGTTTAGAATGCCGGCATCAAGTTCCGATCAAAATCGTAGGTATCGTTTTCAGGCTGTTTCTCGCCAATTAGAAAAATTGCAATATCGACCAAAAGATGTTTTAAATTTTGAGTTACATTTTTTGTAGTTGAGTTAAACGTACCTTAAGTCAACGTTCCCTGGACTATGAAGCAATCCAACCAGATCCAAAAGGAGGTCCTCCAGCGTCTTCTACGCTGCCATGGTCGTCCTGCGTTCCTGTTTGGTACCGTCTGTCATCCGCTGCCCTTCTCGCTTGATACGCGTTTAGTCCGCTTTTGTGCAGAAATTGTCACTGGCTGATCCGATATCTAGTTCGACCACGTTCATAATTCCCATTAATACCTGTTTGACCATAGTTGACATTACCTGTCGACAATCTTTATCCCGCTGTGAACTGTCTTGTTTTGCCACAAACTCTGTAATAAAGTAGAGTTACTAGAGAACAGTTCAAGTCAAAAACAAGAAGTCGATTTTTGAAATTTTCACAGAGGACTACTACTTAATCTAAATGTGTTTAATTTGTTTTTACGTTAATATTTTAGCATGAAAAATATAAATTCAGAAGCGACTGCAAAACTGCACGGCATCGGTAGTTACATGTAACTATCTAGCCACTTCCATACTAAGCCCATCGACCGGAGCGGATAAAATTGCAGATTGGGTCGTCAACAGTTTACTAGCGGAAATCAGAGTGACTTGTCATAGAAGACACTTGAATGAAGGTGAAAGTGGAAGAAGGTAAGCGATAATAGTGGCCAGTCTGAACAGCCAGGATCCGACTGGCGTACGAATGATGACGCGTTTTGAAAGATCATACTCGCATCATTCAGCAAAGCCCATTGAAGAATCTCACCAATATACATAGGTGAATTAAATTAGCCATGCCATACCATTAAATATGAGAGTAACGATCCTCGTCTTACTTGGTTCCCATATTCTGCGGCCTTCAGCCCCAGTTCCGTCATAGAAGTTTGATCCCTCCTGTTCAGCGTCTTCCACCAGTATCGAAGTGGTCCGATATTTTATTATCGTGCCTGTACACGCCATCTGCAATGGATTATTATTGAAAATCACGAATATAATATTAGAAGAACAGATGTCAAAGTTATTTAGTACCTTGTCTACTTATACAAGATTTTCGCTGCGCTGAGTTTAGCTTCACTTGAGGCTGTCAAGGTTCAAATAGCTAACAAGGTAACTGTCCTATGTTACATATGAAAACCTGCCCTGAATTTTTTTATGTAAGGAGTATACACTGAAAGAAACGCAGTATGAAAATTGTAGCTGCTAAGATACAATGCACGTATGTTTTTTAAAGAAATGTAATTTGGAGCTTGCCAGGCGGTTGGAGAAATGTGTACCAATGCCGCAGCTGTAAGCAGACAGCGCCTGTGCAACACAGCAGGCACGTATCCTTGGTCCACAACACATTGGTAAACAGGTCATATGGCACAACACAATCACATTTTGTACAGGGACCTCTGGTTTACGTTGATAGTTCCTCTGACACGATTGTTCCCAGTTATTGTCCGCTCCAATCTGCAACTCATTTACTGTCCATAATAATCAGCAGCTGTTATTCCAGTATCGCTAAGTGTTAATGTTGTGTCTAGACAAGACAGCGTAGACACAATGAGAGGAAGCCGGAAGGCACGCGCTATGAGCTCACGCAGGATGGCGTGAGGTCTGAAACAGTATACGTAACGAATGCTATAAAGAAAAGTACGTAGCTCCAGGAATACTTAACTTTAATCCATCATTTGTATACAGCGTTCTTGATGATACAAGTGAGACTCTGTAGATACATGCAATGTTACTAATGGAGCCTTGCTAGGTCGTAGCCATTGACTTAGCTGAAGGCTAGTCTAACTATCTGCTCTGCAAATAAGCGAGGCTTCGTCATTGTGCATCGCTAGCTACGTCGTCCGTACAACTGAGGCGAGTGCTAGTAAGTCTCTCTAGACCTACCGTGTGGTGGCGCTCGGTCTGCTCTCACTGAAAGTGGCAACACGCGGGTCCGACATGTACTAATGGACCGCGGCCGATTTAAAGCTACCACCTAGCAAGTGTGGTGTCTGGCGGTGACACCACAGTTAACAATGGAGATAAAACTGAATTTATTTGCTTTGTAATTTCTTCATACGAGGGCAATTCCAAAAGTAAAGTCTCCTATTTTTTTATAATTACATAGGCCTGTTTATTTCTACAACGGTTTACAACAGATTATAGCTTGAACATATAGCTATTTTTCGACATAATCACCATTTCTGTCGATGCATTTTTGTAGACGCTGTGGCAGACCAGCTCACTGCCATGCTCTTCAGAAAGTTATAAACCTCTTCTTTCACCTCGTCGTCTGAGCTGAATCACTGGGACCACAATTAACGCTGACAAATACTGTGAGACTGAAAAATCTAAATCGGGCAATTCAGAACCGGTGAAGAGGAACGTTGAGCAAGGGCGCACACATTCTCCATGACAATGCTCGCCCACACATCGCTCGGCAAACAGTTGCTCTCCTGAAACAGTTTCAGTGGAACATAATCACCCACCCACCCTATAGTCCTGACATGGCGCCAGTGACTATCACCTGTTTCCTAGGTTAAATGAACATTTGGCCGGAAAGCGATTCAGCTCCGACGACGAGGTGTAAGAAGGGGTTTATAACTTTCTGAACAGTATGGCGGCGAGCTGGTGTGACATGGGCACGCAAAAACTGCCACAGAGTCTACAGAAATGCATCGACTGAAATGGTAATTATATCGAAAAATAGCTAAATTTTCAAGCTGTTAACTGATGTAATATTAAAAATGGAAATGATGTCCCATGCTTCTTTACAGAGCGTAGGGGAACGACGCGGGACACCCGCACCGCTTTACTAGACAAGGTCCTAGTGGAGGTGGTTTGTCATTGCCTTCCTCCGACCGTGATGGGGATGAATGATGATGATGAAGACGACACAACAACACAACAACACCCAGTCATCTCGAGGCAGGAAAAATGCCTGACCCTGCCGGGAAACGAACCCGCGACCCCGTGCTCGGGAAGCGAGAACGCTACCGCGAGACCACGAGCAGCGGACAGCTGATGTAAACCATTTTAGAAATAAACAGGTGTATGTATTAATAAAAAAAATAGGAGACCTTACTTTTGGGATTACCCTCGTAGATGCTTGCTAATAGCATCTGTCTTTGCACAGGTTCCAGAGTTTCACAGTAATGTGGAATCCGGTTAATGTATTCAACCTTGGAAAGGATAAATAGAAATAACGTGATATACAATCGACATTGTCTACTTGTCCTTCAGAGATTTTATTTATTAGTTAATTTCTGGGAGGTACATTCGAATGGCGAGAATGATTGAAAGAACATTAGAGGAAACAGGTAATGGCTCGGTCCATTCCATGAATTGTGGTTTGGAGGATGATTGTTGTAGTAACTAAAGTCGCCTACGCAGATGACCTATTAGTTGTAGTCACTGCAAACAACAGAGCCCAGTTAGAAGAGAAAGCCAGTGGATTACTACAAACAATTACTCAGTGGTGTCACAACAACAAACTCAGGATAGCCGAAAACAAAACAACATACACTTTACTGAAAGGATCACTCCAAAGGAATCCTTCGGTTAAAATTGGGGACACAAACATCAAACGAGCACGCATTACGCGCTATCTTGGGGTACACATAGATGAAAAATTGAATTTCCACGAACACATAAGGCTAACAACAGACAAAGCAGAAAAAATACTCCACAAACTGGTGAGGCTAAATTCAAAACAGTACAGACTACCTCTACCAGTCATACGTACATACCACTGTGTGCTCTTCGAATCAGTACTCAGCTTTGCAGCTAGCACGTGGGCACATAGACTGAACGTGGTCACCAACAAAGCATCCGTCAGACGAGGGCAGAGAAGTGTCCTACTTAGGTTATCTGGAGCCTTCGGTACCACCTCTGCGGATGCACTGTGTGTGGTGCTCGGAATATGCCCCATAGATATCACGATCAAATACAGAGCTGCAAGGTACTGGTTAAAGGTGGGGAGACTAGATAAGGTACATACAATAACCGGTGTGCCCATAGAGACGATACGTCACCTTAAAAGTTGGCGTTTGGATACATGGCAAGGTGAGTGGGATGTAAGTGATAAGGGACGTAGATTGCACAACTTCCTCCCTGACATAAGGGAGCGGTTGAGAATGAGACATATCGATCCCAGCCGCGGTATGGTACATTTCTTAACCGGGCACGGACCTTATCCCACGCACTTAAACCGCGTGAGTCTGAGGCAGACACCTACATGCACATGCGGGGAAGAAGGTTCCCCAGAACACACTGTCTTTTTCTGCGGGCAATACGCGAACAATAGACATACACTACACTTAGATTATACAGATACAGACATAGATATATACACAGCAATAAGAGACGAAGAACAATGGGCACAATTAAACGCACTGACAAACAGTATTTCAAAAACAACACATGAAGAGTATATGCGGACACGACGTCACAGACATGCCTATGTGCAGCGTAACAGAAATGTCCAGGGGATGGACAGCGATACCCACAGTGACAGCGAAAATAGTGACAATGAGGAGGAACAGGAGGAGGAAGCTGAGATGTGACAGTAAATAAGTAAATTGCTGGCAATCTAGCCAAGAAAACACCAAATGCTGTACATGGATGCGCACCTAATGTAGTTAATACATAGGATTAGTAACAAATAGGATAAGAAACATTTCTCTACTAATAACCATTTGTGTGTGTGTGTGTGTGTGTGTGACTGGCGGTCAACGGCTCGATGAAACCATTCCGAGGTATTCACCGTCAGTCACACTCGGTGATGGTACTAACAAATCTCTCATCTATCCTATCTTCTTTTTATATTCTTCTTAAAAACAACAAAATTTTATTTATATTTCAACCTCAAATTATTGTTATTTTGAATCATTCTTTGTAAATTTTGTAGATAAAACAAAAGGAAAGAAAACTGTAAAAAGATGAAAAACGAAAATTGTAAGATGTACGACCTGTTTTAAACATCAGGTAACAGGTCTATAATTTGGCAATAAATAAATAATAACTAAAGTCCATTCAGTGGGAAAGAAAAGGCTATAATCCTTTTAGTTAAACAGGAGAAAGAGGAAACGATTGTACACAAGCAGAGTGCAAAGCGGGTTTCATTTCGTAACATCTGAACACTAATTGTATAAATGGAAGAAAAATTTACGTGAAATACAAATTATTCGCTAAAATATATCTTACAAAAGTGGGAAAGGAGAAGAACTAGGCAACTTGTAATATATAGGCGTACCCGTTAGAATCTAAATGAGCGGAAGATTGTGAGCCACAGTCCTTGTGAGAGTCAGTGCACCGTTACAGAGTGAGATCTACAAGACTGGGTGCTCTGACATGAAACTGAGATGAAATTCTTTATTTCCGTGCTTTTTCGACCTGGTAAGACAGATTCCGGAAATTAAACGTAAAAGGAAGTAGCAAAATTACCAAGTTTACCTCAAGTAAACGTGTATCTGAGACGACATTAATGGGTAATACTATAGAGAAATTTGTAGCTGACGTTAATATGAAGCTTCTTGTTATCTCCTAAAATGCTGCATATAAAGTCAATGAATCAGGTTTCTTGCAAATCGCAGTTAATCTTTTCGAGCGAAAAACAGACAGAGTCGCTTGTGCAGTTGATGAATGCTGTGCCTTATTCGTACACAACAACGCCAGTCTTAAGTATTAGTAGATTAATATTTCTGTAGCTTTATCTTTGCCTTCAGGAACGTCAAGGTAAATTAGGATCAAAAAATAAACAAAAGGATATTTTAACCGACATAGCAAAATCTGGAAAAATGAGAGGATGATTTCCCATGTTACAACCGTAACGTCTTCTTATCAATTGCTGAAAATAATTCACTTCCTTTGTTGGACTCTTGGCCTGGACATTAAGACAACTTTGTCTGCAGGAGGACGACTAGAAGACTGTTAATATACTTCTGATCCCATCTGGAACCAATAGTGTGATTCAGCGTAATGATAAAAATGTTTTACAACAGTGTAAAGCATGTTTCAGAAAATTGTTGGGCAACATAATTTCTGTTAGCTCTTTCTCATTTCAAGTTCATCAATAGAATAGTACTGTTAAACGTAGTCATTTTTGCGTTTTGAAGTTGCATTACCACATTTTACGAATTTGATCAAGTATGTCTAGTGCGCTGTACAGTGTGTAGAAGAACGGTCACAATCATTTCTCAGACCAATCCAGTTCGTCTAAACAGAAGTAGTAATTACTGTACAGTGACTGAATGCATTAATTTTTCTTTTGTTCAAAATTGTTCAAATGGCTCTTAGCGCTATGGCACTTAACTTCTGAGGTTATCAGTTCAAAAAATGGTTCAAATGGCTCTGAGCACTATGGGACTCAACTGCTGTGGTCATAAGTCCCCTAGAACTTAGAACTACTTAAACCTAACTAACCTAAGGACATCACACACATCCATTCCCGAGGCAGGATTCGAACCTGCGACCGTAGCGGTCGTGTGGTTCCAGACTGTAGCGCCTTTAACCGCTCGACCACTCCAGCCGACGAGGTCATCAGTCCCCTAGGCCTTAGAACTACTTAAACCTAACTAACCTAAGGACATCACAGTCATCCATGACCGAGGCAGGATTCGAACCTGCGACCGTAGCGGTCACGCGGTTCCTGACTGAAGCGCCTAGAATCGCTCGGCCACAGCGGCCGGCTTTTCTTTTGCCAGATGTGCCTGGTGTAAGGGAAATAACCACCACACGAACTGTGCTACAGGAACTGTTATAAAATATTTAATGGTAATAAGTTAAAGTCCCGATTCTTGGAAGTCGTCTGTAATGTAACAGCATAGACTGCCTTGTTTTCTCTTCCCTCTGCTAGTCACTTCTCCAACGGTTATGCCTGCAGCAGTTTAGCTGTCGGTATGAACTGCAAGTTAGTCAAGAAATTAAGATCTAAAACATTTTTGGTACCGTTTCTGCGCTTAGAATTCTCATTTGTGTACTTTTTGACTTCGTGCTACCTGGCACTACTTCCTCTTGTCACGGCTGCGTCTGCTTTTTCGATGGCTCGTGCACCTAGCAGGAAGGGCTGTACGAACAGTCGTTACAAATGGTTCTTCGTGCGGCAAATATTATTAACTTAAATATTTTCTAACAGCACTCGCAGCGCGCTTTAAGAGCTAAAATTTTGACGGCGCATTTCTTCGATAGACTCTTTCCGTGCGAAAAATTTCGGGGTAGGTTTTGACATGTCGGATTCCGCAACTGATTACCTCATATCTGCTCTTCATTGATCTGTCCTTTCAATGACTCTCTTTCCCAATAAAACGAGTAAGAGTCTTCCGTTTACTCCAGAATATTTTTCACTATTTTTATTCTAAATACATTTAAGCTATATTTTGAATCATGGATAAAAATTTTTAGACATGACTGAAAATAAAGTAACCTCCTGTCATGTAAACTTACCAGCTTTCCCATATCGTCTCATATTCGTAGAACTCGCTGTCCTCCGTAAACACAAGGCACTTGGCACCATTGTTAAACACAGAAATAAATAATAGAATAGCAAAACCTACTGGGCGTCCTTGAAGTTCATTGTAGGACTTCCGAATCGCCATCCACAACTTAACATCCCGTCTAGATGATGGGTGATACAAACTGGGCACTACGTTAGGGTTTTTAGGTTGAACCATGCCGGAATTCATTTCAGCTGATTAAGAGGAACCACAGAAAATACTATTCTGTAAGAGAAAGCGTGGATTAAACTATTGTTATTCGTCAATGCTGGCCCATTGCTTATAAAATCGTACACCACCCCTAATTTTACAGCATCGATATGAGTTTCAACTACTGTAGGGGGTTGCTTAGAGCGAATTATATGTGTTTCATAGAATCCTTATCACAGGCTGGATGAGAGGAACGAAGAAGTCGTTCGCTACCAGCTCTGTATGCTATGGCTCAAGTTAACAAATGAAATATTTTCGAATTCCTTCTGCTTTTGTTGCAGGCAGAATCAGTTAGGTTATTACGTATGACAAAGTAGACATTTTTGTTGCGGGTGATATTCGCCTGTGGGCTGAACCAGGAAGGTACCAATGAAAGTATTCTTTCATACGAATACTTGCATTTAAGTTTGGACAACAGAAATAAAATGTCTTTGGTTCATGGCAGAGAAAGATGCGAGGACTAAATTTAGAGTAAAAAGCAAAAAGGGTGTCCTCACAATGGGAGGGACGGTGGGGAAGGTGCGGTCGAGGGGAGCTCACATTGAGATATCGCCTGTGGCCTGGAGGGTACGACCCCAAATCTTTTATGAGAGAAGCGCTTGCAGTAAAGAACATGCCACGAATGCATCGCCCGTTGTGCGGAAGGGACTCTCGCCTCGTGCAGCGTTTCTCGTCACCCCTCAATGGCCCACCGCAGTCATTCCAGACCCACCCAATGCGGTCCCGCTTTATGGCAAGTCTTTCAGCAGAAAACTTCGATTTTCTGTGGCCTCGCAATCTTCCGCTCATTTAGATTCTAACGGCTACGCCTACATATTACAAGTTGCCTACTTCTTCTCCTGTAGTGTACCCCGCTTCATACAAACACACTGCTGCTCTGGATCTGCAGTTGAGCACAGTGCATCTAGAAAATGCAGGGTTTTCATTACGACGATTCTTACAGTTACGGAAACAGCTTGGTGGTATTATGGCCAATCCAAACAAAGCCAGAACAAAGTCTTACTCAGAAGGACGTTTCACATACCATGAAGCAGCAATATCTTTTCGCGCCACTGGACTCAATAGAAGCTACTGCAATAGATATGCGGTATACTTCCTTATGGAAATACCTAGCAGGTGTTTTGAGTTACATTATAGGTCTACGTCTAATGACATTTTTGTACAGATGTACAACCCACGAAGCGGATCGCACACCTATCACTATTTCTCATCACGTTGCCGATGATGAACAACATGCATTAAAGGAGGATCTTTTATTATCAACTACTTCAATGTAATCCGTCATGTAATAATTATTACGTAAACTACATCAACTTTTCCTAAGGGCTTCGTAGCTTTGGATTGAAACAGCTCGGGAACAGTTAACGACAGAAGTTTGCCGCAAGTGGTTTCTTTATTACTGACACCGTAAAAATCCTGTGCGACGATTCCAAATTAGTTAAAAAGGCTATCTACATGAGTTGAAAATCACTGCTGTCGTAATCTGGAATTCTAAGGACTAGTACCATTGTGCTGTCGTTGCACTAACAACAAAACCGATGCAATATCTACACTAATTTGTCATTTCTATTCTTTCCCCAAAAAATGGTCGCCTGGAGTAAGGTCGTATCATATCAAAATCGACAGCTTGACAAAAAATGAACCACCCAGAGAAGGAGAAAGAAATGAAATGACACTTTACGGGCACGTTATGTTCTTTTAGTGATTACAGTATCGAGTTAAATTTACAAGGAACTGGAAGTATGAGTTTACCTATCCGTATGGCACTGCACCCGATCTAGCTTGGACGCATGGTCTGATTCGGTTGGGAATCCGATATACCTTTCCCTCAGGCAACCTGGCCTGCAAATGTTGTAGCTAATCATTGATATCCCGGACACTTCCGTGGGACAGAGTTGTCGTCAGAACTGATTCTACAGTTGGTCTGTCGGCTAACGATTCGGGCTATTGTTGCCATGAGGGTACCTGAACTTCACGTAGGCAGTTCAGAGAGATATGTGCCATTTGCGAAAGAGCACTGCTCTGTTGAAAAATGGGACTTGTATACTATAGCACGGAAAGTATCTCATGACGACTCTGAATATCCGAGATGTACATTTGAACTGTCACGTTTCCGTCTTTCACGACCAAACTTCACCTGAAATTACGCCCGATGGTTCCCCACACTTTGGCACCGGGAGTAACACCAGTGTGCATCTCTGAAGAATGGGCTTTCTCCCCAGATCGTCGCCCTACTACCCAACGATGGTCATGTGTAGTAGTGCAGAACTGTGATTCATCTCTGAATAAAATGTGACGCCATTCACCAGCAGTCCATGATTCTTGGTTGTGGCACCACTTCCAAACGCAGCCACCTTATTGTGGTGTTAACAATAGCCTTGATATGGGACTGTAATCTGCTTGGTCGGTTACTGATAGTGTCCGGCCAATGGTGCGAAATCACGCAGACTGTTGCAGGAAGTCCGTTACTTATTCTTGGATGGCAGGCTCTGATGTAAATGAGTTTTATTGGTACACAATACGCAGATCCTTGCATTTGGTGGTCAGACGTGTTTGACGGGATACTTGACGAAGAGTGTGCCCGTGCTCGTGATCCCAAGAAGTCCAGTATCGGGCCACTGTTACGTCAGAATGCTACATAAATCTAGATATTGCATGGTTAGACTGGCTGGTCAAATGGAGACCTACAATGACGCCCCTTTCAGACTCAGTCGGGTGCTGATAACGCTGTATCATACGAGTGTGCAGCATCTCTGTGTCGTTTGCCTCTCCCTGCGCACATCAAGACTACCTGCTCTTTCAATTTTTATACCTTGATGGTAACTATAGTCTGACCTTCTGCGCTTTTACGTATATTCCAATTTCGTAGTGCAAAATATACTTTACAAGATTTACGTGCATAATGTAACAGTCCTAATTCCATATCTTTCGCATTGATCTGCCACAGACCCAACAAAAGTTTCCTCACCTAATTTATTCTTTCCCAATGTAAGTACTTCTTATGGCAACAATGACTGTCTATAGTTTCAATATTATCAAAATCAACTCTCTTTCTCATAATTTTAAAACACTGTATACGTGTTACACTTCTCAAATTACTTTGGTGTTTTCAAGCTCTGTTTGGATAGATAACGGAATACTGGGCCATTAACAGCCATCATTTACCCAAGAGGGACTGACTTCCTACACAGAAGAGTTTATACCTAAATACAGTCCAGCCAAATGTCAGTCCAGTGTAGTGCTCGAGTAAGTAAAACAAATGTCACAGGAGGAACAGTAACGCGAAACTTCCTTGCAGATTAAAACTGTGTGCCGGACTGAGACGCGGACTTGGAACTATAGCCTTTCGCGGACAGGTGATCTATCAAGTAACGCTGTGAGATCGAGTCTGGAATCGCACTTGGGTAGCTCAGCTGAGAGACCACTTGTCCTCAAAAGGTAAAGGT
This sequence comes from Schistocerca piceifrons, assembly GCF_021461385.2. Lineage (NCBI taxonomy): Eukaryota > Metazoa > Arthropoda > Insecta > Orthoptera > Acrididae > Schistocerca > Schistocerca piceifrons. The sequence continues at coordinate 562,285,814 of NC_060149.1, forward strand.
TCTAACTTCCATTCTCAGTCCAGCTCTCAGTTGTAACCCGCCAGGAAGTTTCATATCAGCGCAAACTCAGCTGCAGAGTGGGTAACCCATTCTGGACACATTCCGCAGGATGTGGTTAGTCCATGTCTCGGTAATATCCTTTCTTTCAGGAGCGCTGGTCCTAGAAGTTTTTGCCGGAGAACTTGGAGAACTTCTGTGAAGTTTGGAAGATAGGAGATGAGATACCACCGGAATTAAAAGTCTGAAGATGCATCGTGAGTCTTGCTTGGGCATCTCAGCTGTTAGGCCACTAGAACGCCAAAAGCAGAAGTCCTGAGTTCAAGTCAAAATTCCTGTTGATTACATCCCAGCCATTGCAATGTTAATGACTTATCCAATACATGTGGTTGTGCTAATTAACACAGTTTTAAGAAACATTTCTATTTTTTAGGAATATTTGTTTCATTATTTGAGAGTTTCAGTTCTTAGCTAAGAAAGTTGGCGAAGAAAGCTGCAGTATGCTACTAGAAATTGATTCACAGAGGGACATATCACAATTTTCAAGGAAAGGAGTTTGAAGGCCGCTCCACAGCGTCCGATAATGGATCTGCTGCTATTCTTGGTATATGTGAATGATTTATCTCTTTATTTGCATAACGAAGCATAATTAACTCATTTTTGGACAATCCGGGTACTATTATAAGACATATATCTGAAATACAGCAAACAGCTACGAATATGTTATTAAATGTTCATTCATATTTAACAGTTACCTGTTTCAGATTTTTTTTTAATCCGTTGTCAGGTGGCTCTTACAAGTTTCCATGTTTGGCCTCGTTCTGTGCACGTCAACTGTTTGGTAATGTAAGAGAAAAAATAGTTTTTCTTTAATTCTGTGAACGTATGGGAAAATTAGCAATTGGAAGAACTATACAGGAAGAACTGATAAAATTAATGAGTATATACTTCGGCGAAACTTACGTGGTGTATATTCCTAACCGACACATTCCTCAAATATTTCTGTCGAACTATTTTAAAGTCCTCTATGTCGCCTATACAATTTGTCTAATTTGCACAGTCACAGTTCAATAATATTTCACTTTCATAACCACTATTGTAAGTTTTACAACATCACACACTATGATCAACGTTCAAAATCTTCACAAAGTTTGGTCCAGCTTCACATAGATAATTTAAAAAAGGTTACTGCCAAAGACGCCAATGTAGTGAAGACATTAACTTACAGATGCTCCGTGGACTTAGTAAAATATATCTTTGCAGCGGCTGTACAAATAATTTGCAAGATCAAAGAAAAAGTAAATCATAGAGAATAATTAATAATAGAACATGTTAATCTAAATGGCTAAAAATTATGTGAGCAATAGCTATGGTGATTTTCAGGCTGTAAATGACATGTAAACGTGGACTGTACAGTGAAATCTCCGATGACTTACACTGTAATCATACGAAGTAGGCAAACACGGAATGAAAACAACAGTGAAACTAGATATTGGATGACCAATACTGTGAAAGCAACATGAGCATAATAAAAAATTTCTGTGTTGCATTGATGCAAATGAACTTAAACATCGATAATTAAGCTACTTTACATAGATTGGATAGAAATATTACACATTCTAATGGGAGTCAGTTAAATTGTAACCAATAGAAAAGTAATCTTACATAAAATTATTAATGAAATAAATATGATTTGTGCAATCAAATCACTGATGAATTATGTTATAATAATACGAATTTGGTTGACATCAAATGACATCATCATTGAATATGCACTATGTGAGTCATGGAGTATGACACTATTGTATGTTTCAATTGAAAGACAGCCCAGAAGACATAAGAGTCAGAACTGAGGGATCGTCTAGCAACTTACTACAAATTAGAAAGCAGTTATACAGTTAAAAACACAGCAGACGTCATAGAACATATTAAAGACATCTACAAAGTATAGAGAGCTATGTTTGCCTCATTAGACATAGTCAGCAATTATACTAATATTTCAATAGAGGAAACTGTTAACATAATTTTTAAAAACCTCGTGAAATATAAAAAGCTCAACACACAAAAAATTTATGAGGTAACAGAAGACTCACACTTTTATTGTCACTCAGTTATCTTAGTTTTGAACAGTCTCACTGCAGTATTAGCTGACATTTACATTAATCGTCTTCAGAAAAAGTTCTTGTTGTGAAGTGATTGAATAAAAAGACAAATAATTTACTACAGGAGGTACGTAGATGGCACTACCAACCTGTTGGATGGTACTAGAAGTGAACTTATAGCGCAAAATATAAACAGTTACATAACAACGTCTAATTAGCAGTTAAACAAGAAACAACATATGGCATAAACTTTCAAGATTTGAAAATTTCCAACATAAATAGCTACATCACTTTGACGCATTTAGAAACCCAACGGTCGCAGATGTCTCCTACCATTAGGAACACATTCTGCCATCTGAACCAACATAAAATAATTTAATTCAGGTCAATGATTAATCACATGCATCGAATCCAACACCCCCCCCCCCCCCAGAGACCTAAAACAAACCAGCATAATTACATCACTTGCTTATACAATGAATGTTTCGCTTCAATAATACAGGATGTTACAAAAAGGTACGGCCAAACTTTCAGGAAACATTCCTCACACACAAAGAACGAAAATATGTTATGTGGATACGTGTCCGGAAACGCTTACTTTCCATGTTAGAGCTCACTTTATTACTTCTCTTCAAATCACGTTAATCATGGAATGGAAACACACAGCAAAAGAACGTACCAGCGTGACCTCAAACACTTTGTTACAGGAAATGTTCAAAATGTCCTCCGTTAGCGAGGATACATGCATCCACCCTCCGTCGCATGGAATCCTTGATGCGCTGATGCAGCCCTGGAGAATGGCGTATTGTATCACAGCCGTCCACAATACGAGCACGAAGAGTCTCTACATTTGGTACCGGGGTTGCGTAGACAAGAGCTTTAAAATGCCCCCAAAAATGAAAGTCAAGAGGGTTGAGGTCAGGAGAGCGTGGAGGCCATGGAATTGGTCCGCCTCTACCAGTCCATCGGTCACCGAATCTGTTGTTGAGAAGCGTACAAACACTTTGACTGAAATGTGCAGGAGCTCCATCGTGCATGAACCACATGTTGTGTCGTACTTGTAAAGGCACATGTTCTAGCAGCACAGGTAGAGTATCCCGTATGAAATCATGATAACGTGCTCCATTGAGCGTAGGTGGAAGAACATGGGGCCCAATCAAGACATCACCAACAATGCCTGCCCAAAAGTTCACAGAAAATCTGTGTTGATGACGTGATTGCACAATTGCGTGCGGCTTCTCGTCGGCCCACACATGTTGATTGTGAAAATTTACAAATTGATCACGTTGGAATGAAGCCTCATCCGTAAAGAGAACATTTGCACTGAAATGAGGATTGACACATTGTTGGATGAACCATTCGCAGAAGTATACCCGTGGAGGCCAATCAGCTGCTGATAGTGCCTGCACACGCTGTACGTGGTACGGAAACAACTGGTTCTCCCGTAGCACTCTCCATACAGTGACATGGTCAACGTTACCTTTTACAGCAGCAACTTCTCTGACGCTGACATTAGGGTTATCGTCAATTACCTCGTCCGTTGCAGGTTCCCTCGTCGTTCTAGGTCTTCCCCAGTCGCGAGTCATAGGCTGGAATGTTCCGTGCTCCCTAAGACGCCGATCAATTGCTTCGAACGTCTTCCTATCGGGACGCCTTCGTTCTAGAAATCTGTCTCGATATAAGACGTACCGCGCCACGGCTATTGCCCCGTGCTAATCCATACATCAAATGGGCATCTGCCAACTCCGCATTTGTAAACACTGCAATGACTGCAAAACCACGTTCGTGATGAACGCTAACCTGTTGATGCTACGTACTGATGTGCTTGATGCTAGTACTGTAGAGCAATGAGTCGCATTTCAACACAAGCGCCGAAGTCAACATTACCTTTCTTCAATTGGGCCAACTGGCGGTGAATCGAGGAAGTACAGTACATACTGACGAAACTAAAATGAGCTCTAACATGGAAATTGAGCGTTTCCTGACACATGTCCACATAACATCTTTTCTTTATTTGCGTGTGAGAAATGTTTCCTGATAGTTTGGCCGTACCTTTTTGTAATTCCCAGGAAATAAAGGTAAAATTTGCTAAGAATAAGTCTCTACAACAAAAAAATCACGCACAGGAACTGTGAAGGACATAATAACAGCCAAGTAAGCTGTCATAATATGTAAAAGTCTAATTTCGTCATAAATTTACAGAATGTCAATATTAGTTTCTGTACCAATAAGAACTGCAGCAAAGAGTTGTACACACCCACCAACATATCTGTGCCCCATAAACGATCAGTAATTAATAAACCGAAATGTAATACCAAACCTAAACTCTACGTTGGCCAAATAATTAGAAATATTGAAACAAGGTTGAGGATCATGTTGATGCCATACGAGTGAATAACTTAAACAAATCAACTTTCACCCCTCCCCCCCTCTCCAATAATGGAGAAAATGATGATTCAGCTGGTAACAGAAAACAGCCTCCCGATTTTACATCATACAGATAAGAGTGACACAATGAATGTTCAGGAGGAAATTTTGATTTATTTGTTTACTCGAGTCACAAGCAATCATATAGGATTTTACAAATTTGAAATTTCAGGAACGGAAATAGAATGGGTTTATACATACACACACATACGGATTTGATATCAGTTTTAATCCAAAACGAGTGAGTGATACAGCATTTTCTTTTGCCTTTAACATCTTTTCGTCGTTGCAAGAAATAGGGCAGCATAAACACTAACACAGACATTTATTTTCTATCTCATTAGGTTGTCCCTAGATTTGCCAGTGCCCGTTCGTAACGTATTCAGTGATCTCCGTGTGGTCTAGTCTGAGTTGCATCCTGCTGGTAATCATTATGCTGGGTTTATTCCTGCTTCAAGTGACTTATTTTTGTTGTCGAAGTCTTTCCCTGGCTTCCTTGGCTGATATATTCGGTGCAGATGCTGACATTAAAAAGCTCTTGCTACACTCCAAGATAAGTCTTACTGGACTGTTTCATAAAGTGGGTGTAACTAATTTTCTTCCACTTTCTTTCTATTGGCGTTTCGCCTACTTCGCGGTGTATGTCAGATGGAGCAATACCGGTCATGCAGCATAACTTACTTACTGTAGATGTTTCCAGGATTCCAGGAACTGGCCTTGCTGTTTCACTAACTACTAAGTTTATTTCTTACGTAAAGGAGAATTTCTGACACCGAAATAAAATATATTTCAGTCTACAGTTGCTGTTTTTTTTTTAATTTTATTTTGCCTACTGGCTACAGCTTTCGGCACACAGTATGCCTATCGTTCTCATGTCATCCTATGATCAAAACATTTCTCTGCATATTTAGACTAACAACTCAAAAGAAATTACAAATTTTTAATGACAGCAAGCGTATGGTATATATTGTATCTAAAAGGTATAGGTAGCCTCTTACACCAAGTGCACAGTCGTCAAGCTCGTTTCCAGAGTATAACTGTCGAATACTAAAAGTAAATGTCAATTTTGAGCTCTAAGCAGATGTGAGAGGTGTTAAGGGGATACCAATATAAATGGTTCAAATGGCTCTGAGCACTATGGGACTTAACATCTATGGTCATCAGTCCCCTAGAACTTAGAACTACTTAAACCTAACTAACCTAAGGACAGCACACAACACCCAGCCATCACGAGGCAGAGAAAATCCCTGACCCGGCCGGGAATCGAACCCGGGAACCCGGGCGTGGGAAGCGAGAACGATACCGCACGACCACGAGATGCGGGCATGGAACTTAAATTCTGAGGTCATCAGTCCCCTAGAACTTAGAACTACTTAAACCTAACTAACCTAAGGACATCACACACATCCATGCCCGAGGCAGGATTCGAACTTGCGACCGTAGCAGTCGCGCGGTTCCGGACTGAAGCGCCTAGAACCGCTCGGTCACCGCGGCCGGCGATATCTATATATATTAAGGTACACTACTGCTAGACTGGAAAAAAAGGCGAGAAACTATAATCACTTAAGACGGGATGACCGCCTGAGGACGGGACTCAAATGGTGAATCCTACACCACAAAATGGCTCTGAACACTATGGGACCTAACATCTAAGGTCATCAGTCCCCTAGAACTTAGAACTACTTAAACCTAACTAACCTAAGGATATCACACACACCCATGCCCGAGGCAGGATTCAAACCTGCGACCGTAGCGGTCGCGCGGTTCCAGACTGAAGCGCCTAGAAACCCTCGGCCACTCCGGGCGGCCCGACACAACAAGAGCATGTTAGCAGCGACCTATGGAACAAGCAAGTGCATCGAACTTGCGACACAACTATGTCTACACGTAAAGTACATACTCCAATTTGAGACCACAGAGCAAAGCGAGGTGGTCGACGAGTTGTGAGTAGTACGGTGGAGATAGCAACGAACGCTATAAGACGAAGCACACGACTGACTGAGTGTTCGAGGTGCGGCGGTATTTATCTCAGCCGCAAGGGACAAAAAAATGGTTCAAATGGCTCTGAGCACTATGGGACTTAACATCTGTGGTCATCAGTCCCTAGAACTTAGAACTACTTAAACCTAACCTAAGGACATCACACACATCCATGCCCGAGGCAGGATTCGAACCTGCGACCGTAGCACGCAAGGGACACTTGGCCGTTGTGTTCATGTGGCGAAACGATGGTACACTCACTAAGACGAGTGCAGCGCTGCGGCGACGCTGTCCGCTGTCGTCTGTCGAGGTCTATTTGCTCCTACGGGCATTCAACTTCCGCGTAGATTGATATCAGATTCTTCCCCTCCCCCTCCTTTCCCATACACCGACTTATAGGGTCAGAGGAGCAGTCTCTTTGACTGTAGGCTGTGGGGAGGGAGTGCAGTCGGCAGTGTCCATCGGAGCAGCGCTTGAAATGGGCGTACGATGGGCAATTGCTGACCCAGAGGGAGCCAGAGAGGAGGGCCAGGGCAACAACATGACGTCCACGGTAACCTGTGGGAGTTCTAGCCATTGTGTTAAGTTGGTACCAGAAGGCAGTGTAAAAGGACGCTGTGGAGGGAATGCTTGTGCCTGAGGCGAAAGCTGGTTGAGGTGATGGCGCCCAAGCCCCTTCTGCGTTTGGACCGAAGTAGCTCGTCGCCCGTGGGTGGACACTGCTGTTGCTGGCGTGCAAGCCTCCACTACCATTGCTGGCGTCCAAGCATCATTTCCGTAGGATCATGGCTACACTACTGAGCCATGGGTGTAATGATGGGAGGGACGTGAGTGAGGTTCTGATGGTGGCAGTGTCAGCAGATGAAGCAAGGTCCAAGGCTGCCGACCAATGAGGAGCCTCATGGGGCTAAGATAACTAATTGTTGTGGTGCGATAAGTGCTCAAAAGCAAAGTAAGTGTCGCTGTGTTGGTGCAGGATTCGATAACCTCCTTCTTCTGCTGCTTAAAGCTCTAGACCGGACATTCAGCTTCACGAATGATCTAACAGATACCAGATGTGCTTGATGCCACTGGCAGCACAGAAGTCCTCGAAGACAGAGGCTGTGAATTGTGGGCCATTGTCAGAGACCAATGTACCAGACAACTTTTCAATGGCCAAAACTTGGGCCAAGGTAGTAAGGGTGGCCTCGACAATGACGGATGCTATGCATACGACTTAGGGTACTGTGAATGAGCATCCAAAATGAGCAGCCACATAGAACCAAAGAATGGGCCTGCAAAATGCAGCTGCATGTGGTCCCAAGGGGTGCGAGGAGTAGGCCAAGGCAAAGGACTGTGGGATGGGGGGGGGGGGGGGCTACCTGGTGGTGGACACATTCTGCGCAACTATGGACCATCTTTTCGATGTCGCTGTTGATCAGGGCCAGTACACATTGCGGAATGTTAGTATCTTCACACAGTACATGCCACACTAACCCCCAATGGAGAAAATTCAGTACTCGGCAATGCAATTCTGCTGGAATAACCACTCGATATTCATCCGTCTCACTATACAAAAGGATGACATCATCCACAACCGCAAGTTGGTGAGAATCTGTTTCCAAGGGTGGAGCTCTGTCGTCAACCAACGAGTGAAGTAATGGAGCCAGCCATGGGTTGAATAGCAAAGGAGCTGCCACAAGGTGGGATCCTGGCCGTTGCAGTGGCATCACATGTAGCTGTAAGGGGAAAACCGTGCAATGTATGCTGTCATTCGGCGTCAATATGGAAGCAAATGATCTCCAGTTAATCGAAATCAGGGCCTAGGCAGGCAGTAGATGGGACAATGCGTCAGAATTACAATACTGGGCTGTCGCCTTGTAACAGACCATATAAATGTAGGCCTTGAGGAACAACGCCCAGTGCTGGAGGTATTGGGCTGTTCGTTCTCGGAGGTTGGAACGCGGCCCAAATAACACCACCAACAGCTTGTGATTCATAACTATAGAGAACTGCATCCCAAGAAGATAGACATGAAATTTATGGACTGCAAACACTATCACAAAGGCATCGTTTTCTATCTGGGAAAGATTGTTCTGTACGGGAGTCAGGGTATTGGATGCATACGCTATAAGTTGTTTGTAACCATCCCCATTTCTGTGCGCCAAGACCACTCTGATACCATTTGGGGGACGCTTTGGTTGCCACAACCAACGGGTGATTGGGAGAAAAGGACATGCGGGGGATGCGGACGTCAGAATGGTTTTCAGTTTGACAAAAGCTTCGTCATAGGTGGAGGTTCAGATATAAAGGACCGCCTTTTTACAGAATTGAGTGAGGGGTTGTGCAACGTGGGTCGCCTGTGGTAAGAATTTTGCATAATAATAGAGCCTGCCCAAAAACGCCTGTAATTCTGTTAAGTTCGTCGAGTGAGATAAGGAAGTGATGACAGAAACGTTCCAATTAGTAGACCCGATTCCCTCTTTAGAGAGCCAATAACCCGAGTACTGCGCTCCTGGCTGAAAAAATCTGCACTACTCCAACGACAATACAGGCCCGCATCCCACAGGGTCATGAACAGAGCGCTGAGGTTTTCCAACCGCTCATGGTGGGAGGATTCTGTGACAGTAAGGTCATCCAAGTAATTGATGCAAGCCAAAATATACTGTACCAATTGTTCCAGAAATCGCTGAAATATTTGAGAGGGTGAGGAAATGGCAGATAAGAGTCACTTGTACTTACACAATCCAAACGGCGTGTTAAGGACAACAGTGTTCTAAGATGTCTCATCTAACTGTAGCTGGAGGTACGCATCAGCAATGTCGATCTTGGAAACGTATTCCCCTCGACCCATCCCGTCCCAAGCCAGCTTGGTGTAGAGATATTCTTGATAGGGAAAAGGAGCACTGATGGCCGCCTTGACATTCCCACACAAGTGAAGAGAACCATTTGGCTTCTGGATGATAACGAGGTGCGTGGCTCATGCACTACATTTGACAGGTTCGACAACCCCAGCTGCCTGCAGACGATCGAGTTACTGCTTCACGGCAGCCCATAAAGCCACCAGAGTCGGTGTATCGCTTTAAACAGGAGGCGATGCATCGGGCCGAAGGGTGGTGGGTGCCTGAAAGTCGGAAGCACACCCGAAATACGGCTGAAAGAAAGACGAAAGTGCCACGCAGAGGTCGTCCAGTTCCTGGAAAGGACCGTACTCAAAACCACGTTCACTTCATACAAGATGGAAAATCCAAACGCCGTGAAGGCGGTTGGCCAAAAGTGTTGGTAGCCGACGGATGGTCGACTGGTAGCCGACGGATGATCGACGGAAAAGTATGTCAACAGACGAGTAACGTATTTTTGATTCGCCCCAATCGAGAACTGCCTGCCAAGAGGAATCGCACCGCCTCAATAGGCTACCAAATTGCGCGAGGGCGGGGACAGGTCAGGTGAACCCAGTTGGCTTTGAGTCACCTGATTGATCAAAGAGTCTGTGGTCCCAGTGTCCACCTGAAAACAGATGTCCTGATGAGACATGCGAAGCATGAGAAATAATTTTTGTGTGAAGGGTTCGCCATGCGGGACTAAAGTCTGCAACACGTGTACTGTGTCCAGGTGTGGTGACGGCGCCGGGTGCGGACGGATTGTGCCACTGCGACAGTCTGCTTGGGAGAGTGAGGGAAAACACTACAGTCAGGAAAGGAGCGGCCCTCGTAGCTGTAGTCGAGGGAGACTGGAGGCACAGAAGTCATACTGACACCGGGCAAAGAAGAATCACGACGTTCCCGCAACCTGGCGGCCTTCCTGCGTTTACGGCGCTGGGTTGACGCACGTGGTGGCCTGTGAACTGCCTTAAATTTTTCGTTGGCCGCCTGTAAAATTTCTAACGAATGAGTGCTGAGTAAAATGTCCTTTGAAGACGGGCTATCCAGTTTCAACGCCTTTGTGAGAATCTCCGGGTCAGGCGTCAGTTGAACCACCACATCACGAAACAAGGAGTCGATGTAGGAAGCCTTATAGCCTTGACTCGGGCAAGGAAAATCGCATTTCTGGCTGAGTCCTTGGAAGCCAGTGGCCCCCGAGCGGTATGACTGCCCCGGCTGTTTATGGTATTGATGAAGTTCTAGCCTGGAGGCAAACACGTGGTAACGCTGAGAATAATAATTAGTCAGCAGAATGCATATCTCCTGAAAGCAGACAGCGACGGGGTCAGACAGAGGCGCCAATTTTCGGAAGAGAAGAAACGTACCCAGCGACGCCCAAGACAAAAAGAGCAATCGGTGCAATGAATCGTCCGTGACTTGAAACACTGTGAAATGTTGCTTCAGTCGATGGAAATATATGTCCCATTCCTCCGTAGCGTCATTGAAAGGGGGAAACGACGGAGAACGGAATGTGTTGTGGAGGGCAGGGGGCGCCACTGCCTGTGGCATGGCGGCCTCCTACACGCAAAGTTTGTCCGCCAAGAGCTGAGCGACTTTAGTAACAAGTCAGTCTGTATCTGCTGCTGGTACATTAGCTCTGCTCTTGCTCGAGCAGGCTGATCAATTTAGCTTTCCATACTACGAAACCATTTCCTTTTTCCTTTTCGCGAATTGCTACAACAGCGAGTAGCCGGATACGTGCGCATACGTCACGAAAACTCGAGAGAAACGATGACGACGTAAGGCGGCAAGACCGCCTACTGACGGGACTCAAACCGACGCCGGGTCAATCAGCAGGGCCGACCGAACAGCGGACCCGAAACAACAATACCACGTCAATAGTAATCTATGCAACAACGAAGGGCAACGGGATTTCGACACAACGCTGCCAACAGGTCCAGTACGCGCCACAATCCAAATCGAGGCCAAAGAGGAAAACCAGTACCAAAGTGAAACCGTCAACAAGTAGTCATAATACGGTGGAGATAGTAACGAACACTATCAGGCAAAGTACTCACCTGGCTGAGCTGTCTTTTTTTTTTTTTTTCTTTATTGTCATTTCCATTCCGCATCTGGGTCTGGCTGGCAGTAGCATAAGCGCAGCTCTTCAGCCAAGAGACATGAATAGACAGGAAGACACTTAAAAACAATATAAAGAAGATAACATGGCGGAACATAAAAACAAAAAAGGCAGAACAGAAGCAAAGAAGACATACACAGTGGTGACTGTAAATCGAAGATAAAAATCTAAAAAAGTACGTCACACAAAAAAAAGCCACACATTACATCAAAAGGCACCAGGTAAAGTACTGCTGAAGCATAAAAGTTCGTAGAACGAGTAAAACCGCCCCATGATAGCCGGCATAGCAAGGAACTGTCATGGATGATAAACAGGTCGAGCACACAATTAAAACCCACATCACTAGATGACACTGTATAACGGCACCGAAGTACAATACTAATGTAGCACACTGATAACGAATAAAAACCTGGGAGGATCTGCAGGGGGGTGGGGGGGAGACAAGAGAAATGGGAAGAAGAGGAAAGGAGGCGAGGAGCAGGAGAGATAAAGTGGTGAGGTGTGGGCCACACCGAAGGAGGGCTCGGTAGGGAAGGGATGGGAGAGGAAAACAGCCGAGGAGGGGGTGCAGGGACTCAGGGAGGGAAGGAGGAAAATCCACCATGGGTGAAGATGGGGAGAGTAAAAAGGGGGACCGGGGGGGGGGGGGGGAGGGACAAGGCCATGTTACAACTGGAAGGAAGAGTATATGTTACAGCGAAGTTCATCATCTGGGAGGGGAAGATGCTGGAAATTGCCCTGATGAAGGAGATGGAGGGTGTGGATGTGGAGAGAGGGAGGCATACAACGATAGAGGCGCGGCAATGGGTGGGGGTTAGAGAGGAAGGAGGAAACCAGGGGGTGGAGGGATCAAGCCGGAGGACAGTGTAATGGATGCGGAGATGTTGCGGGAAAAGAAGGAGGTGGGGGAAGGGGTTGAGGTCATACAGGAGCCGTGTGGGGGAAGGAAGGTGGATACGGAAGGCAAGGCGGAGCGCATGGCGTTCGAGGATTTAGAGGGCCTCTTAAAAGCGGGTGGGTGCGGAGATCCAGTCAACACTGGCATAACAGAGGATAGGACGAATTAGAGACTTGTAGGTGTGGAGGATGGTGGAAGGATGTAATCCCCATGTTCAACCAGACAGGAGTTTCAATAGGCGGAGGTGGGGATGGGCTTTCTGCTGGATGGTAAGGAGGTGAGTAATCCAGGTGAGGTGACAGTCGAGGGTGAGGCCAAGGTATCTCAGTGTGAGGGTGAACTGGCTGAGCGATCGAGGTACGACGGTATTTACGCCGGCCGCGAGGGACACTACTGACTAGTGTATCCATGTGGGTACACTAACTAGGCGAGTGCAGCGCTGTGGCGACACTGCCCTGTATCGTTCATCAAGGTCCATTTGCTCCAGCGAACATTCAACTTATACATTTCAATACTAGAATCATAGAAGAGTTATAACCTCTCTTGCATTGTTGTTCCAACTAGGTACTGGAAATTTTTGATCATAGGACCGCCTGAGCACGGTACTGTATGTCGAAGCCGATAGGCAGTAGGCAAAATGGAAATTCAAAAAAATGTTATTACATAGTAAAAAAATATACTCTGAAACGCCAAAGAAACTGGTATAGGCATGCGTATTCAATTATAGAGATATGTAAACAGGCAGAATACGGCGCTGCGGTCGATAACGCCTTTATAAGAAAAGTGTGTGACGTAGTTGTTACATCGGTTACTACTGCTACAATAGCAAGTAATCACGATTAAAGTGAATTCGAACGTGGTGTTACAGTCGGCGCACGAACGAAGGGACACAGTATCTCTGAGGTAGCGATTAAGTGGGCATTTTCCCGTACGACCATTTCACGAGTGCCCCATGAATATCAGGAATCCGGTAAAACATCAAATCTCCAACATCACTGCAGAAGGAAAAAGATCCTGCAAGAACGGGACCAACGACAACTGCAGAGAATCGTTCAACGAGACAGAGGTGCAACTGTTCTGCAAATTGGTGCAGATTTCAATGGTGGGGCATCAGGAAGCGCCAGCGTGCGAAAAGTTCAATGAAACATCTTCGATATGAGCTTTCGGAGCCGACGACCCACTCGTGTACCCTTGATGACTGCACGAAATGACATGGTGTCAGTTCCCTCCAGCACTACTTCAGACATTAGTCGAGTCCATGCCACGTCGTGTTGCTGCAGTTCTCCTTGTTCGCGATACTAGGCACGTGAAACAGTTTCTTTGGCCCTTTATTCTATTGTTTATAGAGTGCTATCCGACAGTATTACGAGAAAATGGATTTATATCACACTGGGAAGACATATTCACCGGCCAGAGAAAAGAGTGCGTAACACAATTACGAACCAATCGTTGTTTGGACATCTCAGTTAGTCCCAACAAGTTTCCTGTTAATTTTGTTTCTTTTTTTGACACCTTATGATTATACCATTCACAAGGTACTGCCGGTAAATGGGTGATGTGTCGAAGGTATCTCCAAGGCATTTGCGTGTAAAACAATGCTCCAGCTCGATGCCTTCCTAAGTCGCTTTCCGTTTTTATCCTCCCTATCTGTTCCATAGGTGGAGAGTGCAGAGCTGATGTAAGGTGGCGGTTGTTATTTTTGTGTTTGGTGGTATGGAGTGATCTGACGGTAAACTAGTGATCTTAATCTGTATTTATGGCTGAAAATAGGCAAAAATGTGAAAGTAACCACTTAATCACTGTTTCACGTTGTCCTATTTCCGCAGCAACTGATGATGGTGTTATATCTCATAAATGCAATGGCCACCCTGTGATTAATTAGTAGGAGGCCGTGGAAACGGGTAAAACAATATCTTTAACATAAAGCTACGGAAACAAGCAGCCCAGTATGACTTTATGGAGAAAGATACAATGATTATCCGTACATCATATATATCTAACTCTACGACCTGTTGGATCTGAAAATGACCTGGGGACTTTGAAGTAAAAGACTGAATTTAAACCTTTGACTTTATTATCGGTTACTTTTACATGAAGGGAATTCGAACTACGTAACAAGCAATGTTCTTAAATGATAATGTCTCTTACGAAATGAAGACTTGACTATAAATTAGCTTACATAATGATCAGCATGGGTGGTGCCTGTATGGGAATAAATGAAAGGATTTTATATTCTTGTGTGTGATCCAACATGCTGCAACAGAGGTAACCGTTGCTGACGGCAAAGACCCAGAGAGAAAGTTGCTATTACTCATTCACAGAGATTCGTTGTGCTTATAAACTTGCAGTTCCGTTAACCAATTTGCACGGGGCAAGGGTAGAGTGAACGAAAACTGGATAATAGATACAGCTATTGAAACAGGTGGACGAATATACTGGTCAACCAACAACAGGGCGATATAAGGATTTTAACTTACGGCACACGTGGTAAAGAATTCAGCAATTCGGAAAGATCTTGGTACAAAGAACTGTGACTAAGAAGAAGCAATGTTCGCGACCTAACTAGCAGGTTGTCATTAAATACTCTAGTGGCAATTAAAATTGCTACACCACCAAGATGACGTGCTACAGACGCGAAATTTAACCGACAGGAAGAAGATGCTGTGATATGCAGATGATTAGCTTTTCAGAGCATTCACATAAGGTTGGCGCCGGTGGCGACACCTACAACGTGCTGCCATGAGGAAAGCTTCCAACCGATTCCGCAAACAAAAACACCAGTTGACCGACGTTGTCTGGCGAAACGTTGTTGTGATGCCTCGTGTAAGGAGGAGAAATACGTACCATCACGTTTCCGACTTTGATAAAGGTCGGATTGTAGCCTATCGCGATTGCGGTTTATCGTATCGCGACATTGCTGCTGGCGTTGGTCGAGATCAATGACTGTTAGCAGAATATGGAATCGGTGAGTTCAGGAGGGTAATACGGATCACCGTGCTGGATCGCAACGGCCTCGCATCACTAGCAGTCGAAATGACAGGCATCTTATGCGCATGACTGTAACGGATCGTGCAGCCACATCTCGATACCTGAGTCAACGGATGGGGACGTTTGCAAGATAACAACCATCTGCACGGACAGTTCGACGACGTTTGCAGCAGCATGGACTATCAGCTCGGAGACCATGGCTGCGGTTACCCTTGACGCTTCTAACAACCCTACCACAACAAAGGTCAAAAATTAATTATGATTGAAGTGTTGCTCACGCTGCTAAATATTGCATTTTCGGGCAACAACGAAGTTATATAATGTGGCAGGTGTCATTAGAGCACAGTTATTAAAGTCATTTCTTGAAATAACGGATAAACTAGGCACTCATCTTTTCGTGTTTCCCACGCTGGTCTCATTGTGAACTCATGGCTCAATCGTCGAAAATCTAGGTAATGATGATTCCAAGCTCGGATGCAAAGAGGCCTAGGTGTTATTTTGCGATATTCAAAAGTTTTATACACGAGCTTTACAAACCATTCTTGAAGATTAAAGTTTTGCAAGTTAGGACATTGGTGATGTAAAAAAGTAATCAGCACTCCGAAATTTAGTTACACTTCTTTTTTATTACTTTTGTTGCAACATCACTTCACAATATGAAACATACTTGAAAATATCTTCCTCACTGTTAAAGTTCACATTTCATGAACTGACTAAAATTTGTGTCTTTTCAACATGACGACCAAGACTTGACTCTCCAATAACCGCTTACGCGCCCAAAAATCAGAGTTACAAGTACGTCAAAGATCATAGTGACAAAAGAAAGAATACACATAGGAATATTGTCATTGGAATATAAACATATCGATATATCAAAGTACCTCTACATTAATGAAATCAAATCTGAATGTTGTCACAGAAATGTGTTAACTATTTTACAGAAACACAGTAGAATATTGCTGGTATCGAGAGGTTGAGGCGAGGTGCCTTAATGGTTACGTAATTCACGTAATTACACGCTGCATCACAAACAGGAGCGCCTGCGATGGCGTGCTCAACGACGAACCAGGGTGCACGAATGGCAAAACGTCATTTTTTCGGATGTATCCAGGCTCTGTTTAGAGCATCATGATGGTCGCATCCGTGTTTGGCGACATCGCGGTGAACGCACATTGGAAGTGTGTATTCGTCATTGCCATACTGGCTTATCACTCACCATTATGGTATGGGGTGCCATTGGTTACACGTCTCGGTCCCCTCTTGTTCGCATTGACGGCACTTTGAACAGTGGACGTTACATTTCAGATGTGTTACGACCCGTGCGTCTAACCTTCATTCTATCCCTGCGAAACCCTACATTTCAGCAGGATAATGCACGACCTCATGTTCAGGTCCTGTACGGGCCTTTCTGGATACAGAAAATGCTCGACTGCTGCCCTGGCCAGCACATTCTCCAGATCTCTCACCAACTGAAAACGTCTGGTCAATAGTGGCCCAGCAACTGGCCCGTCACAATGCGCCAGCCACTACTCTTGATGAGCTGTGGTATCGTGTTGAAGCTTCATGGGCAGCTGTACCTGTACACGGCATCCAAGCTCTGTTTGAGTAAATGCTCAGGCGTATCAAGGCCCAAATTGCGTGAAAATGTAATCACATGTCAGTTCTAGTATAATACATTTGTCCAGTGAGTACCCGTTTATCATCTATATTTCTTCTTGGTGTAGCAATTTTAATGGCCACTAGTGTAGTTCCATTACGTCTCACCGTCATTGCCTCGTGGTACAGTTTCTCAACGTGTCCCCATTGACCAACGTGCGGACTGTGGCTCATCCCACTTTCAATTGCCTACCTTTCGGTCCTCAATACCCCGAGATGACGCACTTTTTGGCTCACGTTCCTGCCAATGACAGGCCTGGCTCCTGCGCGCAAGACAACGATCCAATCAGCTCGGGTCAAAATGCGAGCCATTCGGGTCCCTTATCTGCCGGTTTTAACTAACAGATTTTCTAGAAAGAACTCGATGCTCCTACTGCGAACATCCAGCCACCAATGGAAACACTCGCCCACGAATTCGCACTCCAAGTCACGTACGCCAAGACAGAGGGGGCTGGGGTCTTCTGCCACCATTACTCACCTTGTTCTTTTATTCCCTCCCTGCTATAATCCTGTGCATTCCAAAGTTTCAGATCTCCGTTTCTAAGCTCGAAGAGAGCAGAAAATTCGCCTTAGTCTACAGACAAATTTACAGAATGGATATCATGCAAGACAGGTTGTTCTCATGAAGTACAGGCCGCTAATCATAATAGGAAAGTTGGGATTAAATATAACACTTACCCCACAGTTCACTTCCTATATGCAGGGGTCCGAGTAGAATACGATAAACACGGCATATAAAATTATAAAAGGCAGTACCTAGTTGATGGGATTAACGCTAATGAAAGACGTACTCAAATAAACGTACGTCTTTCACTAATTTCTGTATGGGTTTTACTTCATATAGTTCTTGTTATAGTTATCAGAAGTCGATCTCAGATCTCTTATTAGTACTTGTTCAGTTTCTTGAAAATAATTTATTTGTGCTGTCAAAGCTAGTTCGTTAGCAGATACGAAACTTTTGCTTAGATTAAGTATTGGCTGATCATTTGTGTAAATGTTGAAGAACACCGGTGACAATACTGTACAGAGTACTCCAACATCGATGTCGTCGTTGGTATTCAACATAAATCTTCAATTGTGTAGTAAGCTGACAATTATTTTAGTGAAACCGTAGACCTGAGTCACTGCATACACCTTGTGAAACAGTGTGCGGTGTTGGACTATATAATAAGCGTATGAAAGTCTATAAATGCTACTTCAGTAATGTTCCCCTTCCACACCGATCCTAGGTGTGTGTGTTAGATGGGTTATTTGTACTGTACAATTTCTTTGCGCTCTGGGTCCAACCGATTCGTGATAAGAAAGCTATCGATCTTAATTGACACATTGTTGAAAAGCATCCTTTCTAACATCTTGTAAATGTGACATAATAATGAGATAGGTCTATAGGTTTGAGGATCAGAAGCCTCTTCCCTGGTTTCATGACAGCAATTAGCTTGGTTTCCCTCCATATTTTGCAAAAAATTCTACTTTTTTAATAAGTTATTGTAGAATTCCACAATCCGTTTCATTATCGTTGATCCGAACTTGTTTATTTTCTGTTAATTTAACATTGTTGTAAAGCTTTTTGCAGCTCTTTTTCACGAAATGGAATTCTTTTCTTAGTGTTCTTGCCTCTGAATCTAGGGCCCATAGCGCTGTTGGTCTGTTTTGTCATTTATAAGAACTGGGTCTAGCTTAGGCAATATTGGGCCACTTTTGTGACTGGATTCTGGACTTCCTAGTGGATAAGAAAATCACGTTGCTCGTAACAGGAACCAAGTTTCAGAGGCGAAAGCAGCTTCGGGCATACACCGAAGCTATGTTACGGCGGCGATACTGCTCACGACAGATATTTTTTTTCTTTTATATCTGTAGTTGATTATTTTCTAGTGTAACTGACAAAGCTTACTATGGGGACTTCCAGTTAACCAAATGGGCCTTGAATTCCATTGGGACATTCTTGATGTTTGGAGGTATGATTTCTCACCACGGTGATGTAGAGAATGTGTAACGTGTCCTGAGGCGTAGGACATATACTATTAACGACCTCCGATGTTCTAGTGCGTTTATATTTTTGCCGAGCTTCCCAGTGGACGCTGTTTGTGTGACTTTCAACCCAGAGGTAAACGGGTAGAATCACCGTGGAAGCGCGAGTGGTGGCGAGTGGTTCAGGAGAAGAGAGACAGTTATTCGATCGCGAACAGTACACCATATCCTCATGACAGGACTCCAGTATCCTATGATAAAGCCGAGCCGCGCGGAATGGCCGCGCGGTTTGAGGCGTCATGTAACGGACTGCGGGCCCCTCGCGCCAGAGGTTCGAGTCCTCTCTCGGGTATGGATGAGTGTGTTGTTCTTAGCGTAAGTTACTCTACGTTAGTTTAAGTAGTGTGTAAGTTTAGGGAACGATGACCTAAGCAGTTTGGTCCCTTAGGAATTCACACACATTTGAACTTTTGATAAAGCCGGAAGCTGAAACCTCTTTGCAGTGTCTTTCAGAGTGAGGATATTTCACACTGTCAGTAGTAACCCATTCGTCATATACGAACGTTAAACTCAATGGCCCTTTCCGTGTTTCTGACGAATTTTACTTTCTGCACTTCCATTGTTTCTAACCTTCTCTATTTCCCTATCATTTACACCACTGACACAAATACCTCATTCGAATATTAAACAGTTACATTGACGACACAAATAACGCATCACGAAGAAGTGAAGACGATGTGAGAGAGTAGAGAAAATCTTTCCAATCTAGTGGCTGATGCGTGTCCTTGAAACCTCTCATATTGCAGCACCATTCGAGATATATATTTTAACGGCTATTTATTATTCAACTTTTTTCTGTTATTGCAATGCACAGGACACTACACGCATGTTGAAGAAATGCATCACACTTTCTTGAGATTGTATAATAGCTCTACTACTGATTGACGGCGGCGCGGAGTGGCCGTGCGGTTTGAGGCACCGTGTCACGGATTGCGCGGCCCCTCCCGCAATAAATTCGTGTCCTCACTCGGGCATGAGTGTATGCGTTGTTTTTAGCATAAGTTAGTTTAATTTAGTTTTAGTAGGTTGTAAGTCAAGGGACCGACGGCCTCAGTAGTTTGGTCCCTTGGGAATTCACACACATTTTAACATTTTTTGACTGACGAATGTCGCGATAGACAATGACCTGTACAGGTCCGGGAGGAAGAATCGGTCATGGTCACGTTGAAGGAAACATTCTGGCCAAGATCTAAAGTAATTTTTGATCTTTATAGAAAACCGACATAAAGATTGCTGAACAGTAAAGGGAATAGATCTTCCCCCAATAGAAAAATTCTACATTAATAGTGTCGCAATAGAGTAAAAATTGTATTGGTTATTGTAGCTGCAAACGTCTACGGTTTCCGTGAGAGGAAATGGTGTTTAATGGGTCATGATCACCTCTTCCATGGTATGCTCTAAAAGCCCACACGTGTTTTCCTCCACACAGCAGACCTCCTCCCTTCCAGGCCCTTCTAAATGGTGAGCATCTCAGGGAGTTCAGCCTACGTATGCTAGGTACGAGCTTGGCGAATTCGAGTTTACTGAGCTGGGAACTGGTAAGTGGCGCCAAACCGTCGTAAATACACTGTTGCGCAAAACATAAGCACGAAAGCAGCTTTCACAAGATGTCATTGCTAAGTAACACAGCTCCGTGAAACTTGGACCATACACAGAAAGAACTACTGCATTATGGTACAGAACATAACTAAAAGAAAGCCGCGCGGGATTAGCCGAGCGGTCTGAGGCGCTGCAGTCTTGGACTGTGCAGCTGGTCCCGGGGGAGGTTCGAGTCCTCCCTCGGGCATGGGTGTGTGTGTTTGTCCTTAGGATGATTTAGATTAAGTAGTGTGTAAGCTTAGGGACTGATGCCTTAGGAGTTAAGTTCCATAAGATTTCACACACATTTGAACATTTGAACTTAAAGAAAATCGTTATGAAACGAAAAGAATTGACAGTTTTATTCAAAGTTAAACTGAAGTCACTGCGACTTATGATGGACCCTGGACTTACAAAAAGTGAGCCATGGTTCTTAATCACGTGTGTGATCACTAATAATAGCATTGCATGCTCTCCATTCTGGCCACAAGGTTGTTAATTACTTCTTGTTCTAGAGCCCTCCATTCTTACGCCAGCATAGATGGCATCTCACACGTGGCCAATAGGTTTCAAGTCGGCGGGATGGGTAGGCCAGTCTATTCGCCGATTATTCTCTCGATCCAGGAGCTCTTCCACTCGCGCAGTTCGATGCGGTCAAGCAGTGTCATCCGTAGAAATGAAGTCAGGACCGGACGCACCCTTGAAAAGACGCAAACGGGAAGCAATACAGCGTCAAAATAACGTTGACCGATGAGTGTACCGTGTTTAAAGATTTGGAATCCAGTAACACCATGCAATGTTACGAATTCCCAGACAACACCGGGCCACCAAAGGCTTCTGGGTCACTACGTGTTTCCACCTCTCACCATACGAGGATACATAGATCATTGAGTAATATAATCGTTTCGGTGGTCAAGTGTTATGGTGTGGGCAGGCATACTATTGGATGCCCATACTGACATCTAAATGTTTGAATACAGTTTGGCCATCAATCACCACTGGTGTGACACTGTACTCCTGCATTCAGTCAAGACTTCATTCTTACGGATCACGGATCGCGATCACGTCGAATAGCGCTGTTGGAGGATCTCGTGGCACGAGAGGATTTTTAGCAAATGCACTATGAGGATGCTTCAGTGACCATCGTGGTGAGTGGCAGTGAGCAGTTACATGTCACAGGAAGTGGGGATCTCGGTTTAACAGTCCGGATCGCGAGGCTGGTACAAACTTCCTTAAAAGAAACCTCAACATCAAGGTATGGTACTTGTGGACGGGGTGGGTGGACGTTGATGTGAAAGAGTCGCAAGTGGGCAACCTCAGGGGAACTTGGAGCACCTCAGTTTTATAACCCAGATAAGTGGGGCTCTATTTTGGTGGACTCTTAACGGCCCTAGCTGCTCCTGGCCTTCCATGAAGCATGTACTAAGTCCGACACTCTCACCGGTTTCGGTGGTTTTTTGGGCAGGATTAACACCCATACCCGAAAGAGACCTCGTGTGACCTGCCTACCGGAGACGTCTGTCACTACTAGAGAAAGCAATAATAGTAGCGGACCACTTTCTATGGTGAAAAACATGTTCATTGTTATTAAATGTGAAGATGGTTCAGGTGGTTCAAATGGCTCTGAGCACTATGGGACATAACTTCTAAGGTCATCAGTCTCCTAGAACCTAGAACTACTTAAACCTAACTAACCTAAGGACATTACACACATTCATGCCCGAGGCAGGATTCGAACCTGGGATCGTAGCGGTCGCACGGTTCCAGACTGTAGCGCCTAGAACCGCTCGGCGAAGAAGGTTCGATTGAAACACTATCACCTTTCTAAATAAATGAAGCTCTGAAGGGACTTCCGTGGCATCTTAAATCTATCAAGGCTCTGAGCACTATGGGACTTAACATCTATGGTCATCAGTCCCCTAGAACTTAGAACTACTTAAACCTAACTAACCTAAGGACATCACATAAAACCCAGTCATCACGAGGCAGAGAAAATCCCTGACCCCGCCTGGAAGCGAACCCGGGAACCCGGGCACGGGAAGCGAGAATGCTACCGCACGACCACGAGCTGCGGACCAAATCTATCAAGGGCCTGCCTAATGTTGCGCTCCTGACCCAAACAACGAAAACTACCCAGGACAAGAAGTTATTAAATACTAAACTACTTGGAGTATGTGCTATCAGCAGTGAGCTGCCAACTGGGCTAAATAGTTAACATTGTGAAGATGATGCCGAAGAACCCCTGTAGGGATGGAGAAGCGTTTGTGTCAATCAAATTAAGGACTAGTACACTACTCACTGCCAGTTGCTGCTCCGCACGGCTTCCCCCGAAGAAGGTTCGAGTCCTCCCTCGGGCATGGATGTGTGTGTCGTCTTTAGCGTAAGTTAGTTTAAGTTAGATAAAGTAGTGTGTAAGCTTCCAATGACCTCAGCAGTTTGGTCCCATAAGACCTTACGCCAAATTTCCAATTTCCAGTTGCTGCATAATGAGGTTGAAAGGGAATGGGTCGTCGGTGAGACACTAAAGTTTATCACAGGCTCCACAAGTACTCAAATATTGTAGGGTTGGCATAGTTTAGGCGTACTATAGTTGAGTATTTTGTGTCCTGTGGAACTTTCAAAACAGACTGGTTAATCCATCCTGTCACTTAGAAAGGTTTACAGGATTAAAGGTTGATCTAACAGGTATTATTTTTCAATAAATAAACACATTGTGTAGCTCATTCTTCCTTCATAGTCTCCTCATGATATTAAAAGAGTGGTTTTCAGTGTGATTCAAGTATTAGTAACCTGCTTTTAAATGCCAAGCGACAAATCTTATGACACAGAACTGACAGTACGTTTCAATTTGAATGGGTTCAGGACGCATGTGGGGAAACTAAGTCTGATACCAGAAGGTCGATCAATTTGTATATGTCTTCAGGAGACGCGTTTTCAGTCAGCTGACGTTCCTAAATTAAGTACCCACATTATCTCCTAGTGGAGAGACGGCCGAAGGAGGAGTGGCTAATTTCGTAAACAGCACCTACCACTCCTCCATTCTCTCCGTCACAACCAGGCTATAAGCAGTCGCTGCATTAGCAAATGTATGTCATATTTACATTATGTTCATTATACCTGCCACCACATGAGATGCTACACGAAGAGGCTCTTTGTGAAGTCCTTACTGAGCCTCTCACACCTTCCTAATATGTGGAGATTTTGATGCATACAGAGTGCTTTGGGATTCTGCCACCACCAGGGCTGAAGCTGTTGATAAACTTTTCAAGCAATCACATTGTCCTTTGTTGAACATGAAGCGGGGCACATAATTCAGCACTGCAACGACGTCATTCACTGCTTTCGATCTCTCTTTGCGATTTTTGGCACTAGCGCACACATCTCAGCGGGAAGCAGTCGATGACTTGCATGGAAATAGTAAAATGAGACGGCGTTCAGAGTGAAGACACATCAGCGGCCAAAATTTTATCAGT
Organism: Schistocerca piceifrons; assembly: GCF_021461385.2. NCBI lineage: Eukaryota > Metazoa > Arthropoda > Insecta > Orthoptera > Acrididae > Schistocerca > Schistocerca piceifrons. The sequence goes on from NC_060149.1 coordinate 562,309,921, forward strand.
AAATTGTTTACAATCCGTAACAAAGTTCCTGAATTTACTGCCTTCCAGTACGGTTCTATTGCTCATATTGTTCTTGAGACCTAGAGCTGCGTGAAACTCGAAGTGGAAAGTTCTGAGGTGTTTAGCAATTCATGGAACGTATACAGTAAAGACAAATGAAACACGATAGAAGGGGCAGTATATTGTCTCTATTGAGGTCGAAATTAGGTGTGAGAGGCAAGTCATCAGGCAGCGTATAACAGACCTTTGTGAAACCTGGTTAACTGTAGGATGTTTTCACCGGGAAACCGCTACCGTTGTGGCAGTTGTAGACTCATTCAAAGGAAGTCTTCGGACGGTAAGGCGTAAATACCGAGAATTAGCAGTACTAGTCGGAGTCGAATTTAACATACTGAGTACAGACTGAGTCGTGATGGATTCGTTGGAGAGGTTACAGTCAGACAGTCTTGCGAAGTGCTTTTGAGAACGTTTCCGGAAAACTTTCTAGAATAGCTAGTTCGACAGCGATACGCGGTGGAAATATCTCAGACCTTGTAGTTAATAACAAACTGGACCTTACCGATAGCGTCAGTACAGAGACGGGAATTTGTGATTATGATCTCATCATAGCCACTATGGTTCCGAAAGTTAATAAATCAGTCAAGAAGGCTAGCAGAGCATTTCTGCAAGAAAACAGCAGATAAACTGTTATTAACATCTTAATTTGACAATGTATTGACATCATTTAGTTCGATTGTTATGAACACTAAGAAATTGTAGGCAAAGAGTACACAAGTTGTAAATCATGCTCTGGACAATTATGTGCCTACTAAATCGAGTGAAAGGAGGATATAACATGAACTTCGACAAAAGCAAAACGAAGATAATGGAATGTAGTCGAATTAAGTCGGGTGATGCCGAGAGAATTAGATTAGGAAATGAGACGCTTAAAGTAGTAAAGGAGTTTCGCTATTTGGGGAGCAAAATAACTGATGATGGTCGAGGTAGAGAGGATATAAAATGTAGACCGGCTATGGCAAGGAATGCGTTTCTGAGGAAGAGAAATTTGTTAACATCGAGTATAGATTTTTAGTGTCAGGAAGTCGTTTCTGAAAGTATTTGTATGGAGTGTAGTCACGTATGGAAGTGAAACATGGACGATAGATAGTTTAGACAAGGAGAGAATAGAAGCTTTCTAAATGTGGTGCTACAGAAGAATGCTGAAGTTTAGATGGGTAGATCACATAACTAATGAGGAGGTACTGAACAGGATTGGGGAGAAGAGGAGTTTGTGGCACAACTTGACCAGAAGAAGGGATCGGTTGGTAGGACATGTTCTGAGGCATCAAGGGATCACCAATTTAGTACTGGAGGGCAGCGTGGAGGGTAAAAATCTTAGAGGGAGACCCAGAGATGAATACACTAAGCAGATTCAGAAGGATGTAGGGTGCAGTACGTACTGGGAGATGAAGAACCTTGCACAGGATAGAGTAGCATGGAGAGCTGCATCATACCAGTCTCAGGACTGAAGACCACAACAACAACAACAAATCGATTAAGGACGGAAAATCCCAACGGTGGTTTAACACCAAAAGTCGGAAAATGCTGAGGAATTAAAGGCTGTTGCACTCTCGGTTCAAAAGAGAAGGCGTAAATGAGGACACGCAAAAGGTGGTAGAGTTTAGTCAGCCTCTGAAAAGATCTATCAGCGAATCATACAACAATAACCACCGTCAAGCCTTAGTAAAAGATCTGGCCGAGAACCTGAGAAACTTCTGATCCGTTGTAAAATCGCTAAGCTGGACTAAGGTACACGTTAACCAATCTGGTGTGGCAGTAGAAAGCAGCAAGACGTAACCGAAGTTTTAAATATCACGTTTAAGAAATCATTCACGCAGGAGAATCGTACACACGTACCGTCGTTTGACCATCGCAGGGAGTCCCGAATTGACGACACTGTAATAAGAGAAAGAACTGAAAAAGTTGAAAACAAGTAAGTCAGTTTTACAAAGATTACTCTGCAGCACTGGCACCTTATCGCGAATCACTCGTCCAACGCAAAAGTCGCAGGCGACTAGAAAGAAGCGCATATGACTCCTGCATATAAGAAGACGAAAAGAACGGGACCGTAAAATTACAGACCAATTGCCCTCACAGTACGTATTTTCTTTAATGTCGTTTGTTGTTAGCAATATTAGCTTATTCCCAAGAGTTAGCAGCTTTCACTCAGTTAATACTAGGCAGAAATCAAATCTGCATGTGGAATGCACTTCCTTGACTCTTGTGCAGAAAGGAGTGCAGTATTCTGCTGCATCCATTTTCAATAAGCTACCACAAGAACTCAAAAATCTTAGCAGTAGCCCAAACACTTTTAAGTCTAAACTGAAGAGTTTCCTCATGGCTCACTCCTTCTATTCTGTCGAGGAGCTCCTGGAAGAGCTAAAAAATTAAGCAAATTCCAGTGTTACATTCTTGATTTTCTTTATTTAAACTAACGACTTGTCGCCTGAATATGTTTCTTATATTTCATTTTATCTGTTTCTATAATCGTGTTATAATTTCATGTATTGACTCGTTCCATGACCATGGAGACTTCTCCTAAATGTGGTCCCACGGAACAATAAATAAATAAATAAATAAAATAAAAATAAATGTTCATAACATCGGTTTGCTGCAGAATTCTTGAGCGTGTTCTGAGTACGAATATAATAGTTTCCAAGAGGCCGAAAAACTTCTGTGAACGAATCAGCACCGTCTTAGAAACCGTCACTCGTACGGAACTCAGTATCCTCGTTTCTCGCAGGATATACTGCAAACTATAGATAAAGGGCAGATTCCATATTTCTAGATTTCCGAAAAGCATTTGACATGGTGCCCCACTGCAGACCGTTAACGGAGGTACGGGCGCCTGGAATACGGTCCCAGATGCGTGAGCGGTCTGAAGACTTCTCAAGCAGTGGAATCCAGTGTGTTGTCCTCGATGGCGAGTGTTCGTCAGAGACAAAGGTACTGCCTGGGTTGCCCAAGGTAAGCGTGGCAGGACCGCTATTATTTTCTAAGTATATAAATGAATGATCTAGAGGACAGGGTGGGCAACAGACTGTTTTTGTTTGCTGAGGATGTTGTGGTGAACGCGAAGGTGTCGAAGCTGACTGGCTGTAGGAGGATACAAGATGACTTAGACAAGATTTATAGCTGATGCGATGAAACGCAGCTACCACAAAATGTAGAAAAATGAAAATGTAAGTTAATGTGGATGAATAGTAAAACCAAACCTGCAATGTTTGGATACTACATTAGAAGTGTCCCGCTTGACACAATCACGTTGTTTAAATATCTGGGTATAGAGTTGCCAAGTGATATGAGATGAACGATATTTAAGGATTATGGTATGGAAGACGAACGGCTTCGGTTTACTGGGAGAATTTTACGAAAGTGAAGTGTGGTGCATCTGTGAAGGAGACTGGATGTAGGACGCTAGTGCGAACTATTGTTAAGTACTTCCGGGGTACTTGGGATCAGCACGATGTCGAATTAAAGGAATACATCGAAGCAATTCAGAGACGGGCTGCTGGAATTGTTAACTGTTGGTTCAAAAAACACGCAAGTATTGGGAGATGTTTCGGGAACTCAAATAGGAATCCTTGGAGTAAAGGTGACGTTCTTTTTGAGGTACACAACCGAGGAAACTTAGTGAACCGGTACTTGAATCTGACTGCAGAACGGTTCTACTGCTGCTTACACACACTTCACGGAAGAACTACGAAGATAAGATATGAGAAATTAGTCTCATACGGGGCATATAGGCACTAATTTTTCCCTCGGTCTTTCTGCGAGTGGAACAGAAAAGGAAATGAGTTGTAGTGTTACAGAGTACCCTCTACCACGTATCGTACGGTGGCTTGCACAGTATGTATGTCGATATGGATCTGATCACTTTCTGATCTTAATTCTCCTGCACCACAGCGTGGTGCCCGAAAGAATGCCGCCACGATGGGATATTAGTAGAGCAAAGTCAACGTTCTACAGCCAATTTCCTGTGTTTCAACGCCGTCGTAACGACCTGGAATGGGGGGATCGTATAACCAAAACGATCTAGCATGCCGCTCAAGCATCCATTCCACAGCCTTCGGGTCCACTAAAAATGACACATGGTGAAGCGGCGAATGCCGCTCAGCAATCAGAGCCAGGTGGTTACGGCTCTGCATGGGTTCTAGTGATGTACAACTGCAGAGAACCTCTCATTCCTTCGGGTAGAGAAGGTAGAATGTCATCGATTTCCCAGAAAGAGTAAAAAAGAGATCATTGAAACAGTTATAACCCGTATCACTCGACGTACAGTGGTATGGTACACTATCAGGAGGAGAAGGAGGTGACTAGTAGCTGCTGTAACATTTAATGGAAGTCTCCCGAGCAACCGGCAAGACATTGTCCAGAATATGGAGATCTACTTTGCCACAGTTTCGGCCAGGATTTGGCTTTTCTATTTCCACCAATAAAGAAGAATACGACTGTCTCCTTTCCATATGTGGCCTAGATTCTGGGGTATCAGCAGCTTGTGATACGTCCGTTGTAGTACTTTAGGGCACCTCATAATGCAGAACAAAGAAATCCTCCTCACCCTTTCTTAAGTTCAGTTGCGTGTCAGACTGCGTCCCTATTTCTTGGAGGAAGACAGTTTTAACCGACTTTTAAAACCTGGAAAGGACCGAACACGTCCGAGTAGTTATAGTAGTGTTGGCCTCACTGGCTGCATGGAAAATTCCAATGAGCGGATAGTCAACCATCACCTTGTATGAGCCTAATTCAGACAGCTCCTTCGTCGCTTTAATGTGAGTTCGGTAGATATCGCTTCACATTTCATAGCCTGTCCATCCCGGAAGCGCATGAACATGAAGCTTTTCTGCTTAGGCATCATTTCATAGATATATTTTTTGACATCGAGAAAACCTTCGACACTACGTGGAGGCACATTACCCTCGAGCAGTTTCCTGAAGCAGCTAATGAGGATGTCTTTCCATATAACGCCGTCTTTTTGTCTCATCACGCCATTTTAAATATTAAGTCGGTTTCGTCGTCTCTGACAGATTTGAGCAAGAGAACGATGTCCAAGTTAGCGTTCTTAGTGTGACTAACTTTCGCCGTAGCCATTAATAGTATGAAGTCGACAGCTACTTTCCTTTCCAGTGTCCTTTCTTTATTGACGACTTCACCGTCTTCCGTTCCACTTCCAGTCTTTTAACAACCACTCGTTAGTTGCAACAGATTATTAGACGGCTAGAGAAATGATTGGAGAAGAGGGGTTTCAATTTATCAACACTGAAGTCTGCGTTTGTTCTTTTTATGTGCTTGGATTATGTTTCAGACTTGTCTGTGTTAAGGTTTTCAAAGACACGGTTATTAGGTTTCTGGGCTCACAACTGATGATAAACTTAAATGGCTGCCACTCCTTAGGGACCTAAAAATATGGTCTCTAAAAGCTCTAAGTAATTTAAAATAACTGTGATCCATGGGAAGTAGACCTAACTTGTCTGCTCCAGTTTTACACAACGTTTATGCGATCTTGGCTTACACAAAACCTATTTAAAAGTATTGCACATAGTGAACCATGATGAAATTAGACTGGCCAATGGAGCCCTTAGAACCAGCCCCTTACCAAGGCTCTGTGCTGAAGTTAGAGATCCAACTGGCACCATCAAGCTGCAACTCCCCATAATCTGACAGCCCTACAAAATAAGAGGGCGTGCAGAAAAGCAAATCCTCCGAATTTCTATATGAAAACTGTTAAAGCTTTTTAAATAACGCAAACGTTATTAACATTCTACATCTATATTCTTCAAGTCATTATATTTGCAGCAGTCTGCCACTAGAGGTTTCAGGATTGTAGCGTGTAACACGGTGGTGTGCAACGTAACTATGTCGGTGCGTGAGAAACAGCGTGCTGTAATCGAGTTTCGATTTCAAAGACTTCGTCCGTACACTGAGCACCCTCTCCTTCAGCATGACAATATCAGACCGCACACGAGCGCTGCGACATCTGCGAGAATCGCCTTGGGTTCGCTGCCGTCGATCATTCTCCGATATGGTCCCATCCCACTGTCATCTGTTCCCAGAAATTATAGAACGCCTTCGAGGACTTCAGTTGATACTGATGAATCTGCGCAAGTAGAGGTGAGGTTGGTGCTCAGTCAACCAAGACAATCTCTCTACAGCGACGGTAACTACAAACTGGTCTCTCATTGGAAGAAATAAGTTTGTCGCCATAGTGGCTTGGATGAGAAGTAAAAACGTAGACATCAAAAATAAAGATGTAGAATGTCATTAACGCGGGTTGTATTTAAAGAGTTTCAAGAGTCTTCACATGCTTTCCATCACGTTTTCGTAGTATCGACGCCATGAACACCTAATGCCGTATTGGTGATCGGCAACCAATGGAAATATTTTCTCGTAATCGACAGTGATCAACGAGGCCCTCACGGATAACAGCGAAATGTTGTCTTTTACATATGGACGAGGCAGATTTTCTAGTTTTACACCATGGTTAGAACATATCTCCAACTTAGCTCCACCGTAGGCTCAGAGTTATTTTAGAATTGAGAAATTTTAAGAAATATTGCACTCCTAGAGTTTAACTTTCGGTCTGTGTTTTACACATTTTAGATAGACATCTCAGTTTTTAAGTTGTGTACACTGTAGGTTCAAAACAAGGAGACTTCCTTCGTGCACAGCAGTGTTCCCCGACTGTGCCTTCACGTCTTGACTTTCACATTAATACATTCTTTTTACTGCAGAGGTCGATGTGGCCCTGAAATTACTGAAGCAGTTGAGGCATCTTCAGAGCTAAAAGTTCCCCATCCACTCCGATTCCTTGAGTGCCTCACAATCGCTGCAACAACTGCACCCAATAGGGAAAATGATCCAGTTCATACATCGCCAATTCTACTTCCTTCAGCAGGGTAGCAGGTATCGTTCCGCTGCCTACCAGGGCCCACGGGAATTCGGGGAAATGAAAAGGCCAACCAAGCATCCAAGGAGGCTTCAGGCAACCCGACGTGTCATAACGTGCCATTCCCCTGCAGGCTTTCATTTGGCATTTGAGTCGAAAAACTGTAGAAGGGGTTTGCAGTGAGAGCTAATAAGCTACGAATGATTGACCAAAGTATAAGGCCATTGCGGATCTTATACCAGTTACTCCGGAGAGATGAAGTGACCCTGAGCACCCGGCTCCGAACTGGGCAATGTCCCTGACACATGGCTTCATACTCCAGAGACGGACCCCTTACATTTTATTTGAGTGCACTTTATATTGTGATAACAGGGTGGAAATAAATCTCGGTGGTTAGCTGCCTTTTATTTTAGCTGTTGACCAGCTGTAAAGTTTTTAAAATATTCTGAAGTGCTGGTCCCTGGCCTACGTTTTAGGCTGGAGATTTTAGTGTGTTGTGGAGTGGCTATCTCACACATTTTATTTCAGCGATTAGACTGCCACAGTTAACTGCTATACTACTTAAATTCTTTCCTCTCCTTCTTCTTTCTTCGGTAATTTTTAGATCTGACGAAACAGATGTTTCTCTTAGTTTCGTGTGTATGTGAGTGTGAGTGTGTGTGTTTCCGGAGCAACTTTTATATCTTTTGTAGCTCAAATTTTACAGTTATGCTACTTTTACCAGCATGCGTCTCTTAAAATTTTTGTACGGGCTCTGTGGAACAAGCTGTCTTACGCACACACTGATATATCGACTCGATAGAAACTGTCTTCGGTACGTATGGTTACGTTTCCAGTGACAGGCTTCGCCATTCAACATTCCCTACGAATTTAGACATGCCACTATGTCACTATTTCCACATTTGGCTCTGTTTGACCCTGAACTAATCTCACGTAGACAGAGTGAAAACAGGTTATACTTGAAAGTAGTATTCCGGTCAGATTCTCTAGACAGCTGAGTGCAATAGTTACGGCAGTCGTCTCTCTCAGGTAGTGGAAGCAGTTTTCAAATTCCAGTTCGGCAATACAGAGCCTAGGTCTGCGTGGCCTATTCAGCTATGGTGGACACAGAGACGGTTTCTTTGAAAAAAGAAAGCCGAATACGTTCCTGTCCTCCAGTCCCATCTCTAATGACGTCCTGGACGACTGGACCTTAATCCCCAATTTTACTTTGGGATCAAATAAAATGAAACTGGTAAATCCATCAATTCGTGTAACTGAAACTTTCCCGAAGACGAAAAATTAATAATTCGTATTTAATATATAATACGGGATTTAAATCTGTTCAGCCCTAACGGCGAACACTATGATTTTAAGATGTTCCGTAGTTGCACGAAACCAGTTTTCGTCGTAAAAAGTACACTATTACACTGTAGCAGAAGATATTTTCACTGAAATTTCGAAAATAGTGTATATATGAAAGCAGACTTTTCTTAGACTTAAAACAATTGGATCTAATTGGAATAACATTTGCCAGATTTCCTGTAAAATTCTTTCACGGCCTATAATGTTCCACCTGTATTGTTAAAACATTAAAAAAATGGAATATCAGCTAACAGTTTCAGTTCCGACGCCCTTGGCATGCCAAAGTATGAATTTCTAAAATACAATGTAGAAGTAAGTGATTTAGTGTGTTTTCTAAAAGTTTAATCTCAATTATATTAAATGTCTACAGCATGAATCACGGTATTTTGTGTAAGGAAAACATACGCGCACTTAAGGGAAATAAATTGTTAACAGACATATGATTTTGTAGAATAATATGTTTCACATTCAGTGGTTGAATCTCGGACTGTAATTTGATCATCCTAACGTACTGCACTCTCTACCTTTTGATGTTCTGTTTCGGTATGTAAGGCACGAGTGCGCAGGAAAGGCCATAAAATGCAAAGCAGAGCCCGAGGGGCCTTGTGGCTTTATTGTTGAGTAACATAGGCTAGTGTGACTGAAAGGGGATGATATCTTTTACAGACAAACTAAAATTCCGGACGTTGTTTGCATAATATTCGACGAATGGTATTATTCACAAGACTCGCATACTGAGGGAAAATGACCTGTATTTTGTTCCCTCTGTGTCCTTGCCGCTTTGTTATACACTGACACCCATCACGACCATGGCATTATGACATATTCTGCCGGTGGGGCGACCTTGCCACGTGAAATATGCTTTGTTTTCGGGAGTGAAATTAATCCGCAGTGCCGAAGGAAAATGACTGTGTAACGGATTGTCTGGTACTGCGACATTTTTACGGGAGGTACTGTTGTCAGATGGATAAATTTTTTGAAGCCCTTTGTGAAGGCACAGTAGCTGTCTTTTGTCGAAATTTAAACTACTATAGGTGTATATACGAGCATTACTCCTTCGTAAGTTTCTAATACTGAACTTTCATTTTCTGTAAATAAAAAGTAACTATATCATTTACCTGATTTTGTACTTGAGGTCACAAACTGACGCCTTTGTGGTGGCAGGGGGAATCTGGATCGAATCTTGTTGGTGGAATTAATTTTAAATACTAGTACCCACCCAGCATGTGGAAGAGAGGTACTGACGTAAAGTTCCAGATCATCACACTTCACACCAATCTTTTTGATTAAATTACGAACCTTTTTGCAGTGTCTCACATAGTGACGGGATGTAACATGTTAATGGTGATCTGTCGGATGGGGATGTTACATCTGGGCTCTGTAAATTCGAGGATAATTCGAAGTATTCTTGATGTCTCAAAGGCTTTCCAACCGCACATTAACCATCGTTAGCTTAGTGAGTGGTTTTGTACAAACTGGTTAGTGAACAAACCACACAGACACCGCGATTAACGGTACCTCACCATCAACAACTTATCATTAGTAATATCACTGTATTAATGATGACACATGGATCTATGTGCATTTCGAAAGTCTCCCCAATTGTCCATGTTACCTAACAAAAGCAACATTAAAAATGTAAGTTATTCAAGAGGTAACTAGCCGGGCACATGTTTGACATTTAAATGACACAACGAACTATAGGTTTCTTTCATCAGTAGTGAAATGTGTACATATTTGAACAAGAAATAACCTGATGTAGTGTACATATCTTATTCTTTGTCACCAGTAGCAGGGAACATGTTTGAACATGAAACATGACGAAAATTTCAGTTTGCCATATTGCCAGGGTAGAGTCGTTCGACTACACAAAATGGTAACCACGTGTGACCACTAGAGAACACAGCTCTGTATAGCAATAACTATAGACATAAATTAGTAGCACGCTACAACAAATGCCAGGGTCCACTTTATCAGAGATGAGACAGTTCTTAACACTTGTAAACTGAAGTTTATGATAATAAGTGACATTTGTAAAGCGTCAAGACTCGTTAGTATTTGAAAACTAATACCCGTAGCTCAGTCACGTCATTCCGTAATACATAATCAAAACCAAATACATTGTAAATAAGAGATTTTCAAGAATATCTGGACTCCGTAAATTCGAGGATAATTCCTAGTATTCTTACTCCCTCAAAGGTTTTCGAACAATATATTAAACGTCGTTAGCTTAGCGAGTGGTCTTGCATAAAATGGTTAGTGAACAAACCACATAAAAACAGCGATTAACGGTACCTCACCATCACCGGCCGCGTTGGTCGCGGTTCTAGGTGCGCAGTCTGGAACCGCGCGACTGCTACGGTAGCAGGTTCGAATCCTGCTTCGGGCGTGGATGTGTGTGATGTCCTTACGTTAGTTAGGTTTAAGTAGTTCTAAGTTCTAGGGGACTGATGACCACAGCTGTTAAGTCCCATAGTGCTCAGAGCCATTTGAACCATTTTGAACCTCACCATCAACAACTTATCATTAGTGATACCCCTGTATTCATGGTGACATATGGATCTATGTGCATTTCGAAAGTCTCCCCAATTGTCCATGTTACCTAACAAAAGCAACATTAAAAATGTAAGTTATTCAAGAGGTAACTAGCCGGGCACATGTTTGACCTTTAAATGACATAACGAACTATAGGTTTCTTTCACCAGTAGCGAAATGTGAACTAGAAAAAACCTTATATAGTGCTCATTGTTAACTGGCAATCCAGCACTCACATATCGTCGTTGATTACACAGATCTGTCTTCAATCGAGCAGATATGGGATGTAATTGGACGACCACTCAACCGTCATCCTCAACCAGCATTAATCGTTCCTGTATTGACTAGCCAAGTGCAAAAGGCATGAAACTCTGTCCCACAAACTGACATCAGGCACCTGTGTAACAGACTGCATGCACGTCTGCATAACTTTATCAAAATACTAGCGGTTACCCCAGTTATTAATGCACCACCATTTCACATCTGGAACGGCTTATCTCGCTCTTACGTTGAACTGTGATCCTGCAATGTTAATCACTTAAATAAGTTACCCAGACAAATATATTCCCGAAATGTAATTACTCTACATTAATTAATTTTTGGTACTGTGAATTTTTGCCGTCAGTGCATTACTCCTGTTATGGGAAAAGCAAGTTCAACACTATCGGTTAGACGAGAACATCAAGTCGTCAGTAATGTTACTCCTTCATCATCAGTTTTAAAGTTTGACCGTGAACGTGTACTAATGGTAGGAATCTAACTCTGCCCCGTTACCTGAAATTTTATGTTTTGAACGGAGCAGTAGTTACACTAGCGAGAATCGATCGTACGGTATTAAAGTTGGAAAGCAGAACTGCGATCATGTAAATCAAAATCTGTCGCCAGCCTAATTAGGCAGAATGATTCCAAGTAAATGTGCTGCTTATCAAGTAAACTAACTGCTGTATGAAACTTTACTTGAGCCATATATATCTATTTCGTAAATCGGATACGAAAAGAACAGCACACCATAGCACTTACTGGTAAAGTAGTTAACCGTAAGCAACACAGATACTAGCTTAAAAAGTATTGGCAATCTTAACTAAAATGAAGACTTTGTCTTCAAGGGGAACATGCAAGTCTGCATTTAAGCAGAACATAAGTGAATCTTAGGGATCCTGAATCTGTTACTGTTTTAAAAAAGTTGCTACCAGTTCTAATTTTAATTATACGAATGTTTCTAGCATAATTTATGATTTTATAGATACTGTAAAAGTTTACTGAACTACAGGCTCAGAATACGATGAGGGGCGTAGAAATAGTTTTGCCTACTGATTGGGCTTACGACTAACACAAGATGCATTAACAATACAATGCAGTAACAGTACACATATATGAAGAGAAGAACTATTACAAACCCCTTAAATAAATATAAACTGTGTAGGCCTTTGAACTGTTGTGGCCCATATCTCATTTTTATCATCATAGTTCTATTGTATTACTTTTAGTAATGAGCAAAGCTTTTAATAGGAACTGAAAATAGTAATTGCAATGAAGCCTTTTTTGCGCTCATTCTTTTGAGATGCTGTAACTTCTCACTTTACTGACCATGTGGAGTATTTCATGAAAAAGTCTAAACACTTGAGAGATTTACTGTTCCACGAAAGTTAATGAACGGTTTTGAACAATAATATTTCTGTAGGTCACTACGTTCGGACACTCTGATTATTGCAGCACTAAGAAAAGAAAAGAATTGAATAGAATTGGGGAGAAGAGGAGTTTGTGGCACAACTTGACAACAAGAAGGGACCGATTGGTAGGACATGTTCTGAGGCATTGGAGGGCAGCGTGGAGGGTAAAAATGGTAGAGGGAGACCAAGAGATGAATACACTAAGCAGATTCAGAAGGATGTAGATTGCAGTAAGTACTGGGAGATGAAGAAGCTTGCACAGTTTAGAGCAGCATGGAGAGCTGCATCAAACCAGTCTCAGGACTGAAGACCACAACAACAACATCAAGAAAAGAACCTGTCCGAATAAATGACTGGGAAAAATCAGTGTTCTCGAAAAAAAGTTGAAACTAGAACACGTATTATTTGAACACTATACAAATTACAAGTCCATGCAAATCAATACATTATAGCACTTTACTTCTACTCTAGGAGGTGGTGGTGGAGATTTTCTATGGCAAATGTATGAAGTCGTCATACCTGATCATGGCTCTTGGCGTAAAATCCCCCATAAGCAGAACTCTTGGCGGCGGAATTTTACGATTCAGAGCAAACCAGTAAACATCGTGATCTGATAGTCCATACAAGTTCACATGTGAGGCATAATTGGTATGCATGAGACAGTATGCGACAGCATGCGAGTCTAAAAGTTCCAAAAATCCGCGCATAAAAACGTGATTTTCCTGTGCTCATTCCTCCGACTCCGTAGGTGATAAAAAGGCGGTGTCAAGGATTTTGCATAGCCCTTGAGCTAGGGACCATTTGTGTACGTAACAGAACGATTGTCTTAGTGTCACTGTCCTACAGTACAAGGTCAAAGTATGATGATTTGATGTGGCCTACGGTGGGTTTGATAGGACTTTGGTGGCAACGTTATTTCTTGGGAGGTTCCTTAGGAAACCCCACAAAAAGGGTGGTTTTACTATATTTTATCCGTCACTAGCAGACAAACACAGCCAAGTATTCCAAGACGGCTATGCACAGAAAATGGCTGAAATTTTAACGATATATGGACATAAACACAAATCTCGAGCCGCACGGTGTAGCCGCGCTGTGTAAGGCGCCTTGTCAAGGTCCGTGAGGCTTCCCCCGTCGGAGGTTCGAGTCCTCCCTCGGGCATGGGTGTGTGTGTTATCCATAGCGTAAGTTAGTTTAAGTTACATTAAGTAGTGTGTCAGCTTAGGGACCGATGACCTCAGCGGTTTGACCCCAGAAGACCTTACCACAAATTTCCCAATTTACAAATCTCGAATAACATAGAAAATTTTCTTGATATCCTTATCACTTTCCACAATACATAGGTTCAAAGTTACTCTATTTCTACATGAGTAATCTAGTATCAGGCGCAATGTAAATAATAAATAACTGTAGAAAACTGCTCAAATTTCGATGGTATATTCTCTAAGCATTTATCTTGAAGAGCCTTCTCCCCGTTTTCGTAAATCTTTACCCGTTGTCGAGGAACACCCAAAAAACTTGTTTCTTAGGTACGAAAACCCAGCCGCTGATTCCTAGACGAATATGCACCGCAAATGACTGTAATCTATGCGATGTATTCATAGTATTTGGATCTAGAAGAAACTTGAAAATTTTCTTCATGTCTTTGTCCGTTTGCGAGATACAGATGTTCGAAGTTACCGTACTTGTACACGTAAAATACGCACGTGAAATCTGGTTTGAGGCGAAAACGTGGTTTGTAAAGAGACGTCGCACGGAGAGACATGCTGTAAAGTGTCTCCGTTATCATCTGGGAACACCTGTAGTGGCACCGGTAGTGAAGCACATGCAAACTTTTTCTACAAGTAAAATCCCGTCTGAAGTGCAAAATTGCTTTTGCGTTATTTCAGTTTCACATAATTAAGTTATCTAATTTTACTGGCTAATAAATTTTTTCATATGAGTTTGATGACTTGCTGCTGCAAGGGAAAGAAGGGAAACAGTGGAAAAATGCTCCCATTGGTGGACAAAAATTGCGAATATGCTCCTGTTTGTTTAAAAGTCCGCGACCGAAAAGCAAGCTGTCTGTACCTTTAAAAAACTTCCAAAAATTTTGGCATGCTAACATATTCGCATTATTTTTATGCTGAGGGAGAAGAAGACAGTGGCAGTGGCAAAGAGACGGAAAAGTAATAAATACCGGAAGATAGCATACAGTGGTTGTGTTATAGAAAGAGCAAAGGAGACGATGGCAGTGTGAGAGAAAGAACAGGACATAGAGGCAGTGGTTCATATTTGACAGTGATTGAACAGTCTTGGGAAAAGAGCGAAGGAGACAATGCCAGGGAGTGCGGGGAGGAATAAAGAGAAAAAGGAAATTGAACTGAGTGAGAGCTAGTGATAGTAGGAGTCAGAGTTTATGACAATGACAACGAGCAGTGGATGTGTATGAGAGACTTACAGAAATGGATTAGTGAGTGTGAATGAGTTACAAGTAGGGACGCTTATGGGGGTCTGAGGTGAATTGAATGTAAAAAAAAAAGCGCGACGATGTTCACATGCCAAAATTTTTG
The DNA here is from genome assembly GCF_021461385.2 of Schistocerca piceifrons. Taxonomy (NCBI): domain Eukaryota; kingdom Metazoa; phylum Arthropoda; class Insecta; order Orthoptera; family Acrididae; genus Schistocerca; species Schistocerca piceifrons. The sequence goes on from NC_060149.1 coordinate 562,324,944, forward strand.
GGACAATCTTTAAAGTTCTGCAGAAGCTAGAATGAGGCAGCTGGTACTCCACTCTACAGTCAAAGTCTTAAATAAACAGGAACATAATCACATTTCTTGTGCTTCGATGGGTGCATTCTTCCGCTCGTTAACCAGCCTGCAATAACTCCAGCCTCATTAAGCAGGATGTTAATTGGTTGGTTGCTGACCACCGACGACATGTAGGTCACAAACACCTCTAGCGTTCTTTCAGGCCGAAATTCCTTTTACACTCCCTCCCACGGCTTTAAATTGTGAAGAGACTTTTCATCAGGTTCTATATTCCATTCAGTCCTACATGACCTACGCATGAACCAGTCATGCATACAATACTGTAAAACATTTGTATTATGAAAGAACATTGCTTTATAAAGTGCATTCACAAATCAATTTGTCTGACATAACTTTACAGGATAAAAGAACAATTGTTTTCATATGTGTTGAGTCAAACACATTTTAACAAAGGTATTACAGTATGGATAGGAAACATCGAATTTACACGCAGGAAATACAGTCAGTATCTAACGTAAGTGCTACAGGTTCTGATGACAGATTGTCCACATGAAACCATCTGCACCTTCGTGGTTGCGAACCTAGCCTCTTGGCCTTAACGAAGGGATATCATCTGTAACAAGGATCTATAGATGTAGTGCAGTCCTAAGTCTTTGGAACTGTAGTAAACGGTTACCACAAATGAGAACTTTTAAGACTGCAGCGCGTCAGGAATCGTGAAAAATTTAATAATTATAAAGAATTCGCCTCGATTACAAATAGAAACCGAATGTTGACCTAGGTTTCGGCGCGGATAACCACGCCTTCTTCTGAACGCACTAAAACTACAAACTGCCTAAGGAGGCATGGTCAAATATTAATACAGAACACCCAAAAGGGCAAAAGACTCGCATAGAAAGTGAAATAAACGGTACGTGTGTACCATGTCAATAGCTGTACTTAGCTCAAACGTCAGAGGCGTGCTTCCTCACCCCAGCCAACGTTCGGTGGGCCGCGAGCTCTCAGGTAAACTGAGGTGGCGCCGGCAGCTACGTTGTGGGAATGACAGAAAAAAACGTGCGTGTGCATTTTGAGAAATCGTCTTCTTCCATGTGACTGGCATAAAATGTGTTGCGAAAGTGATCCGATGACCGGGTCAAAGGCTCGGGAAGTTAATGCGTGTGTATGTATAATGTCCTAGCTCGAGGACGATTTTATAGAAATATAGAACGTGGATAGACTAAAACTGTATATGTGGTGACGGTACGCGAGGTTCCATCTTCGCTGAACATCTTGCACAAATGGCTCACGCGCCTAATTCCCCGCCAGTGCCGAGCTGCTTCATTCTGAAGTTAAGGGTATGAAATGAGACATATTAGAAGAAATGGAGATTTTTGAACAACTGTGGTATGACAAAGACTGCATCCTTAACGACCAACTCGAGTTAAAAAACAAAATTTTTTTCGAAGCCTATATACCCTTTCTCAGTGCTTCACATTCTACCTTACGACACAGAAGATAGCTTGGGGTCACGGGTGGTCAATTCGTTCAGTCACGCTCTAGGTTCCCTTAATTTTAGTTATGACGGCTTCCCTTACTAACGTGGGCACACTGATACAATACACACGCTTTTTATTTCATTTATCGCCTTATCATGAGTGATTCTTGTACATGTTCACAGTATTCCCACGTCTTACAAGCTCCACTATTTCTAATATAGTCCAAATGGCCATTCCACTTAGTTATAATCATCCAAGGTAAATACGGTGATGCAAGGATGTTCTTAGTCATATCTATTCCAAGTCCGAGCTCTGGCCTAAAATTAGGAAATAAATACTTAACCTTTTTTAAAAAGCGTTGGAGTAACGTCGTACGTCTCTTCACGCATGTACACATAACTTTGAATAACGTTTTGGTAACACCTAATAGTACTATTCACTTAGACCTCTGACAGTCAATAGATAATAAGGGCGATGAAAGCGACATTGTACGTCCTTCCACGCATGTATATTAAGGCCGTTACACTATTTGACCTTTCAGGTCAACAGTTATTAGAACATAAAGCTGTTGTGTTGCTTTCATCTATACACCACGATCAGAAAAGTGGCGATCAAAGTGGCTGTCACCAGTCGAGCGCGGCGGTCATCCTCTTCACCTAGGGGCCGTTGTCGTGTTGTCGTCCTGGAAGGGAAGCTGGACAGTGTGCGATTGGCTAACTTCTCACAGTCTTCTGTTCTCTGTCGTTCCCGACTGTCATGCCGGCGCTGACCTTACCTCGTAACAGTGACAACAATTTACACTAATTGTATGTGGTGGGCAGCTTGAATATGCGCACATAACTGTATGATTGACTGACTTCAATGTTAAATAACTTGGAAACAGGTTATGTATTGAATTTTTATCTTAACAGTCATTTCTCAGCACAACATGAAAAATATCTCACTGGTCAGAATGACAGTCTGTTGTCCTTCAAGATAAAAATGTTTATGATTCTTTCAGTTTTGTAATAGATGTTTATCTTTTACAGAAATTATAAAAAACCAAGGTACATTAAAAGTAGTGAAAAATAAGGCCCAAAATTAAAACATACGCTCTTTATTAAATGTTAAAAAGCGATGACCATTCAGATTGACCGGTAAGGACCTTCTAGTGCTAACAAGCGCAAGTATCAGTTGCGATATAAAGTCGTGCAAGTACCCTGTGACCATTATATGTATAATGAGTAAATGATTTCTTGCAGTTTTACACTACTGGCCGTTAAAATTGCTACACCAAGAAGAAATGCAGATGATAAACGGGTATTCATTGGACAAGTATATTATACTAGAATTGACGTGTGATTACATTTTCAAGTGCCGGACGGTGTGGCGGTGCGGTTCTAGGCGCTTCAGTCTGGAACCGCGTGACCGCTACGGTCGCAGGTTCGAATCCTGCCTCGGGCATGGATTTGTGTGATGTCCTTAGGTTAGTTAAGTTTAAGTAGTTCTAAGTTCTAGGGGACTGATGACCATAGATGTTAAGTCCCATAGTGCTTCAGAGCCATTTTTTTTTACATTTTCAAGCAATTTGAGTGCATAGATCCTGAGAAATCCGTACCCAGAACAACCACCTCTGGTCGTAATAACGGCCTTGATACGCCTGGGCATTGAGTCAAACAGAGCTTGGATGGCGCGTACAGGTGCAGTTGCCCATGCAGCTTCAACACGATACCACAGTTCATCAAGAGTAGTGACTGCCGTATTGTGACGAGCCAGTTGCTCGGCCACCATTGAGAGATCTGGAGAATGTGCTGGCCAGGGCAGCTGTCGAACTTTTTCTGTAACCAGAAAGGCCCGTACAGGACCTGCAACATGCGGTCGTGCATCATCCTGCTGACATGTAGGGTTTCGTAGGGATCGAATGAAGGGTAGAGTCACGGGTCGTAACACATCTGAAATGTAACGTTCACTGTTCAAAGTGCCATCAATGCGAACAAGAGGTGACCGAGACGTCTAACCAATGGCACCCCATACCATCACGCCGGGTGATACGTCAGTATGGCGATGACGAATACACGCTTCCAATGTGCGTTCACCCCGATGTCCCTAAACACGGATGCGACCATCATGATGCTGTAAACAGAACCTGGATTCATCCGAAAAAATTACGTTTTGCCATTCGTGCACACAGGTTCGTCGTTGAGTACACCATCGCAGGCGCTCCTGTCTGTGATGCAGCGTCAAGGGTAAATGCAGTCATTGTCACCGAGCTGAAAGTCCATGCTGCTGCAAACCTCGTCGAACTGTTCGTGCAGATGGTTGTTGTCTTGCAAACGTCCCCATCTGTTGACTCAGCGATCGAGACGTGGTTGCACGATCCGTTACAGCCATGCGGATAAGTTTTCTGTCATCTCGACTGCTAGTGATACGAGGCCGTTGGGATCCAGCACGGCGTTCCGTATTACCCTACTGAACCCACCGATTCCAAATTCTGCTAACAGTCATTGGATCTCGAGCAACACTAAAAGCAATGTCGCGATACGATAAACCGCAATCGCGATAGGCTACAATCCGACCTTTATCAAAGTGATGGTACGCATTTCTCCTCCTTGCACGAGGCATCAGAACAACGTTTCACCAGCCAACGCAGGTCAACTGCTGTTTGTGTATGAGAAATCCGTGGGAAACTTTCCTCATGCCAGCACGTTGTAGGTGTCGCCACCGGCGCCACCCTAGCGTGAAAGTTCTGGAAAGCTAATCATTTGCATATCAAAGCATCTTCTTCCTCTCGGTTAATTTTCGCGTCTATAGCACGTCATCTTCGTGGTGCAGCAATTTTAATGGCCAATAGTGTATTTGGCCGCTAATAACACCAATCCACTTGTTGCCAAAAAATTCACCGTTAACGCCCGGACGCATCTCAATCGTGTCGTTCCTGGTCGATGAGTCGGACGCTGGGGTCGAGTAGAATGGACTGCTCGTTAACCAGATTGAACCCGTGCGATTGCCGGTTATGGCGTCATCTCAAAGGTATCGTGACTGATGAGCCTAATCCTGATATGGAGACACCGGAGCAGCGTATTCATGATGAATTTGACAGTGTTCGAATGCAGTCTGGCCGATTTGAACGTCTAAGACAGAAGATGCTACGCCACTTACACACATGCGTTGAGGCGTATGGAAGCCATTTTCAACACATACTGTAATTGTGGCTGCATGGTACAGCGCGTATTAGACCTCAGTCTCAGTAGCGATGTATGACTCAGTAAACTGTCTCTAGCATGCAAACCATGAATTTCCGGATATAAATTCAATGGGCCTTTTTTGTTCTTTATCCTCTCATCGATCAATCCCTAGAGTTCGTACACCGTGGGAAAAAATCACCTTGTGCAGTGACACAAAATCATCCTTCTACTCTCACTTGATATTTTCTTCGCATTCCAGTCAAATATTCTGAAAGATTATCTCTTGTAATGCGTCATCTATTAAATGTATGTTTGTAGTTTAGCAAGGTCCTTCCACAAAGATATTATAATTAATTCTTCCTTTGTCATTGCGAATTATCTGATTTAGCCATCAGTAGGGCTATGAGTGACTTCGGAACACCACACTTGCTGGCTAGGTTTGTGGAAGTGTTGTCGAGGGTGAAAACCAATGCTGTTTTCATTCTAGTTTCCAGTCTCGTGAGAGGCAACCGTTTTATCTCCGACTTCACACACTTACAGCCGTTGGGCTTCCTAAATGTGGCGAATAATTCATGTCAAAACGGTCCTACATCAGGGGAGGAAACTCCTTTCTGACGTGATTTTCTCGATAGCATTCATACCATACGCGGAACAAAAATTTGAGCTTCCTCCACTAGCTTCCTCCTTCTATTAATTCTAAAGACGATAAAAGTTACAAATGCTATACTTTTTCCGTTTAACGCTTCGTTATCTAACTCATAAACAACGCCACACTCATCCTTCAAATAGGAAATACTTAGGATGTCACAGCAAGGAAAATAATAGAACCTCAAATAAATAATTGCGTTTGATAAATATTCTTATTGGAACCTACGTGCCAAACACGGCAAACAAATTCCTTACGACATATGCTGCATGAGCACTGGTTTCAACATTGTTGTTACTGCATAGGCACAGTCAGTTTGTCGAAGGTATGTCACGAGAAAAGTAAAGTACAATAGTAAATAATCTTATATTTGCCAATGTGTGTGCGAATACATCCAGTACAGATCATAAGCTGAAGGAGCAATACGTCACGATCACATCGGCTGACAGCGGCAAGAGTCAGGCCGCCATAGGCCAGTGAAGCAGGAACTGTTCTAGTCCGGAGAGACAGCAACGTTCTCCTCCACGAAAATATCTTTCCAAAGGTTTTTCTGTTACTGGCGGTATTGATTCAATGATGTGTATTTTAAAACATTACGGTGGAAGTTGGTTCAGTAACTCAGCTTTTCTTTTGCACTCCACGGCGTTCATCACCAACAGAGAATGTCCATTAGAGTAGCTTAAGTGGAAGGTAGCAATTCCTGTGGACATTTTCGCATCCTTAAGTGGTGGCAGTTAGTGTAGATGGCCGTTACGAGGATTCAGTGAGCGATTTCAGAATAAGCCGAATGCACGCACTGGATGATCGATGCGGCTGGTTATTAGCGATTAGATCGAATAATGAAATGAATGTACTGAACAGGCTATAACTCAGTCCGCGGAATCTAGGAGAAATCTCATCCAGTGCAGCTGCGTTGTCACGAAACCATTAGGATCAAATTTCGATTTCCAATTCGCTACCTCCTAGAGGTCAGACTGGACCACGACAAAGGCGCAAGTGGCGGCATCTAAAAGCTCTGTCTCCAGCAACCCTTCTTACACTAAAATTTCTATTTAAGATAAGGAAACAAAAGTCATATGAGGCCACAGGGCACTTTTTCCAACTTCTCTTTGAACTAGGACAGTTGAATATGTTGGTTCTGGCCTGAGATTCGCTCTCGGATCTTTCCTTTCGCGTTATTTGATCCCTTCGTGAGGATACATACTGTTTCGTTGTTTGTACAAGAAACACCTCAAGATTTCCATGTGGAGGTCTTGTCTGGGTTCGAATTCTGCAAGGAAGTTACGTTCTGGCTCTGTATGCGTATCAGGTGCAAAGCAATTCCGGATGTTCAGATACTTTTTAGTATGATAGTATATAGTGTGGTGATGTGCTGAATATTTAGTACAAATCTTCCCCCCTGGCGTGGAAAAATATGATTGATGACAGGCAGAGAGAAGGCACTCCAATGATTCCACAAGGCTACAAAACCATAAAATTATATGAGAGGAGGATAGACTGTCTCCTTTCAAAAGTATATACACTCCTGGAAATGGAAAAAAGAACACATTGACTCCGGTGTGTCAGACCCACCATACTTGCTCCGGACACTGCGAGAGGGCTGTACAAGCAATGATCACACGCACGGCACAGCGGACACACCAGGAACCGCGGTGTTGGCCGTCGAATGGCGCTAGCTGCGCAGCATTTGTGCACCGCCGCCGTCAGTGTCAGCCAGTTTGCCATGGCATACGGAGCTCCATCGCAGTCTTTAACACTGGTAGCATGCCGCGACAGCGTGGACGTGAACCGTATGTGCAGTTGAAGGACTTTGAGCGAGGGCGTATAGTGGGCATGCGGGAGGCCGGGTGGACGTACCGCCGAATTGCTCAACACGTGGGGCGTGAGGTCTCCACAGTACATCGATGTTGTCGCCAGTGGTCGGCGGAAGGTGCACGTGCCCGTCGACCTGGGACCGGACCGCAGCGACGCACGGATGCACGCCAAGACCGTAGGATCCTACGCAGTGCCGTAGGGGACCGCACCGCCACTTCCCAGCAAATTAGGGACACTGTTGTTCCTGGGGTATCGGCGAGGACCATTCGCAACCGTCTCCATGAAGCTGGGCTACGGTCCCGCACACCGTTAGGCCGTCTTCCGCTCACGCCCAACATCGTGCAGCCCGCCTCCAGTGGTGTCGCGACAGGCGTGAATGGAGGGACGAATGGAGACGTGTCGTCTTCAGCGATGAGAGTCGCTTCTGCCTTTGTGCCAGTGATGGTCGTATGCGTGTTTGGCGCCGTGCAGGTGAGCGCCACAATCAGGACTGCATACGACCGAGGCACACAGGGCCAACACCCGGCATCATGGTGTGGGGAGCGATCTCCTACACTGGCCGTACACCACTGGTGATCGTCGAGGGGACACTGAATAGTGCACGGTACATCCAAACCGTCATCGAACCCATCGTTCTACCATTCCTAGACCGGCAAGGGAACTCGCTGTTCCAACAGGACAATGCACGTCCGCATGTATCCCGTGCCACCCAACGTGCTCTAGAAGGTGTAAGTCAACTACCCTGGCCAGCAAGATCTCCGGATCTGTCCCCCATTGAGCATGTTTGGGACTGGAAGAAGCGTCGTCTCACGCGGTCTGCACGTCCAGCACAAACGCTGGTCCAACTGAGGCGCCAGGTGGAAATGGCATGGCAAGCCGTTCCACAGGACTACATCCAGCATCTCTACGATCGTCTCCATGGGAGAATAGCAGCCTGCATTGCTGCGAAAGGTGGATATACACTGTACTAGTGCCGACATTGTGCATGCTCTGTTGCCTGTGTCTATGTGCCTGTGGTTCTGTCAGTGTGATCATGTGATGTATCTGACCCCAGGAATGTGTCAATAAAGTTTCCGCTTCCTGGGACAATGAATTCACGTTGTTCTTATTTCAATTTCCAGGAGTGTACAAAGACAGCAAACGGAAAGTCACCGTATCTGTCAAGGAACGAAGTTTTCGTTTTTCAATTAAGGGTCATATTAGCTCTTCAGTGCTTCTGATATCTGCCATATGTTACCTTTATAATATTTCTGGTAGATACTTTCAGCGTCTTTGTACTGAGGAATTAAATTATACAGTGCATTTTACTCATGGCTACGAATAACAGTGCGTCTTGATAAAGTTAAAACTCATAATTGAATCACATACGTCAACATCGCTAACGTTTGTGGAAGCTTAAACACCAGGAATGCATAAGCAACTGAAGTAAACTTGACTCAACAGATTATGTACATAGCAATAAAAAAGCGATTAGGATTGTTGAACTCAACAACCTCCTCCATTTTAATAAATCGGTCAGGTATGAAGCTTCCTAGTGTCCTGTTTGGTCTGCTAATACTATGGTTGCGCTTTTGTAGTACTTGATTGCTAGGTGTGAATTCTGCATAAAACAAATATGAGCTGTCAAATGTCTAAGTTTAATTTTCCTCATTAATGATATTTTACCTTAGATTTCCTGCCCACAGCACGTATGTTTTCCTAGTTCGTTGTCCTTGCGTTTTTCACTGATCTAAAGATCTTGCTAACTGTACGAAATGAATTATATGAGATTTTAAGAGTTGTGAGCGGAGACTGTGACTAAAATATTTTGAAAATTTTCAAAATCACGTTCAACTGGTGGCGACAATTCAGCAGTTAGAAAAATCATTTCTGTCGTCATAATTTGGATTTAGGAGCTAAACGTTTACGTGTTCATTAGAAGATCGTATAGCTGTGATTAATATAACACTTTTGTTTTCAAAAACTGCTTACTGCTTCTAGTTGCACTTAGGTAATTTGTAGTGCAGATAATTTACATAGTACAGCAGATATTTTCTACATGTTGTAATTGCGGCGGTTCCCACGCCGCCAACCACCGTGGCTGCAGTTATCTTAAGAGCCGTGGCCGCGGGAGGGAGTGGAACACACACCGACGGCGAACCACTGCGCAAGAAGAGGTGACAAGGAATCAAGAAGCGGCAAATTCTTTGCCCACGCATCACGCCACTGGCACTTTTGCCGGTGCTGGCACGGGTGGAGGGCTGTGCTGCTGCAATCCCAACAGCATTCACAAGATCGACGATGCTGTCGCCAACGCAGTTGCTGCTCTCAAATCTGCCATGGCAGGTGAGAGGGCTGCACTTCGGGCCGAGGTGGACGAGGTACGCCTCCAGCTCGCACAGCTTCGCGATTTGCTGGCCTGTAAGTCTCGCAAGGGGCGAGAAGTTACGACTGCCACCATCGCCACGCAGACGGACGCTCCCCCGGCTCCTGCGGTAACGCAGGGCGCTGTGGGGGTGCCCATGGAGGTGGCAACCAAGATGTCTGCCCCCTCCTCGAAGGAGGAGGCCCAGCGGAAGCAAGATTCCGAATCAGCTCCACCAGTAATACGAGATGACGTGACCAAAGGCATCGAAATGCCCGCCTGCCCTTCCGCGGACAAGGCGGGATTGCCGCTGCTGGGAGAAGTCACAACAGTTGCGCCCATCCAAGATCTGGACACAGAAGAGGTAGTCCACACGCCGCCTGCAGAGACAGAGATCACTGCGCCTGAACTGCTGAAGACGGTCGCAAAATCATTGTGTAACAAGACGTTCGCGCATCACAATACCCCGTACCCTTTTACCGCCTCCAATGTTCCTAAACCACCTCTACCCCATAAGCCTTATGATTTCGGATGGGCAATTGCAAATCTGACCGCCGTCATTCCTAAGAGGGACTTGGACCTTATAAACCGCTTCCCTATTTTTACCGATTATGACTGGCAGCGTATAATCGCTGCTATTCTGAGAGTTAAGCAGAAGAAGAACAAACATTCCTCTTCCTCTCGCCGCTAGTTTTCTAGCACTCTTTGTATTTTATCCTGTCGAGCTCTGACAAATTTTAGCAAACTCTTTTTTATCCCAGCCAATTTTACCTTTCTACTTGTGGAGTAAATGTCAATTGACAACAGACTCCAATATTGTAGACCACCTCAGAGGAGGTTGTCCATACCAGAGAGCTGCAAGCAACATGAAGTATGCGAGTTTTTACATATTTGGGAAGAATGATAAAAAGAAAATTAACGTACCAAAGAGTAACTGTAAATAGAGGTGTTAACATCTTTTGAGTACTGCGACGTTACTATTAACAGACAATAGTTTCGTGTAAACTTCAAAAGGTAACCTAACTCCTATATGCTATACGAAGCTAGTATATTTCTTTGTTTTTAAAGGAGCAAGTAACCCTATTCAGTTATGAAGGAAAAATGTGGGTGTTGAGATCATTTAGAACAGTTTTGAGAGCGTAAGTGTTTAAACTTACGTAGAGGTGCTATAAAATACCCAATTAAATCTTTCAGAGCCTGTGTGACGAAAAACGACGTTCAATTGGGCGTGATTTAGATTTAAGGAATTAAATTAATTTGAAGAAACGGCACACCTACAAAGATATTTACTATCATGTTTGTTTATTCCGTCGTTTCCACATGGCTGTCACGCTCAAATAAAGTCGCCGAAGTCTCCCTTACGACCATATTTATTCACAACAATGTTTATCACATGCACATTCGTCTGGACAGAAACATGTTATTTGAAATATTGAAATAATAACACGCGAAAAACCACGTACCCACCTGACCGTCGGCATTCGTATGTATTACAAAATGAGCACAATTCGCTTGTAGAACAAAAATATTTTAGTAATAATAATATCTCATCTTAGGCATTCACTGATGATTACGTGCACTGTTATATACATTACATATGATCAGCTAGTGTTTCCCCCTCCCACATATGTTAGCTATCTTCTTCCTCCCTCTCTGGATGTGGGTAATTAAATCATTTGGGTGGACCTGTCACATCTGGAAGATGCAGTTTGACTTCAGAGAAACACGGTAACACTACCGGCACCATATACGTCACTAAGTGCAACAAGCATGCAGACCCTAACGCCATTATGCAAGGCTCATACAAGCATCAACAGGGTGACACAGCTTCACTCTATTAGACATACCTGAGAGATTTGAAGAGCGTATCTGATTTTTGTCGCCCAGACTCGTAAGCGGAAAATATTTGCTACTGCGTCTTCTACCCTCATCAGTAAAATCTAATAACGATAATCTTCTATGACCTCCATGTATAGAACCCGCAATCTAAAGACCAACAGCTGTCTCACTGATCTTCGTCAGTGGACTTATATATTGAAGCGGTATTGCTATAGAACTAGAATGTAATAATATCCTAATAGGATAAAGTTACATTTATTTAGATTAGTTTTAGTCGTTGTTGCAGGAAATTAAACTCTGAAGACTTCACAATCTTCAATACCGTAGTTCTAATGTGCAGGAATAACTCATATGTGGTATTAGTTTGGAAAGCCCCACGCTGCTTTAAGGTCAGTGTTCATTCTCGAATACTGCGTTCTCTGATTTGCTGTAGTATTGGTTATGTATCAGACTCTTAATCTCGACAGTAACAGCGGTTGGCTTTACTTTCTAGTTACATATACCGTGGTTATAAAGTTACGAAGTTTTCGCCTTAGTAAAGCGAACCCTATCAGTCTCTTATTCTAGTACATCTCGGCAGCTGCGCAGTCAGCGCGACAAATTGCTAAACGAAGTAGTCTGGGTTCGATTCCCTTTCAGGTCGGATATATTCTTCGCTTGGGGATTGGATGGTGTGTTGTTCTTACTTTCGTATCGCAATAATCGACGTTACTATTGAGATGGCTGAATGGCACGGATCGAAAGCCAATAACTTGTGAAACAAAAAAAAAGCTCCTATTGTCTCTAGTCCACATAACTAACACATAAAAATAATGAGAAACATCTCTTGGCGACATAACAGTCTGTACTAGACAACGTCCCTACGACGTCTGAAGTTCATTCGCAGTGTGTTAGCGTTCTCACGATTCCATAATTCCACTCAAGCTAGCCACTACTTTTCTGATTCAGGCCGAACGCCGGAACATATTATATGTTGTCTCATTTCATATAAAACCAACCTGAAACAACAATTATTATGTTCACGTCTATTTTGAGCACTCCAATTCGATTGTGACGCACTTGGCAGATTTCGTCCGCCTGCCCGCCGGGTAGCAAATCAGCAGCGCCAACCGCTAAGGAGCTACTCTATTTGGATGATAGGGCATCCTCGCAACACTTGTGGCAGAAATGAGTAAGGGAAAGATGCGATACGCCAAACTGTATAACATCTGCATCCTTCTCAGTTTGTCTAATGAATCTAGAGATGGTCCAGTTATGATTTATTAATCTTCCGTTTTTTTTTTGTTTTTTTTTTTTTAAATGAAGTGATGCGCCTGTGTTAGTATGCAGCATCCCCTCTGTCTGAAATGGAGAATTTAAATGCACAAGGTACATCAGAAATAATTTTGGACGAAATGTATGTAGGCGAACTATTTTGCTTGTCGTGGGGTGAGGGAAGGACTTATATTTAACAACCGTGTGCCTTTCCAACTCACCTGCACTTACGAGTTCTCGTTCACCTCGTCCCCTGTAGTTCTGCAACGAAGCTGGAATCTTGCTACTATAAGCCGAGAACTGCGGGAGGAATAAAGGACGTGTTACACTATCGATTCACGTAACACGTATCTGACAATGTTTGATATTATTATTGACTTGTGCACTTTACAGGACAGCACTGTTCAAACACTAACTCGTAATATTTCTTGAGATCACATTCACATCCATTCACGGCAATAAACGAATGTGTCGTCAGTTGTGATGTGATTAATCCAGTATTTCCCTTCACGTAGAGAGGGAGATACACGTGGGCTACCGTATCATACTTCGCGGAATTCTGTTTCACTTTACATGTTTCGAGAACCACGGTTAACGTTACGAAATGTCTTCGTGCAAATACACATCACTGAGTCCATTTTTATAACAAAATTAACATACTTATTGGTACCGATTCTTCAGCAGTCCCATTGTATCATCTAGTGTACTATATTAGCTTTAGCTAGCGATAGTCATTCACTTGAATTTACAATTTGGCTTTTGATGAGTTACTTAGTTGCTTTTAATGAGTTAGCGAGTTACTTAGTAGCTGGATGCTCTACTACAGGGTGTTTCAAAAATGACCGGTATATTTGAAACGGCAATAAAAACTAAACGAGCACCGATAGAAATACACCGTTTGTTGCAATATGCTTGGGACAACAGTACATTTTCAGGCAGACAAACTTTCGAAATTACAGTAGTTACAATTTTCAACAACAGATGGCGCTGCGGTCTGGGAAGCTCTATAGTACGATATTTTCCACATATCCACCATGCGTAGCAATAATATGGCGTAGTCTCTGAATGAAATTACCCGAAACCTTTGACAACGTGTCTGGCGGAATGGCTTCACATGCAGATGAGATGTACTGCTTCAGCTGCTCTATTGTTTCTGGATTCTGGCGGTACACCTGGTCTTTCAAGTGTCCCCACAGAAAGAAGTCACAGGGGTTCACGTCTGGCGAATAGGGAGGCCAATCCACGCCACCTCCTGTATGTTTCGGATAGCCCAAAGCAATCACACGACCATCGAAATATTCATTCAGGAAATTAAAGACGTCGGCAGTGCGATGTGGCCGGGCACCATCTTGCATAAACCACGAGGTGTTCGCAGTGTCGTCTAAGGCAGTTTGTACCGCCACAAATTCATGAAGAATGTCCAGATAGCGTGATGCAGTTATCGTTTCGGATCTGAAAAATGGGCCAATGATTCCTTTGGAAAAAATGGCGGCCTAGACCAGTACTTTTTGAGGATGCAGGGACGATGGGACTGCAACATGGGGCTTTTCGGTTCCCATATGCGCCAGTTCTGTTTATTGACGAAGCCGTCCAGGTAAAAATAAGCTTCGTCAGTAAACCAAATGCTGCCCACATGCATATCGCCGTCATCAATCCTGTGCACTATATCGTTAGCGAATGTCTCTCGTGTAGCAATGGTAGCGGCGCTGAGGGATTGCCGCGTTTGAATTTTGTATGGATAGAGGTGTAAACTCTGGCGCATGAGACGATACGTGGACGTTGGCGCCATTTGGTCCACAGCTGCAACACGGCGAACGGAAACCCGAGGCCGCTGTTGGATCACCTGCTGCACTAGCTGCGCGTTGCCCTCTGTGGTTGCGTACGCGGTCGCCCTACCTTTCCAGCATGTTCATCCATCACGTTCCCAGTCCGTTGAAATTTTTCAAACAGATCCATTATTGTATCGCTTTTCGGTCCTTTGGTTACATTAAACCTCCGTTGAAAACTTCGTCTTGTTGCAACAACACTGTGTTCTAGGCGGTGGAATTCCAACACCAGAAAAATCCTCTGTTCTAAGGAATAAACCATGTTGTCTACAGCACACTTGCACGTTGTGAACAGCACACGCTTACAGCAGAAAGACGACGTACAGAATGGCGCACCCACAGACTGCGTTGTCTTCTATATCTTTCACATCACTTGCAGTGCCATCTGTTGTTGAAAATTGTAGCTACTGTAATTTCGAAAGTTTGTCCGCCTGAAAATGTACTGTTTTCCCAAGCATATTGCAACAAACGGTGTACTTCTATCGCTGCTCGTTTAGTTTTTATTGCCGTTTCAAATATACCGGTCATTTTTGAATCACCCTGTATGTTTCAGTTATGGAGCAGTGTCAAGGTGTAAGGGTATGGAACCAATGGTTGTGCCTGGTGGACTCAAAACGCAAAGGTTTTTAACTGCCTCTAATCGCAGGACACTCTTAGAAGCAGAGAAATTAGTGTTGAAAGTCACAAAAGAAGCAAAAAAAAGAAGTCTGAAGAATAAAATGGAGGAAGAAAAACGCCAGAAAAAGGATGAATATGGGCTTGGGATGCATTAGTGTTATGCAAGGTAGGTAGAAAAACAAGCTTTAACTTGAATTTCCTGGAAGCTCACTTTTGATGTTCTGGTACACATTGTTTAAAAACTATTGAAGACAGAGGGCTGAGAATTTGTGTACTATCTTACGACATCCTTAACTAAAAAGTAGACTATTCTTTTGACTTAAATACGAAAATTAAAGACTTTTTAATAGAAAAATTATGAGTTAGTGAATTTTTTGATAATCGCTATTAAAATACTTTGGAACCTTAATCTATGACAGCAACGTCTGTCTAAAAGTCTGCTTTAAACATAATCGTGTATAGAATTCCCAGAAAGTTTAAGCTTGTACTTTATTTTAATTCGAGCTAGGTGTGCCTATTCTGTACATGCATGATTAATCTGCTTCGTTTTATTTGCAACGCAAAATAAAATTTACAAAAATGTGTGAGATGAAAAACTGTGATTCGTACATCAAATTGTTCCCAAAAGATTTGTTACAAGATGACAGGCATTATATGGGCTTACAAATCTTGTTCTTGTGCTACACTATTTACAAAACTGAGAAATGTTTGAATATTTTCCCTTGTGTTGATGAGATAGTCCTCTTGAGTCAATTACCCACGAGTTTGCTTTAATTGTGTACCTTAACAACTGATTTTTCAATGTGACTTTAGGAACAAGATTAAGTGTCTTATGTTTTTAAGTGTATGAGTTACTGTAACAGCAGATTATATTAAATTTGAATGTTCGAGTATTATAATGTTATTTTTAAATATCCACCGGGTGTAGACCTTTCACATACTCTCGATTTTTACCCAAATGTTGATAGAATCGTCTTACAGGTCGCCATAGCACTACGTGTGTAGTACCTGTCGCAGTCACTTGTTCACTCTAGCAGGATTAGGACAGCAGTAAGCAAGTTCTGTGAGACGAGTGCAGCGCCTGGCAGGAGAGTGTACGGCGGCAGCTGCGCACCCCCGGCTCGATGTGGGAATGCTACTAATTCCCAGGGCGCGCGACTCGACCAATAGGGCCTCGGTTTGACATTCGGAGCTGGCAGCGGGCGATTGAGGCCCCCGCGGGAGGCATTTGGTGGGCTTGCCCCCCCCCCCCCCTCTCGTGCCAATTAGCAGAGGCAGTCGTCCCTCCTGCAAACCTCAACAGTCGGCCGTTCCGCTGGGATCGTGCAGGGCTCGCTCTGCAAGTACTGTCTTCTTCTCTCTGCGTGCCCTGTTGCCGTGCCCGCGAGTTGCTTTTGCCTTCTTACTGTCGGAGCCACTCATCAACAAAGGATTTCCTTTAAAGGGGACTTCCCTTATACAGTAGTGTAGACGTTGTCTGTAGTCGGAGTAGACAATGACATCTCACAATATCTTGCCTACTTTAGAAACTGAACACTTTTGTAACTTATTTTAGAATGACGGCAAAAGGTGTGCAGATTTTAATACAATTATACAGCAGAAGTTGAGGAACACCGAACTGCATGGAAACGTCACATATTTTGAGCGAAGTAGTTATTAAAGAGTGCTAAAGACTGAATAACGTATACAGTACGTATGTGTTCCCGAAACGAAAGACAGACCGAAGTATGATAACAGTATTCGTCAGGTACGGAAATAATACTGAGCTACTTTCATACTGATGTAACTTCCCTGAATTTACATTTATTAAGAAACATTTATTAAATTTCGCCAAGATGGTGTTGACTGGTAGATACGTTCCTTTGTATGAAGAAGAAAGTCATGATCCCAAGGATACGTCTGCAGGTAGGTGTTTGCCTGTTACGACCATTTAGCTAATGGCAACCTAACAGAGCTGTAGAGTTCTCTCAGAACTCGCTTGTAATGTTGACTTAGCGTCTTCAGTTTAGGGAGGCAATACGAAACAGCTTTCCTAATTGATACAGCCTTTTCATGATTTGTTCTGCTCTTTGATTTCGTGAGGTCTGCTTTCTGAGTTGGGCTTTTATTAACCCTGAAACCGTCACTCGCCGAAAGCTACGTACTGCGGTATGCGTTTCCGTACAGCACGGTAAAGGTATCATGGAAGTTCCTCAGCTCACTAAGCGGTCGAATCTGTAGTTGATCTACAGAGAGATCTGTAGATCAGCTACATTCATATCAGTAGATCAACTACAGATTAGGCCGTTTCATGAGTTGAGGAACTTCAGTGATACCTTCATCGTGCTCTGCAGAAACAGAGATCACAGTGCGCAGCTTTCGCCGAGTGGTGACCTGAGACTTGTGAATCAGCACAAAGAACACAAACGTCATGATATACACTGATCAGCCAGAAAATATAACCACCGACCTACTATCGATATAAACCCATCCAGACGATAGCAGCTTCACCTAGCGAGGGATGACTACTAGTCAGACACACGCACGGTGCTTGTAGTATCAGTGAACGTATTGTCCGTGCGTAGAATGGGGAAGGCACGTGATTTGTCTGAGTCTGACTGGTGGCAAATTGTGATGGCCCGGGTCCTCGACACAAACATTCCGAAAACTGCGCGAGTTTTCGGTTATTTTAGGAATGCTGTGGTGAGTGTCTTCAACACGTGGCGAAACCAAGGTGAAACCACGTCAGACGTCAGTGGGTTGGGCGGCCGTCCCTCGTTACTGATGTCGGACATCGTAGGCTGAGCAGACTGGTAAAACAGGGTAGGCGGCGAACAGTGGCAGAACTAACATCAAACTTTAATACTGGACAGAGTACAAGTGTATCTGAACACACAGTGCACCGGACACTCCCAACGATGGTCCTCCGTAGTCAACGACCCACGCATGTGCCAATGTTAACACCACGATATCATTAGCGACGACTGAAATGGGCACGTAACCATCGGCACTGGACACTGGCGCAATGTCAAAGTGCTGCATGGTCTGATGAATCCCGATACCTTCTTCATCATGTCTATGGGAGGGCGCGAATACGTCGTTTTGCAGGGAAACAGCTCCTTGATACCTGTACTGGAGGGCGGAGACAAGTTGGCTGCAGCTCCATTATGCTCCGAGCAGCATTCATGTGGGCATCCGTGGGTCAGTGTAGTTCGTGCAAGGCACCACGACGGCTAAGGAGTAATGTACACTGGTTGCAAACCACATACACCCTTTCATGACGATCATGTTTCCCGACAGCAGTGGCATATTTCCAGGAGATAATGTGCCAGGAGTGTGATGGAGCGGTTCGAGGAACACCGTGACGAGTTCCAACCGATGCGCGGCCTCCCAACTCGCCAAATATGAACGCTATGAAACACATCTGGAATGTGTTTGAACATGGCGACAGAGTTCATCGTGACAGCCCTCCCCGGTACTTACTGGGAATTACTTGACTTGTGTGTGCAGACGTCGTACCACCATCCTCCAGCAAACTGTCAAGGCCGCATTGCTTCCGTGCCACGACGCGTCGCCGCTGTTATCCGTGCCAGAGGTGGGTATACCGCCTGTTAGGTAGGTGGTCATAATGTTCTGGCTGATCAGTATAGAAAACAGTGTCATTCACGACAATATCTCTTTTTTATTGCAGGTGCCGATTCTTGAGATAAGACTCAACAGCGTCAGTTGTATCGCTTTTCTGAAGGAGCCAGCCAATGAAATCCACATTATGTAATCGGTGTCTGGCACAATGAATCTCGTGTTTTGGGCAGTGTTGACTAAAGCCGTCAATGGGACTGCACGCACTGAGAGCATCTGATGTACAGGGTGTTTCAAAAGTGTTTATCTCATTTCACAACAATACGTGTTCTACATAAATGAAGATAGAAACTTTGCTACTTACGGAGAAGACTACAATTTTTTTTAGTTTCAAAAGAATAATCTGATTTTACAAGGGTATATATTTTTCATGCATATTCATAAAATCTTCATGTACCTATTTCAATCACGTTTACGATCAAATTTTTTTTATTTTCATTCCACAAATTTTCATTGTATCCTCAAATAGACGCACGATATTATAGCCAAACTCGTCCTGTAGTTTTTCTAGGAAGTTGTTGGAAGGAGAGGCACGTAGGCGTAGTCTTTCAAAAACCATTGAAAAACTACATATCCTGAAATCACGTGATATTGAAGGCCAAGGTGCAACGCAAAACCCTTACTCCCCTTAAGGCCGATGCATCGTTATGATGGTTCAACGTTATGGCGTGCTATTACAAGCAGGTACAAGTTCAGTAGTGCTCCATCCTGTTGAAAAATGGAATTCCTTGGATGTTCTCGCAGTTGTGTAACGAACGTGCAAGAGAGCGAGCGAGCTAACTGTGCCGGGAGGCCCCTTTATGGAACCACATCAATCAGTAGAAGACGTTTGCTACCAACAGGTACTTTAGGCTCCGCTTAGCTGAACTTCATCAGTAGTTACGGCTGCTGCCAAGTTATTCAAAGGTTGTGTTCCTGGCTAATGGAAACCCTTCTGAACTAAAGCAAGTGCTTTTAAATCTTTGCAAATATTATTCTTATATCTGATATACTATTACATGAAGTGGGCTGCAGGTTTGAACCAGAGCTATATTATTCACGAGAGATTTCATCAACGAATAAATATTTTGGGAAGCTACAGTTAGTATCCCCAAATTCTTCAGTTCTGAAGACCCTTGTTACACGGTTTTGGACTTCACCTTGGGTTGATGAGGTGCTCCAATAATTTATCGTGGGTGGTACTATGGGTTGATGGAGAGCAAAATTCGCTAGCTTTCTCCATTTCATGTGGTCTGTTTCTGACTACATCCGCATTACAACTGAAAATTTGTTTAAGTGCGTCACCACTTTCATGAGATTGCTGCTCCCATTTGAATTTATTATCAAGTTGTAATCACAAGACAATTCACTAGACATTAACATCGTCAAACTCATTGGTCTGCTTGTCGTATTTATATACTCTGGAGAAACATCGTTAAATCCTCACCTGTGTGTAATATGCTTTTCAAAATTTAGTGACAAATAGTTGGTGGGGAGGATCTATAAATATCGATAAAAATCTCATTAACAGATTTTTCAGAGACTTTACTTCACAAGCTTTTTAGTGCTATGTTCGAGTCATCAGCAAGCAAAACAAACTTGGCATGTTGATATATTACTGAAGTTTATTAGTATACACAACAAATTTAAGGGCCGCAAGACGGAACCTTATGTAACTCAGTGTGTTACTATTTTCCATTTGGATAATGGATGATAGTTTAATACAGGGTTCCTTCTCACCTGTTCTCTTTGTCCCCTGTCACAGAGATACGATTTGAACAATTTAGTAGCATTCTTTGTTCTGCCGTACCATTTTAATTTATTCAAAGGACGTTGCGTGTTACACTGTCAAATGCCATTGACTGATGATAAGAAAAGTGAAATTATTCGGATGTTTAAGGATATTTATTTATTTATCTCCTTCTTTATAGTTGGGCGCAATTTCAGTATATTTCAGCCATTTGGGGAATATTCTATTGATAAATGACTGATTACATGAATAAATTAGTATCTTACTAAGCTCTTACGGATACTGTCAAATAAATTGTGTTGATGCTTCGTCGTAACAATTGAATTTTTTTTTACTTTGAGGATTTTAAATTTGATATTATTTCTCCTTGTATAGAGGGCGACATATCCTTATTACCGAAGGTATTTGTAATGGTTGCTTCAGACAATCCATCGCAACATCTACTTTGTTAAAATGTTTTGAACACTGCACCCATCTGTCTCCAATGTATCATTTGCTCTTAATGCTACGCGTTACTCTTCATATCGGCTTCCACCAGTCTCCTTGTTCACTGTATCACATATGGTCTTTATTTCAATACCCAATGTCAATATCTTTTTCTCATAATGCTTATGCTGTAAAGTCGGTATTACACTTTCTAACATTTAGCTGTAAGTTTTGTAATGATCTACAGCACCAGCATGAATACTGTTTCTGTCTGACAGATGTAGTTATCTTTTTATCTTACGACAAACTTTTATTCCTTGAGTAATCCACGGTTTTTGAGAAGACTTTGGTCTAATCTTGGCTACTTCAGAGAAAAGAGCTTTCAGACAACGTAATAAATTGATTAACAAATGTGTTCTATTTTATATTCATTGTCCGACTGCTGTCTATATATCATTTCAGTTGCTGTCTTTGTGGAGTTTTCTGTAATAATCAATCTTTGGGTTAGTAGCTGCATTCTTCAAATCAGATTTAGCATTGTTTCCTGTTCAGCATCAACATTGTACGTAAGGAACGGCATATCACCATCTTAGAGGTCAGTAACCATGGGTTTCATAATACAGATTTGTTTACTAGTCCTTTCTCTAAAGATGTTACCAATAGCTGAATCTGAGAAAGTAGCAACAATAGCAGGCCAGTTTACAGTAGGAATTGAGTTGAACGTAAATGTTCCCAAACACGATAATTTCTTACTGGAAGAGTTTTTACCAAAATCTGTAGTAAAATCGCCATCAACCACTATTTGTTTTTCTTTTTTTTTGTCAACTAGGCCAATAGAGCTTAGATGCGATTTATGAAGTGATCAAAATTACCTATAGGTGCTCGGTAAAAAATTATTGTAATAAAGAAATTACTGGAAATTCTACTTCTGTTGATACACTTCGTATGTACTCCATTCAAAATTTATAAATATCCTTGTCATTAAATTAACGATGATTCCTGATAAAAGTGGCGACTACTACGTTCTCCTTTTCTGCTCCACATAAGACAGATACTAACCTAAATCCTTTTAAGGTAGACCAGTGGGCATATGATGTTCACACAGGCACATTATGTTAACTGACTTCGACTACTCTAATTCATCAATGTAGATAAATAGTTACTAATTTTACTACTCAGTCCTCGAATATTCTGAAGCAATTCGCACTGAGTGAGATTTAATTGGTTTGAAATACACTATCTCGTGATTGTGAAATTTTTCATCTAACATCCGCTTGTACTGATGCAATATGCTACAATTATTATCTTTAGTTCTTTACTCTAACTGAAGGTTTTTTCAATGTTATTCTCTCTTAAAACTTGATTTCTGCAAATCTTCCCTATAGTAAAAATAAATACCACCCTTCCACCTACATCTAGCAGTGTTTTAATACTCACGACAAGGCTCCCCGCTCCCCCCTCCTCCCACACCCTTCCGAATGTTTTCTGCTGTTAGGTCAGTCAGTTGACCTTTCCCTTTCCTGAAGGTTAGTGTTAGTGTAACCCCCTCTTCTGATAGAATTAACAGGTTCAAATGGCTCTGAGCACTAGGCGACTTAACTTCTAAGGTCATCAGTCCCCTAGAACTTAGAACTACTTAAACCTAACTAACCTAAGGACATCACACAAATCCATGCCCGAGGCAGGATTCGAACCTGCGACCGTAGCGGTCGCGCGGTTCCAGACTTTAGCTCCTAGAACCGCTCGGCCACCCCGGCCGGCAGAATTAACAGGAAACTTGGCAATATGTGACACTGTAGCTGACATAAACAGCCGTCCCAGTTCCAAATTCACTCTCCTGTCAGAATTGTTCAAATGGGATCGCTTACACCGTCTAATAATAAACAGAAATTCAATAATGTTACGTGTCGAAGCTGACGCAGTCGTTACCAGTTCATTATCTACATCGTACTCGGGATCTCTGTCAGTGCCATTATATGTTCCACCCGCTATAACCACAGTGTCTTATTTATTGCAGTCTTCGTAAGGTTATCCTAAATCTTCTGTTACCTGACTCAGGCTAGCACTGTATATAAAAAAAAATGGTTACCTACAGTTCTTATGGTAGTTCATCCTGCAAAATTTGGTTCACACCTGAAGCAGGGGAACTTAAATTCCTTTAACTAACTTCCCCGCATTCTTACATATAAATTTATTTCTGAAATTCGGTTGTGCTCCGTCTACATCGACATATGACTCAGACTCATACTTTAATAGCTGGAGAAATAGGTCAATCTCACCTTTTACACTCACCACAAAGCTCTCAGAAGAGGTCCTATTCTGTTCCTTCTGCTACCTGTTGCCACTTCCCATTTAACTCTATCTCTCTCGTTAACCTCTCCACATTATCTCTTGCCTTACATAATTCATCTGGAGGAGCAACAATGTTCCCCTCCTATTTTATTATCTTCCTGTCTCTACTAAAACTTCTGCAAAACCTCTGAAGAGCTTCGCTTTCTTCCCAGATTTCCAAACCACTGTATTCACTCCAGTAGAACAAAAACTACGGCACCCATCACAGCATACCCCGAAATTAAAAGTTCTAAGCCAAGCAGTAAGACACTTTTCACCAATGATAAAATAAAAATTGGGCAAAAATAAGTTATAGAATGAACCGAGAAACAAGAATACAGAAATTGAGCTCATACGCAACTGTGTTTAAGCAAACTCTTGTACAATTTTTTTTTTAATCCAATGACATAAAATTTACACTTCTTTTCTGAAATGTAGTAATGAAGGGATAATTTCTTCTTAAATTACTGGAAAGGAAAAGGAAACGGTTAAATGTAACTTTCTTTTCGGTGGTGTTACGTTCTACTTCGCCATTACTTACCGCCGTAGTGCAGAAGCTATAAGCGGGTAAATGCAGTCGGAGTGAATGCAAAACCCCTGCTGCGTGTTTACTATGTTGGACGAAGTGGTTCCTATTTAGACATGATCTTTCTGTAAACTACCTTCACAGATCAGTTTCGGACTTATTCATTTCACCCATCATTAGAGGTACTTCTTAGTTCCCCTTACAATTAAGCTAATAAGAGGAAAAAAACATCATATCGTTAAAAAATTATTTTCGCCTAATCACATTTTCGGTATTTATAAAAACATACGCAGATTCCAAGTATCATATACTGAAACCGACGAATTTTTACCGAAACTGTGATTATACGAATTCTTTTAACCATTATAGACCTTGTCTGTAATGACTAGGACTAGATTGCTTTAATATCTACAAAATTATTCTCACTTGTCATCTCAGCTTACGAAAAATTAATTCTCCAAAGCTATTCATTAACAGTCTTACGAACCTCATTTTAACAATATTTTATATATCCAAACACATATTTCACTCTTCGTATGTAACAAAAAATCTTTTGGAATTAATTTTATTGTATTCTTCTTGAGTAATTATACATAATATACACCGAAATTTTCTGCCATAATCATAAGTAATACTTCAAATGACACTAACATCTCGACAAATGAAACTTTACAGTTCCGATGGTCAACAAAGATTAACTGTTATACAATCCCACGAAAAATTATACATATAGAAGAATAAAAAATCGATTTCTTAAACTGTGTACAAAATTGAATATCATCTAAGCAGATGAGTCCAGTGGCGTCTTCTGCTGTCGGCTGGACACCAGCTTGTAGATTTCCCTCGAACGGCGCCAGTCGGACACCTGGCGACAGAAGAATACGACGCTCGTCTCCTTTGTTCACGCTTGGTGGCATGCAGCAGACGAAATAAAAGCAGCTATGTAGTGCCATTTACTACTTCCCATTTAATACTTGAAGTGCGTTTCTTAAAATGAAAATAACTTGCCTAATGTCACTCAGTGTTCAGGGTACGTAGTTTATCCTAAAATATGACACACTGCACTCTTTACCGCACCGCAACGTGAACGACAATACGACTGCCATCCACCTTTTCTGTTTTTTCCCATTTTTCTGGAATAATATGAGAATAAAGCCGAAAACTTTAATGGGAGAGTTAAAACACACACTAAAACACTCATTTACTGGATAATATGTACTGAACTAACCGTCATTATAAGTTAAATAGCCTATCTTCACGAGAGCATAAAACTTACACTTCTTGCTTGGCGCAATACTGCCAACTGTACTGATTAATACCCTCGAACTAGTGTCTTCTCATTACACAAGAATGTTGATACACATAGGTCTACCATGTGTTCTGGCGTATTCGTCTTCCTGGGTCTAAAATGTGTTTTTTGTGACTGTAGTCATGGTGAACATTTTAATAAAACGTGTGAGCTCTTACACGCCAATGTTGCTAACTGTGCAGCCCACAGTAAGTTGCAGATTCAGTGGCGAATTGGCCAAGTATCAACTGCAATTAGAGACTTTCGCTTTGCGTTATACACTCCTGGAAATTGAAATAAGAACACCGTGAATTCATTGTCCCAGGAAGGGGAAACTTTATTGACACATTCCTGGGGTCAGATACATCACATGATCACACTGACAGAACCACAGGCACATAGACACAGGCAACAGAGCATGCACAATGTCGGCACTAGTACAGTGTATATCCACCTTTCGCAGCAATGCAGGCTGCTATTCTCCCATGGAGACGATCGTAGAGATGCTGGATGTAGTCCTGTGGAACGGCTTGGCATGCCATTTCCACCTGGCGTCTCAGTTGGACCAGCGTTCGTGCTGCACGTGCAGACCGCGTGAGACGACGCTTCATCCAGTCCCAAACATGCTCAATGGGGGACAGATCCGGAGATCTTGCTGGCCAGGGTAGTTGACTTACACCTTCTAGAGCACGTTTGGTGGCACGGGATACATGCGGACGTGCATTGTCCTATTGGAACAGCAAGTTCCCTTGCCGGTCTAGGAATGGTAGAACGATGGGTTCGATGACGGTTTGGATGTACCGTGCACTATTCAGTGTCCCCTCGACGATCACCAGTGGTGTACGGCCAGTGTAGGAGATCGCTCCCCACACCATGATGCCGGGTGTTGGCCCTGTGTGCCTCGGTCGTATGAAGTCCTGATTGTGGCGCTCACCTGCACGGCGCCAAACACGCATACGACCATCATTGGCACCAAGGCAGAAGCGACTCTCATCGCTGAAGACGACACGTCTCCATTCGTCCCTCCATTCACGCCTGTCGCGACACCACTGGAGGCGGGCTGCACGATGTTGGCGCGTGAGCGGAAGACGGCCTAACGGTGTGCGGCACCGTAGCCCAGCTTCATGGAGACGGTTGCGAATGGTCCTCGCCGATACCCCAGGAGCAACAGTGTCCCTAATTTGCTGGGAAGTGGCGGTGCGGTCCCCTACGGCACTGCGTAGGATCCTACGGTCTTGGCGTGCATCCGTGCGTCGCTGCGGTCCGGTCCCAGGTCGACGGGCACGTGCACCTTCCGCCGACCACTGGCGACAACATCGATGTACTGTGGAGACCTCACGCCCCACGTGTTGAGCAATTCGGCGGTACGTCCACCCGGCCTCCCGCATGCCCACTATACGCCCTCGCTCAAAGTCCGTCAACTGCACATACGGTTCACGTCCACGCTGTCGCGGCATGCTACCAGTGTTAAAGACTGCGATGGAGCTCCGTATGCCACGGCAAACTGGCTGACACTGACGGCGGCGGTGCACAAATGCTGCGCAGCTAGCGCCATTCGACGGCCAACACCGCGGTTCCTGGTGTGTCCGCTGTGCCGTGCGTGTGATCATTGCTTGTACAGCCCTCTCGCAGTGTCCGGAGCAAGTATGGTGGGTCTGACACACCGGTGTCAATGTGTTCTTTTTTCCATTTCCAGGAGTGTATTTATAGAAACCAAACATTATAATCTGAAGCACCTGTACTTTTCGTCCACTAGTATTCATACTGTCATTACCTGGGAGTAGTTGTGGTTTTATGTACTGTTTGTTCACTGTAACAAGTAGTTTTTCTGTGGACGCTAATATCACAACAGGTATTGTGAGAGCCGCAGTCGTTTCGTCTGGGATATAAGAAGAGGTTCGGTCCAGGAGACAACTAAATGAAATGACCAAGTTTCAAATACAGGGTGTTTCAGAAGTGCAGATCAATATTCAGGGATAAGACAGGAATAATCACTCTAAACAAAAAAAAAGTCAAGTAAACATGGGCTCTAAAACGCATATCTTAAGAGTTATGAGCAGTTCCTGATCTTAGATACTGTGAACCAATTCGCTTCTACAGCAAGCTCTTTGCTTTACTTATTTTGGGAAATGGTAGTATGGACCAAAACAAGAAAAAAATGACGAGTAAACATGTGCTCTAAAAAAGTCAAATGGCTCTAAGCAATATGGGACTCAACATCTGAGGTCCTCAGTCCCCTAGACTTAGAACTAATTAAAGCTAACTAACCTAAGGACACCACACATCCATGCCCGTGGCAGGATTCGAACCTGCGACCGTAGCAGCAGTGCGGTTCCGGAATGACGCACCTATAACCGCTCGGCCACAGCGGCCGGCAAACATGTGCTCTAAAATGCAAACCTTAACAGCTATGTGCACTTGTTCATCTTCGGTACTTTGGAACACAACTCTTCTAATGAGCTCATAACTTTTAAGGTATGCATTTTAGATCACATATTTACTGGAAATTTCTTTCTTGTTTTGGTCCATACTACCACTTCCCAAAATGCGGAAAGCAAAGAGCTTGCAGTTGAGATTTGTTTCACAATATTGAAGATCAAGAATATCTCATAGCTCTTAAGGTATGCGTTTTAGGTCCCATGTTTACTGTCTTTTCTGTTTCAAATGATTATTCCTGAATATTGACCACCACTGTTGAAACACCCTGTATACTGTGCTTCTGTAAAAGTCCGCTTCTTTAGACCACTACCTGATAAAAAAAGTGAAGCGCCGAGAAGACATGGTAGGATGTCAATGTAACTTTGTATGTGTACACATCATCGACGGGTGTGTAAATGACTAGAATTTCAGAACCTGTTACATGTAAAACTGCCACAAGAGAAGATTAGTGTGGTTCGTTTCTAGTGTAATTAGAAGACGCTGAACAACCTAGAAGGGAAGTGATTACTGAGAAAGACACAGAGCTGACGCTTAGTCGCATGAGACAGTGTTATCAGCAGCCAACAGAGTTTGAAACGGGCTTCATTGTGGGCCTCCATGGGACCGGCTGGTTGAATCCTGCAATTTCCAGATTTATGAGGCGTTTTGATGTTACAGTGGCCGGTTGTTAGACTACATGGGAGCATGGTAGCAGGCATACTCGTCGTCAAGAGTACCAAGCATACTGAAACACTTTCATAACTTTAATTGCCAACGGAGAAGAGGTAACGGACTAATTGAAACGTTCTGTATCATCTCTTACCACTGGTCGGAGACTAGCAGCAGACGTACTAGGGAATTACTGTCTCGTAGAAGGGCTACCATTAACTCCACCGCTCAAACAGCTGCGTTTAGAGTGGTCCCGTGACCGAGAAGGACGGGTTATTGAGGATGGCGTTGAGGATGGCGTTGTGTTCAGCAATGCGAGTACGTCGGCGACCTGGAGGAGGTCCGACTTTTACAACGTAACGCGAGGCATAGCGGTGTTACTTCTGGCACCGTGGTGTGGGGTGCCGTCGGGTATGACTTCAGGTCACGTCTGGTAATGGTTAAGGGTACGTCACAGACATCCTGCGTCCTCAAGTGTTACCTCTAATTGACGCAATCGTAGTGCAATTTTTCAGCTAGACAGTGCTCGTCGACACATGCATCTGTCTCTTTGAACTCTGTGTCTGATACTGAGGTACTACCGCGTCCAGCAAAATCCCCAAATTCGTCCCTCACAGAACATAATATTGGAAGCCAGCTCGGACGTCACATCCATCCCTCTGCCGACATCCAGGATATAAAGGATCAATTGCAACAGTTGCGGGGCAGGTGCTGCAGGAGAGGCTACAGGGGATTTATGACAGCCTTCACAAAAGAATTAGTTCATGCATCTAGGTCAGAGATGATGCAGTATCATACTGATAACTGGACTCATACTGCCAAGTTATTGGTCTATTAGCCTCAATTTTATAATCACTGAGGTAACTTCACATACCCTTTCAACCCGTAAGGTACATTTCGTTTCCTCCTCCCCTTGTGGGTGCTTCCCTTTTCCTGTAACGCATTGTATGTCCTAAAGAATTCATACGTGCTAAAGATACCTACTCGCATTACAGAATTATCTGTAGCTTACATTAATCAGTCTTCATGAGAGATTCAAATATACCAACAGCATTCAAGAACTAAAGAAACGAAATTTTGGTGAGAACCGTCTTTATGAGGGAAATACCACGACGAAAGATTCTTGAGAAAAATTTCAGTCTGGAAAATGCATACACGTTGCGTGACACTTAGTTTATATTGAACACATAAAAAAGTGTCACATATTCTTAGAAATATCGTACTGATGAAAAATAGGGAACTGCCGTATAAACATACGATCGGAAAAAAAATTCTTGTTAGACAGGATCCGTTTTACTTCATACGAAAATAGTCAGTACAGATGGATGGAGGCTGTCCCCTGTTGACGTTCATTGATAGTTTATTAATGGTTTTTTATGTGGCCCCTGACTATGACGTTGTTGTCAGACAGAGCATGAACGGATGACTCCCAAAGAAGCCATTCCGTGCGTATCGGTTTCGGGTTGTGCTGGTATCAGGGCAAGTTTAAAGACTCTGTGCTGAGTGAACATCAAAAGCAGTTTTACAGTTCCACTCGAGAATGTGCAAAAACGGTTTTGTGCTATAATTTAGACAACGAAATTAATCGACTGGCTCGTGTGGTGTACGCTGGCAACATCGACAACGCCGCAATCTATCCAAATAAATGCTGAGAACATTGTACCAGCGCCTTGCGGACATGATATTATACGAAGCAAGGATATGGAATCGTGGCTCACTTCCCACAATTTGCTAGACAGATATGGAGAAGCGAGTGCTCCGACGAGTGGAAGACCATCCTGAACCAATTTTGCGAAGGACTGACGCTCGTGAACGTATAAACCACGCATTTCCATAGTCATTTCTGCCAGACAAGCAACACATCCATATTACAGCGTAAACAATGAAAACATAAAGGGGCAAGTACAAGGCCATCAGATCATCTACCTCCACAATCACGGATGTATTCGAAACCGATAAGTTCATGTTGCTTATGGTTTATAAAATCCGTCAGAGGAAACCATCGCGCCCCTCCTCAAACATTCCACTACCATATGTCTACAATCTCTTCAACAAGAAAAGCCAGGGTTTGAAAACCCTCGACCATAGTATGGCTCACGCACTGCAATTGAACCTGAATGGGTTCAGGATTGGTGCAGAGGAACTGAGAGTCTTCGAACAGAGCAGTTACCGGTGCCTGTATCAGCACGAGATCGTTCTAAAGAGTCTCATGCCATTGTAATAAGGGGTTACAACCTCCTCTGTAAGACCTCAGTGAGGAGAGGGCTAAGGTTGTGTAGCTCACCACCATGGTATTCAATTTCTGCGGTATTGGATGTGTCATACACGCATTTATATGATTCCGGTCAGATTATGGGTTAACAGTTTGTAAACCAGCGAGACATATTTTTTGTCTCAGGCAGGCTATAGGTTTCGATCTTGCCAGCCATATTCATAGTCTCTGTGCCAAAGCTCTGGAGCCGCCACTTACAACAAGGCGGCAGCTCTTTATGGTGCGTTAGATGTGCAGGTTCTCCGCTATTCCAGAATCATCGGCGTACCAAACCATTGCTCGCCCTTACATGTGAACAGTTTTCACAAATCGTCCACAGACCACGAGGCTTTAGGGATCCATGCAAACCATGACATAGCAGGATTTGCTGTCGGACAAATACCAACTCTAACCGTGGTAGAGGAGACTGCCACGATGGCCACTGAAGATGCCTAGAATAATATTAGACGTAGTGAGATACTAGAGAAACTGTCCTCATAGGTATCAATTTCATTCGATTTTTATTGAAAATTGAAAGGCGCACCACAACTACATAGCTATATTTACAGAGGGGTTAAAGAGTAACTTTCGGCAGACGGCGTTCTCAGCATTCATTTACAATACAAATCTGCCTCATTTCACTTTCAGTAACACGCATTCTTGATGGCAATGGAGCAGGTCGGATGTATCTGCTGCTGAGAAATTCGTCGTCCGCTCTAACTCCCTACATGTCTGTAAATTTATTCAAAGAAAGTATTCAGGAGAAAAGGGTACTTAAAACAGAACGGATTTTCTTTTCCACCTGAAAAGGTTGGTATGGTGGTGTCACTCTGCTGAGGACAAGGGAATTCAGGGAATCGAATCAGCTATTGTGTCGGCCAAATAATCATGAACGCTGAGCCAGTTGGCTCAGTATACGTAGGTGGGGAGAAGGCCCTGTGAACTCCGCTTAAACGTGAGGCATACGGTGACCAAAATGAAATGAGGCAAAAACTTTCTATGATGAGCGGTATGGCTGTAATGAGATCAATCGGTATGTGGGCTACCTGACAGATGGGAAACAGGAGCGTTGATAATTTCAGCAAAGTGGGGCAACAGCACATACTACACGCGCAGTTGGTTAACCTGGGCTCTAAGATCGTCCAATCTCTCTACCAGAGAATTTTACCCATGAGCTAAGCTGAGGCTTCGAATTTTACGGATAGCATGTAATGTATCATAGTTACGGAATGACTACAGTGGCATTATATAATCACATATAGTACGATTTACGGCGATTTTTTTTCCCCTGTGTAACAGGATATCGTCATTAGGAACGTTTTAGACACATGGCTAATCAACATTCAGTTGACACAACCTCCCTTGATCTTAGTGTTCAGCACCACGATAGTATTAAAGTTATAAAGTTGGTATTAAATGAAGGGTGATTCAGGATCTCACTCACAAACTTTGAGGAACGATAGGTCACACGCAGAGGAACATTTTTTTCTTAAGGAATATAACTTTTTTAGCCGTAATTTTTGAGTTATGTGGATGAGTTATTGAACAAAGTACGTAACGAACTATGTCAAAGTCGTAATTTTTTGTTCTGTTTTTAAGCCTTTAGCGTAGTTTCCCAGCTTTTATTGCTTTTGGTATGTGAGAATGTGGATCCGCTGTGGACTACGGACAGTTTCGGCTCACTGTTCTGAATGTGTGCAACGATGAAGCATTCAAAATGTTCAAATGGCTCTGAGCACTACGGGACTTAACAGCTATGGTCATCAGTCCCCTATAACTTAGAAATACTTAAACCTAACTAACCTTGGGACAGCACACAACAACCAGTCATCACGAGGCAGAGAAAATCCCTAACCCCGCCGGGAATCGAACCCGGGAACCCGGGCGCGGGAAGCGAGAACGCTACCGCACGACCACGAGCTGCGGACTGAAGCATTCACATCACAATACATCAATATTGCTGTGTTTCATTAACGCCTGTAAGGAATTGTCAGCTGATTTCTTTTTCTTAAGGAACATCTGAAGAAAGCGATTTACCTTTTCCGAGGTGATATCACTGCCGGATTGTCTGCGAGAATTGGTGTTGCATTTTCACCAAGTGGAACAGAATGTTGTCATTCTCTACAGGTTGATGGCCATTATTGTAAAAATATAAAGCATATAATGGGGGTCACGGCAGGCTGCGAGAACATCTCTTGGGAACTGATTCGAATATACATTTCATATCGCGTAATTTGTTAGAAACAGTTGTTATTCATTTTGAGAACCTTTCAGACAATTAAAAATGGCAGAGTGTACACACTTTATATCTTAACAGAAACCGTGTGTAATCTTCTGTTTCGCCGGCCAGAGTGACCGTGCGGTTCTGGGCGCTACAGTCTGGAACCGAGCGCCCGCTACGGTCGCAGGTTCGAATCCTGACTCGGGCATGGATGTGTGTGATGTCCTTAGGTTAGTTAGGTTTAATTAGTTCTAGGTTCTAGGCGACTGATAACCTCAGACGTTTAGTCCCATAGCGCTCAGAGCCAATCTTCTGTTTCAGAGTTGGGAGTGCTGGTCTAGCGGCAAGGCTAATGCCTGGAAACCGAAAGGACACGTGATTGAATTCTGGTCGGGCCTTGGAATGTTTACGTCTGCCTTTAACCTTGCCTTTACCTCTCAATGATATGGAGTTTCAGCAGATTCTACGCTATACTGTGGGTCTTATTTTCCCAATAGAGTTACTTGTGGATCACCTGGCTCGCTCAAGTGGCGTCCAATAGAAAGACCTGCACGAGGAACTTGAGCCACACGGAATAATTATTATTCATAAAATTCCAACATAATGTAGGAGCAACGCCCAACAAATCGGATAAAAAAATTTATTTTTTCAGTTTCTGCGACAGTTGGGTTAAAAATTCTTGCATGTGGATACTGATGGTCACGTGGTCAGCACACTCCTCTCCCGGCCGTCGTCAGTTTTCGTGACTGGTGCCGTTGTTTCTCAATCAAGTAGCCCCCCAACTGGCCTCACAATGGCTGAGTGCACTTACTGATCTTTCCCTTAACTTGATAAGAAGGCTACGGAGAACTCTGGTACTTAATCTGTGGAAAAGAAAGACCCGAAAAACTTCTCTCATATGAGTATTGGACTTACAAGTGAAACTTGAGAGTCGCCTTTAGACAGTTCCTGTACTCTTTCAAGATGCTGGAGTGGGTTGCCCTCTCCGCCTAAGGAATGAAGATTTTCATTTATGTAACAGTCTTATCCGTTCTTGGACTGCCTCAGAGTGTTCCACATACGACGGAAGTGGCTTCTACCATGTTGCCTGGGAACTAATATCTCCGTAGACCGGCTGCGGTCATCGTATGACGCATATGTCCGTTGCCCAGATTGCAGACAGTGTTACAGGTGAGTACAGACTTTAACCATGTATACAGTAAACGAATTAGGAGGCGTCTGTGAAATAAGTTCAAGAAAATTTTTGCACCATTTAGCACTTCTGACTCATGAATGAAGAACCTCTGCTCCCACAGGTGTGCGCAAACCCAAAACGAAACCATAAAAGTCCAGCCTATAGAATTGCTATTCTTCAGTACTGCATCTGGCTATTAAAGTCAGTGTATAATTGAGAGAACGATTCTGAAGTACTCTTTTTCCCGCTGAAGCATGGCTGCATATGTAGGGAGACGTAAACTCAATGAATAACCGCGGTTCGAGTACCGAAAATCCTTCTATATCAAAAGTCACTGCTTGGCATGATAACAGGAGCGTTCTGCGTCGTTAGTGTAAGACGATTTACCGCACGATCTTTCTCCAACTTACCACAACGTCTGATTCGTATGTGAATAACCTCACCCAACCTTTTCGATACCAGAGAACACACCATTAACGCGAAGATCTACATATACAGTGCAACGCTCACATCACCAATGCGTCTACGACAATCTTACATGGTGCTTTTCTTGACAGAATCTGTCTGTGAACAGATGCTATCGACTCGACAAACAGAAGTGCTAAAGGGTTCAATGATTTTCTTGGACTTCGTTTCAAGACAGCTCCTATCTCGTCACTGTCCGAGAATCAGACGAATGCGTCATGCGATAATTTCAGGTAGCCTACGTTTACCCCCGAAACGCTGGAGAACGTACATTAGTCGTACGTCCAACACCTGGTTCTTTACAGTTGCAGTTTATGAAGAAATCGCAGAAATCTTCAGTTAACTACTTGCTGCACAGAGTATCCTTTTTTTTCCATATCAGTATTCAAATGCTTGAAAAGTGGGACAGCAGCGTCTTTAGTTGTATGGCTTGTTCGTGATTTACAGAGAAGGGTCCTATGAAAAGAGAAATAATTATTACACTCTCTATTCAATCTTCACAGAACCTTCCACATACACATCCCGAATTTCGTAAGTTTTTAGACTGCGAAGTCAGTGGAGTATATTCTGTGGTGAACTACTGTGATGAAAAATATGCTGGTCGGCATATCTGGCACAGCTAAATCTTGCAGCATTCCTTTATTGCTTTCTTCTGCCACGGCTCTGCCACAAGCTCTGGGTCGACGGCTTAACGCAGGTCTCCCTTCGGCAGCCCCGGGCGTTAAGCCCTGCTGGAAAGCTCCCTCTGCCTTCCCTCCATTTGTCGTGGGCGTTTCTTTATTAGCTACGGGCGAACGGCGTCCAAACAGATCACAAGTCAGAACACGAACAATCCACTCCTAACAGGAAGCCTGTGAACGGGGAAGGTCAAAGGAAAGGCGCCCCGGGATGTTACCTGTTTTCCGTAGAAAAACTACCTCCGTCTAATTAAAGTACATTTTTATTTCTTGTTTCCGACTTCCTTGGTCGATGCTTGGCTTCTGCTCGTCCCCGTTCTCTCTTTGTCCTTTTCTTTTCCTCTTCTCCTTCTCCCTTCCGCGCCGTGTTTGTATGTGTGTGTATATGTATGTGTGGGTGTGTGTGTGTGTGTGTGTGTGTGTGTGTGTGTGTGTCTGTGTGTGCTTGTGTAAGTGTGAGTAGTTAGGCGCACTTGTACTTCTTCACTGCCCTGGTACAGTAGATAGAAGATTTAACAAGCAGCAGCAGCCACTTTCTTCGTAAATATTCGTAATTATTTTCCACATTTATATTGTTCTATCATAGCAGTACTCAACCCAGATCAATGCAGTGTTCCTTGTCTTCCGGAAGGCCTTCGATACAGTTACACACTGCCGCATAATGAATAAAATATAATCGTACACATTATGAGAACAACTGTGTGATTGAATCAAAGAGTTCCTAGCAAACGGAAAGGAGAGAAATCTTCAGACGTGCAATTTGCTATGGATGTGCCCCAAGGGAGTATTACAGGACCGTTACTTTTATGATGTTGTATACGGAGAAGTCGTGATGCTGGAAACCTGTAACGAAATGCAGGAGGAAACGCAGGGTAACTACGCTTGGTGCTGTACTCAACGTAAACAAACGTATCATTTGGCGAATACTTTACTGTGTGATTACACGATTGCAGAACGATCGCTGGAACATGCGTATGGCCGATGTTAAGTGGAACGACCACATACTTAATCGCGGGTAAGGCAGGTGGCTGACTGAGATGCACTGGAAGAAGCCTTATGAAGTATAGTCCGTCAACAAAGGAAGCATCCTGTAAAACACTCGTTCGACCCATGCTTAAATTTTCGTCATCTGTCTTGGATTCGTACCATATAGGATTGACAGAATAGAGAAGATCCAAAGACGAGCAGCACGTTTCATTACAGGTTTACATAATAAGCACGAAAGAGTCACAGAGATGCTAAACCAACTCCCGTACAGGAGCTGCAAGAGAGGAGTTCTGCATCATGGTGTGATCTACTGTATAAGTTTCGAAACACCACGTTCGTAGAAGAGTCAATGTATGTATTGTTTCAAATGTTCAAATTTGTGTGAATTCCTAAGGGACCAAACTGCTGAGGTCGTCGATCCCTAGTCTTAAACACTACTTGACTTAAACTAACTTATGTTAAGAACAACACACACACCCATGCCCGAGAGAGGACTCGAAACTCAGGCGGGAGGGGCCGCGCAATCCGTAACAGGGCCCCTCAAGCCTCGCGTCCACTCCGCGCTGCATTGTTTCCTAATAGGCTACGTATATCCCGCGAAAAGACCATGAACATAAAATTAGACAGATTAGAGACCACACGGAGGCTTACCAGCAATCGTAAAAAGAGGGCAGTGATACTAATACACAAAGTACCCTCATCCACACACACAAATGTGTCTTCCGTGGTATAGATTTACATGTGAATGTATGACACTTATTAAGTGTTATGAAATTAATCTAACGTTTAAAATGTCTGCAAAAAATACTCCAGCAGTACAAAAAATGCAGTGTTTATGTCAAGTGTCACAACGTTATTATACACACACACACACACACACACACACACACACATACACACACCAGTCAAATTTACTGCCTAAAGCCTTACTGAAAACTGTCAAATTAAGTGCGCCGTGGTATTTTCATGCCTAAATAATTATAAAATACACGTGAGTAGAAACTAACATTCTAAGAAGGCAATTGTTAGGTCTACACTTGATGTAGGATAAAATGGACCTTCAGAATAAATATTTCCCCATCTGAATTCATCTGTGATGCTTTTCACGTGTTACAACAGTATCTCCTTTTTTAAAATACGTAAAAGGTGTTGTCATTTGAGTCTGAGGTATGTTATTTCTGTTTCATGGAACGAACTGATCTCAGCTAGCGTTTTTACAAGATTTTCAGTAAAGTATTAGTAGTGTTTTAGGGGCACAAAAATTATGCATCATATGCTACACTAGAAAATAATCTATGTTATTAACAGCCTAAAAATGGCTTTACATTTGCATGTGAACTAGACGTACTATAAGTTACTTACAAAACGAACCTTTTAGGTATGCTGCAATATTTACCCACCAGTAGTTTGGTACCAAGTCCCTCTAGAACGGTTACAGACTGTATTTCCTATAAACAACAACTAAATAACACCAAAATCTCACCAAAATGTTCGATGTAAAAACACACACACAACATAGCCTAAACAATAACTAACTAACAAACTAAACACGATCTTGGGATGGAACGAAGAAAGTGTTTTGACGCAATCTTTATTGCGCTGCATAAAATAAACAGCACATTTGCGTAATCTGAAACTGTAACTTCATAATGTTCTCAATACGACATGCAAATCTACAGCACGATGAAAGACGGTTTCATTGGAACAAGACAGATGAGTAAAATTGCCAAAGACAATGGTGCAGCGGGACATACAAGGGTTGAACGAAAATGTGGAAACGCCGCGAGAAATCAGTGCCTGAACATAACGCAGATTCCAGCCAAATCAGCGTGTTGTATTTGACCATGAGCGGCACCTGTACAATGTCCTCAATACGTTACAGGTGTCAGTCGTGGTCAGAAAAGTGTTCTGGCTAGCTGTAAGTGCATTACGTCGGAGCAAAGAGAATTCGAACGTGAAGAAATCGATGGAGGTCGTATGTTGGGTGCTTCCGTAACCAACGGAGCCGAAGTGTTTGGTGTTTCGGAAGACACCCTATCAAGATTTATACAACATACAATGAAAGCAGAAAAACTTCATCCGCTGAATCACTTGGACGATAGTGCGTGCTGAGTTATCGCGACAGACGGTCATTGAAGAGGATTGTGACGAAAAATAAGAGGACTGCAGTTACAAAAGTCGCTGCAGAACTGAATGTCGAACACGCTAACTCTGCCAGTACTAAAAAACACGGAGGGATCTCCATAAGCTGGGAAACAGATGGCGAGCTAGAGTTCCAAAACCACACCACAATGATGCAAAAGCCCATGGTGACTAAGCCATGAAACTGGGTCTGTGGAGGAATGAACGTAAGTCATTTTGTCGGGTGAGCTTTGTTTCACACTGTTTCCAACATATGACAGAGTTTTCTTTTTGCGTAAGCCTTCCAAAGCATACAACGCTGTCATGAGTAAAACATCGTGGGGTTCGGTTATGATTTGGGGAGCCATATCGACCTGTCTGTACCTATTTTAAGACCAGTGAAATCCGTTTTTAACGCCTAAACCTTTCGTATTCCGTATCTGGCATGGTAACGTCTTATATTTTTAGTGTTTTCCTAGTTTGGTTCTCTCCCATAGACGAAGGGTTGTCATCTTCAAAATATAATATGTCCCATTAAAATATAATTATTTGTCATGACAAGTAACGATTTCTAGTCGAAACAAAAACACACACACACAGAGAGAGAGAGAGAGAGAGAGAGAGAGAGAGGGGTGAGGGGGAGATTTCTTATCATAATATGCAAGTATAATTACAGATCGCTGATTGTGATAAAAAATTCGAACTTTGAAGCAAAATAAAATTATTTTTCACAATATCTAAGACTTCAAGTGCAAAACACACCTTTCACTACTGTCCCAGTTTAACTATTCTGTAAGGTTTAAAAGAATACAAACAGTTTGCATATCGGCACTACTGATAAAAAGTGTGTGTTAAGTAGCAGTTTTCAACGAGCAAATTTCGTTTGGTGTATAACACTTTTCAACCACAATGAACCTTCAGTTTGAATACATCCACATCTAAGGTGTTTGTACTGCTTGTTAAAAAAAAAAAAAAAAAGAAAAAAAAACACATGGCTCACTTATTGAAACTAGTGACGTAGGTTATGGATTAATCGAAGAACTTAGTTGGATTTTTGTACTATGCATTAAATTTATGAGAATCGGTTCTATAATGTTGTAAAGCACACATGAGCACCACAGCTTTTCTATCTTGCACCTTAAAAATCATTTGCCGATAAGGGTTGCCGAAGTAAACAGTCTTATTCCCATGTCTATTTTAGTCAAAAATTCGTCTCTAAAATCGATATCAAAGACACAAATAAATTACAGCGATGCCATGCCAGGGTATTAACTTCATATTACACTTCAAAACGTTTGTCACCTTCTGATGTCACGTGGTGGAAACTATACGACACTTCGATGATATAGCATATAGCACAATAGCAATACACATTGAGGGTAAGAAACAAGGGTTACTATGTTTTAAACATCAGCAAAACATTATAGCGCCTTCATGCAAAGGTATTAATTTTACCTTACAATAAAGAACTTCTGTCATCGTATGCTGATATGACAAGCAAAGTAATGGCAAAGCAATCGACAAAAACGTGTTTATAGAGTGGGGGAATCAGGATCAATTTAAAGGGCGACTAACACTTCCTTGGATAAGCATAAGCACACATTTTACCACAACCTGTTCTTCCAAGATCTTCTTCCGGCCTCAGCGATGTCGGATATTTGATGTTTCACCGGATTCCTGATATTCACGGTACACTCGTCAAATGGTTGTAGTGGAGAATCCCCACTTCATCGATACCTCGGAGATACTGTGTCCCATCCCTCATGCGCCGATTATAACATCACGTTGAGACTCGCTTACATCTTTATAACCTACCATTGTAGCAGCAGTAACCGAGCCAGCCGGAGTGGCCGAGCGGTTCTAGGCGCTACAGTTTGGAACCACTACGGTCGCAGGTTCGAATCCTGCCTCCGGCATGGATGTGTGTGATGTCCTTGAGCTAGTTAGGTTTAAGTAGTTCTAAGTTCTAGGAGACTGATGACCTCAGAAATTAAGTCCCATAGTGCTCAGAGCCATTTGAACCACAAGTAACGGATGTAACAATTGCGCCAGGTACTTGTTGTCTTACATAGGCGTTGCCGACCGCAGTAGAATATTGTGCCTCTTTACTTAACTCTGTATCTGAATACGCATGCCTATACTAGTTTCTTTGGTGCTTCAAGGTAGTTCCGAATAGTTCCGACTACATCCGACCCTTTCGGTCTACTTTTGATTAGTCTCACAAGTCACATCATCATGTTACAGCAAATGTGTGGATGACTACTGGATACGCCAAAAACGGTCAGTTGACAAGGCGACTGCCATTACTCTAGAATGATACTAGGTATGAGTAATGATGAACAATTCGATCATCTGTAACTCAATGCTAGGTTATCGTCATTGAAATCTCTCTGTACGCAACGTTTAGGCGGACCGTTAGGTCCTCATTCATGCCACATCCTCAAACAAGACAATCCTTCCCATAACTTTAGGCAATTCAGTTTAATTATGTTATGAGGACAGCCGCCTGAGGTGGCATTGTTAGTTTGCTTGCACCAAACAGATGCTACCAAAAAACAATTCTTACGAATAGTGCTTCGGAAAATTTCGAGCGTTGCACCTTGAGTTAGGTTGGATTCGTTTCTGTATTTTTTCCACGATTATTCTTCGTTTTCCATTATCAGCGTATTTCTAAGCCTTTTTCTCCTACGATCAATAATGTCTGCCACCTACGTAATTCCACAACTTTTTCGATGGAATATTACTTATTTACGTTGGTTCACCAGGGAAGAAGAGTTATTGGAACTGTCACGAAATTAACGGAACCAAATGAAACATCGCCAACAAAGCATGTAGTGAAAATCGTTATCAGTCCCTACTTTCATCTGTTTTATCAGTAGATTGTTGCCAAATTTGCCGGCCGGTGAGGGCAAGCGGTTCTAGGCGCTTCAGTCTGGAACCGCGCGTGCGCTAAGGTCGCAGGTTCGAATCCTGCTTCGGGCATGGATGTGTGTGATGTCCTTAGGTTAGTTAGGTTTAAGTAGTTGTAGGTTCTAGGGGACTGATGACCTCAGATGTTAAGTCCCATAGTGCTCAGAGCCATTTGAACCATTTGCCAAATTTGCTTGCACGGCGTCTGCATTATTTCGCTGCGTACCTGGTAACAGACTTCACAATTCAGTCGATCATGATATTTGCTTGATGTTCTCAGTATGCAGTTGGTGTTCATCGCAAACTGTGCCATCAGTATAACCCAAATACTCTCCACTTCTCTCATATATGTGAGTTATCGTCAGCGTGCTATAGTAAACTGATCCATTGTAAGTGCCTTCGTTGCAGTTACTTTAGTTACTGATGGTTTCGTCACTAGCCGACTCATATCCCGCGGCAGAACTAGACAGGTTACATGGATATTGTAAATTTGTTGGTGGGATTAAGTAGTAGCAAATCCACGCCGACTTTGATCCACTCTGACTTGTCATTGAGGTTACAGAGGCAGAGACAGTGAGTGACATCACTGCTTTTATCAGTGACGTCATCCTTATCAGTGGCTTTCCCTATCCCCTCCCCTCGTCTCTTCTTATCAAGCCAATCATAACATAATATTAAAAATAATCGAAAATGGTCGATTTTTTTCAGTGGAGAATGAAAAACATTGTCATACCCTCCACTACCTCCGATCAGTCACAGCGAAGTACTCCTTATCAGCAGCCAGTCAAAGCAGAGTATTAACCTGTAACTACAGACGTTAATTAGTGTCATATAACTATTGACTTGGACTCAAATTGACTCTGTATGTTCAATTTGCCCATTACTCTTCATTATGACAGCTTTATTTTATGTGTAATACGTTTAGTAAATCAGTCACATTTAACACTAAAGTCTATATAAAACATAATAACCATTGCTTGAATTATAAAATTATGCTATTTTCAGAGTACTGATTTAATCATTCCTGAGAACGTACTAAACATTCTTCTTTACTATATTAGATATATGTAATGTAAAATAGCATTCTCTTTTAGAAAACAAGTTACGTCAAATACAACTGTGACACAAAGCTAATGAGCACTGTGCACTTAACAGACGATTATAACATACCATCTTATCAATGTCAGTATCTGATACTGTGTGCTCCTCTTATTTACCATCAACGCTCTTGTCTGATGTTCTCACTTCGTGGCGTGTACAAAGTTTAGAAATGTAAAGCCATTTTGTTGTGTCTGATGAATTTATCAGGAGAAAGAAAACTGGAATTCTACGGAGCGTGGAATGTCAGATCCCTTAATCGGGCAGATAGGTTAGAAAATTTAAAAAGGGAAATGGATAGGTTACAGTTAGATATAGTGGGCATTAGTGAAGTTCGGTGGCAGGAGGAACAAGACTTTTGGTCAGGTGATTACAGGGTTATAAATACAAAATCAAATAGGGGTAATGCAGGAGTAGGTTTAATAATGAATAAAAAAATTGGAGTGCGGGTTAGCTACTACAAACAGCATAGTGAACGCATTATTGTGGCCAAGATAGACACAAAGCCCATGCCTACTACAGTAGTACAAGTTTATATGCCAACTAGCTCTGCAGATGATGAAGAAATTGATGAAATGTATGACGAGATAAAAGAAATTATTCAGGTAGTGA
This sequence comes from Schistocerca piceifrons, assembly GCF_021461385.2. Lineage (NCBI taxonomy): Eukaryota > Metazoa > Arthropoda > Insecta > Orthoptera > Acrididae > Schistocerca > Schistocerca piceifrons. The sequence continues at coordinate 562,367,479 of NC_060149.1, forward strand.
AGGGAGATGAAAATTTAATAGTCATGGGTGACTGGAATTCGTCAGTAGGAAATGGGAGAGAAGGAAACATGGTAGGTGAATATGGATTGGGGGGAAGAAATGAAAGAGGAAGCTGCCTTGTAGAATTTTGCACAGAGCATAACTTAATCATAGCTAACACTTGGTTCAAGAATCATGAAAGAAGGTTGTATACCTGGAAGAATCCTGGAGATACTAAAAGGTATCAGATAGATTACATAATGGTAAGACAGAGATTTAGGAACCAGATTTTAAATTGTAAGACATTTCCAGGGGCAGATGTGGATTCTGACCACAATATATTGGTTATGAACTGCAGATTGAAACTGAAGAAACTGCAAAAAGGCGGGAATTTAAGGAGATGGGACCTGGATAAACAGAAAGAACCGGAGGTTGTACAGAGTTTCAGGGAAAGCATTAGGGAACAATTGACAGGAATGGGGGAAAGAAATACAGCAGAAGAAGACTGGGTAGCTCTGAGGGAAGAAGTATTGAAGGCAGCACAGAATCAAGTAGGTAAAAAGACGAGGCCTAATAGAAATCCTTGGGTAACAGAAGAAATATTGAATTTAATTGATGAAAGGAGAAAATATAAAAATGCACTAAATGAAGCAGGCAAAAAGGAATACAAACGTCTCAAAAATGAGATCGACAGGAAGTGCAAAATGGCTAAGCAGGGATGGCTAGAGGACAAATATAAGGATGTAGAGGCTTGTCTCACTAGGGGTAAGATAGATACTGCCTACAGGAAAATTAAAGAGACCTTTGGAGAGAAGAGAACCACTTGTATGAATATCAAGAGCTCAGATGGCAACCCAGTTCTAAGCAAAGAAGGGAAGGCAGAAAGGTGGAAGGAGTATCTAGAGGGTTTATGCAAGGGCGATGTACTTGAGGACAATATTATGGAAATGGAAGAGGATGTAGATGAAGATGAAATGGGAGATAAGATACTGCGTGAAGAGTTTGACAGAGCACTGAAAGACCTGAGTCGAAACAAGGCCCCGCGAGTAGACAACATTCCATTAGAACTACTGATGGCCTTGGGAGGGCCAGTCATGACAAAACTCTACCATCTGGTGAGCAAGATGTATGAGACAGGCGAAATACCCACAGACTTCAAGAAGAATATAATAATTCCAATCCCAAATAAAGCAGGTGTTGACAGATGTGAGAATTACCGAACTATCAGTTTAATAAGTCACAGCTGCAAAATACTAACGCCAATTCTTTACAGACGAATGGAAAAACTGGTAGAAGCGGACCTCGGGGAAGATCAGTTTGGATTCCGTAGAAATGTTGGAACACGTGAGGCAATACTAACCTTACGACTTATCTTAGAAGAAAGACTAAGAAAAGGCAAACCTACGTTTCTAGCATTTGTAGACTTAGAGAAAGCTTTTGACAACGTTAACTGGAATACTCTCTTTCAAACTCTGAATGTGGCAGGGGTAAAATACAGGGAGCGAAAGGCTATTTACAATTTGTACAGAAACCAGATGGCAGTTATAAGAGTCGAGGGGCATGAAAGGTTGGGAAAGGAGTGAGTCAGGGTTGTAGCCTCTCCCCGATGTTATTCAATCTGTATATTGAGCAAGCAGTAAAGGAAACAAAAAAAAATTCGGAGTAGGTATTAAAATCCATGGAGAAGAAATAAAAACTTTGAGGTTCGCCGATGACATTGTAATTCTGTCAGACACAGCAAAGGACTTGGAAGAGCAGTTGAACGGAATGGACAGTGTCTTGAAAGGTGGATATAAGATGAACATCAACAAAAGCAAAACGAGGATAATGGAATATAGTCAAATTAAATCGGGCGATGCTGAGGGGATTAGATTAGGAAATGAGACACTTAAAGTAGTAAAGGAGTTTTGCTATGTAGGGAGTAAAATAACTGATGATGGTCGAAGTAGAGAGGATATAAAATGTAGACTGGCAATGGCAAGGAAATCGTTTCTGAAGAAGAGAAATTTGTTAACATCGAGTATAGATTTAAGTGTCAGGAAGTCGTTTCTGAAAGTATTTGTATGGAGTGTAGCCATGTATGGAAGTGAAACATGGACGATAACCAGTTTGGACAGGAAGAGAATAGAAGCTTTCGAAATGTGGTGCTACAGAAGAATGCTGAAGATAAGGTGGGTAGATCACGTAACTAATGAGGAGGTATTGAATAGGATTGGGGAGAAGAGAAGTTTGTGGCACAACTTGACTAGAAGAAGGGATCGGTTGGTAGGACATGTTTTGAGGCATCAAGGGATCACAAATTTAGCATTGGAGGGCAGCGTGGAGGGTAAAAATCGTAGAGGGAGACCAAGAGATGAATACACTAAGCAGATTCAGAAGGATGTAGGTTGCAGTAGGTACTGGGAGATGAAGATGCTTGCACAGGATAGAGTAGCATGGAGAGCTGCATCAAACCAGTCTCAGGACTGAAGACCACAACAACAACAACGATGAATTTAACTTTTTCCCAAGTACATACATTAAGGAATGAGGCTTAACAATTTTTTCTCATGCAGTCATAGATGTGGAGTCAGTCCTTAAAATGCATCGCTGAATTCGGCCACGAGTAACTCGTTAAGAAACACAAGCTCGATCTCGAGGCTGCACATGTAGACTGAGGAAAGATTCGTTTGAAGGTACTGATAGTGCGGTGCGGTTAACGAAAGTCGGAAAATGTGACACCGGTGAATATCTGGCAGTGTGGAGTCAATCTGACTGCTGTCTGAAGTTAAATGGTTAAAATCCTAGATTGTAGAAATAACCCAACTTTGTCAATGGAAAAATTGAAATCACTTTTCCCCTCCTCTTCCCTTTCCCTGTCTCCACCCACTTAAAGCATAGTATTAAAAATCAAGATGTTGGCGGCAGAGTAATTGATCCCTTTATACCACTTCCTCCCCTTCTCTTCCCGACAAATCAGAGCATAGTACTGCAAATAGCTAACTGTGCCAGTAGAAAACGAAAAAATACCTCTCCCTCTTTCACCCTCGATATCTACAGTCATTCATAGCGCAGAATTCAAAAATACCCAAGATGATGGAAACAAATCACTTGTGCTTGATACCCCATGACACTCCTTTCTGTCTCCAACCAGTCAGTGTGTAGTATTATTTTCGACGTGTAAATTTTGTTATGTCACTCCTTCTCCTCCTCTTCCTCTCCTTATCTCCAGCCAATGAAGACGAGGGTAACAAATCAATTGTATGGTCTATATCCGTCTGCTTCTCGTTTTTCCAATCAGAAATTAGTATTTAAATGAGGTGCTATATATGCAGTAAAAATTACGTAACATCTATCTGAAAGTAAAAAAATATTGTATTGGTTTTTGAAAGTCAAGGCCGTGCGCATTATTTCCGACATAACAATGGTGTCATGTTAGACTACTGACGGCCACCCCCGCCCCCCCCAACACACACACCTGTAACCTAATGTTAAAGTGATGTCATTGCCAAAGTTATTCACGTACATACCTCTTACGTGATAATTAAAATGGCTCCAAGGTCAAATATATGCATAGTATTACATATACACAAATACCTCATTATTAAAAAGGGCACATTCTATTTATTCTACTGACACAAATGTGATCATTTGTAATAAGTTCTTGCCACACACACACACACACACACACACACACACACACACACACACACACACACACACTTACTCATGCACAAAGATACAAAAGTGTATCAAATTAACTTATGAATATGGCATATTACAGGGGAATGAACGAAAAGAGAATATAAAAATTAATAATTTTATTATATAATAAGTTTCACTGGTAACTGTAACAAATTGTACAGTCGCAGCCGAAATATGCGAATTTAATGCAAATTTTAGATCGTCTTCCACAGTTTTACAGAATCATTTAAAACAAACAGTAGTTCGCTGCAATTTAGGCCGATATTTGGAACAACTTCCTAATTCTATCAATATTTCACCGCTGAACGTGCCTTAGTGCAGTAGAAATGGCACTAAATATCTTTTTTCAAGCAAATTGTGTACAATATATCTTTGATATAGCAATCGACCAACTGTTTTACACAGGAACAGAAACAGTTCTGTGTAGCAAATACATTCGTACCTATACGACACTTCAAAAACAACATAGTGTTCGGAATCAGTGAAGTACTCTCTCTGAATTGTGTTACTCAACCACTGACTTCTTTAAAAACTTTGAGACCACCAATGACTACTTCACAATAGCCACTCATATCGACTATTCCCATTCTTTGGCTCATAACTATAGAGACAGTAGACAAACCTAAAATAAAGGCTGAAAAGAGATATTTTAGCCAGTTAGGCGTCCTAAATGTATGTGAGGCTTGAGTTTTTAAACTGTTTTTGTTTCAAAGGAAATAAGTAACTGCTATATCGACGATAGGGGCGAAACCTTGAAAAACAATAGATAACCGTTGTGTTTTTTCATACGGTGGAGCTTAACACTGTTCAAGTTCATGACTGTTACATTCATTCAGCATATAACGCATCGTTCTGTAGTATCATAAAAGACGAATGAATGTGCAGAGAAACGTTTCACAGAAGATGTAATTATAAGTGGACAAAACGAATTGCTGTAGATTGAAACGAAAGAGATATTTCCTCGTCCAAGATTGGAGGATACGACACTGTGCCTATGAAAGGCATACTTCAAATAAATTTACGTGGGAGGTAATTGTGTAGCCATAAATGTACCTCTGTAATCAGCAACGTGCCAAAGCAATGGCGCTAAATGATTTTAAAACCAGAGTTTATTTTTCAACATCGTAGTCTTGCAGTGACGAACTTCTTTCAGTGTTTACTCTTCAAGCATGGCGTACTTCCAATTGTGTAGGTGTTTTAAACTGCTACAGCCATATCTGAAGTAATAAACATTCATACTTTACGTCCATCACGATTCTATATCGGCTTGTGGGTTGTAACTGGGCAAAATCAAATAACAGAGTACCTGAGAAACCGATAGTCGCATCGATCGATTCGAAGGGGAGAGGGTGGTGAAGCTGTGGTTATCACACTGCATTCTTTTGGGTCAGCGGTTAAAATCTTCATACGCCATCGATATTTAGGTTTTACGCGGTTTTTATTACTTTTATGTCTTTTATTTTTTTAATTATTGTTTTTATTTGAAGGGTCTTAGATTAGATTATATCAGATTCAGTTCTCTTTCCATAGACCCAAGAATGAGGCGATTCTCGTGAGCGTGGAAGATGTCACAAAGTATAACATAAAATACATAAAAAATGTGAATACAAAACTGACTAATGTGCTCATTTTTCAGGAGATTGTCAAAATAGGTGAATACAATACACGAAACTGGAACTGCTAATATTTACAGAATTAATACACTATCAGAATGATACATAGTTATAAACTTTTAATAAATTTATAACACACAAAATACCTAATCTTGACTGTTGTGAGCAAGTCCTCTCAAAACTGAAATTCAACATACATTGTTACTTAAGCTGGTCTAACAGACCCTGTTAAGATATTCATCTGTAGAGTAGAAGAAGTTACTATCAAAAAGTCTTTCAAACCATGTTTAAAAAAAAAGGTCTTTCAAACTCTGCTTAAACTGTGCTTTATATGAAACCAAGTTTTTACTGGTTGCTGGCATTTTACTGTAAACGTGTGTTCCTGAACATTGGACCCGTTATAGGACCAAGGTAAGTGGTCTTAGGTCTTTATGTAGCCTGTTCTTATTCGTTGTACTGATACTATGTATTGAACTACTGGCTGGAAATAGAGATACACTTGCGATATATTTCATTAAGGAATAAATATTCTGAGAAGCAGTGATTATAAGTTTCTTGAACAGGTTTCTTCATGATGTTCTTGAATTTACACCACAAATGATTCTTATTACACAATTTTGTACGTTATGAACTCTTGCTCTGTCTGACGAATTACCTCAGAATATGATCCCGTATGACATAATAGAATGAAAGTAAGCAGAGTATGTAGGTTATTTTGTATTTATATCTCTTACATCTGATATCCTTCTTACTGCTAATACAGATTTGTTTAGGCGATTCACCAAATTATGTGGTATGTCCTTCCCAATTGAATTTATTATCGAGATATGATTCCAGAAATTTAACTCTGTCAGTCTCTTTGATCTGCATGTCTTCGTATATTATACACTTGCTTGCTAGGTTCTATCTCCTGACTCGGCGTGATTGCTTTGGATCTTTTTTGTTGGCTTATACGCTGAAGCGTCAAAGGAACTGGTACAGGCATGCGTATTAAAATACAGAGATATCTAAACCGGAAGAATACGGCGCTGCGGTCGGCAACGCCTGTGTAGGATAACAAGTATCTGGTGCAGTGGTTACATCGGTTACTACTGCAACAATGACAGGTTGTCAAGATTTAAATAAGTCTGAACGTGATGTTATAGTCGGCGCAAGAGCTATGGGATACAGCATTTCCGAGGTATCGATGAAGTGGGGATTTCCCCCGTACGACCATTTCACAAGTGTGCCGTGAAAATGAGGAATCCGATAAAACATCAAATCTCCGACATCACTGCGGCCTGACAAAGATCCTGCAAGAACGGGACAAACGACGATTGAACAGAATCGTTCAGCGTGACAGAAGCGCAACCCTTCCGCAAATTGCAGCAGATTTCAATGCTGGGCCATCAACATGTGTCAGCATGCAAACCATTCAACGAAGCATCATCGATATGGGCTTCCGGACCCGAAGACCCACTCGTGTATCCTTGACGACTGCCCGGTACGAAGCTTTACGCCTCGCCTGGACCCGTCAACATGTCATTGGACTGTTGGTGACTGGGAACACATTGCCAGGTCGGACTAGTCTCGTTTCGAATTGTATCGAGATGATGGACGTGTACGGATATGAAGAATACCTCTTGAATCCACAGTCCCTGGATGTCAGCAGGGCACTGTTCAAGCTGGTGGAAGCTCTGTAATGGTGTGGGGCGTGTGATGTTGGAGTGAAATGGGACCCTTGATACGTCTAGATGCGGCTCTGACAGGTGACACGTACGTAAGCATCCAGTTTGATCACCTGCGTCCATTCAAGTCGATTGTGTATTCCGACGGATTTGGGCCATTACAGCAGGACAATGCGACACCCCATACGTCCAGAATTGCTACAGAGCGGCTCCAGCAACACTCTCCCGAGCCTCCCGGGGTTGCCGCGCGGTCTGGGGCGTCTTGCAAGGTTCGGGCGGCTGACCCCGTCGGAGGTTTGAGTCCTCCTTCGGGCATGGGTGTGTGTGTTGTCGATAGCGTCAGTTACTTTAAGTTAGTTAAGTTAGTTAAGAGCCTAGGGACCGGCTCCTAAGTTCTGAGTTTAAACACTTCCTCTGGTCGCTAACCTCTCCAGACATGAACATCATTGAGCATATCTGGGATACGTAGCAGCGTGCTGTTCAGAAGAGATCTCCACCATCTCGTACTCTTACGGGTTTATGGGCAGCCCTGCAGGATTCAAGGTGTTAGTTACCCCTCAATTCCATTAAATGATTTTTGGGTGATACATTTGAACATCGTACAAAAAGCGGTCGGATTGTTAGGGGGTATCCAAGATAGCTGCTTTTAGGATATACTGAAACTTCATTTCAGTGCCCACTAAAATAGCACAGATTTATGTCTGTTTCGTTTTAATGCTACGTTGATATTGGCTGGAGAGTGGTGGGGAAGAGAAGGGGGGACGTGTGACATGTGATGTGATGAATAAAGACGAAATTGCAGTGCCTGTGTTACTCGGAATTACGATGCAAAGTTCCTTTGGACGTACATGGATATGGAAAGGAACTTTGCATCCTAGTTCAAAATAACAAAGGCACTGCAACATAGTATTTATCCGCCGACACCGGGCGAGCGACTTTCAAGTAAAATGTCTCACCACTACAGGAGTATACGTAATGGATGGAAGACTACAGGTTGTAGACGCACGTTTGATGGCGTTTGCAAGTTTGGGTCTGGCCGTCAGTCGTGCACGGATAGTCATTTGGTAAGGTGACGGCTCGTGATAAGCGGGATATCCGGGTTCGAATCCCGGTCCGGCACAACTTTTCATTATCCTCATTCCATTCCACAGCTGATAGTTGTCCATATTCGTAATTACGAATACATGTAATGACAGATAAGGAGTGCATGGCTTATCGCATGATAGATACGGAGACGAGGCCTTTACCATCTTGGATTTCTGAATTTCTCGCCACCGTCAGTAACTGAAGCGCTGCGACAGCTGCGTCTTCTGGATACGGGAACTTAGACTGTGAGCCAATGGATTATTAGAAATACATATATGAATGTAGGCTTTTCTAGCTTGTACTGCAGATGAAATGACGTCGGGCTACCACCCGGTGGCTGCGTTCAATTTTGGGTCTCCAGGATATATCTATGAGTTTAAGTTAAAATGCAGTATGCAACTAGCTGAGCACCCGGTGTTGCTCGTTTGTGAATTTATTCCAATCTCCTATTAGACCATTTCCTCCTTCCACCTCTCTCTATCCATCTCCTCCTTCACCCACTCGAAGTCTGTCTAACCCTCCCACTCCCTGACCACTTCCTCCACCTACCCCTGTTCTTTTTCAGTCTCCTCCTGCCCATTTCTCTGCCCATCTCCTCCTACCTCTCTCCCTGTCCAATTGTTCTTCCCTCCTCTCTCTGCCCTTCTGCTCCACCCCCATCTGTCTGCCCATTCCCCCTCTGTCCATCGCCTTTTCATCCGCTCTCTGTCCATATCCTTCTCCCACATATCCCTGTTCTTCTTCTCCTACACCTTTGTCTCTCCAAGTTTGACCCACCCCTTTCCAGATAGTAACTAATATGTGTACCAAATTTGGATGAAATTGTTCGTGGGGTTTTGGATGACCTGCGAACTCACATGTTAAATATATTTCGCATACAGGGTGAATATTACTAAAACTGGCAAACTGCAGTGACGGATTCCTGACTGGACATGGAGGAAGAAAGGTCCTATGGACATGTGTCCAGAAAAGCATCGTTGGCAAGGCAGATGGCGATGACGAATGAAAGTACATCTGACCATTTGCCGTGTGTTCCTCTGGTGTCGCAGGCCGTGTGAATAACGCATCGTACTGTAAGCAGCAGGCTAGTCCGATATTCATATGTTTGTGTACAGCCAAGCAGATGGAAACGGTCGAGAGGCAGCACGGCTGCAACAAAGCAAACACCCTGACAGACACCCACCACATCACACAACATTTCAAGCCCTTTTTGGGTGTTTGTGTGATGATGGGTCGTTTGAGACAGACGAAGGTGCAGGGAGGCGGCGGTCTGTGCACACACCAGATCTGCAGAGCCAGGTTCTGCAGGATATTGAGAAGAGCCCTAGTACAAGCAAGTAGCAGGCAAGTGGCTCGCCAAAATGCTGTAAGCCGAAGTAATATTAAAGTACCTCGCATGACATCCGCTACTACCACTGTGACCTGCAACGAGCTCAAGAAGTATCAGTAGCAGGTTTCCCTGTACGGAAAGGATTTTGTCGGTGGTTTTTGCACCAGACCATAAGAAATATGAGATTTCTGTCACAACCCGTCTTTACCGACGAAGCAATCTTTACCAGAACTGGCATTTTCAGTCCACATAATCGTCGTATGCGTGCTACGCCCAGTGCATGTCGTCAGAGGAACTTTCATTTGCCGGTGCCATCTACCGTGGCCACGATGCAGTTCCGGCCACATGTTCATAAGACCTTTTTTCTCCATTTCCACTCAGGAATCCCCCTCCACCCTCTATTAACGGTTTTATTAATGTACACCTTATATATTTAGGATATTTTACACTTATTTGTACACGTATCTCACATGTATCTCCAGCGAATTTCGCCCTGCAGTTTCATCTTCACGCAGCTCAATGTTTTTCACATCGAATCTCGTAATCTGTATGTCATACGGGATATAATTTTACGAGTACATCCAATGCTATATGCCGATACGATCTGAAAAATGTTTAGTGAATAGAGTTAGTACTAATGAGGTAATAAAGTTCCACGTCATGTATGATACGGCAATTTTCTACGAATCTCGGTGTTTGACGTCGTACCTCGTCAACTAATTGTCGTACAAACAGATATTCTTATAGGTACATTTAGCTACATACGTTGATACTGTCTGAGAAATGTGTTGTGAATAGAGTTAGCACCAAAGAAACAATAAATTTAAATATCGAGCATGATGTGGCAGCTTTCGACGCGTCTCAGTGTTTACGACGTCGTATCTCCAGAAATATTTGTCGACAATGATATAATTTTGGTGGTACATTTAGTGGTATATCTGAATACTGTCTGCAAAAGGTGTCGCTGATATAGTTAGAAGTAAAGAAGTAATAAATTAAACGTGATGCTTTACGCGGTAGTTGTACTGCAGGAACAGCGAAAATGTAGTAAGCGATGAACTTTTTTTCCTTTCATCGTTTTGTGTGGGCTGTTATTGAGCAAAAAGTTTCTTGAAGGTTTGAAACTCTGTGTAAAGTTTATTGCAAGTCGCGAAATTCTCTCATTCTGAAATACTGGGTGAATAAAGTATGAGTACTCGTGCTTCATGGGGTACACGTCCCCACCCCTTTCATAGGTAGGTGGTTTTGTACCCACACAGCGATGATTTGCAGATAGTACGTGTTACGTGCACCAAGTTTGGTTGAAATCGGTGCAGTGGTTTAAGAGTAGATGTGGAACATACATACATTCATATATACACATGTCTATTTTTATACTAGTAATATGTATGGATTTGTTTTCACTTTATTATGTCTCTCATTCACGAGCTCGATCACATTTTGTTAGCTACAGTTTCGAACGTACCTGAAACTGGTAAATATAATTCTTATTTCACAAGCGTATTATTCCATTTTCCACTAATTTAAATACTCTGATTAGCATTATAGCGATCTTCAGTAAGCCGAGCACGAATGATCAGGAGGCAATCTATCATCAGAAAGCGATAGTTGCATAGATAGTCAGGCAGAAACCTGTATTTTTAAAATGTTGATAGTTCCGGAAACCTCGTCGTGGATATCTTAGGCTGCCCCATATCTATACAAAAAGCTCGGCTTTGCAGCATATAAAGGACGTGAAAATAAATACATGCAATGACAGAGGGAGATGATTTATTATTTACTTTCAAAACTTCTAGATGCACCTCGTGCAAACGACTGACGACTCTAAGAAAACAAGAGGATACAATGACATAAAACTCAGATGATACATTGAACAAAGTGTTAGACTACTACATAACAGGAAGACGAAAATCTTGAACACCATGAAGAAGCTGGGCATTTTACCGCAATAGGTGAAACAAAAGAAGTCGGTAAGGATTATATGAATCAGAAACTTCGTGATGTGTTAGGAAGTTTCCTCAATCTGTTATATCAATTTACAGTCCTTGCCGTCGAATTAATGCTCTCTAGAACTATGAAAGAGAGCTAAAATAACACCCACAGTGATGTCTGGAAAAGAACACTGCACAGAAATCACCAAATCTCGCCCATTGAGTCTTTCAAAAACCAAAGGAAAATTACCGGAAAATATTTTAACACATCAAACAATAACATGAAAATCAATATCGTTTCATCCCACAAACATGCTCGGCTGATGTGTTAATGGCAGTCAAAATGTGTTTACATAGCAACCTCATGGCAAAAGGTATGTAATCATAGTGAGTCTTAGTGTAGAAAGGGCATTCGACGCAATTTCACGCCCTAATATTTTAAGAACGTTTCGTGAATCTGAATGGCCTTGGATACTATACGGGTTGGCATGAAGCAACTTCAGCAGCAGAACCGCAACGTTAACTGTCACAAGCTTCGAGAAGAGAGAATAGCACACAAAGGATATTCACAAGGTTCTTCTGTCGGGCCAGATGTATGGAATGTATTATATAATTCATTTTTTCGTTTGCCTTAATAAAGGTATCGTCTCGTAATTAGTTTTGAGGACTATATTAATTCGAGTAATGAAAGTAAAAAGGTCTGTGAAATCCAAGAAATCTGCAACACAGAAATGCAACAAATCACGACTTGTGTCGATAAAACCAAACTCCGACTCGACGAACATGAATCAAAAATGACGATCATCACTCGTAAAAAATTAATATTCTCATTAAGAGTAAAAACCCTTAACAAAGTAGATCATCTGAATCATTTGAGTGTCGTAACTGACAGTAAATTTGCATTTATCAAATACTCGAATGATAGGTCAAAGGTTTTAACTGACGCTCTCTCACGATCAGCTATACTCAACTGGGGTCTGCGTAGCGAGGCGCTAAGAACGATGAGTAAACGAACGCTATCACCTATTTTATCGTACGCCTTGTCGATATGAAGAAAAGCCCCTGGGCGAAAATATAATCGCACCAAAATGGATATTGTATAACGATTAGTCATATTAGATATAGCGAAAGCTTAGAGGACAACATGCAATGAAAATGTATGTTTATGAGCACACCTCACGTCCGTAACTATTAGGATACAAGAAATAGCCGTATATTATAGTACAGTCAGACCTAATAACACCAGACAGACAATAGACGTCAAAGTAGAGTACAGAAGCTGGACACACCTAGCAGACAATTCACGAATAAATGAGAAGGAAAAAATTGCACTGTGGAATCGTATTTACGTAATCATTTGTAAAATGCCTTCTACAGCGCGGACCACTGCGAGACGAGTAGGAAGAGATTCAGTGAGGTTCAGGAATTTACCGACAAGGATATGAAGTCATGCCGATCCCAGTGCCGCGGCCATTTCGGCTAGGCATCTCGCTTGAGGATGCGGCGCCAACAGCCCGATCGAGGTGGTCCCACGGATTCTCGATTGGGATTAAATCCAGGGTGTCTGAAGGTCAGATGAGTATGGTAAATCCAGACTGGTGCTCTTAGAACCACGCAAGTACACTGCGAGCTGTGTGACAAACTGCGTTGTCCTGCTGGCAGATGCCATCATGCGAAGGAAAAAAAAAACTGAATTTAGGTGTGGACATGGTCCCTAAGGATAGATATGTACTTGTGTTGATCCACGCTGTCTTCTAGAACGACAAAATCACCCAGAGTGCCACGAAAACATTGCCTGCACCATAACGCTCCCTCCCTTGTCGCAGGGTGTCTGCTTTCAGACGTTTCACGACACATACGACAACGGCCATCTCCCTGGTGGAGTATTAGTCCTGACATATCTGAAAAGGTCACCTGGCGCCACTCAGTAGACGTCCAGTTGCGTATTGGCGTGCAAATTACAGCCTTCGTCGCAGATGAACAGCAATCAGCATGGGTGCACGAGCCAGGCGGCTGCTGCCTTGACCCATACAGAGCAACGGTCGTTGAGAACACAATGTTCCTAGCCTCTGGCTTCATCTGAGCGACCAGTTGCTCAACAGTTGCTACTATATCAACCCGTACACATCTCCGCAGCTGTCATTCACCCTTGTCATCTATGAACTGTGGTGCACCACAGATGACTGGGCACCGGTTTTGGGCGGTGCTATTTTGCCATACAAGGTATTCTTTATCCACGGCAGCACGCGAACAATTTACAGAGTTAGCCGTTTAGGAAATACTTTCACCTATGTCCCGAAAGCAAACATTAATGTCGTAGTAGACTTCTCTCGGCCAGAAATGCTCCTTTTTCCAGCGGTTCAAAATTGGTTCAAATGGCTCTGAGCACTATGGAACTTAACATCTGAGGTCATCAGTCCCCTAGAACTTAGAACTACCTGAACCTAACTAACCTAAGGACATCACACACATCCATGCCCGAGGCGGGATTCTAACCTGCGACCGTAGCGGTCACGCGGTTCCAGACTGTAGCGCCTAGAACCGCTCGGCCACCCCGGCCTTGCCAGCGGTAGTATGCTTTTTATGCCTTCCTTGTTCCGTCTGTCATCGGTTGTTTCTGCCTCGGCAGATGAATCCCTTAACTGCATCTACTTCGTTATCACCAAATCTGATGTTAGGTTTCTCGATGTTCTCCTGTCTACTCCTTCTCATTACTTTCATGTTTATATCGAAATAATCAGCAAATTATACCACAACAGTTACTGAGGATGGATAAAATACTAAACTTCCGACTTTCTTTGATTCACTCTAAATCCATATTCTGTGCTCATTGGACTGTTTATTCAGTTCCACATATCCTGTAATTCTGCTACCAATGCCATCACGAAACTTATCGTCGATATCCTTTCACCTAGAATTTTAATCCCACTCTTAAAACTTTCTTTTATTTCCGTCATTGCTTCTTCGATGTCTGTATTGAACAGTGGGGGCGATGGACTACATCCATGTCTTACACCCTTTTTAATCCAAGCACTTCGTTCTTGGTCTTCCACCCTTATTGTTTCCTTTTGGTTCTTATACATATTATTTATTACCCGTCTTTCCCTCCAACTTACCCACATTTTTCTCAGAATTTCATATATCTTGCACTGTTTTTCACTGTCGAACGATTTTTGAAAGTCGACAATTCCTATGAACGTATCATGATTTTTCTTGTCTTGCTTCCATTATTAACCGCAACACCAGAACTGCCTCTCTGGTGCCTTCACCTTTTCGAAAGCCAAACTGATCGTCATCTGACAGGTCTTCAATTTTCTCTTCTTTATACAATTCTTGGAGACGCTCTCAGGAAGCAAATAACGGGAAAAATTTTGGTATATGGCCCATCTAGCAATGAGACTGAATTCATAAATCCACAATATCTGATTACAAATTTTCAAGCAATGGAGAATCCAGGATCGAATATTGACTATATTATGAAAAGTATAGATTGCTAATCATCAAATAGCGAAGATGTTGAGCTGCATACAGACACTCTGGCCTTGGATGCTGGGGCAGCGGCCATGTGTGTGAGTTGCGTTAGCGTGAGTCTATGTGTGTCTATTGTCTAAATCGAAAGAAGCCCTTTTTTGTCAAAAGCTTACTTTTTAAACAGTCTTATTGTAGTCCCTATCTGCGACTCAACTTCTCCGCTGCATGGTGTGTAGCAAACTATTTTATAACTTTTTTAATTCAATAAGGTCATCATTTCCGTGACAAACCTTTGGTTTAACAGCAGCTTCATACATACGTTGGAAAGCATGGATGTATGTTTGAAGGATTAACATAGTTATTTATTTACTTATCGTACAGTTTTTAAACCACAATTTTAAATATTGTACAAACAGTAACACATGTAACTTACAAACAGATATTTAAATTCGTAATACACTCCTGGAAATTGAAATAAGAACACCGTGAATTCATTGTCCCAGGAAGGGGAAACTTTATTGACACATTCCTGGGGTCAGATACATCACATGATCACACTGACAGAACCACAGGCACATAGACACAGGCAACAGAGCATGCACAATGTCGGCACTAGTACAGTGTATATCCACCTTTCGCAGCAATGCAGGCTGCTATTCTCCCATGGAGACGATCGTAGAGATGCTGGATGTAGTCCTGTGGAACGGCTTGCCATGCCATTTCCACCTGGCGCCTCAGTTGGACCAGCGTTCGTGCTGGACGTGCAGACCGCGTGAGACGACGCTTCATCCAGTCCCAAACATGCTCAATGGGGGACAGATCCGGAGATCTTGCTGGCCAGGGTAGTTGACTTACACCTTCTAGAGCACGTTGGGTGGCACGGGATACATGCGGACGTGCATTGTCCTGTTGGAACAGCAAGTTCCCTTGCCGGTCTAGGAATGGTAGAACGATGGGTTCGATGACGGTTTGGATGTACCGTGCACTATTCAGTGTCCCCTCGACGATCACCAGTGGTGTACGGCCAGTGTAGGAGATCGCTCCCCACACCATGATGCCGGGTGTTGGCCCTGTGTGCCTCGGTCGTATGCAGTCCTGATTGTGGCGCTCACCTGCACGGCGCCAAACACGCATACGACCATCATTGGCACCAAGGCAGAAGCGACTCTCATCGCTGAAGACGACACGTCTCCATTCGTCCCTCCATTCACGCCTGTCGCGACACCACTGGAGACGGGCTGCACGATGTTGGGGCGTGAGCGGAAGACGGCCTAACAGTGTGCGGGACCGTAGCCCAGCTTCATGGAGACGGTTGCGAATGGTCCTCGCCGATACCCCAGGAGCAACAGTGTCCCTAATTTGCTGGGAAGTGGCAGTGCGGTCCCCTACGGCACTGCGTAGGATCCTACGGTCTTGGCGTGCATCCGTGCGTCGCTGCTGTCCGGTCCCAGGTCGACGGGCACGTGCACCTTCCGCCGACCACTGGCGACAACATCGATGTACTGTGGAGACCTCACGCCCCACGTGTTGAGCAATTCGGCGGTACGTCCACCTGGCCTCCCGCATGCCCACTATACGCCCTCGCTCAAAGTCCGTCAACTGCACATACGGTTCACGTCCACGCTGTCGCGGCATGCTACCAGTGTTAAAGACTGCGATGGAGCTCCGTATGCCACGGCAAACTGGCTGACACTGACGGCGGCGGTGCACAAATGCTGCGCAGCTAGCGCCATTCGACGGCCAACACCGCGGTTCCTGGTGTGTCCGCTGTGCCGTGCGTGTGATCATTGCTTGTACAGCCCTCTCGCAGTGTCTGGAGCAAGTATGGTGGGTCTGACACACCGGTGTCAATGTGTTCTTTTTTCCATTTCCAGGAGTGTATAAACAACTGCGTCGTTCGTTGTCATCAGGAAATCATCGAAAAGTACCACAGTAGCTCCGGTTGGGACATTCTGTAACAATTTTTGCCTAGCTGCTCCACAATCCCAATCTGGCGATCGATAGAGTCTTACCCCTTGCTTCAACACTGGTTGTTGCAACATTGGCTGCGAGGTAATCTTCGGATCTCCTGGCTAAAGCACATAATAGCACATGACGCCTGACGCTACAGACAACTGACGTAGCTATCAGACCGTTTCACAAAACAAACTTACACATATTTATACTTCAAATTTTGGTACCTAATGAAGCCACACGAGTTGTGTTACCTTGATTACTCTATGATTCTATAAAC
Organism: Schistocerca piceifrons; assembly: GCF_021461385.2. Lineage (NCBI taxonomy): Eukaryota > Metazoa > Arthropoda > Insecta > Orthoptera > Acrididae > Schistocerca > Schistocerca piceifrons. The sequence goes on from NC_060149.1 coordinate 562,384,473, forward strand.
AAAACTTTAAGTTCATCTTCAAGAAAGTAATACAACAATGTAATGGAACATATTACGTAAGTGAAGTTTCACAAGCAACTGCAAGACCCTAAGTAAGAAAATTAATTAAACAGAGGCTAAGTACGGTAGGTTCTAACACAGTAGGATGTAAAAACTCTGGAGATAGAAGTATATGTTCCACATTGTGTGTAATGGAGGGAGCAACGCTGGCACACTAATATGATTATGAGTAAAAAAAAAATTGTCAAAACCTTTAGATTGTGCTACTACTTGACAACACACACCTGCTAATTAAATATCCAAACAGTGCGTGGACACCAAATAATGCGTGGTTTTTATCATAAAGCTATTCTAGAGTTATTGTTTTGTATGTGTAAATTTAAAATAGTATGGTGTTATGTCACTGAACAGCATGCGTTACTACAGAATAAATTTCATTAGGATTCACGGAGGCAGCGATTTTGCTGCAAACGCCGTGGCTGACTTACAACGACAAAGGAAGAGGGTTTTTCGTGAGGTTTTTGCAGAGGGCTCAAGAAGTCTGTATTAGCTTCTGAGGCTTCGAGACAGTAAGGTGACCTACTGACTGGGATGAGGAAATTGCTTCGAAATTTCGTTGCCTCCCTCTGATGGGCGCGTCGCCCCTTTAATTTATCTCTTTCCCAGCTGTGCCTTTTATGCCCCGCCGTTCTGCGACGAGAACTGGCGCCCGCTTGCGATATGTCCCGCATGGTGGAAAACCTTTAGCCATCTCGGAGGCAACTCATTATGGCTGCGAATCTGGGCCGGCGTATCTCGGAGCGAGCTAATTAACAGCGTTTCCGTCGTGGCCAATGCACGCATTCAGCACCGCCACGAAATCATTCGCCTACCAGCCGTCTGTATTCCGCTGCGCAGTCGAGAGCGAACGCATTTGATCACTTGTTAGCAGAATCTGCTGGCTAATTACAGCCGGCTTTAAGCGCTGCTCTGCGGTTTTCATTTAAGTGAATAATAGCCACCTTGGAGTTGGAACTTACAGGGCGTCTCATAATTAAGCTGCTGGAAGAACGTACGTTGCACTAGATCTCGACTACGCAGAATCTATTCTCTATAATGCGAAACTGAGAGCAGAGGACTGCCTCACTGCATATCATTCTAAAATTTTCAACTTATTCCCATGGTAGAATTGGTGTGTTCCACATTAATCGTATCCTGGCATACATTTTCCGTTTTACTGTGGAATGTAAAATTCTATCGAATATGGCCAACAAGGATCAAGAACTAAAATTACTCATTTTAAGTTTTTCACTTGATATTGTTCTTGAGATCTACAGAGAATTCATCAGGTTTTTTTCTCTTCATTATTTTCTCTAGTTTCGTGTTGAGATTGACCTTCACGAAAATCCCGTTTAGTTCTAGCTGCCGTCTTAGTTTCCTGCATGAAAATCCCGTAAGTTTTAGCTACAATCTTAGTTTCGTTTCAGCGCCAGGATTTGTTGAAGTATTCAAGTATTCTTCTCTTCTTTCTCCAGTTGCTCTGTTTCCACACTTATTTGAGTGATAATGCATTTATCTACATAGAGTGCCAGCGAACATTTTATAATTTTTGTGTGTTACATCTGCACATAGGGAGACCACCAAGGGCAGACAGTTTTAAGCTACAGTGTTCTGTACAATTCCACGGATTCAGGAACTGTTTATTCTTAAAAACAGTCTACAGCGCCTTAGAGCACTTGCTCATGGCTACGTCTGAGCAGTGCAGAGAATGTTGTAGGGACTGCCACACAGAAGCACAACTCCACATGATAAAATCTTCTCGGGTGATCAGCCGAGTGATGGCGTCGTCTTGTTGTAACGTTTAGATTAATTTCGTACCCATTATCTTCAGGCGAAGTGTTCTCACTCACTCACTCACTCTCATCTGATACTTTCCGCTCTTTCGGGAAGTGTGCAAGATCGTCACTGGGTGTTTGTGCTTGTCGCGGGACATGTCATACCGACCTAGGGAGTGGATGAGGATTTTTCTGATCTGGAAGAGCTTTCATAGAAGGGCCTTGCCAGATCTTGGAAATGATCTTTCAGGAGAGGGATTTCAGCTGTGGCGTGCGGATTGTCGGTGGGGAATCCCAGGGATAAATGAAATGCTCTCCTGAGGGCGTGGTTCTGCAGCCTCTGGAGCTTGTCCAGGTGCTGCTTCGCCGCGTATCCCCAGACAGGGCATGCATACTCCATTACTGGTCGTATAAAGGCCTGATAAACATTCACTCCAACAGAGCAGTGAAGGGAGCTAGTAGTGTTGAGGACTGGATATGGGATGGACATTCTGAAACAGACCTTCCTGTGGACATCATCTATGTGGGGTTTCCACTTAAGACGAGAGTCGAAGGTTACGAAAACATACTTGGCGGTTCTGCGCAGGTGATTTGGGTTCCGTTTAGGTGAAGGTGGAGGGGGGAGGGGCGTTGAGGAGGTCCGCCCCTTCCGAGCCTCCGGGTGATTAGCAAAGCCTGCCTCTTTTCAGAGTTGATAGTCATGCTCCAGCGACAGGCTGAAGTTTCTGATTCATCTGAAACCCTTTCTAGCCTACTGGAGACCAGGTCCTTGTTCGCATTACGTGTGCAGAAGACTGTGTCATCTGCATACTGTGCGGTGTGCACCAGGGGAGCCGTTGGTGTGTCCGCAGTGTACAGACTGTACAAAATGGGCCCCAGGACCCATCCCTGTGGCACCCCAGCACGATTACGCCTTTTGGTGGAGGTCGTGGTTTCTGCTTTAACAGACAAACTTCTATCTGTGAGACAGCTTTTAAGGTGCTTAACTATGTTCCTGGGGAACCCTTGTGTGTACAACTTGTAGAGTAGCCCTCTTTTCTAAACTGAGTCGACGCTTTGGCTGCGTCTAGTAGCACTATACCACAGTATCCTCTGTTGTTGAAGCCCTCTGTGGCTGCTTCGACCACCCTCATGATCTGTTATGGGGCAGAGAGGTTCTGTCAGAATCCGAATTGGATATCTGGCAGAAGTTGCTCTCTGGTAATATGTTCCTGTATGGGTATTAGCAGGAGGCGCTCATAGATCTTGATGAGAGCTGGAAAGAGGCTAATCGGCCTGTAGTACTGCGGGAATAGATGGTCTTTCCTTGGTTTGCGTATCGCGACCCCTTCCACGTGTTTCCAGCAAGCTGGAAACTCGCGAGGGAACGAGTAATCTCGTTGAAGACGTTCGCGAGATGTGTGATCGCCGAGGGTAGCTGGTTTTTAACTAACTTGTTGGGGACATTGTCGTGTCCTGGCGCCTTTTTTGTGCGGAGGGACCTAATTACTTTTGCCACGTCTTCGGGGGCGAAAAGCGGGGATTCGTCTTCTGCGTCTCCTCAGCATTGAGTAGGACAGCCAGTTGACGACGGACTACCTTTTCATGTTTCTCATCCTGGGGTTCTGCCGCTTGAAAGTGCTTCTCGTAGGAGTTGGCGAGGGCGTTGGCCTTTCCAGCATGGCTGTAGGCCAGACCCCGCTCGCCGTGCAGTGGCGGAATCCTAGCGTATCTTTTTGTGAATTGCTTGGTTGCTTGTCATAGTGTGTGATCATCAACTTTGAGGCTGTGAGGCGATTTCGCTATTGCTGGTTTCTGTGCTCATTGAGCCCTACCTCCAGCTCTCTCTGTAGACGATAGAACAGCCTCCTGGTCGCCTGATTTCTGGTGATGTTCCACTCTTTTGCCACTCTGTTAGGTCTCGGAGCGGCGGCGCGGACTGGCCGCGCAGTTAGTGGCGCCATGTCACTAATCGTGCGGCCCCTCACGCCGGAGGTTCAAAATTGGTTCAAATGGCTCTGAGCACTATGGGACTTCACTTCTGAGCTCATCAGTCCCCTAGAACTTAGAACCACTTAAACCTAACTAACCTAAAGGCATCACAAACATCCATGCCCGAGGCAGGATTCGAACCTGCGACCGTAGCGGTCACGCGGTTTCAGACTGTAGCGCCTAGAACCGCTCGGCCACACCGGCCGGCTCACGCTGGAGGTTCTAGTCCTCCCTCGGGCATGGGTGTGCGTGTTGTATTTAGTGTCAAGTTAGTTTAAGTAGTGTGTAAGTCTAGGGACTGATGACCTCAGCAGTTTGGTCCCTTGAGAACTCACTCACTCACTCACACACACACACACACACACACACACACACACACACACACTTATCGGTATCGCTCCCAGTCTATGCGTTTATGGGATGACTGGTTCAGCGGGAGTGCTACCCATTCTCCCACGTCGACCTCGAAGATGACAGGATTGTGGTCGTTGGACATTCTGTTGACTGTCTTCGCAGCCACAAACCCTGTGATCCTCATAATGAGAGCTATGTCTAATACATCGAGCCTACCTCCATTTTTAGGGAGGTGGGTGGGCTCGACTGGACCCCATGATTCAAAGTAGTGGTTGCCCGCTAGCTGTTGCAGTTTGGCGCCTGCTCTGGAGATTATTCTAGAGTTCCAGTCTGGGTGCTTGGAACTGAATTCAGGCGAAGTGTGAGGCTGGCATGTTACAAAGCCGCTGGTTCGGTGACCACTTCTATGTGCGGGCCAGTCGCATGGTTCTGGAAGAGGATGCCGGCGGTGGGTGAACCTTGTGGGGCCGGGGTGCGAGCGTCAAGTCCCGGTGTTCGTCCATTCTGTCCGTGGATGCCGTCACCTTCAGAACGGAGCGTTTCTGTCGTATTTTCGCAACTGGCGAATCCCACTCTTTGCTAAGTTGAAATACTCTATCCCAGTTTATTAGGTTTTGAGCAAACACACTTCCACCCCCTCTTTAATGGTCGAATCACATAACCCATTCCCTGCACAGCTTCTTTCTTTTGTTCAAATTCGAATGTGTTTCCTCATTGATACTGTGCTATGCCGCAGCTAATTTGTCTGTCTGCCCTAGTCAAATATTTCTAATGTGTTCTGTACAGTGCTGTGAGATGAATCGCTGTGCCTGTCCGATGTAATGGATCCACATTCACACTCGATGCTGTAAACGCCACGCATCTGCAGTTCTAATATGTTTTTGGTGGAGCCAAGTATGTCCTTAATTTCTCACGTTGTACGGAAAAAAGTCTCTATTTGATGTATCTCTATTATTCTCACGATCTTGAGTGTCGGTTGTTCTGCATACCACAGGAACACCACAGATTTGGCTTCTTCTGGTTTTTCCTCCCTCCAATTATCTTCCATTAAGGCGAGTTTTATTTGCATCTCGTCTCGTTGTAACGGGTATTGCACAGAGTATCGCGCAGATTCTGTAACTAATTCGGTAAGCTCATCCTGCTGCAGATGTACCTGGCTCTGTGTAGTAATTAGTTGCATTACGGTGGATGATGGCATCTCTGAGCATTATCCCCTCCAGCCTTCTCTTGATCGCCATGTCCAAGAGGGATAGAACTCCATTCTCTTCTGGCTCCATGGTGCACTTGTTGTTGTTGTGTATGCCACTGAGATGACATAGGAAATCCTCAGGTTTTCTGTGCCATGTGGGCACGCCCCAACTGGAGCATCCACATATCTGTAGAATACGTTCGGTTTTGGGTGGGTGGTATTGAGTGCTACATCTTCGAAGTGCTTCCTGTATAGAATAGCTATACCCAGAGCTAAGGAGCAACACCATGTATTTGGTAGTAAAATTTCTCACCGCATTTGAAATAAGTGGTAGTTAGTACATGTCGAAAGAGTCTGAATGAGTCCTCCTCGAAGAGTCCCTTCAGTAGAGATGAGGAAACTTCCAGCGGTACCTGCGTGAAGAGCGACGTGAGATCAAAGCTGACTACTAGGTCCTTCTCGACAAAGCATTGCCTATGTAGTCCTTATCATGGTGTGGACAGTGACTTATGAGAGGTTTTAGCACTGTGCCAGTTGTTTGAATATCCTCAATTCCAGGGAGTTTATGGTGCTCAGTACAGGCTGTAGTGGTACTTCTTCCTTATGTATTTTCGGGAGGCCATCTTTAGGGTGCTATTTTCAACAGAAGACATTAAAATATCTCAAAACATACACATATGATCAAAAAAAGTTATAATTCATATTTGTCTCAGATGCGGACATCGAGTGATACCACACTCTACCCGCGACCCCACCCCATATTTTGTTGCAGATTATGATTCTACAGTAAAATTTGCAAACATTTTTTCTGAAGCATTTTCTTCGTTTTACCACCGTTGACGCTGTAATTGGAGGAATAGATATGTGTACACAATCGTGATTTACGACATGCTATTAACGGGCCTTGAATATACAGTTACACATGGAACTCCACCTCCATGCTACGAGGGTAGAACAGGCCAATATTTAATAACTTCTAATTGGAAACCCCATTCGCAAGGCTGTATTCCTCCGACATATCGAACAGGGGACTACTCGACCTGCCACTGTGGTCGTGTAGTGAACTACGACTTATCGTAACAGGCAGTACACTGGGACCGGAGATCATTCACCGTGCAGATGTATAACAGATAGCGGCTCCAAAAATTACAGTACTTCCACAGTGCTTATTTCGTGCACATCCACCTGTCATGCAAGACGCGGAAGTGGGCTATGACTGTTGCAAATACTGAAGAAAATATTGAAATGATCCTGATTACCGGAGAATGTTTCAGAAATCTTGAGGCTTCTGTTGCTTTGTACGCCGAGCGTTTCCCAGAGAAAGCTCGCTTTGTTCGTTCATTTACAGGGTTATGAACACCTTTATATCTGATGGGAGCGACAGACCGGCAAAAGGAAACGAAGCAAACGTGTTACAGGAGAAGCTAAGAAATAGCTGTACTAGCGGCAGTGCAACACAGCCCACGGATAAGCGCCTGGCAAGTACAGTGCAATTCTGGTATGTCCGTAGGTAGTATTGTCATAATACTGCACCGTCATAAGTATCACGAACGCCACCTGTTACTGCATGAAGAACTTCATGGAGCCGATTTCCATAACCGGGTAGCGTTTTGCGAATGGGCACGTCAGGCTGGTTGCTGTGGATGAGCGATTCTAGGAGCTTCAGTCCGGAACCGCGTGACTGCTGCTGTCGCACGTTCGAATCCTGCCTCGGGTATGGATGTATGTGATGTCCTTAGGTTAGTTAGGTCTAAGTAGTTCTAAGTTCTAGGGGGCTGATGACCTCAGATGTTAGGTCCTATAGTGCTCAGAGCCATTTGAACCAACCAGGCACGACCGACAACACAGGCTGCACACATACGTATATCGGGTGTCTCTCCTATGGGCCATCAGGCGCACTTTCTCTGGTGTTCCGGCAATTTTCTTTTCGATGTGTTTCTGGAGTCATCCCAAACAAATCCTGCTCATCACGTCTTTCAGACAACGCACAGCGTCGAGGCAAAGCATCGATTTATTTCCCGTTGTAAACAATATGTTTTTAAGTGAAATTTAGTGTGTCCATTGGACAGAGCTGTCAGAAATTATTGGACTAGGTAATCAGTTTTATCGATATGTATTAACAGGAACAGCAAAAAAAGAACAATTTTCAGTACTCCTGCAGCGACTGAGCGATGCCTCTGCATGGCGGTAGCAGTCAACGCACACCAATTTGGTGAAATGTTGTGCGATCTGTTAGGGAACGTGCAGCAGCATCGACACAGGCTAGTTATGATGCGTTATTTTAGGAGGAGAATGCGTTTCACGCCTTACAGTGTATAAAGCTATTGATTATACAGCTATTATTACGAAGAGTGGAGTACTTGCGCCAGTTATTCTGACTGGCCCTTCATTGTTTTGTGGATGAGTACTGAATTTTACGCTTACTAATGCGGACGCTAGTGGCCATGGTAATGGTTGGGTTACTTTGGCTCTAGTACGTGGGGGTAAAGTGGAGACTCTATCAGGGCTGGAGACTTTTAACAGTCGAGAAGTTATTCAAAAATGGTTCAAATGGCTCTGAGCATTATGGGACTTAACAACTATGGTCATCAGTCCCCTAGAACTTAGAACTACTTAAACCTAACTAACCTAAGGACAGCACACAACACCCAGCCGTCACGAGGCAGAGAAAATCCCTGACCCCGCCGGGAATCGAACCCGGGAACCCAGAAATTATTGCTTATCACACATTTCAGATATGTGAGGTATATAACAGAGATAGAGGTTCATCTTATTATATGTCTACAATGTCATTGGTTCTTAGGACGAGGAATCGTCGTAAAGTATATGAATCAGAGTCTGTGTCCGTATGGCTTAAAGGTGCACTGAATTGTGCTAAGATTAAAGCTGTTAGTGATGTCACGCATTACTATAGGAGCTGAAATAAAGTAATTATCCTTTCCTTCATCTCCCGTCGGAGTTAAAAAAAAAAAGAAATAAAATAAAAGAATGTTACACGACACCAAAAAAGAAACCTATTGGGTCATGGTAAATGACCCATCCCAAATATGTATATATAAGTAAGTTCTTTGGCTGCCAGTTAGTATTATTGCGGCGCGAAAGGGCCGCCATGCCACCTTTCGGCCGTTTCCATCTGCTTGGCCGTACCTAAGCACCATCTCGACTCGTTCCCGACATGAATGCCGAACCATTCTCCTGCTTACAGTACGCTACGTCAATCACACCTCCTGCAGCACGCAAGGAACACATGGCAAGTGGTCAAAGTTGCTTTCATTCGTAATGCCATCTACCGTGGCAAAGATGCATTTATGGGCACATGTTCATAGGACTTTTTTCTTTTTTTCCAGTCATGAATCCGTCCATGCAGTTTGTCGGTTTTATTATTGTTCACCCTGTACAGTATATCTGTAGGCATGATGGCCTTGATAACTTAAGTTCGGATGCACAACACGGTTAGTGCCTCTTGAGGGAATATAGAACTCAGTGCAGTGTAATAACGTGAATGGAGAGTGGACGCTATTAGCGCGTAAAACGAGAAGAGTTTGGGTTGGACAGAAAGCTGTGTCCGTATGATTGAGTTGGTGGCCCAGCTTTTCACGTAAGTAAACACCTACTTGGCCTCACGAATTCCGCACTTTTTTTTATCGGGTACAGCTACTTTCAGACGGTTCGTCCAGAAACCAGATCTGCCACAGGGTGATACTTCTATCGGATACTAAAGACCGGACGATCTAAGAGACATCCATATGACATGTGGTGTGGCGATCGACACATTGCGTTTCTTTAGACACAGAGACATGTGCAGTGTGGTACCTGACAGCTAATGGTAAACATGTAACACACTCCAGACTCCGTGCGATTCATATAATGGATTCACCATTATGCACTCAGTGCCAAACTCTGGACGAAGATGAGCACTGCCTCATGTGCGGCCCTCGACAGAAGTGTGGCATGTCGTAACACAAATGGTCGCTTTCTTTCAACGACAGGGACAGCACAATATTGGACTAGTGACTGTACGCTTACCGCACAGGGCGTACTATCCACGTATTAAAATGAATGCAGTAACGTGGCTACGAGACCAGACGGTGCACTATTTGTTCACAGATGGCCCGAAGATCGTGATGGACTTTTGGACCGCCTTACAGAAATGACGTTTGATGATCGTGCACAGTCTGAAGTACCGAAAGTGTTTTTCTGTTTATGGAGTGCATTTCAGGATCCTCCGCTAGCTGAAATGTCCAGGGTAATAGAAGCTAAATTACCACTGCGACGGAAGAATGAACGGGAGATAAGAATCTGTGAACAACATACATATGCGAGAAGACAGACGCATGTCAAAGAGCAGCGGGGGGATTCGAAATCAAATTCTTCATATTGCTGTGTGCTTCTTCCTTTATGCAGTAGCAGAACAGTTCAAACGCCTCTAAGCACTATGGGACTTACCATCTGAGGTCATCAGTCCCCTGGACTTAGATCTAATTAAACCTAACTAACCTAAGGACATCACACACATCAATGCCCGAGGCAGGATCCGAACCTGCAACCGTAGCAGCAGCGCGGTTCCGGACTGAAGTGCCTAGAACCACTGGGTCACAAAAGGCAGCTGCAGAACAGTGTTACGTTTATTATGTGATTTGCATATGGCCAACGGATCCATATACTTGGTGGAACGCCTCTTCTAGGTAGATTTATTTGTTATTTTAATCTCTTTTCTGCCTTCAAGAAGATCTGAAATAGTTCAATCAAAACAAACACACACAATATATATATATATATATATATATATATCGTCATTTTGAAGAACATAATAGACTTATTTTCTCAATAGTAGCTTAACATATTGGTGTAAGTATTTCACTGGTATATTGTATAGTGCATTGTTAATACTGTCAGCTACTCTATAGACTGTAAGCTTCAGCAAGCTCAAGCTTTCACTCATGAAATATTGTGCTGGTTTTGCATACTAAAGCTGTGTGAAAGTAAATTACGATCCCACCCGCAGGAGGTTCGAGTCCTCCCTCGGGCATGGGTGTTAGTGTTGTTCTTAGCACAAGTTAGTTTAATTTAGGTGAAGTAGTGTGTAAGTCTAGGATCCAATGACCTAAGCAGTTTGGTCCCTTAGGAATTCACACATATTTTTAAAAAATTATGATCAACAGTGCTAAGAAAATGCGGTTAAGGATTCCCTCATTACGAGTGGGAATAACATAAAAAGTGTTGGTTAATGTAATTACCGTCTTTGAGTGAGACGTTCGCCTACAAGTCGCGATCAGGCACAAATTTTCAGTTTTCACCCTCGAATAATTTCGATTCAGATTTCGGCTAGATTAGGGGTCTCCTTCAAAACTTTCTTATTAATTTAACAGAAGTATACTCTGTAATATTTGATGTCATGTAAATGTAGGTGTGAGAAGTGGATTTGTTCAAATGGCTTGATCTACAAGACTTCTTGCACTGCTTTCAGTAAGATATTTTGCACTCTCTTGTTTCAAGTTTTTTATTTCACACGTTGTAAAAGTCCTGCTACTGAATAGGAGCAGTGATGATGTGGAAACGATGTTAATGTTTTTCTAGAAAGTGAGAATAATGGAATAATCTTTTTACTGGGTATGATACTTTTATTTTTACCTTATAAATGATTATTACTTATTTACAGGATGATTATAATTAAAGTTAGGCCTTCAGACCGCTTAGAAATAACACCAGTTGTCAGAATGACGTCAAACTGCAACGGAATATCATCGGAGAAGGCGGAAAACGAATGGCAGAAGAAAAATAAATTGTACAAAATGTAGCAATAGATAGCACTGTAAGCATCATAATTTAATAGTGGTTGACAAAAAATGACAAATAATGCCTAATAATGCCTAAGGTGTACATCTGACGTTAAACAAACTGTACTACACAGTTTGCATGGATGTACAGGTGCGATACTGTTAGTTACGTAAGGGCATCCACCACAGCAAGGTCATATCAGATTGGATGGGAAAAATCGGTTTTTAATTGTCCTGACGCCAAAAACCGTATATGAAGCAACAATCACCTCCGTTTTCAATTGTCCTGAGACCAAAAACCACATAAAAAGCATCAATCAAAATCAAATCGGATTTTCGTGTGACTGACACAAAAAAAGTTCAATATGCAGTCCACCGTTTTCTGCAACAAGTTTAATTCGAGAAACAGCATGTTCCACAACTGATCGAAGTGTTTCCGGGGTCACGTTCAGAATGTGTTGCGAATTGCGTGCCTTCAATGCAGCTAAATTTGCAGTCGGAACACTGAACACAACGTCTTTCAGATAGACCCAGAGCCAGAAGTCACACGGATTAAGTTCAGGTGATCGGGACGGCCAGGCTGTAGGGAAATAGCGGCTGATAATTCCAACATTTCCGAAATGGCACTTCAGCAGCTGCTTAACTGGATTTTCAATGTGCGTAAGTGCGCCATCTTGCATAAAATTTATCCCATCCACACATCCACGGTCTTGGAGAGTTGGAATGACGTGATTACGCAAAAGACACTCATAGCGCTTACCAGTGACGGTACAGGTAACAGGTCCGGGAGCACCAGAGCACCAGTCTCTTGGAAAGAATGGGGCCCTATGATAAATGATGCCGTAATCACGCACCACACAGTGACCTTTTCAGGATGAAGTAGTAGTGGTTGTTTAGAATGTGGATTTTCTGTTGCCCATGTTCGACTATTATTTATATTGACATATTGTGTCAGATGGAAGTGGGCTTCGTCTGTTCACAAAATCTCCCACTTCCAGTTATTGTTAACTTCCATGCGAGCAAGATATCTTAAAGCGAAGGTTTCTCTTGCTGACAGGTCAACAGGAAGCAACTCTTGCACATGAATAATTTTTAATTGATAGGGAAGAAGGATGTTTCGTAAGATTTTACGTATCGTGCTCAAAGGTATGTCCAATGTTCGAGCAGTTCTCCGTTTGCACACCACCACTCGTCTCCTCCTGCATTGCTGTGGCCACTGCTTCCACTGACCTCGAATTAATTCGTTTCCTCCCTCTACCAGGTTACACATCAAAAGAGACCGACTTTTCGAATTTCCGAATCATTGTCTCCAGACCCACGGCAGTCATCAGACCATTGCCCTTTTTCTAACCCTTCAGTGTCCGGAACTTCTGCAGAGCGACGTGTGCACAGTCAATATTCTTGTAATACAGCTTTGAAAGGAGGAAAAGCCGTGTACCCGAAGTGTTTATACCAACTTCAATGGGTCGTGCGCGTTACAGGTGTTTTCCTCTACGTATTGCGACACTTATAGGGCCATCTATTGATCAATTTTCAGACTTTTTTTCTTCTGCCATACGTTTTCCCCTTTCTCCGATAATATTCCGTTGCAATTTGACTTCATTCTGACCAGTGGTGTTATTTCTACAGCGTTTTGAAAGTTTAATTATAATCATCCTGTGTTCTGTAGAGACAACAACATGACTAGCATGTGTTCAATGAAGGAATTGTGCGTTTTGATAAAGGTAACATAAGAATTTTACGCCTTCCCATCCCGTAAGCTGTGTGATTTGCGAACCAGATAGTATGGACAATTGCCGGTGGAGCACGCTGCGATGGCGTACACCACATTGAGACACACATACCGTATGCACAAGTCGCATCGTTAAGCGTTCAGCGGCTTGCTTAAATCTGCAAGCTCAACTGTATCGCTCACAAGCGTGGTTCGTATACCGACGGCTTTAGTCGAGTCCCCTGTGCTACACTGAGGAACACAAGACTATTGTCTTACTCAGTATCACACTCGTAAATTTCACGAGGCACTTGTAGGAAGTGGAAACATTATACCAAGGCGATTATCGTAGGTGACCTGGAGTGTATGTGTGAAGCACAATTTCAGTTCCTCTGTGTAAGTTTGGAAACTTTTCGTTTGCATTTTTTGCTAGCTTGACATGCAGCAGTTGCAAGTGGGCCTCAGCCTCGGGTGGCTGTTGAGCATTCACCGATCGTCGCTTTCACTAGCTGCTGAACCGAAGTCTATTTGTGAAAAAAGTGAAGCACTTCACAAAAAAAAAAGGAACTCTAAGTCCCAAAAAACATGCCTTTTTCCACAGCAAATTCGTCACCGTATACGAATTTCAGTTAATTCTGTCGTGATTACTTTCTGATACCAGATAACGGACATAAATAATGAGATCAATGTTCTAAAACTGTTGAACACAAATACATAACGAAAAATAGCTCCTTAGTATTCCAAATATTCCCGACTGTTTGGGACCAAAGTACGCACAGCAACAAAAGATTTGGATCATCATATCATTTCCAAATTCATGGCACACAAAACAAAAATTAGCCTTGCGTTTTGCGTATATATTCATTTGCAATTTGTCGAGATCACGAAATTAAAAAAAAAAAAGTTTGCTTACCGATAATACCGTCTGTAATTCCGAGTACATCTAAGAAACGTCAGTACGTGGTAGAGCGTTCCCTTGCTCGAATGCAGACCTGAATCCGTCGTGGCGGACCATCTACGAAATCATCAAACTGTTCCACTCTTCAATGGCGATTCTACGTAAAAGTCACACAAAGTGTGTGGCCGTTATCGGCGTCGAAAAACAGCTCCTTCCAGTCTATCCCACATACGCTCGATTAGGTTCATTTAAGGGGAAAACGCAGCCCATTTTCACTCTGGTGATCCTAACATGCTGAAAGAACGTGCTCGCTAGAAAAGCACAATAAGCACGCTAGTTATCACGAGAGGTATACGGTGACTCCTTGTAATGCCACCCCCAACATCACTTCTTCACTTAGTTACACAAGTGTCCTTATAATACCACTCCGAGCATCACTCATTCACACACACACACACACACACACACACACACACACACACACACACACACACACGCACAGCGTTGGAGGTGGTTGATATTACCAGGTTGTCTCCAAATATGTTATCTACAATTGTCAGAGCATAAACATATCTGCGATTCGTTTGTAAACAACACACGACGCTCATACTGGGGCAGCTATTTGGCATTATTTCTTGACCATTTGTAATGGAGTTCATGGTGTGCTGTACAACATGGTAGACACCATGGTCGTAGAGATCCATCATCCTGTGCACCTGTCAAAGGTGGACGGTCTTTGTGTCGTACGTCCACAACACTACTTGTCAACTGCAACTGATAGCCATGTCCACACCGCATCACTTTGACTGCGGTGCACGTTTCGAGCAAATTCCTTTGTTGACAAGCCTTCTTCATCTAACTGATAATCCCGTCCCGATCAATGGTCGTGACTGGCCTTCGTGGCATGAAGGACTTTCGTGTTCCACAGACATCTCTAATGCTTCGCTACTGGAGCTTTACTTCCAATTGAAATACTGCAATCCATTCGAGTTCGGCGTTCAGCCAGCCGTAGCGCTCGTGGTAGCTGTGTTTATGTTTACCAACAACGTGAGGGGTGACTTTCCGATCAGTACAGGAGTGATCAGAAATTTTGTTGGCGTGTGTATTATGGTTAGCTTCAGGTGAAATCACACGTCTTGCAGTCACAGGTCTTATCATAGGGGAAACTGATGAGTCCACTTGTTACAAGAACGTCACTACCAATGGCTCACACCTCATCAGTCTGAGGTGGGCTCTTACTACCACAAACAGCACAGGACATTAATTGTCCAGTATCTTATCTCTTGCTGCCATAATGCATCGTCAGGACGCTCACGTCGCTAGAAGGGCTAAAAGCTGAATTGCCATCTGGTACACCGCCGTACATATGCCTGAGGTCAGCCAATCTACATGGAGTTTGGATACATTAATGTAATCTCCATTTCTATGCTCAGTGACTCTAAGGGGACGCAATCATAACAATTGTTTTTTGTTTATGTTTATAATTAAATAATTATTTCTATCATAAAACCGAACTGAAAACGCTACACCACGAAACACTAGTTCGGTATTTAACAAAATTTGAAAGTAGTTTGCTGTTAAGACCATTCATGCCACGTATTCAAATGCGTATCGACGAGCACTTGTACGTTTCAAAGAACATTAATCACATAGCCGTCTGCTATATTAATTAATTTTTGTTTGGGAATTACAAGGCATGTCTTGAGCGAGTCGCTTAAACTCACAGGTGAGCCAGCCAGCAGTATTGAATATTGAAGAAACTTAGTTATGTGCCCAACACGCACCAACTTACTGGCCACCGACCGAACGGACAATTTAGTTTTTTTATTTGGGGGAAGAAACCAAACAGCTAGGTCACCGGTTCCATCGGATTATGGAAGGAAGGTGAAGGAAGTCGGCCGTGCCCGTTGAAAGGAACCATCCCGTCATTTGGCTGAAGTGGTTTAGGGAATTCATGCAAAACCTAGAGCAGGATGGCCGGAAGCGGGTTTGAACAGTTTGAAACGCCCCCTTTGAAAAATTATGAGTTACAGTGCTGGAAAACTGAACGTACTCAGACTGTTCTCTCTTCACTTATTCTGATCAGCACTATACTGACACACAATGTTTTTTAGCGCAACGCAGTCTGACTTTAAATAATCCCTACAAAAGAATGGCCCTGACTAACATTAAACTATACTTTCATGAATCACTTACCTCACAAAAATCTTCGTTACTCGACCTACTGCAATACAGCGAGCGCCAATACTGCCAGCTAAATAAAAGATTGTAGTTACTGAAGACACTAACTACTGATAGGCATAGTTAGCAAATGAAAGATTTTGATAGAGAAGAAACAATGTATTTACCTTAATAGTGTTCAAAAGTCATCATATATACATCTATCAATTCATGTCATCCATCTTTGCAAATTTCCTTATTCTGGCGGACACATGTCCAGATCGTTCACTTATAGTACCTTCTCAAAACTCTGGCATCTCTCTCTCCACATTCACCACTGCTGGCGGCTCACCTCCAACTGCCCAAAGCTTCGCGCTGTTCCCATCCAACAGCCCAACACTACACAAGCGAATATTCCAACAATGAGTCCAACCAGCCACAACCTGCATACAGCGCAGTCAGCGATTTTCATACAGAGCACTACGTGGCGTTACCATCATAAAACCCTGAACAGCCTACTTACAAGTTGTCCTGCGGAATTTGAGTCCAACTTACGCACTACCGATCCACCTTGCTCTGTAACAATTCCTTGAATTTACGTGCCCTGGATTTATGTTCTAGAGCATGCGACTTAGTATTATACAGACACAAACATAGGAATATTCCTTGGCTTTTATAGAGCTAAGAAGGGAAAAATACAAACGTAAAAATGTCTGAGAGAAAGCTGTGTGCAAAGAAATGACTACTGAAAGTCAGAAATTCTCCTACGCTCTGTTATTTACGGGACTGGGAACCGATGACTTACGGAATTCTTTACTAATGGGTAAAACATACTTTTCAGAGATCCTGAAGGTCGTCACACAATATTTTTTTACAAAAAAAAAGTCATGACAGAAGCTATAGGCTATTAGAAGAGACTGTCAGCTACCTTACATTTACAGACACTTACAGAAGTTACAACGACACGACCTTAAATTCAGTGGAGTGGTATTCCCATGATTATTACCATAAATGATTTCTGAAACCTGCAAAGTATTTTATAACTCCTTGAGGAAATACATCGTGCTAAAGTAGAGCAAATAAATCAAAGGGCAGTCATGAAAACTTCATGAATTTATTTTTAAAAGCTCTTTGTAAGTTTAAGAATTTAATTTCCAATTAGAAGAAGGAAGACTAGTAACAGTGGTGGAGCACATCGTGTTATGCATACAGGAACAGATACGTAACTTCCTGGCAGATTAACACGGGACCCGATTACGAATCTCGGTCCTGCACACAGTTTTAATCTGCCAGGAAATTTCATATCAGCGCACACTCCACTACAGAGTGAAAATTTCATTCATTCAGGAACAGATACATAAGAAATAAACCATTTATCAACTTTTAGAAATGTTAACAAGTTCTACACTTTTCCTTTCGTAGTAGAAAGCGGGGTGATATTCTAGGTATTTTAACACTGTGTAACACCTTTAACTATGAGGCAAGTATATTTTATGATTAACAGTACGTCGACTGTCTGTGTTTATTTCCTGAACGGATCGGAAATGAAATGTAAGACATTATCTATCTGTGTCTTGGATTTTAATTTTGGTTTCAGATAAATTTAAAATCTAATCTGTGTCTACTTTGGTTTTTAGATTTCAGTTATGATGATTATCAAAAATAAAACTTAAAAAACTGAAATACAGACAGCTGACAGACTTTTATTCATAAAAATGTGAACCTTTTACTGTATGTGTGTCCCAAATGAAAGCGCTTTAGATTCGTTAAAAAATGAAAAATTTGCATCATTTCTTGCGACCAATTTGCTATTCTTCCTGTACGGTGCGTCCCATAAAAGTCTGCAGGTTTTAAATGTCTCTAGAAACTCTGCAATCGCCGTTCATCCCTCGCTTTGTCACGTTAACCGATTTTGAACAGTGTTTAATATCGCCCGCAGTCACAGAAAACGTACGTTTTCGGTCGGTTGGCACTTTAGCGTTACACACGGCATAGCTTGGTGGGTGAAATGGTCGTGGAAACGGCTGTTGAGTGGTCATATCCAACTGACCACCCTTCAGGAAAAATCGCTCGGCTGATCAGCCAAAACGCCTCCACACGTCCAATACATCTGAAACTAACATGAAAGTACCATCACTGATGAATTCATATAATTTGATAATTTGATGGAGTTACTTCCCACACCTCTAATCTTTATTCAAATCCTCGCATGTGTTCACATGAGAACTACGTTTCGTTTCCATCATATTTAAAGCAGCGAGACAGACAAGGAGAGTGATAGAAAGAGAGAGAGAGAGAATAAACTGTCTTCAACGTTGATGGTACTTTCATATTGCTTTCAGATGACATTTGCAGCTAGTCGGATCTGTTCATGTGACAATAGAACTTCTTACAGCGACGGTATATTCAGGATTTCTCTGTCATACTAATTCAGATCCTTTCCAGGTATTAGGGTCTGTAGAATACAGAGTTCGTAGTTACACATTCACTGTGTGTAGGATCTGAATGATTAAATGTGTCTTGAGGTGTAATGTGACTTGAGTATCAGGTAAACGTACCTTAATGTCTCTTTGTATTTCTTGCTTAAATCAAAAGGGAGTATGTGTTCTTTGGTACTTTTACTCATTCAGTTGCATTTCTCGTACAGAGTCAGTCAATTTAGATCAGAAGAAGTTTCGAGTCTTGCCGGAAGTGTGGGCACTGTGTGCCAACTACACGAATCAAAAAAGGTTTTGCACCTCGGTTCAGAGAGTTCCGGAACATGTACAGAAAATTCCAATAGAGATCAACATAAACATCATTTCCACCGTTTTTATTGCCCATGAATAACGACACATTGCATCTTGTACCACCATACAAAGAGACCTTCAGTGGTGGTGGTCCAGACTGCTGTACACATCAGTATCTCTAATACCCTGTAGCACGTCCTCTTGCATTGGTGTATGCCTGTATTCGTCGTGGCATACTATCCACAAGTTCATCAAGGCACTTTTGGTCCAGATTGTCCCACTCCTCGACGGCAATTCGGCGTATATCCCTCAGTGTGGTTGGAGGGTCACGTCTTCCATAAACAACCCTTTTCAATCTATCCCAGGCATGTCCGATAGGGTTCATGTGTGGAGAACATGCAGGCCACTCTAGTCGAGCGGTGTCATCCTGAAGGAAGTCATTCACAAGATGTGCACGATGGGGGCGCGAATTGTTGTCCACGAAGACGAATGCCTCGGCAATATGCTGCCGATATGGTTACACTTTCGATCGGAGGATGGCATTCTCGTATCGTACAGCCATTACGGCGCCTTCCATGACCACCAGAGGCGTACGTCGGCCGTAAATAATGCCATCCCAAAACAGCAGGGAACCTCCACCTTGATGCACTCGCTGGACAGTGTATCTAAGGCGGTCAGCCTGGCTGGGTTGCTTCCAAACACGTCTCCGATGATTGTCTGGTTGAAGGCATATGCGACATTCATCAATGAAGAGAACATGATGCCAATCCTGAGCGACCCATTCGGCAAGATGTTGGGGCGATCTGTACCACGCTGCATGGTGGATGCAAAGATGGAGCTCGCCATGGAAGTCGGGAGTGAAATTGTGCATCATGCAGCCTATTGCTCACATTTCGAGTCGTAACATTACGTCCTGTGGCTGCACGAAAACCATTATTCAACATGGTGACGTTGCGGTCAGGGTTCCTCCAAGCCATAATCCGTAGGTAGCAATCATTCACTGCAGTGTTAGCCCTTGGAAGGCCTGTGCGAGACACGTCATCGACAGTTCCTGTCTCTTTGTATCTCCTCCATGTCCGAACAACATACCTTTGCTTTTCTCCGAGACGCCCCTGTTGATAGCCCTTTCTGGCAATATGTGTCAATGCGGACGCGATCGTACGACGGCTTTGACCGTCTAGGCATGGTTGTACTAAGGAAAACACGAGCCGTGTACCTCCTTCGTGGTGGAATGTCTGGAACTGGTCGGCTGCTGGACCCCCTTCGTCTAATAGGCGCTCCTTATGCTTCGTTGTATTCATCTTTGGGCGGGTTAGTGACATCTCCGAACAGCCCAAGGGGCTGTGTCTGTGATACAATATCCACAGTCAACGTCTATCTTCAGGATTTCCGTGAACCGGGGTAATGCTAAACTTTTTTATGTGTGTATTTGATTATTTGGTTCAAATGGTTCAAATGGCTCTGAGCACTATGGGATTTAACTTCTAAGGTCATCAGTCCTCTAGAACTGATAACTATTAAACCTAACTAACCTAAGGACATTACACACATCCATGCCCGAGGCAGGATTCGAACCTGCGACCGCAGCGGTCGCGTGGTTCCAGACTGTAGCGCCTAGAACCGCTCGGCCACTCCGGCCGGCTATTTGATTATTTCTTCTCTCTTAGGTATACTGCAGAATTAGTGAATTTTATTAGGTACACATTAGGTTTCATTTCAAGGTACTGAAGTATAGACTTTGTTTTTGGCGTACTGGTATGTTAGTAGTAGATAGTACAATTTTCAGCAGTCAGGCCAAATTAATAGCGAAGGTATGATGAGATAAGTTTGCATGTGTGTTCATTACGTTTCTTTTGATTGTCGTATTGAAATTTAACAGATTTCATGTGTTTTTGCTGTAGAGTGATCACTTCTTTGTTTTGTCTCTAATGGAAGATAAGGTGCAGCCTCACATTTCAGATACAGTTCCCGAGGGAATCAAATTTCAATGTCGGTTAGGTTACCAGGTGGATAGTGAATGCTATAAACAAGTGGACTGATAGTAAAGATGAACACGTTTCTGAATTTATTAACATTCTTGCAGTGGAGGTTTTGTATGGATACTCGCTGGCCGGGGTGGCCGAGCGGTTCTAGGCGCTACAGTCTGGAACCGCACGACCGCTACGGTCGGAGGTTCGAATCCTGCCTCGGACATGGATGTGTGTGAAGTCCTTAGGTTACTTAGTTTTAAGTAGTTCCAAGTACTAGGGGACTGATGACCTCAGAAGTTCAGTCCCATTGTGCTCAGAGCCATTTGAACCATTTTTTATGGATACTCAGACTGAATTATGAGTGTTCTGTGAAGCAGTTGATTATTTTTTTATCTCGGTTTCTAACATCAGTAGTGGTATTTTAGGTTGTTAACTTCCTCCCACAGCATAGAGCTTACCTGGTTTTAATTGTAGATGTGATAGTTGTATAGATTTCAGTGTCGAATGTAGAAGTTCTTAGTCGTTTTTCTTATGTCATTTTAGTTTATGAGATACTGCTGTGAAGTTAATGTATTTGGTGGAATAGGATATATGCCTGAGAATTTCGTTATTAATTAAGTGGAACTGTGTTTACGGTCTTCATTTTCTTGTCGTTACGTAGTGTACCTGGTACAATTTTCTTTCGGATGAGGTTCATTTGGTTTTCCTGTGGCTTACTGCAACAAGTTGCACTGTAACAGTGGAGTAGCAGAAGAGTTTTTGAATGTCAGGGACACAACTATGATTGGGAGTCCGAAGAAATGGTGATGTTGGAAGAGTACTGAAAGTGGTCAACCCCATCCCTTTAGCCCCCACCCTATTGCAGTTGATGAATATTTTTCTGCAACGAAGTGTATAAGCACTTTTGGATACTTCGTTGGTGCTGAATACATTGGAATTTATGCTTTTAATGATTTTGCCTGATTTCAAAAAATGGTTCAAATGGCTCTGAGCACTATGGGACTTAACATCTGAGGTCATCAGTCCCCTAGAACTTAGAACTACTTAAACCTAACCAACCTAAGGACATCACACACATCCATGATGAGGCAGGATTCGAACCTGCGACCGTAGCGGTGACGCGGTTCCAGACTGAAGCGCCTAGAACCTCTCGGCCACTGCGGCCGGCTAGCCTGATTTTCTGAATTTTAAGGAGTGTGTTCGACTCTGAGAATGTTTGTGATACAATGATGTAGGAAGTGTTCCTGAGTCTTAAGAATTCGACAGAATTTCTGAAGGGACTACAAGGGCTATGCTTGGATGAGAAGGCCAGTGGACATATAGGTATATGACCAGTGGACAAAGCGTCACACACTACCTTTCCGCCAGCCGCTGTATGAACGTGCCACCCTGTTCAGTGCAAGCACTTCGTCTTTCGATAAAGAAATGCGAACATTAAGGCTATATCAGCCAAAATTATGGTGAGGCGGTTGCTTTCTTGCGCCATCTTTCCATAATTATCTGTTATGTGGTTTTCCAGGTTTATATAGATTGGATATTTTGCATTTGTATTTCACTCACAAGATGCTAGATCTTGGTTCGAGGTTACGGTTTAGGTATAACACATCTGGCTCAGTATTAAATTTCTTTTCAGTCCCTATTCTGTACCTTACACACACACTATATATGCAGGGAGACGAAAATTTAATAGTCATGGGTGACTGGAATCTGGAATTCGAGAGTAGGAAAAGGGAGAGAAGGAAACATAGTACGTGAATATGGATTGGGGCTAAGAAATGAAAGAGGAAGCCGCCTGGTAGAGTTTTGCACAGAGCATAACTTCATCATATCTAACACTTGGTTCGAGAATCATGAAAGAAGGTTCTTTACATGGAAGAATCCTGGAGATACTAGAAGGTATCAGATACATTATATAATGGTAAGACTGAGATTTAGGAACCAGGTTTTAAATTGTAAGACATTTCCAGGGGCAGATGTGGACTTTGACCACAATCTATTGGGTATGAACTGTAGATTAAAACTGAAGAAACTGCAAAAAGGTGGGAATTTAAGGAGATGGGACCTGGATAAACTGACTGAACCAGAGGTTGTACAGAGTTTCAGGGAGAGCATAAGGGAACAATTGACAGGAATGGAGGAAAGAAGTACAGTAGGAGAATATTGGGTAGCTCTGAGGGATGAAGTAGTGAAGGCAGCAGAGGATCAAGTAGGTAAAAAGACGAGGGCTAGTAGAACTCCTTGGGTAAAAGAAGAATTATTGAACTTAATTGATGAAAGGGGAAAATATAAAAATGCAGTAAATGAAGTAGGTAAAAAGGAATACAGGCGTCTCAAAAACGAGATCGACAGGCAGTGCAAAATGGCTAAGCAGGGATGGCTAGAGGACAAATGTAAGGATGTAGAGGCTTATCTCACTAGGGGTAAGATAGATACTGCCTACAGGAAAATTAAAGAGGCCTTTGGAGATAAGAGATCGCCTTGCATGAACATCAGGAGCTCAGATGGAAACGCAGTTCTAAGCAAAGAAGGGAAAGCAGAAAGGTGGAAGGAGTATATAGAGGGTCTATACAAGGGCGATGTACTTGAGGACAATATTATGGAAATGGAAGAGGATGTAGATGAAGATGAAATGGGAGATACGATACTGCGTGAAGAGTTTGACAGAGCACTGAAACAAGGCCCCGGGAGTAGACAACATTCCATTATAACTACTGATGGCCTTGGGAGAGTCAGTCCTGACAAAACTCTACCATCTGGTGAGCAAGATGTATGAGACAGGCGAAATACCCACAGACTTCAAGAAGAATATAATAATTCCAATCCCAAAGAAAGCAGGTGTTGACAGATATGAAAATTACTGAACTATCAGTTTAATAAGTCACAGCTGCAAAATACTCACGCGAATTCTTTACAGACGAATGGAAAAACTAGTAGAATCCGACTTCGGGGAAGATCAGTTTGGATTCCGTAGAAATATTGGACCACCTGAGGCAATACTGACCTTACGACTTATCTTAGAAGAAAGATTAAGGAAAGGCAAACCTACATTTCTAGCATTTGTAGACTTAGAGAAAGCTTTTGACAATGTTGACTGGAATACTCTCTTTCAAATTCTAAAGGCGGCAGGGGTAAAATACAGGGAGCGAAAGGCTATTTACAATTTGTATAGAAACCAGAGGGCAGTTATAAGAGTCGAGGGGCATGAAAGGGAAGCACTGGTTGGGAAGGGAGTGAGACAGGGTTGTAGCCTCTTCCCGATGTCATTCAATCTGTATATTGAGCAAGCAGTAAAGGAAACAAAAGAAAAATTCGGAGTGGGTATTAAAATCCATGGAGAAGAAATAAAAACTTTGAGGTTCGCCGATGACATTGTAATTCTATCAGAGACAGCAAAGGACTTGGAAGAGCAGTTGAACGGAATGGACAGTGTCTTGAAAGGTGGATATAAGATGAACACCAACAAAAGCAAAACGAGGATATAGGAATGTAGTCGAATTAAGTCGGATGATGCTGAGGGAATTAGATTAGGAAATGATGCACTTAAAGTAGTAAAGGAGTTTTGCTATTTGGGGAGCAAAATAACTGATGATGGTCGAAGTAGAGAAGATATAAAATGTAGACTGGCAATGGCAAGGAAAGCGTTTCTGAGGAAGAGAAATTTGTTAACATCGAGTATAGATTTAAGTGTCAGGAAGTCGTTTCTGAAAGTATTTGTATGGAGTGTAGCCATGTAGGGAAGTGAAACATGGACGATATATAGTTTGGACAAGAAGAGAATAGAAGCTTTCGAAATGTGGTGCTACAGAAGAATGCTGAGGATAAGGTGGGTAGATCAAATAACTAATGATGAAGTATTGAATAGAATTGGGGAGAAGAGGAGTATGTGGCACAACTTGACAAAAAGAAGGGATCGGTTGGTAGGACATGTTCTGAGGCATCAAGGGATCAAAAATTTAGCATTGGAGGGCAGCGTGGAGGGTAAAAATCGTAGAGGCAGACCAAGAGATGAATACACTAAGCAGATTCAGAAGGACGTAGGCTGCAGTAAGTACTGGGAGATGAAGAAGCTTGCACAGGATAGGGTAGCATGGAGAGCTGCATCAACCCAGTCTCACGACTGAAGACCACAACAACAACATATACATATATATTCGTGTGTGTGTGTGTGTGTGTGTGTGTGTGTGTGTAATGATCAGATTAGGGCTACAGAATTTTACATGTAACATACAAGTGCTCTTCAACGGTCGGTGTGACTTTACATGAGCATATATTACGAATGACAACTAAAAACTGACTTACATTCACATTAATGCCTGTTTCATTATTTAATGACTGGAAAAGCAGTAAGATAAGCAACTTACAAATCCAAATGACTGAAAAGAAATTCAATACTGAGCCACACGTGTTATAACTAAACCGTACCCTCGAACCAAGAATATATTAAGAATTCGAATAAATACGGAAATTTATGAAGTTATTTTTCCACTCCAGTGATGATCTTTATTGAAGCCGACACACGTGTTCACATAAGAACATCGATCTCGAATAAATTAATTTCCATCATACACTGATAGAAAAAATGGCAACAGCAATAAGTAGTTTTGCGACAGAAACAAACGTTGGTAGGATTGTTTATACATCTGAAAAGTGAGCTCTGTTCAAAATTCGTACCAGTCGCATAAGCGTGGCGTTAGTAGCACCACTATGAGGATTAAAAAATGGTTGGCTTTAAATACATGCTGTAACGTACGTGAGCGTTAGTTACCTTTGAGATTAGACGTGATGAGCTGATGTTAGTCAAGAATGCCTTTAAGGCGGAAAAGACTCCATTATCAACACCTCACTGAGTTTGAACGTGTCGTATAACAGGGCTACGAGATGCTCTATGTACCTCTGCGATACTGTAGAAATTCATGTCAGGAATGTCGCCACAGTCTATGACTTCTGGCACGAGAATTTGTGGTGGCGAGAAGACTGGGATCCGGACGTCAACGTGACAGTACCGAGAGGGAAAACCATTGTGTTAGGCGTGTGGCTCCCACATTGTAATGCATCTACAGCGGTAACTTTAGCAGCAGTTTGGGCCACAGCGACACAACGAATTGTTACAAATCGTTTACATCAAGGACAGCTCCGAGCCAGACGTCCTGTAGCGTGAATTCCACTGACGCCGTACGACTGCCTTTTGCGACCTTAGTGTTGTAAAGCGATAGCACATTGGAGGGCAGAATGGAGGTTTGTTGTGTTTCTGATGAAAGTTGGGTCTGCCTCGGCGCCAGTGACGACCGTGCGTTGGTTAGAAGGCGGTCAGCTTGGGTCTGCAACCATTGTGGCGTGCGACTTCGTATGAAAGGAGGAAAACTCACGTCGTTATCCCATGCAGACTGACTGCAACTTTGTGCGTCAATCTGGTGATTTGATCTGTTGTGCTGCCATTCGAGAACAGCGTATCAGGGAATGTTTCCCAAAGGGTTAACGTTCGCTAACGTATCGCTTTTGTAACCCAATACGTTCTGCAGAGCGTCATGTTACATTGGCGCGATCACCATCTTTGTGTTCAATCGAGTGCATGTGATTACGTTGTCGGCTGAAAATCAATCGTAATTGCAAACAGAGGCTCTGTTTCACAGAGGAAGACTGCACTGTAGTTCCCTATCTAGATTGTCGCACAGATATCGAATTAGACTACAGAGGAAAGGCCGCTGGACCTGATGGGATACCAGTTCGATTTTACACAGAGTATGCGAAGGAACATCCTCCTCTTCTTGCAGCGGTGTATCGTAGATCTCTAGAAGAGCTTAGCGTTCCCAAGGATTGGAAAAGGGCACAGGTCATCACCGTTTTTAAGAAGGGACGTCGAACAGATGTGCAAAACTATTGACCTATATCTCTAACGTCGATCAGTTGTAGAATTTTGGGACACTTATTATGATCTAGTATAATGACTTTTCTGGAGACTAGAAATCTCCTCTGTAGGGATCAGCATTGGTTTCGGAAAAGACAATCGTGTGAAACCCAGCTCGCGCTATTCGTCCACGAGACTCAGAGGACCATAGACACGGGTTCCCAGGTAGATGCCGTGTTTCTTGACTTCCGCAAGGCGTTCGATACCGTTCCCCACAGTCGTTTAATGAACAAAGTAAGAGCATACGGACTATCAGACCATTTGTGTGATTGGATTTAAGAGTTCCTAGGTAACAGAACGCAGCATTCAGTCTCAATGGAGAGAAGTCTTCTGAAGTAAGAGTGATTTCAGGTGTGCCGCAGGGGAATGTCGTAGGACCGTAGCTACTCACAATATACATAAATGACCTTGTGGATAACGTCGGAAGTTCACTGAGGCTTTTTGCGGATGATGCTGTATTATATCGAGAGGTTGTAAGAATGGAAAATTGTACCGAAATGCAGGAGGATCTGCCACGAATTGACGCATGGTGCATGGAATTGCAATTCAATCTCATTGTAGACAAGTGTAATGTGCTTCGAATACACAGAAGGAAAGATCCTTTATTATTTAGATACAATATAGCAGGTCAGCAACTGGAAGCAGTTAGTTGCATAAATTATCTGGAAGTGCACATTAGGAGTGACTTAAAACGGAATGATCATATAAAGTTGATCGTCGGTAAAGCAGATGCCAGACTGAGATTCATTGGAAGAATCCTAAGGAAATGAAATCCGAAAACAAAGGAAGTAGGTTACAGTACCCTTGTTCACCCATTGCTTGAATATTGCTCACCAGCGTGGGATCCGTACCAGATAGGGTTGATAGAAAAGATAGAGAAGATCCAACGGAGAGCAGTGCGCTTCGTTACAGGATCAATTAGTAAGTGGAAGACTTTGCAGCAAAGACGTTCAGTAGCTCGGTACGGGCTTTTTTTTTGAAGTTTCGAGAACGTACCTTCACCGAGGAGTCAAGCAGTATATTGCTCCCTTCTACGTATATGAGGCCATGAGGATAAAATCAGAGATATTAGAGCCCACTCAGAGGCATACCGACAATCTTTCTTTCGACGAACAATACGAGACTGGAATAGAAGGGAGAAACGATAGAGGTACTAAAGGTACCCTCCGCCACACACCGTCAGGTGACTTGCGGAGTATGGATGTAGATGTAGATGCAGAAACAGCAGTACCGTTCCTGTGCTGACCGATCAGTAGCAACAGGCATGGAACTCCGTCCCACAAACTGATATCCTGCAGCTGTACTCGTACCACTCAATGCATACATGTTTGCCTGCTTGCATTCAACACTCTGGAGAATACACCAGGCGTTAATGTATCATCATTTTAAATTTTCAGTGTCTTATATCGCTCTTACATTAACCCGTCATCTTGCAATATTAATCACTTAGATATGTTAGCCGGCCGGTGTGGCCGAGCGGTTCTAGGCGCTACAGTCTGGAACCTCGTGATCGCTACGGTCGCAGCTTCGATTCCTGCCTCGGGCATGGATGTGTGTGATGTCCTTAGGTTAGTTAGGTTTAATTAGTTTTAAGTTCTAGTGGACTGATGACCTCAGCAGATAAGCCCCATAGTGCTCGGAGCCATTTGAACCATTTAAATATGTGACCTAGTAGAATGTCTTCCCGTAATTTCACCACTCTACGTTAATTATTTTTTTTTGGGTTGCGATTTTTCCCGTCTGTGTATTTAAAGCAGTGAGAGGAAGAGAATGAACTTCCTTAAACACTGATAGCATGTTTATAATATTTTTAGATAACATTTTTAGTTAGCCAGGTTAAGATCTTGTTGCTGTACAAGTTCAAGGCAAGTTCATGGGGGCTTACGGTGATGGAGACTTCGATATTTTGCTATCACACTAGCTCATATCTTTCCAGTTTATTAGCCGTCGTGGAATAAAAAAATGCACATATATATGCACTGCACAAATTTAGCTTACAAGCTGTAATTCGAATAGAAAGGTAGCGAGTAACATCTGCCGTAAGAGTATTTATCTTGGTTTGTATTAAGTTAAATCACTAGTAATTATTTCGTTATGCTATGAGGAATTCCATGTCTCTACGAAATATACGAGTACAATAAAGTTAATAAGATCGCGTTTTCTTTCACAGGTGAATCAGATTTCATGAACAGGATATATTTCAGGGCTTTAAAACTGCGACTCGCACAGTTTTATGAACGCACTGGTTAAAAATTAATGCAGTAATAGGCTTTCAACTTTTTGGAGATTTATATTACATAGCACGCATTAAATTATCAGACTTTTATGCCGTTAGTGATTACGTCCATCAACAACATCATTATGAAGAATGGCCTCTACGAGCATTAATAAAATCTTCCATTTCCTGTGGTATGTGTGGTGTCACCGCCAGACACCACACTTGCTAGGTGGTAGCTTTTAAATCGGTCGCGGTCCGCTAGTATACGACGGACCCGCGTGTCGCCACTATCAGTGATAGCAGACCGAGCGCCGCCACACGGCAGGTCTAGAGAGACTTACTAGCACTCGCCCCAGTTGTACAGCCGACGTTGATAGCCATGGTTCACTGAGAATTACGCTCTCCTTTGCCGAGACGATAGTTAGCATAGCCTTCAGCTAAGTCAATTGCTACGACCTAGCAAGGTGCCAATTATCCTTTGCTATGTATCTAATGAACCATGTACAGTAACAAGACCAATGTTCACCAATTGTGGATTAAAGTTAAGTATTCCAGAAGCTACGTACTTTTCTTTATAGCATTCATTACGTATCCTGTTTCAGACCTCACGCCAGCCTGCGTGAGTTTAAGCGCGTGCCTTTCGGCTTCCTCTCATTGTGTCTAGGTTGTCTTGCCTAGACACAACAGTATGAATAGAAAAAGCTTCGGAATGTCTCCTGGAGGAACATCTTGTCATACCTGAAACACATGCCGTGTTAGTTCATGTAGATTACTGGCTGGACTTGGTTGAAAACAATGTTCCCTCCCGTCCCATCTCAGACATATGCTATTGGTGACAAATCAGGGAGCCGAGCAGGCCAACAAGGATCCATACATACCTCAATGCTTTTGTAGTGAAAGCTGCAGTGTAGAGTTTTGCATAATCCTTTGGAATATTCCATTTGATAATCTGATAATAATATGTATGGTAACGTTGTTAATATTCTTAACACATAATGGTGGGTATTCTGCGTGCATTCAACAACTACCAAACCAGTCTCGAGACTCGCTTCTTATTGTGACTTCTTACCAGATCGTCTACAACAGGCACGTTTGGTTCCATCTGTCCACAACAATCAGAAGCGGGACTCATCGCTGTATAGCACAGAATGCTCTCCATTGTTCCAGTTAACTATGGCTGTACACTATGCCAGTCTCTGTTGTCAGCAGTAAACGACGCATGGCAATTCGAAATCTCAACAAAACTTCCAGTAATCTGCTCCCAACGGTTTCTGATAACTGACTACCTGTTAGCTGTGCAGTTGTCATCCATCTATTCATCACAGCCAGTCTAACAAGTCAAACAAAGATCTTTTCGTGCTGCAGTCTTTCAGGATGGACCAGTCCTCCTCCTCTAGCCAGTCTTGCTGTGTGTCCATCTCTTCATCACTTGTTCTATAAAAATCTCACTACAACCAACTGTCCGTAAAATTGATCCGTATGTTGCTGCCATGTCCCTCACGCCTATTCAACCACCTTCCATAGTGACCGAAAGACGGCGATAGGTAGCACTTGCTCATTCTCTGTGCATTCTTCGTTGCTATCTCCAGCTGAAACATTCCAGTAACGTTTGACATATCAAATAATTATCTTCTACTCTATTCATCTGTAGGCATGACATCTCTATGTACTGAAAATACTGAGCATAGGCTCACGTAAGGATCAAATTTTTATCAACGTATTCAATAGGCTAGCAAATACTGTAGTATCAGTTGGTAGCGTTCTGTCAAGGTGTTCATGGTGTAACACTTTCCATTTCCCACAGTGCAGTGTTAGTCATTCGAAAATGTAAACAGCTGCAAATGAAATAGGGAGATCATGGTATAAGTGAAGTCAGGAATATTACGGAGTGTCCCTCGAGCTAGAACACAGCGCTACGTTGTTATTACCTTCAATGTACCGAAAGTATCAGGACACAATGCCAATGTGCTACTTCAAGTGCTAAAAATCAGGACAAATCTCATTGGAGTTTAAAAATCAAAAAATGTGCGACAGGTGCGGTTCAGCTTCCCACGAAGCTAATACTGAATTTACGGTTACGACCATGCAGACCAATAGTTCTGGCTGACATATGGTTACAAACATTCAATTCAGGGTCTTCAACGACGAGAAAAACATACGGGAAATGAATGTTACCAAGGGAATTTCATCTTCTCTGGTAATAAACGCACGTAATGTCATTCAGTCTCCTACTTTCGTTATACTCGTTTTTGTCAGCAATGAAGCACTGTACTCTGAAGTCTAGTGATGGCACTTTAGTGAAGGTAGTTTGAACGTTATCTGTTACACTGCCAACTTCCATTTATTAAGTTTCATGTGTCAGTCACTCGCGAGTAGTATTCAACTGTACTATCTGAGCGGCGTGAATGAGGTGATACTTCATCGATTTGTAACATTGGTGAACGATGTTTGAAAAACCGATGTACTGTTCTTGTCTGAATCGGAGCATGATGACTCATGGTACGGGGCTTGCAGTCTTCGACTCATATTTATCACTCTCATGTTTTCTATAGGTATATTTTCTCATAACCAAATGAGTGTTAAAGTTCTCATTTATTAAAAATTCTTCAATAATAATTTTTAAACGTAGCCTAATAGAGGAGTGGACACCATGTGACTATTTTAAGAGTAATTCAGATTTTCTAAGTAATCTACCTGTATCTTTTGAACTTTAATAATAATCACAGCTTAATATCAAATCTTCAGTCTTTATTTTCACTTCATTATCTCACAAAATTAAATAAAATTAGGAATGTATTATTGCCTCGTATAGCAATGATACAGGCGCATAGCTTTGAGTCTTGAGAAATCTGCTTTCTTCGATGAGAGATTTTTCTCATCTTGTACAAATAACTACGAATAAAAGAAATCATTTGCATCATTCAAATAGATGTCTTAAGATTCCAGAAGGTAAGTTGGCGTTGAGAAATTCTTAACGGAAGTTGGTATACCACGTTCCGGACAATGTCTACGGAAGAAGCGTATTAAATACTCTTTGTATCAAAGTATTATGCTTCGTAGTCAAAGAGCATAATCACACACAGTGTTTTCATTATTATGCATAATCTAGAAAATATTCATTGAAAGAAATGTCATATTCAGTGACGAGAAGATTGTTCGGACGTGAATTGGAAACCACAGTGAAAATCAAAAATGTATTATTTTTAACATTTTTACACCTTCCAGCTACTTCTCTACATAGTCACCGTTCCGACTTGGACATTTGTCGTAGATTAGTGCCAAATTTACCACACCCTCGTCGTCGAAAGTGATTTCTGCCAATTTCCAACGCTGTTTTGCAGCTCTTTATCAGTGCCAGAATGTTAACCTCATAACCAAAAGTACATGTGAGCGAAGAGACGAAAATCAGAAGGAGCCAGGTTTATGTAGTACGGTAGGTGATCAAACAGTTCCCACTGAAAACGCTGCAGGTGCGTCTTCGCTGCACCTGCACTATAGAGCCAAAAATAATCACAAAGAAGGAAATGCGTGACAGTTACAGTGATCAGACGAATCCTCTCGGCAGCACATCAAACTTGGCGGAAGATAATATTTTCTAGACGTCTTTACTTGTTCATTATGCACTCAGAACCGAGGAGTGCAACGTGATGCGGTAGGTGTCCATAGTAGAGGCACAGCTCAAAATGCTTGTGCAAAATTTTACCGGATTTTCAGCGTGGTTTTCGTTCGCGAACGATCGGAGATAAATAAAGTAATAGCAATTGCATTTAAGATGCCAAAATATATCCACTGCGCTTAGTATGTGTGTCTCGATCAAGTTATTACTGACGGGCATTGAGATCATGTCATGATACTATTTTTCTTTTGTCTCTATCCCTGTAGGAAAAGTGGGCATTTTGCATTAGAGCAGTCTTACGTGGCATTTCTGTGTCCGCTAGCTGAGACTCTTATACATGCAGACACCACAGAAGTTGATGGAATTAGGATCTGCGTTCTTCATTCTACAGTGAATAACATGCTTAGATGTGAACAGTGATGAGAGGATAATGTGGGCAGATGTCAGTCCTTCTCGCTGTGACCTTCCTCTATGTTCTGTTGCCTTCTAGATAAGTGACTGAAATGCAGGCAGGGTGAGGTTGGTGAAATAAAACACTCTTAACAAAGTTTGAGTACTGTTTAGTAATCTTTTCTTCAGTTCGCCCTTATTTAAGTGCCATCTGTCAACTGACAGATCTCGAGCGGTAATTCACGAAATGCTGAACACAACGCAATTGCTCAGAGTTCTGGACCGAAAAATTTATTATGGAAGATATTTCAAAGTCCGCGAATCTACGATAAAATTTTATTAGTCTTCAACTACACGCTGCTTTCCAGTGGTATATTCCACCAACTGGATGTGGAAAACGTAAGTACACGAACTCGTGTGGAAGATTTACAAGAAGTTACACCTTTCACATTGTTGGTTTTGAAACACTTTTGGTACAAAATGAACCGCAGCACATCTAAACGGATATTGCTTCATCGAGGTCGGAGAGCTTACTGACGCTGGCCTATAGGGCTGCCACTTCCATTTGTCAATCCCAAACTGTAAACAAAATGCATTTTTCGTACGTGTTACAGCTAAATTAATTCCCATAAACATTTCACATTACTCGCCTTTGCGCTGTGGTACCCATGAAATGTTGAAATATACCAACTGGACTACTTTCTATTGGTAAATCACACTTATGTGTTACCCGTGGACTTTAAAAAATAAAAAACTACAATTCTCGTTATGGAAAGCATGATACATCAGACAGAACTAGAATTTCACAAGCTCTTACGTGGTAATATTTCTTTGTGACTTCTTATTTAATGATTTATCTGGATCTCATTATGACGAAGTGAACAAAATAAGTATTAATCACCACTAAAGATTAAATCCCAAGAAGAATTATACATCTACAGACACCTATTCTAATATTTTATCCCATACTGAATTTATATTTCATGTTTTCAAAATTACTTTATACTTAAAAATGTTTTCAGCCGTCGGAATCAATATTCCAGCACATTTAAAAAAATGGTGCATTAATATAAAGAAATTATCTTCATCTACGATAGTGCTGTCAAGCGCTATCAGTGTACGCTTTGCTTGTTATGAACGCAAAGAGACGCCTTGAAGTTATAATTTTTAAAGGCCAGAAGTACATTTAATCATCCATCGTCTCTACATAAGATACAATTTGCCAAAAAGATGGGTCTTGAAATGGACATCCTCATTTCTCATGTGCTGCCACTGTCTCTTGTGTAGATTATTACTGGTTTTACTCATGCGGTGACTCTGAAATAATATTCAGTCCTTGGGTTTCTACCCTATCGCTCCCTCACGCGACGCCCCGCCTTGCAACGCCGCTTGTCCTGGAAAACCATGCGCAGTGACAATTCGGTTTACCTCCTACTCTTCTGACATCCGCGTAGTTTTTCGTGATCGGTATATCCCACCAGTAGAAGAGGTTCAGGTTTGGAGTACTCTGATGTGACAGCTCCAAACCCTCGCACTAACGCCACGATGCCCCTTGTGTCACGATTCCAGCCGCATCGAACTGTCTGTGTAACCCGCGCTCTTTAGCCTCGCCTACATGTCCTCTCAGTATAGGTAACCTGATTCTGATGGACCTTCCTGTGTGACTGTGTATTTTGACAGACTTAACGTAATAGGTGTTTGTTTTGGATACTGAGAAGACCTAGGATACCACTTACCAGTGTAATATTTTCGGACAGTTCCGTGACTGGGGCTTCTGGGGTAGTATTCTCGATTTTATATGTCACCTTCTCTCTCTAAATATGGAGACAACACTGCCATCTCCGGCCGATCTGAATATGATAAAGGTGTCTCTTGAGCGGCTGGTCCCAGCGGAGGTTCGAGTCCTCCCTCGGGCATGGGTGTGTGTGTTTGTCCTTACGATAATTTAGGTTAAGTAGTGTGTAAGCTTAGGGAGTGATGACCTTAGCAGTTAAGGCCCATAAGACTTCACACACATTTGAACATTTTTTTGTCTCTTGAGGTGGTGTTTATAGTGTCACTTTCTTAATCATTGGTTTTAATAGACTCAGGTCGCACGTAATAGAAAATATTTGTCTATGGGCAATTACGCCGTTTTCATTCGCAAGAAAAGCCGGTAAGCTATAACTGAAAATTTAAAAAAAGTAGAATGGGTAGTGAAGAAAGTTGTCAGCTGAGTTCTTTTTAATTATTTGCGTTCTCCTTTTAATGTTTCTGAAATAAAATCGAAGAATCCTTTTCTAAAGTTTCTGGGCCTCACATGCAATCGATAGCCACACTTTGCAGTACTCGAGACACTTTCCATACAAGAGATGAATATCAAGAAGTAATTGTAAGTCACAATTCATGTAGTGCAGGTAGAGCCGCCCTACTGCTGTTTTACAGAGCAACTTCTCATGGTGTCGCAAAACAAGAAATTGTCATCCACAACGCCTGTATAGTAGCAACATCCAATGAGTGCCAAAGGCTGCGGTCTTTGACTACAAAGGGTGAAGTTACTCTGATCCATACTGGGCAATACTTTAGCGAAAGAACACAGTGTCTCCCTCACCCCTAATATTTTGTGGTTTAAGAACCGCCTTATGTAACATTTTAACAGTATATATCGTATTACGATGGAAGGATAGAAGAAATCTTAAATGGAGGACCTGTCCACTATTTAAAGGGATGAAAAGATTAATGTGGTCAGACTTATGAACATTTTTGCGTTTTCCAGCTGCCCAGTTTCCCTCCCACGGCTCAGTGTTCACAGTTGTTCGCATATCGTTATGTAGTCCGCTATTCAGCCAGACACATTACTATCGTACAGCGTCTGATAGGAAAACAAAGACGACAGTGGTTGCATTAGTAAGTAACTGTTTGACGTGGCGTTTTAATATGCTGCTGTTTTTCAGCCCTGGAATCTGTTCTTACGTGATGACAAGTGTCATCAGCATAGATCAGAATCGAGCAGTTTTTTTGTTTTAGTTGTAAATATTGGCCATGTGTTGTTGTTTTTTTGACATGTTCTACATCCTGGAGGACCTCCTCACTATGAATCAATTGCAATGAAAGTAAATCTAATCTAATCTACAGAACTGTGTTCCTTAGTAAGACGAGTAGCGCTGTTTTCTTCTTTGCGAGTCCTTGTAAATCAATCTCTCGTGGATCCCTATTTTTTACCATAGTTCTAGAGCTGATAGGTAACGCGATGTTTGTGTGTGTATTCCATTTTAATTAAAGTGGAAATTTTGACCGTTTTATTTCATTTAATCACTTTCCTTAGCGTATGCTGTCACTGTGAGGATTTTGTTGTCGTTCACCCAAACAAACACATCACTAAATTTTTAAGGAGATTTACCCAGTGAATTATATTTGTAATTTCCGTAATACGCAGATTTTTCTGCTTTTGTAAACTAGTGCAAGAAAGAAAACAATCAAAGGAAGCAAACAGTGTTAGGACATTATATCTCGTTGACTTTTACGTCACCATAGACGGAGTACAATGTAAGGAACGACAGTGACACTGGATTAAAACATTAAATTTTTGTACACAGTCAAAGGCGGCTAATGTACTCGTACTCCAACCCGCCTTCTCCTAAGGCTAGTGACTTAGCCAACGTCGTAACCCACTCGTTATTCATTTAGAATAAATATTGCAGTAAGAAATACAGCACCACATTATGGTTAGTACAGATTCGCTCACTTTGTAACAGGAGTAAGAGGATGCTCTTTTTGGTTGCTCTCTAGATTGTCTTCTGACAAACTTCCCCTCCCATACTGCAAGTTGCACCTGGCTAATAGAAGAGCGCTCAGCGAACTGAGCGTTTACTGTTTCACATTTCATTAGATTTTACCCATATCCCGACACTGAAAAGTGACACTTGACTCTACTGGCTATGGTGGGATTAAGTAAAGATGAGACGAAAGGGAAACTGGACATTTCTCCTGCTCACTGCCAATCCACATCATTCTACTAATGAGGAAGTCCGTGAATTTTGGTGATAAACTTGGATCGACTCTCGTCTGCGATTTAGCTAAGGGCGCTGACGCAGGCTGAGAGGGGTCAAGAATCGAGATTAGGAGAAGAACACCCCAGCTCAAACATTATTCATTGTTGTCTCTAGGCGAGGCGGTTTTGTGAATAAACTATTTCATTTCTCTACCCGTAGTATTCGCCAAATCTGACAATCCTTTTTCAGTTATTGTTGTGAAGTGATTATCGACTCGTACTCTATTTGTTGTGCTCAGGCAGTTTTGGTATAATATGCTTAAACTCTTTTCACATTATACATCTTTCCAGCCAAACGAAAAAAAAAGTATTGCAAGACTATTATGTCGTATAAGCAACTAAATCAACATTAAATTTCACGCTCTTTAAGTTTACTGTGAAAATGATGCAGCTCTGTGATCTCAGAATTATATAATTAGGTTAGCGATGACCTTTCTTGTGTGAAAAAACTTCTGAGATAGTTTCCGAATCTTGTCTCAGTTACTTTCTTGATTAATAGAACGTGTAGCTTCCATGATGTTGTATGAAACAATACAATAAACGATATGTAAGCTATCCAACATGAAACACACCTG
Organism: Schistocerca piceifrons; assembly: GCF_021461385.2. Taxonomy (NCBI): domain Eukaryota; kingdom Metazoa; phylum Arthropoda; class Insecta; order Orthoptera; family Acrididae; genus Schistocerca; species Schistocerca piceifrons. The sequence goes on from NC_060149.1 coordinate 562,421,780, forward strand.
TGACGCTTATATCTCCTGAATTCTGGCAGTTGAATATACATTTAAATATACCGTAATAAAATGATTACTTAATTGGGAGGTAGTAATTAGTTTGCTACTCAGAGTAATTGCAATATTTATACGACATTGCTCTCTACTTGTACGGCTTTACAAGTTATTATTTTGCATCAGCTGTATGTACCAAATAGTTCTCAACAAATCTCATTTTCGACACACAGCTGATTGTTCTATTTTAACATTGATAAAAGATAAAGCATTTTTGAGATTTTTTTAGGAATAATGCATTTAAAGTGGACTTCTGCATGTGGAAGACGTGTTAAGCAAAGTACTGTCCAGAATTCTGAAGTTAATAAACTGGTGCTCTGGTTAAACGGCACACGCATCGAAGCTAAATTTTTTAAACGGGTGCTCTGGTTAAACGGCACACGCACCGATGCCAAATTTTTAATGTTTTTGTGTTCAAAGAACTATATAAGTGAATTTTGGAGTTATTATATTTTGTTGCTGGATGCAGATTCCGGCAGAAAGAAGTAGCACTAAACCCCTAGTTTTCTTTCTGAGAAATATAACTATGGCATAAGGTTATTTGTACTGGGGGATGAAGAGGCCCACCGCGACAGCGCTCACCACGCCTGACATAGACCCTCCTGAGAGTTTTATGAGCTGCTGTTACGAGCAATGGTTCGTCCACGCGAGGAACCTGTCGTAAGACTGGATATCTCTATTTCCGTGTGACACAAACGGTCGAAAGTTTTCCCCTCCAACGCATCAATCTTTAAGCTCCGTTGAAAGCGGACCGTGCGTTTCTGCTGTTTTCTCTTCGAACAAGAAAATCTACGGCTACATTTGATTGTATATTGACGATTACCATTAATAAGAGGAACAGAGCCGGGGAAAATGTGTTGACATAATTGGTATGTCTATATCTACATAACGAATTAGTACTACATCCAGCTTAGATGTTATTTCAAAGAGATATTAGAACTTCAGTATTCTAGGAACTGTAAATCAACTGGAAATATACATAACTCAATTAACTGCTAGGCATGCTACCCCGGAAATATTTAAGAGAAAGTGCTAAAATAATCTTTTCCCTGACAAAAGATGAACTATTCTCACAATTAGTTTGCCATATGGAGCCACAACCATATCTAGTTTAAAAAGTATGTGGTTTTAATTTGGTGTACTTTAAGACGAGTGACGAAGTTACAAACGTAACATTAGATGCGATAGGATACGTAAGGTATAGAGCCAGATGTTACGCTTGGGAGCAAAGGTTTCCGTAGTCAGTTATTCATTCTTGACAGTAGGGCGTTTGAATCATCGTAAGCACAACAATCTGTGCCACCAAAAAAGCGTCAGTATTTGCTCCATACGGAAGGACAAGCGTAAAATGATCTTTGTTTATTGTAAGGGACAGTTGGTGGTGCACGCTCTAGCCCAAGATGGGCCAATCGTGCCTGACCTACCGCCATGTCATCCTCTGCCAATGGGGTCATGGGGTATGGAGAAGCATGTGGTCAGCACACAGGTCTGCCAAACTTTGTCGGGTTTCTTGACTCTGGAACCGCTACTACTCGGTCGAGTAGTTCCTTAGTAGACTTCACGAGGCAGCGTGTACCCCGTACCTGTCGACCTACTATGGAAACATTCCTGGCAGTTCGAGGAATCGAAGCCCGCATTCAGCCGCACTGACCACTCATCTGCGAAAGCCTAGTATACTTATTGTAAAGAGTGATAATTACAATGCTACTCATCATCGCTGTTCGATAACACGCATTCATACAGAAAAAAGGAGCAAGTACGTGTCATTGTTCTAGTTCAGTTCACTAAAAAATTTACAAGCAAGCGTTTCATATTCAGTCAGAGGAACCACCGTGTTCTTGATATATTCTTTGCCCTTTGGCACATCGAATACATTTTGTAAATACTTGAGAAGGTGTATCACACTTGTATAGTCGAAAGGCAAATGTTATTATACTATCCACTGACGAATGACATAAGATTATAAGGCAATTCGGACACACAGCTAGAATTTTTTTGTATTTCTGTTTTACAAATTAACTTAGAAACACGATGCAGAAATAGGGAGGTCAGAAATAGTCTGAAAATCTTGTAAGAGTGTTGAAGGGCAGGTTGTGCTGAGAAATAATTGATCAGAAAAAAACTCGATGCGTAGCGCTGTTTCCGAGGTAATTAGCACTAAAGTTAGCCAATCAGACCGCTGCGCGCGCAAATTCAAGCGGCCCACTAGACACAATTAGTGCCAGTTGTTCTCAGAGCGTAGATGACAGCGCACGAGGTGCTCAGATTTTGGTTTGTGTTCGATCCTTACTGCCGTTCTATGTCCAGTTTTTGTAATACTCTCCTGCTCGGATTTAAGAAACAAAAAGAAGATCTCGTCTAGAGACATCGTTTGTGGCGGGTCACTTCAATTTGCCCCCGCAGCGGCCTGACTGTCTAACTTCAATGCTAATTAATTCGGAAATGGCGAAATGTCTCGAATGTATACTTAACAATTATTTGTTAAAACAACCTAACCTGCAAACACCATTACAAGGTTTTCAGACTATTTCTGAGTGCTCTGTATATCATTTAACGTTTCCATGCATTTGACGCCAGTTTTCATGGTCTTACCATATCGATATATTCTGCGCGACTGTTGTCCCTCAGTATTATCTTTGACTACGTATTTCTGATATGGCTTTTAGCTTAGAACTGCACCCAAATCATTTCACGTTAACTCGACATCTTCAGCCAGCTGATCGCACTCTACGTGTACAGTTTTCTGAGTGGCTTTTGCAGCAAGAGGAAGATGACGAACCCCTTATAAATGAAGTGATAGCGACTGAAGAATCTAGCTTCACTCGTGAAGATATTTTTAACCTCCACAATAGTCATTATTGGCCGGAACACAACCACATGTCACCCGTAAACGTTGCTTTCAGGTCCGCTTTGGCATAAGCTTGTGGCTTGGAATCGTGGGAGGAGTGCTTTTGGGCCCTTACCTATTGCCACGCAAGTTGAATGAACCCCTGTATCGTACGTTTCTTTGCATGACACATTAGAAAACGTTCCCCTTGATGTTCGCCGACGGCTATGGTTTCAGCATGATTGTTCATGGCCACACTTTGGAATGAATGTGCTTAACTGTGTAAATGAACGTTTTCCAGGGTTTGGGTTGGTCGTGGAGGTCCAATTCTCTGACCTCCACGTTCCCCAGACCATAATCGCCAAAATTTTTATTTTTGGGGACAAGTTTGTAGTACCCAAACCATGGATGTACACGTCCTAATAACTCGGGGCGTGGGGCATCGGGAAAGGTGGATGCAGGTGTGGTGCGTAGGCTTCAGTATGTATCATCCATCGAGTGGCGATGTAGTGGCAGATTTGAGGGTGTCGCTCTGAAAAGCTGCTCTAAAGTAAATGTAGCTTGTACGTGTACATACCGGCTCAGTTAAGATAAGCCTGCGCGTCAACAGAACAGAATGGAATTACTATGCGTACCGTAAGGTACAATCTAGCGTGGCTTACTAATTTGTCTTTTGTATCTCCTTGGATACAGACGATGTTACGGAATCCACTATTATTTTAATTGGCGTTATTTGTGTCACGAACGAAACAAAGTGGTCACTTACGTCTGTAAGAAATTCATGTTATGTCTTAACTTTTAAGCAAATCTAAAGGTAACGAAAAGAAATACACAAGATGGAAGACAGAGGTGTAAATTGGATCCAGTTTACTGGTTTAACCGAAAAAAAAGTTCCTCGCGAACGCGACTCGAACATCGGTGGGTCTGCGTATCCTTTCTCAATAGCATATCATCGCCTCACTAAGCCAATGAGACAGCTCCAGTAGGGCACAGAGTTCAATCTACCTGTTCTTGACCATGCTACACACTGTTACAGCGTTGCCAGAGCCTTGTTTTCTTAAATCGGAATTTTATTAAATCTACTTCCGAGGATAGGTTTTGCTGGATGCACTTTTGTCTTGAATTGGGGTGAGGAACAGCATGCCGATCGCAAAATGCAGCATTTTGTCTTCACCCTGCACACACGACGGACATGGTGGTTTCGCGATAAAGTGTGTGCCTGGAAACCAATATGTTGCGGAATCGAATCTCGTTTGGTTCAAATGGTTCAAGTGGCTCTGAGCAGTATGGGACTCAACATCAGACGTCATCAGTCCCCTAGAACATAGAACTATTTACACCTAACTAACCTAAGGACACCACACACATCCATGCCCGAGGCAGGATTCGAACCTGCGACCGAAGCGGTCGCGTGGTTCCAGACTGAAGCGCCTAGAAAGGCTCGGCCACACACCCGGGAATCTCGTTGGGACAACATATCTGTCAGACTTCGTTTTATCCAGCCTTCAACTCATAACGATGTGTGGAGGCACTAGAAACTACACGTTGTTCGGATTCCACGTTAAACTTTAGGTTCTCTTGCCCAGGTTGGATAACTGGGGTACGTTGAGGACCTGCAAGCTATCAAGTGGCGACCGAAAGAAAGACTTGCACCAGGCTATTGTGCCACAAGAAATTATTAATATAATTATGTACATACATATTTAAGTTTGTACCGAACCGTAAGAGCGCGGGAGCTCCTCGGAGTTGCGTAGTTGTCCGGTTTGTCCACGTAAGGTCGCAAAACTTTGTCCAAGAATTGACGACAGATTTCTTAGTTTTATTCTGCCGACATCTATTTCTGTAACTTTCTCATCTGAAAACGATAACATTCTCTTAATAGAGATGTGATACGTTCTCTTTGATCAACACCTGTAGCTAAATCAGGGTCGAATTGCAGTGCAGATTTCAAATTGAAAGAATATCGCTATTTCCAAAAGTTCATCAGACCTAAGCTTCTCATTAGAGCTGTGTATTTGGTGACACGAAGTTGCCGAATTTTGGTGTTTCCCTTGAATAAATTGCACCAGCTGTTTGAGGCGTTGAATTAAAAACTTTCAGACTTCCTGATAGCAATATTTTTCGGCTTTGTTCCGGATCCTCCTTCCTGCTCGGCTTTCCGTACTTTGCTATACGTACCTTCTCGGTCTGACTTCGATGCCGTTTCCTTAATTTGTTGTGGGCATATGTTACTGGGAGAACAATAAATAGAAATTATCTCTCTTAGTTTTTCGGTTCAAAATGGTTCAAATGGCTCTGAGCACTATGGGACTCAACTGCTGTGGTCATCAGTCCCCTAGAACTTAGAACTACTTAAACCTAACTAACCTAAGGACATCAGACACATCCATGCCCGAGGCAGGATTCGAACCTGCGACCGTAGCGGTCACGCGGTTCCAGACTGAAGCTCCTAGAACCGCAAGGCCACACCGGCCGGCGTAGTTTTTCGGTCTTTGCCTGATGTCCATCACTCCATGGGAAAAGTCGCTGCTCAAAATTCGTCCCGTGGAGATTTGTTTACCAGTTCACTCGACAATCAATTAGTGATTCTTCCGGTGCACCAGTTTTCTGAGGTTTTTATGTTGAAATTAACTCTGAGCACGCCACTCGCCGGAAGCTCCGTACCACCATCTAGGCTGCTGCAGATGACGATGAATGCATCGTAAAAGAGTATAAATTAACTTAATCTTTTCTTTTGCTCGATGAAATTTTTTACAGAATTAAAAGTAGGAAAAAATGTAACTGACTTCATCTGTCAGGATGACGAAGTATTCTTCTATGAAAGGTTCAACATAAAATTAAAAGAGCTGGTCTGAGTAATGCATAGGAAATGGCTGTTCCCTTTCCAGACGCCGTGGAAAACGAAGTATGAGAAGAAATTAATCAACAAAAGGCTACTATTTAGGTCTTGTTTTGATCTGTTTCCATTCAAAATGGTTTCACAAAATACTGTTTTTTAAAAGCTGACAAACTGTTTCTTACAGAATTTGCCTTCATTAGGTTGTGGTACAGAATGACAAGGTATGACCGGAAATTTCTTTGCTTTATTTTCTTCGGACGGGATGTAATGTACTGTTTGGCTTTACAACATTCTTTTCTATATATATCTTGGGCACACTGCTGAGATTCAAAAAAAATCTACAGTCATGATAGTGTTGGGTGCTGTCCTCGTTATCCTAATATGTGCCTGATGAGTTGCCAGATTTTCTTCACTGTAGTGCAAACAGATCTATGTTCTTCGGTATCTGTTAAGCAAAAATCCTCGAACGGTGGGGCATCCGCTAGACTGACAGCGTGAAGTTTCAATTTGGTTGCGACTTTTTGTTAACTGGTCTGTACCATGAAGCTTTTACAAATGTTGGTAAGTGACTGGCAATGATATTTTACCAAATTATTTCCCATTCATAATAGATGTACCTCCCTTCAGTCACATTTCTGCATTTATCTTGGACTGTGGGTTGACTATATCTAAGCTCTTTCCAATGCAGTTTAAAACGATTAAAGCCATGAGGAACGTGCAGCCCATCTACAAGTGAGTACAAATCAGGACGAGTAATTTCGTCTATTATGTGGGACGTAAACTGTGTTTTACCTTCTTCCACAGCTTATATGTAGTGCACACTAATACAGCTCGTTACTTCGCACCAAAGTTAGACTTAGTCACCCGTTTCCTGCGGAGAGGGTCAAGGTGTCTCACCTGACTTTGAAAATGTCACCAAGACTTACGAAATGGCCCAAAGCCGGCAGAATCCTTGCTGCTGTTTCACGTGGTATCGGTAAAACCAATGCCATAAAGTTCATTTTAGAAATGATGTACGTATTTTCTAAGGCTACCTACCTTTGGGATTTCATTAAGTTTTCTCACCCTATGTTGTTTGGCACTAGCTCTCTATTAAACCTGTATTCGGCAGTTAGAATTTCCATATGAGTGACTACATTTCATTATTCCACGTTAGGCAGAGATATTCCACACCATATAGTCATGATGCTTGATTGACTTTTGTTTAACGTCGAGCCTGGTACGAGTTCGTATTTGCCTATGACATGCAGTGCATTCTCGGCTTCACTTTCTCTTGTAATCGTTAGGCCTACATCAACCGAGTACACTTTAAAAATGTTATTCTGACCGTGTATGCACGGCTCCCGCAGTTGTCTCACCAGTGTGGCCAGCAGGGATTCAATGCCGATGGTGAACAAGGCCATTGACATTGGACGGCCCTTAGATACAAAATTCGTGAGCTCAAGATTCGTGGTTAGGTGGCCACTAATTACGGTTTTTGATGAGCTTTTATGTAGAATCCGACCAATGACGTCGGAAAAAAAATTGGGGAAAGCCCATTGGACTCACTGTTTCGGGAATGCAGTGGTGAGTCACGCTGTCGAAAGCGATTTCTAAGTCTAGCGCCATTATGTCACACTCAATTGCGAGAAATCTGCTATTGCTCTGACCTCTCTACATTCGCACACAGTCTGAATAACTGATCTGTCCTTACACACAGTAATTTGATATGGGCAGTGAATTTCATGTATGATTGTTTTTAGTCTTTGAACAGGTATACGCTCCATAATTTTTTAAATACTATTCAGCAGAGTAAAAGGTCGCAGGTTATTTACTGACGCTCTGTGTAGGTGTTTCGGGATAAGTACGACAATTCCCTCTAGGAATCAGGGTTTATTAATGCATTACATCACATATGAGGAGCAATTTGAAATTCATTTACATCTGGAAAGCCTTGTAAAACTCTGATGGTACACCATCTGGACCAGGTAACTGGTCTTTCGGACTCTTCACGCTGGCAGCTACCAGAAAATTGTCGTCAGTCTCTACTGCAAGACTCCGAGATGCGGTATTACTATGTCTTCCTTGAAGTTATTGCAACAGGTCGTCTTGTGCTACGTAATTAGAAGCACTGTCCGACATAAAGGCAGCAAAATGGCCATAAATTTCCTTTTTAATTTCTTTCTGCGCTGTGAGAACAGTCCCATCAGTTTTTTCAATTCCTGTGATTATTTTTCTGTGTCCTCTATTTCATTCTCGTATAACGTTAAATATCGAGGTTCCTTCATATAAAACAGCCTCCTGCAGTCTCGCACCAGTTTGGAAACCTTCTAACTGTTTCCGTTTCAAGGTCACGGGTTTAGATTTCTTCCTCTTAACTGCAACATAATTTGCAGTGACTGATGAGTCGAGTTTCTAAAGGTCACGCAGGCACTGGAAATAAAATTGGGCTATTTTCTTGCACCAAAAACGTTTTTCCAGCGAACAGTCATTTAAGACATTAAATAATTTCGGCTTCGCACATTTAAGCCAAGAGTTTAAAAGAGAGCCGTAAGGAGTGAACTTGCCGTCACGTTACCGCTACGTGTCGCTGAAATGATCGTGGTATTCGGAATCTTGAGAGTGTCAGACGTTTATTTTCCAGTTACCTCTAGCGCGGAACGTGACCTGTTTTTCTATTTTAACTGTGCATGTAAATGCAGCCTGGTCAGTAAAACTGGTGAATTATACTCCTGTTTGCAAATTGTTGCTATTTAAGTTATCGGATACGTATAGGCTATCTAAGGAACTCGCCGACCAGTTAGTAATGAAAATAAAACCAGGAGCAACGCCGTTTTTGTGTTCTCACGTGTCAACTAAAATTTAGTCTTTCATTATGTTTCGTAATTCAGCAAATGAGTAGAAATTAGGAACCTGTTTTTTTTTGGACTCAAGACTCAGTTAAAATCGCCAGCTAAAACAGTATTATAACGGTGTTCTCCGAAGAGAGGGACAGTCACACATTTCAACAACTTTTGCTTTATTGCGACATGTGCTGCTACCGGACAGAGCAATACGTTGACGGCCCGGCTGTTATGTACGGTGAGGGTCATCCCTGTTTTGTTTGTTTTACAACCTGCTGGACTACTATAACTTCATTCGAGAGTACGCTAGTTTCCGGTTCCCACGTCAATTACAATATTGTAGACAAATAGGCTATGTCGCGTAATAGAATGTCTTTCACTTTTTGAAGGATGACAATATACATATCTCCTACATCCAATTAATCTTTCAAACTATTTTATTTCAGTTAACTGTGAATGCTCTTTATCTTCAGAGCTGCAGTACTGTAGGTTTGAGACGAGTTAATAATGTAAAACGTTTTGTAAGTTCAACTCATACATCACACGCTGACAGTTTGAAAAATAACAGTAGTATGTATCAGGTACATATCCATCTCAAGTTACTTTGTCTGAGAGAAGTAACCGTTCATTAGAAGAGACTGAAAGTGCCTCTCTGAAAGTAAAAGAAGTTTCATTTGCTCATCTTCTTTGGCCTCATCTGGCAAACGAAGATCTGAACGTATGTTTCGCGGTCTTATGGCGGATTTCTGCGACAAATTTGTGGGGAGCTGCTTTTTTTGTCTTGTTTTTATTCCATGGGTTGGGCGCACTACCGCCGGCTTGTGTGTGAATTGTTGAAATCCACGGAACCTAGTCCTTCCATGTAAACAGAGCCCTCACCAAGCACAGCGCCTTGTCTACTAATCGGGTCCCTGTCTTTGTGTGGTTTGCACCACACTCCAATCATACCATCAGCTCTTACCACCTGGAATCGGGACTCTTCTGACCAGACCACGGCTTTCGAGTCGTATAGGGTCCAACCGATGTGGTCACGAGCCCAGGAGAGGCGCTGCAGGCAATGTCGTGCTATCAGCAGGGGCACTCGCGTCGGCCATCTGCTGATGTAGCCCATTAACGCCAAATTTCGCGGCACTGTCCTAACGGTCACGTTCTTTGTATATCACACATTGATCTCTGCGGTTACTTCACGCAGTGTTCCTTGTCCATTAACACTGACAACTTTATTCGAACGTCGCTGCTCTCGGTCTTAAAGTGAAAGCCGTCGGCCACTGCGTTATACGTGGTGTGAGGTAATACCTGAAATTCGGTATTTTTGGCACGGTCTTGACACTGTAGATCGTGGAACATTGAATTCTCTACCGACTTCCTAAATTGAATGTCCCATGCGTCGAATTCCAACCACCATTCCGCTTTCAAAATCTATTAACTCCAGATGTGCGCCTATAATCACATCGGAAACCATTTCACCTGAGTACGGATGAAAGCTCCGCCAATGCACTGGGCTTTTATAGCTCGTGTGCGCGATACTACCGCCATCTTTGTAAGTGCTATCTAAAGACCTTTATCACCTCACAGTAATGTGTACGCAACCTCCACAGAATCTAGAAAGTTCACAAAACGTACTTATCATTAGTTTTTGTACAATGTTTGGTGACCTTACATCAACACGGAGCCGTTTCTGTACATTACTGTCTTATGAGATGGGCGAAGTTTATCTCTCCTTACACGATGGCCTGGTTGTCGATGAAATCGGACTATCGACGTATTCATTAAAAGTAATTCCGCCAAAAGTGCATGCGTTTCTATCAACCTTACGATGTGTACCTATATTGACAGATTGTATTCTATCGTTACAAAAGTGTCCTATGATCATTGCACAGCAAACGAAAATCACAAGTAGAAGCGAAGAAATTAATAATATAAACTTCAGGATCCATAATCAATTCGGCGCTGCAGCTTTGGTTTCATCTGTTTGGTTTGCCGTAAAATTATGGCCAGATTGCGAGGTATTTAGAAAGTTAGCGAACTTGCTTTTCTTAATGATTATCACATTAAAGAATGTGACTGTGGCAAATATGCTTACGCACGCACCTAGTGGCCCTTCAACTGCTTATGCTTTGAACGTTTTTATTATAGATACCCTGCAGAATACACTGGTTCTCTTGAAGTATAAAAGTGAAAATCAAAGGAACAATTGATATACTGGAATTCCTATGTCTTTTATTTTCATTTACTGTTAGCTACCTCGGTTATATTAAATTTGTGATGATAGAATGTAACTTTAATAATATTTGAAACGTTAATTGATTTTGTTAGTACTTCCACTGTACTTCTCAATGTCCCAAAAATATTGTTGTCATTGATGTGGCGTACTTCCAAGACAGCAAATGGAATAAATTAATAAAATCTGATGGGATTTTAACACGAAGCACAAAAATTCGAACCCTTGCTGTTAGCCACTATGTTTCCAACTCGCTTAACGTAACACCGTGTGTGCGAATTGTTACAGTAGCTGTTCACTCTTTAAATATCGGACTTGAGATACTAACATAATGGCTAAATTAATCACAACGTCCTGCATCCTCCACGACTGCTATTTTGTAAGTAGAGATATTAACGTAATATTTAACCGTACAGAGTCATTCGAAACCGACATATTTCATTTCCTGTGACTGTGGCCTTTTTTGTTGTCTGTCTTTTACTCTCTTTCTGAAACAGCATCATTGCTGAGCTTTTCAATGAAACAGGAGGATGCTAGCTCGGGACTGCATCCCACCGAGACCAGGATGACGACAGTTTCAGATAACAAACATTGCCCACTGTGACGTCGATTTACCTAAGTCGTTAAAACGACTCAAAGAGGTCAATTACACGTATTTGACGTTTGTTAACTGTGTAGGGGCGATTTCAAAGCGACAGTACTTACGAAAGAAATGATTTAAGTCTCGAAATGTTTCATTCATTTCATTAACATCACTTATTCTAGATTTGTTGCCTCACAAATGCTTAACTTTTTCACCTTATTCCACAGTGATGCAAAGAGTGAGATGTCTAGTCTCTATGCCTATTTGTCGTTCTGGTAGTACCCTATTTATGTGACCTTCAAATTTTTTGTTAAGTTAGACCCGAGAACAATTGTCTAAGAAGACAAATTTATGTGTGCAATGACAGTCTCGAAAGCGTTACTGAGCGTTTCCAACATTCTCCAAGGCTACATGAAATTACAATTATTGCTGTTCTCAAAGCCATATCCTGCCAAAAGTGCTGTAATATAGAAAAAAGCAGTCTGTTTAAACAATTACGTCTCGCTAGTTCACATGAATGTTGTGATAGTCTAGAGAAGTTGTCAGTGTGAAACAACCAAGAAACAAACTACAAGTAAAACGCGCGGATTTGCGAAATATAGCATAGAAATGCCGCCCCACTTTCCACTAGGGTAATTTCTTCTTGTAATTCGCTTACTCACAGTTGTCTAAAAATTCAAAAGCTATGTGCAGGCACTTTTCGCTGTTCCTGATAAAGTATCACCCGCAGCAGTATTGTAATCGTTACGATTAAACGACACTTTTCGTCTCTTTGCATTTTACGCAATGAGTGAAAGTTCTGCTTAAGAATGATATTTCTACACATTGCTCATGGCAATTTTTGTTCCTTGTTTCACATTCTCATCACAGTTGCTTCTCCTTTCCTGTTCTCAGAATCTAGAATCTAGCTTTCACAGCCATGTTCACTTGTTTAATTATCTTCGTGGATTCTATTTTTCGGTCATTACTAAAAATTATCTTGCATGGTTTTCCTTTGTGATTTGAAAATTTTATTCACAGCACCAGAAATTTGAGTACCGAACGTGAACATCCACAAACAGTGTTACATTGTCTATTCATTTGTTTTATGTATTAGAGGTGGTGCCAGTGCAAGCATTCATAAGGAAAACTGTTTTCAAGTATTAAAGACATCACCTGACTGTATAAGAAAATTACCACGTATACAAAATAAAGGCTGAAAGGAAGATACTACTAAATGACCCAGTGAATATGACTGGTGACTCACTGTTTACACTTGCCAATCATATAATAGACAGTAATCCCAATACATGATCACAAATCCCATTTCTCATCCAAGGATGTAAATGTAAGTGTTAAAAAAAAACTAAAATAAAATAAAATAAAAGTGCACACACACATACACACACACACACACACACACACACACACACACACACACACACACAACTTACATCAGCACACATATAGTCACAGAAAAAACAATTGAAAGCAAAACCTTAGATACTTGGCAACACTTACAGAAACAAATGACACTACACACACAGAAAATAGCAGTTAAAATGCTATACGTTGAAAACAGTGCCCAGACGGAAAAGTGTAAGCTTTAAACCAGTTTGCCACCTGAGATAAATCTGTTTGGCTTAAAAATAATGAATTAGACGCTGATCCGTAAAAACTTTTCCATTTTCTTACAAAACCTCGACGAACTACTTTAATCTATAAACTATAAGTGTAATCGATAACCTGTATATCCAAACGAAAAAACTATGTAATATTTCAGGACACCTACTGAAGTTGTCTTGCAACTAAGGCAAAAAGCGTCTTGGTGCACAAGATAAATAAAATTACTGACTGTACAGAATAGAAAAGGCGTTTTTCTTTTGAACTACTGTAATTTCTATAAAGATGCTGCGAGAGTGGCCAGCAAAAGAAACTTGTTAAAATGAACGATATTTACGCATAATTTTAATAGTGTCTAGTGATGCTAAGAAAGCGAAACCGGTGAATGAGGTTTTTAGTTTCCGGGTCGCTTAAGACAGACAAACAAAAGCACATCTACATCTACATCTATACTCCGCAAGCCACCCAACGGTGTGTGGCGGAGGGCACTTTAATTGCCACTGTCATTGCCTCCCTTTCCTGTTCCAGTCGCGTATGGTTCGCGGGAAGAACGACTGTCTGAAAGCGTCCGGGCGCGCTCTAATCTCTCTAATTTTACATTCGTGATCTCCTCGGGAGGTGTAAGTAGGGGGAAGCAATATATTCGATACCTCATCCAGAAACGCACCCTCTCGAAACCTGGCGAGCAAGCTACACCGCGATGCAGAGCGCCTCTCTTGCAGAGTCTGCCACTTGAGTTTGTTAAACATCTCCGTAACGCTATCACGGTTACCAAATAACCCTGTGACGTAACGCGCCGCTCTTCTTTGGATCTTCTCTATCTCCTCCGTCAACCCGATCTCGTACGGATCCCACACTGATGAGCAATACTCAAGTATAGGTCGAACGAGTGTTTTGTAAGCCACCTCCTTTGTTGATGGACTACATTTTCTAAGGACTCTCCCAATGAATCTCAACCTGGTACCCACCTTACCAACAATTAATTTTATATGCTCATTCCACTTCAAATCGTTCCGCACGCATACTCCCAGATATTTTACAGAAGTAACTGCTTCCAGTGTCTGTTCCGCTATCATATAATCATACAATAAAGGATCCTTCTTTCTATGTATTCGCAATACATTACATTTGTCTATGCTAAGGGTCAGTAGCCACTCCGCTGCAGATATTCCTGCATTTCGCTACAATTTTCTAATGCCCCAACTTCTCTGTATACTACAGCATCATCCGCGAAAAGCCACATGGGACTTCCGACACTATCTACTAGGTCATTTATATACATTGTGAAAAGCAATGGTCCCATAACACTCCCCTGTGGCACGCCAGAGGTTACTTTAACGTTTGTAGACGTCTCTCCATTGACAACAACATGCTGTGTTCTGTTTGCCAAAAACTCTTCAATCCAGAAGACACACAGCTGGTCTGATATTCCGTAGGCTCTTACTTTGTTTATCAGGCGACAGTGCGGAACTGTATCGAACGCCTTCCGGATGTCAAGGAAAATAGCATCTACCTGGGAGCCTGTGTCTAATATTTTCTAGGTCTCATGAACAAATAAAGCGAGTTGGGTCTCACACGATCGCTGTTTCCGGAATCCATGTTGATTCCTACATAGTAGATTCTGGGTTTCCAAAAACGACATAATACTCGAGCAAAAAACATGTTCTAAAATTCTACAACAGTTCGACGTCAGAGATATAGGTCTATAGTTTTGCGCATCTGCTCGACGACCCTTCTTGAAGACTGGGACTACCTGTGCTCTTTTCCAATCATTTGGAACCTTCCGTTCCTCAAGAGACTTGCGGTACACGGCTGTTAGAAGGGGGGCAAGTTCTTTCGCGTACTCTGTGTAGAATCGAATTGGTATCCCGTCAGGTCCAGTGGACTTTCCTCTGTTGAGTGATTCCAATTGCTTTTCTATTCCTTGGACACTTATTTCGATTTCAGCCATTTTTTCGTTTGTGCGAGGATTTAGAGAAGGAACTGCAGTGCGGTCTTCCTCTGTGAAACAGCTTTGGAAAAAGGTGTTTAGTATTTCAGCTTTACGCGTGTCATCCTGTGTTTCAATGCCATCATCATCCTGGAGTGTCTGGATATGCTGTTTTGAGCCACTTACTGATTTAACGTAAGACCAGAACTTCCTAGGATTTTCTGTCAAGTCGGTACATATAATTTTACTTTCGAATTCACTGAACGCTTCACGCATAGCCCTCCTTACGCTAACTTTGACATCGTTTAGCTTCTGTTTGTTTAAACTTAGAGTGAAGCTCTCTTTGCTTTCGCAGTAGTTTCCTAACTTTGTTGTTGTACCACGGTGGGTTTTTCCAGTCCCTCACAGTTTTACTCGGCACGTACCTGTCTAAAACGCATTTTACGATTGCCTTGAACTTTTTCCATAAACACTCAACATTGTCAGTCTCGGAACAGAAATTTTCGTTTTGATCTGTTAGGTAGTCTGAAATCTGCCTTCTATTACTCTTGCTAAACAGATAAACCTTCCACCCTTTTTTTATATTCCTACTAACTTCCATATTCAGGGATGCTTCAACGGCCTTATGATCACTGATTCCCTGTTCTGTACATACAGAGTCGAAAAGTTCGGGTCTCTTTGTTATCAATAGGTCCAAGATGTTATCTCCACGAGTCGGTTCTCTGTTTAATTGCTCGAGGTAATTTTCGGATAGTGCACTCAGTATAATGTCACTCGATGCTCTGTCCCTACCACCCGTCCTAAACATCTGAGTGTTCCAGTCTATATCTGGTAAATTGAAATCTCCACCTAAGACTATAACATGCTGAGAAAATTTATGTGAAATGTATTCCAAATTTTCTCTCAGTTGTAATGTACCTACGATAGCCACAGAAAAGGAGAACCTCCGAAATAATTTTCCCTCGTCTTTACTTCTGATGTTAGAGTTGCAGTGGCTGTATCAGAATATTATTCGTAACCACCCTTTGGACGCAAGTCATAGTTACTGAATTGAATAATACTCATTGGCCTATATTAGGCATTTCTGCTCCCGGTCAATTTAGTGGCAATCGGCGACACCGAACTGAGCTACTACGGTGTCAGCTCAAGAGTCACATCGCCTAGGCACACGTATGAATTCTCTATCTTAACAATCAGTGGGACAACAAGGGAGTTCTGTCTCATGCAGCTGTGTGATAGCTCAGCGATAAGGAGCTCACTCTTCAACCGCTAGGGTGCGTAAGTTTTCAGATACAACTTCGCTGTAGACGAGATTTTTACCTCTTTTGTGAAAGAGCCACTATGAGACTTTATTTAAAAAAAGACGTTTTTCGTAATGTTACCTTAATATGTTGTAATTCATTTGTATTAGTACAGTGGATAGTAAATAATATTTTTCTTTGATTTTATTGAACACAGAAGATAAACACAAGAGATAAATAAATCAGCACTACTACAGTCTACAAGTGATTTTAATCGGACTGTAGTTCGTGCCTGCCCAAACAAGTACGGCTTATGTGCCCAGTTGTGGTAACTATATGCACATTAATGACAGTGAAAACAGGTGTATCCTTTGACATAAAAACTAGTCAGAGATCGGACTCCACAGGGTCTCAGTACTTGCCGATCGCGTCGAGGGACCAATAACACGTCCACTCTGATAAAAATCTCGAAGTTTGGTTATCTTCATAAAGTGGCAGCACTGAAGGCGGCGACAGATCCTGGGGCGTGTTGTTTAATGTTATTATTAATGCTATACATTTCATTTCTTTTCCTCTTAGAAGCGATTCTTCATGCAACTTTTAGTCAGGAATCCGTATGTTTTCGTCAAGCCACAGTGAGTAACTGTGGGGTAACGGGTTTTATTGTCGTTGTTTGGCATCCTATGATAAATGTGTCTGTATGCCATAAACCTTGTGAATACATTGATGTGCAAGCAAGATAGCAACGAAAGCACACTGCTCATTTTGAGGTCCACGTAAGGGAATCAAGGGGACCTTAACGATGGACGAAAGTGATATTTAAGGTATTTAATTGGATTTAATTCAAGAGAATTGTCCATTTTTTAAGCTACCTAGAGTGGAAGGCAATTGCTATCTCCTGTGTCAGCAAACTTGTACGGCGGTGCCTAATTGCTGTTACACTGATTGAGCATAGAACAACTATGTTCGCACCGTAGTTATTCCAATGACATAGGGGCCCCACGTGACGAACAGAGCTCAGATTCGTGTCGTTGACTGTCGACTCGAAGTTCTACACAGACATCCGTATAGTGAAGAAGCATGGCATTCACAAAGCAGACATCGATGACCATTAACACAGGTTATTAAGTCTATCATGTGAGATGACTTAAGGTGTAAAGATTTTCTTCAGATTTTGTTACAGAATTTCTTCTAGCAATTTGCAGCTCCAGTAAATGAAATAGAAAATTAGAACCTACCGTGCTGTGGTCTACACCTCAACTGGAACTGACAACTTACACAACCCTTGCATCACAAGTCATCTATGGGTTAACTGAGGTAACGAGACGCTGCTGGGAGCTGTGTAGCGAAATGCTTGTCGTGCTCATCTCATACGGGCCTCACAGGGGACACGCTAGCGCGTTCGGTTTTTGTGCAGCGCTGTCTCTTGATACTACCAAACGTCGCCTATCAGACTATCTACATATAAGGCATACAGTTACGTTTAACCTTATTTCTGAAGTTTTGTACCATGGAAGGGGACTGTTATATAATATCAGCACAGGGATACAAAGCTAGAAATGTTAGATGCCGGTCATGCAACATATGGCATGTGAAATATTGGTTCAAATGGTTCCAATGGCTCTGAGCACTATGGGACTTAACATCTGAGGTCATCAGTCCTCTAGAACTTAGAACTACTTAAACCTAACTAACCTATGGACATCACACACATCCACGCCCGAGGCAGGATTCAAACCTGCGACCGTAGCGGTCGCGCGGTTCCATACTGCAGCGCCTAGAACCGCTCGGCCACCCCAGCCGGCTGTGAAATATTGAGATATAAAATTTTCCATCATAGTTTCCTCAAAATACAAACAAATAAGTACTTATTTTGATAGTTTGCAACGAAAACTTGTTTCATTGGAATAGAAAACAATTGGAAATCAACATTCCCCAACGCGTCAAGAAACAGTAAGCTATTAAACGCTTTGCATCTATAAATCCACTGTGTCTACGTGCAATATTGTGCAACATACTAACAGAATTTCGTGACTACCATGAGAATGCACTAACATCTTGGTCGGGATAGAAACAAGGAGAAACGGAAATTACTAATTATTCGATGCCATGCAGTAATCAATTCATTTACAGATTTAGAAGAAAATAAACTGAGAACTATGATCATTAACGGAGAAAGTTGAGTATTGCCAATGTGGAATGTGCAGTTCTGCGCCTTGATATATATCTCGCCTTGATACACTGAGTACAATGTTGTCTGCAGGGGACATCTTTAGCCGATTGATATTTTAATGGGATTTTTGGCATCACTCATTTCAACAGCCACAGTACAAAGTTATCATACAAAGTCTTCCTTTTAATGTTGTAACATTAAAACCAGCATTTGAGCCAATGTAAAGCACCGTCATTGTCACGATATTTGTAGCTATCAGTAGCAGTGGCAGGGTCCATACTACCTATTCGATTATTGAATAATATAATGTGACATAAATTTATCTGTCGTCGCGATGTTAAATCAACAGAAATTGTGGCAGATATCTGCTTACGCCACCAGTCTCCCGTTCTCGGTCTTTGTCACCGGTCTTTTCCTACTGATATGAGTAATTTGCGTTGCGAAACATCAGACATTCCATTCTTCCAGCTTCACTGTTCAGTTGCATTGGCACCAAGTAGGGATAGGAAAGCTCTTGCGACGAACGAATTACAGTAACAATAATAACAAAAGTAAACAAATAATCAATGAAGTTGATCGCATTACCGAAGAAGGTTAACAATTAGAAGTAAAAGTAGGGTGATCATTTAGCTGGTGCAGCGCAAACGTTTTCTTGGCACTTTGTTACTGAATTTCGTTATAGCTGTTAGCAAAGTAAAGAAAGAAAGAAACAGAAGCAGTCCAACGAGATCTGAACCAACAACTACCCGTCTCTTAGGTCAAGAGACGAACATGGGCCGTCGAGTGAACTTGGTACAGCTTCGTTTAGGTCTCTGCCATTGCTCTGGTCGTAGTTAATCCAGACAGTTCACATCATGATATACAAAACCAGTCGAAAGTGAAGTGTGGAATTACCTTCCTTGGTTTGGAAAATTAATTTTAAGGTGTCGATGTCATATAATCACGATAACTATCCAGATTATTTCATCAATACGAAAAAAGAATATTACGAGAATTTAGCAAGATCACTGAGTACCAGTCAAGAAAGTGAGTGAACGATAACGAGTTGCCAAACATCGCCAGCACCACTGCGAAGTCTCAACTTCAGAGGCTATATATGAAGAACTTCATAGACAGCTCACAATGTCCTCACTGCTACGCACAGCCTGCTGAAGCCAGCCCTCAATGGAGCTGCGCTTCCAGACGCAGATCTAAGATACGGCTTTAAACTGAGAGCAGATTGTAGCATTGAAAAATACAAGTGGGTTGCACGATTACACTAATCAACTTGCAGTGGAAGATTGTTTTAATAAAACTGAAAATGTGTTCAAAACGACCTTGGCCAAAAAGAAAAAGCCAGCCAGATACCGTTCCACATTGACCTCAAACAGACTATATCTATGTCTGATCTTGTGTCGTACAGAAATAGCATAGCAGGGATACCACCAAATTGAGGAGATAGTATGGACAATAGACTAAAACAACGATGCCAAAGAGCAATAAATCAAAATGAGGATTCACAAGGAAAAAATGAATATATGATTACTGAACGAGAAAGTTAACAGAAGAAGTAGGCAAATGTGCAGTTTCGCGCTTTCATACTTCATTCACCTCCATATCTACCACAGGTAATGCGTAGTAAAAAGCTTGTTAATTGCGTCCTTGATTTATCCCGTCTTGATTGATACAAAAATGAGTAAAACATGGATTCTGGTCGCTGACAGTTGCCTCGAATCTGTTCAGAGACTTTCTTGAGCTTAGTTGGTCATGTAAGGCGGTACTAACGAAGCAGAATACTATGGCTACTCCTGCAAGATTGCCAGGAGACATATGATAGGTATGGCTAAGATTCGCCACATACTTGTGACAGGTAAGATCTCAGTTAAATTAATAGAGAAAAGAAGAGATAAGATATAGCTTTTGCAGAAAAAAAGGAACTTTTGCAGTAAGCACTCTCTCGTTGCCATCGTTAATTTAATGTGCATCACCGGTAATTGAAGAAGAGTCGCTGTATAGGGAGCATCACTATATAGTGCCATCCACATTCATTTAGTCAAACTCATTTTTATTCCCCCATACCTCCTGAAGTATCACCCACCTTAGACGACCACATAATGCTTAACATGACGACCTTTCAGTATTACAAAAGTGCTGCTTTAACCATAATAAATTTTGCACCTTCCTGCTTTTAAGTCCTCTGCGAGATGTGTTAGCCACCGATTAGAACACAGTCTATGGAACAATATAAAATTGCGAGTCTCAATCTAAACAGAATCCAGTCGACTCACGAACTCCAAGCGTTGCCAGATGGTCACTTTACTGCACACATCGATATTATTTTACTCCAAAAAGTCAACAACTTTAAAAGACACCAGTTACATAATTCTAAGGCAGATATTAGTATTGACGGTTCCTGTGGCACTGCAGTTTTATTAAAGGAAGGTAATCAGAAAAATGTTCAAATGTGTGTGAAATCTTATGAGACTTAACTGCTAAGTCATCAGTCCCCAAGCTTACACACTACTTAACCTAAATTGTCCTAAGGACAAACACACACACACACACATGCCCGAGGGAGGACTCGAACCTCCGCAGGGACCAGCCGCACAGTCCATGACTGCAGCTCCTGAGACCGCTCGGCTAATCCCGCGCGGCGGAAGGTAATCAGTATACCATAAAGGTTGTTCTGTACAATGGAAGGGGCGTAGCCGTCCAGCTGCATGATAAGTTACTTGCCAATGTTTATGCGCCATCGGGAACAAATAAGACAGCATGTCGAAGGAATTTTTTCTCTTTTCTTTACCGCTCTTAACAACCTAGCACCACGCAGAGCCACTCGGTGATGACATCAACTGTGTTCTTCATAAGCAGGATCAGGTACAAAATTGTACTTACTGTGAAGAACTGCAAACCTTAACACCTGGATTAGGGTTGGTAGACACCTGGACGATATTGCGGCCAAACTTCACGACCAACATATTTGTAGTGAACAACAGCGCAAGTAGGTTAGGTGGAATACACGTATCAAAGCCTATGAGGTCCATTGTAACCAGCGTGGAGATGGAACTGGTAAGTTTTTCCGATTACTGTGTTTATCATATTTGGATTAAATTTCTTCACCAAACAATCTTCAAGGGACGTAGTACTTGGAATCTCAACATCTGTATGAGCCAGCGCTGAAACAGTCTACAGCATTTTAGAAGTTCGGAACCAATGTCTCACCAAGCAAGCACGTTATCAGAACGGAGCATACTGTACAAATAAACCAAACTCTTATCTAGCACGCCAAGGATAAAGCGAAATGGACTATATCAACTACAGAATATAATTTCGTATGTCTCAGAGGTCTATTCGCATATCAAGGCGACTTGCAACAAAATTTTGACAAAATTAACCAGAGTACAGAGAAAATTTATTCCTGAACTCGTCAGTCCTTTCATGGCAGACGCATCCGTGCACGAAACAATTACAATTTTCATCCTGAATGCACCTTTGTATTCCACGTAAGACGAGAAGAAAAATGAGCGAAACGGAAGTTAATTAAACGTCTAACTGATGAACAAGGTATACATTATGATTCTCAATCGACGATAAGGAAACATTTTAACAAACTTTATGTAAGACCAACAGCATGTTCTGACCAGGGAAATATCACCATATCTTCCGTGTCCAGTGAGGTAACCGCAGCCAATAAGTGCCTATCAGAAACATTTTACATTCCAAGAAATTCTTTTAACAATCCATGAAGCACCTAAAAATAAGACCACTGTGATTGACGGGTTGCCCATAAAATTTTATTTACTGATATGGGATATTATTGGCGATGAAATCACAGAAATGTTCAACGAAATAGTCATGAATGTTTGCTTCCCCGTGAGCCTTATTGCAGGGCTGGTGGCCCTGGTACATGAGGAGAGAGACGCTATACATGGAACGTATTAAAGGCCAATAACTTTATTAAACGCCACTTTTAAAATTTTACGTATCTTTTAAACGGCAATTTTAAACCAGCACTTACTAAACTCTTGGGCTCATATCAGTCCAGCGTTACGACTGGTCGCTGTATGTCCAGTCTACTGACAGGATACAGAGATACTGTTCACTTCACTTTAATAAGCCAAACCAAATTACACCTCGCTTTCCTCGATTTTGACAAAACTTAAGACAAGATTAGTCACTTAGCGTTATTAAATACTTCGAGGAAAGAGGATTTTAGTGGATAATTTACGAAGATTATTCATAAAATTTTAAGGAATGCCTTCTCTAGAACGAAAGTCAACAAACTGCTTATGAGCCTTATTCCCGTTAAAATCTCAGTCCACCAAAGATTTCCCCTGCAAACAACATTACACTCAGTGTGTGTGGAACAGCTACTCAATACTCAGTTCAGTCCGGGCTGTCGAACCTATTATAATGAAATTTTTCGCACAGAGAGACTACAACGAAACAAACCCAACGACAAAATTTTAACTGCTAAGGCACACTGTATGTATTTTTTTAAATGTTTAAGTTACTTGTTTCTGCCACACGAAAAAAAACTTATAAAAGTGGTTTGTAGAGCTCTTCGTGCCTTGTGAGTGAATTGCCGAATAAGCAGACGCACCCTTGAGAAGCGAGCCTGGTGCCGTGTAGCCAAAGTGCACATACGCAGATTGTAAGTTCTTAAACGTGGGTAAAGCGCCTCAGGCCTTTAATTTTTTGAATAACTTACAGTTCATACTGACAGCGAAACTGCTGCAGATATATATTGTCACATAAATGACTAGCAGAGAAAAAAGAAAATCACCGCACTTTTTGATAGACAATTTGCATCAATCAGGACTTTAATACCTTGACATCAAATATTTTATAAATATCCTGTAGCACACTGCCTGTAATAATTTTTCAATAACACGTATTTCACTAACAATGAAATAGTTCATTGTTTGTTCCCTATGGTCATCATAAAAATCCGAAGTGTCTGTTGGATAACGAAAAAGAAACATTTTGCTTACATCAGGCACACGTGATAAAGAACCATTAACACAGCTAGGCGTCACACAGTAATTACTAGTTTTATTTACACAGAACTAAATGGAGTATGAAATGGTCGTGGCCATTGTTCCGTACAATATGCTGCATTCCAAGCCTACTTAATCAGATTCGGAAAACGTGGTGCTGCCAAAAGACAGTGCACAAATGTCTGAAGTTTAACAATATCGTTAAGCTGATAAATCTGAAATGACAAAGAGCTGTCGGAATTTATACCGTCCGACAGTTTACTGCAAAATACTTTACACTGTCGAAAAATTTCTTTATCGATTTGCTGAATCTCACAATTAGTGCCGAGTTCAATGAATTATATTAACAGTCTTTTCGTCGTCCTCCTAAAGACAAAGTCATCGTTATGCCCAGGCCAAGAGCCCAATGAAACCAATGAATAATTTTCTGCAGCTGTGAAGAAGACCTTTCGGATGTAATATTGAAAATTATACTCTCCTATTTTTCAAGATTTTACTACATCGATTACAAGATTTTGAAAACAAACAGTCCTTTTTCTATTTTGTGCTTAATTTGCCTCGCCTTGAGGTTCATGAAGACAAATATAAAGCTGCAGAAACAGTAATCCTCCGATACTTATAATTGCTACTGTCGTATACGAATGTGTCATAGCAGCAATCAACTGTAGAAACGACTCTGTCCTTTTAGATAGAGGGAAGGACAGCATCGGTAGCAAACTTGTAGTCTGTATATTGCAGAGAGATTTCAGCTACTATGTAGCTATCTTCAATACTGTTGTATACTAACTTCAACGAAGATAGCTACATCGTAGTTGAAATCGATCTAAAACAAATACAGAACAAGTTTAAGATTGATAAAGCCGTTCTTCCGATCTTGGATCTCATTAATACAGCCGTGGAGCACACCATTCCTGATGGAAGCAAACCTGAGGACTCTTATTTTCTCGCTCGAAATGATAAAGTGCGGTTTGCACGCAGTTATTTCGTGATACCTGAGTAACACACTTTATATACATCATTTTAGGGAATAACAAGAAACTTCGTCTTCTCTTAACCAGAATCTTATAAATCAGGAGACATCATCTCACTTACAACTGAGAGGGCTCAGTCCCTTATATCTCCTCGGTATTGGTGCATTGACTCTCACGAGCCATTCTAAATCTTTTGAATAGTTTAACTTTCACTCTTGCATGAGTTTCAGTTTGGCACATATTTCGCACTTCATGTAAATATTTCTTCCATTCATACAATACACGCTCAGATATAGTGAAGCAAAACCGGCTTTGCACACTGTTTAACTTTAAGCTTTTTCTCCTTCCTTCGTTTAATGAAATCATTTGCAGCTATTTCTTTGTCACTGAAGGCTGTTACTGTACATGTTTCGTTTGCGCTAGGATGATTTTTTGTTCAGGACTTTAACTAACAAAACAGATTTATTTCCTGTTTCTTCAAATGAATCCACAATTTCTAACGAAAAGTCGGCATCATTTTAATGAATGTCCAGGAAAGTAACTAATTAGGTGATTTCTTTTGCATACCCCAATCGTCGTATTTCATCTTTGCATGGTTGGAAACTATGGGACATGCACAAAGACAAATAATGTTAGTAGGAACATACAAAGAAAACATATAGATAATTAATTAATTTTATATCCATTGGTAACACTTTGCAATACCTAAAACGAAACTGATAATTATTACAGATAATAAATGAGTTGTACATTCGAGCGAATAGTAACCGTGAACAGTTGCGTCAGAAAAGCTATCAAAGGAATGTGAAATTCGCTTTACAAATAAGTATGGGGTTGTGCCGGGTTATCTGTTTGCTGATATGCCGTCAACCAAGTTTACCTGCCTGACGTGTTGCGGATGCACTGTCTGCTACAGCTACGGTGGATCTGTAAATATCTCCAGCTGCATGGCGAGCTTCGAATTTGTGAACTTTCAACTTTTTAAAAAAATAATTGCAGTTTACCTTAGCAGGTCAAATTTTCCTACCGCGTTTCTTTTGGTGTGCTCTTCCTGTATAAAAAGTTTCGGGATAGGTTTCAACATTTCGGATTGGTCTATTTCCTTGTAAGAATGAAAGCGCTGCGTATATTTATGACCAAGGAAGTATATGAGGCATATGCGGACAACGTTACTTTCACAGTGAGCTTTAATGAATAGATACAGACAGCAAAACGCATTATCGACTACTGGTGTAGCGCAGCAGGAGCAAATACTGATTTTCAGAAATGGTAACTGGTGGAAATAAATCGAGGCGCTAACAAATTCGCACTGAAGTGGTTGGCTGTAACGATAATAGTTCTGAATGGGGACTGAAAATATCGGTCATACCTAAGGACATGGGTACCAATAACTAGACACATAAGCTGAACGTACTTGGAGCCGCAGTTAAAAAACATCAAGCAAGAACGCTACATATACTAACATACACTGATCAGCCAGAATATTATGACCACCTAACTAATAAGCGGTATGTCCACTTTTTGCTCGGATAACAGCGGCAACACGTCGAGGCATGTAAACAATAAGGCGTTCGTAGATCGCTGGATGGAGCACCATATCGGCATACAAGTCAGGGGCAGCACATTAATGTGAACTCTCCACTGTGTTTCTCAAACCACTCATGACACTTCTGGCCTTATAACACGGCGCATTAACTTGTTGAAAACTACCACTGCAATTGGGAAACCTGGTAGGCATGAAGGTGTGTATGTGGTCTGCAACAAGTGTACGATACGCCTTAGCCGTCGTTGTGCGTTGCACGAGCTACACTGGACCCATGGATGCCCACATGGATGTTCCTCAGAGCATAATGGAGCCCCCGCGAGGTTGTCTCCGGCCCGCAGTACAGGTATCAAATAGCTGTTCCCCTGAAAGACGAGAGATTCGCTCCACCTCATCGGCATGATGAAGAGGGTATCGGGATTCATGACACCATTTAATGCTCTGTCACTCCGCCAATGTCCATTGCTGATGGTCACAGACCCATTTCAGAAATAGTTTCCGATGCCGCGATGTTAACAGTAGCACGTGCAATGGGTCGTCTCCTCCAGAGGCCCATCGTTAAGAGTGTTCGTTGCATTTTCTGTTGAGAAACATGTGTGTGTTATGCCCAGCATTAATGTCCGATGTTAGTTTCGCCACATTTCGCCGCCTGCCCTGTGTTACCAGTCTGCACAGCCTACGATGTGCGACATCTGTATCGAGGGAGGGCCGCCCATCCCCACGTCATCTCGAGCGCTTTCACCTTGGTTTAGCCTTGTGTTGAAGACACTCAGCACAGCACTCCTTGAACACCCAACAAGTAGTGCAGTTTCCGAAATTCTCGTGCCGAGCCTCTGGGCCATCACTATCTGTCACCGGTCAAACTTAGATCACGCACCTTTCCCATTTTACACACGGACGGTCCGCTCACTAATACTACATGTATCGTATTTGTTTCTCACTAGCAGTCATTCCTTGGAAGGTGACGCTACTATCGCTTGGTTGGGTTCATATCGATAGTAGGTCCGCGGCCATAATGTTGTAGCTGATCAGTATAGATATGATTACTAAAACAAATTACTTACAGGCTGTCTTAGCATACCACCTGCAATTGCTCAGATAATCCATAGTATACCGCGTTGGTACTTCTGGAGAGCTAAGTTTTCAAGATCTCTTTAAATACTCTCTTTAAATACTCGACTGGCGGAGGCTTAAGTATCAAGACCGTCATGGTGCAAGCAACAGCACCTTTACTCAAAGAAACTCGTAAAACGCTTCATAACAACTGCAATTCCATATCAAAATGCTTATTTACGCAATTACAACCAGCGACCAGCCTCCCCTAATCGACGCGGGCCCCATGAATCCGGATCCAGTTTATGCTCGACGACATATTTTGGAACTTAGTTATTTGCAAGAAGTACCAAATCGACCTACGACGAAGCTCTTATGTGTTAAGTTAACGAAAAGTCTTCCATGAAACCCAACAGAACAAAAATCCCATACTGCAAACTGGCGGGAGGCTTAGAAGAATATCAACAATTCAACCCTGCACACTCACGTAAAGACTGCTTTATATGATGTCCTTAACGACACACTTCCCACTATGGAATAACTACATAAGACCAATTTAAGGCGAAGCCTGATATGTCCACAATGCAAACTCGCTGACTTCCTTCAACAAAGGTTCGTGTCCAGAGATCAGAGCAAACTTGGAAATGGAAGAGGAAGAAAGTGAAAACTTTCACTAGAACCATGAAACTGCAGATAACCATAAATAACAATATGAAACCTGACTGGAACTAGTATCCCAACGTTAATATATCAGCATAACTTGACTGCTAGC
The DNA here is from genome assembly GCF_021461385.2 of Schistocerca piceifrons. Taxonomy (NCBI): domain Eukaryota; kingdom Metazoa; phylum Arthropoda; class Insecta; order Orthoptera; family Acrididae; genus Schistocerca; species Schistocerca piceifrons. The sequence continues at coordinate 562,449,381 of NC_060149.1, forward strand.
TAATATGATTATACGGTATCAAAGAAAGACGTTTCACTGGTAGATTTTATCTACGAGTAGTTCTTAACGGCAGAGCGCTTTCGCTTATCATCACAAACATAAATGAAGAAACCTGATGCAAAAATATATGCCAAACTCAATACATATGTAGTAAATATCGCTCTCCCTGAGTGAACAAATTCCTTTTCAAGAGAGGACTAATTTATATATCTGAGAGGCATTTTCTTGTGTGTCTGTTGTGCCCATGTTTTCTTAATCCAAAACAGGACATAATATATATAATCTTCTGTTTCATCCCATAGAGAAAATCTATGAGGACTCTGTCATAAGACAAAGTACCTGCCAACACTACGGCACTAGATAACTGCATTAACTCTGGAAATACTGAGTAATTTAAAAATGTATTTCTTTCCGTTGATTAGTTTACAGCTGGAGAATTCACACTTTTTTCAGAATTTTCTCTAAGGATGACACATCCGAATTTCAGTAGCAGAAGTTCCGTAGCATAAAATATTAAAAAAATAACTAAATAAGAATTAAAAACTTAAAACACCAAAACGTGCCCTTACACGTCACGTTTGATAAGAAAGTGAAAGTGAACGCTACTTTAGGGAGGAACAGGGCTTTTCTTTTCTGTGGTGTGAGCTACATCACTCTTTTTTCTACCATTATTACGGGGTAACATTGAATTAATGTTATTCATTAGGACGTTATTGTCACGCCAGTTCTTATCTTTTCTTTACCTCATTAAAAATTAAACTAAACTAAACTGTGTGCGAGAAGGCCTCGGAAGGCCCAACGGTACCTCAGCTGATAGCCGTCAGTGGATATGGATATGGAGGGGCATGTGGTGGGTACACAGCCCTACCGGCCGATGTCACTTTTCTTGACCGGAGAAGCTATTTCTCAGTCAAGTCACTCTTCAGTATATTAAAATCCGTGTTACGGCTGCGGCAAGGTCTTTGGCCTCCACACTGACTACGTGCGCATGTTGTTGATGCAAGGGCGGCGTGAGTTGTCATTGCTAACTGGGGTGCAGACCACTGCACTCTAGTTGATTACTTTCCGTTTTATTTAATGGAGCTGGTAACTGCTAGAAGAATTTCCTTGACAAATTCTGAAGAAAACCGTTTCACGTTAAATCTTCTCAGAAGCTCGACTGAGTAAACTGTGTTAATGCTCATATAAGTCTGATTTCTGAATACCAAGCATCCTCACTATACAAACGTTTCTGAAGAACTTCGACTGAATACCAAGCATCCTCACTATACAAACATTTCTGAAGAACTTCGACTAGAGTGTCAACAACAGAAATCTTTGTTTTGTAGACCCATATATCAGTGAAATAATTATGAAGTGAATACAGTTCCTCTGTGCTAAATCATCGTAACAGCAATTAGGCGCCATTGTAGGCGTTTGCTGACACCGGAGTTAACAATTTCGTTCCGCTCTAAGTTGCTTCAGAAATGGGTAGCTTTTTTGGTTTTAATCTAAATGAACACCTTAAACATCACTCTCGATCAGCGTTAAGTTCCCTGTGACTATATACACAAATCAAAACAAGTTTTGCATCACCCTGGTTCACAGAACTCCTGAAGATAGACGTTGACTGTCGTTATTGTACCACAGACACAGTCCCTTCGACTGCTCAGAGTTGTCACTAAACCTGCCCAAAGATGTAAACAACAATGCATGAACAGCGCCTATAAGACGGAGGGGGCCCGACAGCCGATCAGTTCCAGTCATTCCACAAGGAAGTATGCACACGGCTCGTGTTGACTGTAGTTCAAACATGCCTAGATACCGCGGTCAATACCGCGGTTAGATCGCGTCCGCATTATTACTTTGTGCCAGCCAGGGCTCTCAATAAGGGAAGTGTCCAGGCCCCTCGGAGTGATACAAAGCGGTGTTGTTCGGACATGGGGGAGATACAGAGAGGCAGGAACTGTTGATGAAATGGCTCGCTCAAGCCGTCCAAGCGCTGTTATGGCGGTGGATGACCGCTACCTACGTATCGTGACTCGGAGGAACCCTGAGAGCAACGCCTAAATGTTGAATATCGCTTTTCGTGCAGTCACAGGACGTCGTGTTACGACTCAGACTATGCGCAGTAGGCTGCATGATGCGCTACTTCACTCCCGACGTCCTTGACGAGGACCATCTGTGCAACCATGACAACGTGCAGCACGGTACAAATTTCCCCAACAACACGCCGAATGGGCTGCTCCGGATTGGCATCACGTTCTCTTCACCGATGAGTGTTGCATATACCTTCAACCAGACAATCGTCGAAGACGTGTTTGGAGGCAACCCTGTCAGGCAGAACGCCACAGACACGCTGTCCATAGAGTGCATCAAGGTGGAGGTTCCCTGCTGTTTTGGGGTGGCATTATGTGGGGCCGATGTACGGCACTGGTGGTCACGGAAGGCGCTGTAACGGCTATACGATACGTGAATGTCATCCTCCGCCCGATAGTGCAACCATATCAGCAGCATATTGGCGAGGCAATCGTCTTCATGGACGAAAATTTGTCACCCCATCGTGCACATCTTGTGAGTGACTTCCTTCAGGATAGCGACATCGGTCGACTAGAGTGGAGAATGTTCTCCAGGCATGAACCCTATCGCACATGCCTGGGATGGATTGAAATGGGCTGTTAATGGACGACGTGACCCATCAACAACTCTGAGGGATATACGCAGAATCGTCGCTGAGGAGTGCAACAATCTGAACCAACAATGCCTTTTGGACAGTATGCCACGAAGAATACAGGCGTGCATCAATGCAAGAGGACGTGATACTGGGTATTAGAGGTACCAATGTGTACAGCAATCAGGACCACCAGCTTTGAAGGTCTCGCTGTATGATGGTACTACATGCAATGTGCTGTTTTCATGAGCAATAAAAAGGGCGGAAATAATATTTATGTTGATGTCTATTCCAGTTTTCTGTACAGGTTCCGGAACTTTCGGAACCGAGGTGATGCAAAACTTAGTTTGACGTGTGTACATGGACGTCAAAATGTACAAAAAAAAAATGGCTCTGAGCACTATGGGACTTAACATCTGTGGTCATCAGTCCCCTAGAACTTAGAACCACTTAAACCTAACTAACCTAAGGACATCACACACATCCATGCCCGAGGCAGGATTCGAACCTGCGACCGTAGCAGTCGCGCGGTTCCGGACTGAGCGCCTAGATCCGTGAGACCACCGCGGCCGGCTCAAAATGTACAGTCTGCCTGCCTTGCTGTGTAGCATACTTGGCAAGATATTCACACATTTTATCGAATACAGATTCGTTTATCGAATGCAATCAAACAACGACAGTAAATTACGTTACACCACAGTTACTGTGTCTTGACCAGATCAGTTCCTGCATGAAGAATCGTTTCGAAAAGGAAAATAAAGGAAATGTAAAACGTTAACAATAACATTAAACAACGTAGTAAAGTATTCCGATTGAATCACATACCATAAAATTAATTTTGTCTCATATTTATGTCTTGCGTATTAGAGGAATACAAAACTCATCATGTAAAAACGGTCATCTGCCTCCGTTGCTATCGTGAGCGAAACACAGGTCATAAACATTTTTAGAATCAATTCCTGTTTGCAGCCAATGTCTGTAATTTCTTTGTGTCTCAATTGATAATGGCTTGTGGATCAAAAATGATTCTTTCGGACATGTCCGAAAGAACAGACAGTATATAATTAAGGCGAGACGGCCAATGGTCTCTTCAGCACAGATGCACGCACACCTGACTCGAACTCCCGCGGGAATTTGCGAAATGCAGCGAGTTATGAGGATAATGGACAAGGGGAACTACATCAGTTGTGTTTGGAAATGTTGGAAATACGCCGCTCGTTGTAGCAGCGTGGTCCAGGCCGCCTTGCCACGGTTCCCGTGACTGCTCCCGTCGGAGATTCAAGTCCTCCCTCGGGCATGGCTGCGTGTGTGGTCCTTAGCGTGAGTTAGGTTAAGTTAGATTAAGTAGTGTGTAAGCGTAGGGACCAATGACTTCAGCAGTTTGGTCCCATAGTCCTTACCACAAATTTTCAGTATGTTGAGAATTTGCGTCTGACAGTAGTCGACCAGCGGTTGCAATGACCACAGCGCTCGGATGGCTTAACAGTCAGTCTGCCTTCGGCAGTGGCCCGCAGCTCGTGGTCGTGCGGTAGCGTTCTCGCTTCCCGCGCCCGGCTTCCCGGGTTCGATTACCGGCGGGGTCAGGATTTTCTCGGCCTCGTGATGGCTGGGTGTTGTGTGATGTCCTTAGGTTAGTTAGGTTTAAGTTGTTCTAAGTTCTAGGGGACTGATGACCTTAGATGTTAAGTCCCATAGTGCTCAGAGCCATTTGAACCATTTGAACCTTCGGCAGTGGTGAGGCGAGCACGCCTTGTTTGCGTCCCGCCTGTTGTGGTGCTTAAGAGCGAGCTCGCGTTTGTTTGCTTCGTCGTAGCGGCTTCTCTTGAGAATCCGACCTCATCGGCCATCATGGCTTTTCCTAACGCTAAGTCACGATTAAATTAACTTTTCTTTTGGATCAGGTACGATTAAAGACGTATAAAGTTGAATGGTGTATGTTATACAGGAGGAAATGCGTCTACCACAACAAGACGGAACTGAGCACCGATGATGTGTGGCCCTAGGATAATGATCTCAAGCTCCGATACTATGTCGGCCGTATAGGGACTGTCGTGGCTGATTATGGCCTCCGAGCATTGACGGTTTCCGAACTCGCGTTTGAGGTGCCATCGGACGTTGTGGTGACAACTGTAAACCTTACAGCAACATCGTCAAGCACTTTGCTGAAAAGAGGAATATATTAGAAACCTACCGTGTCCTCAGTGGTGGCCATCAGATAAAAGTTGAACTGTGGTAACACTTTCCTTCCTACCTGGGTAGTGCCGGCTACACGACGGTCGTCGTGTATGATGGTCGGCCGCGCACATCTTCATGTTGTGGCCAGGAAGGTCATGTCCATTCTGAATGTCTCTGACGTAGACTGGTTCAGACGCTGATCGGAGACGTCCTCTCCCTACGGCACCACTGTGTTACCTCTATCTTACCCGTTCACCGCGAGACTGTCTGCTGCACCCATTATGAACCAGATGACACAGGCGTCGACTTCTCTTGATGACGCGATGGACGCGATTACCCGTCTCTCCTACAGTGCCCTCGGAGGCAAGAGCAACGGCCGATGGCCGTCAGCAGACGCAAGCCGGTCCCGTGTTGTTGGTCATGGAACTGTGCCGACCACAGTATTTCAGCAGTGTGGCCGCTTGCCAGAAGACGGCCAGCCGCCATCTAGCACAGAACAACAAGTTAGTAAGCAACGGTCTCCGAAGAAAGGGAGGGACGCCACCGAACGGCTTCTGATGACTGCCCCCATCGGATCGGTTCACAGAATCACTACCATCCTACTGATGATGCTCTGTTATCTGACGCCTTGGCACTGGATGACGCGACGTTTCTTCCTGCCTCCGTCCTCTGTCTCCAGTCAGCATCCGCCTATGGACATTGCCTTCCCCCACCTGCGACTAATGCGGTTGCCTCCATTTCCGTGTGTGACGCTACTTGTGGGCGCATCTCTGATAGCGTTCCACTGAGCCAGCCCAATGTGATGTCTCTCTCCTGGTTAGGCAACGTCGATGCTGAAGACGAAAGTTCTGGAGGTCTATAGTGCGATGGAAGCCCATTGGTGGGTTCGGCTGCCTCCCCACCACAGTGACGTTCCCTTCCACAGGGGTCTGTCCAGGAGCTCTCTGTGCTTCCTCCACGTTTGCATCGCCTGTCCAAATAGCGATGGCAGTTTCTCAAACATATTGCATAGCCACGATCAATGTGAATACTATTCGCGCGCGCTACATGCTAGATTTACTTCATGATATGCTGTGTGCAGTGGACGTTGACGTTGCCCTCCTTCAGGAGGTGCAAGTTGCAACCTTTTGTGCTCTCCCATGCTCCCCTACAAGTACTGGAGGGGCGATCCTTCTACTCGACGGTATGCTCGCTGATATAGTTTCTTATCTCCTTGGTGCCAGAGTTATGGCTCTCATGTTGAATGGAGTCAGGATCGTCAACGCCTTCCCACCATCTGGTTTAGGTCGCCTCGAATGTTTCACTTTCTTCTTCGAGTCAGTCACGCCTCCCTTTCTGGGTCATCATGATCATGGGAGGCAACTTCAGCTCCACCTTATGTGCCAAAAGACTAACTGCCGTGTCACTCTCTGTGCGTGGGGCTTGCTGCAGTCCTCCAGCACCTCACTCTTGTGGAGTCTTGGGAGAATATTGGGATTTAGGCAGTTCACTATTTATTCTTCCAGTCACCTCGATCATGTTTATATCTCCCGCGATGTTGTTGGTGGGGTGCAGGCTGCTGAAGTCTGCCCCATTGTGTTCTCTGACCATGACGCACATATATCTGCCATCAATCTCTGCCGCCAAAAGTGAGGCGCGGCTGGGGACCTTGGAAAGTGAACATGATCCATCTTACTTCACCTGACTGCCAGCAGCTCTTACAGTCCAGGTTGCAGGTTGTCGTCGACGCCTTATTGCATATCATTGTGCCCTATCAAAGTGGATCCCCTGCACAAAGCCTGCCCTCCACAAGGTCTTGACTGGTTACGGAAGGGAGATCGCAGTGTGGGGGTGACGTTCTGTTTCCCCATTTTCTGGGAAAGTACTATGATGCCATATTCGACATAGCGTCATGCGAAGGCACAGCTCGCATTCACGACGTCACCTTGAAGGTGACATTGACAGGGTTCGAACACACGACACATTCGTGCAGGAGCATCCGTTTACGTACTATGTGATAGTGGAACGGCGTCACCGTTGGAAAACTTTCATTAATGTTCTTACTACTGACGATGGGCGGCGCTTAAATACTCAACGCGATATAGGGTCTGCGCCCCATGTATGTTATGTTACATGTACTCTGCACAACGTCACCAACCTACCAACGTTACGGTGGTCTACCGACTCTCCTTCGGTTCGGTTCCTGGGGATGTAACGATCGCTCTGGTTGCCGACGTGACGGCGTACGAAGTCCATGATGCTATCCAGGTGAGTTCTACGAACAAGTCGCTTGGCCATGATGGCTTCCCTCTAGAATTTTGTCGGACATTTCGTCACCTAATTTCGCCAAGTCGACAGAAATTTGTCGGGACCTAAAGTCACCCCTCATGCCGATCCCTTACGGTTTCCTTGACGGTCTCCTCATTCCCATCCACATGCCTTTGGGGCAATTCACGGATATGCGATTACCAACCTTTGCCGTTGCTCAACAACAAAACCACTATCTTTAGCCTGCTGTTGGTTGCTCAAATATCCACAACGCCCTCTTTTATTATTTAGACATATCGCTTTAACTCACGCTCGTCGGGTGTGTGGCCTTTTGGGAGCTGTTGACTTCATAGAGGTGTTGGATGGTGTCGGTCGCGACTACCTGGAAGGGTTGCTTTGCAATATGGAATACCCTTATACTACCACCGACGTCGTAATGCGTCTCCTTCGTGGAGATACGTCACTTGCACTCTACAATGCCCATCTGAGTCCTCCCACCCTGATCCGTTATTCGATACACGAAGGCTGCCCACTTCCTGCACTGTTGAATGCCATGACTGTGGAACTGTTACTTTGCGGCCTCCGTCAACGCCTCTCAGGGATGTCTCACGGTGGCTATGTATTGAGCTGCACTGCTTGTGCAGATGAGTTCATCATCGTTCTTCGTAGAGGCGCAGAGGTCAGGGAGTCACTGGGATGGGTTACAGCCTATGGCGAAGCTTCTGGTAGCTTTACAAGACTTTGATCTCCTGCAACGGTCACATTACGTTATTGTATATTTGGCGTAACGTATCCTTCACTTGGCACAGACACTTCCTGTTCCACCGTTCATGCCCGTTGCATGCAAGCGGTATTGGATTCATACTATACTCATGGCGCCACGTGGGGTAGCCGTCCGGTCAGAGGCACCTGGCCACGGTTCGCGCGGCTCCCCCGTCGGAGGTTAGAGTCCTCCCTTGGTCATGTGTGTGTGTGTGTGTGTGTGTGTGTGTGTGTGTTGTCCTTAGCGTAAGTTAGTTCAAGTCATTTTAAGTAGTGTGTAAAGCCTAGGGACTGATGACCTCAGCAGTTTGGTCCCATTTCCAATTTTGGTTACCAACGGCTTGCTTTTCAAGATAAGAAACGTGACACTCAACCTCTCGTGGTACAGAGGAGGCTTGCGCCTGTATCATGAGTCTGACAGGGCAATAGTCTTTTTCGCCAGCTTTCAAATAGTACTGTGGCGCCCTTGTCCTACGTTTCTTGCCAGTGTGTTGCTGGAGTCCTTGCACCTGGCTTTCTCACAGACCCTAACCAGCCTTTCAGACGTCCCGCCGCCCTTCTTTTACTTCCGCCATTTTTTCCTCGAACTGAGCTACGTTCATACGGCATTAATGCCGACGCGCTTGACTTCAACGAAGGCGAGCTATGGCTTTCTTCAGCGGCACAAATCACCGAAAGTAGTTGAGGGGAAGCATTCTCAAGTCTACCTGTACTCCCCCTTACGGGGCCAGTAAGGTTCCTTTAAGGAAAAAAGTGGTCAGAGCCACTGTATAGTAAGCAGGACACACGTGTTTGAATCCTGGTCCAGCACATATTATCAACTTTCCCCATTAAATGTCCGAAACAACAGACACCAGTTTTGACCCAACAGCGATTATGAATTAAGATGCTAAGGAATTAGACATTGGCTGCCAGCAGGCATGGATTCCAGTCAATGGGGAAAGCTGAAAATTTGTGCTGCACCAGGATTAGAACCCAGATCTCCTGTGTACTAGGCAGTTGCTCTGACCACTTTTTATTACTTAAAGGAACCTTTCCTCGTGAAGCTGTTTTCTTACTTTTCCTGTAAAAGCTTCATTAAAATCATGGTTAAATCATTGTCGCGAATGCAGCCGTCGAGTTAACTATTCCGTGCCCAGTGATTCGGAACGTAGTTACGTGTGGGTTCTACGTGGCTATCGCTATTCTGCATCGAAATTACACTGATCAGCCGGAACATTATGACCAACTACCTAATAGCCAATTCCGCGCGGAGTGGCTGCGCGGTTTGGGGCGCTATGTCACGGACTGTGCGGCCCCTTCCGCCAGAGGTTCGAGTCCTCCCTCGGGCATGGGTGTGTGTGTTGTTCTTAGCATAGGTTAGTTTAAGTTAGTTTAAGTAGTGTGTAAGTCTTGGGACCGATTACCTAAGCAGTTTGGTCCCTTAGGAATTCACACATATTTGAACGTTTTAATAGCCAGTATGTCCATTTTTGGAACGGATAGCAGAGGCCACACGTCGTGTTACGGAAGCAATAAGGTTATGGTAGGTCGCTGGAGAGAACTGCCGACATTTGCACACACAGAGAAGGAAGACGATGAACTCTGACGCCACTTTCAATAACATCGCAGATGTGTTCCATAGGGTTCAGATCTGGCGAGTTGCGGAGCCAGCACATCAATTGGAACTCGCCACCATGTTATTTGAACCACTCTGTCACACTCCAGGCCTCGTGACATGCCGCATTATCTTGCTGAAAAATGCCATTGCCATCGGGAAACATGATAGTCGTAAAGGGGTGTATGTGGTCTGCAACCAGTGTACGAAACTCCTTGACTGTCATGCTCCCTTGCACGAGGTACACTGGACCCATGGATTCCCACATGAATGTTTCTCTGAGCACTATGGAGCCGCCGCGAGCTTGTCTCCGCCCCGCAGTTCAGGTATCAAGTGGCTGTTCCCCTGGAAAACGACGGATTTGCGCCCTCCCATCGGTATGATGAAGAAGGTATCATGATTCAAGATACTATTTAAAGCCCTGCCACTGCGCCAACGTCCAGTGCCGATGGTTACGTGCCCATTAAAGTCGTAGCTGCCGATAGCTTTGTGTCAACAGTGGCAAATGCATGGTCCGTTTGCTGCGGAGGACCATCGTTAGGAGTGTTCGGTGCACCGTGTATTGAGCTACAATTGTACTCAGGCTAGCATCACAATCTGATGTTAGTTCCTCCACAGTTGGCCGCCTTTCCCGTTTCGCTAGCCTGCCCAGCCTACGACGTGCGACATCTGCAATGAGGGGTGTACGCCCAACACCACGACGTCTGCGTTACGCCACGTGTTGCAGACACTCACTACAGCACTCCTCAAACACCCAAGTCCTGCAGTTTGCGAAATGCTCATGCCTAGCCCCCGGGCTATCACGATCTGCCTTCGGTCAAACATAGATAGATCGCGCCCCTTCCCCAGTCTATATACCGACAGCACGCTCACTGGTATTACGTGTACCGTATGTGTTTCTGACTAGCAGTCATTCCTCGACAAGTGACGCTGCTACCGTCTGGACGGGTTTATATCAATTATACGTCTGTGGTCATAATGTTCTGGCTGATCAGTGTAATTTTTCTTGGATACTTCGTTGTTCCTCTCGCTACCAAAATTTGCGGATATATTCTTTTTTCCAAGTGTGCTAACGTAGTGTAGTGATCTAGCAGCTGCACTGAATTGTCGTACACAATTATCTGTCTGTGCTAATTCATCTTCAGTTCGAGCGATCACAGCTTTAAAATCTTTCATGAAATCCAAGGGGAAAAGCTCTTTGCTAGGGTCAAATCTTTAAACTGTCTCTGACCGAGCGTATTATCAAGAAAACCAACAAAATACCATTTTCTTGCTTTAGCATTTAAATTTCTTATCGGATAAGGTTCGTATCATTCGGTGCATTGCAGATTTTGGCATTCTTTATAGTTCCTTCTATCTCCTGCTTTTGATTCTAAATCGAAACATTGGTGTTCAAAAAAATGGCAAACATTGGCGTTGCAGACCTGTTACAACTTTACTAACTGGTTTCTTATTTTCCTGGTACACACTTCTAGCACAAACTACACCGTTATTTGTTGCAGCACTGTCCAGTAGAACATGTTTCACTATTTCCTACGTTGATTATTTGCATTACATGTGCTTCAGTCTGTTGACATTGTATCGTGGCTTAGAGCATGAATTTAAACTGTAGCCTATTAAGGGAATCGCTACATTCCTTCGCAAATTTATCAAGCTGGCCATGCATATATGCATGCATGTCTAGTACCTCTCGATTCAAAAGTTCGTACATTTTTTTACTGTTTCATCGAACTTCTTGCTCAAATTTTGTTCATTATCATCAAGCCTTTTGTTCAAATCCGAGCGGAGTTCTTGTTTACTACCATCGAGATCTTTGTTCAAATCCATACCCAATTATTTACTATTATCAATAAATTTTTTGTTCAAATCCGTGCTCAATTTCTAATTAATAGTAATTATTTTCTGTTTATAGGGACTAACTTGTTTTTACAATTACTATAACAAGTTATTTCCTCCTACAGTAACAAGACGATTAATATGTATTCCCGCCTCACGCGTTTCAAAATTTACGTTCTAGCTCGAATTTTAATTTTACGTTGTATCAAAACAATGAATTCTGTTAATTGGTTTCGATTCATTAACGAGATCCATAGCAACACTTTCGTCTCCATTAATCACATTGCTGTTCTCAGTTACACTAGCTATTGATATTCCAGCATATACAACGCACGCAATTTAGAAACTAAGGTACTGCTCATTGCCTATATTCCTTTTGCTGACCAACGCTGCTTCGAAAATCGAGGCGCTACTGAAGTCTCTTACTTCACTCGCCATACATTGTCGCTGGCAGTTGGGCTCCAGATACTAAGACAGTTGCAGGATGCGATAACCTTTTCCCCGTTCTCTATATATAACGCAATGGTTCAGTATGTTTCATTGAACGGCTCTGCCTCTTTCGTCTCCAGCAGTTTTATGACATGTGTTTCAATTATGGATGTTTTGACAAAGCGAACAGTGACGGGTTCGATTCAGGACAGTTATTGTTGGCAGTTCACTAGATGTATGTTTTGGGACTTAAGACATTACTCGTTCCAAACACACTTAAATATGGACAATTTAGTAAAATTATGCATATCACCACGCGACACTGAACGTTTCACACTGAAACTATGAAGTGAACAATCGTCACATAGATAATTATTTCAAAAGCAAATTAGTAATCTCATCCGAACAGTGCCCGGAAAGCACATGGCCTGGGAAGTCTGAGAAGGTAGTGGTCCAATCCGACATGTCGAAACTTGCCTGAAATATTTTGTACAGAATGAATACACCGGAATCGACACAGTGTCTAAATTTTAGCGCTAAGACACACTCAAGTATATTAAAAACTGTGTTAAAACTGCCAAATTCGTAGTTCACCAAGCAGATGGAGAAATGTACATTCCTACCGAAGCTGTAGCAGGCAGTACGTGCGCAATGCTGCAGGCACATATCTTTGGTTGACGGCACATCGGTAAACAGATAACACGAGAAACGGTACCATAGTTGGTAAATAGCTTCTATGACACTATTATTTACTGTTACTATTTGCTCGAATTTGCAACTCATCTAATATCTGTAAAATTAGCAGTTGTCTTTGCAGTATCACGAAGTGTTAACAACGGAGATAAAACGGAATTAATTATCCGTGTGTTTTCTTCGTAGGTATTTGCTTAGCAATGCCATCTATCTTAGTGCATGTTCCAGAGTTTCACAGTAATGTGGAACCCTATTAATATTTCCTAATTAATGTTTCCTACCTTGATAAGGTGAAATATGAAGAGGTATGCCAACAAAATCACCTCTTGAAGACCTGTGTATGCTTTATTTGTTACTTTCTTGGATATCCATTCAGATTACGCCTACATTTGGTTAGAAACTGTGGAAACCTTAGAAGGAACAAGAAATAAATGCGTTGAGCTAGTTATGTTCAGATCAAAAATTAACATCCTATCCCAAAGAAAACATGTGCAGTAATAGCGTTCAGTGACACAGGAAAGGCTGCAGTTTTTTGGTTAAACGAAGGAGGGAGTTACGCTGAGTACAAAGCCGGTTTCGTTTCATGATATCTCAGTGTGAATTGTAAGAAAGGAAGAAAGATTTACATGGATTATGAAATATTAACCAAGCTGAAACTCGTATAAGGGTGAAAATAAAAATTTTCGGAAGATTTATAGCTGTTCGTGACAGTCAATACATGCTTACCGAGAAAGATCAACGAGACAGGGAACTCTGAATTGCAAGTGAGATGATCTTTCCTTATTTACAAGCTTGTTAGACCTGCTTAAACATATTCACGGAATTATACAAAAAGGGGAATCACAAAATAATTTTCTTCAAGTAAACATCTATTGAGACTATCATTGTTAGGTAGTACTACAGAGACAATTGTAGCTGACGTTAAGACAAAGTTTCTTGTTATCCCCTAAAATTCTGTGTAGGAAGCCAACCTGTCAAATTTTGTGCATGAACTGCGTTAAAACCGCACTGTATCACCTCCGTCGACAAAAGAGAGATTCAATTGTGCAGTTAATAAATGGTATGACACATGCCTACAAAAAAGTGTTCCCGAAAGTATCTTCGCACATCTAAGAATCTCCGATAATAACCGTGGTTGTACGCTGTGAGTCGTTAATTGTAAACAAAGTTCTCATAAAGCATTAGAAACGTGATCCACCCACTCCTGGACACTGTCTCGACGTTCAAAAACAACTAATGTAGTTTACAGTGCCCAGTTCATTCTGCTAAGCATCCACCGCGGTCGTTTCCTTTCAGGGATAGCTCTGTATGAGAGGCGGATCGAGATAGGTTAACGGTCATTGGAATGCAAGTCAGCGACCACTTCTCAGTGAGCAGCATCGATAAGGGCAAGAGAACAGAAAGCGTAGTCTATGGCCGAGAATGACCCCATTGTAGTGCTAAAGTGTTTGCTGCCACCAGGGTTAAGATGGCAAAACGTCTCAGTCACAATCAGGCTTTCGACAACCTGACCCCTGCGGCACGTTGACGGAGATCCCCATAGTACAACGTGTACACTGTCATCTCTTACAAATAGTTGGGGAGTAGGGAGTTGTGAAATCAGGTTAGAAATATTCTCTCTATCCATACTTTTGTTGGGCGGCAGATAGACACTGTAGATGGTAACAGCAAATGAAATGTGCACCATGACTGTAACTGCCTGAACAGTTGTTCTGAGGCAGGCCCAGGTGGAGTGGCACATGTCAGCCACAAAGAGAGCCACTATAACATTAGCCCTGTCTCCACTGACGTCATCTTTCTGAGGGAGACACAGGTGGACTGGCGAGTGTCATTCACAAAGACAGCCACTCCAACTTTAGCCCTGTCTCCACTAATGTCATCTTTCCGATGAGGGCTCCATCTCCTGACCACAATGTTATCACTTCGTTTAAAATTTGTTTCCTGTAGATACAGACAGAGGGGTCTCTCCTGCGCCAGATTCTCCTCTTGTGTTCTGCACCTATTCACATTTCATTGAAGCACAGGAGCCATTTATCTGGGAGATTTATGCTCTCCCCTTGCCCTTCTGCATGTAGGAGAAGCCACTACAGAAGGAGGCAACTCCAGCAAATCAAATGCCAAATTAAATTAGTGTGATTTTTCTGTTTTCCATCCATACTACACCTTACTTATTTCACCTCAATGACCCCTTCGTCAGCCCATTACTCCCATAGCTCTGAAGTGTCCAGTTGCATGATAACACTGCGTATGAGCACTCCTTGACTGTAGATAAGGGTACAATGCTGTTTAAGTGCAATAGGATACTCATCTAAAAATCTGGACTTCGAAAGGTTGTTAAATTGCTGTGATGTCAGTGTTTCGATCAGCAATGTTCCATTATGCAAACGTTTAACAGGTTTGAGGGTTACAGCCAAACCTTGAAGGCCTTTCTGGAGATACAAAGGCGATACCTTCTGAAACATACCATCTTCTCTCCTTGTCACAAGAAACACATTTTGACACAGGCGCGCAGTGTTACCATACAGTGCCTTAACTTTAGAGGAAGACTGCTCAGGAGGGTTATCCTCCAGTGTTCGCTTAGAAGAATGGAAGTGAGTACTACCCAACGAACCACCTGAACCGTCGGAAGCAAATGCATCATAAGATCTGGGTGCCATAGCTATCCCCCGAGCAGCTAGAGAAACAAAGAATACGCCCAGACAGAGCCCCACATGCCTGTGTAAGCCTCATATAACTGAGGCGTGGTAGGTTCCCCAGAGGTTGCCCACTAACGAGTGTTCCACATAATCAGCCACGCATCTCATCGGCACGCAGCACATCTTAAGGCTGAGGGTTTTTTTATAGAGCCGTTTACCATCCTCGCGATCTGGGCAGTCATGACACACAATGCTCCACTGTTACGCCGCAAGGTGGTCGTTGAAGCATGCCGAGAGATTATGGTGTTTTATGATGAAAGATGACTGGTGGCGCTTACCACACCCCAGCTCAGGAACCCCGGCTTCACCATGCCCGTACCCAACCAATAAACGTTGAGGCCCAGAGGGCGCAGATGAAACTGTTGACCTTGCCGGAATAGAGGAACTCCCTCTTTCTACCCGATATATTTCCCAGGATCTCAAGATTCTTGAAGATTTCCTGCAATTTGGTCAAAAGTTTGATGTGACTGACGAAAGATTAGGTGGATGTATTGTATGGTTATAATTAAACTTTCCCTATTTAAACGTTTTAATACAGAAACTAATAACTATACGAGGACGAAACTTGGTAGCATTAATATCAAGAACATGGGGAAGAGAAATAATGCAGAATCAATTCAACTGAAACCTTTAATGTACTATTACATTGCATCATACCATTATATGGTTCGAAGAACCATCTGTACAGTGGACCACAACTGTCGTGCCACAGCACGCACACTGCCTGACAATCGGGAATTGCGCGCAGCGTTGCCTGCCATAGCAACAGCGATTTCATCAAATGCCTGTGGTGCAATAAGTCGTCGGCCTCTTCCTGAAGCGACGGCCAGTTTTCCAGTCGATTCGAACTTCTTCTTCATGCTCCGGACAGCAGGTGGAGAAAGACGACCCTTCCGTAACCCTTTCAGCCAGTGATATGATCGAATTGTAGCTGCAGCATCACTGTTGTTTTGATAGTAGAACACCAATAATCTCCTGCTTCTTTCGTCCAAGCTCATGTTGACACGTCAACAAGTACACTGCGACTGGTCGGGTGTATGATACTATGAATCACGATGACTGACCACAGCAGCTGGTGGCCATAGTTTGAACTGGACGGTGGCGCTGTGACACATGGAAATGATGTATCCCATGCTCTGGACATTAATGCTACCAAGTTTGGTACTCGTACAGTATTCAGTTACTGGGCTATAATGTATTAAAAAAGGGAAAGTTTAATTATAACTGCCCGGTATAAATGAAAAAATGATAAAATTTGGTCTTGATGTGACATTTTTACAAAGGCAGGGTTATGATAGTGCAGCATCCCTGTCAGGAAAAGCCCATGGAGTTCATGCATTCATGTAACAGGACTACCTTTTAGCTCTATACTTTCAATGGGCTGCTCATGACCTCAGTTTGATAGTCACCGACAAATGCAACATTCTGCTTATTAGGAATTCACTAGGAACACTGGAAATGGTACATAATTTCTTTGGGCAAATAGTGTAGGCCAATATTAAATGATGCTCTTCAATCATTAATCGATGTTCGAGTCAAGAGTTTAAAGCGTACCACACTCACTGGATGGACTGAGAGTCTTCGCACCGCACAAGACCTCAAGGAAATACACTGACGGAAGAAAAATCGCCACCCAAAGGAGTTGAGCGACATAAACGAGAGTTGGTAGGCGTGTTTCTACAACTGAAATATGATGTCTATTCAAATTTCGTTCCTGTCGCGCAAGAGTGGCTCTAGTAGCGCCACTATGAGGATGCAAATCAAGTTTGGTTCTAATACACGCTGTAACGGTCGTGAGGGTTAGTTACCTTTGAGATTGGACGTGGTGAGTTGACGTTAATGAAGAATGTCTTGGAGGTGACAAGTTGATGCCAACACCTCACTAAGTTTGAACGAGGTCATGTAGTGGGATTCCAGCAAGCTGGATGCTCCTTCTCCGACACTGCTGAAAGACTTGGCAGGAATGTAGCCACTCTACATGATAGCTGGAAGCGGTGGTCACGATAATGTACAGTCGCAAGAAGACCGAATTGTGGACGGTCACGTGGCGCTACCGAGACGGAAGACCATCGTGTTCGGTGTATGGCTGTGGCGCTTCGTACTAAATCTGGAGCTGCAATTTGAGCATCAGTTGGCACCATAGTGACACGACGACCTGTCACAAATCGCTACTTCAACGACAGCTCCGAGACAGACGGCCTGTAGCGAGCATTCTACTGACCACAAACCACCGCCATTTGCGAATTCAGTGGTGTCAAGAGAGAACTCGTTGGAGGGAAGCACAGAGATTTGTTGTGCTTTCTAATGAAAGCCTCGATGCCAGTGATAGCCGTGTGTTGTTTAGAAGTAGTCCGGTGGAGGGCCTGCAGCCAACCAGTGTGCGTGGAAGACACTCTACCTACACATGGAGTTATGATCTGGGGTGCGATTTCGTATGACAGCAAAAGCACTCTTGTGGGGTTATCCCATGCACCATGACTGCAAAATTATTCGTCAGTTCTTTGATATGACCTGTTGTGCTGCCATTCGCGAACAGCATCCAAGGGAGTGTTTTGCAATAGGATAACGCTCTTTCATACCGCTGCTGTAATCCAACATACTCTATTGTGACTTCACATGTTGCTTTGGCCTGCACAATCTGTGCAACACGCACAGAACTCCATCTCAGAAACTGATATCGAACACCTGTACATCACAATTCATGCACGTCTGCAGGCTTGCATTAAACTGTCTGGCGGTTGCCAGTATTCCGTATTTGCAATGGCTTATCTCGCGCTGACATTAGCCTGTGATCTTGGAATACTGATCACTCATGTCTGTTAACTAGACAAATGTACTCCCTAAATTACATTATTCTACATCAATTACATTTTTTGTGTTGTGGTTTTTTCCGTCAGTGTATATGATTGTGTTGTTTCGGCTCTGGTATAGATTCAAGAATTCGACAACAGGACCACATCCCACAATGAAATGATACTGTTAGCAGCCACCACCGATTCTGACGTCTTCTCGGTTACACTTTCTAAACTGTTTGCACTGGGTGAATACATCTGTCATCAACTTCAGCGCGAAGATACAGATTTTGCAGAGCAAATAAACATTGCCAGTGCTTTCGAAAGGAAACTACAGGCAATGAGAGAAAATTTTGATGGTACTTTCAGCCGGCTGTTCTTAGAAGCCTAGGAATGAGCTTCGACAGATGGAGTTAAAATCAAACGATCACACATTTCTAGCAAGCAGGCATATCGATCAACTCGGAAAACCAGTGATGAAATTGAGGGTTACTAGAAACTCCCTGTGTTTCTGCCATTGCTGGATGCCCTCACCAGTTCATTGCATGATCGGTTCTAGGCACACTGAGAACTTTTTAACAGCTTTACTTGTCTTCTATCACGGTAAAATTGAAGGAGTGGGTATCAGCGATGGAGTTATGAAAGTCCATCCACTTTATGCTTTGGGTCCATTAGTTACCGTTTAACAGCGACCACGTCTCAGTTGAAACACTTTCATCAGCGTCAGAATCGACCGGAGCAGTGGCCTCAAGGAGCAACAGAGGAAAGGAGGCTTTGTCCCTCTGCGACCGTTCTAAAATGGTTCAAATGGCTCTGAGCACTATGGGACTTAACATCTGTGGTCATCAGTCCCCTAGAACTTAGAACTACTTAAACCTAACTAACCTAAGGACATCACACAACACCCTCTGCGACCGTCAGATCTATCCTAGTTTGTTCCGATTTATACAGCTCTTGGCAACTCTACCAGTAACAATGGCCAATAATGAGGGCAGTTTTGTCATCTTTAAGAGAACCAAGACATACCTAAGGACCTAAGTAATGCAACAATGGTGGCACCAGTTCATCGAGAAAAAGGACTTATGACCAAGCTGTGTTAAGTGATACGCTAAAGCAAAGAGATCACGGTCTTGCTTTTGTTTTTTAATTTTCTAGTAAATGGTTCAATCATTTGTTCTATGCATATGTGTTAAAGTGTCAGACAAAGTAGATTTTATACACGTCAGAGTAAATTAACACAGACCTAGTCTATAAAAATAGGCAGTTAACAGAATAGGTGCAGAAAATTCTCTTAGTAGCGATGGTTATGTATTATTAAACTATTCAGACTTCCTAACATTACTAAACTGATTTCATGAGGTAACTCACAACTTCAATTAATCGTTTTCGTAATGCCATTAGTGTTCTAATTAAACAAATGTGAACCAATGACACACTTGACTTTTTATAATTTTGGACATTAAATTACTATGGATGCATGAAATTAATTATCATATTGAGCTATTGTAAAAGGAAAATAATAGCTGTCCCACCTCAAACATAAAATCAAAAAATACGAAAATGTAATTACGGCGCTGTACGACAACACCAGTGATAAGTATCCCCCAGCGTGGAGTTGGCGGGAAATTCGAAATGGCCGTACCCTTTCTGGGACTCAATCCCTGGTCCTCCTAGACGGAAAGCCCAAGTGCACCCTCTCACACGATCATGCCACCAGAGGCATTTCAATTTGGTGGGAAATTAATAATGGCTGAGTCCTTTCTCGAATCCTGGTGACGGAAAGCCCTAGTGCACCCCCCAAGACATGGAAACTGCCCAGATGGTGGAGAGGAAGTTTAGGTTAGTGTACTTTATTTATTTTGGTTGAGAAATTGAAATAAATATCAGTCCTAATTACGTTCTTAACCGTAATTGCCAGGCTTAATTACACAACTACATTCATAGTGCTACACAACCACTCCTTAAAATCACAATGCAGCTGTATAGATGATGACGCCATACAACAGATGTTATCCTGCCAGGAAAAAATTTCACATTACCACTCAAAGCCAGTGTCAGACACACTCAGACTCTACCCTTCACCTACATGCTAGTGTGAGAAAGGATGGGATGTAAGATAATAGACTTTCTAATTTTTTCGGTATATACATTCAACTGACGATATGTTTCTGTAGGACACAGAGGAGTTTAATAAGTGTGTTTCCTGTAAGCATACAGCTGACGACTGTATCTATCGCTGTTTGACGTTAGAGTTCGCTATTGACGCCTTCTTAACATTCACCCTGCAGCCCAGGTAACTGAAGCCAATACACGCTACCACAACTTATGGAAAACATACTTCACTGTTCTAATTACACTTCGAAAGTGTCGTGAGAAAACCAGCAATCATAATGAACGGGTCATAACACAACACATGTACCGGGGGTTGGGAAAAAATCATTGTAATAACACTCCTACAGCGAAAACCGACCCCCTAAAATTGCAGAGGGGCAGCAGATGCAGCAGTGACCTTCTCAGTGGGAGCTCCTGAGCTAACCACTTGGAGGTAGTCTTACCCTCCCCGCCGTGCAGAGTTGTCGCTCGATTTGAGGCGGCATGTCACGGATTGGATGGCCCCTCCTGCCGGTGGTTCGAGTCCTTCCTCGGGTATGGGCGTGTGTGATGATCTTAGCATAAGTTAGTTTAAGTTGTGTGTAAGTTTAGGGACCGATGAACTTAGTATGTTGGTCCCTTAGGAATTCACACACATTTGAAAATTTATCCTCACCTTCCACCCCCCATCCCTTCCTTCCTCCCTCCCTCCCTCTCCTCACAGTAGGTAGGGATAAAGGTCTGTTCTATCTTGCCACTGGTGGTCCACAAAGAGGTCCTTCTGGTAGCATTCATTTACTGTGTCTAATCTGTGAAAATGAGTCAACGATAGACAAAAGGCAGAAAGAGAACTCTTCTCGCAATCCGTTAAACGTATATCTCGGAAGGTCAGGACACCTCATGAAACAACAATGACTTGGAAAACAGGAAGTCTTCCCCCTAAAGTGACTGCAGACCCACTGTATCTGGGAGCACAGTATTCCTCAGCTGTGGCCGGAGGAGCCTGTAAGGCATTGCACGAGCTCACTGTGGTCGCTGACTGCCTTGAGACGACGGTCCTTCGCCAGCGTGAAAGCTTGTAAAGTCAACTAAACAACAGAAGATAAATGGAGGGCTGCCCCAAGAGCCACTTTTGAGTCTCAAATATAGCGATGGAGAACAGTTGTACTTATAGTCGAGCATCTTTTAAAGAGGAAAATACAATCGCGGCGATAATAAATGTGCCCTTTAAAAAAATTGGTACAGGTGCAGTCCCTTTTATTTTATTTTATGAGCAAAAGCAGTATAGTTTTTACGTTCAGGTGCAGGATATAATGCGCACCTCATTAATTTTAGACATCATACGAAGTGCACCTCCATCGATTAGAAATGATTTATGCTATACACCTCCTATACATGTCAACCATGTGTAAAACTGGGAAACAATTACTTCCACTATTTTGCTGCGAAAACTACCGATCACCGCATAATGTCATCATTATTTCGAAACCGTCATCAGAGGAAAGAAAAAGCGAGAATTTAAACTCCAGAGAGAAAAACCTAGGACTGTCTCCTTCGATCTGACAGACGTCTAGCACACAAAGTAGTGGAACTCGGGTGACTACGTACTATCATCATGGATCTTTAAGAGTATAAAAGGCGATGTGATAGACACAGGAAGATGCCATGGTTGGTTCCTATTACTTCAGAGTCTAGACAATAGTGTTACAAAATATTGGTGATATAGCATGCATCGTAGATGTTATGCTCATTACTGTTATGAATTGAAATGTGCTTACAACCTCTACATAATCGTTTTGCTAAGAGTTTTTCACTGTTTGCAGGGCTGTAACACTATCTAAAATAATATACAAATGTTTGAAATTTAGGCTTAGCGAATGGCAATGTGCTTGTATAGTCCTTATACGTATGTGTTTGGAGCTGTCAATTTGGTACAGTTCCGGTTCTAATGCATAACTTGCTAATTGCCTGTAGTTTATGTTGCCGGGGATGTGCGCTGTGTAGGTATGAGGAGGGTAAACTCTCAGGGCCCAGGAAGATAAGTGCAGTCGACATACTGTCAAGTAACAAATAACTTATTATTAGGATAAAAAATATACAAAAATCTACAGATCGTAGGTGTCATGACATGGTTGTGGGGCTGTATCAGAGTTGGAAGGTGTAAACAAAATCAGCGAAGCTCGCCTGATAAGCAATAAGAGCAACAGCAGATATCAACTCTGTACAAACATCAACTCCCTGTTCCAGATCCCTACACCGTAGAGTGGAGGTAAGATGAACATGTAGAGCTGTGCCAGACTTTGAGTTTCTGTCAAGCGAGTAGCTACATGAGTCAGGAGACAAGCACACTGATGTGCCAAGGCAACACACGGATTTGTTTCCTGACTACGAGTTTCCATTCTGAACCACTCGTGGAGTCTCATCTAGGTATGAGGCGAATGTTACAATATCTTTCGTGATCTTCCTATCCAAAATGCATCCATTTAGATCATTGGCAAAAGGGGAAGTCTTAGGGTTTCTTAGTAGATTGGTGTATAGGACACGCCAATATCCTTGTATAAAATCAAACAACGTATGGGTATGCGGCCAATATGAAAATATGCATACGGAGAAATATCAGAAAATATGAAAAATATGACATAAAATCGGAAAAATCGTGTAAAACCTGGTACAATTACAAAATGATGGGAAGTACCTAAAATTGAGGGAAATACATCAAAACATATAGCATCGCGAAAGAAACTTGCAAAATAACTTAAATTGACTGAGAATACATAAAATTAGAGAAAAAGTACCACGAAACGTACGTAATTGAGGTGAGTGGCGGGTATTCGGACACTCAAGTCCGAGAAAAACTTAAATATTATCCTCTGGCTGCATTCACGTTTAACCTTTCTCCTCAGACTGTAAACTACGTGAGTTTTCGTAACACATACTCCAACTAAGGCGACATAGGCTCGGCCCGCCCGGTTAGCCGTGGGTTAAAACGCACTGCCTTCCAGGCGGGAAGGCGTGCGGGTCCCCGGCAGGAACCCGACCGGCGGAGTAGTGTCGAGATCCGGTGTGCCGGGCAGTCTGTGGCTGGTTATTAAGGCGGTTTTCCATCTGCCTCGGTGAATGCGGGCTGTTTCACCTTAATTCACCTCAGTTAAACTATGTTTTGCCATTGTTGCGAAAAACACTGTCTCCATGGACACGTAAACCATAATTACACTACTGGCCACTAAAACTGCTACACCAAGAAGAAATGCAGATGATAAACGGGTATTCATTGGACAAATATATTATACTGGAACTGACACGTGATTTTTCACGCAATTTGGGTGCATACATCCTGAGAAATCAGTACCCAGAACAATCACCTCTGGCCGTAATAACGGCCTTTGTACGAATGGGCATTGAATCAAACTGAGCTTCGATGGCGTGTACAGGTACAGCTGCACATGCAGCTTCAACACGATATCACAGTTCATCAAGTGTAGTGACTGGCGTATTGTGACGAGCCAGTTGCTCGGCCACCATTGACCACACGTTTTCAATTGGTGAGAGATCTGGAGAATGTGCTGGCCAGGGCAGCAGTCGAACATTCCCTGTATCCAGAAAGGCCCGTACAGGACCTGCAACATGCGGTCGAGCATTATCCTGCTGAAATGTAGGATTTGGCACTGATCGAATGAAGGGTAGAGCCACGGGTCTTAACACTTCTGAAATGTAACGTCCACTGTTCAGAGTGCCGTCAATGTGAACAAGAGGTGACCGAGACGTGCAAGCCGGCCGCGGTGGTCTAGCGGTTCTAGGCGCTCAGTCCGGAACCGCGGGACCGCTACGGCCGCAGGTTCGAATCCTGCCTCGGGCATGGATGTGTGTGATGTCCTTAGGTTAGTTAGGTTTAAGTAGTTCTAAGTTCTAGGGGACTGATGACCACAGATGTTAAGTCCCATAGTGCTCAGAGCCATTTGAACCATTTTTTGAGACGTGTAACCAATGGCATCCCGTACCATCCCGCTGGGTGATACGCCAGTGTAGCGATGACGAATAGACCCTTCCAATGTGCGTTCACCGCAATGTCGCCAAACACGGATGCGACCATCATAATGCTGTAAACAGAACCTAGATTCATCCGAAAAAATGACGTTTTGCCATTCGTTCACCGAGGTTCGTCGTTGAGTACACCATCGCAGGCACTCCTGTCTGTGTGCAGCGTCAAGGGTAAAGGCAGCCATGGTCTCCAAGCTGATAGTCCATGCTGCTGCAAACGTCGTCGAACTGTTCGTGCAGATGGTTGTTGTCTTGCTAACGTCTCTATCTGTTTACTCAGGGATCGAGACGTGGCTGCACGATCCGTTACAACCATGCGGATAAGATGCCTGCCATCTCGACTGCTAGTGATACGAGACCGTTGGGATCCATCAGGGCGTTCCGTATTACCCTCCTGAACCCACCGATTCCATATTCTGGTAACAGTCATTGGATCTCGACCAACGCGAGCAGCAATGTCGCGATACGATAAACCGCAATCGCGATAGGCTACAATCCGACCTTTCTCAAAGTCGGAAACGTGATGGTACGCATTTCTCCTCCTTACACGAAGCATCATAACAACGTTTCACTGGGCAACGCAGGTGAACTGCTGTTTGTGTATGAGAAATCGTTTGGAAACTTTCCTCATGTCAGCACGTTGTAAGTGTCGCCACCGGCGCCAACCTTGTGTGAATGCTCTGAAAAGCTAATCATTTGCGTATCACAGCATCTTCTTCCTGTTGGTGATATTTCGCGTCTGTAGCATGTAGACTTTGTGGTGTAGCAATTTTAATGGCCAGTAGTGTATGTTACCACGCAAACGTTTGGGGTTACACTCGTCTGGTGTGAGACATTCCCGCGCGGGTCCACTGGGGGCCGAACCGCACAATAACCCTGGGTTTGGTGTGGGGCGGCGGTGAGGTGAGTGGACTGCTGTACCCTGTTCTGTGATTGTGAACCACTGAGTGCTACAGCGGAGACGAAGCCTCGCCGACGTTTCTAGATGCCCATTTCCGTAAAATACAAAACAGGGTGACATAAGTATTGCACAGAGACACCATAATGAAGCAGGAAAAACATATCTATCCGAGTCCATAGCTGTGTTCTCACACATGCGCTTCAATATACCGGGTGGTCCATTGATCGTGACCGGGCCAAATATCTCACGAAATAAGCATCAAACGAAAAAACTACAAAGAACGAAACTCGTCTAGCTTGAAGGGAGAAACCAGATGGCACTATGGTTGGCTCGCTAGATGGCGCTGACACAGGTCAAACGGAAATCAACTGCGTTTTTTTAAAATAGGAACCCCCATTTTTATTACATATTCGTGTAGTACGTAAAGAAATATGAATGTTTTAGTTGAACCACTTTGTTCGAATTGTGATACATGGCGCTGCAATAGTCACAAACGTATAAGTACATGGTATCACGTAACATTACGCGAGTGCTTCGTGATACATTACCCGTGTTAAAATGGACCGTCTACCAATTGCGGAAAAGGTCGATATCGTGTTGATAAATGGCTATTGTGATCAAAATGCCCAACGGGCGTGTGCTATGCATGCTGCTCGGTAGCTTGGACGACATCATCCTAGTGTCCGGACCGTTCGCCGGATAGATCCGCTATTTAAGGAAACAGGAAGTGTTCAGCCACATGCGAAACGTCAACCACAACCTGCAACAAATGATTATGCCAAGTTAGGTGTTTTAGCTGCTGTCGCGGCTAATCCGCACATCAGTAGCAGACAAATTGCGCGAGAATCGGGAATCTCAAAAACGTCGGTGTTGAGAATGCTTCATCAACATCGATTGCACCCGTACCATATTTCTATGCACCAGGAATTGCATGGCGACGACTTTGAACATCGTGTATAGTTCTGCCACTGGACACAAGAGGGATTACGGGACGATGACAGATTTTTTCCATTCGTTCTATTTAGCGACGAAGCGTCATTCTCCAACAGCGGTAACGTAAACCGGCATAATATGCAGTATTGGCAATGGAAAATCCGCGATGGCAGCGACAAGTGGAACATCAGCGACCTTGGCGGGTTAATGTATGGTGCGGCATTATGGGAGTAAGGATAACTGGCCCCCATTTTATCCAAAAAATGTCCAAATGGCTCTGAGCACTAAGGGACTTATCATCTGTGGTCATCAGTCCCCTAGAACTTAGAACTACTTAAGCCTAACTAACCTAAGGACATCACACACATCCATGCCCGAGGGAGGATTCGAACCTGCCACCGTAGCAGTCGCGCGGTTCCGGACTGAGCGCCTAGAGCCGCTAGACCACCGCGGCCGGCCCCATTTTATTGATGGCGATCTAAATGGTGCAATGTATGCTGATTTCCTACGTAATGTTCTACCGATGTTACTACAAAATGTCTCACAGCATGAGAGAATGGCGATGAACTTCCAACATGATAGATGTCCGGCACATAACTCGCGTGCGGTTGAAGCGGTATTGAACAGCATATTTCATGACAGGTGGATTGGTCGTCGAAGCACCATATCATGACCCGCAAGTTCACCGGATCTAACGTCCCAGAATTTCTTTCTGTGGGGAAAGTTGGAGGATATTTGCTATCGTGATCCACCGACGACGCCTGACAACATGCGTCAGTGCATTGTCAATGCATGTGCGAACATTACAGAAGGCGAACTACTCGTATTGCCAAATGCATTGAGGTTGACGTACATCATTTTGAGCATTTACTGCATTAATGTGATATTTACAGGTAATCATGCTTTAACAGCATGCGTTCTCAGTAATGATATGTTCACAAAGGTACATGTATCACACTGGAAAAACCGAAATAAAATGTTTAAACGCACCTACGTTCTGTAATTTAATTTAAAATACCTAACTGTCACCAACTGTTGGCCTAAAATTGTGAGCCACATGTTTGTGACTATTACAGCACTATCTATCATAAAGTGAAAGAAGTGGTCCAATTAAAACATTCATATTTCTTTACGTACTACACGAATTTGTATTAAAAAGTGGGTTCCTATTAAAAAAAAAAACCAGTTGATATCCGTGTGACCTATGGCAGCGCCATCTAGCTGGTTGACCATAAAGTCATCTGGTTTCCCCCTTCAAGCTACACAAGTTTCGTTCTTTGTAGTTTTTTCGTTTGACGCTTATTTCGTGAGATATTTGGCCCGGTCACGATCAATGGACCATCCTTTATATATTACCGAATTGCGGCTGGTTCTCGAAAACGAAGCTTTTCCTTTCACATTAAGGAGAAGAATTAGTATATTTGTTAGACTTAAGCCATTCCCTAGAGTGCTCTGTAGCAGAGTGGACCGATGCCACATGGATCACCTTGAATAGTGTGCGGTGGTTGTACTCAAGAGATTTGGTATAAGGACGAAATTTCTTTGTTATCCTACACATGAGCAAAACTAACATCAGACCAGGACTTTTTTGTGCAAGAGGAGTGCTACCAGAGCTGTGGTGATGCTACTGTAAAGAGCAATAAGACTGTTACATCTCTTTTGGTTACTGATCATTGTATTTACTCCTTCGTAAGAAGTTGCGGCTTCTTTATGTGCATTTTCTTGCAGCAGGGTGTGGTTGGTACCTCAGTGTATCAGCAATTGAAAATATTCATGTCGGTGTTTATCTGTTCTATTTCCTGGTGAGACATAGCAACATCCCTCAAAAACCGCTACTACTACTACTAAAGATATGCACAACTGACGAGGGAAAGACCGAACAGCACTCTAAGAACTTCATTCCAGTTGGTCTACAAGCAGCTCGAGCGGTGGATATGCACTACCGATACCATCCTAGGACACCGGAAAAATGTAGAAGGAATTCATTTTACCATTTTAAAGTTTGTCCCCCTAGTGACTGCGTTAGGAAACTTGCATGTGGTTCTATATCTGATGGTGGACAAATATATCCCGCATGAATAATACTTCGGAAACTGTGTGGCATTAACAGTATGGTATTTTCAGCTGCAGAACGGTATAACTATCACTGTGTGTGTTCATGCTCTATGATCATTTATCTCATGCCAGTACTTTCCTGGAACTCCCTCCACATGGATAATACTTCGGAAACTGTGTGGCATTAACAGTATAGTATTTTCAGCTGCAGAACGATGTAACTATCACAGTGTGTTTTCATGCTCTATGATCATTTATCTCATGCCAGTAATTTCCTGGTACTCCCTCCAGACGGTGGAATAATGCGACACAATTGATAATTTACATGAAATGTTTCAAACTCCATCTGTCTGGAGCTCCATCATGTATAAACCACACATTTCTTGTTAACCGTCTCTTATATCATCACAACACTCTGATGTCTACTATACACTGATGAAAGGCGTTAAGCTCCTCGACACTCACGCATCGGGAAAGATCTTGTGCTTTTTTATGGGTGCTGTGGATAAGATTAGTGTTGCAGACAATATTGGTCAAGGACAGAGTGGGCGGGATCTGTCGATCACAGACTTCATCCTACAAATGCGAGAATACTCTGTGAGGTCCAACCACACAGATATAGAAGGCCATCTTTAATCGTAAATTCCGCACTGTGATTGATGCGCCGGAAAGATGTACATAACGTAATTGCATCGGTATAGGACGCTGTCTGGTATACTTGGATGTAAATGGTCGAATGAACGTACTGCACAGTCATCTAGCTTCATTCGCAATATAGTATATTGTAGATGCAAAGTAGTGGAGGGGAGATTTCGCGATGATACAGAAATTGGAAACCAGTCTTCTGTGTCATTGGCTGGTGTTAAAATTACGGATTAACTGGTAAAATTGCTAAAATACACTACTGGCTAATAAAATTGCTACACCAAGAAGAAATACAGATGATAAACAGGTATTCATTAAACAAATATATTATACTAGAACTGACATGTTATTACATTTTCACGCAATATGGGTGCATAGATCCTGAGAAATTAGTACTCAGAACAAACCACCTCTGGCCGTAATAACGGCCTTTATACGCATGGGCATTGAGTCAAACAGAGCTTGGATGGAGTGTACAGGTTCAACTGCCCCTGCAGCTTCAACACGATACCACAGTTCATCAAGAGTAGTGGATGGCTATTGTGACGAGCCAGTTGCTCGGCCGCCGGCCGGAGTGGCCGAGCGGTTCTAGGTGCTGCAGTCTGGAGCCGCGCGACCGCTACGGTCCAGGTTCGAATCCTGCCTCGGGCATGGATGTGTGTGATATCCTTAGGTTAGTTAGGTTTAACTAGTTCTACGTTCTAGGGGACTGATGACCTCAGAAGTTAAGTCCCATAGTGCTCAGTGCCATTAGCCAGTTGCTCGGCCACCATTGGCCTGACGTTTTCAATTGGTGAGAGATCTGGAGAATGTGCTGGCCAGGACAGCATTCGAACATTTTCTGTATCCAGAAAGGCCCGTACAGGACCTGCAACATGCGGTCATGCATTATCCTGCTGAAATGTAGGGTTTTACAGGAATCGAATGAAGAGTAGTGCCACGGGTCGTAACACATCTGAAATATAATGTCCATTGTTGACAGTGGGGTCAATGCGAACAAGAGGTGACCGAGACGTGTGACCAATGGCACCCCATACCAACACGCTGGGTGATACACCAGTATGCCGATGACGAATAGACGCTTCCAATGTGCGTTCACCGCGATGTTACCAAACACGGATGCGACCATCATGATGCTGTAAACAGAACCTAAATTCATCCGAAAAAATGACGTTTTGCCATTCGTTCACCCAGGTTCGTCGTTGAGTACACCATCGCAGGCGCTCCTGTCTGTGAAGCAGCGTAAAGGGTAACCGCAGTCATGGTCCCGAGCTGATAGTCCATGCTGCTACAAACGTCCTCGAACTGTTCGTGCAGATAGTTGTTGCTAACGTCCCTATCTGTTTACTCAGGGATCGAGATGTGGCTGCACGATCCGTTACAATCACGCGGATAAGATGCCTGTCATCTCGACTGCTAGTGATACGAGGCCGTTGGGATCCAACACGGCGTTCCGTATTACCCTCCTGAACCCAACGTTTCCATATCCTGCTATCAGTCATTGGATCTCGACCAACGCGAGCAGCAATGTCACGATACGATAAACCGCAATCGCGATAGGCTACAATCCGACCTTTCATAAAGTCGGAAACGTGATGGTACGCATTTCTCCTCCTTACACGAGGCATCACACCAACGTTTCACCAGGGAAAGCCGGTGAACTGCTGTTTGTGTATGAGAAATCGATTGGAAACTTCCCTCATGTCATCACATTGTACGTCCCACCACCGGCACCAACCTTGTGTGAATGCTCTAAAAATCTAATCATTTGCGTATCACAGCATCTGCTTCCTGTCGGTTAAATTTCGTGTCTGTAGCACGTCATCTTCGTGGTATAGCAATTTTAATGTCCAGTTGTGTAGATCACGCTATCAACTGTAGTGTGTATTAAAGTGCATCGTCCCATATCAACAGTGTCTTTCCCACCTTGTTCATGCACTGGTACACTGCTGATTACCTCATAACGATGACTGACACTACTGGGTTTAGATTGAAGGAGACTTGGCGGAACATTGAACAGCTGCCATTTGTCACTGTGGAGCATGGGCTTAAATGTGGGGTCATCACTTACACACTATTGTTTGGAAGTGTTCCTCAATGTCGCATGATCGTCCTTTTTCCATATGGTGCAATGCCCTCTGTTACAGCGTAACGACATGCGCTGGCTCGAAGATAAAGAACGCAAGAGCTGAGAAGGCTGTGAGACGACGTCAGCATATAAATAGTACGCTGATTAGGACCGCACCATGACAGGAGCGGACTCTATCCGAAGAGAATATATGCGTCGCCCCTGTCAGCCTCGGCCGGACGGTGGAAGATGGACACTAGTAGACCAAGACTAGAAGAGAGCACTAGAAAAGTCCAGAACACATATCAAACTAAATAAAGGGACGTTTTTCAAGTACTGCATAGAGGTTACAGCAAAAATTCCTAAAACAAATATAACACATGTAAATAATGTTGCACTAAATACAGTGATGTTACTTCCAACCGCAGAGAATAAAGTCGATAAAACTGTTCAAAAACTAAAAAATAAAAGTCAGTATGCTTAGCTGAAGTACCAATGCGTGTAATGAAACAATGCATATACAGTATACAATGACCCTTAACAAATATAGTAAATGGATACTTCACATCAGGGACATTTACAGAGCAGTCAAAACAGGCAAGAGCTGTTCATTTGCTTAACATAGGTAATGCAGAAAGCATAGAAAATTACCAGCTCATTTCCCTGCAGTCATCACTCTCAAAAATAATAAATACAATCTTTCAAGTGAATCACAGTTTTCTTTCCGAAGTGGCAAAAGTAAGGAGTCAGCCACAGTAGAATTCACAGAAGTTGTAATTAATGCTCTTGACAAAGATAACTGTGTTACAGGCTTATTTTTTGGCTCTTTCTAAGGCCTTTGATACAGTCGACCACAGGATTCTAGTAAAAAAAGTTAGAAGCATTAGGTGAAAGAGGGGTAGCTAATGACTGGTTTTGATCATACCGAGTAGATAGGGTACAAAGACTACACATAAAACATACTTCAAATATATCTGAACATTTAATAAAACACTCATCGGAACCAAGACACATTAATATAGGGGTTCCACAAGGTAGCATATTAGGACCAATACTATTCCTGATATATATCAATGACTTTCCCAGTAGTATTACTCATGGTGAAAAAATTCTTTTTGCTGATGACAGCAATATTAAAGTCATTGAGAAAACAAGAGAACTCCTAGCATTGAAAAAAAATGAAACTCTTAAGGAAGTTCACAGTTGGTCAATAAGCAATAAAGTAACACTGAACACAAAGAAAACTAGTGCCATGAATATCAGTTTGAAGAGGGAAAATGACAATGGTAAATTAAATGTAGGTGACACCTCTATAGACAATGCAACAAATACTAAATTTATAGGAATGAATATTGGTTCTCAGTTGAAGTGGTGTAAACACAAAAAGGTAATTGCAAACAGAGTCTCATCAGCATTTTATGCCAGTACAATCCGATCATCAGTGTCTTTTAGTTACATACTATTCATATGTACACTCTTTTTTAGGAAACAAATGCACAGTATATGAACACAATTTTCATGCTCCACGAAAGAGTCATACGTAAATCAACCAAAAATAGTAGTCGAGCTCATTGTAAAGATCTGTTCTCAGACTGGGGATTTTAACTGCTCTGCGTGAATACATTTACTAATCAGTTATACACATAAAATTAACGTTGTTAATTACTACATAAACAGCTCTGTCCATGACCATGGAACAAGAGCTAGACTCAACTTACGTTTACCAAGAAAAAATAAACATAAAACTCAAAAAAGCATTTTCTACCAAGGAATAAAACTATACAGTAAATTACGAAAAGAGATTAAAGAAATGGCAAGAATACACTCACTTAAAAAGCCAATTAAAAAGTACCTGCTATGCAATACATTTTATACATTTAAGTATTAATTAGATAAAACAGATTAGGGGTTTGGTAAAAAAAATTCAACAAATAAATAACAATAATAAATATTAATCGTGATAATACAACATCCAATATTACACATAACACCTTCACACTATGTTTTTCCTTCTTTTTTACCCTCCTTTTTTCGTTTTCAGGAAAAGCATATCCCCAAGCTATGTATAGCACAGTACTAACACCTCTTCCTCTTTCTGAGCTGAATATCTGACACATCTGCACTGTAGTTCCTTCTCTAGATTGTCGCACACATGACAAAATGGTAGATATCGAAATAGATGACAGAGGGATGGAAAAAGAATTAAAATCGCTCAAAAGTGGAAGGGCCGCTGGACCTGATAGGATACCAGTTCGGTTTTACACAGAGTACGCGAAGGAACTTCCCCCCTTCTAGCAGCTGTGTACCGTAGGTCCCTAGAAGATCGTAGCGTTCCAAAAGATTGGAAAAGGGCGCAGGTCATCCCCGTTTTCAAGAAGGGACCTCGAAGTGATGTGCAGAACTATAGACCCATATCTCTAACATCGATCAGTTGCAGAATTTTGTAACACGTATTATGTTCGAGTGTAATGACTCTTCTGGAGACTAGACATCTACTCTTTAGGAATCACCATGGGTTTCTAAAAAGACGATCGTGTGAAACCCAGCTCGCGCTATTCGTCCACGAGACTCAGAGGGCCATAGACACGAGTTCCCAGGTACATGCGTGTGAATGGATTGAAGAGTTCCTAGATAACAGAACGCAACATGTCATTCTCAATGGAGAGAAGTCTTCTGAAATATGAGTGCTTTCAGGTGTGCCACAGGGGAGTGTCGTAGGACCAATGCTATTCACAATATATATAAATGACCTTGTGGGGGGGTGGGTTGTTTGGGGGAGGAGACCAGACAGCGAGGTCATCGGTCTCATCGGATTAGGGAAGGACGGGAAAGGAACTCGGTTGTGCCCTTTCAAAGGAACCATCCCGACACTGGCCTGGAGTGATTTAGGGAAATCACGGAAAACCTAAATCAGGATAGCCAGACGCGGGAATGAACCGTCGTCGTCCCGGAAGCGAGCCCAGTGAGCTAACCACTGCGCTCGGTTGATCTTGTGGATAACATAGGAAGTTCACTGAGGCTTTTTGATGATGATGCTGCAGCATATCGAGAGGTTGTAACAAAGAAAAATTGTACTGAAATGCAGGAGGATCTGCAGCGAATTGACGCATGGTACAGGGAAAGGC
Source organism: Schistocerca piceifrons (assembly GCF_021461385.2). Taxonomy (NCBI): domain Eukaryota; kingdom Metazoa; phylum Arthropoda; class Insecta; order Orthoptera; family Acrididae; genus Schistocerca; species Schistocerca piceifrons. Next base: position 562,483,114 of record NC_060149.1, read on the forward strand.
AATTGAATCTCAATGTAGACAAGTGTCATGTGCTGCGAATACATAGAAAGAAAGATCCCTTATCTTTTAGCTACAATATAGCAAGTCAGCAACAGGAAGCAGTTAATTCCATAAATTATCTGAGAGTACGCATTAGGAGTGATTTGAAATGGAATGATCATATAGAGTTGATCGTCAGTAAGGCAGATGCCAGACTAAGATCCATTGGAAGAATCCTAAGGAAATGAAATCTGAAAACAAAGGAAGTAGGTTACAGTACGCTCGTTCGCCCCGGCTTGAATACCGCTCAGCAGTGTGGGATCCGTACCAGATAGGGTTGATAGAAGAGAGAGAGAAGAACCAACAGAGAGCAGCGTGCATCGTTACAGGATCATTTAGTAATCACGAAAGCGTTAGAGAGGTGATAGATAGACTCCAGTGGAAGACACTGCAAGAGAGACGCTCAGTAAGTCGGTAGGGGTTTTTGTTGATGTATCGAGAACATACCTTCACCGAGGAGTCAAGCAGTATATTACTCCCTCCTACGTATATCTCGAGAAGAGGAAAAAAATCAGAGGGATTAGAGCCCACACGGAGGCATATCGACAATATTTCATTCCACGAATAATACGAGACTGGAATGGAAGGGAGAACCGATAGAGGCACTCAAGGTACCCTCCGCCACACACCGTCAGTTGGCTTGCGGAGTATAGATGTAGACGTAGATGTAGGTGCTCACTCAGTTTTTCAGGAAAGGAAAAGGGGAAGTTGCGATACAGAATATGGCCCATAGATCACCAGTGTGTTTGTGTGTGTGTGTGTGTGTGTTTGTGTGTGTAGTGAGCGAAGTGTTAGGAAACAATGTGTGTATAATGTGTGCAGGGACTGATAGTGAAATATGAACGAACATTGTGGCACTTCATTATTTAATAAGTTATTTGTAAAAAAGTGTTGTATACAGGAGCAAATCTAATGATTGTCTCTAACTAGAAGTCTGTAATTGTATGAGTATACAAGTTAGCGTATTTTAAATTTGTCTAAACTTTTAAATAATTTTACATGTCCTACATCGTTGTAAAAAGAGAACTATGAATTAATAAAGTTGCTACTACTACTACTACTACTACTACTACTACTGCTACTACTACTTGTGATCCATGTCTATAACTTGCATGTGTAACACCGTAATCGATAGAGGGTAGCTCATTGTGTGAAGTATAAGTATTTATTCTCTCTGCTTAATATCATTGCATTACAGTAAGGAAGAGGAATTTAGCGAAATATGTTTTGTGTAATTATAAACGTGTGTCTAAATAACGAAACTATATTAAATATGGAACTTAATGTATGTGAAACTGCAATGTAAAAACTGATTCATACTTACTGATTTTGTATTGTATAATGTAAAAGACATAGTGATTCCCCTCCACTATGGAAGTGGTTCTGGCGCGCAAGGAAATGGTGGAAGTGGCGGTCAGGCTGAGTGCGAAGTGAGGGAGATATAAGCAGTCGGTGGTCAGCAGTTGTGGAGTCAACACCACAGGTGCCGAGAGAGGAGTTCGGTATCCTCATGACCAGGTAGACGCCATGTGCGTGCCACCGCTATTGCGCCAGTGCCCCAAAAAAATTCAGGAGCTTGGAACTGTAAATCAGTACGAACCAGTGTGTTTGTGTATGTTTAATTTTGCAATAATAATCCAAGTGTTGCAAAAACTCGTATTTGAACAATGAAATTTTCCTCTTCAATCAACGAAGCAGGGTCCTGTCCTCAAAGCAGTTAAATCCGAGTATCCTGTTTGTGAAAGACTGAGATTTTATTTTACATTGAATTTATGAAAAGCTCGAATTTACTTCGAATAGCTTCTGATTGACAAGTGTCATTGTTCAATGTGTTGGAACATTAAGATTTTCAGTGACAACTACTCGCTTCACATGTAACAGAAGGGGGACATAATACTTATCACATGAGAAGTTTTCAATTTACTATGAAATATTTCAATAGGAAAGTGCCCAATGGTTAGTACTATTGATCCCAAATGTGACTGGTGAAAATCACTTATTTCGTAAGTGATGAAAGAGACAGAAAAATATGAAACCAGTTGAACATTTGCTTTAATTTGAACTTACTTACCAATCCAAAATAAAAATATTGCTAGTGTATATTTGTAACGTGCGCGTGGGGCACACAATACTCATTAAAGCCTGTACTATGGTAAGTGAGCGGGGTTCACCTTACGAGGCAGGATTTTCATATAGATGCCGACCGTGTGTACCTTAATGGTGGCAAATCAGACTTACATCCACTCTGTAATAACAGTGATCCGTCAAGTAAGTTCAAAATGGAATTACACGTCAGTATGGACCAAAAGCAACACTGAAGATGCTACCAATTTATTAATAATACGGTCGCCAGCCTAATTAGGCATTAACTGAGTTTCTTCCCTATAGAAGTTGGTGTATATTCAGGCAAAGCAACACGTAGTAACACTGCATAATATAGTAAAATTTTAGAACCAGAAAATCTACTGAACTGATAGTTTCACTTTCTGTACTGATATGGAAATACCATGAATACATAACACTACACAATAATGTATACTACAAAACTTCGTACTGTCTATTGATCTGATTGAAATTGGGCATAGGTTACCCTAGAAATAGCACTTTCGAGCCACACACAAAATGTCAATTTTGATAAAGATAAAACACTGATAAATTTTGACTTATATATTGACTTTAACTTTTGTTGGTCAAACCAATGTGGGACACTTCAGAATTCAAATGAATAAAAGAGGGGGGGGGGACCCTGAAACAGTTATGATCACTATTTAAAAAAAATAGATTACTGAAATTATCATGCGTTCAAGATTTCCAGTATATGAGTTACTACTCTATTTATCTTATTTACTTCTCATTTAAATACCTTTATATCTGTCTCGAAACAATTAAACTTCATTACTATATCAATATTAAAGTTACCTTTCAACTTCGTTAGACCTTCGTTATTCATTTACTGGTTCATTAACAAAACAGTTCTTTAAATACCATTCTAACATAGCTAGGTCTGCAAGTAATTATTCTTAACACAAAATTAAATTTTTCATTTCGGGACACTCGGATTGCACAACATTTGGAAAGGACCCCGTCTAAGTTAGTTGTGAGGATAATTAAATGATAGGAAAGTTCTGGTAAAATTTAGGTTATTATTGAACAGTTCACTTTATGGTCCATACGCATACAGTACTAAAAGTTACAACTTGTTGTATCGATGCGGCGGTTGGAGGGCGGCGAGATGGCGAGGCACAGAGCACACATACAACCACAGCTATGGCTCTTGACGTGTCGGCACTTTAATTCTTCTTAGCGTCACAATACTTTTCCATTTAGTGCCTATGGAATTTATCCATGCTGTGTGGGCGTTGGAACGACATACCCGAGGCTCAATGAAGCTACGTCTTCCAAGAGAGCCTCCTCGCTCCAGGAGGTGTTGCTCAAACCAGTGCCAGACTCCAACTACTACTGCTGAGCCCGTTGTGCCGTGCAGCGCCCGCGCGCATTTTCCCGCGCTCGCCTGCCATCCACCTTCTACCGCTCCCTTACAGACCGGGTATTCACCCGAGGTTTTGCATTCTACATATCCTAACACATTGCCTACGTATGGACCAGACGCACATTTACAATTTTAAACATCTTACAACAGTTTCAAAATTCGTTACATTTCAATTCTATCATAATATTACTTAACATTTGACATAAACTTTAATCTTCACATTGAAAGTTGTTTACTGTTTTCCTAACACAATGGCATGAAACGAAAAAGAAATGAAGTCAGAACATCAGTTACACTAGTTTATCGAAAAATTAGAAGAAAATAAATTACTTACTTGTACAATAGTACAGCGTTGTTGATGTTACACATGCCCCTGTTTCCAGTAAATTTCACTAAGTGCAAATTTGACGGGAACACTAAACTTTATATTTATACAGGGGTTCTGAATCTTTGTGTGAATGCACCATCATAAAATTTTATATCAAAAAACGTCCTTTCACTCACATAATATAGGTCTATACTTTTTAATGTATCGAGAACATTTACCTATTATTTACTTAAGTGCCTTTGGCACAGTCCAACCTCCTATCACAACATGATTTAAGTAGCAAATTAATCATTATTATTAAATTTCTCAGAGAAATAAAAATCAAAATTTGTAACACAAACACTTAACTACAAAGCAGATGCAAATGTCTATATACACTATAAAAAATTTTTTGCTGCTTGCATTGGATGGCAGTCCATTTCCTTATTTACTAATAAACACACAATACTATTTAGAAAAATCACTACATATATTTGCCGCCTATTATTCAGATTTGGGCAGTCCATTTCGCATCATTTTATCACATCACCTGTGCCACACTTACAATTCTCCTTTGATTATTTGTCTGCCCTCTTTGGTGTTTGGCAGTCATTTATATCATGACTCACATACTGCCCACTTTGATTTTTGGTAGCCCCATCTTTTATTTTGCTTGCAGAATTTCCCCTTTCTTTTCTGCCCTTTTTTCCATGCATCTTTACATTTATAGTACATTTGGTAATCTGAAACTTACATAAGAACATTATCACACTGACAATGGTAAACATACATTTACAGATATTTGTTACATTTAGAATAAAATTAGTTTCAGCATAAGATACAGCACATTTACTGCAAATTGCTTTCTGATTGTACTTAGGTTACTCACTCCTAGGAACATACGGTTTCAGGTCCACAACGTTTCTTACACCTAAAGGATTTGTGGATTTTGGGTAGATCAGGTAGTAAGCATTATCGTGTGGAATGTTCTGTATTATATACGGTCCATTATAAATGTATTTAAATCTGGAAATTTCATGGCTCAGTTCATTAGATTTTTCGTGAGTTTTTAAAAGAACATAATCCCCAATTTTAAATATTGAAACTTTCAGGTTTTTATCATGTCTTTTAGATCTACAGTCAGCTTTTTGCTATGCCCTTTTTCTGACTAATTCTTTATTTTGACTCAACCCCAAGCTTCTACAAGTTGAAAACTCTAGTTTTTCCTCAATTAAACTTTTACTTCTGCTGCCTAAGAAAATTTCTTCCTGTGGGAACCCAGTAGATTCATGATGTAAGGCGTTCATGACATTCTCAAAGCCCAATATAAACCTGCCTCAGGCTCTAAATCATGCCCCTTCCTGTTTTTTTCCACAACGCACCTTGGTCGACTGTGACATTGTCCCAAGATACGTTCCTGACCCGTGAACCATTTATATCTGGTGACTTTCTCGGTTTCTGGAGTTCAAAGTCTTTGCTTACTTGAACTCTTGGCAAAATAAACACTGAGTCGTCAGGTGGTTCTTTCTTCTTTGTACAGTCTCAACATCTGGGTTTTGTTTTGAAACTTCGTCATTGGTAGGTACAATATAGCAATTAGCTGTATTCCCATTATTTTCACTAGTACCTAAATACTCGTGATCTGAACCATTCTGGATCGCTCTCAGGTTCTAATATAAAAGCTTTTCTGAGACAGGCACTGAGTTCTTCCTCTACATTTTCGTCAGGCTTTAATTTTAACTCAATATCCTCTTTTGTAAAACCGGCCTCATTATCAGCTTTACTCACATCCACTGTTACTTCATATTTAGTGTAATCCTCGTGGACTTCAGTTATTCTTAGGTAATTACCTGCCCCTTCCCCACGGTGCCTTTCAGTAACAGCTTGTACTATTGGCGGATCGTTAACAGAAGTTACTTCCTCATCAATGCTTAGGATTTCATCCTCCAATTCCTTTCTATCTTTAACCTTCGTCCTATCGGCAGCACGCGCACTTCGCGCGGCGCTATTTACTCTCTCCTCTTTAAATTCGGGCCACGTCACCTTATCGACGTCCCTACTATCTCCTTTTTCACTAATTAACCTCCTTGCCTCATACTCCTTCTTAAAATCCTCCCACTCACATTGCCTGAGGCCCTTGTACAGATCGTCGATCTGCACACGCCAATCAGTTACTTCTGCTAATTCATTCTCGTCATTTACTTCATTGCTAACACAGTTAACCGCACCTCTCTGTGTATCCACTGTTCCATCCACTATTTCCCTCGCCACGGAATTACCACTCATAATGTATCCGCCAGCCCTTACGGCATTGTTTGTACCTAATTCTGCCATCTTGCTAGCGGCTTCTCTCTGAACAGCTGTTCTGCTAGGCTGGGCCGTTGCCCTCTGATGCTCCACTCGCCTGTTAACATGTATTGCTCTGCGTGGCGAAGATGACTCATCTGCGCACACACCTGACGCTTGCTTCGCCACAACACGCTGCGTTGTTTCACGCCTGTCCCTAACCTGTCTCACAACTTCACTGTCAGTCCGGTAAGATGTCTTAAATCGGGGCCGGTATGTTCTGCCCGCTTCCGTTTTGCCCGCAACGTTCGCGGAAATCAGTTTCCCGTGTCGTTATTATTTTGCGCGGTGTGCCCTCTACCGCGACCTGGATAACCCCCTCTTCCTCTTCCTCTGCCCTACCTCTCTGTATCATGTTGACGCGAAACCCATCGCCGTCATTTCTCTCGTCATTATTGCGATTATTTCTGTTATTAAAATTCTGATAATTGGCACGACTTTCGTGCCAGTGATCTTCGTCTTCGACCCTTTCGAGAAACCCTTGGAAGCTGCGACGATTGCTTCCCACATATCTCTTCGAATCTTCTGGAAGCTTTTCATATAGCTCCCATACGATTTCAGAATTGGATCTTATCCCTCTTAAATGTGTCAACTTTCGGTACCAATATTCGCTAAATTCTTTCAAAGAATTCCTGCCCCTGTTATCATGAAGTTTGGCCATGATAAACTCGCGTCACAATTGATCCTGTCTTTATTCGGACCAGTATTCTTCCGTAAACTTTTGTTTAAACTATTCGAACGTCATTAGTTCGGTATTCAAGTTAATTCCCCAGTGCTTAGCGTCACCTGCTAAGGCGCTAATTACTACGTTTATCTTCTTCTGACCAGACAAGTGTTCAGGAAACATTCTATCGCAATTTTTGATTAAATCCAACGGATGCCATCCGTGATGTTTCTTGGCCTATCTTTGATTTTACTATCGAGATCGAAAATTTTGCCTTGAATTTTCGATGTATTTTGTTCACACTTTTGCACACATCCGGTAACTTTTTCGCCTAAATTTCTTTCAGTATCTGAAACTGCCTTTTTCAACTGTGAGATTCCATGTTGGCAATCGTTTACGATCTCAGTTTTAAGACCGAAAACTTTTTCGACTACTTTTGTTTCAACTAGAGGCTCTACTATCTCTTGGATGTTGAGAATTTTAACATCAAACCTACTATTAATGTCGCCAATTTCCCCCTGCATAGTATTCATACTTTTATTAACTGCGTCAATTTCAAACTTCATAGTATTTACTGCAGAACTTAAATTACCCACTTTTTGTTCTATCTGTTCTATTTGTTTACTGATTTTAATTCGTTGTTCTTCAACCTGTGCTTTAAGCTGACCAACTTGTGTTTTAAGCTGCTCGTCAACGTGTGTTTTAAGATGATCATTCTGTGTTTTGAGCTGCTCACTCTGCCCTGCAATTTGTTTGGTTAATTGTTCAAATAAATCGTTCATGCTTAAAATTTTCAACTGTTTTGTTCTACGAAATCGGTGTGTTCCAATCCTACATCATAATTTTCTTTCGGTTCTTTCTTTGTCTGTGGTGAATCAAACATGTCAGTGGATTCGTTAACTTACCCACTATCATCTACAAAGTCATCCTCTACTTCCAGTTTTATTCCTTGCTGTGTTCTAGGCAATTTCGACATTTCAATCTGTTCGTAAGACCGGGTATTCACCCGAGGTTTTGCATTCTACATATCCTAACACACTGCCTACGAATGGACCAGACGCACATTTACGATTTTAAACATCTTACAACAGCTTCAAAATTCGTTACATTTCAATTCTATCACAATATTACTTGAAATTTGACATAAACATTAATCTTCACATTGAAACTTGTTTACCGTTTTCTTAACACAATGGCATGAAACGAAAGAGAAATGAAGTCAGAACACCAATTACACTAATTTATCGAAAAATTAGAAGAAAAAAATACTTATTTGTACAATAGTACAGCGTTGTTGTTGTTACATATTGTTTTCGAGCTTTGAGGCCTAAATGATCTTCAGTTTGGCTGTGGTTCAGAATTTATTATAGTGCGAGGATTTTCTTCAAAGTGTGCTTATTTGTGGATAAAGGAGAGGGCAGTTTGTAGGATTCCACTATATTATTTAATAACAGAATAAGTCAAACGGAGAGTAGGTTTCTGTGAATGAACCTGAAACACTGACGAAGGGAAATTCACATGAAGTGTGAGTATTGTAAATGTTATTGCATTTGGGATATATATAAGTGTGTTAACCTAAATTGAACTTTGGTCAGATGCTAGTTAGTCTCCTTTTAGGTTTTAAGAAAATTTTTTTGTGCTGACTTAAAGTCTGAAGCAGTGATTGTAATCAGCGTGGATAAAGTTTCTATTTTGTTTCTGTGAATGCTAGTCCTCGCAACTGAGTACTACTGCTACCCACTGTAAAGTTTTGTCTGGTTATTGCTGTTGTTCATTGCACTTTTCTGAGAAAGAATCTAGGGAAGCCACTTTTGCAAGCCTATATGCGAATCCTTTGAAAATAATGTTTTCACATTATTATGCCTCATTAGGCTGGTGACCGTTTTATTATTTCATTTATATTAAATCGGTTACTGTAATTCTTTTACCAAATTTTTGTCTTTCTGTTGCCTACAAACTGCCACCCTTACGAATTTCATGTTCGATACCCTCTTTTTGTTAGCAAACGTATGGTCAAATTCAAAAGTCTTCCCAGAAAGTAACGCTATACTGTGCAGGTTTGAACCATTTTCGGTTATTATTAATCATCAGTAGCGTTATAAGTGCCGCTACGTGACAGGACGCTATTCAGTTTACTGTCAGAGATAATTCAGAACAGAAATATTGAGTGTTAATAAAAAAAAAAGTAGAACGAACAGTTAACGCCCAGCGGCACGAACCTGTGACATATTAGGAGAAATTTTTGGTAGCACTTTTCCTAGAGTAGAAAGCTAAAGATACCAAATAGTAACAGATTATAAGAAATGGACAAAAGAACCAAAGTAGACCAAGACGGACAGATTGGGAGAATACAGAATGTATTAGGTGGCAGAAGTTCGCCAGATATAACAACAGATGACGTTTCAAGACGACAGCAGGCTTACACAGAACGTCACACACATGTAAATAATCAGATTTGTATGATGAACGTATCAGAAATGGAAAGAAGAAGAAGTGAGCAAAGACAGAGGATACATCTACGAATCAAGGGATATGTTTGATTAGCCAAAGGTTAAAACCAAAGTAAGTGAGTCACGAGAAGTAGGATTTGAACATGCGAACGCATCAGGACGAAAGCGAAATATCATCAGATATGACAGAACTGTTAAAAATGTTGATCACACAGATTGCAGCAGAAGATCAACAAATTAATAATCAACTTGCAGCACAGGGACAGTAAATTAAAGCACAAAATAGCAGTATATAGAATCAAATTGAAAAACAGTAAACAGATCAAAAAGGTAGACACAAAATTAGGCTTTGTAAGTAATGAAACCATCAATTAGATTAGTACTTGTTCCATACATCATGAATACTACACTTCGTAATAATGGGGAACGTGTCTGGTTGATAAAAGTTGTCTATACAAGATATTACATTACACAAAATACTAAATGACACCTAATACTTCTTTTGGGGTGGGGGTTGATTGGGGAAATTATCCACTTACTATATCCAAAAATTCCTCTAATGAGTAGAAGGAGTTGCCATTAAGAAATTTTTTTAGTTTCCTTTTAAATGCTATATGGCTATCTGTCGGATCTAAAATTTAAAGTAGTCACTATTAATAACAATGTTGCTACTATGCAGAGGCAAATAAATGAGATTAATGGACGATTTGACTCAGAAGGAATAAAAATTCAAGACCAGCTAGAATCTTTAGTAGTAACTAAAGTTGAAGAAAAAGTGTTCAGTCTCAAATCCGAAATACTAACTAACTGTAACACCGAAATTGCTCAAATGAGACAATCGGTGACAGAAACAGAAAGAGAGTTACGAAAACAGATAACAACCGCAGAAAATAAGTGCGAGCAGAACACTTCTCAAATTCAAGGCAACATGTGCAACCTTGAAAGAAAAATAAGAGAAAGACCTAATCATGTCACTGAAAGAGTAATTAGTAGTAAATTACTAGAGGGAGAAGAACGGTTCGACCCAGCTAAAAGATATAACGGGTGGTATCCTCTCGATTTTTTTAAAAACTGCAAACGGGGTTTTCCAGATTATTTGACAGATCAGATGAAAATCAATGTAATGATTACTGCTTTAGCAGGTGATGCTAAAAGATAGGGATTAAATTCAGAAACAAGTCACATGTCTTTTGAGGAATTTAAACAGAAATTTATCGAAGAACATTGGTCCGAACAGAAACAGGACTATTGGTGGCGAGAATTCATTACGGCAAGGTTGTACGATATTAGGGGCAGAAACACTATGAAAGAGTTCTGAGAAATGTGGTATATAAAACTGATTAATTTATGATCGAGGCGAATATAGTCCGAAACAGTGTGGGAACAGTGGAAGAAGCTCTCTGAGGATTCAAAGAGATATGTGGGAAGCAACCATAAAAGCTTCTCACCATTCTTAGAGAGAGTCGAGGACGAGGATCATTGGTGGGGAAATCGTGGTTATCGTCCGAGTAATAACAAGAGGATGAGAAAAAACCTTGAGCAAAACGAACAAACTGAAAATGAACGCTATCGTGTAAACATGATACACAGGCGCAAAGGAAGAGGATGCAGTAATGTGTTATTCTGTGGTAGGGATTTGCACCGCGAAATTTCCAAAATAGGGACGAAGTGGAAAACTAGAGGCAGCATATATTATCGAAATCGTAGAGAACAATGGAAGTAATAAATATAAGCAACCAGTTAACTGTAAGAACGTGTCGCTAATCAGCGAGAGCAGTTCGACAGATGTTCTCATGTATGAGTCATACTCAAGCAACAAGGCAACAGGTAGGCACTGGAAAATTATGCCGCAGCAGACGATGAACCTTGAGAGACAAGCAGCTGACAACTGTGCAGCCGAGATAGCTGTGGTGAATAGGGAGAGCCTAATCGAATACTTCAGTAAACAGGTTTAGGCAGTAAAGATCTCCAAAAATGATCAAAATTCGAGCATGTTAATTAATGAAAGTAATGAGAAAGGAATGTTGTGCAAGAAAGAGTTTCAAGGAACGAAAAAGACTGGGAGGAGGTAATTAATGTCTATAAAAGTTGTACGGCCACTGATGTTATAGTAAAGGGAGGAGATATTGAAGCAGAAACAGTATCAGTGAATAGGAATGAAGTGAGAATAGGAAGCGTCACACAAGGTGCGCGTGCAGCAACATTAAAGGAAGTGGGTGAAAGAAATGGAGGCTCCGCAGAAGGTACGTGAGCTACCATTGTTAGGGAGAGTAAGGTGAAAAATAATAATATGGCCAGTATAAGCGAAAATAGAGCGAAGGATGGGATCCTCGATAATATAGATGAGGTTATGACTAAGAGAAATCTTGCACAATCATTTGTTAGTGATAGTGAGGAGGAGAATGAGTCCAAATGTGATATGCGAATTACTGAAGTGAATGACAATTACACTAAATACGAAATATAAACTGAAGTTATCCAAAGTGATATCGAAAAAGTGACTGTAACCATAGATCAAGTGCATTATTAGAAGATACTCAAATAACCAAAGTTGATGAAACATCAAATAAAGAGTTAACTCATTGAGTAAAAGATGCATTCTTACTTGAATCAGACAGTGTAGAACAACCTTAGTGATAATTCAGATGAGGGAGAATGTAAAGAAGTAGATGAGAATGAATACATTTTTACCTAAAATGGATATCAAAGAATAAATGAAGTTTTTTCAACACAAAACCCAGAAATTGAAACTGAATCAAAACAGAAAGAGCCGCAGTCTAATACGGTGCTGGGGCTCGAATTGAGAGTGCCTCCAGATGGTACTATACTGGGGAAGAATTAATTACAGTAGTAAAAGATTTTGAACTGACAAAATCGAAAAAAACCACCTGACGATACATTACGATGGAAAGAGTTGGAAAGGATTGTAAGTGACGTAGAAAGTAGGAGACCAAAGAAGCCACCAGATACAGGTGATTGATCAGTGAAAAACAAATTTCTGCCACCACAATCACAGGGATTCGGGCTAGTTTGTTACAGATTTTGGAAACATTATGAATACCCTTGCCATGAAACCACGGGTTTCACACCTGAAGAAATAATGCTAAATTATAAAAGTAAAAGTGTGATCGAAGATTCTTTGCAATTTGCACCCATTGTGGGGATTGACCTAAATGAGAAAAGAGAGTTGGTTAGGAAAATAATGAAAGGAAAAGAGGACGCCAGATGTAAAAGACTCGATAAGGGCCTCAAAAGAGCTAAATTCTTAACTGGTGACTTTGTTTTAATAAAACCTCACTAAAAGTCCAGTGAGATAAACCATGATATCTCTAAATTTAAATATATTTCTAATGGTCCATTTGAAGTGCAAGGAACCCCACATTACAATGCTTATTTTCTTGTATACCCATAGTCTAGAAATCCCTTGGGGGTACACAGTATTGTTGATCTTAAACTATATGTCCATGAAAGTGATTAATTCCAGGAGGCCTCAGCAGACGCACGTTCTTTGCATTGTCAAGTGCTTACGAACACCAGGACTCCAGAGTTGATGGCAATACTACTTTCTTTTCACTTCGTGTTGTCAACCACGCTCTTCATTCATTCGGAACTTTTTGCTATGTTATTTCCTTCTTTCTATAACTGTAAATACTGTAGGTTAGTATGAATTAAGAATGAAAGAACAATGTAGTACAGCAGTTAATGGTGTAAATAGAGAGGAGATAAGTAAAGTAAATCTAGTTAAGGAATGGAAGAGAAAATTAATTGTTTTCAGGATTTCTGGGCCATATAGAAACGTTGCTGTGAAGGGTTCAGTAAATAGGTCAAAGAAAACTGTCTGTTAATTAAGCAGATACCTTTAGTGTATGAGATTCTTCTTGTGAGATCCTAACAATGCTTTCCTCACTATTGTGTTACCTTATTCGAATGAAATATCAAATATGTGGGAAAATTATCCATAATCAATGAATCCCATGCTTAAAGTAATTGGTCTACATAATTCTTCTAACAGCAAATGTACCTTTATTTACCGATGGAGTCTTGATTTTAGTTTACGAATTTGTGTGTTATTATTCATGGAATTACCTGCACATTCTGTTACAAAGTATTGTTGTGGTGAAAAAGAAATGATTTTGTTAACAAATTTCTAATACCTGTCTGTAAGTTCAGGTTCTATATAACGAAACCAAAAGCACTTTGTGTATGTATGTTCTTGGATGTCATATGTACAGTAACTGCAATAAGGAGAGGTAGCAGCATGACAAAAGGGACTGTTTTTAGGCAGTTAAGTAATAATGAAGAAAGCGTCTAAAGACGGTCTAGAATATTATGCTGGCAGTGAGAATGACTTGCCAAAATGGGGTAAGATAGCATATATTAAACCTGGACTGCCATACATCGAGAATGGGCAGTGTGTAAAGTTGAAATGTTTCTTTTGAGGGTTCCCTATTTAAATATGTTTTTAAGTGTCTACAAAACATAGACTGACAAATGTTACTACAGGCAGCAAAATAATTTGCTGTTTACCTTGATTAATGTTATGTGTGCACTGACTATGCATTTCTAAAATGGACTGACTATTTCTATTGGGGTCTATGAGAAATAATGTTAGGTCAAAGATAATAATATAAATGTAATTGTTTGTTTGTGTGATTAATTAAAACAAATTTGGACCGTTATTAATGAAAACAGTATTGAAAAATCTCTTTCTTGAGAAATCTAACAATGTATTTTCGGATTTGATGTATACAGTGTAAAATGTTTTGTGCTTTTTTTATGTGTGTTCCTGTATATGCATACTTATTTTTCTCTTGGATGCTATACCATTTTCTCAAGCTATGTTGGACATATTGTGTACTGTTAGCTTATTGTCTTGTAGAATAAGAATGAATTATGGTACACCTACATGAAATGAATATGTTTTGTGATGTTTTGTATAATGATGGACGTGTTGTTTCATAAAGTAATATGACAGTAAATTGTTACATGTGTATATGAGAATGAATATTACTTTATTGTCTTATTTTGAAAATGATGTGTATAGAATGCATTGCTTCTTAGTGTGTTTATTATATATTGCTTTAATTTTTTTGTGCCTAACTTCAGTTTGATTGATTAAATTTTTGTTTGTAGCCTACACTGCAGGGGTGTTATTGATGTTTCATTGATATATCCCTGATGGGAAACCTAAATGAAACATGGGGCATGTGTAACACCATAATCGATAGTGAGAAGTTCATTATAAGAAGTAAAAAGTGTTTAATCTTTTCCACTTAATATCTTTGACTTACTGTAAGGAGGTAGAGTTTAGCAGAATACGTTTTGTGGAATTTTAACTGCGTGTCTAAATACCGAAACTTTAGTAAATATGTTTGTTTATGTATGATAACCCGCTATGTAAAAACTAATTCGTACTTAGAGATTTTTTATTGTATAATATAAAAGACATAGTGATTTTCCTCCACTATGGAAGTGGTTTTGGCGAGCAAGGAGAAGGTGGAAGTGGCGGCCAAGCTGAGCATGAAGCGAGAAAGATATAGGCAGTCAGTGGTCAGCAGTTGTGGAGTCAACACCATAGGCGCCGGGTGAGGAGTTCTGTATCCAAATCTATGATGAAATGGCCTCGGATATGGTTACTGCTATAAAAGGGTGCTCCCGCAGTGGGAATGGCTCCAAAATTAATATTTACGTCGCCAAGAAGAAATGAAATAGAGCATTAATCCACCAGATGAGAGACCAGGTAGGCGCCATGTGCTCGCCACCGCTATTGCGCCACTGCTCCAAAAAAAATCAGGAGCTTAGAACTGTATATCAGTAGGAACCAGTGTGTTTGTGTATGTTTAATTTCGCAATAATAATCCAAGTGTTGCTAAAACCGGTATTTGAACCATGAAATTTTCCCATTCAATCAACCAAGCAGGTGCCTTTCCTCAAACTAGTTAAGTCCAAGTATCTTGTTTGTGAAACACTTATATTAATTATTTTATTTTACATTGAATTTATGAAAAGCTCGAATTTACTTCGAATAGCTTCTGATTGACAAGTGTCATTGTTCAATGTGTTGGAACATTAAGATTGTCAGTGGCAACTACTCACTTCACATGTAACAGAAGGGGGATATAATACTTATCACATGAGAAGTTTTCAATTTACTATGAAATATTTCAATAGGAAAGTGCCCAATGGTTAGTACTATTGATTCTAAATGTGATTGGTGAAAATCATTTACTTCATAAGTAATGAAAGAGACAGAAAAATATGAAACCTGTTGAATAATTGCTTTAATTTGAACTTACTTACCAGACCAGATATATTTATTGCTAGTGTATGTTGTTTTCAAACTTTGAGACCTAAATGATCTTAAGTTTGGTTGTAGTTCAGCATTTATTATAATGCGAGGATTTTATTTAAATTGTGCTTATTTGTGGATAAAGGAGAGATCAGTTTGTAGGACTC
Organism: Schistocerca piceifrons; assembly: GCF_021461385.2. NCBI lineage: Eukaryota > Metazoa > Arthropoda > Insecta > Orthoptera > Acrididae > Schistocerca > Schistocerca piceifrons. The sequence continues at coordinate 562,498,866 of NC_060149.1, forward strand.
CGCTATAATATTTAATAACAGAATACGTCAAACTTAGAGCAGGTTTCTGTGAATGAACATGAAACACTGACAAAAGTGAAATTCATATGAAATATCCCTCTTGTGAATTTTATTGCATTTGTGATATGTATATGTGTGTTAACTTAAATTGAACTTTGGTCAGATGCTAGTTAGTCTCCTTTTAGTCCTTGAGAACAGTTTTTTGTGCTGATCTATTTAAAGACTAAAGCAGTGATTGTAGTCAGCATGGATAAAGTTTCTATTTAGTTTCTGTGATTGCTAGTCTTTGCAGGTGAGTGCTACTGCTACCCACTGTATAGTTTTGCCTCGTTATTGCAGATGTTCGTTGTAGTTTTCTGAGAAAGAATCTATGAAAGTCACTTTTGCAAGAGTGTATGCAAATCCATTGAAAATAATGTTTTCATCTTATTATGCCTCATTAGGCTGGTGACCGTTTTATTATTTCATTTATATTAAATCTGTTACTGTAATTACTTACCAAATTTTAGTCTTCCTATTGTTTACAAACTGCCACCCTTACGAATTTCATGTCCGATATGCTCTTGCTGTTAGGTAACACATGGTCAAATTCAAAAATCTTCCCATAAGGTAACACTATACTGTGCTGGTTTAAACCATTTTTGTTAATTCTTAATCCACAATAGTGTTACCATGGACATTCTGTATTGTGAAAGAAACTGATTATTTGCATGTCGCCAATAGCTTGTGACACAACATTGTAAACCAAGTTAAGTTTTGTCAATATACTTTACTATAATAAAACCATTACCGAGATTTCCTTGAATTGTTGGACAGCTGCCCGAGAAAGCAGCATCCTTCAGGCAGCCTATAAGACATTCCACATGTTTATACTTCTTTTTTTTCAGCATTAAGATAACAGTACCCTTTTTTTTATTTCTACTTCCTCAAGCATATTGTGACTGGCACCTTCCAGTGATGGTTAGCACTGGGACAGTAATCATGTACATGACTGGAAACTGAGGAGACAATGCTCACCAAAACAGAACCTTGGGACATACCCTACCCAGTCTCTGTGGAAGTTGAGATTAATTGTATGGGTCATCAGTTTTGAATAGCTATCAGAACTGCTTTACAACGCTGAAAACTCTTCCATATACTGTGATGTCTTCCACATTTTGGTCCATGAGAAACATCGCTTGTGTATTATTTCTACTGACCTGTGTGTTGTGGGAGCTGCATGGTTTACACCATTCGATATTCAGCTGTCCGTCACAGCTAAAGGATGAAAACGTGTTAATACCACTTTACCACCTGACACAGACCTCAAAGTCATGGTAGAAAAAAAAGTATATCGCGGTGTACAAAACTGTAGTCATACACTGCTTGAAGGTGTTGCAGCCAAAAAGAGCAATGTGTTAAAGTGCTTATGAAGGACATATGCAGGAACACTCTTTTGTTATTGACAGTCTGCTGTATATGGTATTTTTCAAGTCCGGGTACAAACGTTATGCAGATCTGTGCAAGCAACTTGGAGCACTGGTCATTTGCTCCTGTGGGGCGATACATGTATATGTAATATGCTCAATGTCAACACGCAGATGGTATTTGTTTTTTAGATATATCGGCAGAGAGAGATGCAGTAAAATCTTATAGGAGGTTATATAAACAAGGAGTACTATCGCTGGTTAAAGTTTGAATACAGATAGTTCTCACAATACTACACCGATTTTGGTAATAAAAGTAATGGAAATCGGCTGTATCTATTCTCATGGAATCTTGACTATTTTTATTATGATTGTAACGACTGCGTATTTAAAAAATAGATGTTACTGCAAGTACTGTGTTATTTGATATTCCCTAACCTCTAACTATAGAGTAGATACCATTTCACTTGTGGCTCTTTTTGAACCTAGAAATGACTGTGTTTTTTTCCCCTACGTGTGAGTAGATTGTGTGAAATAGGGTGGGTGATTCAATTACTTACAAAACTAGAACACAAGAATCTGCTGTGTGATTTCAAACTTTACAGACACGCTGGGAGAGGGGAGTTACGGAACAAAAACGTCAAATGTATGCATGCAGATGGTAACTGGTCTCGATGAAACGGAAGAGAGTGTGATATGAGGTAAACTCTTATAGGAGGTTCTATTACTAGACAGGCCCTCACGATTTGTTACATAAATGCAGGTGTGGTATAACTTCCCACTGCTGAAACTTGACGAGCCATAGAATACAAAACAGCAACGTCCTCTTGAATTATGGCATGTTGTTGTCGAAAATAAAATGAATGCATTTTTATCTGCCATGTGAGCCAACGCCGTGAAAGATTTTATTCTCTATTGTAACTTCGCGTGTTTGAAATGTTTGTAATACATATGTGCATGGCAGATTATTTGCAGACTCTGCATTGAATGCGAGGTTTACACTCTCTGGTTATGTAATTTGTCCATCAAGCAAAAAGAAATTGCTTAAGATGAATAGTTTTAATTCAGAGTTCAACTTTTCGCTTTTTTTTTTTTTTACTCTGATAACAGTTTCAAATTAATGATGACATTCTGCAGTATTTGGTAGTGTTCGCAGAGAAATAGTGGAACTCTTATTCTCCCTAGTTGTATGCAAGGTGTAAGTGTACTGGAACCCAATATTTTGTTATCGGTGGTGGTGCACTTCACTGGATATCCCAATTTAATGAGATACGAGTTGTATCCGGCAGTAAAAATTACACCATTTTTGCTCATAAACTAAAAGAAAATAGACTGCTAGTATTTTCGTGGAAAGACGACATTTGTTATTGTCGCGATAGTGTTTTCGTCTTTAAAAGATGCTTGATTATAACAGATGTGCAGTTCTCCATTGCAGAACTGCGATCACTTACAGCGGGGCAGTGTGGAGGTTGGTCCAGTGTGTGTCAAATTGCGGACGCAATTGCGCGCGACCAGTTTGGCGGTGTGTGTGGTGGGCTGATTTCAGACAAACAAGTTGCATATGGGGTGGCCCTCCATTTATATCCTATTATTCAGTTGACTATACATGCTTCTGCCTTGGCGAAGGACTGCCGTGTCAAGGCTGTCAGCAACTACAACGAGCTCATGCCATGCTTTGCAAGCTGCTCCATCTGCACCTGAGGAATACTGTGCTCCTAGATATGACAGGGTCTGCGGTCCCTTAGGAGGCAGACTTCCTATTTTCCAACTATTTTTTCCCATGGGGATCAGTCTTTCCGTAAATATGTTTAACAGGTCACCAGAAGCGTTCTCTTTTTGCCATTTAGCTGTGTGTGACTGATTTCCCTAGACTGGATACAGTATATCAATGCCATCAGAAATATCTCTTTGTTGACCACCAGCGGCAAAATAGCACAGGCCTCCGTCCCTACCAATGGAGAAGAGAGGGAGGGATAGAGGAATGAATGAAGTGTGGAAGAAGAGCGTAAGACTACCTTCAAGTAGCGTAGTTCATGAGCACGCATCGGGGAGGTCAGTGCTGGACCTGCTGCCACTCTGCAATCACCTGGCGTCGGTTTCTGGGGTAGTTGTGTTATTACAATGATTTTTCCCAAATCCCAAGTAAATTTGTCGCATTATAACCCGTTCATTACGAGTGCTGATTTTTTCATGGCAATTTCGAAGTGCAATTATAACAGTGATTCATTTCTTTCCATCAGTTGTGGTAGCAGGCGTCTGTAGCGAACTCTGACGTCAAACAGCAATAGATAAAGTCGTCAACTGTGTGCTTACAGGTAATACATTTATTAAACTCCTCTGTGTACAACAGCAGCATCTCTTCAGTCGAATATATTTCCCACCAATAAAAGTGAAGGTAGTACCTTACACTCCAGCCTTTTTGCCGCCAACTTGTAGGTGAAGGGTAGAGTTTGAGTGTGTCTGACACGAGTTTCTAGCGTTATTGTAAAACTTATCCCAAATTGATAACACCTGCTGTAACATGTCGTTAACTTTCGACCTATATTGAGATTTTGGGCAGTGCTTGTGTAGCACTGTGCATATAGTTGTGTAATAAGGCCCGATCTTTATGATTTATTACGTAATTAGTAGCGATCTTTACATCAGTTTCCCAACCAAAATAAGTAAAGTACAATAACCTAACCCTCCTCTCCTGCATCTGGGCAGTTTCCTTGTTCTGGGGGTGCACTAGGGCTTTCCATCCAGAAGTACCAGGGTTCCAGTCCTGGAAAGGGCATCGCCATTTTTGATTACAAACCAGTTTTTGGCTGGGTGTGGGGGCTGGTATGGATAGCAGCACAGCTGTGGGGCAAAGAAATAAGCTCAAGAATTCTAAAATCCTGCCAAAACTCGAAATTCCAGTGAAAATTCTAAATTCACACCTATAGGGAAGGTGGCTGATGGGTGGAGGAAGGATTGTTGGGAGGGGGAAGGTGGCTGGGACCCACTTCCAGGTTGAGGAGGACACATGATGTCACCTGGGGTTCGCGTTGGGGTGGTCAGGGGACAATTATTTAATACATTTAATTAATTTGCTTATCAATTTGATATCAATATTGCTCTTGAGGCCTCAGTACCCTACTACTCATGAGGCATTCCGTGTATCCTGTGGAGCTTGTGCGTGTAAGTGGTATAATGTGTGAGCTGTCGTTTGGTTGTATGAGCTATGGACAAGAGTGCTTGTGAATGTGATTGTTCTGTAGTTGGAAAATTCATGTCGGTTGTTGTTTCTTGTAACGCCAAGAGGCGGGAAATTTATTTTCTTTTTTTCCAAAAATTTCCGTTGGGAAAACGATTTGTCGGTGTTCTGTAATAATATTCATCATTTTGATTTGCAGCTCCTTGTGTTGGCCGTGTTTGCAATTAAAATTTTAGGATGTGAGGTCCACCAGTAATGCAAAACAGCGTTTTTTCTCAGTACCCAAAAATGATTCGGCCTCACTGTGCCATCATCTGTGGGTTTTCGTTTTTATTTGTTCCATAATTTGAAAATTTTTGTCAAATGATTATAAAAGTATGTAGATGTTTCGTTCAAACAATAGATCGTTTGTTTTTGTAGATACCTTTACTTTTCTGTGCATGAATTTAACGAATACACTACACTCTGCAAGGGCACACTATTTAAAACATTTAAGGAACTTTACAATTAAAAACAACACAAACAAATAAAGTCTACACACACGTATATACTCTCACACACACACACACATACGCGCGAGCACGCGCGCACACACACCCACAAAGATAAAATGAAAACAAAATTCAAATTTGGCGCCGAACTCCCTTGTGAACAAATGAACACTGACTGGGCTGGGACACACAACAAACCACAATCACACTGTGTTTTGGTGAAGTGAAAAGTGTTTTACTACGTTATATTTGGAAAATACTTGCTATAGTTACGTGTGCATCACAACACCTCACCATGATGCGGAGAGGGCAAGTGTTTGACACACGAAAACGTAAGTAAAAACGAATATACGCGTTAAAACATCGCGACAAACTAAATTACATTCTAGAAGACAGGTTAACTCCCAACAAAAAGCTTTCTCATCAACATCGTTTGGTTGTAGATGACAAGCTACCTGTATAATTAACACACAAGTGATCCGGAAAATTCATGCACGCCAAATGAAAAGGTATTTGCAAAAAGAGACGATATCTAAGTTCATTCCGTATAGAATGGTTGCAGGAGGAAACTTATAGAAGAAAGTTGATTGTGATGAGAGTATGCATAAGTGCAGAATTTTTAGTATCCCTTTTGCTGTTAAATATGGCGATGTGAGGGCTACAAATAAATGTTTACAGTCAGAAACATACAAGGTGAATATTATCACATAAAAGAAAAATCAATTTCTTTTTAAACTCTTACTTCTACAGAAGACTGAAACGGAATTAACTTTTGACTTATCATGGAGTGAAACATTACTATTGCTACAATTCTCAAAATTGTGGTAATAAGTTATATCAACATGTTTCCAGAGACTCCTCTGTAGCAATGAAACCAAAATACGGCCGAGAAGCTACTAAGCTAATTAAACCTAATTGTTTCGTTTTCCGAAACGAGAGCAATAAAAAATATTACCCAATAGTTGTAACTCTCTTGTCCGAAGACAAGGAAAATTGTATCGAAGTTCTTGCTTTCCATGAAGATGCAAGCGAATCTGCAGAAGCCATTTCCAATTAAGTAAAATCCGTGTTACTGGAAAACGGTTTAACACCAAAAAATGTACTTTCTGATTTAGCTGTCAATAGCTCACTTAATTTCGGGAAACATAATTCTTTCGTTAGTACAATAAAGATTTATTTCTGTTAGTTACTCATGTTTGTTCACTTTAAGACGACGACAACGTGATCAAAGAAGAATTATGATTTCACGGGAACTGGAAATGACATCAAAAATATGAATGTCATGTAATACTTGCGGAATACTTACTGCGACGTAAAATTATGTGGGAAAAACTCGACGATTTCAGTATGAATAGTGCTCCAGCTATTTAAGATCACTCTCCGGTGTGGTCACCGTAATAAAATAGAAGAATTCTTCCGCATTAACAACTCATTGTGCCATACATCGCCAGGTATTCGCTTCCAAGAATGCCTTAACAATAAAACACGTTAGTAATACACTACAATTGACCATACAATTGGTGTACGTTATCAAAACAAACACCTTAAATACACTCTTAAAAAATGTGCACTGAAATGGACTTTTTGTTTCACACACGCTGGCCTTCGAAAGATGACATGCTGGAAAAGTTATACAAAGTCAGAACATGAGTTGTTTCTAGGCTTCTAGGTTTCTTGGTGCAAGTCTTACTAGAGCCTTTTTCTGACCTGACACTCAGCCACATTTGGCTTATCTTGTGTACTTGAATAAGTAGAACTTGCAATTGGAAGTTTCCGGAAACAAATAGTTAAAAGCTGTTGCAGACATATATGTCTTTGAAGATAAAGCTCGTTCCTCTCTTTGCAAACTTCAGTTATGTCTAGGTAATACCTGCGAACACAGTAATACAGTGCTTTAAAATCACTTATTGATGATAAAAAGTTAGGGAAAACATTGAAGAAATCATTATTAACCATCTACAAATGGTCAGTGATGAATTCAGTCGTTACTTCCTAGAATATAACAAAACAGATTCTAAAGTTGATCAAAAGCTGATTCGCCACACTTTGAGAACTAAAGCTTGAGGAGTTGCAGAAGAAATAGAGAACGAGCTCACTGAACTGCAGTATGGTAGAAACTGTAAGGACGCATTTGAATCTGATTGTCTTCAGCAGCGTCATACACTACAACTTGGGAATTCGCCTTACACTGCCTTATGATCTTCGCCACAACTTTTTTTGCAAACAATGCCGCGCGGGATTAGCCGAGTGGTCTAAAGAGCTGCAGTCATGAACTGTGCGGCTGGTCCCGGCGGAGGTTCGAGTCCTCCCTCGGACATGGGTGTGTGTGTGTGTTTGTGCTTAGGATTATTTAGGTTAAGTAGCGTGTAAGCTTAGGGATTGATGATCTTAGCAGTTAAGTCCCATAAGATTTCACACACATTTCAACAATTTTTTTGTGCAAACAATGGTTTCCTGCTTAGCTAGTAATTAAAAACAAGTCCAGGAATCGATTGAACGCAAGTGATGATATGCGTGTAGTTATGAGGAATAATATTAGCCCCAGAATTACCGAACTTGTACAGAAGATTCCAGGTCAAAAATCACATTGATGCAAACCAAATTTAACTGCTTACTAGATATGTTATGTTCTCAATTTGATCTGTACTGTTATAGCATGTTACTTTAGAGTTTAACGAATATCTTACAAGTTTTGATTAAAGTTAATGTTTAGATGGACACATTTTGTTTACCTTGAACCTTGTGGTCCCTAAGAACAAAAAGTCATTGCTGTCCGTGGTCAAAAAATCTGAGAGCCATTGGTGTATGCCACATGCGAATGTATTTTTAACAGAACGTTTGTTAATAGCGGGAGGCAACGTGTGTTTAGTGTATTAGATGTGCATCACAGTTTTACAGTTTCCAGAATGGAAAGGCAAAGGTCCCGAGTTCGAGTCTCGGTCGGGCACACGATTATAATCTGCCAGGAAGTTTCAGTTTTACAGCTGTTTATACTGATGGCTCCAAACAAGGGAATTCCCTTGGCTGTTCTGAAGTGTTCTCTGATCATGTCACCAGGGTTCGCCTGCCTGACGAATATAGCGTTTTTACAGTGGAGCTCCAAGCAATCCTGTAGGCATTGGAGCCGATGCATCGTATTCGGGGCAATCGGTTTCTCATCTACTCCGATTCCCCTTAGTGCGTTACAGTCGTTGCAGAATCTGTACCCCGCTGAGGCGGAGGTCCCGCTGATATACGACCAACTGTACTTGCTCCAATGGTGGGGTAAGCAGGTATCATTCTGCTGGGTGCTAGATCATGCAGGAATATGGGGCAATGAACATGGTGATCGGGCTGCCAAGGAGGCCTGCATACAACAGCATATGGCACGGAGTCGTATTCCCTCGCAGGCTTTCATTTCTGCACTCCACAGGAAGTGCATGCAGTTATGGGAGGAAGGATGGATGGCAGTGACGGCCAATAAGCTGCGGCTGGTGAAGTCAACAACTCGGCTGTGGAGTTCCTCCTCCAGGTTGCTCAGGAGTGATGAAGTGACCCTCACGCATCTTCGCATCAGGCACTGTAGTCTCACACATAGCTTTCTATTATGGCGGGAGGATCCCCCGTTTTGTGATGCTTGTGGTGTGCACATCTCTGTCCGCCACATTTTAACGGAGTTCATTTTATACCATGATGCAAGGGCAGAAGCAAAACTTGGTGTGGATATGCCCTCTATTTTAGCTGATGATGAGACGAGTGTAACTAGGTTTTTAAAGTTTTGTAATGTGTCTGGACTCAGGCCTACACTTTTAGGCTGTAGGCTTTCGTGTATTGTAGAGTTGCTGGCTCCTCTCTTTTTTCCTTGCACTCAGCCAGCCACTTCCATCTCCTATATTGTTTTAGCTCCTTCTGCCACTTTCTTCCTGTGCCATTCATGTTTTACTTCTGACGCAATGCTTCGTCTTATGCTTCGGTGTGGGTGCGCGCATAGTTTTCAAACCTTTGTTACCTGTGTTTTACGTTCTGTTTTATCTTCCTGTTCTGGGTATTTTCTTGACTCCCGTCTCAATTCGGATTATTTATTTGTGGTGCAGTTTTTTGTTCTTGTGCATTTTAAATAAGACTAGCATAGTACAAATCTAGACAGTTCGCCCGTTGTTGGCAGATACAAACAGATAAGAGATTTTTCTGCAATTCCAATACGCTATTCTTTTGCTAATAAGTCTGCATAAAATAGATTGCTGCATTGTTTAGTCCTCTGGTGTTAGACACCTGTACAGTCATCTTTATAATGACGTCATACAGTAATATTAATGGTTTAAGATTTGCTATATATTTGTCACAATGTGCTAAATGTTTAATTTTGTATTTACTTTTGCGTCATTGGAATATAGAGGAAGAACCTATGCCTCAGATATTAGATGTCTTTTTATTTTTCTTCAAAGAAACTGTCGTAGACGGGACGTTGTTGGTACTCTTTTTACTCTAACAATCCAAAAAAGACACATGAAAAACAGGAAAGCAAGTAAGATGTAACTCTTAATATCCAGCACTTCAAAATTGATGATAACACATTGTGAACATTGCTTAACACAAGGTGTCAATGTATTTTGTTAAAATAAGGAACAGCTGTAATTGTTTAACATCGTGTTTTACATGTATTTTAGAATGGAAACAGACACCAAAGTCAATAATTTGAAGAAAACTCAATGCCAGATTACACAATGCAACTCACACTGGAAGACTGTAGGTATTAAAATTTAAAGAGTGATGAAAACCTCTAGCGGTTCTTTGCCATGTAAGTGATTCATAGGAAAATCACTAACGAATAGCACAGTGATGGACAATTGTTCACATCTGATGTAATAATTTCACGAATTACTCACTACTCGAAGTATTTTCGGTATTTAGAGAGACAGGCAATAATACATTCTTGAATAGTTTGTAAGGCTGCCTTCGTACTGTTCCTACTCGCCACTTCTGATAACATGCACGCTGGTCTAATCTTATTTGTGTAGGTGGTGCTGGTGGGCGACTGTCTTCAGAAGTGGTGCAGTGGAACTCATATTGGGAGGAGGCAGTTTCCTACCTTCCACGCCAGTGAGAGAAATGTTTACCTGTTATCGAGACCAATCACAGTATAAAGCCGGGTGGTTGCAAATGTATGTGTGGTGATACTTACACCACCTAGAAACATCATATTTTCAAGGCAGAGACTTTTGTGCAGAAACAATACTACTTGACAAGCAGGAAGTGTTTTATTTACTACACTGTGTGAGTACTTTATCCGGTTCTTCTTGAAAAAGGAGGAATAGCCAGTCAAAATAATGTCAATATCGACAGGTGTTTGTGCGTTGCATTGTTAATAGAACTGTTTTTGTCACAGTGGCGTCACATATTTATAGTGCAGGGATAACATAGACTTGATATTTAGCAAGTGAGTATTTGTTGTTAAATATTGCACTGCTTAATTTATTATACAGAAAGCGTCATATTTTAACACACATATTTTCAGATACTGGTTGGGGGCTCATGCTTCGCAGTGATTACAGAAAACATAGTGCTTACATAAAACATCATTACATCATTATAGTAATTCTGTAGATAGGACAATGCACACATTTTTAACACACACTATGAAGTCACAAGCGGAACTATCACGGTAACTGTTCTCCATGATTTCCGTGTATTAAAGATGTTCGGTAAAGATATTATGTATTTTGCTTTGCTAATGGTGTAAGAGTTTCTTGTTGTGTTGACTTTGTATTACAAATGTACTATTTTTCATGTTACTCTGCAAATACGGAACTTTGCCAGTCTTTTGCTCATTTATTCTTTCAGAGGTACATGGTCTGTTTGACTTAAGGCATTGTGAGACATGTTCGTTAGTATTTGGAAGAGGGGTTACAATAGTCGCTTCAGTCGTTTCGTTGTGAGAACGTTCATGTTTTATCATCTTAGAAAGGAAATGGGATATGTTTTAACTGATCTGTTTTACTCCTGTATGTATACATATCTGATATTACACCCACATTTTTTTAAGTTATGTCATTTTCGAATGCACTGTATTTTTTCAAAATTTTTTCAGTTTATATGTTGGCAGACATCCAGTGATGATAGTCTATGATCGAAAATGTTAGGTGATATATACTTAAATAAAACAACTGATGGTTACAATGCATTTTCTAAAGTACTAAACAGGTGTTGCTTCTTACCTGATGAAAAGGATCATTGATAAAGGCGATGTTTGTCTTAAGCAACGTGTCTGTAAGAAGAATGACTTGTAAACTGGACTTCTGGAACACGTCTTAAGACTGATCAAAGTTGGTCATCGACGACTGAACAGTACCATGAGCAATAAGTAGCCGTCAGTATCTTCTGAAGAGCAAATAAACTACATTATTCCCATCTTTATCTCTCTAAACGATAGAAGTAAAGGACTTATTTGTAGACTTGTTAAATTGGTTACTTTAACTAAGATATTGTACCACATATATTTTGAGTTGTCGGTCAAGCTGTTTTACATATGCCTAAGATGCTGCACGTCTGATCCATGGTGACCTACTGGGATGAAAAGCCCCCCCCCCCATAAGATCAAGAAAATTTTGGATAAACAGCGTAGTGCAATGGAGAAGTTTTATCAAGTGAGAATTACTAGGGGAGGCCCATCCAAGCACGAAAGTATATGTACCAAACCTCACATTGATGTACTAATGAAGGAACTCATCTAATACAAAAGGAAACTAGCATTCACTTTAACCGATTGGTTTTTTGCCACAAAACGTTGAACAAAATTATTTACCCCTTAAATATAGCATATAAACTTTTAATTACTGGTCAATGAATTGCGAATGCAAGCTGTAGCCTTGGTGCATGTGAAGGAATACATGAGATCATGTGGCCAATGAATGCAAAAGTGATTCGTGATTTGAAGAAAGATCCCAGGAAAAGCAAGAATGAATACCAATACTTTCACCAAAGCACTTGATGGGTGCAACTTGCTGAGTGTGAATATTAATTCTGTACATTTAGATCCTGATGAAAATTAACGACTTTTGTGTACCCCTCACCTCAGTGGCTGCATTGATGACACATGATTACCACTCTTAAAGGATGTAAGCATGAAAGATGGCTGCAGTAGCAGATGAAAACGCCCAATCCGCCTCGACCTCTGTACTTCAGTCTGTCACAGACATCTCTGCCTGAAGTGAAGACTGCTCTGAATGGTATCCTTGAAGGAAGCGTGTTGTGACTTAACTCCCCAAACCTTAGCTGGTTCTACCAGCGTTGGAAACTCATCAGCCAACTGCAGAGACCTTGGGAGTTCTGAACAATGTTAATTTTAGAAGAAGTTTCATAGTTTGCTATTCTTGCAGATTTTATGATTGTTAACAGCTAATGGTATGGCCTAGGAAGGAAGGCAAAAATCTCTGCCGCTACATGATAGGTTTTCCACCCAGCCTAATCAAAAGCTTTGTACATTGGCACATATGGGAAAATACACCTTCTACAGAAATAATTATTAGGAGCCAATAACAGACACCTTTACTCAGATTTAAATCAAGTTCTCTCCGCTTCATAGCACCATCTAACTTTTGGTCTCAAGGTCTGGAACTCCTTGTTTATTACTTGGCCTTCAGATTCTATCCAGCCAAATAGAATTCCTCTATGCATTTTGCACAAAGTCTTTTTTATGAAATGCTGTTCGCCCTCTGCTATGCCTCTGCTGGGTGGACAGAGTAGGCTCCCGTTTATCTATCCTGTACCTGGATAAAGACAGCTTTCAGCGCCAAATAACTTTATGACACTTCGGTGCTTCTGAGTTAACCTTCGTGCCGCAAGTCATTGAAAAGAATTCCCCAAGGCTGCAGAAAATAACAGATGTCTAATAAAAGGAAAGGATAAAAAGAGGTAATTAACAGCACAATCATTCTCGTTAGGGAATAGTATCTGCAGTTTTCATGCATTTAGATCACATGGACACAAAATGGACACACACCATTGCATTAAGTTAACTCATTTATGTAACGAATTATAGCCACTGTGGAATGTATTTTGAAATCTAGTTTAACAGGGTATGTTTGTTTTGGATGACAATCTCGATTGTGTGTTTATGCCAATGACAAAGAAAGCCGCGCTGTCCCTCTGGTCTGTGATCTCGCTGACAGCATCGAACCAAAGATATCTCGTCCCGTTAAACTCACTGAGTACTGGCGGGATTATGGAAATCGTTCACTTATTTCTATTACTACAGCTTCTTGTAACTGTCAGAAAGGGTGCGCGATGAAGGAGCAATCTCCCGGCAAATGTAAGACATTTCTATTTTTCTTCGTACTGTTTTAGACAAACAGAAGATTTTACTCTTTAGATATACGAAGCGAGCCAGCCAAGATTTAGCAGAAGTGCTTCACAGTAACCGCACCGTACTTTGGAATTTAATACTGTGTCCCTCAGTTTGGGGTTCTGATTTACTAGAAACCCCGTCTTTGATTATACTCTCCTTGCAGGTTAAAACGCTCTAAGATACAGTAATCTCTTGAAAACAAAACTCATCTTGACTGGAAGGCTTCTTCCTTGGCGTCAAATACCAGTATCGGTTTGAAGTAATGTTTCATATACTGATGAGCAATCGTACCACAACTGGGCTATACGAAAGATGCCACCTGCTATTTACTATCTGTCCCCTAAGGCAATTTTCAGTTATCTTTGGAATGTGATTCAAATGGCTCTGAGCACTATGGGACTTAACATCTGTGGTCATCAGTCCTCTAGAACTTGGAACTACTTAAACCTAAGTAACCTAAGGACATCACACACATCCATGCCCGAGGCAGGATTCGAACCTGCGACCGTAGCAGTCCCGTGGTTCCGGACTGAGCGCCTAGAACCGCTAGACCACCGCGGCCGGCTTTTGGAATGTGGATCTATATTTCTTGCAAAATCCGTTAGGCGTGATCCAGTGTTGTGCCGTCACATAACAGCAGTAGTCATCTAACCATCCTCATAGCGAACATAAGGGTGTATGCCTTAACCCTGTGAATGAAGATTGTATTTGAAAACTGCTGTTAAACTTTTGACAGTAGGCACAGGTGACTATTGACTTACTGAAATAATTACTCTAGTCCTTGTTTTTATTCGTCTCAATTAAGAGATTGTAATTTACATTAGGACATTCGTTGAGTAGTGGGGCTGTCATTTGGTGACTACTGTTTATTTCAGCTGTATAATATACACTTCCTCGAATACACAACGAAGCAGCAACTCATCTAGAGAATTGTATGCCAAACATTCCTTGCCCTAGGGTATGAGAAAACATTTACGAATGTTGTAAACAAGGAGCCTAATTAGTTCTCGGCTATTGCTTTCCACAATATGTCGTCCAAGGACTTGAGAAATCGATGTCTGGAAACAAGGAAGTGCTCGGTCTGGCGAGACTCTAGGAATGGGCGGGTGTCCCGAGTTAATGTTGCGGCATAGGGGACAGGGGAGGTGGTAGCGCCTCGTTTTTGTGGCCAGCCGGCGTTCCTTATGTGCGTGATTTATCCTGCCGACGACTGTGTGTAGTCCCGAAACACACAGCTGAAGTTTCGGTGGGGGAGCGGGCTGCCACGCTGATAGATGGCTGACAAATGGGACTCCTTGTATGAAACCCGAGGCGGCCGCAGCCTGCGCTGCCACACCGCCGGTGTCTACAGTTAGCTGCCCAGCAAATTGGGACGCAGACCAGAGACAAAACGCACACAAAAACGGAAACAGCCGGGAAAAAAGGAACTTGTGGCGCCAGGAAAAGGACGGCGTGGAGGAGAAAAACGCTAGGCCGCCTCGCTTCCTCACATTACCATATTTCTCCCGCTTTCCCACTGCGCGCGGAACAGTTTAAACGCGTACTCTCATTCTGGGAGGAAGCACTGCAGATCTTAGAGGAAGTTAGGAAAAAATTATGAACGGAAGGATGTAAGTTACCCTGATGTTTGGAAGGGGGGGGGGGGAATTTGTGATTATGCGAGGAGGAGAAGTGTGACAGATACGGATAAATGAATAAGACTTTCAGAGTGACCACAACAATTAGGTTTCTTTTTTGTGGTTTTAGGGCGCACAACTTCAATGGTCATTAGCGCCCTAATAACAACAATTAGTTGCAAGAGATATTACGGGTAAGGACAAGTTATATTCATTCATTACAGATGGAAGTGAATTCTCTCCGACTTCTGCGATCACAGGAATGAAGCTGATGCCTTATATAAGTGGGGATGTCGTTCGTTCACAGTGTGGATTTAAGATCTACAGCTACATTTACAGCCATAGTCTGGGTAGGGAGAGGGAGAACAATGATCGTTTAAATGCCTCTGTGCACGTTACAATTAATCTAGTCTTGTCCTCACGATCCCAATGTGGGCGGTGCGTAACGGGTTGTAATAAATACCTAGAGTCATCATTTAAAACCAGTTCTTGAAACTCTGTAACTAGATTTTCTAGGGATAGTTTCCGCCTGCCTTTAAGAGTCTGTCGTTTCCGTTTATTCAGCGTCTCTATGAAACTCTCTCATCTGCCAAAGAAACTTGCGACCACTCGTGCTACCTTTCTCTGCATACGTTCAATATCCTCTGTTAGTCTTAATTTCATAAAGGTCCCACGTGCAGATATCTATATTTCGTCCATAACTATGGAAGCAAGTGAAAGAAATACTGTCTGAAAATGAAAAATAAGGAATTCCATGGCAGCAAGAAACGTAATATCAATGAATGGTGTTACTAAATATAAGCATTATCTTCGTATTACTCTGATTTAGGCATCGTTTACTTTTGTAATTTCCGTCAAACTGTAGCTGATCCTTCCAAAAGACCGGTACGTTTCTCTACTTGATTTCTGTGAGAAATTCTATAATTTCTCCCTTACAGGATAGTGACCTGTAGCCAGGGTAGCCAGGCGCCGGGGCTGAACCCTTTATGTATACACCTTTTTCCTTTTGTAGTTGTCTCACTTGGATTCAGCACTACGGCTATGGCTCCACCTATGTAAGTTTTTCAGGGTGTTATTCCCTGTTTTTGATCATGGTTTCACCTCTAGAACGGTCGGCTTCCCTACGCCCATGAGACTCCCTGCCACCACATACAAACACAACTCAAAATCCAAAAACGGCTTATGTGATGGTTTCAGAGGAAATAAATTCGCAGTTCTCCATGTGGAATGACTGCAGAACAAATTTGTGAGCAAGAATGCCCGGCGTCACAAATGTCTGGTTAATTAAGTTAAAGAGTAATCTCACTCTAATTTTCAGGAAAAGTATGTCATTTTCGGTCATAAGTCATGTGATCATAATACTTCCTTTCACTTGGAATATGTTGCAAATACAAATACACCTCTTTAATTTCTTCTGTGTTCTGATCATAGGTTCACTAAATTTAACTTGAACCTGATGAATAATATCGGTGGCATACAGATTGCTAGAAAACCCAACCCAGCAACACTGATATTATAACCAACGCATTGAAGGTTTTATGAGTGTTTTTCCAAGCCTCTCGTTCCACGTCTACTTTATTTTAAACCTGCCGTGAAACGGTGAAACCCATTTAGTCAGCGATCGAGAATGAGATAATGTTTAGTTCAAATTCAAATCGACACTTAACAAGACAATGCGTTATATTACTGAGTGTATGCACAAGAGCGAATCTTAATATCAAAGCTTAGACACTGATGTCAAACTGATTAGACACAAATATGAGAAGCGCACAATGAATCACACTCAGCTGCAGGTTGGATGAAATTGCGGTGAGACTTCGCGGCCATCTGGATGAACTTTTAATAACTATTTATGTCTTGACCACATTTTTATTTTTCATCAACCTTACGCGTTTCGACTCTCCGTCATTTTCAAAAACAGTGCAATTTAAGTCATATAAAAACATTATACACACTGCATCGATGGCCACTGTGGCCGAGCGGTTCCAGGTGCTTCAATTAGGAACCACGCTGCTGCTACGGTCGCAGGTTCGAATCCTGCCTCGGGCGTGGATGTGTGTGATATCATTAGGTTAGGTAGGTTTAAGTAGTTGTTTCATAGTGCTTAGAGCCATTTGAACCATACATTGCATCACGTCGACAGTCTCGACCACGAGACAAGTGGAAACGTGATGAACAGTAAAACTGTGGTCAAGGTAAGTAAATTTATTAAAAGTGAACCACATTCACAGCTACTGGTAGATGCTTAAGTGCTAGTTTTATGACTGGTGTCATTATTATATTGACCGAATTACTCGGGAATGAGTACGATGACGCTTTCGTTTAAAATATTCAAGGTATTCTATCACGTTATTTCATAAACCCCGTAATATTGTAAAATGCTAAGATAACCGAATTTTCGGCAGTGTTGCAGAGGCCTTTTTCTAAGCCTAGGTTAATAAAGCTAGGGAGGATCATGGGGTGGGGGGTTTGAATATTTTATGGTTTTATGAGGCCACCGACGTCAATTTTCTTAGATTTTAGTATCCCTAAAAGACAACTATTCAACGTTAGGAGAAAAGAGAGAGTATGTGGCAGAGTATTCGCGAATTACGTGGCTTGCTGGTAACTTGTAGCACACTGAGAATAGAACTGGTGGGTTCAAAAACAAATGGCTCTGAGCACTATGGGACTTAACATCTGGGGTCATCAGTCCCTACAACTTAGAACTACTTAAACATAACTAACCTAAGGACATCACACACATCCATGCCCGAGGCAGGATTTGAACCTGCGACCGTAGCAGTCGCGCGTTTCCGGACTGAAGCGCCTAGAACCGCTCGGCCACCGCGGACGGCTGAACTGGTGAGGTCTTGGCTTCCTGAGGATAGTTGTGGATATAAGGCCACTAGTGCTGCATGTGTTTTTTACCTACTAGTGTAAGGAATGCTTATTTGACGAGAGCCGCGCTGGGAAGCCGCCGGGTCTGAGGCGCCTTCTACCGGTTCGCTCGGCTTCCCCCTCCGTCGGAGGTTCGAGTCCTCCCTTGGGCATGTGTGTGTGTGTGTTGTCCTTAGAGTAAGTTAGTTTAAATTGGATTAAGTAGTGTGTAAGCCTAGGGTCCGATGACCTCTTCAGTTTGGTCCCACAGAAACTTACCACAAATTTCCAAATTTGACCAGATATGCAGGGTTTCCGGGCTAGACGTATACACATACAGGTCCTTACAGTGAAATAACTGGACATTTTATGGTGTTGGGTAAATATGCAATCGATAGTCACTCTCCAAGATATTGTGATCCTGATGATTTCATGAACAGCTCTGAGTTGCGTGGCGTAAGCACAAAATGGTTCAAATGGCTCTGAGCACTATGGGACTTAACATCTGGGGTCGTCAGTCCCCTAGAACTCAGAACTACTTCAACCTAACTAACCTAAGGACATCACACACATCCATGACCGAGGCAGGATTCGAACCTGCGACCGTAGCGGTCACGCGGTTCCAGACTGAAGCGCCTAGAACCGCTTGGCTATACAGGCCGGCGCATAAGCACACAGATATTTGCTGTGCAACAGGCAGACGTACATCAGAGGCTCAATTTGAGGACGCCTCAACGAAACGTGGTGTATCTGCTATGGTTAGCAGAGTTAAAATCTGTAGCACGTTTTCAGCGATGAGCAAGAAGAGAATGGGACGTGAATGCTGCCAAACGTAAATCCATTTGTAAGTGGGACAGAACTCTTGGAGAAATGAAAGGATTGATTTCAAATGCTGGAAAACGTCATAAAACGCATGTCAAAGAAGAGTCGCATAACGTGTGGACGAATAATTCGGTAGTAGCCCACGTAAACCCATTAAAAAAACTTGTATGGATCGAAGCGTACCCTTTTCCACAGTGCGCGGCATTGTCCACAAACGTCTCCAATTGTGTGCTTACAAACTCAAATGATTTCTTCATATTACGTCTGAGGATCACCGCAGACGATGAAATTTTGCTGTTGGAATGTTGCATCGTATAGACTTTCTCAATGCAGAGCTGTTCATTGATGAAACTACCTTCCAAGTCTGTGGCAAAGTTAACCGACGTAACTGTCGAATATGGATAAGTGAGGCCCGAGGAGAAGTTGTTGAGTACGAAAGGGACACACCTAAAGTTAATGTGTGGGTGGGATTACACGAACATTGCTGTTCATTGAGTCTACTGTTAAATGACACACGAGTCTCGACATGTAGGCGAACTATGCAGATCCAAAGATGCGGCCCGACGTCATTTTCCAGCAGGATGGTGCCCCACCCCACTATCATGTGGATGTTACAACATTTCTTCATTTACATTGTTTACTGAGGAACTGTTAGAGATCTGATAGATCTGAGACAACCGATTTACGCAGCAGTAGAGGCCAAAACACCTGTCATGCTTACGAACATGTGGGGAGAAGTGGAGTAGCGTTTCGATACCTCTCGAGCTACAAACGATACCCTCACTGAAATGTGCCGACGTGCATCAAAATGTTTGAGTTCCTGTTTACGATGTTCGACAAATAAAGTTACGAACCTTAAAAGGTGTTGATACACAAACAAATGTTTTATGTGTACCTCTAGCCTGGACACACTACATTTGACATAATAAAGCTAACAGGGCATTTATTGGTATTACTCGCATTGCATAAAACCAAATTATTTACAGATGATAGTCTCAAAATGTACATTAATGTGACTACAGCGTTACAGTTACAGGGAACTTTTAATATAAAGCCTATTACATTTCATAATGATCGACACCTGACTTTGAGCTGATATTCTAGTCACATGACGAACGTCGATGTCATGTACCTTGCAGCAATCGTGGAAATGTGTACTTTTATTTGGTGTATGAATATTAAATTTTAGTTGAAAAGGGGTGGCATACGCAATAATATTTCGGAGAAACATTAAGAAGAATGGATTAGAAGCGTTCTCGAAACATTACCAAACAGATCTGCGATTCTGTAAGATCAGACTCCATGTCCCATGTTGATAAATCTCGTATCACGAAATCCATCTACGATATGGAGAAAGGCCTCTGTCATTGAATAGATAGAAAGCAATAGTGTAGAGCTTCCATCTAATGCCACTTCAGATGAGGAATTTACTGAAGCTGCCGCATTATAAAATCCACGACCGCACTTCAAGGCCCAGGCATACCTTTTTGAAATGTGTATTGGGATCAGTGGACAATGAAAATAAACGTCTGTGTTTGCCTACAGCACGCTGCGAACTGGACACCATTGAACTTATTTGGATAACTGTAAAGAACAAGGTAGCAAAGGAGAACAAGAATTTTAAAGTAAATGATACTTTACAGTTGCGTCGCTCCACTCTGGAAAGTGTTCCCAAAAGTGTCGAAAGGAATTCAGTGAGTCATGTGCCCAAACATGAGTACAGTTATGCACAAAGAGCCCAATGTCTTGACATAGCAATAGGACCGTCGCTGATTCAAGGAGAGAACTGCAATAGCAGCAGGGAAGCCTGAGCCAGCAGTGAAAGCAATTAAAGTGGGTTTATTTCAATCATCAATCTTACTGCAAAATTTATTCGAACTAGTCAAGTTTTCCATATACAGTTGAAATGTGCAATAAAAATGTTCCTTTATTGTGAGCCATTGCATATCGAACATTTATTGGCAATTCCCCATATTATTTCCCTCTATTCGCAACAAAAACTGAACATGGCAATGGTGTGCTGGAATGCGACGACGAAGTTGCTGTTCTTCCCTGATGAACAGGCGCTTACTGCGCGTTACAACAGTAGCAGCTTGCAGGTGTGGCGACTACGCTCCACCACAATAATACCGTGGTATTCCATGGTCCCCATGGGTACTCGGCAAGCTCGCATTACTATCAAGCACTATTTGGCCATTTTGGCTGACCAGTTCCACCCAGTGGTGTAATAGTTTGTTCCTCAGTGATGACGCTGGGTACCAAGGCAACAGAGAGCCTGCTGACACAGCTCTAACAGTCCAAGATTTGCTTTGTGAGCACGAAGAAAAATTATCACATCTACCCTGGCCATCACATTCATCAGGTCTGTGAGCCTATGTGGTCTACTCTGGACCGAGAGTTGCACGTTCACTGTCCGTCTCTATCATTGTTACCTAAACATGCCACAATTCTGCCACACACCCTAGAAAGACGCCCTATAAAACCATGCAGAGTCTGTATTTATCCATTCATTAGGCATGGTAACGTGTTGTGTGTTTTGTACTTCCATATTTTTGGGCATCAAATGTGTATGTATATTTCAGAGGTGGTAGTATAGACAAAAACCGAAAATTTTTTTTAAGTAAACATGGACTTTAAAAGCTCGTAAAATTTTGAAGTTCCCTATTATAGAGACGAATGAAAAGCCAATACGTTTGTCAATGGACGTATTCATGCAGTTAAGAACTACTTTAAGAGAACAACAAAGGGTAATTATTAGAACACAGTAGTGTTACCTATTCTTGGTTATTGTGTTTATCTCTTGACATTAATACCGTTTCAGTTTCCTCTTCAACTGAGTAGGAATAGCAGTTTTGAGAAGGTATTTATTTTAACAATTGTTCATTCCATTAGTACTAGTTTCGCCTTATGATAGTCATTTAACAGTAACAAATTATTTTCTCGTGAGCTCCGAAATAAGAAACCATGTGTTGCGGCGAAACTGTAACTATAGCAACAAATGCCATGTGCATTTGATATTGCGATCCTGCTCCAATGTTACTGACCATTTCATATTTACTTTGCTGGCGCGTGAGCCATGAAAATCACTCAACAGCGTATTCGCGAGGAATAAGACGCAACACCTTTTTCACCAATTGGTCTGCGCGTTCATTGCTCCTAATACCAACATCACGAAGTAGCCAATGTAGATGAATCAGGCGCTGCGTTTCCGTTTCCCTCTCGAGACTTTACATTATAAAGTAAGCCAATGGATGTACAGTTTATTCTTTGGTTGCCCTTGTAACGTACTAGAGGGTGCTCATCGAGTCATTTCAAGTCAGTCCTTCGTCAGTTAGAAAATTTACTGTATAAGGAAGAGCTTAGTGAATGTCAAATAGCTTAGCATTTAATGCCAACCCCCTTGTAGCTAATGGAAAAGGTTTCTCCCCTCCTCATATGGTTATCAAAAAAGCCGGCCGTTATACGGTAGTGTGACTTTCTGGATCACCCATGAACAAGTTGTGTTAGTCAGGCCAGCAACGATGCTAATTTTAACAGTGTAGAGGCTATCCATTTACTCTAAGATACGTATTCTTCAGTTTTCGTCACATCTAGCACAGTGGATTTGGAAGCTACGTTGTTTCATTGACCGCTGTATTAGACAACATTTCGCCATGCTATGGGATTTTAGATGTAGGAATTGGGGTTTCTTTCTCCAGTGATTCATTCTGTATCGGATTCATTAATCGAGGTAGTTTCCGTTGTACTGGGTGATTGGCAAGTGTCTGACACTCAGCGTGTATGGTCCATATTAGTGCTTACGTCACGTAACGAGTGCAGTGGTCTCGAGTTCCACTTGCATGACAGATACAGGTATCGATTTAACATATCCTCCATACATATGCAAAGCTGATAACTGTATACGACGCGAAACATTCAATTACGAGGTAGGAGCGGAGTCATTCAACATGCAGCCATTTTCCACCTTGTCCCTAATTAAGTGTTTGTACCGATGCAAGGGCGGCTCACCAAATAGTGCGAGACGAAGTTTTTAGGATGTAAATCCTCCTAAGCACTTTAGTATGGGGTCGTTGATATGTCTTTCCCATTTAACTCGAATGTCGAACAACGTGCCAATAAACTCACCATCAGTAGACGCTAAAACAATATTTTATTAACTAGTAATTAAAGTGCTTCTGCGTGTACCCCGTGTCTAGTAAAGATAGTCAGAACTCATATCTCTGCCTTTACATCATCTCTCTCTATTACCACAATGGTGACACTTTGTTGGAGATAGTTCTAGGCACGGTTCTGTTCCATTTGCTTCACACGTGTCACAAAGTCGTCCGCATACTGTACGTATGTGATACAATAACGTAATCTTTTACCAAAGTTCTAGGAATATATGTTAAAAAGTAGTAGAATTACGTGATTCCCTTGTGTAAAACCTTGATAGACGGTTCCGAAAATCAGTTTCGCGTCGGTTGTGCTTGATACTGTGGCGTATGAAATGCGAGCAGCAGATGATTAGTTTAAGTGATACACCTATATCACATAGAATTTGTTGTAGAACAGAAACATTAACATTTCCATGCGCATTCTGCATATGTAGTCCCCTAGAACTTAGAACAACTTAAACCTAACTAACCTAAGGACATCACACACATCCATGCCCGAGGCAGGATTCGAACCTGCGACCGTAGGGGTCGCGCAGTTCCAGACTGAAGCGCCTAGAACCGCTCGGCCACTCTGGCCAGCAAGGCTGAAAACATAGGCAAAGTGTAGGAGAAGTTCAGTTACACAACTGTCATTTAGGTGTTCTTTGTTTAGCCAGCCGCTGTAGTTTGAAGCGAGGTCGCTACTCTTCGACCACACCCGTCCGTCATACTGGGATTGCTGGACATCAGCTGGGATTGCTGGACATCAGGACGTTCTTAGTCTGCATCCGTCCTGTCTGTTGACGTTGTTACGTTTCTTTAGGATTTCATCCATGGCACTTTCTCAAGTACTCGTACTTATTGGCAGTATATTGGTTGCGCACCATGGTGATAACACTCTGCTGGTGCCGGTCTGTGCACTGTAATAACCAAATTAAAATTTAACACACAGTTTGCTCAATCACTAAGACGTTTGTCCATTAATTAGTAATTAATTTTCGACAGAAGAAAATATTTATGAATATACTTCTCCGTACATTGAATAACATCCTCTGCCAATTTCTTGTGGGATATTATTATCCTTCTTAGAATAGCAGGAAAATGAAATCCATCAAAAATTCACAACCGTTGTGGATGCGTGTATACAGAAGCAACAAAACAACACCATGCAAGAAATGAGTTCCATCTAAAACTTATTTGATTACTATAATATATACCATCTTAAAATTTTGTACATGCGGTTCAAAGAGTACTTTTGAAAGCTGTAAGTGAGTGCAATATAATACGACAGTGAAAAAGAAAATGTTTGTAATACATATTTAATCTCTGAGGATTTGTAGGTACCTTTACATCATCGCAAGTCGTTGTGTTACTGTTTCGCGTCGTGATCCCATGAACCAGGCGTCTCCATTCAGGACGGTTCCAAGCTTCTCTTAGAGCCTGCTTAAGCAGTAGACTGGAGACCTTTCATGATTTGATCCCTCCACCCGCTTGTTCCTCTCCCTCACCGGCTCTAGTCCTCGAACTTACCTCCTCTGACTATTTTCCCTAGAATATCCTTGTCTCGTCTCACAATACGGCCAAAGAACTGCCGACTTTTTTTTGTTGTTAACAAGATAAGAAAGGTGCTTGGAGATACTGAGTAGCTCAGAGCTGCCCACGTTTGTTCTTCTTTTGGTTCCTTTTATGCGCAGCATCCTGTGCCAGAACTGCAGCTCAAAGGCTTCCATAAGCTGCTTGTCTCTCGCCTTAAGGGTCAGAGTTTCGCACCCACAAAAGAATACGGGAAACATGAGATTTTCAACAAGTCGATCCTTTGTGGTGTTCGTTGGCGCTTTGTTCTGCCAGATCTTGGTGAGCTTCTTCGTAGACACTCGCCCTAGCGTAATCCGTCCTCTATTCTACTCTTCACAGCTTTCCGCGGTGACCCGAAATAGATGTAAGAATGCACGGCTTCCAGTTCCTTTAATCGACCAGTGAGATGAGGCTCTGCACCTCGATAAATTATCTTTAGTTTGGACTTTCTGAGGCTGATGTCTAATTTGTACGATACTTCTGTTAGTAGCTCAGCTAATTCATCTTCGCTATTGACTAGAATCACAGTGTCAACAGGAAATCTGATGTTGTTAATATTCTACCACCAATATAGGTGCCATTAATCCAGCCAGCAAGAGCATGAAAAATGAGACGTTATGCACAGATCTTATACTACTGGGTGCAAGGTGAGAAGGGGGGGGGGAGGGAGGATAAAACACAACCCTGTCTGACACCTTCTGATAGAGTGTAGGAATCAGAGTTCAAGCAATTGTCTTCATAGCTGAGAGGTGTGTAGACTTCTGATCAGTGCTGTCAAGTGTTGCCGGACACCGATCTCTGCAAGCGCCTGCCTCAGCTTTTGCCAGACAACATAGTCACAGTCTTTCCTATGATCAAGGAAGCAGATGAAAACTGGAACGCAGAATTCCCCCGATTTCTTGATTATTGATAGTATGATGAGTATCTGTGTGCCAGTTCATTTTCCTTTAACGAAATCTGCTTGTTCTGTGGATATATGACGCTGAATATACGCCTTTTAACACTGGTTGAAGATGTAGCGCAAAATATTGCTTCCGTGGGATATGAGAGCAGTAATTCGGTTGTTGGAGCAGTTTCTGACCGGCCTTTTCTGGCGTAGGGGAATGAAGAAAAGCTTCGACCAGTCTTCTGGCCACGCTGCAGGCTCTCATATTCTTACAGACAATTAATGCGGCACACCAGACCTTCCTGCCCTGTTTCTTTGATCATCTCCCCCGTTATACTATCTACATCATGGGATTTGTAGTTCTTCAGATATTGAATTGCATTCTCTGTTTCGTTGTGTAAGATTGTAGGTTGGGATGTAAGTTGCACAACTGCTTAACTGTTCATAGTTTTGTTAATCTCAGAACAGAACTCTTCACAAAACTGTTCCCACCTCACAACATCGTCTTCCTTGTCTCCGCTACGGTTACCATTCTCATCGTCTACCACCCACAAACGAGGATTAAATTCACCAGTGATGCTGTTGAGTTTCTTGAAGCTATCATGTACGTGATTGTGGTTGTGATGTTGCTTTTTCTCACAAAGATCCCTTTAATGGAGTGTGACTCGTTCTTTCTTCAATTCTGTTGCATTACTCTTCACATATTCTTTTATATAAGAACCCTTATTTCAGCTGTAGAAACTTTCGGTGGTAAACAGAAATTACTTCTCCTATGTGCAAATGTTACTGTAACATTTCCACAGTTTTGAGTTAAAGATCCTGCATTCATGATCGAAGAGACAAATAAGAAACGCGGTAAGGCTATTTTTATGAAATATGTACAGTAGTAGAATTTGCGACTTTCACTTTGTATTTAATTTTAGTATCAGTGAAATATAAGTTTCTCCAACAGCACACACTGTATAATTCAATTTCTTGGTGTCACAATTGACCAGTGGTTAACTACTACGTTTCTTTAACTCTATGAGTTAGAGTGCTCTTTCACATGCTGAAGTGTACAAACCATTTGTTGGCTGCATAAGCCGCTGAAACGGATATCACTTGCAACTCAGCAAGAGTTATATATACCTGATAGAATACGTGGTACTGAGGTTTTGGTTTATATATGTTATTTCAAGATCATAGACGAAAATGCTGTGGGAAGATTTCCAGTTTTATGCCTCTCTAGACCGGAGACAATCCTTACCAAAATTTGATCATAAACTCTAAGATTTCTTGAGTGAAATGTACTTTTGGAAAATTTGTAAGAAAATTGAATGATAAGACTCCCTATGATTTAAATTTAGTGGAAAGAGAAGTAAAGAAAATCAAATGAGATGATAAAGCACTAATATCGTTTAATGGAGATCTCAGAAAGAACAAAATTCTTTATTTTCGAAATATTTTGAATGCAGCATAAGTGTTAAAGAACGTTATGGAAATGTTTTCCTCAAAAGTTGAACAACCATGAGGATAAAATCAGAGAGATTTGAGCCCACACAGAAGCATACGGACAATCCTTCTTTCGACGAACAATACGAGACTGGAATAGAAGGGAGAACCGATAGAGGTACTCAGGGTACCCTCCGCCACACACCGTCAGGTGGCTTGCGGAGTATGGATGTAGATGTTGATGTAGAACGTTTAAACGATGAAACAGAAATACTTTACGAACGAATTTGGCCCTAAAAACAATTATGTGGAAAGGAAAAAAGCTTTGAACGTTACACATCTGCTTTGAAATGGACGAAATTGTTTTCATTCTAACAGTAGCAAGATATCATTTTATATTAATAAATAACCTTTTCTATATCTACGTCTACATATATACCTCCGCAAGCTACGATCCGGTGCATGGCGGAGGGTACTTTTGTACTACTACTAGTCATTCGCTATTCTATTGCACTCGTAAACGGAGCAAAAAAATACGTCTGCGTATATGCCACCGAAGACCCATGCAGCTACATGACTACACCGCAATTCACACTTAAATGCTGGACAGAGGGTTCATGGAACCACATTAAGATCATTTATTTACCGTTCGCTAATGAGTCTTATCATGTCTTCGCGGTCCTTATGCGAATTGTACTTGCAACAATAGAATTGTTTTGCAGTCAGCCTCAAATGCTGGTTCTCTAAGTTTTCTCAGTAGTGTTTCGCGAAAATACCGTTGTGTGCCGTCTAGGTATTCCCATTTCAGTTCACGGAGCATTTCCGTAATACTTGAATTCTCATCGGACCTACCGTTAACAAATCTTGCAGCACGCCTAGAAATTGCTTCGATGTCTTCCTTTAACTCTACCTGTTGAGGATCCCAAATACTTGGGCAGTACTCAAGAATAGGTCGCACCAGTATTCTATATGTAGTCTCCCTTACAGATGAACTTCACTGTCCAAGTATTCTCCCAATAAACCGAAGTCGACCATTCGCCTTCCCTACTGCCGTCCCTACGTGCTCCTTCTATCTGATATCACTTCGCATTAATACACCTGAACATTTCATTGACTTGCCTATTTCAAGAACAAAACCATTAATACTGCATTCTAATGTTACAGGATTGTTTTTCTGCGTAAACAGGATTCAGTGGGACACTGTTCCAACGATTTCCGGAAATCTAGGAATATGGAATCTACCTGTTGCCCTTCACTGATGGTTCAAAGGATATTGTATGAGAAAAGGGCAAGCTGTGTTTCAAACTAGCGACGCATTCTAAATCCGTGATAATCTGTGGACAGAAGTTTTTGTTTGTTTGTTTACAAAGAATTACCAAAGGTAATACTTTCCCGTTTTACGCTTTCATATGTGCAGTTAATTTATCCTTTCGAATAAAATTAATCGCTTTCTGCAGCTTGGGAAAGTATACTTTTTCCCTATTATTATTTTTCCGGGAGTGATTTGGGGAGGGGGGACTATCAAGGACCATAATTAGCTTTGTTAACCGACAATAGTAACTCGAAAGCAAACAAATGTAGCTCATTATACTTATATCTTTACAACAAGATTATCTTTAATTAGAAACATTACGTTTTTAGAACAATTAAATTGCCACATAGTAAGTATCTTTAACATTCGCAAAGGAAGGAAAAGTTTTTTGTTTACTTCAAGATCATGAAGTTACTTTTAACCATAATTGTTATTATAATCATTTTACATTTCTCTAACGTACTTTTTAATTTATTATAATCGTATGGAATCTGTCCAACGTATTAAAAAAATCCAGCATAACAACATTCTGTTAAGAATGAATTTCCTTTATTTCCGCCAATGATCAGAAAACTTTTAGTCACTTAAGAGAGGTCTGGTCAACGGTGAGAATTTTGTTCAACATTCTGATTAGTAATTGTGCAGTTGGTTTGATTTTCTCACGATTTTAGATGATTATAAGCAACGTAATGTCCAACATTCAGTTAGATTTTAATGGCAAAGCTAGAATAAATTTTATCCTAAGAATCTCGAGTGTACTGTTTTCGAGAAGAGGAGCGTAATAGGTTGGTCTCTTGCACTTAGTTGTACGAAACTCGCTGCTCAACTGAAACTGTGTGCCAGACCGAGACTCACCCAAGGAATCTTGCCTTCGGCGCCCGATGCTGTTACAGACTGAGCGATTCATGCGTGACTTACGACCCACCCTCACAGCTGTACCTCTGTCTTACCTTCCTCTTACTTTCTGAACTTAATAGAAAGACTCCTGCATAGTATGCGGGACTAGCACTTCTGGAAGAAAGAATACTATACAGATATTGCTTAGCCTCCGCTTACAAAATTGTTTCCAGAACATATCTTTCATTCTGCAGC
Source organism: Schistocerca piceifrons (assembly GCF_021461385.2). Lineage (NCBI taxonomy): Eukaryota > Metazoa > Arthropoda > Insecta > Orthoptera > Acrididae > Schistocerca > Schistocerca piceifrons. The sequence continues at coordinate 562,527,993 of NC_060149.1, forward strand.
GGTATGTGGACTGATCTGAAGCATCCTCGGCATTAAAACTGTGTAATGGATGTGTACACTAACCAGTAACACTGCCTTTCGCAAGCATTGCTGCTCCAGACTGAGTAATCTAGACACGACTCATGACCCATTATCACATCTTCACTTTTACGCTTTCCTCTCTCGTGTAGTCCCGACTTCTCTCCAGCATAGTCGTCCCTTGATAGCTCAGTCGGTGCGAGCACTGCCTGCGAAAGTTTTTATTTCTAGTTACCTAATGCTCATGGAAATGTGATCAATGGAAAAATCATATCTAGCTGTCAAAAGGTCGAAGAGTGTAATCGTAGGCTCACTAACAGTGTTGGTAGTTTAGAGTATTACGAAACAGAAATAGATAGATTAAAGTCATTCATAGTGGTAATTAATGAATAACTGTGGTAGAAAATGAAGTACATCCGCACAAAATCAAATAGTTATAAGGCGGGAGTTGGTCTAATGCCGAAGAAGATGGCAAGAGTGGAAGTTCAAATGGTTCAATTGGCTCTAAGCACAATGGGACTTGACATCTGAGGTCATCAGTCCCCTAGACTTAGAATTAATTAAACCTAACCAACCTAAGGACATCACACACATCCATGCCCGAGGCAGGATTCGAACATGGGACCGTAGCAGCAGCGCGGTTTCGGACTGAAGCGCCTAGAATCGCTCGGTCACAGCGGCCGGCAGTATGGTGGTAAACTACTACGAACAGCATAGCGAATGTATCATCATAGCAAAGATAGATTTAATCAGCGACTCATTAGTATACATAGTGTTTCAGACTGTTTGTATGAAATTTCTAGGGGTGGCAGATCACGTAATGGCGAACAACTTTTGTTAGATACAAAATGTTGGCCGATGCATACCGGCGACACTAGGCTTCCTTGAGTTTTCTACGGCCATGGGATGACAATATTTCACCATACTAGCACGGTCTGCTAACTAGGTACTCGTATGCAGCATTCCACATACCGAAGAAAACTGATAGCGATTTTCAACAACAAAACCTTAAGATTGAGTGACGCTAAGCAGCAAAAATTATTTTAGAAGCTAATCATTAACTTTAATTTGTCTGAGCCTACCCCTTTACATGCAGAGTAGTCGACGGGATTATAGGCAACACACAAGGCATACACATGCTGCAGAGTGCCGTGCGCTGACGCCTCTCAGGGGCATAACTAATAAATGACGCCTCGGAAACGACCATTTTGCCTCTAAAAAACTTTTCCCCGTGACGTGATTTATCAGAGGTAGACATTTGATACACAGACTTTGAAACACCCTGTACATGTCTTCTATGTCCAGAAATGATGAACTGATCGATAAAAAAAATTTTCAATGGGTAAAATAAATCACTCAGTATGTTAAGAAAAACGTAAATTAATGAGGGATTGTAATTCAATGCAAGGAAGACGAAGGGAAAGAAGTATGGAGAAAGGAAGTAAAAGAAAGGGATAGCCACCTGCAAGAAACAACTTACAGGAATGCAACTGGGTCACGTCTTCGACAATCGCCGATAGTTTGACAGTTGACCATTCCGTCTCTCGTAAGGTACCAGTGCTGTGAGGGAGCGCTGTATAAGGAAAATGACACTGTGTTCTGTCGACATATCAGCGGTTGTCGAGGATTTCATCCTGCTCCATTCCCCTAACTTGTTAGAACTTTCTACAACGGGGGAAACTCTAGTTTCACGAACGGAATAATTTTACACGGAGCACCAATTAGTTGTTGTATGCTCTTTGTTTAAATATCTTGAAAGAAGGTTGTATACGTGGGTGAGAACTGAAGACACCTAGAGGTTTCATAATGTTTATACACTCCTGGAAATTGAAATAAGAACACCGTGAATTCATTGTCCCAGGAAGGGGAAACTTTATTGACACATTCCTGGGATCAGATACATCACATGATCACACTGACAGAACCACAGGCACATAGACACAGGCCACAGAGCATGCACAATGTCGGCATTAGTACAGTGTATATCCACCTTTCGCAGTAATGCAGGCTGCTATTTTCCCATGCAGACGATCGTAGAGATGCTGGATGTAGTCCTGTGGAACGGCTTGCCATGCCATTTCCACCTGGCGCCTCAGTTGGACCAGCGTTCGTGCTGGAAGTGCAGACCGCGTGAGACGACGTTTCATCCAGTCCCAAACATGCTCAATGGGGGACAGATCCGGAGATCTTGCTGGCCAGGGTAGTTGACTCACACCTTCTAGAGCACGTTGGGTGGCACGGGATACATGCGGACGTGCATTGTCCTGTTGGAACAGCAAGTTTCCTTGCCGGTCTAGGAATGGTAGAACGATGCGTTCGATGACGGTTTGGATGTACCGTGCACTATTCAGTGTCCCCTCGACGATCACCAGTGGTGTACGGCCAGTGTAGGAGATCGCTCCCCACACCATGATGCCGGGTGTTGGCCCTGTGTGCCTCGGTCGTATGCAGTCCTGATTGTGGCGCTCACCTGCACGGCGCCAAACACGCATACGACCACCATTGGCACCAAGGCAGAAGCGACTCTCATCGCTGAAGACGACACGTCTCCATTCGTACCTCCATTCACGCCTGTCGCGACACCACTGGAGGCGGGCTGCACGATGTTGGGGCGTGAGTGGAAGACGGCCTAACGGTGTGCGGGACCGTAGCCCAGCTTCATGGAGACGGTTGCGAATGGTCCTCGCCGATACCCCAGGAGCAACAGTGTCCCTAATTTGCTGGGAAGTGGCGGTGCGGTCCCCTACGGCACTGCGTAGGATCCTACGGTCTTGGCGTGCATCCGTGCGTCGCTGCGGTCCGGTCCCAGGTCGACGGGCACGTGCACCTTCCGCCGACCACTGGCGACAACATCGATGTACTGTGGAGACCTCACGCCCCACGTGTTGAGCAATTCGGCGGTACGTCCACCCGGCCTCCCGCATGCCCACTATACGCCCTCGCTCAAAGTCCGTCAACTGCACATACGGTTCACGTCCATGCTGTCGCGGCATGCTACCAGTGTTAAAGACTGCGATGGAGCTTCGTATGCCACGGCAAACTGGCTGACACTGACGGCGGCGGTGCACAAATGCTGCGCAGCTAGCGCCATTCGACGGCCAACACCGCGGTTCCTGGTGTGTCCGCTGTGCCGTGCGTGTGATCATTGCTTGTACAGCCCTCTCGCAGTGTCCGGAGCAAGTATGGTGGGTCTGACACACCGGTGTCAATGTGTTCTTTTTTCCATTTCCAGGAGTGTATAATGGCAAGGCAGGAGTCAATAATACAAGATTTAAACTACAAAATCTTACCAGGGTGGATGTGGTCTTTCATTATAACTTAGTGGTTATTAAATTTACGTGTGAAGCAATTGCAAAATAGTGAGAAATTAAGGAGATACAACTAGGATACAGTGAAACTACTATGGATTGTTTAGGGTTCCAACGAGAGTAGTAAGCAACGAATAACTAAAAAAGTGAAAGGAATAAGATACAAGAGAATAGGTAGCTTTCACAGATGATGTAATGAATGAGGCAGAGAAACAAGTACATAAGAAGAAATTATCAAGTACAAATCCATATTTAAACCATGAATTATTACATTTTTACTGATGAAAGTATGTTTTCCACTAAAGCAGAAAATGATGCAGGTAAAAGGGAAATGTCCAAAAACGAGATGGAAATAATTACAAAATGTGTTAGCAGGAATGGCTAAAAGATAATTGAAAACGTGCTAAAGCATGCTTGATTGTGTTGTTGTGGTCTTCTGACAGAGGACTTGCTTGATGGAACTCTCCACGCTCGCCTATCCCACGTAATCTTATTTATCTCTACATGACTGCTGCAACCTACATGCATTAGAACCCGCTTATTTTGGTCACGTCTTGGTCTCAAAAATGGTTCAAATGGCTCTGAGCACTATGGGACTTAACTTCTAAGGTCATCAGTCCCCTAGAACCTAGAACTACTTCAACCTAACTAACCTAAGGACATCACACACATCAATGCCCGAGGCAGGATTCGAACCTTCGACCGTAGCGGTCGCGCGGTTCCAGACTGTAGTGCCTAGAACCGCTTGGTCACGCCGGCCGGCGTCTTGGTCTCCTTCTACAATTTTCACTCACCATAGTTACCTCTGTTTCCAAACTGGCGATTCCATGAAGCTTCAGGATACGTCATCTCAATCTATCCCCTTTTTTAGTCAAGGTGTCCAATGAAATTATTTTCCCTTCATTTCGATTTACTGCCACCTCATTAATTATTCCATCCACCCATCTTTTTACAGCATCAAATTTCAATAGCTCCTATTCATTTCCTATTTAGATACTAATCTTTCCTGTTTCACTTCTGTATAAGGCCACAATCCACGTAAAATATCTTCAGAAAAGATTTCTTAAAATGTAAAGTGATAACGTGTGTTAACAAACTTCTCTTTTCGACGAACACATTTTTTCGCATTGACAGTCTTCATTTTATATCCTTTCTGCTTCCCCCTTCATCAGTAATTTTGTTGCCCCCATAGCTAAATTCATCTACTACTTTTAAAGCCTCGGTTCCTAACATAACCCCCTCTGCAACGATTGATTAAATTCGGCTACATTCCACTATCCACGTTTTAATTTTGATGGTTTTCATCAGATAATCCCATTCCAAGGGATTGTCGATTCCGTTAAACTGATCTTGCTAGTCCTTTGCTCTCACTAACAAAAATACAATGTTATCTGCGAAGCACAACTTTTTATTACTTTTAAAAACCGTACATTCACATTCAAATTCCTCCTTGGTTTCGTTTGCTGCTTGCTCAAATTCAAGATCGAATAATGTAGGGGACAGGCTACTAAACTGTCTCGATCCCTTCTCAGCTACTGCTTCCATCTCGTTTCTTTCGGCTTTTGTAATAGCAGCCTGGTTACTGTACAAATTATGGATAAAGCATTGCTCCTTGTGTTTCATTCCTACTAACTTCAGAATTTCAAAGAGATTTTACCGGTCAACATTGTCAAATTCTGTCTCTAAATCTACAAATTATATAAACATCGGTTTGACTTCATTAAAAATATCTCTTATCATAAACCATAGGGTCAGCACTGCGTGGCGTGATACTTCATTTCTTTAGAAATGTAGATGCACCTTTATTCAGAATATCGTTTGAGATAAGTCGTAGGGTCAGTACTGCCTGGCATGTGACCTCATTTTTGCAGAAGCTAAAGTTTTCTTCCTCGAAGCTCACTTCTACAAGCTTCTCAATTATTCTGTGCATAAGTAGTGTCAGTCTTTTGCCACCATGACTTTGGAATTGTGGTCACTATGTTCTTCTTGACATCTAAGGTCGTTTCCCCTGTCGCACGTATCTTGTAAATTCGATGGAATAGTTTTATCTTGATATGTCGTCCCAAGGATCTTAATAATACTGAGGGAATATCGTCTGCGACATTAGCTTTATTCCGAATTGGGTCTTTCAGCATTCTCTCAAATTCTTCTGTCTGTATCATATCTCCCATCTTCATCTAATTTGTCTTCTCTTTCTACAATTTAGTATTCAGGTTTTCTTCTTTCTATGGCCCTTCTGTATTCTCGTTAGACCTCTAAGTTTTTCGTTGTTTACTCCACCACATGAACTCTTAATACACATACCAGAGTTTAACTTTTTTCCCAAACGGTTCTTTAATTAACCTATAGGTGGAGTTTTTCTTTCCCACGGACATGGATGCTTGGCTCTGAGCACAATGCGACTTAACTTCTGAGGTCATCAGTCGCCTAGAACTTAGAACTGATTAAACCTAACTAACCTAAGGACATCACACACATCCATGCCCGAGGCAGGATTCGAACCTGCGAACGTTGTGGTCGCTTGGTTCCAGACTGTAGCGCCTAGAACCGCACGGCCACTCCGGCCGGCACATGGATGCTTCTACAGCAGTGCTGGTCCTCTCTGTCCACTCCTGTTTTGGCATTTTGCACTTCTCCTCAGTCTCATATGCTAGTCGTCTGTATTACTTTTATCTGTATCTTTTATTATATTTTTGTCCTTTGCCAATTAATTTCAGTACCTCATGCGTAACCTAGCGAGTTCTTATGGACCTTATCTTCTTATCTATTTAATAATCTGCTGCCCTCAATGGTTCATCTTTCGAAGTTGTTTATTTTTCTACGGCTGTATGTCCTTCAGTTAATCGCCGCATAATGCTCTATTTATGTGATTGCCTCAGTTTACCCCGGACCCACCTCCCAAATTTTCTGTTGTCTTGTAATGTCTTTAGTTATCCATTTGATATCAATAACCAATAAATTGTGGTCACAGGCCACATACGCCCCTGGAAATATATTGCGGCTTGAAATTTGTTATCAAATTCTCCGTCTTACAGTTACATAATCTATCCGGAAGTTTTCAGGGTCATCTGGTCTGTCCCAACCATCTTCCATGATTCTCTAACCAAGCGTTGGCATTGATTCAATTGTGCTATGTGAAAAAATGTAATAAATGATTTCCCCTGATTTTCCATTCCCCAGTCTTTGTTGTCCCAGTACTTTTCATACTATCAGATTTAAGTCCAACAGAAGAATTAATTGTCCATCTTCCTTAATGATCTGAACAATTCTCATAACCTCGTCACACATTTATTCAATTTCTCTATCGCCTGTGGAGCTAGTAGGCATATCAGCTTGTACAACTGTAGTGGGTCTCTAGCTCGGCAACGATAGCCAGTTCAGTATGCTACCTAGAGTAGCTCATGGGCTTATCTATTTTCATATTCAGCATTAGACCTACTGCTGCTTTACTAATATTCGATTTTGTGTCGATAATTCTGCACTCAAATTACCAGAAGTCCTTTTGTTCGTGCCAACGTACTTCACTAACTACCAGAATATCTAACATAAGTGTAGCCATTTGAGTTTTTCAATTCCCGAAACTACCTACCCGGGTAAGGAATCCATCGTACCATGCTCAGACCATCAGGGCACCAACTTTTTTTTTAGCTATTGATTTGATGTACTGAATAATGTATCCACGAGGATACAGTCATCGTTAAATCATACAGCAGAGCTGCATTTTCTCGGTAAATATAACGGCTATACTTTCCATCTCCTTTCGGCCGTTCGCAGTACCGAAAAAGTAACGGAATATTAGTTAATGGTGCAAGCTCATTTCACTTAACTACCATCCAGTCTATTCTCTGTCCCATTTCAAGAGCCACATGTTAGCATGGGATCTCCATAGATATCCCTTCGATGTGGTTACAAAAAATGGCTCTGAGCACTATGGGACTTAACTTCTGAGGTCATCTGTCCTCTAGAACTTAGAACTACTTAAACGTAACTAAACTAAGAACATCACACACATCCATGCCAGAGGCAGGATTCGAACCTGCGACCGTAGCGATCGCGCGGTTCCAGACTGTAGCGCCTAGAACCGCTCGGCCACCCCGGCCGGCGATGTGGTTACAGACACGTTTCGCCTGTCTGTACCTTGGAGGTAGATTTCGACAGATCGTTAATAGATCTAAGGCGGGACAAAGCACCAGGAATATGCAACGTATCCTCAGAACTGTAATGCTCGTTGGGAGAAGAAATCATAATGAAAATTCCACGAAGTAGAGACAGACAACATACTATCATACTTGAAGAAGAATGAAATAATTTAAATACCGTAGAAAACAGTTGAAGACATGTGTGACTGTTACCAAATCATCAGCTTTATAAGTCATGGTTTTAAACTGCTCGTTAATACTAATCACCTATAGAGTAATTTAACCATTAATAGAAATCGACCTGATACGAGATCAGTTTTCGTTCAGGACTAATGTAGCACTACGCGAAGCATGACTTTAGATGAAACATAATTCGACATTAACTGAACTAGTACGTTTTGAAATAGTTTTTGATAATGTTGACTGAAATACACGCTTTCAATTTCTGAAGTTATCGGAGATAACATAGACACAGCGAATGGTTGTCTGTGGTTAGTACAGAAACCAGAAGATAGTTAACAGAGTCGAAGGACACGGAAGTACTTACGAAACAATTGTTATAGCCTATCTAAAGGAAACCCACGATAAATGAGAAAAATGAAATAAATTCCAGGGAGAAGTAATGAAAACTTAGCTTTGCCTAAGGCACTGTAATTCTGTCAGAGACGGGAAAGGACTAGAAAGATCAGATGAAACGAAAGGAAAATTATGTGAAAAAAGATGTAAGTAAATAAAGGTAACATATGGGAAATAGAATATTGTTTAATTAAGGTAAATGATATTTTGAGAATTAGATCAGCAAATGAGACGCTCTAAGCTGCAGTTTTGGCACTAAAATAACTAGCTTCTGTAGGAGTGGAGACGATACAAAATTTAGACTGGCAACAACAAGAATTTAATACGGTATGTATCCAGCCATTGCCTTTATGGCGACTTGAACTCGGCTCGGGACAATTTCAGTGAGGTATATGAATATCTGTTGGGGAGTAGTGAGCCACTCTTCCTCAGAAGTAGAAGCCAGAGAATGTACTGATATCGGATGTCGCTTTCTTAGCAACGTGGTCGCTCCAGCACATCCCTAAGGTGATCGATTGGAATTAGATTACGACTCCTGTCAGGCCAGCCCGTTTCAGCAGTGGTCTCATAGATGCTGGTTTGTGACAGGATGATTGTAATATTCATAAAACAATCATTGTCTCTGAACTGTTCCATTGCTGTACGCAGTATACAATATTGTGAAATGTAATCATATCCTTCTGCGTGTACCAATTTTTGAGGTATCATCCAGTGACTAGCCCACGTTCTTTGGCACTGGGATTTCTTGGCCGACCCATTCTACTGTTACTGTTTCTGCACTGACAACACACTATTACCCTCCTCCTTTTATCCTGGAGGTATTACCTCTCGTAACATCTAGTGGTCAATTCCGCCTTAGATAGGGCTGTCCGGATACATTTGATCGTATAATGTATGGTTACATAACATATCCATCTAATTGTTAGAACATTAATTCCGAAACTGTTGGCCCTAGGCCTACTCCATCTAACCTATACTTTCCGACAATGCAGTACGGGTAGCGACCTATAACTGTGGGACTTAAGATCACCATGACGCCGATCCCTCCAGCAGGTGCTGCCAGTGCGCAAGCCGTGATGGCCCTGCTGCTTCTTTATTCAAGCAACTCGTCATTTAGCATCGTGAGTCTGAGTACTGCTATAGTAATCCTGCGTCTACGAGTCCATCGCCACAATTTGCGAACCATCGGACGTCGTTTCATCCGATGAAACATCCCATACCGACTGTGACGGGGAACACGGAGGCGTCGACGTGTCCATCTCCACCTTAACACAAATACAATGTCCGATGTGACAATCTACTAGTAGCAGCCTAGACAACAGCGCCTCCTCACTAATCGCCATTTCATTTGAAACGAATTTCACCAAGCCCCTATGCGCAGTTGTTAGGCCTGGCTGATTTTTAACCTTCACAGTGATACGCCTACCTACGGCAACTCACTTTAAAATACTTGCAAATTGCTTTTATCACGTCCACTCAAATTCCTAAAATAATATTACTAAATGGCGATCGGCATTGTAATCACGAAAGCCGAATTCGGAACAATACGGCATATAAACCTGATGTCGGCGGCATAATATTTTTACAATTTATGTAGACTTACCAATAGTGGAATCAGAAAATAAGTGTAATTGAGGTTTATCACCTGCTTTGACTGAAAGGTGGCACTGTATCTTTATATCTCACAAACATAGAAAAAACGAGCCCGGGTCAGTACCGAAGGCAGTAATGCTAACCATTCAGCAACGGAATTGATAAACTTAAAATGAACGGTATATATAAGAAGAAAACAGAAAATTTTTAAATCCGTTGCTAAAAAATAATACTGAAGATCATATGGTTTAGATCAGATAACTAATGAGGAGACACTGAATCGAAACAGGTAGAAAAAGCTTTATGGCACAACTCGACTACAAGAAGGGATCGGTTAATGGATGTCGACGAATACTCGTCGCTAATTTGATAAATGAGAGAGGTTTAGGGGCGGGGGGTAAAAATTATAGAGTGAGAGCAAAACTTCAGTACTTTAGGGAGGATGAAATGGATGTATGATGCCGTAGTTAGGCAGAAACACAACCTGGAGAGTTGTATGAACTCAGTTTTCGGAGTGTAGACGACAATTAATTAGCCTCTGTGTAGTGACTGACATTACTTTAAGAACGATTACAGCAAAGGGATTGGTCTTCCCGTTTGTTTATTTTCATAATGAACTTTCTCTGCTGTGTATACAGCTTAAAGCGCCATTATTTATTCCCCGTATTAAATATATTCAGTGAAGAGTGGTAGAGAATTCGGTGCACAGTAGTTCTTACGTTATTTGTCTGTCGGTCTTGTGTTTCTCTAGTGAATAGAACTAAGGAGGAAAGACGTTATACGCCTCCTACGTGTTCTACAAATATGCACAGCTCACTCGTATCAAACAAAAATAACTTATTTATTATGTGTACTAAAAGAAGCTGTATACCATTTTCTCGTTATGAAACTGCAAAAGTTGCACTTCGTCCTAGGCTAACGATTTATTATTTCCTCTATTATATCTCTGATTACATGCAACAACAGCGTCTGACAAGAGTTAACCTGTAGTTTGAAACTGTTTTGATCTGGCTGCAGTACTGAGAAATTTATTACTGAGAAATATTATACCACGGATGATTAGTTATTAGTTCTTTCTCTCTCTCTCTCTCTCTCTCCCTCTCTCACACACACACACACACACACACACACACACACACACTCACTCACTCACTCACACACACACACACACACACACACACACACACACACTCACTCACTCACTCACACACACACACACACACACACACACACACACACATAAAGAGAGAGAGAGAGAGAGAGAGAGAGGCAGAGAGAGAGAGAAGAGTGTGAAATGCTACAATATGCGTGAACAACCAAATTCACAGTATACCAACGAACTAAACCATATGAGTTTGAAACTATACATGGTTAGACGCCTAAAATTTCAACTGAAATTACTTGTTAACCGTTAAAGGTACAGATAATGTTAATCTGTTTACGTGTGTAGGATTAGCGACAAGGGGCTGATGAAAGAAACAACAACGCGTCCTCACAACACCATATATAACAGACATACAGCATCAATTTTGCTTCCTTGAGTAGAGATGTACTATATATTGCTGCCGGAGAAGCAGATCTCAGTGAGACAGTTTCAGTTATGTAACTCTTTTATGTAACCCTTTTTTTAAGTCTAACACGAACTCACGGAGTAAAAGTTCATTGAATGTACAAGTTCTTGCGTTTTTGTTGTGTCAATTGAATGGCTAGCCACCCGGAAGTTTACGACACGGTCTAACCCAAGTTGTCCCGTCAGGTTAATACAGTATGTCATGCTTGTGTGTTAGACTGTATAAAAGTGTAATCCTCGTTCGTACTAAATAATACTTTGTATCGCCGGAAAGTAGTTAAGCAGTAATTAAGATGAGGCAGTTCACTTTCAGACCGCCCACAATATTCAACAGATTGTGAGACAGCCGTGAGAACGTCTCATGCTTCCAATTGAATGTCTATAATGACAAAATTGTTTAATGAAATACAAACTGCTATAATAATAAACGGCCAGACCTGCCACATTTATATATAATTTCTTATGCTCTGATTTAGTTAACACTGCTTGGAATTTTGTCAAAGCTCACTACGTATTTTATTATCTCTATGTTTTTCGTTTAAAATATTATTTAGATTTTTGTATCAAATGTGTACTGATTTCTGTTTTCTCTAAGATGTCCATGTAGCTTCCTTTTTAGGCTTCCTTTACGATCGCAAGTATTTGTTCTATTCAATGACCGGTTTCGATCGTACTTATCATCATCCGATTGATCTGTCTACTTGAAACTAACGAATTAGGAAAATAAAATTTATAGTCACGATGGGCATCGTCATACGGTATAAGAACATTACAAAATTTTAGAAACAGTTATGGCATGTACTGTAGGAACAAAATTAGCACATTCGTGCGCTAATTACAGCTCGGCAATGCAGGCCACGAGTTGTTACTACAGCTGCATCGTGTTAGTTCCCGAGATAAGAACAAATTGACGATAAACGTTATGGTATGGAGCGTTTTAATAAAATTGTTCTTTACATGGCTACATGCTGGCACACTTACATTTCTTTCCCCTTGATGGCTGTTTATCTCTATTGTGAGGTATAAAAGTTTTCACATCTTTAATCTACACTTAAAGCACTTCTCTTATCTGTCAGACATTTTATTTCGACGGGCAGATGGTTCAAGGAATTAGTAGGTGTATATTTCTGTCAGTAGTAACATTCTACCACAGAAGTTAAGTTTTTATGGAATAAGAAGTTTAGAAAATTGCCTGGTTTAGTTGTTATTTAAGAAAGAGAATGCAGAACGTTTCCCTACGCTTTTAGAGTAATACAGAGGGGGACGTCACATCATTAGCGTAGGAAGAACTTACAATGGGTTGAAAAGTGAAGTTCACAAAAGGATAATGCATATCATTTTGCTTCTAGCTCTGTACTTGCGAGTACTCTCAAATTCAATAGAATTGTTGACAACAAATTCAATAAATGAATCAGGTTACAGTGAGCCTGTGATTTAATATTCCCAGCTGCTTCAAGAGGTGTCTACAAGTTGTACACTGTGACCTTCACAAATAATTCAAATTACATTCTTTTGTGCTATGAATACTTTTTGCCTAATCGAGGAGTTACCACTAAATATCTTCCAATACCAAATGAAAGTATGAAGACATGTAAAATATGTTAAGTTACTGACTTCTGTATCCCCCAAAGTTGAACATTATTTTTATGGCAAAAGTGGCCACATCTAAACATCTAGCATGCCTACTATATGGTTTTTACAGTTTAAGTTTTCATCAATATTCACACATAAGAACAAACATGTTCTGTATTATTTATTACTTATTTGTGGTATATTTTCATAATAGGAGAGTAATATGTTTACTACTACAAACCTGAAAGAACTGAGTTAACATAATTCAAATCTAGCCCATTTGTATAAAATAATTCATTACGTTCACAGAAACTTCATTTACAATTTCTCAGTTGATATGTTTTCGCAAGGCTTCGCGACAACGCTTTTATCGTCAGCACCTATACTAACTATGCTTCCTTATTCAAATAATGGCAGATCATTATCCTAAGGCAAGAGTTGTAGTGGGCCAATGATCGGACTCTGTAGGACACCCATTGTAAGATTTTCCTACGCTAATTATGTGACGTCCCACTCTGTATTACTCTAAAAGCATAGGTAAACGTTCTGCATTCTCTTTCTTAAATAACAACTAAACCAGGCAATTTACTAAACTTCTTATTCCATAAAAACTTAACTTCTGTGGTAGAATGTTACTACTGACAGAATCAAATGTCATCGATTAATCATAGAAGTTCCCATTTGGTGATTCTTCATTATTTAACGTTGTTATTACGTCCACAGTATATGTATAAGTAAATGACTGAGTAGAATGGCCTTTCTGAAATCAAACTATGTCTGGATAAGTATCCGATTATTATACAGGTCGGTGACAACTACGGTGTATATTTCCTACTCAAGAATTTTATAAAATGTTATCTTTTTACAAAGAGGCCTAACAGTGGAATATTTCAATCTTTCTGGAACAACACTCTGGGTTTAATTATTATACAATTCATTAGATAACTGACTAAGAACATCACCTATTATATGGCCACAAGTTGTTATCGTCTCATTTGAGATTTTATCCAGCCATATGAACTTATACTTTTCCATCCTGATAATCTTCCTTATTTCAGATGGGGTTTTATGATCAGCTTTAAATTCACTAAATCTCCGCTATATTATTTCTTTAGTGCAACGTTTTGCTATTTCTTCTGATTCATTTGTGCCATTATTCACATGTATTTTTAAAAACTAATTATTAAAATTACTTTGCCACCCATGAAATTTGATAGTTCTGCCATCATATTTAACAGAAATAATGTCACAGTTCACGGCTTCTATCTCTCTTTATGTTTCAACAATAAACAAGGTTCACCTGATTTTATTGTCCTGTCTGTCAGTTTCAGGCAATACGTGAATACTCCTTGGTTCCTTCGTTTATTTACAAATTTTCATTGTGAAGTGACTAAGATACAAATAGTAATCCATTGTTCCTTTAACAACTTGCCTTTACTACGTTTATTTATCTTTTTAGAAAAGCAGCTTTGAAAAATAGACACTAACTCATTCAGAAATATGTTGAATTTAGTGTTAGCATTAGGCTCACTGTAAACTTCACACCAGTCAATATTTTTAAGCATTCTTTGAAACGACCACAAGTGAATAATCCCTTGCTTCTGTCTGATAGAGAGCACAATATTTCATCAAAATTTTTCGCGAAGACTGCCCATTTAGCCTCTACACTGAGGTAGTAACTAATATTGCATTTCCCACCCTCACAGGCACATGCTTCTATGCCTTGAGCTATAGGGAATTTGCTATTCATCGCCATATTACAGTCCCCAGTGATTTACTTTTGGTCTCTCTTGTTTTTACTTATGTGTAAATGTTTTCTTTAGAATTTCTACATTAATTTGAGATATTTTAGAGGGGAATTCTTTCATACTTTATTCTATGTAGTTACATATGTCGTCACGACTCATCAGTAAGACGATTTCTACTGCAATCAGTTCCATTACCTTTAAGAATGAATCTTATGCATAACTAACTTTGAGATAAACTGCATAGCACTTTTCTGCCCTGCTGAAATTATTTGGTAAACACACTAGTAGTGACGACGGCTCGATGTAAGCAAAGTTCCTTACACTGTATGTAGCAGTGAAACGTAACTTGTTACGACAATAAGTCATATTTGTGGTACGCATTCCACCTTGCTAACTATGTGTCAACATACAGAGCAGCCCTGCAACGAAGTCAGTAGCTGCTTCAGGTACAACGGCGATGTCCATTTTGGCTGTATGCTCCCCATAACACGTTACCGCTCCAACGGCCACCATTCGAAAAGCGGAGACCGACTCGATGGCCCTGAAGTGGGAAGCGTCTGACCGTATCGTATGTCGTCTCCAACCGACAATAACCATTTGCAGGCATCCGGCTTTAGCGACAGGAGGAAGTTGTGACTTCCGGGCAAGCGAATACAGCTGGAATGCTGGAGGAAGAGCAGGTGTGCTCCAGGGCGGTCCGTGGTATTTTGGGCCGCTGCGGCGGCTGTTCAGCGCTCGAGTGATTCGGCAGCCCACACGCAGACGAGCAATTGCACTGTCAACGTTGTCGTCAGCGCCGCTGCGGTCGCTGCCGCCTCCGCTGCCGCCGTTGCAGGAGACAGTAAAATTATTTCTAGAGCGGGCACGTTGGAGCCGCCGAACGAAAAGGGCCGGGGAAGGGGAGGGGGTGATATTTGGGGGAAGAGAGAGAGAAAGAGAGAGAGAGATAGAGAGAGACGCATAGGAAGGAGGGTCCCTGAACGCAGCTGGCGACAGCCAGTGACGCTAACTAGGGGCGACAAGACAAATTAAGGCAGCCGGGTTTCTCGTCTGCAGCCGCCGCCACTGGAGGCCGGAGTCGCTTTTTACGGAGCCTTCGCCTCCCGCCGGGTAAGATGAGTTATAATTCAGTGGTCTCTTGGTGTCAACAGCCGTCACTCTGCCCGGCGTCCGCAATAATAACCTATTTTCAGCCGGGGGTTGCTACGGAGCCAGAAGCGCCCAACTGACCGAACTCGGCCAGTTTTTACGACCGACACACACACACACACACACACTCACACACACACGCACACACGCTCACAGAGAGAGAGAGAGAGACGCTAGCTTGCTCACTCACTCACGCACGCACACACACACACACACACACACACACACACACACACACACACACATGCAAACCTTTCCGTTTCACGGAAACTCGAAGTGGTCTCTGTAAGACGTTCTGCGTTAGACGGCGGTACTTTTATTCTCCGTATCTCGCCTGGCGGTATCGCAAGGGATGGACAGTGTAATATCACCTCCAAAAGGTCGGCGAGACGCCTACGCCGTAAAGACGAGGGGGAAGGCAGGAGAGGCGCACAAAAATACAGCGCCGCTCTATCGACTTCAGTTTTTCATGTGCGTTTAATGTCCGGCGGCTTTATTGCCGCTCTGCAGACGCGACGCTGCCTGTGGGCTGTGGTTCTGGCTTCTGTCCTGGACAATACTTCTTGTACACCGCTATCATCCTTGCACGTTCGTTGCTGGTGACCCAAGACAAAGGCATTTACCACATTTTGCTCGAATCCCGGGACACGCTACGACGTCCCTAGACTTCTACTCTTGCTTTAACCACTCAAAAAAAAAAAAAGAAGGAAAGTAAGTTTGCTTTTCAGAATACATAAGTGAATCATGAATAAGGCATTGAGAAATTGCGCGGCGATCTTAAATTCACAGGATTTTGTAAAAAATGGAGTACTAATTGAAGTTTTCCAGTACATTTTTTTCAAATGAAAACATCGTAAATTATGAGCAGCACAGTTCACAAAGTTACTTGGTAATGAAACTTCCTGGCAGATTAAAACTGTGTGTCCGACCGAGATTCGAACTCGGGACTTTTGCCTTTCGCGGGCAAGTGCTCTACCACAGAGCTACCGAAGCACGACTCACGCCCGGTACTCACAGCTTTACTCCGCTGCAGAGTGAAAATCTCATTCTGGAAACATCCCCCAGGCTGTGGCTAAGCCATGTCTCCGCAATATCCTTTCTTTCAGGAGTGCTAGTTCTGCAGGTTCGCAGGAGAGCTTCTGTAAAGTTTGGAAGGTAGGAGACGAGGTACTGGCAAAAGTACAGCTGTGAGTACCGGGCGTGAGTCGTGTTTCGGTAGCTCTGTGGTAGAGCACTTGCCCGCGAAAGGCAAAGGTCCCGAGTTCGAGTCTCGGTCGGGCACACAGTTCTAATCGGCCAGGAAGTTTCATATCAGCGCACACTCCGCTGCAGAGTGAAAATCTCATTCTGGTTACTTGGTAATGACCAATTTCGATGTTTTAGTCATTATCCAGCAGCATTCAAATAATGACTAAAAACTCCAAATTAAAAACACCGGAAAGTGTTTTCATTTGAAAACCATATCGAGGCAGCGATCCCAGGTGCAACCAAATTTTGAAGTAAATGCTGTAACCGTGATTTTATAGAATTTCGTTTAAAATGCAGTCCAGATAGATATGTTCCCGTAAGTGCTGCTACTCTCATCTTAGTTAGTGAATCCTGCCATCGATCTTTCTCTATAATTGATTCCACTCAATATGGGAAGTATCCATCATTCATTTGTACGTCGTTGCAGTCATGTTAGAAAAAAGTGAAAAAATTGATGCAATATATCGCTTGAGATTTATCAACTACTACAGGGTTTTTGATATGATAGGATGACGAGCTGACTGCAACATGCACGCTTTTTACGACGTCAGTATCTTTGAATTAAGACTGTATTGGAATTCTTAATCTAATATCGAAGTAAGAGGAACAACAAATTTCTTAAGTTGACTACTTAAATTACTTGATGTTCGTGTCGCATTCGCCGAAGGTCTAGGAACAGTGTAGGATATTTTTGTTCGCTTTCATAATCGATAGTCTGCCAGAAGCCTGTTTAACATTAGACCGATTCCTGAAAACATTCTTATACACTGTAACACAACTTGAGCGTATGCGTTCTGCTTAGTTTCAACTTTCTGTCAAGTTTCTGCTCCTGTGAATTTAGAGCCATTAGCACACCATGTGACAATACATTCACGAGAGAATTTTGTTTATTGATCCCCAACTGTTAAAAAAAAATGGCTCTGAGCACTATGGGACTCAACTGCTGAGGTCATTAGTCCCCTAGAACTTAGAACTAGTTAAACCTAACTAACCTAAGGACATCACACACATCCATGCCCGAGGCAGGATTCGAACCTGCGACCGTAGCGGTCTCGCGGTCCCAGACTGCAGCGCCAGAACCGCGCGGCCACTTCGGCCGGCCCCCAGCTGTTCAGCCGTATTATTTCTTGAGGATGTGAATTACGAAGTAAGGACAACTGAATACGATTGCTGCTTTGTAATAGTAGTGAACTTCTTCGATTTCACTTCTTCAACGCTAATGTTTCTCAGACGATTCGTGCCTTTACTTTTATTGCTGTATGAGTTGTATGTTCTGTTGCCATTTCACGTCAACCTGTACGTGGACCTATATCTGTGACAGGGTTTGTGTGCAGGAAACGCTGTGAACAATTTATTGCAACACAGTTTATAAGAATCCAATAATACAAAAGTGAATTAGTGTTTTATAAATATTTAAGATGATTATCAGATAAAAATCAATGAATAATTAAATATTCATATAAGTTTACTCATTATTAACGAATTTATTTTTCATCTCATGGTCAAAATATTGTTAGCTTATTTTCGTGAAAAACTCGATGGAGCCCGTTTCCACGTAACATCCAACGCGCAAAGCGCGCTGTGAGAAATTATTCCTCAATTACGGCGTTGGCCGAATACGCTAAAGAGGCCACAAAATATGTATTGATTCTTACGCTAATGAATGCCAAACGTGTTTCAGTGATAACCAGGGGCCTGTATTTCCTTTATCTTTAGTAACAGGCATTAATACGAGCAAATACAATAGCTGTAGTGTTCTTAAGTCAGGCAATAATGATGCAATACGATATCGTTAAAGCGATGCACACCTCCAGCCTTCAATGGAAGTACTTCACCGTTCTGTGTACTTGCAAACTAGGTGATGACATTCCTCGTTCCACAATTACAGAAGTGCACGTTGCTGTATAATTATTACACGAGTGGAAGTATAAACGTAATAAAAAAACCTTCAGTCCAAAAAATTTAAACACTGAATAAATAAAAAATGCTTCTGGTGTTCTCCATAGTCATCCTTCTCTTGAGTTCAATGCAAATAACGTTCATATAACCATATGAAACTATCAGAAAAATCCTTCGTTGGGATGTTTTTCTACTCGCTTGTCATATTGGCTTGAAAGTCGTTTATGTCGTCAAACCATTGAACTTTTACGCGAATTTCAGTACTTTGTCGTTTTATGATAGGTTTGTTTTGATAATAGCAAGTCTCCTCATCTGTGATGATGTAGTGATTCTTACCTGAAAGGAAAGGTACCTGTTGTGCATTTCGGTCACGTCGTAGCACGGGTCTACGCGTCATTGTTTCTGTTCGTGAGTTAAGATGTGTGGGGCAAATACTGCACACACTTTCCTTCATAACATTCTGAAGAATCTCTTGAACACTTGAGCCGGCCGGAGTGGCCGAGCGGTTCTAGGCGCGTCAGTCTGGAACTGCGCGACCGCTACGGTCGCAGGTTCGAATCCTGCCTCGGGCATGGATGTGTGTGATGTCCTTAGGTTGGTTAGGTTTAAGTACTTCTAAGTTCTAGGGGACTGATGACTACAGCAGTTAAGTCCCATAGTGCTCAGAGCCATTTGAACCATTTTTTTTTCTTGAACACTTGAACTGTACCACTGCAATTAGTGACAAAGCAATGTTGACAAAGTACAGCTGCACATTCACTGCTTAACATTGGCTGCTCACAACTGACGGATCGAATGCACATCTACTGTTTGCAGATGTTAGTTCAATCTGCCATCGTACTTACTGCACTGATGTCGCTTGTACATCATGAATACAATCAATCTCGGAACTTTTTAGACCGACTGTGTGTGCACGCTGTTAGTTCTTTTCGTTTCTCTCACATTAAAATAAAAATTTATAAACATGTTCTTCTACCTTCTGTTCTAAGACGTAGTTTGAGTACTTCAATAAATTAATTACGACAGCAATAGGAATACAGTACGTGTAACTTGTACACCTGCAGTCACTGACATTAAAACATAGTTCAAATTCTGTCAGATATGCAGCCATAACACCATTTCATGCTTGCCCTGTATTTTGGTTGACAGTCTTTCACTAGCTGTCAAGGCAGCTAGAGGACCTATTTTTTAGAATGAAAGTTTGTATAAATTTTCATCTTCTTTCAGTGACATATAAAACAGGTGGCTCAAAGTTACACTTCTAGTCCAGGTCGGATGCACCAGATATGGAGTCGTTCACACAAATAAAAATTACGTGTCAACAAGAAAGAGTTGCTATCACTGATTATAACAAACACAGTGCTGAAAAATTGCTGTGATTCTGAGTCACGCAGATCTCGTTCGGATTGGTAGTAGGTTTTGGAAAGCTAGGAACCAAATAAGCAAAAGGAAAAAGCAATTTTTAGAACGAAGAGATTATATAAGCGGATTCCTCGGACTGCGCACGGTAAAGCCCTTGTTTCTTTGGTTGCCTGACCACTGAATCCGAAAAGGATCAGGCTACAGTAACATCTAAACGTCACACTTCATGGAACGGTAAATGGACATATTATTTTCAGACACCATAATTTTTTTCCGGTCATTGGTGTTTGAGACATTATTTTTGTACAGTGAGATTCCTATCTTTTGTAAAGCCCCGTTATCCACAACAGTCCCAGCTTTCCTGGAAGCTGGTGAGAAGATTGCGTTAACTTGATATCTTCTCTTGATACTGGAACTGTTGAAAAAGGAGTACCAACATATGGAAATCGACCTTTTTTTTTTTTTTGCTAGCATGATGGAATGGAAAAAGCTAGTGCAGTGGACGGCCATGAGATATGCAGATCTGTGTACACCCCCTGACAAAATATTGAATTACTCAGAAGGTGAGGAGGAAAGCTAAGAGTGTTTCAGTGATTACAAAATACAAGCAAATTAACAAAGAACCTGGCAGACAGTCGCATTAATCCGTATATCGTTGCAACCAATTTGATCTTTTCGGAGCACACCGTTCATCGTACATTTTTGAACGTGGAGCTCCCCACATCGTTTCCATCAATGCAAACGTGTCGGCGTTTCGCGAGAATAACATTTTTGCTACACTAGGTCGATGTTCGTGCACACAAACGCCGCCATCGAGGTGAACGGCTGCTCGAAACTTGCAGCGCGCCACGGACGCAGGTTGGTGGAAGCAGTATTATGTTATGGGAGAAGCTCTCCTGCGCTTGCCTGCGACCTGTTGTGGTAGTAATCGTGGACAGTTGACAGCTGCGAACCACCTGCATCCCTACATGCATGATTTCTTCCCCAACTGCGATGTCATCTTTCAGCAGTATAATTGTCCGTGTCTCGGAACCAGAACTGTGCTACTGTGGTTTGAGGAGCATTTAGAGATCTCACGTTGATATCTTGACGACCAAAATCGCCTGATGTAAATATGGGTCGCTATCGAGCGCCACCACCGTGTACACAAATCAGCGGCCCGTTATTTACCCGAATCAGATGAGCTGTGCGCAGACATCAAATGCCACATGCGTCCACAAACCTACCAACGAACTGTCGGATCGCTAATACGCGGAATCAGTGATTTATTTCGTTCCAAAGACGGACAAACAAGCTATTGGGCAGGTAGTCATAATGTTCTGCTTTATCAGTGTAGATTCCCTGCCGCTTTCTTCCATTCCCAAATGGTGCGTCGCAAGAATGATCACCCACAAACTTCTGTACGAACTCTATTATCTCTATTTTACTCGTTATGATCGTTTCACGAGATGTACGTAAGGTTAGCTTTTTGTTTCACAACTCCCCTTCAGAAGAACACTCTCGAAATGTCATGAATAATCATCTCCGTAACGCATAACGCTTGACTCGTATAGTCTGGAACAAGATTTTTAGCTTCTCCTTAGCGCTCTCGTGCCTACCAAACGATCAAACGATTTCGTGACGTTTCGTGCCGCTCTTCGTTGGCTCCTCTCTTTCTCATCTATTCGCACAAGAATTACATTTTTTTTTTTTAATTCTTGCAGTGGATCTCTGCTTGCCAGCTACTCTTTCTACAATTATTTTCATGTGGTCATTCCCTGTGACATCCCTCAGGAGGTTTACTCTTAGATATTCCACAATTATTACCTGTTCCGATGGCTTATCACCAGTAATTTAATAGGATGGAAGTGGTTCTGTTCACCTACTTATGGGTAACACGATGTAATTTTTGTTCAGGGTTAAGTGCCAGTCTCTGCACCATTCGCGATTTCTTTGTAACCCCCTGCATGACACAACAGCATTCTGGCGTCGCAACGCTCCTACAGACACCAGCCCCATCCACGAAGATATTCACGAGTCTACCGCGGTTATCCACTAGTTTTTATACTGCAGGGTGTCCCGAAACTATACGTTCAAATCAATAAAAGAGGTAGCCTACATCAAAACGACTATATTTAGTTAAGGTACATATGGTCCCTGACGGGAATTCCTGTTGATAGTAATGGTTTACACAGAATGTAGTGTAGCA
The DNA here is from genome assembly GCF_021461385.2 of Schistocerca piceifrons. NCBI lineage: Eukaryota > Metazoa > Arthropoda > Insecta > Orthoptera > Acrididae > Schistocerca > Schistocerca piceifrons. The sequence goes on from NC_060149.1 coordinate 562,550,363, forward strand.
TGCTAAGTACACCAGTGGCAATCACAGGAACTACTCAAATGCTCGACCATTGGCCTGTATGAATGAAGTACGTCGTCGACCATTGACTGCCTGGTCCGTTCGAAGATTCCTGGCATGTCCGTAACGGTGCCAGAAATTCTAGCAACGATGTCTTCTTCTGTTTCCACAACGGTTTCATACAGCAACTGCTTCATATACCCTCAGAAGAAGCAATCCAGACAATTGAGTTCAGGTGAGTTCAGACCAGGTCACAGGGCTACCTCAGCCGATCCATCGAGTATCGAAGGTGGCTCCCAGACAATTCCTCACAACAGTCGTGATAAGGGCTGTCACCCCATTGTGCCGCAACTACACTCCTGGAAATGGAAAAAAGAACACATTGACACCGGTGTGTCAGACCCACCATACTTGCTCCGGACACTGCGAGAGGGCTGTACAAGCAATGATCACACGCACGGCACAGCGGACACACCAGGAACCGCGGTGTTGGCCGTCGAATGGCGCTAGCTGCGCAGCATTTGTGCACCGCCGCCGTCAGTGTCAGCCAGTTTGCCGTGGCATACGGAGCTCCATCGCAGTCTTTAACACTGGTAGCATGCCGCGACAGCGTGGACGTGAACCGTATGCGCAGTTGACGGACTTTGAGCGAGGGCGTATAGTGGACATGCGGGAGGCCGGGTGGACGTACCGCCGAATTGCTCAACACGTGGGGCGTGAGGTCTCCACAGTACATCGATGTTGTCGCCAGTGGTCGGCGGAAGGTGCACGTGCCCGTCGACCTGGGACCGGACCGCAGCGACGCACGGATGCACGCCAAGACCGTAGGATCCTACGCAGTGCCGTAGGGGACCGCACCGCCACTTCCCAGCAAATTAGGGACACTGTTGCTCCTGGGGTATCGGCGAGGACCATTCGCAACCGTCTCCATGAAGCTGGGCTACGGTCCCGCACACCGTTAGGCCGTCTTCCGCTCACGCCCCAACATCGTGCAGCCCGCCTCCAGTGGTGTCGCGACAGGCGTGAATGGAGGGACGAATGGAGACGTGTCGTCTTCAGCGATGAGAGTCGCTTCTGCCTGCATTGCTGTGAAAGGTGGATATACACTGTACTAATGCCGACATTGTGCATGCTCTGTTGCCTGTGTCTATGTGCCTGTGGTTCTGTCAGTGTGATCATGTGATGTATCTGACCCCAGGAATGTGTCAATAAAGTTTCCCCTTCCTGGGACAATGAATTCACGGTGTTCTTATTTCAATTTCCAGGAGTGTATATCCTTTGCCTTACATTCAGAAGTACATCCAACCAGTACAGCCAACCATCCGTACAAAGAGCAGTTTTGAATGTCGGTAGACATTCTCAGTCAGCGACTCAGACACAACAGATTACGTCAGCACCATTGACGAGATGTTCCCTAACGTTAGAAGTTGACTTCAGAAACGATAAGTTCCTATTCGAAAGGTATTTGTTTTGATGTTCTCTACCTCCTGTACTAATCTGAACGAATAGTTTCGGAACATCATGTACGTTGTAACGACCCTTTAACATTCCCTAAGTACTCTCGAAATAACCTACACATTAGCCGATTTCGTCCCTTTAACACGATGTGTTGAGTTTTATCTGCTAGGAAGTCCTGAATCCAGTCTTAAATTTGGTTCAGTACGCAGTCAGCTTATATTTTGCATTATAAACTGCATTGCGAAAGTGTATGAAATGTCTTCTGGAAGTCAAAGAAGACAGCAACAACTAGGGAGCGGTACACTGCAGCACTCCGAATTTCATGAGGGTCAAAGTCAGCTGACTTTAGGTAGATTTCTGTTTACGGAATTTGTGATGATTTTTATACAGGAGATTTTTGTTCTCCGAAAGGTTGTAATGTGTAAGCATTAAACACGTTTCATAATTTTACAATACACGAGTGTCACCGACACAGGCGTAAAATTATGAGCATTTAGCCATCAAAGCTCTCTGTGTGGTATTCAATCAAGCTGTCCAGATAGGCATACAGCGAGCGGCTGTCATGCAGACTTTATACTGTGTTACATGCTCAGCAATGGGAAAGTCAATTGAGTGACATGGTGTGTTTCAGTAATGGCAGACATGGTTGAGCTTCAAATGTATTAAATGGAAATTCATAGAACCGATAGAGGTCGACAAAATCCTTATACACTAACGAACAGTGAATTTAGGGTTGGAACTACTGCCAGTAACGTATTATCAGTACACTTTACTTTAGGTAATTACTATAAAATACAAGGGTCATTCAGTAACAAACCTGAAATTATCTTTAAAGAATGTGCTAGAAAAATGTAATACAACCCCTGTCTATATCTCAGCGCAATCCTTGTCAACTTCTACCCACTTATGCTAGTGCTGGAGAAAGTCTCATTTTCACATGCAAAGATTTCTTAAAGGCATGTGCGTAACCAGTTATGCACTGCTGCCTGGTCTTCCTGATCATCAACGAACCTCGATCCCGTAAGAGCTTCCTTCACTGGGTTAAAAATGAGACACTCTGAAATTGCCATATCTAGGGATTACGGGGCAGGAGCAAGCAGGCGAACTTTGGGTCTCTCTGCACACACACATGCACTTTTGTTTCATTACTGATGTCAAATGTTTAGGAACTCACCTCACACACACTTACGTGATCACTAGTACGTCGCGAACAGCATGGTGGGCTGATCCGACATTAATGTTTATCGTTGCTGCAATATCACTCACCTTAATACATCTATTTTCTCGTATCAACCCACCAACTCTCGCAATCTTGTTCTCCGTGACTGCACAGAGAGAGCGTCCTGCCCTGGCGAATCTTCTTCACTTGTTAGACCTCGTTTGAAATTAGACATCCTGTTCGCGAGACAGCCGTGCCATTCCCATCTGATTATAGTTCTAGGACACCGCCAAAACATAACAAAGAAGCAATTTTTTTATTTTTTATACAGATTTACAGCAATTCGACGAAAATTAATAATGCTCATACAAGAATTAATACAAGACCTGTCGAAAAGTGGTTAAATTTCCCCGGGATATATGACGAGTTGTACAAGATACTAATTTAGCTGGGATGGTCGACAGACTACAAATGAACTTGATCGATTGTTCGAGTTAAGCCGTATATTTGGAAATGTTTTCCTTTCATTTGTCCACAATGACTCCTTTCCGTCATCAAGTGTGAGAGTTGTGTCTTAAGTGTATCTATGCACTGTACGCGACTATAATGCGTGTGTGTGCCATATTTTTGCATGACATAAGACGGGAGAGGGTGAAACCCCGTTGCCTGCATATACTCTACTGTTCCGGACAGCACCAAAGAGGCCGTCTGGCTTAACGAGCCCACCCGATGAACGAATCGCCTTCAAAACTGTTACATATCCTCACGTCTTAAGACATTACAGAAACCTATTGAATTTAATGCAGGAGATTGGCACAATGTCCGGTGATCAGACACATTACACCAACACGTCTCTTCCTCTTGTTGCTCAAACACTGGCTGTGAGTCTGGAACCGCGTGACCGCTTCGGTCGCAGGTTCGAATCCTGCGTCGGGCATGGATGTATGTGATGTCCTTAGGTTAGTTAGGTTTAAGTAGTTCTAAGTTCTAGGGGACTGATGACCTCGGAAGTAAAATCCCATAGTGCTCAGAGCCATTTCAACCATTTTTGAAGTGGCTGTGAACATTTCTTCCACCACCACCACCACCACCATCATTACCACCGGGTCAAGCGCCACGGGAAGGGCGTGCGTGGGCATCCTCGGCTGTGGAGGCAGGTTACAAAAGAACTGAGTGAACTAATCAATCTTAGACAACGAAGGAAGACACAGAGACAAAACAGCATGCGATACAGTAAAACGGAATTAGTGAGGTAACAGCCTACCATTCAGCCATGCCAATAGTTAAGGTTTGAATAAGGTCAAAGTTTGATTAACCAGTAACGTTCGTTTCAGAGTATTCTGATACAATAGTTCCACACTTAGCACCCGTATACAACGATTTGCTCGACGGAAGATCCGCCACTAAACACGGGAAATTTGCGATCGTCACAATCGGACATGAAGAAAGCAAATAAGAGTAATCTGCTGAATAATCGACCCATATAACTGACGTCAATTTGCAGTAGGATTTTTAAAAGTGTAGTTCATTCGAACATTATGAATTATCAAAAAGGAAATGATCTATTGACTATGGTCAGCATCGTTCGAGGAAATTGCGTATTTCTTAAACCAAATTAGCTCTTTATTCACATGAAATAATGAGTGCTATCGACAGGGAATCTCAGATTTATTCCACAATACCAAATATCGAGAAGTATTTTTAAAGCGATCCTCACAAGCGACTTCTAATCAAACTACGTGAGTGTGGAGTATCGTATTAGCTTTGTGTACGCGGAGTCTTTCGCGACACCATACATGAATAAAACGTTCTCAGTTTTCAAGCCGCGTCAATTCGAATGAAATCCTCGAGCTTTCGACGACCATCTCCACCATCGTCGTCAGGACTCCTGACAACGATGGCTGAGATGGTAATCTAAAGCTCGAGGATTTTGTTCGAATTAACGCGGCTTGGAAACCGAGAACGTTTTATTCATCGTATCAGCTGTGCGACTGCGTTCGTCGTTTCTGTCAGAAATGTCACAGTTCGTAATAACAGAAGGAAAGGCATCGAGTAAAACAGAAGTAGTATCTGGCGTTCGCAAGGAAATGTTTTAGGCCCTCTGCTGTACCTAATCTAAGGGGTATTTCAGTAAGAGCGTGCGAAAATTTAACAGAGAATAGAGGATGCTCCACTGAACAGTTTGAGGTAGGGAGCCTGAGGTCGGAGAAGCCAGCTTAAGGACATAATAGGAATAAAATCACATTACTGTGTCATTTTTAATTTACATTAGTTACAGTTAACTGCAAATTCCGTCCATCACTGACACAATAAATTTACCGTTAGTACTGTATGTTACAAAATGTGCTGGAAGCGACGGCCATCAACTTCAACGCAAGCACGACATCGGCGAACAAGATTCTGACGCACTCTGACAAATATCCCTGGTGTGTTTCGATTCACAACACAGACAGGTACGATTCTGGCAACTAATTCCATCTCCGTATCCACTGGGATCTCATACAGAAGTGACTTAAGATATCCCCGCAGGAAATAATCAAGGGGATTCAGCTCAGGTGACCTCGCAGGCCATGGAATAGTGCCTCCCATTCCTATCCAGCCACCAGGAAATACAGCTCTGAGATGGTTATGGACGTCAACACTGCAGTAAGTAGGTACACCCTGATGTTGTACCCACAGCCTCTCACGAACAGCCAAGGGTATGTTCTCCAACAAATCAGACAGAACGCTCTGCATGAACTTCAAGTGTAGGTGGAAACTCAGACGGACAGGTAGAAGATACCGCCCAATGAGATTGTCACTTACAACTCATGCCCAAATTTTCATAGCAAAGCGTACTTGATGGTGTGACTGTGCTGCAGCGTGAGAGTTTTCCTCATCCCACACACCTATTCCTGCTGTTCGAAATACCACCACATTCAAATGTGGCCTCGTCAATAAACAGCACAATTTATAGGAAATCTGGGCGATGAAATCAATTGTTGGAGCAACGACGGACACAATGCGACCCTTGGTGCAAAGTCAGTCGCAAGTGTTGCATGGACTCGTTGTAGGTGACATGGGTGTAAATGTTGTTCGTGGAGTACTCGCCACACGCTGGCATGTGCAGCACACATTTAACGTGCAATACGAAGAGTACTTGTTGTGGGGTCCGCGGCAACACGTTCCAGCATTTCCTCATCAAAATCGGATGTGCGAGAGATCCCCACCTTGCCAGACCCCTCGTTTCTTCTTTCCTGCATTCTTCAATCGAGATGAATAAACACTCGTCGCGACGGATGATGCCTGTTAGGAAATCGTTCTCTGCACAGTCTATCAGCAGTGAGAGCCTTGCAACGGACTTACCGACACACAAGGTGAATGTCAGTGAGATCTGTGAAACTGTACCGTTACTGCTGCATGGTATTGTACTGTACGCCTCTGAATAGCACTCGGTAATGGATGGGTCTTTTGTTGATTCATAGCCCGTTCTGTCATGGGACAGTGTAAATACGATACGACAGAGCCACCTTATGCGCAAGTAAGGTAAACAAAACCTACTTCAAATGGTTCAAATGGCTCTGAGCACTATGGGACTTAACATCGGAAGTCATCAGTCCCCTAGAACTTAGAACTACTTAAACCTAACTAACCTAAGGACATCACACACATCCATGCCCGAGGCAGGATTCGAACCTGCGACCGTAGCAGTCGCGCGGTTCCGGAGTGAAGGGCCTAGAACCACTCGACCACCGCGGCTGGCGAAAACCTGCTTCATGATTTCCTGGTAATCAGTTAAAATGCTTCACTACCACCATTTTTTAAATAAATATGTAGAAGCTTAATGTTATTAAATATTGAGTAGTCTCTAAGCTAGTTATTTCTTCTGTTTTTGCACTAAAGTGTAGCAATTTATTATACCTAATTCAAAATTGCTTTTACCATGTAATCCGCTAACTTCTTCACTCTGTAAAACATAGGAATGTATGGGTATCTTTGGATTTTTAAATCTTCCTTATCATACTCCATTATAGTTACGGTCATTATTTTATATTTTGAGCTCTAATTTCAATATTTATTACAAAATTTAGGAGCTCTTGCAGACATTCCTGCATTTCTGTTTTGGAAATCTGAGAAGTGTGTGAGTTGCACTTGAACTCCACATAAAACACAAGACTGCCTTTTAACATCACTGTTTTATAATCTTTGAAGATTGGTCGAAGATTTGTACTGGGTATATTGAACCATTTATCATTCTAATTATCTTATTATCGTTCATGATACTAACTTCTGCTATATCGACCGCTATCTGGTCGGCCTCACTTTCAAATATGCGAACCACCAGTCGCTCGCCCTCAGGGGCTCAGCATTCGTTTAATAGGTATGGGCTTGGTGATCCCAGGATTCCTGATCTTGAGACTGGTAAGCGCCGCCAGCCTTCTGTCACCATAAGCACTGAGCAGGCTTCAGCGACCACCATGTGGCGGGGCGGTGGAACCTTCTGTGTCACTGGGAACAGGGATCTTGGTTTGAGCACCTGGATCGTGGGGATGGTAAAGGCCTCTGTAAAAAAACCTCAGTCTCAAGGTGTGTTGCGTGCTGATGATATGAATGGCTGTTGAGGTGTAACAGTTGTTAGCGAGCAACTTCTGGGGAATCTGTCACACCTCAGCTGTGTAAGACTAACTCAGGCACACCAGATTATGTGTAGCTGGACCCCAACTCCCTAGCTGTTCACAGGACCAAGATGAAACCCTAAAAATTTTTCCTTCTCCTGACAGCGTGATTGGTGTACTGCCTGGAAGTACTAACTCTGTAAGTACGCTGTTTAGGTTTTTATGTTGGTAACGCCACGTAGCGATTTGTATGAAAATCATTGACTGTGCTGTGTGCAGTCTGTGGCTGGTTGGCCTCATTGTTGGAATATTCGCTATTGTAGTATTGGGCAGTTGGATGTGAACAGCGCATAGCGTTGGGCAGTTGGAAGTGAGCCGCCAACAGTGGTGCATGAGGGGAGAGAGATGCCAGAGGTTTGAGCAGACGATCTGGACGTGTGTCCGTCAGAAAAAGGAAATTTGTTAAATTGAATGTCACAAAATTATATATATATATATATATATAAAAATATATATATAATGACTTTTGAACGCTATTAAGTTAAATAAATTGTTTGTTCTCTACCAAAATCTTTCATTTGCTAACTGTGCCCATCAGTAGTTAGTGCCTTAAGGAGTTAGAATCTTTTATTTAGCTGGCATTATTGGCGCTCGCTGTATTGCAATTGTTCGAGTAACGAAGATTTTCGTGAGGTAAGTGATTCATGAAAGGTATAGGTTACTGTTAGTTAGGGCCATTCTTTTGTAAGGATTATTGAAAGTCCGATTGCGTAGCGCTAAAAATATTATGTGTCAGTTTAGTGATGATCAAAATAAGTGAAGAGAGTAATGTCTGAGTACTTTCAGTTTTACTCAGGTCCAAGGTGCTGACGTCATAAGCGTGTGACGGTGTGTGAGATCGCTCTCTAAGTTTTTATATATTTTTAGGTTTCATATACATATTTTAACGGTTTTTGTGATAATATTTACTATGTAAGTGACTTATTAGTGGTTTCTTCATTCACCTCTGCCTTTCTTGTGACCTGATATTTGTGAGTGTTTCGTATCGAGCAAATTAACCTATTACCTGTAGCGGCGCATCGAAAGGTAAGTACTAATTAATTGTTTGTGTATAGTGGTTTATTTAGGAACTTAAGTAGTCTTCAACCGGTGTTCTTGGCGTTTTCTGGTGAATTAATTTCAGGAGAACTTTCTGGGAACCGTTTTCAGTTTCGTTACTGTGTCATTAGACGTTTGATTTTCTTTCTGTGTTAGTCTTTTGTTATATTCTCATTTGTTGTTGATTAATACTGTTAATAATAGTAGTTAGTTCCCTTGTAGAGTAAGTTTGTGATTACTGTAGTCAGTTTTTTAACATGTTCTTATTGTAGTAGCGGAACTTAGATAAAGAAGTTTTCTTGTTTCAATAACTGTTAAATTTTACCATGAGTGAGAAGTGTGGGCCTTGCCGTAGGTTCGTCAGTAGTGGATTGCGTTGTGACACTTGTTCGAAGTATTTTCACTGGGGGAGGGGGGGAGGGAATGCAGTGGGGAAGACAGTGGGCATTCTGGTGAGATCCTCTCCTGGAACTGCAGGTTATGTAGCAAGAGTAAGTTGAAAGAGGAGCAGGAGCGTAAGATCTGTGCCCTTCAGGTGCAGTTGAAAAACGCACAGGAGGAACTAGATAGGATGAGGAGGGAGAAAGGGATTGGCGAATGGGAGCTGGCTGTTCTCAAGAGATCTGCTAGGAGAAGGAGATTTTCAGACAGTTTTACTATTGGTGTTTGCAATAGATATGACCAACTGTCAGAGTCTAGTGGATAGGAAACTCTAGTGGCTGTAGATGTAGGAAGTACGCAGCAGACCTCAGCAGTTACGGTGGCTAGGACAGTTGCAAAGTCGAAGAGAAAGAAGAAGGTTCTGCTGTTAGGTAGTTCTTATGGCAGAGGTGTAGGCCAGCAGTTGCAGGAAGTGTTGGGGAGTGAGTACCAGGTCACCAGCATTGTGAAGCCTAATGCAGGATTGGCTCAGGTGACTGTTAACTTAGAGAGGTTATGTAGGGATTTTAGTAAAGAGGATCAGGTAGTGATTGTGAGTGGGGCTGGTAGTAGTGTTGATAGGGATGGGGAGTAAGACATAGATGGTGACCTGAAAAAGATAGCCACTCAGACTGGCAACACGAATGTGCATTTCTTGGAACTGTTTCAGCGTCACGATCGGCCTCATCTTAATACAGCTTGGGGGTGTGCTGATGACAGAAGGCATGGGTCACATTTCAGTGGTGTCGGTGGAGTCTATCAGCAGGACGGGTTTCACTAGACATGGCCTGCACCTCAACAGGTATGGGAAGGGGAGGTTGGCAAAGCTTATAGGTGACAGCATAGGTGGGGGTGGTAGGATCACTCATGGGAAAATTCCTGCAGTAGTGGGTGTTAGAGCTGCACCTTTTTTAGATTGAAGTCAGCTGATACGTATTCCAGCTTAAGGGAAAGTCTCTCTAACAGAGGAACCACTTTCGACAAAGCTTAGGTATCTGAGTAGTGAGGGAATTAGTATATTTCATCAAAATATACAAGGTATTAGAGATAAAGTTAGTGAACTGCTTATAGATGTTGACTCTGAAATTCCAGGTATATCTGAACACTTCTTAAATAAGGAGATAATTCAGAGGCTTCCTTTAGCAGGATACAGGTTGGCTGGCAGCTTTTCTAGGAGCTCTTTGCGGTGTGGGGGAGTAGCCATGTATGTGAAAAACGGCATCCCATTTGAGTCAATTGATGTTTCAAAGTACTGCACTGGAAAGGTGTTTGAATGTTGTGTAGGTGTGGTTAAATTTAGTGGAGCTAAACTTCTAACTGTTGTTTTTTATAGATCCCCAGACTCCGATTTCGCAACATTTTTGCTAAAGCTAGAGGAGGTTCTTGGTTCACTTTATAGGAAATACAAAAAGTTAGTTATATGTGGTGACTTCAATTTTAATTGTATAAGTGACTGTGCAAGGAAAAGGATGCTGGTAGACCTCCTCAATTCATATAATCTTATGCAAACAACGAGAGTGCAAGGGAACAATAGAACAACCATAGACAACATTTTTGTTCATTCCTCATTTCTAGAAGGGCATTCTGTTGGCAAAAAGGTGAATGGCCTTTCAGATCATGATGCAAAAATTTTAACTCTAAAAGATTTTTGTGTTGCAACACATGTTAAATATAGTTATCAAGTTTTTAGGAAAGCTGATCCAGTTGCTGTAGAGACCTTTGTAAATCTTATCAAGGAACAAGAGTGGCAGGATGTTTATAGTGCTGATACAGTAGACGATAAACACAATGCTTTCCTCAAGACATTTGTCGTGCTCTTTGAAAGTTGCTTTCCGTATCTTGTAGAACAAAGTGGCAATTATATCAAAACGATAGAAACAGTCAAAATCTAAATGCAGCAGCCCATTACAAACAGTATTGTAAGGTGCTTAAAATGTTATTAGGAAGGCCAAAAGTATGTGCTATGTAGACAGAATAGCTAAGTCTCAGGACAAAATTAAAACCATATGGTCAGCCGTAAAGGAAGTTGCTGCTCTGCAGACAGGTCGAGGATATAGAATCAGTGAGTAGTGGGAATGTCCGTGTTACTGATAAGTCGCATATATGTACAGTATTTAATAATCACTTTCTGAATATAGCAGGTGAACTAAATAGAAACCTAGTCTCAACAGGGAATCATATAGCGCTCTTAGAAAAAAGTGTTCCGAGACTGTTACCTGAAATGCCCATCCATGATACTGACAAGAGGGAGATTGAGTTAATAATTAAATCACTAAAAACCAAGTACTCTCATGGATATGACGGGGTATCTAGCAGAATGCTGAAGTATTGTCCTATGTATGTTAGCCCAGAACTTAGCCATATCTGTAATTTTTCATTTAAGAGTGGTCGGTTTCCTGACCGATTGAAATGCTCGTTAGTGAAGCCACTTTACAAAAAAGGAGACAGGGATAATGTTGACGAATTTAGACCTATTTCTATGCCATCGGTATTTGCTAAAGTTATCGAGAGGGTTGTATATACAAGGTTACTGAAGCATTTAAATTCACATAGTTTGCTGTCAGATGTACAGTTTGGTTTTAGAAATGGTTTAACAACTGAAAATGCTATATTCTCTTTTCTCTGTGAGGTTTTGGACGGATTAAATAAAAGGTTGCGAACGCTAGGTGTTTTCTTTGATTTAACGAAGGCTTTTGACTGTGCTGACCACAAAATATTACTGCAGAAGTTGAACCATTATAGAGTAAGGGGAGTAGTTTACAATTGGTTCGCCTCTTACATTAAGAACAGAAAGCAGAAGGTAATTCTCCGCAATATTGAGAGTAGTAGTGATGTTCAGTCCCTATGGGGCACTGTTAAGTGGGGCGTTGCCCAAGGGTCGGTGCTGCGGCCACTGCTGTTTCTTATTTATATAAATGATATGCCTTCTAGTATTACAGGTGATTCAAAAATATTTCTGTTTGCTGATGACACCAGCTTAGTAGTGAAGGATCTTGTGTGTAATATTGAAACAGTATCAAATAATGTAGTTCATGAAATAAGTTCCTGGCTTGTGGAAAATAATTTGATGCTAAATCACAGTAAGACTCAGTTTTTATAGTTTCTAACTCACAATTCAACAGGAACCGATATTTTGATCAGACAGAATGGGCATATTATAAGCGAGACACAACAGTTCCAGTTCCTAGGCGAATAGATAGTAAGCTGTTTTGGAAAGCCCATGTTCAGGATCTTGTTCAGAAACTAGATGCTGCTTTATTTACCATTAAAACAGTATCTAAAATAAGTGACAGTTCAACATGAAAAGTAGTCTACTTCGCATATTTTCATACGCTTATATCGTGTGGTATTATTTTTTTTGGGGGGTAACTCTTCTGATTCAAAAAGGTTATTTTTGGGTCAAAAACGGGCTGTTCGAGCAATATGTGGTGTAAGTTCGAGAACCTCTTGTCGACCCCGATTCTATAGTCTGGGAATTCTGACATCGCCCTCACAGTATATATTTCCTTTAATATCGTTTATTGTTAGCAATATCAACTTATTCCCAAGAGTTAGCAGCTTTCACTCAGTTAATACTAGGCAGAAATCAAGTGTGCATGTGAATTGCACTTCCTTGACTGTTGTGCAGAAAGGAGTGCAGTATTCTGCTGCATCCATTTTCAATAAGCTACCACAAGAACTCAAAAATCTTAGCAGTAGCACAAACACTTTTAAGTCTAAACTGAAGAGTTTCCTCATGGCTCACTCCTATTCTGTCGAGGAGCTCCTGGAAGAGCTGAAAAATTAAGCAAATTCCAGTGTTACATTGTTGATTTTCTTTATTTAAACTTACGACTTCTCGCCTGAATATGTATCTTATATTTCATTTTGTCTGTTTCTACTATCGTGTAATAATTTCACGTATTCACTCGTTCCATGACCATGGAGACTTCGCCTTAATTTGGTCCCACGGAACAATAAATAAATAAATCAAATAACGCAAGAGGCTTTCCAGCACTGTCATTCATAATTTTTCTATGGGGATGTTCCAACTCTCATTCATCCAAAAGAAAGAGGCAGTCTTTCCCCCTCCTTGTAAGAAGAATAAGTTGGACTGCAGTAATAGGACTCATGGAGTGATCAATCATATTTTGTTTCTAGTGATAAAGAGAAAGAAGGGGACGTTTGAACAAGTGTCCCCCTTCTATATCTACAAAGACTTAGTTGGACTTGCTGGTACTTCAGAACCTACTAAACAACTGCTTAAAAGTTCCTTGTTGGTCGAAACTAACATGTCGAAGGTAGTAGAACTTTTAAAAACATCACACAGCTTGGGTGACAATGATATCGTTGTTGAGATGTGCACCTGTCTCACAAGGGGAGGCCGTCAATTGTGAAATTCAGATTCGATTCATACTGCGCATAATAAAAGCTCATGGCCAGAGGTGTAATGTGGCAATGCACCAAGATGCACTTCTCAGCCGTTGTAGAAATCTATTAATCGTAGAGAGTATTCCACGGCAACGGTTTCTTTTAACTGTCGATTTTCTCGACAACGGCTGAGAAGTGCATCTTGGTGCTTTGCCACATTACACCTCTGGCCATGAGCTTTTATTATGCGCAGTATGAATCGAATCTGAATTTCACAATTGGCGGCCTCCCCTTGTCAGTTCAAGTAAGGGTGTAGTCATGAGCCCTGATATCATGGATGTGGACATAGCGGAGTTGAAACAACAATGAGCATCATAAAGGATAGTCGATGTGGTGCAAAGAATGTGAATGAATAATCGATTAACTCAGAAGACTGCTACTTTCATTGTCACCTTTAATTCTTCAAATCCACCTGAACATATTACAGGAGAGTTCCTCTCATTTACAGTTATGCCTTACTTACCCAACCCAATGCGGTGTTATAAATGCTAGCACTTTAGTGAAGAGAATTCATGGAAGTCTGGAAAGGCTGCCCATGACCCTGGGACTTACTGTGGGAGCCAGACTTTCTGGAGCCGAGACTGCTGTGCAGTCGCAGAAGAACGAAAAATTCAGGAAATAAAAGTGACTAAGTGGATTCTCTAGGCAAGCACCAGTACTTGCACACGTACGTGCCAAGGAAAATCGAGTAAAAATAAAGCAGTTCCTGTAGCTGCAGCATAAAAAAAACAGGAACACTTCCAAGACCTGTGGTTCTTCAATTTCTCCAAGCTTATTTTATGACGAAATAAATTCGGGTGAACAGCCTGGTATGAGTGTGCGTAGCACGCAATATCTCGGCAATCCACCACACCTGCAACACCGGCGGAAACTGAGGATGTACCTCAGGAGGAGGAGGCCTTGGTTATTATTCCGTTTTGTGGGGTCTTATCCGGAAAAATTGGACGCATTTTACGTAAACACCAAGTGAAAACCATCTTCCGTCCTCCAAGCATAACCAAGAGCCTTCTTGGTAGTGTCAAGGACAACCTTGGTCTACGTAAATCAGGGGTTTATCAGATACCTAGCCAATGCGGTAATGTATACATAGGGCGAACCGTTCGTACCATTGGGGACCGATGCCGAGAACATCAACGGCACACTAGACTGCAACAGCCCAGTAAGTCGGCCATCGCTGAACATGGCCTGTCGGAATTCCACAGCATGGATTATGGCCAAACCAAACTCCCGACACAGACTTCCAAATACTGGGGCTGTGTCATCATAGAAGCCATAGAGATCAGAGTAAGGGAGCCACAACTAAATCGTGACAGTGGTTACATCCTTAGCAAGGCGTGGGAACACACGATCACCCGTATTAAGAAGAAAAAGGATATTTCCCAGATTGTACCGACTTTGGGGGAGGAGGAAAGAATAACAAGAGCGGTGCTGGCAGACCCTCCTGGACGAGAAGACCTATGACGCAGCGCCCAGAAGGCGGGAGAAAGGACGCTGTACCTGGACCGCGCGCGGGGGGCGGACCGCACCGACTCATTGGTAGCGCCTGAGGGAGGAGCAGGAGGGGGATTGTCCAATATATACCTGGCGCCGGCTCACCGCCGGCCAGTACATCAGCGCACCTGATGATGGCAACGTGGTCGCTTGCCGAAATATTGTGTCCTATGCACGCTCATACCAGGCTGTTCACCCGAGATTTATTTCGTCAGTTTCAAGGCAGATGAAAAGCATAATTCCTCCCAATGCCCCCTTGCCCCATCATCCTCAAATGAACAGGTGGCAGGGAAAGGGTCACAACGTTTGGGTCAAAGGGTGTTCCTGGCTGTGCCAAACGTCGTTCACTCACGTCTGACCTACAAGTGCTTCAACTCCCCAATGTAAAGGTAGGGGAAATGGCTCTCATATTGCAGTGGAATATGAATGGGTTCAGGACTCATGTGGAGGAACTGAAACTCATAGCATATACATGCCCCTTCTGCTTGTGTTTACAAGAAACACATTTTAAAGATACTGACACCCCTGGGCTGCAGGGCTACACACTACACCACAAGGATGACCAAACTAGGGAAGGAGCCAAGGGAGGAGTCAGGTGTTCAGATGTGTGTGATATCTTACGGGACTTAACTGCTAAGGTCATTAGTCCCTAAGCTTACACACTACTTAACCTAAATTATACTAAGGACAAACACGCACAACCATGCCCAAGGGAGGACTCGAACCTCCGCCGGGGCCAGCCACACAGTCCATGACTGCAGCGCCCTAGACCGCTCGGCTAATCCTGCGCGGCTAGCAATACTACTTGGAGACGCAGTATTCTCGTACGTCTGCAGCAATGGAGCTTTCGTGGTCACCTCACCATCTTCATATGAGTCGCGAGGGCCGAGGCTCGACACGTTATTCAGGAGACCGAGAAAAGATTATGACAAGCGTTCTCGGACTCTATCAACCATCCCACTTGTTCTACAAATGTATGGGATGCCATCTAGATGGTTTCCAGTAGACGAAACCGTATACCAATAGCAGCAGTACTGGAACAGAGGAGTCGTCAAACAGCGCCTGGAGATATCGCTCAGATTCTGGCGTAGCATTTTGCAAAAACTACTGCCAATGCAGGCCAGGATCCTGTGTTTCGTCGCTACCATGCGACCATAGAATGGAAGAAAGCTGGACTTCAGATCCAACAGTTCTGAGTCTAACAAGTACCGTTTCATCATGTGGAAGCTGAATTCGGCGCTGTCTGAGACTCATGATGCTGCACCCAGTTACGATCAAATGCGGTACTGCATGCTTAGATACTTGCCAACAGTTTCAAAGGAAATCCTCATCGAATGTATTAAATTTGGTATGATAGTCGGGCCACTTCTCCTACTTGTGGAGAAGGGCAGTTTTGACACCTTTCCTCAACCCAGGAGAGGACCACCCACGTCCCACTAGTTATCGGAGCTTTGTGTGAAAGTCACTGGAGCGAATGATTAACCGTCGTCTGGTGTGGTAGTTAGAGGCCAGACAATTCCTTAGCCGCTCTCAGTGTGGATTGTGGAGATTTCAGTCCACTTTCGATAATTTGGACCTGCTAAATGTGGCTATTCTGAAGGTTTTCCTACGTGAACATAACAGTAGCAATACTACTTGGAGACACAGTATTCTCGTACGTCTGCAGCAATGGAGCTTTCGTGGTCACCTCACCATCTACATATGGTCTTTCCTGCCTCAGTGGTTTTCAGGATCTGAGTTAGTGATACGGTGTCAGATCGGTTTGAGGAAAAGAATCGTGTCCCTCAGGGCACTGTTTTAAGTGTTACTCTCTTTGCCATAGCCGTAAACAGTATCACATCTTCGGTGGGCAATCCTGTACGGTGCTCCTTATTGGTAGACGATTTTACTGTTTTCTGTTCCCTCTCTAGTGCTGGAACAGCAACCCATTAATTGCAACTTACACTGCGGAGGTTAGAGAAGTGGGCTGAAAAGACTGATTTTTAGTTTTCTGCAGATAAGTGCGTGTGTGTGTTCATTTTAATCGTTCTCGTCGTAATCTTAATTTGCCTGCCTTGCATATGAGGGGCACCATTCGAGGTTTTAGAGATTCGGTGAGGATTCTGTGCCTCTGGTTTAACTCCAAATTGTCGTGGTTGCCACACCTGAGAGATATGAAAGGCACTCAACATCACAAATTGCTAAAGTGCGGTCACAGGTCTTGGAGAGCAGACAGGGCGCGCCTGCTACAGGTTAGAGACCTTCGTGCATTTGTGGCTAGACTACGGGTGCACAGTGTATGGATCGGGGAGGCTTTCTTATTTTAAGATCATTGATACTGCCCACCACGTGGGATTTAGCCTGGCCACAGTTGCTTATAGGACGTGCCCCTGCCCAGTCTTCGTTCTGAGGCTGGTGAACTCCCACTTACAGTACGACAGCAACTCTTGCCCATACGTCAAGCATACAAGTTCCACACAGCTTGGAATTCTACAGCGTAATATACTGTTGCTCGTCCTCCTCTGGAAGCCTTTTTTGCCATTGTCCACGAGCAACAAGGACAGTTGGGATCCGCATGTGCTGCAGTAGCTTGGAGTGAAGCAACTACAACCTCAAATTGAGGGCTTTAACCGTATGCCACCCTGGTTACTGCAGAGGCCCAGAGTCATTTTAGATTTAGTGCAGTACAAGAAAGATTGCTCCCTTGCGTCTTCTTTTAATACCATATTTTCAGACTTTTTGTGTGAGCACCACGCCATGTACCTCTCTTTACGGATGGGTCTAAACAGGGGGGAGTCCGTTGTTTGCTCTGTTGTTTCCCAGGATTGTGGTTCAAATGGCTCTGAGCACTATGAGACTTAACATCTGGGGTCACCAGTCCCCTAGAACTTAGAACTACTTAAACCTAACTAACCTAAGGACATCACACACACCCATGTCCGAGGCAGGATTCGAACCTGCGACCGCCAGGATTGTGTCCTCAAGGTCTGACTGCCTCAAGACTTTATTGTCTTCAGTGCAGAATTATATGCGATCTTGCGCGCAATGGGGTCTATGAGACATTCTTGCAGTGCTGAATTTCTTGTCTGTTTCGATTCTATGAGTTCAAAAATGGCTCTGAGCACTATGGGACTCGACTGCTGTGGTCATTAGTCCCCTAGAACTTAGAACTACTTAAACCTAAGGACATCACACACATCCATGCCCGAGGCAGGATTCGAACCTGCGACCGTAGCAGTCGCACGGTTCCGTACTGCGCGACTAGAACCGCGAGACCACCGCGGCCGGCTTCTATGAGTTCCCTTCACTTAGTACGATGTTTGTACCCATCAGTTAAAGTAGTCCACATTATCCAGGATGCACTCTACCAACTACAACGATTGGGGAAGGTGTCCTTCTACAGAATATCAAGGAATATGGGTATAACGGGGGAGGAAAGGGTGGATCTAGAAGCCAAGGGGGCGTACCGTGATCCTCAGTAATCTCATTGTGCTATCCTCCAGTATGCTGTCACCTCGCTGGTGAGATACAGAGTCTTTTGTCGATGGAAAGATAAGAGGCTAGAAGTGACAGATCACTGTACGCCACATTTTATTCATTGAAACGTGTTTTATTTTCCGACCAGTGGGTCGCGGCGGATTTTGCAGACGGATCTGTTCTCTGTTTTAACTAAAGTTCAAACTAATGTTGTCCGAGCTTTAAAGTTTTGTGAGTTTTTCAATATTTTCCACAATATTTTAGGCAGATGGTTTTAATGTGTTAACAGGGTGACTAACTCGCCCATGTCTTTTGTAAGCAGTCAACAACAAACATTTCCCTGTGCATTTCCTTTAGCTTCTTTGTCATTTTACTTGTGTTGCAATCTCATGTACTACTTCGTAACTCTTTCCCTATTGTTTTAGAGCATATGAGATAGTGATTGTGTGGTCAGTTTTAGTGAGGTGAGAGTGAGTGCATGAGCATGCAACAGTTTTAGAGATTTTATCCACGTTCGTTTGTTTTCATGAATGCCATTAAGCTCTAGAAATACACACGCACACACACACACACACACACACACACACACACACACACACACACACACACCAGTCACGCCACCAAGTTTTCTATAGCCTCCACGGCCGCACGCTGTTGCTGCCACGAAAGATTACGCCGCTGCCAATGAGATGCAAGCATCATCTCTCCGAAGCTCCAGCGGCGGGTGAGTATGAGTTCGAACATTCATACAATGAGGGAATTTTGTGTGTTTACAAGTTGAATAACATTTACAGGCATCTGAATAGACATTGTATTCAAGAGTGACAGATTTATAACTAATTTGTGTGGGTATAATTTTCTACATTCGGTTCTACTTATAGCAAGAGACGCTGCAACTTCAACCACAAGGTTGTGTATTATTTTTATCAATTGATATTAGATGTAGAATAAATTAATATCTGAGATATTACATACATACAATACGCAAAAGGAATTCATGACGGAATGACAACGAGCGAATGGAAAGTATCACACGGAGTTCTGGACATCAGAGCTGGGCAATTTTTTTTTATTTCTGTTGAATTATTTTTTGTGTGTGTGAATATACTGAGCTGAAATATGTAAGTTGAAATATCTAAGGTGGCAAACCTGGAAGAACAACATCTAAGTACTGGGCACGTCGAACATCTGTTCACTTTCAAAGTCAACAAATAACAGAAATGCTGTCAAGGGTATCTTGCCTCGTACAAGCGCAAGGAGAACGGCAGCAAAAGGCACCAGAAGCATAAGAAGCAATTCAACTGCCGCCTCCTTCCACCCGACTGTTCGATGAGGCCGGCCGCGGTGGCCGAGCGGTTCTAGGCGCTTCAGTCCATACCGCGCAACTGCTACGGTCGCAGGTTCGAATCCTGCCTCGGGCATGGGTGTGTGTGATGTCCTTAGGTTAGTTACGTTTAAGTAGTTCTAATTTCTAGGGGACTGATGACCTCAGATGTTAAGTCCCATAGTGCTAAGAGCCATTCGAACCATTTGAAGTTCGATGAGATGAAGGAAACGTGGAAAGAATACCTAACACAGCTGCATCAACATTTCGACACCTACAAAATCACAGGTTAATCACGTCTTGAATTTTTTTTTCAGGTATAGGAATGTACACCTAGCGCGTCCTGGTGAAACAGTGTCCCCAGAGTAAACCCCAAACCCAGCCCTACGGAATCACAATTACAATACAAGACAAATATTTTGAAAGTCAATTACACTTCGCTGGTGCAAGGTATAAGTCTGTCAGCACGCAACGTTGTAGTGAATAATCCTATAAAGAATGGATTGCGTGATTGCAGGGCCTGACTAGAGACTGCAAGTTCAATTGTTTCTGTGGTGCAACTCATCAGGATGAAATATTTCGCGAAGATGTTTTTCAGAATCTGTCATGTCAGAGGTTGAGGGCCGAAATTATCAAGTATTGCAACCCTAGCTTCAGCGAAGTGCTTAAGTAACCGATGCTCGCCTAGTTCAAGATTTAGTCGAGCAAGAGTTCTGTCTACCAGTTATCGCTACAGTTGAGACAAACAACCTGTGGCTCAGCGCTCACAAGTAAGCACCGCGTAAACAAGGGCGGACGCACTACATAAAACAGGGGCAGCCAAGATTTCGGCTCGCAGGCTGTGCCTGGACAGGAGTGGCTAAGTGCTCAGTCTCGTACCACGCTTCTTCCACCGCCACGCCACTCTGTTCGAGCATGAGGATTGTGAAGAGGGGAAAACTGTGACCGCACCGTATTTAAATGGCAGTACAGTCACACTGCTTATGACGTGGTTTTATTTTTCGCATTTCTCAACAATCTAGGTCACAAACAAAACAAATTTTCAGCATTATTTAATTATTTTTGTCGCATTGAAGGTATGATATAATTTTTATCTCGCACAGACCGTCGGCATACGGACAGATGGAAGCAATTTCACAGAGTTTCGCACTCAAGCTGCCCCGTAGTCAAGACTTGTTTAGTTCCATAAATGAGAAAAGCTCTTTTACACAAATACGTCGAACAAAATTTTGTAGTACTTATGCTACCTTGTTATGGAGACTTGGAAAATCTGCCGGAGGAAAGCAGTGTAGGGGTACTGGACTGTTTGTAATTAAAACTGGAGTTTCCTTGCAGGTCAATCAGTTATCTCGGCACATGCAAAGGGGCGCCTTCAACTGAAACCACAAATGATCTCAAAAACGGCACAGAAACAGATGCCACGTTGTCATCGCCCTCAAAATTTTATAAAATTCTTCTCTTAATTGCTTCAGGACCACAACCAATTCTTCAAATATCGAATTATCTTTAACGGCAGTGAGCTCAGGGAATTGGGCTATCTTTGACATAATGTGTCCGTTCTACTAAACGATGGTCTTTTTAAATGCATCCCGACCAAATCTGAAAGAAGTTACCTTCCATTGTCTTACTATGGGCAGTGTACAGTTAAGTCGACTTAAAATGCGAATCTGCAGTCTATTCCGGATGTTCTAATTTTCATTCCTGCACTACTTTTTCCTTCATATATTCAACAACGATTTTTAAATAGAAAAATCGTTCCAGGCTTGCCCCTTCACTTAAGCAATGTACTTCGCATTATTCTATATAGTTTCCGTAACCTCGTTCAGCTCCATTGAAAATGGTTGCAGGTGACAATGGAATATAATAATAAGTGCGAATTGAGAAATTCTACTATTTGTACAATCAATTTCTTCACCTGCTTCTGGCCTACAAATTTAGCTAAAAGGGATTTTTATGCACAGAACAATGAATCCTGACTGTCAAATGTTGAAATGTGTGTGAAATCTTATGGGACTTAATTACTAAGGTCATCAGTCCCTAA
Organism: Schistocerca piceifrons; assembly: GCF_021461385.2. NCBI lineage: Eukaryota > Metazoa > Arthropoda > Insecta > Orthoptera > Acrididae > Schistocerca > Schistocerca piceifrons. The sequence goes on from NC_060149.1 coordinate 562,571,812, forward strand.
GCTTACACACTGCTTAACATAAATTATCCTAAAGACAAACACACACACACCCACGCCCGAGGGAAGACTCGAACCACCGCCGGGACCAGCCGCACAGTCCATGACTGCAGTGCCTAAGACCGCTCGGCTAATCCCGCGCAGCAATCCTGACTGTCGATCAATTTTTCGCTCTTTCATTATCAACTAAATATTTAATTCCTTCTGTATGGTGCTGTAATGTCATTTCATAACAAATATGCAGCACCTGCTATTATGCGAATTCAAAAGTCTCATCCCTCTCTTCTGTCATTCCCATTCATTTCAAAGTATTGCGACGATAGATCACTAGACTGCCTCTTTCTGTGCAAACAACCACTGGACCTGTGAACGTCCTCCATACTACAACCAAATAAAAAAAAAACTCCTCCCGAACAGGCCATGAAGGCCCAAAGGTACCGACCCGCCGCCGTGTCATCCTCAGTTCACAGGCGTCACTGGATGCCGGTATGGAGGGGCAGGCGGTCAACACACCACTCTCCCAGCCGTATGTCGGTTTCCGACCACGAACTAATAGCGAAGGTTAAATGGCGCTTACAGCACTTTTCTTCCAAACTCAGAGACTTGCGCCGACCGAAAAATGCCGCACCGAAAAACTCAATGAAATGTCGCGCCGTTCCAAGTACTTACGAAAAGGACTGAGCAAAGTCGACTGACCGACTGGGCTTTATTTAGTCAGCCCGTGGCTCACACATGCTGCACCCATTAAGTTCCGCTTGCCGATGCCGACCCTTACACACAGCGTTTGCCCCTTCGGGGCAACGCTAATTACACAGCTCCGGCTCCGCGCAAAGCGAAGTCATGTGTGAAATGCTATGCCACCTTTGATCGGAAGAACTGGTTCTTCAGACAAGCTGAATGCAAATTTTGTTATCGCTCGCGACGTACAAACAGTCTGTATCCAGACGTTTCACGCTGGAATAACGCAAACCAAGAACGGATGGAAATCAATGGCATTTCACGTTAAAATTTTACGTCTCCTCCAGCTCTAAAAAAAATGGCTCTGAGCACTATGGGACTCAACTGCTGAGGTCATTAGTCCCCTAGAACTTAGAACTAGTTAAACCTAACTAACCTAAGGACATCACAAACATCCATGCCCGAGGCAGGATTCGAACCTGCGACCGTAGCGGTCTTGCGGCTCCAGACTGCAGCGCCTGTAACCGCACGGCCACTTCGACCGGCTCCTCCAGCTCTAAAATCTGACAAGGGAAGACGCGGAAAACGCACCCACACACATTTAACGCGAATACCACAGGTTTCAAAAAGGCTCTCGCGATCTCGAAATCAATGAAACAACTCTAGTGTGCAGTTAGAAACAGAGAACGGTTGTTGACAACAAGAGAATTGACACGCGTATTCAGAGAACACATCGCAAAACTTCCAGGAGACTTAATGACGAAATGTAATGACAGATATAATGAAATAACAGGATATTGTTTATCAAAGTATAATTGGTAGGTGGTAATAATAAATATTCAAGATTAATCATAAAGACATTATTCTTTGTCGTTGAAAGTTAATCATACATCTTAAGTGTTATATCACAGCTTTTCATATAACAAATGTCTAAACATGATCCAAAGAATGTTTACTAGAAAGATAAGTGAAAATTCAAAAAGAAGAGTTAATGAAAGTTTTTCATATATGTAAGAAACAAGCTTAATAGAGTATGTGTGTCATAAATAGAAGTTAATTCTATTAGTGCTGCAATCAAAAACGTTAAAGAAGAAACTGAAGGATAGAATAAATATGTTAAGGGCTATTGAAGAAACATATAAAGACATTGTGCCAGTCCATAGCAAATCATCATTCTTAGACCAATCAAAATAAACTTATATAATTAGATGCCAAATGAATTAGAAATACTACTGCTTGTACTGAAGACTGAAAGTAGATACATGATAAATGAAGGAAAAGGCTATGTTATAATGTATGCATGACTGAAGGAATGTTATAATACATAAAGAGCAGCACAGTTACACTGTTCTGATTAAGACACTAAGAGGATCCTAAATCGTCACGAGTCATTACATTGGTCATTATGTGTAACATCAAGAGTAAATTAATCCACATGCATCACCATGGTGCCTATGTTGCCACTTCATCTGGTTTAGAGAATGCAGAATTGCAAAGTAACTGCTGCTCGCTGACAATCATTTGTATAATGTCTGTTTGCAGTTTGTGAGTGTGAGGACATAGTGCAGCAGTTTAGAAGAGTTCAGTCTGAGACCCCTAGCTTCGCAGTTAGGTCTGGATGATGCATGCACTGCTACTGGTCAGAATTTGGTAATCGGCTTTGAATAAGATTATGTATCCTGTGTTTGTTCATTCGAGAATTTCAGTGTAAAATGGTCGATGTTGTGTGGTGGGATGTAGAATATTGCTAAACTGTTCATATTTAAAAGTTTTTCTATGGGTTTCGTTTTTGGTAATAAACTGTAAAGTTCATGAAGCAGAATAAAGAAGCACAGACTCAGCAGTCATGTTAAAGATGGCGTTCAGTGAGAAGGATGTCGCATCCTAAAGCCAGAATTCCAGGGTAAATATATGGAGAGAAAATCTGGAAGGTTCAGTGGTGTATCGATTTTGAAGTATTGTTGAACAGGAAATGGAATACTGACAGTGAACAGTTACTTTTATTATCAAGTGTATGTGCTTTATATACTGGAATAGCAGTGGCAAATAAAACTGAGCAAAGGGTCATAATTAATGCAGAGGACAATGTTAATCAAAAGAGTGTTGCTATAGTTCTTTCCAATGAATGAGAACGAACTGTTAGCATTTAAAATGTAGATGCAGCAGAAAATTCAAATTCAGCTTTGAATGTACATAAATATTGAATCGAGTGAGGTTGTAATGTACATCATTTGGGTTGATGGTGTAGGAAGGTAGGATGTACTACTGCAGGACTTACAAAAACTGAATACAGACTTGCTCAAAAATTCGATCGTAAAAATAATTATTTGAGTGCAGATTTAATTAAAAAAATACTCGATGTTCCTAATAAAAGTTAGTTAGTAATTTAATTAGTTTGATATTCCAAGTAACGTTTGCACATTACATTGTGATGATGTGGAACGAGTCTTTTACATTCACAACGCATTTTTTTTTTTGTAAATATGCTGACATCTGTTCATTTCCAAGTTTATTTTAAATTTTCAAAAAATGGCTCAAATGTCTCTGAGTACTGTGGGACTTAAAATCTGTGGTCATCAGTCCCTGAGAACTACTTAAAGCTAACTAACCTGAGGACATGACACACATCCATGCCCGAGGCAGGATTCGAACCTGGGACAGTAGCGGTCACGCGGTTCCAGACTGAAGCGCCTAGAACCGCACGTTAAATTTTCATTATCACTATTATTAAATATACATATGCGAGTCAATAATTCCTACTGAGCATCATTTACAAATCACATTAACAGAAAGTCTACTGTGGAATAGAAGAAGCGGTCAAGGGGAAACTTCTTCAGTTTCTTTTCCAGTTTTATTTTACTGCGTGTAAGACATTTTATATCACTGAGAACCTAATCAAAAATTTTGGTTGCAGCATTGTACATCCCTTTTGTCCTGTGGACAATCTTAATGTGGAGTAAGAATATAATTTTTTTCCTTCGGGTACTGTAACTACGCACATCATTGTTCCTTTTGAACTGCAGTGTCTTATTTGTACGAGTAACAAACTTCATGAGGAAATAAATATACTGTAAAGCAGCAGTCATAATGCCAAACTACTTAAACATGTGCCTACAAGATGTTCATGGGTGAGCACCACATACTATTCTTACAGCACGATTTTAAGCAATGAAGACTTTCTTTCTTAAAAATGAGTTACCCAAGAATTTTATTCCATATATCATTACTGAATGAAAGTATGCAAAATATATCAACTTACTGACTGGTCTCTCTCAAGGTTTTTCAATTATTCTAAGTGCAACTTTGGCTGAACTAAGTTGTTTTAGCAATTAAAAACGGTGCTTTTTCCAGTTTAAATTGTCATCAGTGTGGACACAAAAGAAGTCTGAAGTTTCCACACTGTTTACTATTTCCTCTCATTGTAATCCACGTATCATTGGTGCAGTAGCTCTAGATGTGCGGAACTGGCCGTGGTATGTGTTTTTAAAATTGAGGTTGAGGTCATTTGCAGAAAACCAGTCAATGATACTTTTAAGAACATTGCTTACCATTTCTTCTGTTTGTTGCTGTAAGTATTCTTAGATTAATTATAATAATAATGTCTTCTGGAAAAAAACTGATTCAGCTTCTCGTATATTAGATGGATGGTACATGCACGAGGAACAACAGCGTACCTAAGCCAGAGCTTCAGGGAACCCCATATGTTATTTCTCCCCAGTCAGAAGATTCTCCTCTGATTGCATTTCTTGAGTTAGTATCTACAACTTTTTGCAATATTTTGGTCAGATATGGCTTATCCATTACACATTAGCTATACATTCAATCCCATAAAACATGAGTTTATCTATGAGAACATTGGGATTCACACAGTCAAATGACTTAGATAGGTCGCATAAAACATCAGTCGGTGCTATTTTGTAATGGAATGTTTATAAAATTTGGTGAGTGAACACATAAACGACATTTTAAGTACCGCTAGTCTTCCAAAATCCAAATTGTGATTTTCTGAGTATACTGTTGTTGCTCAGGTGAGATACAATCCTAGGATGCATCACTTTCTCCAAAATTTTGGAAGGTGATAGCGGTAGTGAAACAGGTCAGTAGTTACTGATATCTTCGCTATTAGGTTTCTTACGGACGGTCTTAGCCACAGCATATGTCAGTCTCCCTGGGAAAACGCCTTGAGTTAGTGTTACATGTTTCAGATAACAGAGGAGGGCTTACTATATAGGAACAAATCTTTAGTACTCTATTGGAAACACCATAAAATTGAGATTAGCTTTACTCTTTGAGTGAATATGTAATGTTATTAATTTCAGAAGGAGAAGCAGATGATACATTCATATGACTGAATTCTGTGAGAGTACTTTTTCAACATACTGCTGTGATATTTCTCTTGAAGTATTTGTCCCAATACTCTATTGTATTTAAGAAATTGTTATTAAATGTATTTACTACTTATGCCTCATGATTTATAGCCCCTCCATTATGTTCAGCGGTGGTGTTATCCTGTTTTAGAGTTGATTGTTCTGTCTCTTGTTCCACTGCATTCCATATAGTCCTACATCCGTTGTCAGATTACTGATTTCTGACACTATGTGCATGTTCCTTGATTCTTAGCAACTTTTCTTAGCAATTCAGAGTTCTTCTGCACTAAGAAGTACTGCAGGATCTCTACTTGTTCTTGGCATTCCCCTTTTACTTTCATATGGAACTTTAATCCCTTTAATAATCTATGGTTTTTTTACATGGTTCTTTAATCTCGTTCCTGATTAGCTAATGTAAAAAGCTGTTTTCATGTATAGATATGAATTTATCATGGAACAGATTAAAACTTGATGATACCAAAAAAGAACTTAACACCAATATGAATAAAAAAACTCCATGACCACAGTGGGATCAAAGGGTAGCCGGTCCTCGAAATGTGTTGCAGGGTCAGCTATACAATTTCTTGCAGAAATTTAGCCAATTACTCGACGAGAAAGAGTCTGATATGATGCACGAGGTCATAATACACTGTCAACAGATAGAACCAGATGTAACTAAGATACCTACACAAGTAAACTCACAGCAGGAAATATGAAAACAAGTCCTATTGGACCATGCATTAACAAAGAACGAGAAAATACATACTAAAAGCGTGTACGAGGGAAATAAGAAAGTAGTTATTAAAAAAAGATCGACTGTGCAACAATAGTGCTCTGATTTTGAATTAAAAATACGGTAACTAGAAGGAAAATGAAGGAAGTCGAAATCTGCAACACACCAGTTGGTACTAATTTAATATGACGAAAAAAAGCAAAGCTACTGCCAGAAAATCGTGATGCAAGTTGTTTTGATAGTAAAATGCTCGATGAAGGACATTTAAGGAATTTGATCCATATAAACAATTACCTCCCGCGAATTTCATCAAATAACTTAAATTGTGTTTGACCTAATTCAGAATGACTCAGAGAAAATGGATATTTATTTAAGGCACAATAGTGCAGGTGCTAGGAAATGGGGGAAGGGTGTGTCCGTTCTGTGCTTTACAACTGAACACTTTGAAAATGTGTTTCTCCTCAAATTTTGGTCACATGAAGAACAATGAAGTAGCAAAGAAAAATTATTTTCGATGTATAGTTACGATCGCGACAGAGGGCTGATGCGTGACTTTCTTAAGAAACACTAGGAAACAATAGTTAACTGGAGAATCCTACTAGCGACGATGATTTAATCATAATTTTGATAAACCTTTTGCCACTGAAGGTAATGATACAGTTAGCAGTGCAAATGTTTGATGAGTCTGACGAATTATTGAGAATTGTCGATTGTTTGGAAAAGATTGACAGTGAGGGAGCGGCTCATGGCTCGGAAAAACATACTACGTGTCAGAATTAACATTTTCAGCAAAGAAACGCACTGTGGCAAGAGAATTTTGAATGCCTGCCGTGGAATCAACAAAACTACAGTCTACATTGGTGCAATGACACACAAATAGATGTGCATCTACGACATCGTGTGCGCGTTACGACTTTACGAGAGGAGGAAGAATAATTGTGGTACACGGAACCAGTAGGTGGTACATGATGGATGTGTTTTGTATCGTTCACCACTCCATGATACGAATGACAGACACCGACAACGTGGTTGAGAAATGCTCTGGAACATGTGAACAATTTGTTGAGTCAGATGTGAGAATGCAAATGATCAGATCAAAACTGAAGACATTGAAGTTGAACTACTGAGAGAAGTTGTGCGAGTTATTAATGAGACTGTGAATCCATTGACTGAAATCAGTGTAAATGGTCGGAAGGTTACTGAAATTTCAGATTCTGGGAGTGATACTACAGTGATCTCTAAGATTTTATATGAACAAATGAGCTATCTGTTTTCGCCGTTATAATAAAATGCAGTTCAGGTAGCAGATGCGATATTAAAAATGATAAATTGAAAGTACAAAAACGAAGCAGACGTTGAAATTCGAAAATATTACGTATAATGTTTTGAGGACGGAAGAACATCTGTGTAAGCTGTAAATATTTTTGGTTTAATTTTGCAATCTTATCACAGAAATACACGCACTTACACAGTTTACTATATGACAGTGTTATGACAGTTGTCAAACAAATACATCTCGTCCTCAGAAAGTGAAATAATCCTAAACACAACAGTGGTAAATTGTATCTAAAAGTTTCTTTGCAAAATTATTCTTATGACTACGTCATGATGTTGGCCAGTATTATGATAAATCATCCGATTCCAGCTCAAAGTTCGGTTCTATTTAGGATGACAATCAAGGCTGTGGGGGATGGTTAGTTTTGTGATAAGTTGAGCAGAAGATTACCCAAGGTCACTCGAGTTTACCGTGGACGCAAGCTGGTAAACTAAGAAGTTTACGCCTCTACTCACGGTATTTACCTCACTGTGATGAGTTGTCGTCTGCATTGCTGCTCTCGTCCTCTGAAATTCTTATAAAAACTAATTAAGCCTTTGCTGATTCTTCCAGCAGAAACTCTCCTTATATTTCTCATTATGTGAGAGAACATGTACTCATCCCTAGTCTAGGAACATTGCGCTATGCACGCACATGGCTCGAGCAGCGTGCATATTAAGATGCCCTCTCAGTCCTTTGCGGGAACAATTAACTAACTGGCTGGTTCGTTTCTCCACAGTTGAAGCTCAGTGACACTACAGCTAATATCTAGATGAATGTCAGCCGCAGTGAACGCAGTATTCACACAAATTTCTCCTCTGCATCGTACAGAGCATTATGCGCCCCATTCTGCACTTGACGCCAGTTCAGACAAGAGTCCTCGAAAATTTCGCTCTTGTCTTTCTCGTAGCCGAGGTGTCTCCCCACCTGGGTTCTTTCATTGACTACGTCACGGCCTTTTTCAACCAATAGGAGTGATCCTCTTACTTTTGTGGAAACTGTCTCTGCCAATCGCAAGGGCCCTACCATTAAACTGTGTTGAAATTTCGTCACCTTACTCTTTCCTAGTTCGTTTCCGCCAATCGAACGTTTTGTTCTCGCTGCAGACGCCTAGAAGTTAGATGTTTACATCACGTGTGTACAACTCACTGTTCACGTGATCAACTGCATCACTGGTTTTGTTCGTATCCATTTGAAATTCCAAAACTCAGTTGTCCAAAGCATCTTTCTGTCCTACTTCTGGTGGTCCATTACTTGCTCTCCAGTATGTGTCACCTGTCCGGTCACTGTCTCCCGTCGCGGGAAGCCCCCTAAGAAGTTTTTGTGGTGCCTCCCGTGGTGTGGCCTCTGCTTCTGCCTGTGCCTGCTTCCACACAAAACGTTTCCTCTCCTTGCTTGTTTCACCTTCTGCTCATTGACATGCATTATATAGGACCGATGTGTTAGCACCATCGATTGAGTTTCATCCCTTTTGCATATAGGCAAATCTGCGCATTAGGGCAAAAGTAATTTAACTGTCATATTCACCTTCCATTACAACGTATAAAACACGTACGTAAGGTGGGAAATTGACCTTCATTTATTCTGCCATCTTACATACGTAATTCATAATGATGTTTTGTACCAAAGACTGGAAGCGACTTCTCAATCATGGAGCCAATGTATATCAAAATTTATTATTGATTATATGATCAAATATATGAGCAACAGTTTGGCATATTTTGGTCCAAATAAATGTCTGCAGCAACTTCATAAACAACTGATAACTGAAAATGTAGCTAGCAAGTATGAGGAATTATTAAAGGATGTGGCTTACAACAGAGTACCAAAGTTTCTACAAAGCAACATAAAAAGAGTCTTACACAATTTTCTTCCACAAACAATCGGTGAAACCACGATTTTGATCTTTTTCACCCCCTTCCATAGTCTCATGAAACTTTTCACATTTGTTGGAAGCGGTGGACTTACTTTCAAGATCGTTGGGTTTCTTCCACTGACGAAAGTTGACAATAAGGTCGCAGTTAAATTGTTTAGTGAACAATATTTTCTGGATGCCATTCCGCCACAAAGTATTTTGATGGATGATGGATCAGAATTTTGCTCTAGTGTTTGGAAACCATTTACAGAACGTAAGAAAATCCGTGACATTGCTACATCAACCTAGAGACCGGAGTCGAAACCCACTGAAAGTAAAATGTGCAAACTAAGACGATTGTCCGAGTATACTGCTGGAAGAAACACAAGATCTGGATTAATAAGTTATCTGACTCTGAAGATGTGTATTTATGTAAATGATAGTATTGCTCTGCTACCTTCTACAGGCTCACATGGCAAAGAACATGTCAGCATGTTCGATAGCGTTACTAATTTCCCATCACAAAATGAATTAACCAACAAAGAAAGACAGCAAGTAGCCTTGAAGCAGGTGAAGAAGATGGCAATGACAAGGAAAGCAAGACACGGCCATTTGGTGAATCTCGTTGCGTACAGAATTGGAAATTATGTACTGATAGAAACACATGTCAAGCCTCTAGTAGCGTAGGACGAAACTAAGATATATTTGCAGTTTTACCTCTTACCATTTAAATTTGGACAATTGTGCATCCAGATTCTGTTGAATTAGAGAAACTTAATGGCGAAAATTATTTTGGGCTTCATCATGTGGAGAACATTAAATTGTTACATGGAAGAAAAAGAAAATGTAAATGAATAGTTTGTAGGAACCATGTCTTCATATTATGCTTGTCTGAGGAAGTAATAAACTGATTGAGTATGTCTCTCACAAGGGGAGGCCGCCAATTGTGAAATTCAGATTCGATTCATACTGCGCGTAATAAAAGCTCATGGCCAGAGGTGTAATGTGGCAAAGCACCCAGATGCACTTCTCAGTCGTTGTCGAGAAAATCGACAGTTAAAAGAAACCGTCGCGGTGAAATACTCTCTACGACTAACAACTTTCTACAGCGTCGTGGCGCAGCGGCAAGCGCTCGGTTTCGTCATACGAAGGTCGCCGAATCGAATCTCGGGGCATGCGGCCTTTTTTTTTTTTTAGTATTTGTTTTTCGTAATTCAAATGTATATATATATATATATATATATATATATATATATATATATATATATATATATATATATATATAATTATGTTTTCCGCAAACAAAGTTGTATTTCACAAATGTTATTCATTATCTTCATAATGTTATCCACGTATAGTTAACGGAAGACGTAGAAACGATATTCCGAAACGAATACGTATAGCGTAAGTCAAACGTTCGAATTAGAATCGAGACCCCACGAACACAAATTTGCTGTGGCAGGTATGAAATATAAACTCCGTTACTCGCTCGTTACACTTGAAGGACATATGTTGAATGGGCCGAAACGAGCCGCCGCATAACAGCGTAGTTGCGTGCTAACTTCGACAGAAGGTACACTCCTGGAAATTGAAATAAGAACACCGTGAATTCATTGTCCCAGGAAGGGGAAACTTTATTGACACATTCCTGGGGTCAGATACATCACGTGATCACACTGACAGAACCACAGGCACATAGACACAGGCAACAGAGGATGCACAATGTCGGCACTAGTACAGTGTATATCCACCTCTCGCAGCAATGCAGGCTGCTATTCTCCCATGGAGACGATCGTAGAGATGCTGGATGTAGTCCTGTGGAACGGCTTGCCATGCCATTTCCACCTGGCGCCTCAGTTGGACCAGCGTTCGTGCTGGACGTGCAGACCGCGTGAGACGACGCTTCATCCAGTCCCAAACATGCTCAATGGGGGACAGATCCGGAGATCTTTCTGGCCAGGGTAGTTGACTTACACCTTCTAGAGCACGTTGGGTGGCACGGGATACATGCGGACGTGCATTGTCCTGTTGGAACAGCAAGTTCCCTTGCCGGTCTAGGAATGGTAGAACGATGGATTCGATGACGGTTTGGATGTACCGTGCACTATTCAGTGTCCCCTCGACGATCACCAGTGGTGTACGGCCAGTGTAGGAGATCGCTCCCCACACCATGATGCCGGGTGTTGGCCCTGTGTGCCTCGGTCGTATGCAGTCCTGATTGTGGCGCTCACCTGCACGGCGCCAAACACGCATACGACCATCATTGGCACCAAGGCAGAAGCGACTCTCATCGCTGAAGACGACACGTCTCCATTCGTCCCTCCATTCACGCCTGTCGCGACACCACTGGAGGCGGGCTGCACGATGTTGGGGCGTGAGCGGAAGACGGCCTAACGGTGTGCGGGACCGTAGCCCAGCTTCATGGAGACGGTTGCGAATGGTCCTCGCCGATACCCCAGGAGCAACAGTGTCCCTAATTTGCTGGGAAGTGGCGGTGCGGTCCCCTACGGCACTGCGTAGGATCCTACGGTCTTGGCGTGCATCCGTGCGTCGCTGCGGTCCGGTCCCAGGTCGACGGGCACGTGCACCTTCCGCCGACTACTGGCGACAACATCGATGTACTGTGGAGACCTCACGCCCCACGTGTTGAGCAATTCGGCGGTACGTCCACCCGGCCTCCCGCATGCCCACTATACGCCCTCGCTCAAAGTCCGTCAACTGCACATACGGTTCACGTCCACGCTGTCGCGGCATGCTACCAGTGTTAAAGACTGCGATGGAGCTCCGTATGCCACGGCAAACTGGCTGACACTGACGGCGGCGGTGCACAAATGCTGCGCAGCTAGCGCCATTCGACGGCCAACACCGCGGTTCCTGGTGTGTCCGCTGTGCCGTGCGTGTGATCATTGCTTGTACAGCCCTCTCGCAGTGTCCGGAGCAAGTATGGGGATTCTGACACACCGGTGTCAATGTGTTCATTTTTCCATTTCCAGGAGTGTAGATGCGGTCCCTAGCGCAACTTATAACATCGTCGAAAATCAGTGCGGACGGGAGAGCTTTGGTACACCCTGTTAAAAAAAGGCGGTACAATTCGAGAGCGATCCGCCTTCACCAACATGCATAAACAATTCAATATGAATTACAAAAAACTAATAATAAAAAAAATGCATGGCGCAAGGTTCGATCCGGCGACCTTCGGATTACGAACCCGAGCGCTTACCGCTGCGCCACGACGCTGTAGAAAGTTATTAATCGTAGTTATTTCACAGCAACGGTTTCTTGTAACTGTCGATTTTCTCGACAACGGCTGAGATGTGCATCTTGGTGCTTTGCCACATTACACCTCTGGCCATGAGCTTTTATTATGCGCAGTATGAATCTAATCGGAATTTCACAATTGGCGGCCTCCCCTTGTCAGTGATGAAGTATAAGAAACTCAGTGAACATGGTCCCTATGATTTGTTACTGAATTATCAGTAAGGGTGGACTGCTGCACAGATATATTTTGTGTGTGCCAAATGACAATTATTATTTCCACTTATTTCTTCTCGATGAATAACCATGAGTCTACAGATTAATCGTCAAATATCACCCACCCAAATTTACTTAACCGATTTTTGAATACTTTTTAATTAATGCTTCACCTTCCTTTAGTGTATATAATGATTTACCAGATAGTGGTTCTAGGTAACTTGCTTGCGGAAAGTTGTCTGTAAGTATTTCTTTCATAAAGTAGTCGTATTGAACACGTTACTAGATTTTACTTTATGTACATAATAACAGAAAATACTGCATCTGAATTATTTGTAAAGCATGTGGAAATAGTTACCTGTAGCAAAGTTTGTCAAGTGCTATAAAATTATCATCACTGTAAAACAACAGATATTAGTAACTCTGAACGACTCCAACAATGCTGCAAACATGCAATAAATATATATCAGTCCATGATGAGTCTTTAGGGGAATCGAAACCGGTAATGGAAAATAAAGATTGAAAAATAAAACAAAAGGTCACTGGTTGCAGTAATTCCTGGAACCTTTATTGTATTTAGCTTGCAGTCAATGCATCTGAGTAATATTAATACTACGCTCTAGCCTTTAAACCTGAATAACACTCAGTCACTTATACTCTTCGTGTTCCGACCCACAGCAGTTGCCCTTTGAGGTCCAAATTGTAGCGACTTCTCACTCCGCTCAGGGAATACAACGGCTTGTATTCTTCTACCTGGCTGAACAGCTCAACATTGGCAACAATTTAGAATACGTTTGGCTATTCTGTAGCCGATGAGTTCCTGAATGGCACAGTGTTATACTGCCAGATTCACTTGATATCTGTTGTATCTGCTTGACAGTAGTTTCCTCCGTACACGAGACAGGCCATGCTGGCGGTCCCTCCGCCGAGAGGATGTGCGTAAACGGCCTTCATCAAAAGAGAGATAGAGATATTTTCCCTGTACAGCCTGGGCTGCTGACCAGGGAGTTAGACGTCACCTCCACAGCGTCTGGGGGTGCCCACCTTGCCGACCGATAGCGTGTCTAAGGCAGCAGAGAGCTCTGTCGTAAGGGCACCATTTTGCTGCTCCAGATCACATGCCATCTCAGTGTGAAGGGGATATCCGTTCGCGCCGACTATTTAGGCCACCGCCAGACCGTGCGAAGTCGCTTATGCCTTACTCCTCAAGTTGGCAGTACCGCAAGTTCCGTCCGTCAGTCTCAGCGCTGCAAGTTAGCATTAAAAGCAGTTTCGTCTCAGACCCGGCCCAGTTCGTAATGGTCTTCACCAGCAGTGCGTCAGACGTCTTACGGCGGCAGTACTGGTCCAAAATACTGACACGAATTCCTTACAGACGAATGGAATAACTAGTGGTAGCCGACCTTGGGGAAGATCAGTTCGGATTCCGTAGAAACGGTGGAACACGTGAGGCAATACTGACACAACGACTTAACTTAGAAGTTGGCTTAAGGGAAGCTACGGTTCTATCATTTGTAGACCTAGAGAAAGCCATTGACAATATTGACTGGAATATACTCCTTCAAATTCTGAAGGTGGTAGGGGTCAAATACAAGGAGCGAAAGGCTATTTACAATCTGTACAGAAACCAGATGGCTGTTATAAGAGTCGAGGGGCACGAAAGGGAAGCAGTGGTTGGGAAGGGAGTGAGACAAGTTTGTAGCCTATCCCCGATGTTATTTACTCTGTATATTGAGCAAGCAGTAAAGGGAACAAAAGAAAAATTTGGAGTAGGAATTAAAATCCACGGAGAAGAGATATAAACTTCGACGTTCGCCGATGACGTTGTAATTCTGTCAGAGTCAGTAAAGGAATTGAAAGAGCAGTTGAAAGGAATGGACAGTGTCTTGAAAGGAGGATATAAAATGAACATCAGCAAAAGGGAAACGAGGATAATGAAATGTAGTCGAACGAAATCAGGCGATGCGGAGGGATTTAGATCAGGAAATGAGACACTTAAAGTAGTAGATGAGTTTTTCTATTTGGGGAGCAAAAGAACTGATTATGGTCGAATTAGGGAGGATATAAAATGTAGACAGGCTATGGCAAGGAAAGTGTTTCAGAAGAAGAGAAATTTTTTAACATCGAGTATAGGTTTAAGTGTCAGGAAGACTTTCTAAAAGTATTGGTATGGAGTGTAGCCACGTATAGATGTGGAATATGGGCGATAAATAGTTTGACAAGAAGAGAATAGAAGCATTCGAAATGTGGTGCTACAGAAGAAGGCAGGAGCTCAGATGGGTACATCACGTAACTAACGAGGAGGTACTGAATAAAATTGAGGAGAAGAGGAATTCGTGGCACAATCTGACTAGAAGAAGGGATCGGTTGGTAGGGCATGTTCTGAGGCATCAAGGGATCACCAATTTAGTATTGGCAGGGTTTGGGGGACTGAGACTCCGCATTTCGCGTTCGAGAAGTTTCTTCACCCTCAACAATTGACTGTATAGTGTGCAATGTCTAGTCATGAAATAATCGGTGCGATATTCCTTGATGGCACGGTGACTACAGAACTGTACGTGAAGGGTTTAGAAGATAATTTCATCCCCATTACCCAAAGTGACCCAGATATCGACCATTTGTAGCCCATGCAAGACGATGCTCGATCCCATCGAAGCAGGAGAGTGTTTTCTGTCCTCGAGGATCACTTTATGGACCGCATTCTGGCTCTGGGATACTCAGAGGCCACTGGAATGGGACCCGATCGGCCGCCATATTCTCCGGATCTGAATTCATACGACTCCATCTTGAAGGGCCATATTAAAGAGAAGTATACAGCAATAACCCCAAAACCATTAATGAGCTGAAAATAGCCATTCAGAAGGCCATTGACAGCATAGATATTCCAACATCCGCGCGGGGTTGGCCGAGCGGTCTTAGGCGCTGCAGTCATGGGCTGTGCGGCTGGTTCTGGCGGAGGTTCGAGTCCTCCCTCGGGCATGGGTGTGTGCGTTTGTTCTTAGGATAATTTAGGTTAAGTAGTGTGTAAGATTAGGGACTGATGACCTTAGGAATTAAGTCCCGTAAGATTTCACACACATTTGAACATATTTTGATATTACGACACTTCAGCGGATCATGCAGAATGTCGCTGTTCGTCTGAGTCACATCATCGCTTATGATGGTAGGCATATCGAACATGTTATAACCCAAATTCGAATACCTGTAGTGACGTTTACAAGTTGAATAAATTGTGTGCACGCCGTAGTTTGTAACTAATTTACATTTTTTTTCATGTAGTTCAATAGTTGTCATCCTGTATTTAGTTGGATGGATATCCATGCAAGAACATTATAACTGGATTTCGTTTAGTTAATAAAGATATTCTTTTAAAGTGTCTTATTGTGGTAAATTGTATTTCGTTTGTCTTAAGTCAGTCTGTATTTTAATAACGTTTTCCATTCGTTTATTCAACACAACAGTAAAAATCAGTAAGAAATTACTCACCTCTCACGCTTTCTGAGGCAGCTGACAACGCTCGGGTATTTTACCAATTCCTCACCTTCCGGATATGAGATAATGAGCAGGATAGGTAAACATTTGAAGACGTAATGCCTGACGAATACGTGTGTGTGACAAATGACTTCCCTAACTAACATCTAGATATATTTGTTTATGAAATCAGCAGAATGCGTTATCATATAGTAGCAACACGTAATGCTATTTTATCGGTCGTTTATCTTACAATGCGACG
Source organism: Schistocerca piceifrons (assembly GCF_021461385.2). Classification (NCBI taxonomy): domain Eukaryota; kingdom Metazoa; phylum Arthropoda; class Insecta; order Orthoptera; family Acrididae; genus Schistocerca; species Schistocerca piceifrons. Next base: position 562,587,961 of record NC_060149.1, read on the forward strand.
GAAATGGGTCTCAGTTGTTGGTGACAAATAGCAGTTGCGATGGACACACTCCTGAGAAGGAGATCGTAGCTCAGAATACCTCTCTTGAGCCACCAGATGCAGAATATTACGCTTGGACTGCCCTTTGTGTGAGTATGCATTTTGTAATGGCTCAGCCATTAATTTTTTCTTAACAAGTTAACATAAAGGCATCATAACTCGTCACCAGTAACAATATTGCATAGAAATGATGAATGAGCGAATTGAGGACGTTCAAGAGAAAATACCGTCATACTCGCCCGTTAGATTTTTGTTGCTTTGAATTAGACCATGCAGTACCCCTACGCCCGTTTTGTGAAACTCGCCTAACGCACTAAACTGTTGCACGCTGTTCAACATATTTGTCAGTTATCGAATTTATATGAATGTGGAAAATCTCTCGTACCAAAACGATAATTCTTGAAACTAGGAAAATGTTTTCGATGTATTTCTCCAAAATGCATTCGCTTCACATACAGTACAATGGTCCATAGTTCCCTTCTCTGCCTTCTCTTAAACCAAAAGCGAGCAATACGTGGCAAATGATAGACCTTTCTCCATTTCGCACGTTTAAACAACGCTCATAAGTTTCAAGTACGTAACCCCCATAATGTAACTGCAACATGAACAGTAGAACTTCAAAAAGGAAAATGATAGTTGATGAATGCCCTCACAGCACCACGCATCACCGCGCAGGCCGCGGTCACCTGAACGTTGGCTAGTGACTGGTAGCAGGTAGCCGATATCCGCTCATAGTGTGTGGGAAATCTCGAACGTAAATTGTTCATGACGCATCCACGAGCTGTTTGTAGAAATTGTTTCTGGAAGGTATTGCGATTGCTGTGGGTTAGAAAGCGAAGCAAATTATCTTTTACATTCCATTTCACCGATACCCTAAATGCGATTTAACAAAAACGTCGAGGATCGAGTGGACCGAGTTCACGACATTTAGCACCAGACTACGAGAAGCTACAGTATTGTAACATGTCTAGAAGAAGTCAATACATCCTACAGACACTTCTGCACATTAAAACGCTGCCAGATCGTGTGTCTGATGCAGTATACTGAAACATGAGTGAAATTTTTTGCTGGAAGAATATGCTGAAATAAAAGCCGTGTCAAAATATTAGTTGCCAGAACAAACCACAACTATTTTAAAAAATGTTCAAGACTGCCAAATTCGTAGCTCGTCAGACAGCTGCAGAAATGTACCACCGCTGTTGAAGCTGTAATTGAAACAATTACCCATAGTTACTGTTCACTCAAATTATCAAGTAACTTAATGTCCATAATAACTGCCAGTTGTTTTGTCCCCCCCCCCTCCCCCCCCATTAATAGTGAATATGAATCCCTAAACTTGAAGAAGTAACATTAACAACAGTTCTTTAAGGGAGTTTTCTTTGCATACGTAACATGTAGAGCTGCTCGTGAGAGGCAATGTATGGAGATTTACCATACCTGGTACTACGAATACCAACTGAGATGAAAATTGCTGACCTGGTTAATCTAATTCAGGAAATCAGTCAGTGTAGGAAGTCGCAGAAGAACGAAGTTTACCTCAGGTAAGAATGTAGCGAAGATGTCATTAATTCCTAGTTGACATGAAGACGAAACTTGCTATTACCCCCATATCTGCTTTGACTAACGCCGATCGACCAGGTTCCGCGAAAGAACTGCGAGCCAAACCGCACTTCATCGTTTCGAGGCGAAAACAGGAAGATTAGATTAGATTAGATTAGTTCTTGTTCCATAGATCATGAATACGACAGTTCGTAATGATGTGGAACGTGTCAGGTCAATAAAAGGTGTCTATACAAGATATTACATTAGACAAAATATTACATGACACTTAATATTTTTGTTTCTACTTTTTTTTGGGGGGGGGGGGGGGATGTTGGGGAAATTACCCACTTACTATATCCAAAAATTCATCTCATAAGTTGAAGGAGTTGCCATTAAGCCATTAAGAAATTCTTTTAATTTCCTGTTAAATGCTATATGGCTACCTGTCAGACTTTTGATGCTATTAGGTAAGTGACGAAAGACTTTTGTGGCAGCATAATTTACCCCCTTCTGAGCCAAAGTTAGATTTAACCTTGAGTAGTGGAGATCATCGTTTCTCCTAGTGTTGTAGCCATGTACACTGCTATTACTTTTGAATTCGTTCGGATTGTTAATAACAAATTTCATAAGCGAATATATATATATTGTGAGGTTACAGTGAAGATCTCTAGCTCTTTAAATAAGTGTCTGCAGGATGATCTTGGATGAGCTCCAGCAATTATTCTGATTACACGATTTTGTGCAATGAACACTCCTTTACTCAATGATGAGTTACCCCAGAAATTGATGTCATACGAAAGCAGTGAATGAAAATAGGCGTGGTAAGCTAATTTACTGAGATGACCCTAATAGAATAAGTAGCCGAGCTCAAACGTTTCAGCAGATCTTCAGTGTGTTTTTTCCGGTTCAACCCCTCATCAATGCATACACCTAGAAATTTTGAATATTGTACATTAGCTACCGGTTTCTGGTCGGAGACTGTATTTATTAATGGTGTCATTCCATTTACTGTGTGGAACTGTATATACTATGTTTTGTCAAAGTTTAATGGCAGCCCATTTGCAGAGAACCACTTAATGATTCTCCGATAAACATCGTTTACAATTTCACCAGTTAAGTCTTGTCTGTTGGGTGTGATACCTATACATGTATCATCGGCAAAGAGTACCAGCTTTGCATCTTCGTGATTATAGAATGGCAAGTCATTAATATATATTAAGAACAGCGGAGGACCCAAGACCGAACCTTGCAGCACCCAATTCTTGATTGTTCCCCAGTTTGAGAAATCACCAGTCTTTTTCCATATTATGTGAACTGCTTAATTCAACTTTCTGCACTCTTCCAGTTAGGTATGATTTAAACCATTTCAGCACTGTCCCATTCATACCACAGTACTTGAGCTTATCTAGAAGTATTCCATGATTTACACAATCAAAAGCCTTTGAGAGATCACAAAAAATCCCAACAGGTGACTCAGAGCATTTAATATTTCATTTTTGAAAGTATATATAGCATTTTCCGTTGAAAAACTCTTCTGCAAACCAAACTGACATTTTGTTACAACTTTATTTTTACAAAGGTGTGAAGCTACTCTACAATACATTATTTTTTCAAGAATTTTGGATAAGGCAGTCAGAAGAGAGATTGGGCGGTAGTTGTTGACATCAGACGTATCCCCTTTTTTAAGCAGTGGTTTAACAATGGCATGCTTTGGTCTGTCTGGGAAAATACCCAGCTTCAGAGAGCTATTACATATGTGGCTAAGAATCCCCCTTATTTCTTGGGAACAAGCTTTTATTATCATGCTGGAAATGCCATCAATTCCATGTGAGCTTTTACTCTTGAGAGAATTTATTATCTTACTAATTTCAGAAGGAGGTGTGGGTAAGGCCTCTTCCATGCCTTGCCTCTTCCAATGAACATTTTTTGTGCAACATATAAAAAATTATTATTCAAAATGTTTTCGACTTCTTACTTGTTGTTTATCAAGTTACCATTTGCTTTGATGGTGATGCCGTCATCGTGTACTTTTGGTTGCCCTGTGTCCCATGTAATAATATTCCAAGTTGTTTTGATTTTGTTATCAGAGGTATTGATCGCAGACATGATACACATGCTTCTGGACTTTTTAATAACCTTTCTTAATGTAGCACAGTAGTTTTTATAATATTTAGCTGTTTCTGGGTCATTACACTTTCTTGTTGTTAGATACAGTTCCATTTTGTGGGTACAAAATATTTTTATTCCTTTAGTAAGCCAAGGTTTTTTGCATGGTTTCTTATAGTTACATTTAACTACTTGCTTGGTGAAACAGTTTCAAATTCTCTTACAAGTGTATCATGAAATAAGTTATATTTTAAATTAGCATTGGGTTCCTTGTCCACCTCATCCCAGTCTAACTGCTGAAGATTTTCTCTGAAAACTATAGTTGTTGAGTCACTAATTGAACGCACAACTTTGGAGGGCAGTTTTGGATTACTGAATGGAGCTATGTCATATACTGTAACTAGCTGAGCATCATGATCAGAAAGGCCATTCTCAACAGGATAAGAATTTATGTTTTGAAACCTATCTTGGTCTATAAAATTGTTATCTATCAATTTGCTGCTGTCCTTTACCACCCGAGTGGGAAAATTAATGACACATGTCAACTTGAAAGAACCGAGCGAGACTTCCAGGTCATTCTTCCTATTACACTCTTTCAGTGAATCAACATTGAAGTCCCCACAAATAATAATTTGTTTTCCTCTATCTGACAGATAGTGACAGATAGGACAACAAGGCATCCTAGTTTTCCAGGAATAAATGAAAGTTTTGTGAAGGGACCTATATACTGTTACAATTATAAAAGAGCCCTCCTTCAGTTTAAGTTGACAGGCATATGCTTCTATATTTTGCTCTAGACAAAACTTTTTTTATCTAAGCTTTCTACACAGTGATAACTTTTGACATATATGGCAACTCCTCCTCTCACCTTATTCTCTCTACTCATATGGCTCTGCGCACTATGGGACTTAACAACTGAGGTCATCAATCCCCTAGAACTTAGGACTACTTAAACCTAACTAATCTAAGGACATAACACATCCATGCCCGAGGTAGGATTAAAACCTGCGACCGTAGCGGTCGCTCGGTTCCAGACTGAAGCGCCTAGAACCCCTCGCCCACACAGGCCGGCCGATATGAAGTGCCTCTTACTCAAAACATTGGTTATACGAGCACCTGATGTTTTTGTGTGGTTTAGGCGTGGTACAGTGATAGGCGTAGCCTGCTACCTACACCACAAAGACGTTACTATCGAAACATCGCAGAAGTAGCAAGACGTGCCCACTTTTCTCTGAGCCGCCGTCGGCGGTCTCTTCTGAAATAGACCGAGTCAACACCTAGTCCACGCCAGGCAGGCAGAAGCGTACCGTGTCTGGGGCCAAGAGAGTTATAGACAATCAGTTACAATCTTTGCATATGTTTGTGTCCTTTAGCTTTGAAATGTGCTACGAGGAAGAGCTTCTATTGAACGGACAGTGCTACGAGAAAGAGTTTCTGTTAAACCGTGCTTCCAGTTGTATTACCAACGACAGTCTATTTCATCACAACTGTTACTCTGGCTCCATCCATGTATATACGAGGGTTAGAACTTTAATACTAGCAACTATTTATTTTCAGCTCGTACAAAATAGATACGTGTTTCAAAATTTTACTGACCTTCAGAGTAGTCACGAGCATTGTGTATAACCCGTTGCCAGCGATGCGGAAGTCGTAGGATGTTCTTAGCAGTGCTAATTGTGTTGACAGTTCGAGCGGCGCGGTCTATTCCTCGACGAATTAGTAGCAGCTCTGAAGCGAATGCCGTGAAGTGTTTCCTTCAGTTTAGAAATCGAGTTCAACTTACGAGGGCTCAAGTCATTGGCGTGCAGTAGGTGGGATAGCACTTAGCAGCCCCATCAGTCAAACAAATCAATAACAGCTTGCACTTTACGTGCTTGTGCATTGTCCTGCAAAATAATGGTCAGGTCCTGCAGAAAGTGTCATCACTTCTGTCTCTATGCTGTTCATTTTTCGAACACGACCTATGACCATCTCAGAGACAGAAGTGATGACACTTTCTGCAGGACCAGACCATCATTTTGCAAGACAATGCTCAAGCACGTACAGTGTAAGCTGTTACTGATTTGTTTGACCGATGGGGCTGCTAAATGATATACCACCTACTGAACTCCCATGACTTAAGCCCTCGTAAGTTCAACTCAATTTCTGAACTGAAGGAAACACTTCACGGCATTCGCTTCAGAACTGCTACGAAGTCGTCGGGCAATAGACCGCGCCGCTCCTACTGTCAACACAACTGGCACTGCTAAGAATATCCTACGACTTCCGCATCGCTGGCAACGGGCTATACACAATTCTGGTGACTACTTTTAAAGTCAATGACACTTTGAAACACGTATCTATTTTGTACGAGCTGTAAATAAAGAAGTGCCACTATTAAAGTTCCAACCTCGTAAATGTACCCGTGCTCCGACCCACAGTCACAGTTAAGATGTTACATAACAAAAGAGAAGTGTTCATTTTGACTGTAAATTTACACTGAAACGCCAAAGAAACTGGTATGGGCATGCGTATTCAAATACAGAGATATGTAAACAAGCAAAATACGGTGCTGCGGTCGGCAACGCCTGTTTAAGACAGCAAGTGTCTGGCGCAGTTGTTGGATCAGTTACTGCTGCTACAATAGCAGGTTATCAAGATTTAAGTGAGTTTGAACGTGGTGTTATAGTCGGTGCACGAGCGATGGAACACAGCATCCCGTGGTAGCGATGAAGTGGGCATTATCCCGTACTACCATTTCAAGTGTGTACCGTGAATATTAGGAATCCAGCAAAACATCTAATCGCCGTTATCAGTGCTGCTGGGAAAAGATCCTGCAAGAACGGGACCAACGACAACTGAACAGAAACGTTCAACGTGACAGAAGTGCAACCCTTCCACAAATTGGTATATATTTCAAAGCTGTGCCATCAGCAAGTGTCATGGTGCAACCCACTCAACGAAACATAATCGATATCGGCTTTCGGAGCCGAAGGCCCACTAGCGTACCCTTGATGACTGGACAACACAAAGCCTTACGCCTCGCCTGGGCCTGTCAACACTGACAGTGGACTGTTGATGGCTGGAAACATATTGCCTGATCGCACGAGTCTAGTTTTAAATTGTATCAAGTGGATGGATGTGTACGGATATGGAGACAACCTCATTAATCCATGGACCCCACATGTCAGCAGGGGATTGTTCAAGCTGACGGGTGACACGTACGTAAGCATTATGTCCGATCACCTGCTTCCATTCATACCCATTGTACATTCCGACGGACTTGGGCATTTCCAACAGCACACTGCGAAACCACAGACGTCCAGAATTGCTATGGAGTAGCTCCAGAAACGCTCTTCTGAGTTTAAACACTTACGCTTGAAACGGTACAGGAGTTCCCGCTCTATAAGCAGCAGGTTTTGCTGCTCGCTCGCACTGGGAAATACAAAACAAAGGGGGCTCCACTGCCAATTTTATTACACGACGCAGCCGGCCGCGGATGCAACAGAACCAATGTGGGCAGGTGGAAATAAATGTGTCAGGCATCATAATACGTATTTATATGTGTCGTGTATTATGCATTTCTTGTACTTGAACGTGAATCTGCACATGAAGTTCCCTAATCCTCCTCACACCTTTTCGTAAAGCGTGGCCAAATCTTTGTTGGGAAGTAGTTCTGTAGTATAGTAGTGCCAACAACCTTACTCCTGGGTAGGGGATCAGAGAGACAGCACAGGCAGGTAAAAGTCAAAGACTTTCCAGTGTCACAAGATTTGGGGTGGAAAGGTTGGTCACGGTCAAGTGGTTCGACCACCCCCTCCACCGGGGCGCAGGAAGATCTCCGGGTGCCCGCCATATTCTAGGAGGGTTACAGAAGACGGGTAAGTGAGCAGACGTGCCTTCAGTGCGTCTGTCTCAATGTTCACGCATGGAGGAGAGGTATTTGAATATTTGTACTAATTCTTTTATTTCCAGCTTCTGATTGTGTAAGGAAATGAATGATCTCGTTAATTTAGGAATTTTGACCCCCTGTGTTAATGTATCTGGTTCCCAGTTTGCCTGTTATGCTCCTCACGTTGTGGATGTCCTATGTAAAATATTGGGAGGCTTTGGTGGTATACATTTGGCCAACGCAATTCCGTCTTGCCCGTAGAAAAGTGCGTGCAGATTGGCATATAATATACCCGAGCTATAAGTTGTAAAATTGTAACATCTGTAAACTGGAACAGTTGCTGCAATCACTGTAAAATCGAGTGATAATATTTAAAATAAATATGTAATCAATTGTCATCAATCTTTAACATACCTTAAAAATCACAAAGAAGTCAAGTTAAAGGAATTCATTTAAAGTGAAAGATATAGAATGCAGGGACCCACACATCAGCGTGTGAGCCCTTCAGCCCCTTGCCTAGTATCGTACAGAGAGGGCACACTCTCTAGGTAGCGCTCTCAAGCTCCCCTCCCCGGTTATCCGTTGCGCAATTTTGATTCAGGGCTTGACGACATCAACTTTCATCTGGTGTCCCTAGGCAAGGAGGTTAGACGGTAAACTTTCACGCTGGCGAACAAACTCCACAAACATGAACATTATTGAGGATATCTGGGATGCCTTGCTAGGTGCTGTTCAGAAGAGATCTCCACCCCCTCGCACTCTACGGATCTATGGGCAGCGCTGATGGATTCATGGTGTCATTTCCCTCCAACACTACATCAGACATTAGTCGAATCCATGCCATGTCGCGTGCTCGTGGCGGCCCTATACGATATTAGGCTGGTGTACCAGTTTTTTTTGGCTCTTCAGCATATTTGGCTTCATCTATTTTACACACGCAGTACTGATATCATTTATCACCTGTCAGAACCCAATTCATTCGCAACAATTCGTCACAACATTAGATGCTTCAAATTTACTTGTGTCACTCGGGATGTTAGAACTACACGAGGCTACGATCCACTGTCACAGCCGATCGTGGGCTAGGTAGGAGGGGCTGTACAAAAGCCTATCATGAGCGGTTCTTCATTCGACAAAAGGAGTAACTTCAACAAATTATAAAAAAGTACTGCAGTGTGTCTTAGCAGCTAAAATTTTGATAGCGTATTTCTTTCGCAATAGTCTTCCAGCATAATACTTTTCAGTGTGGGTTTCGACATGTCGGATTGGAGCTTCCTTTGTTAGAACTCTGAGATGCGGCAGGGTTTTTTGGCCGCCGTAAGTGAACTACATGAATTCGTCTTTTCGGCGGCCGGCCGGTTGCCAGTTTCTGTGTTTAATACTGTACTTACTGCGTTTACGTGAATTTTGTATCCTATATCGATCGGTGAGTTACATAGTGAGTAATCATTTGTAGGAGATATCTGCAGCAGGATGAAGATGTTACTTGTCAGAATCTATGATTTGTTATAAAATTTAAACACAAATAATTCAGATGACAAAGATAAACCGTACAAGAACGTGACAGTAGTTGTAAACCTTGAATTTCTTAGTGAAATGGAATATAAACGTCTTTGTAAAGTAAACATAATGGCATTAGTGAAGCGAGTGGAATATTCCGATATAGCTGTTATATGGCAGCAGTCAATCTCCGTAACTAATACTATGTAATGTTAATAAAACGCCTCCTTACGTCGAAAAATAGGCACGATACTATCTGAGTAGTAACCAGTGTAAGTATTTCCCGGCGAGATTCCTTGAGGCGATAGTGAATTAAATAAATACCTAATTCAAGTCATTATATCCATTCAGACGTCATCATTAACCGAAAATGAGACTGTGTATTCAAGAAAGTGTCTCTGGTGTTGTCGTCTGCTGCTTCCGTGCACACCTGGCTCGCGCAACATTGAAAGGGTCCCTGCAGGTTACCCATACTTCATTTTTCTGACCAGGGAGGCTAACTTTCTTTCGAAGGAGCAACTGGGTATTTTTAGTACTTTGGTCTCGCTCTGATCTCCTTCATCAATAACACAAAAACAGCGATTAATTCGTAGCACCACAACACTGAACGGCAAAAATTACACCTAGAACTAAACTCTTATACTGTTTACCTCATGCAGAGTAGTGGGCAAATAGAAAAATTCTAGTTTGGGATGTGTATTCTTTCTAACAAAGATTTTATTTTGAATTTTGAAATACATCTGAACACAGAAGGTGATCCTCTCTGTAACTCCGTGTTTGTAAGATCCCCTCGAACACAAATCACAGTTGTTTTATCCCTGTCAATATCTATCTCCAACGGGATTGGGGCTCCAATAATTACGCCTTGTTATTTGGAAAGTAATGGTTTCGTTGCATTCATGAGATGTAAAGAAATTATGGCCACGCTTTTCTACTGTAAATATTAATAATGCGTATCACTAAACGCCTATGCACTCTCCTTCATCCAGCTGTATCTTCTAGCTGTAGCTGTCATTACTATTTCAAGTCTCTATGCCTTTAGGTAACTATAGTTGTCACGTATGACTTGTGCCAATACTGTCTTCTTTGCCAAAACTTTCGTGTACAGTTGAAATGCAGTTGCAAAGAGCGAATTTGCGTTAAATATCACACTAGAAATTTCTAATTTTCCTGGAGTGTGGCGTCTGTCCCCCTAAAAAGAATGTGTACATCTCTCCCTGACAGTGACAAGTAATGGCCTGATACTGTAGTATTTATCCGTTCATATAAATATGGATATATTTGAGTGGATTGTTGTAAGTGGGAACATGATAAACAAGAACTTACCGGCTTAATGGCTTGTAGCGCCGATGTTGCCTTTGGTGTGACATACGATAATGACGCAGTATGAAACGGTTACAGCCCCTGGAACAAACGCCGAGATATGGCCTAATTACTGCAATTAGCGATAAGTATAATTTATTTGAAGTGCTAGGAAGTACAACAGTACACTGCTAGAACATACGTAGAATGGTGTATCACTGAGCATCGCTATACTTGGCTGTAGGTTTCGATAACATGTTATTTCGGTATTAGAGTGGGCAGTTAAGCTGTTTATTAACTCATTATCCTCGAAAACATCCACGAGAATTCTAACCTGCCAACGGGCCGTTCAGTGTTTCAGTTTATGTTTCTGAGTAAAAAAATAAAAATAAAAATAAAAATAAATACACTGCAGACGCTTTCTTTGAGCGGCGTGACTAGTGACGGCGATCGGTGTTATTATGTTAGGCTTTACTACTTCATATTGATAAAAATTTACAATCCTCTTTTTCTGTTCAACTTAACTATCTCATGTTGGTTTCAACCTAAAGGCTCTCCTTTAGAGAGCTGTTAAAGGCGACACCAAAGCAAAACAAATCAGAAAAAGTTGATGTTAAGCGTTATAGAGCTACCAGCGACAGTTTGTAGAAATTTCTCAATAGGACGACCTTAAATGTTCACAACGAGATACAAGTATACTGAGGTAGTAATATTTATTTTCTTTTATTTTCCAAATATTTCGTATTTTAAATTAAAATGTTGCTATTTTCAATAAACAGCACTTTGATTATATCCTGCCTAATGTATATTTGCCAGCAGCTAATGTTATAAAAAATCCTTGCAAGATATGAAAAGCCATAATGCAGTAAGAGGGAGAATCATGAGCCCAGGCCGGTATGGTTTGTGTGAATTGCTAATGCATGCCAGTTATTGCAAATACGAGTAATGTAAATGTTGTCCTCTTGCTCTGCAAAATGCCTGTTATGTTTCATTTGTTATGTACGTCTACTGGAGACACCTACAAATTCGTGATATTATCTTTGCAAAAAACCGTATTTTAAATTTGCAGAGATGAAAAACCGTAAGTTCTTCATTATGGACTTCTATAATTTGTTAAAGAAATAAACCCACGACTAGGAAGATGATGCACGTGCCTTCAAAAATGAGGAGATCTTTTGTTCTAAGATAACCTGGCTACAACTCTATGCAAAAGCATACGATGTGATTAATTAAACAAAATAACTAGCAAGAAAATTAAACAGTATTTCGTTGAAAACTTTGAACAAATTATATCTTTGGTGACATTGGTTTTATGGGCTTTAGGTCATGGTATAATGGTTGTTTGCATACTTCACGTTGCGCATCCTATTTTCGGAGAAATCCTCAGAGAATATCTAGACGTTTTTACATGAAAAATATTGTACTGCAGTATTGACGTCATGGTGCACTAAAGGAACAACTGCAGAAGAAAGACACCGACGTGGTCACATTCAGCGCACCAGAAGCAGGTTCTACAGACATACTAAAATAAGCTTCTGAAGTTGCTGATGAAATATCTGTTTGGAGACCTAGGGTTTTCAACAGAATCTTTACGTGTTTACAATAATCAGCAGAAAGTATTACTGGCTAGTAAGTGATAAATCTGATATTACGACTTAAAAGCGGGTCCTATTATAATTTCTCTATGCCGACAATGTCTGTACCTGCAATCTATACCTCTCGCCCTTTTTCCCAGCAGTTTCTATGTCAACAAGCGCTAATGCTCTCGTTTCCTATCTGCAAAGTAATATCATACACATATCACGACAATGCATTGTAAATTTAAAAAGAAGCATTGTATTCAAAATCATAAAGCATTTCGATTTTGATTGAAAATTAACTAATTCTAATTACTATTATGAAGCCTAAACTGCATGACTAGTTGGCCTTCTTACAATGTCTCCTAATTCGGAAACCACTTTGAGATGGAAGTAAGTGGCTCACAAGCTACTTTCTACGCTGCACGCAGCTAAATTTCTGTTTCTAAATGGAGCAATGAGACCTCCGTAGGAATCTTGAGAACAATCGACTGCGCGCCTGACATCACCGCTACCCGGCCCTCACAAAGCCTCCCCCCTTTTCCCTCTCCCCTCTTCCTGGAAAGCCTTTCCGGGAATCGCTGATTAATGCAACCAGAGGCGCTTAGTGCGTGGCCCCAGAAGCCGATGAAAGGGGCTTCGGATTCAGCATATCAACTTGGTCGCATCAACGATTTCTGTATCGATTTTCCTGTGTTCCACTAAACGCAGCTGTTCGGCATTTCATCCATAAAGTGAAGAGACCGAGACCTGTCAACCTTTTTTAAAAAAAATATTCAAAACGTGATGTAGAGCCCTTTTGATGGCATCAGTTACGCTTTTTACTTTCAGTGGCGCGAGAAAAATTAAATAGGCATAATTCAGTGGCTATCTGACAAGGCCTAAGCACTCACCGCTACAACACATTACCCGCCAGCCACTGCTATATGCGAATAATATTTGCAGTCAGTAACTCACTCGTCCCTCGCTAATTAGAATGCGGCGGCATCCATTAGCCGCTCAGGGCGGTACGCTCGTTGCTACAACTGTAGCGTATAACAGCGGTTTCTGCCGCGAGGTACGTCTCCGCACACAACTTACACCGGACACGAACACGAGTGTCTAACACAATGCGCACGTATCGTTGCTACAGCACTACTTCTCCACTGTAACAGAGTGTGATATGAAATTAAATAGACGGGGTGTGTAAGAGTACTTTGAACAAATATGTATCAGTGGTTCTATTACGATAAGTTACGCACCTGCTTACATCTGTTCCACAAATCCGACTGCACCATGCTGAATTATTAACAATTAAAAAAATCAAAATAAATATTCTTTGAGTATCCCGCAGAATGTATCTGTGATCACAAACCATGGTGGAAAACGAAAATATGTTAATCTTTTATGAAAAACTCTCAAGATTCTACCCGGGGAGCACCACAAGATAATGGGTGTGACACTCATAGAAACGTCGAACAATCTTAAGGCTGCCCTCTCTGGTTAGAAAAAAAAAATGGTTCAAATGGCTCTGAGCACTATGGGACTTAACATCTGAGGTCATCAGTCCCCTTGAACTTAGAACTATTTAAACCTAACTAACCTAAGGACATCACACACATCCATGCCCGAGGCAGGATTCGAACCTGCGAACCTAGCGGTCGCGCGGTTCCAGACTGTATCGCCTAGAACCGCTTGGCCACTCCGGCCGGCTATCTGGTTAGAAACCCGAGAGCTTTCTATCAGTAGTATTCGCTGGGAAGGTCTACATCCGCATATACAGGGTGTTACAAAAAGGTACAGCCAAACTTTCAGGAAACATTCCTCACACACAAATAAAGAAAACATGTTATGTGGACATGTGTCCGGAAACGCTTAATTTCCATGTTAGAGCTCATTTTAGTTTCGTCAGTATGTACTGTACTTCCTCGATTCACCGCCATGATTTCATACGGGATACTCTACCTGTGCTGCTAGAACATGTGCCTTTACAAGTACGACACAACATGTGGTTCATGCACGATGGAGCTCCTGAACATTTCAGTCGAAGTGTTCGTACGCTTCTCAACAACAGATTCGGTGACCGATGGATTGGTAGAAGCGGACCAATTCCATGGCCTCCACGCTCTCCTGACCTCAACCCTCTTGACTTTCATTTATGGGGGCATTTTAAAGCTCTTGTCTACGCAACCCCGGTACCAAATGTAGAAACTCTTCGTGCTCGTATTGTGGACGGCTGTGATACAATACGCCATTCTCCAGGGCTGCATCAGCGCATCAGGGATTCCATGCGACAGAGGGTGGATGCATGTATCCTCGCTAACGGAGGACATTTTGAACATTTCCTGTAACAAAGTGTTTGAAGTCACGCTGGTACGTTCTGTTGCTGTGTGTTTCCATTCCATGATTAATGTGATTTGAAGGGAAGTTAAAAAATGAGCTCTAGCATGGAAAGTAAGCGTTTCCGGACACATGCCCACATAAGATATTTTCTTTCTATGTGTGTGGGGAATGTTTCCTGAAAGTTAGGCCGTACCTTTTTGTAGCACCCTGTATGGTTTTCTTTGTATGTTTGTGTTATAGTATCCAGGCTTACTTCTAAGGAATATTCACAATTTTGCTACATCTAAAAAAAGGAAAGTTAAAATAGAACATCCTGCCGACAAAGGGAGCATCAGTAGCTTAGCCTGGGTAACTGGTAGTATGAAACTGGATTTTCGGGAGGACACATGTGCCGAGCATCCGGACTTATCTTTTCCGTGATTTCCTTTAAACGCCTAAGGAAAATTGCCAAATGGTTCCTTTGAAAAGGACACGACCAGTAGCCTGCATTATCTCCTCTCATTACGAACTTCTGCTACGGTCTCCAATGGCTTGGTAGTCTCCAGGACATTAAACCCGATAATTCCTTCATTATTATCTGGGTACCAGAAGTGACCTCATTTTGGTTGATGAAAATAATGTACACTCTAAGTTTGCTTTGTTTTTATTGGTACTTCCTGGTATTTTAATGTATACAATGGCTATTTTCAGTGCAGAAGCGCTACGCCACTGTCGTGCATGTTTTGAAATGAAGTTACTTCGTGTTTTCATTCATATGGCGCCGGTGATGTCTATAAAACTACTTACGCGAATACGATTTCTACCCGAAACATGAAACTAAAAGTTCAGCGGGAAATAAGCTTGGAGGTTGGAGGAAAAGTGTACGAGCTCGACTTTGTAGTTCCACACATGCAAATCTATTGAAATAAAAAAAAGTGAAATAACGCTAGTGAACATCAGTACAAATCCCTTTTAAGCAGTAACCTATAGCTAACAATCCGTATTAATCCAAGTATAAAACACTATCGCGTTTACGAGTTGTGAAGTGATCGCTTGCACTATCCATGCATTATTGTCTAAATCTAGTGTGAGATTCCAGCGAAGAATGCCTCAGATGCATTTCCGGGTTCTTTCTCACGGTTCCCAAAAAGAACTCCTCACCTCGGTACCAAGACAAATGCATGAGTATCTGGCGCCAGAGATATCGAAAATTCTCCTTCATGCCGCTGTGTCAGCTGGTTTTATGGCCTGTGGGTGAAACGTGTCATTATCACTTTACGTAAAGTAAAATAGCTCCAAGAAAGCTTGTTCGTCGCCACAAAAATGCAAACTTACTTGTCCTTCTCCATGACAACGCAAGGCCTCACACTAGTCTGTGCAACTGAGGGCAGCTCACGAAACTTCATTGGACAGTTCTTCCTCATCCACCCTTCATCCCGAATATCGTACCTTCCAGTGTCCACGTGCTTGGCCCAATGAAGGACACACTGCGTGGAAAACAGTACGTGGATCACAGTGTGGTTATTCATGCAGCAAAACGTGGACTCCGACGTCGACCCGTAGTGTGGCTCCATGCGGATATACGAGTATAAGCCCTCTCCAGTAAGGTGGATTATCCCGCCCGGTTAGCGAGCACGTATCTGCCCGGCGGACTTGTGTCGAGGTCCGATGAGCCGGCCAGCCTGTGGATGGTTTTTAGGCGGTTTTCCATCTACCTCGGCGAATGCAGGCTAGTTCCCATTATTCCGCAGCAGCTATACTATGTAGGCGATTGCTGCGCAAACAATTTCTCCACGTACGCATACACCACCATTACAGTAGTCGTCGTGGGGTTGTGGACCACTGCGGCTGCGGCTGGGACGGAGCCTCTCCGTCGTTTCTAGGTCCCCAGTTAACATACAACATACAAGGAGGAGTAAGGCCGTCGCTGATAATGGAAACTATTTTGAAAATAGGGTTTTGTAGCCAATTAAGTGGTGGTTTCAGGGGTAAAAAAAAGATGTGTTGCATTGCTTATTTAACACTACTCGTACTAACAGCAAGAAGAGAAACAGAAATAATAACGCTAAATGTAAAAATGTTTTAATAATGAAACTACAGTCATATTTTGCTCAAAAGCAGTAACTATTAAGATTATGTTGATAGTGGAGTAATTATGGTAGATTTGTGCTACAGTTTGCTGTTGAAATAGATAAAAGAAGCAGTTAAATCAAAAAGATTAAAAAAAAATAAGTGATGAGAAGAACTGAAACAGATAAGATCGGATGCTTTTAAAATAAATAACGTACTGCAGAAAAAATGATGGAATGAGGGGAAGAAGACACATGATTAGATGGCGAGATAACATTCGTAAAGACACAACTAGGATGAAAATCAGCACCAAATGGACAAACAGTGCACTCGGTAGAAAAAAGTGAAAGCGGCTCGTAGAGCACGCCAGTGGTCGATAAGGCCCTTGTCACGTGTAAAGCAAAGTAACGAAAAATAATTGTTTCTTGCCATGTACATGGATGTAGTAACTGCAGATAGTGCTTCAACTTCTTCCTAGACGTTTTCTGGTGCAGTGCTTGATGAAAACCAAGGGTTAATTGGTTTCAGAGTAGCATTTGGGAAGGAGCTCGAGAAAATTTGGTAATGTAAGATGGCACACATACTTTGCACCTTGTATATCAGTTTCAAAGAAATTATAGTTATTTTACGAATGAAGATAGGTACTGGTATACCACTTGGCTAAGGAACTAGTAACGATGCCACGGAGGATGGTAGATACACAGTCATTTAGCTCACACACAACCTAACGGAACACACGAAGCAGTGACATGTTATACAACATAGAACGTCGCTCTTAACAGAGAAAATCATTAGAGTTGAACTAATTACGTGCAAACTAAAGGCGATGTTAAACAGCAATTACTGAAGACGGAATACGTAAATAATGTGAACGGTGGCGGCAGATGCGGACTCGTAAACTGAAATACGTCCGGGAGTGCGGTGTGCCGACCGCATGCCCCACCATATTCACATCCAGTGATACCTGTGGGCTGAGGATGATGCGGCGGCCGTCGGTACCGTTGGGTTTTCATGACCTGTTCGGGCGGAGTTCAGCATTTTTAATGACGTCAGATGATGTTTGTAGGAACGCCAAAACAACTGAAAGCTGTAACAAAATGTAGGAAGACCAGCAGAGGAACGACGTTTTTTGCAGACACTGAGAGTTGATCCGTTACCTAAACGCGTGTAACGTACTGCACGTAAATATTGTGAACTGTTTACGCGACTGATTATCAGTCAGTCGAAAAAATAACAACGGTAAATTTTGAACGAGATCAGAGTAATTTAAAGAGGAACGACCAAATAAAGTTACAAGTTGTCTAAAGAAAGCCTGAGGTTTATCGAGAGGATCGTAATGAATGCAAAAGCTGTTCTATTTATTTCTCAAACTTTTCTTGCTATCCCTCAAACTTTTACCAAGTAGGATGCATAGAGAAGATACAGAAGTTACAATGGGCAGTATATTACATCTCTTACACGTCTGATATGCGCACGAACATTACGAGTATACTCATAGAACTCTGAGCGTATAGATTCCGAGGATATTCTAACAATATATTACTTCATCTCATCCGTCGAACAGTCTTTCCGCAAACGTGTAACTTAAATTATTACATGATCTTTCCTGCATGGTCGTAAGCGCATCACTAAGTGGACCACCCGTGTCTGTGTAGACTGACAATTTCGCGCCGCGCGGGGTAGCCATGCGGTCAGAGGCGTCTTGTCACGGTTCGCGCGGCTCCCCCCGTTGGAGGTTCGAGTCCTCTCTCGGACATGGGTGTGTATGTTGTCCATAGCGTAAGTTAGTTTAAGTTAGATTAAGTAGTGTGTGAGCCTAGGGACCGATGACCTCAGCAGTTTGGTCCAATAGGAACTTACCACAAATTTCCAATTTAACCAATTCGCGTCCACGTAACCACACTTCAACCCCTGACCTGCTACCCAGGGGAAAACAAACATTAATGGTTAGCTCTTGTCACAGGTACTTGCAGATTCTACCAACCCTAAAACGTACGACTTGTAATGTGTTAGTCTGAAAATAACAGAAATACTGCCGTAATTCTGTCCAGTACACCGCCCTTAGTCACCAACAGAAATAGCGGCACTTACACTCGTTACATCCTTTATACACTCCTGGAAATGGAAAAAAGAACACATTGACACCGGTGTGTCAGACCCACCATACTTGCTCCGGACACTGCGAGAGGGCTGTACAAGCAATGATCACACGCACGGCACAGCGGACACACCAGGAACCGCGGTGTTGGCCGTCGAATGGCGCTAGCTGCGCAGCATTTGTGCACCGCCGCCGTCAGTGTCAGCCAGTTTGCCGTGGCATACGGAGCTCCATCGCAGTCTTTAACACTGGTAGCATGCCGCGACAGCGTGGACGTGAACCGTATGTGCAGCTGACGGACTTTGAGCGAGGGCGTATAGTGGGCATGCGGGAGGCCGGGTGGACGTACCGCCGAATTGCTCAACACGTGGGGCGTGAGGTCTCCACAGTACATCGATGTTGTCGCCAGTGGTCGGCGGAAGGTGCACGTGCCCGTCGACCTGGGACCGGACCGCAGCGACGCACGGATGCACGCCAAGACCGTAGGATCCTACGCAGTGCCGTAGGGGACCGCACCGCCACTTCCCAGCAAATTAGGGACACTGTTGCTCCTGGGGTATCGGCGAGGGCCATTCGCAACCGTCTCCATGAGGCTGGGCTACGGTCCCGCACACCGTTAGGCCGTCTTCCGCTCACGCCCCAACATCGTGCAGCCCGCCTCCAGTGATGTCGCGACAGGCGTGAATGGAGGGACGAATGGAGACGTGTCGTCTTCAGCGATGAGAGTCGCTTCTGCCTTGGTGCCAATGATGGTCGTATGCGTGTTTGGCGCCGTGCAGGTGAGCGCCACAATCAGGACTGCATACGACCGAGGCACACAGGGCCAACACCTGGCATCATGGTGTGGGGAGCGATCCCCTACACTGGCCGTACACCACTGGTGATCGTCGAGGGGACACTGAATAGTGCACGGTACATCCAAACCGTCATCGAACCCATCGTTCTACCATTCCTAGACCGGCAAGGGAACTTGCTGTTCCAACAGGACAATGCACGTCCGCATGTATCCCGTGCCACCCAACGTGCTCTAGAAGGTGTAAGTCAACTACCCTGGCCAGCAAGATCTCCGGATCTGTCCCCCATTGAGCATGTTTGGGACTGGATGAAGCGTCGTCTCACGCGGTCTGCACGTCCAGCACGAACGCTGGTCCAACTGAGGCGCCAGGTGGAAATGGCATGGCAAGCCGTTCCACAGGACTACATCCAGCATCTCTACGATCGTCTCCATGGGAGAATAGCAGCCTGCATTGCTGCGAAAGGTGGATATACACTGTACTAGTGCCGACATTGTGCATGGTCTGTTGCCTGTGTCTATGTGCCTGTGGTTCTGTCAGTGTGATCATGTGATGAATCTGACCCCAGGAATGTGTCAATAAAGTTTCCCCTTCCTGGGACAATGAATTCACGGTGTTCTTATTTCAATTTCCAGGAGTGTAGTTTCCTAAATGGTGGTGGAATTTAAGTCAAAGAAATTAGAGAGGATATTAAGGCTTACTGACAGTCGTATTCGCGATTGGAACAGGAAAAGAAGGAATTGATGGTGGTAACACCAGTATCGGCAGCATCTCCGTCGACAGCGCTGGAGCGCCGCTCACCGCTCACAATTACGCGAGACAGCACTTCAGAACCTCCTGTAAGCGTGCCTCCGAGCCAGATCACTTCTCCTCTCCAGCCGTTCTCCGACAAGGGGGGAATGGCGAGGGGGAAATGGGTGGGGGGGGCGAGGGAACGCGAGTGGGGGCGGAAGACACGCATACCAGCCACCATTGGACGTGGAATCTACAAGAGCTCACTGCTCGAGACTCTTGCCGGCCTGCTAATCTTCTCAAACTGCAGTATTTCTGAGTTCTAATCAGATATTACGAACATCTACAGAGTTAACAAACATTAGCGTGGAAGACTGCAGTGAGGTACATCACATCGAAGTAGCACAACGCTACTAAGTATTATTAATATTCAGACAGTAATATTCGTGGGTCAGAATTCAAAACTATTTTGTTGATGTCAAAACATTTCTCTAACTGAATATAGCTCAGCACCACAGAAGAACCTACGGCACTCAAAGGTATATGTGTAACTTAGCTATTACGTGTACATAGTGTAAGTAAACTTACACAATTATATCAAAACGTTAGAAACAGTCAAAATCTAAATGCAGCAGCCCATTACAAACAGTATTGTAAGGTGCTTAAAAATGTTATTAGGAAGGCAAAAAGTATGTGATATGCAGATAGAATAGCTAAGTCTCAGGATAAAATTAAAACCATATGTTCAGTCGTAAAGGAAGTGGCTGGTCTGCAGAGACAGGTTGAGGATATAGAATCAGTGCGTAGTAGGAATGTCCGTGTTACTGATAAGTCGCATATATGTACAGTATTTAATAATCACTTTCTGAATATAGCAGGTGAACTAAATAGAAACCTAGTCCCAACAGGGAATCATATAGCGCTCTTAGAAAAAAGTGTTCCGAGACTGTTACCTGAAATACTCCTCCATGATACTGACAAGATGGAGATTGAGTTAATAATTAAATAACTAAATACCAAGAACTCTCATGGATACGACGGGGTATCTAGCAGAATACTGAAGTATTGTTCTATGTATGTTAGCCCAGTACTTAGCCATATCTGTAACTTTTCCTTTAGGAGTGGTCGCTTTCCTGACCGATTAAAGTACTCCGTAGTGAAGCCACTTTATAAAATGGGGAGACATTGATTATATTGACAATTTTAGACCTATTTCTATGCCATCGGTGTTTGCTGAAGTTATCGAGAAGGTTGTATATACAAGGTTACTGGAGCATTTAAATTTACATAATTTGCTGTCAGATGTTCAGTTTGGTTTTAGAAATGGTTTAGCAACTGAAAATGCTATATTCTGTTTTCTCTGGGAGGTTTTGGACGGATTAAATAAAAGGTTGCGAACGTTAAGTGATTTCTCTGATTTAACGAAAGCTTTTGACTGTGTTGACCATTACATTAAGAACAGAAAGCATAAGGTAATTCTCCGCAATATTGAGAGTGGTAGTGATGTTCAGTCCCAATGGGGCACTTTTAAGTGGGGCGTTCGCCAAGGGTCGGTGCTGGGGCCACTACTGTTTCTTATTTATATAAATGATATGACTTCTAGTATTACTGGTGATTCAAAAATATTTCTGTTTGCTGATGACACCAGCTTGGTAGTGAAGGATCTTGTGTGTAATATTGAAACAGTATCAAATAATGTAGTTCATGAAATAAGTTCGTGGCTTGCGGAAAATAATTTGATGCTAAATCACAGTAAGACTCAGTTTTTACAGTTTCTGACTCACAATTCAACAAGAACCGATATTTTGATCAGACAGAATGGGCATATTATAAGCGAGACGGAACAGTTCAAGTTCCTAGGCGTTCGGATAGATAGTAAGCTGTTGTTGAAAGTCCATGTCCAGGATCTTGTTCAGAAACTAAATGCTGCTTTATTTACCATTAGAACAGTATCTGAAATAAGTGACACTTCAACACGAAAAGTAGTCTACTTCGCGTATTTTCATACGCTTATGTCGTATGATATTAATTTTTTGGGGTAATTCTTCTAATTCAAAAAGGGTATTTTTGGCTCAAAAACGGGCTGTTCGAGCTATATGTGGTGTAAGTTCGAGAACCTCTTGTGGACCCCTATTCAATAGTCTGGGAATTCTGACATTGCCCTCACAGTATATATTTTCTTTATTGTAGTTTGTTGTTAGCAATATTAGCTTATTCCCAAGAGTTAGCAGCTTTCACTCAGTGAACACTAAGCAGAAATCAAGTGTGCATGTGGAATGCACTTCCTTGATTGTTGTGCAGAAAGGAGTGCAGTATTCTGCTGCATCCATTTTCAATAAGCTACCACAAGAACTCAAAAATCTTAGCAGTAGCCCAGACTCTTCTAAGTCTAAACTGAAGAGTTTTCTCATGGCTCACTCCTTCTATTCTGTCGAGGAGCTCCTGGAAGAGCTAAAAAGGTAAGCAAATTCCAGTGTTACATTGTTGATTTTCTTTATTTAAACTTAGGACTTGTCACCTGAATATATTTTTTTATATTTCATTTTATCTTTTTCTACTATCGTGTAATAATTTCATGTATTGACTCGTTACATGACTATGGAGACTTCTCCTTAATTTGGTCCCACGGAACAAAAAAAAAAAAATGTGTTACCTTTTTGTAGATCTCTGAGTGTATTTATTGCCACGTCATTCACCGATACATAGATAACCAACATACCCTCCGCCACATACTCCGGTGAGTTGCGGAGTATAGATACAGCTGTAAACATGTGCTGACGAACCATTAACGCTGCGAGGAGTACCATTTACGCTGATGGCCACTGAAATTACAACACCAGTAAGAATAGCAAATAACGGAATTTGATATATTGGGCGTTTAAGGTATTCTACGAAGAATACATGTTTACATTTGCCGATAATTTAGGGGTGTATAGGTTGGGAGATTTAGTATAATCCAGGTGGACTTCAGGTAAAACTTAGCTTGAATGGCAGTTACGGGTTCGCCATTCTATGCCTCTTCATCTCTTTTCCAGCGCTGTCTAGGGCCAGTATTGGTGTGCTAGTCCCTTGGCATTGCATGACCAGATGTTTGCAAGCAAGGGCAGCAACAAAGGCTTTAGACCGACTTAGCATAGAGTCTAACCAAGCTTGGACGACAGCCTCTATACCGATGTGAGTGAGGCCAGCGTGAGAAATAGACAATCTTGCAATATCTTGTAGAAAATTACATCATGGAGATCACGATAATTGGTCACAGCCGTCGTCCTTAACATGTGAGATGTGTAGTGGCTGCTGTCCACATTGGCCGAGCGGTTCTAGGCGCTTCAGTCTGGAACTGCGCGACCGCTACGGTCGCAGGCTCGAATCCTGCCTCAGGCATTGATGTGTGTGTGATTTCCTTAGGTTGGTTAGGTTTAAGTAGTTCTAAGTTCTAGGGGACTGATGACCTCAGATGTTAAGTCACATAGTGCTCAGAGCCATTTGAGCCATTTTTGCTGTCCACATTACCGCCCCGGCTACGAGAACCAGAGGTGATCGGACTGTGTATTCAGTGGCACCAGATATCGTCACACCACGTGCTAGTCCTTTAAGCTTCAACAGACTGATACACCCATCGGGACGCTATACACAAGACCGGGACAGGTGGACAAACGTCATGTTACCTCTTCTGTGTCCAGTGCTGTTGGGCCTAACACTTGCGGCACGCCACTCTCTGTTACCGCATCCAGCGAAACCGCAGCGATGGTCACCGTGCTGGCAGTCCGTGATGCTGCAAACTCTGTAGCACAGATCATGTGGATAATTGTCTTGTTGGAAACCAGCCTATTTCCTGACGCAAGGTCTGTGACATGGCTGAAAGGTCTTGCACGTCCGAGTGTTCAGTTTCGCCCGGGCGCAAGTTGTGTGGGATAGTCGAGTTCTGCTCGGCATTGGGTATGTTCCTCCTGAACCCATCGATTCCATCCTTGCATGACAGTCGTGGGAGACCAACCTACATGAGCAGAAATCTCGCCCAACCGTAAATAGTGCCTCGACAGGCCATGATCGTGTCAGTGTCAAATTCTAGCAAGTGCATGTGGGCGTTTCTCCTTCTTATAAGATAAATTAAAACAATCTTTTCTCAAGCAACCAACATTCTAATCTAATTGGAAAATAAGAAACCAACTGTGGAATATTGCTTCGGTGCTACTGCAACCTACTTCGTGCGATGGCGTTGAAATGCTAAGTATTTGCATGTCTAAGCAATGTAGCTCACTTTATGCCAGTTTCAAGTTTCTTGCAGGCCGTCTTGCAGATGATGTAATCTTAACGACCATCAGGGCTGGAACTTCCGAAATATAGGTCTGGAAGAAAACAGTAGATATTCACTAGAAAGACAAAACACAAACGTAGAGGTTTTTTAACTGGCAGACAAGACCGATAAATAACGCGCTACATTGCACGCTCGCTGGTCGATACGGTTATTTCCTGTCCACTCGTTCCACGCACGTGCTATTGTCGCAATATTCCCCGTATGAGTCGAAATTACACTGTAAGACAGTCTCATTTCCCTCTAGGTTCTGACGTAGTGAAACAGTGGAGTACTGAAACCATACAGCTCACAACCTATCATGCTGTCGAAAAGACAAATTGAAACAGAATTTTTCCATTACATATGTAAATATCTGTAGTTTCACTTTCATAGCTTAGAAACTGATAGATCATGAGAAGCGTGCTCAGATCGTTAGACATCAGACCTCGTGCACACTTCCTTATTTTAGCAATCGCTAAATTTACGTATCAAGTTCTTGTGCAGGGTCTCCATAACGCACCTGACATCGGAGATTCCGATAACTAGCAAAGCCCACCCGTGTACCTGCTCAGACACAAGGAGCGGCCACCTGTCCACTAACGGTATGAATGGGAGAAGCCAGACAGCCAACATACACATCTTGGGCAACACAAACGCTTTACCACGTGCGTCTCTCCCTGCAGCGCAGTTTAGCAAAAACGCGCAATTTAAGAAGCCAACTACGAAGAAACACAGAAAAGCTAAATATGTAACTTGTCACTCGCTGCACCGTCACAGGCGGCACCTCGAAAACTAACTAGTCTTTAATCCGCTGTAAATGTCACTCGTGATTAGAACAGTGTTCTGTGTACCTGATAGTGCGTTATATAGTACCTAAGTGAATCAGAACATTGGCAAATTAATTTTGGCGCTGTATGGAGCATGCTTCCGTACCCAGGGCAGTCGAGGTGTTTGGTATTTCGAGAGGCACCGTATTGGAGATTGATACCGCATTCAGGGAAAGGAGGAAAATATCATCTGCTAAGTCACAACCCGGACGGGGGTGTAGGTTGAGTGATCGAGACAGACGATCATTGAAGATGGCTGTGTTGAAAAATAAGAAGAGTAGATCTTCAAAAGTCGCTGAAGAACTGAATATCGCACTCGCGAACTCTGTCAGCACCAAAATTCCAAAACCACTCATTAGTAACGCAAATGCACGTAGCAGGAATCGTTATACATAAACCATACATCCCGAACTATGGAGTAATGTAAGAAATTCATTTGGCATGATGAGTCGTGCTGCACACTGTTTCCAACTTCTGGCCGAAGGTGGAGTAAGTTAACTTCTTCTGACCGAGTTCAAGTCGCAAGAGAGAAACATGGCGGAGATTCGGTGACGATCTGCACAACCACACCATGGAATTCCATGGGCCCCATGGGTACTCAACAAAGGCCGCATTACTACCAAGGGTTATGTGACCATTTAGGCTGATCAGGTCCATCCCATGGTACAATATTTGTTCCCCAATTGTGGTGCTGTGTTCCAAGATGACAGAGCCCTTTTTCACATAGCTCGTATCGTCTAGGACTGGTTTTGTGCGCATGAGGAGGAACTGTCGCATTTACATTGGCCACCACTCTTTATAAAGTCTTTGTGGTCTACTTTAGCTGTACGTGCCACTATTTTAAAGGAATAATGGTTCAAGATTTCCTTGAAAATCATACCGGACCTGCGTTCGTCAATTCCAAGCGACCGAAAGCTGTTTCGAATGTCAACGGTTTTCCTACACCATATTAGGCATGCTAATGATGGTAATGTGTTGTGCGATGGTGTTTCCATATTTTTGTCCGTCCCCTGTACGTAACATTGGCGCTGAAGCTGAGAAATGCATGTGTGGGCATTTACCTATCAAGCAAGGATATTGTGATTGCTTCATGCTTGGATGATACATCTTTTGGAATGATGCTTTTTGTTGCTTGCTGATTACCTTTAAGGAATATTTACACATTACTTTACCTTACTAAGAATTCCTTGGCAAAAATAAAATATTACCACACGCACAAGATATAATACATTGTGATACAATCTGTGTGGTAAATTAAATCTTACTAAAGGAATGCTCTGAGAAACTTTACAAGAGAAAACATTTTAAAATAACGTTCTAATTATGTCTGCCAGCTGAAGTAACATAGTTTCCGTAATAGTAATACGGTTTTATACTTAATTTATTTTAAATTACAATATCAAAAACTGATCCAGAATTCTGGTGTTTGTTCGGCAGCCTTGATTTTTCCTTGTGCACATCGATGTTTCCTAGATAATATTGGCAGACGAAGCACAGAAATGGTCTTGCAATCGTCAACACAGAGGTCAAAGTTATGATTGCAGATTTTGCTAATGACAACAGACCTGACATCACAAAATCTGATCAGGCAAATGCCGGGATGGTTCCTTTGAAAGGGCACGGCCGATTTCCTTCCCAATCTTTCCCTAACCCGAGCTTGCGCTCCGTCTCTAATGGCCTCGTTGTCGACGGGACGTTAAACACTAACCACCACCACCACCACAAAATCTGATAACTACGCGGTCATTATTCGCTTCGAGTATTTAGGATCTCTTGTCACCGATACTGGTGACTGCGAGCCTGAGATCTGTAGAGGCGTTTCGGTTGCAAGAAATTTCACAGCGAAACTACCTCGCGTCTTGAAGCACATCTCCATCACCACCAAGGCAAAACTGATCCTTGTCCAAAGACTAATCGTTCCTATCGTGGTCAATGCAACAGAAATTTGGATGATGAAGATAGCAGACTATCGCAGGATTGATGCTCTGAGAAGGTGGCGCTTTAAAAGACAGCACATTGAACTAATTAATCTATCCTGAGGCAGCTGGGCACCAGAATATGGCTTTCGACTATTGCCAACCAAAAGCAGATGAAATATATTTGTCATATTGCCAAAGGGAAAGAGGCAATAGAAAGGAAAATCATGAAAGGAAAAATCGGCGACCGAAGACCTAGAAGACACTCACCGTTGCGGTGGGTACACCACATTAAGGGCCTACCCGGGATGTGCTTGCAGCAAGCAAGTACCATGCCCAAAACCGAGCACCATGGTGGCTGGTCTTCAAGGTGATTACCACATGATGCCACTACACCCTTGCGTAGCGTTAGACCAACGAGGGAGATTGATTACCTTATCCCGTTAAGGGGCTTGAGCATTCTAGATGATCATGTTGAAGTTACTTAAGGAAACACTGGGTATCTGAGCTCGTTGATCTAATAGGAACTGCGAGAACTATCATCGTTGCAGTTAATAAATGACAACACAACAAAAACTGGAGTTCATTCTCACTACAAGAGATACTTTCTGGCACATTTTGCTTAATTTTTGTTGAAGAGAATTCCAGATTTCCAGTGTGTAGCAAGCGCTTTACCTTAGCAATGAGTAATGTAGTGGAGCACGTATCTTTAATAGAAACGGCTAAATATACAGGAACGATGTGCCCCAAACGGAGGCGCCGGTAATCTCGCCATAATTTTGCTATACAGCCTGGAGAGCCAATGGCATCCTCTCGGCCGCACCACTCTCTCGGTCGCACCACTCAGTGGGGCAGCATCAGTTCAGCTGAAGATGCGAAAGTATTGGTAATTGCCGGAACTAAGCTGCGTCATGTCAGTGGCACTTATATGACATACTAACAAGATAAAATAAAATAAAATCAGAACTATCATTAGCATACAACCTTAGGCTCTGCTCCGTGCTCCTTGTTCATTGAAAAGTCAGATACTAGCTTCTTATGTGATAACAAGAAAAGAGAGACACAGAAGTTTAAGAACACACCATGGAACCTCACTCAGTGAGGTGGTCCGTTGGTTTCGGCGTAAGAATCGAGAGTCAAAGGTAAGAGGCTTTTGGTTTTGTTTTTTTCGACCATTAGTCTTTTGCCTGGTTTGATGCCACTCGCTAATCTCTTCATCGAAAACTACCAGTTACTCTCGACGTCCACAATTATTTGTTGCATATAATCTAATCTCTTTATCTCGCTCAACTTTTCGGATCTTTGTCTCCTTCAAGAGCTCTTGAAATTATACTCTCATGTCTCAACAAATTCGCTATCGTGCTGTCCCTTCTTGTAGCAAGTGTTATCACATACTCCTTCGCTAGCCGATTGTGCGAGGAGCCTCCTGATTTATTACCTTGTCAGTACACTTAATTTTGTGCATGCTTTTGTAATGTCACATCCGACTCTTCGATGCTCTTCATTTTCGGTTTACTCACTATCCAAGATTAATTTCCATTCACTGCTGTAATCTATAAGTATATTTCTAGAAATATGTATCTAAGTTTACAACCTACATTTGATACTAGTTGACTGCTTTTGGCGGAGACCGTTCTCTTTGCTTGCGTTATTCTACTGCCTTTATCCTGCAAGTTTCGTACGTCATGTGTAATTTTTACTTCAGATTAGCAGATTTCCTTCATTGGTGAACTACGTTGTTGCCGTTTATCGCTAAGCTCATCCCTGCCGATTCTCAATACTTTTTGTTTTTTTGGTTAATTCTCAATCCATATTTTATCCTCAACAGACAGTTTCTTACCACTTGTAAAGAAGCTGGCAGTGTCATCGGAGCTACCAGTTTTCAAAACCCAATACATTCCATCTCGCTAGGTTTTCCCCGAAACATTTAACGTAAATACTGGAATATTTCTTCAGTTTTCTCTCAGAATTATTTTGCGTCAAATTTGTCTATCCTGGATTCCGAAACCATCTCTAGGGACCCGGGTGAAGATAAACATTCAGCCCTAAGCCCTTTTTCTTCCTTCCAAGTAACACTGAAAACCGTAATGTTTCCGAAACAATTCACGATATCGAAATATCGGTAAGACTGTTGTCAACTGGTAATATGCTAGTAATTTGTCATTTGGATTAAACCCGGACTTAAGAAAAAACAGCCTCCCGGGGTAGCCGCGCGGTCAGGGGCGTCTTGTCAAGGGCCGCGCGGCTCCCTCCGTCGGAGGTTCGAGTCCTCCCTCAGGCATGTGTGTGTGTATCGTCCTTAGCGTAAGTTAGTTTAAGTTAGATTAAGTAGTATGTAGGCATAGGGACCGATGACCTCAGTAGTTTGGTCCCATAAACCTTACGACAAATTTTCAAATTTTATTTAAAAAAATAATATTTATGTGTTGTGGGTGGAACAACGTACCGTCAATCGAAATCACTTGGAGCAGAGATTATGGCGATTTAACCCCACTATGAGATGAAATTTCTCGAAAAAACAACACGGCTGTGTGGCCAATACTACGGTTTACGGCTGTTCCTTAATGAACTTTCTCCCCATTCTCCATTACAGAACGTATACCTGGACAGACCGTTTAATTTTCTGACTACTTCAAGTTTAGTTCACTTCGAGATCTTTAAAGACAGTTCACAATCTGGAGTTAGAAAACGATCATGCGGGAAATCGGTCTTCTCCTCTTGAAGGGAACACTTCAGGAATCCGCCATACGTGACTTAGGGAACCTTTCAAAATCCAAATCACAGAGTCTGGCCTATCATGGTACCTGACTCATCAGTACGTGACACTCCATAGAGCGTAAACCGGCCATGGGCCGCCTTCAAAAGTTCTGGTAACAATGAAACACTTTACTTCACTACAGCCATAAATTAATAGGAAAAAAGCTTCAAAGAAAGTTACTAAGCGTGGTGGTGTTTTTAAAATTTAATCTCAAGCACCACAGTCAACAACAAACAGTGTCAACTGTACCAACTGATGACACATGATGTCGTGGCATCTCAGTCGTATCTACTGGTGTTTAACTGAGCATTGTGAGCAGCACAGCGCGTAACCGATTTTGTCCTCTCACATTAATCGCCTGAATCCATCTGGGAGAGTTAAGGCATGACTCACTACGCTTCCCTCTTGTATCGACTCGATGGCTTGCCCCGCCGAGGGTAGCATGCGGTTCTCTCCCTCGTGTAGGGCGACTCCTAATTTATCTCTCAGTGGTACTAGTAGGTGGCACTTCGATTAGGAATTGAACTGTAAAACGGCTTCACCGTGTTGTATCGGAGATGGTACAGGTCATATGCAGCGTATTCAAAGGTACGGAAAAATGTGGGGAATGAAAAGCCTCAACACCCAATTTGCAGCAATTCTTGAACAAGATTATTGGCAGTTCCGCAAGCACAAAGCATATAAATAAACGGTAATTATTATCGTCTCCGCATAGGAGAATTGAATTTTGACCCCAGCACAAAGAAATAT
Source organism: Schistocerca piceifrons (assembly GCF_021461385.2). Classification (NCBI taxonomy): domain Eukaryota; kingdom Metazoa; phylum Arthropoda; class Insecta; order Orthoptera; family Acrididae; genus Schistocerca; species Schistocerca piceifrons. The sequence goes on from NC_060149.1 coordinate 562,618,438, forward strand.
GATTTGTTTTGAAGTGCGGACACCAATGCTGTAGGTAATAATATTTGTTTCTGACAGTAGTTTCTTAGCTGCACTGTAGGAACTACATTTTGAGAACTATGTGACAGATCCCAGGCAGCCATGGTAGTCGCCGACAACAGACATCCACCACAGCGCAGAAACGCAATTCAGGCATGCCGGTCACGACACCACTCTAAACCCAGCCGTCTGTGCTATGTTGCTAACGGCAGCGTAAGAGTGGCTCTAATGGCTCTGAGCACTATGGGACTCAACTGCTGAGGTCATTAGTCCCCTAGAACTTAGAACTAGTTAAACCTAACTAACCCAAGGACATCACAAACATCGATGCCCGAGGCAGGATTCGAACCTGCGACCGTAGCGGTCTTGCGGTTCCAGACTGCAGCGCCTTTAACCGCACGGCCACTTCGGCCGGCCGTAAGAGTGGAACGCTAATTTCCTAATCCTGCTGTTTTTGGTTTCCGACCAAGGCTGCAAGATTGCACATAATATGCAGGGAGTCTATTAGTTCCCATTGGATGGTAGGCGCAGATGTGAAGGGGTACGGTGTACCTGGTGCACAATAAAGCGATCCTCCCTCGTGTTGGTGAGCGTGGTCGATTGCAACCTTGACGACGAGTATGCCTGCCCTCACGTTCCAGTAGAGTCCAAATGGCCAACACATCTAGATATCGCACGATTCGAGAAGCCAGCCAGATGGAGACTCACAACGAGGCCCCTTTCAGACTCCGTCAGGTGCTGATAACGGCCCCTGACATAAGCACACGACATCTTGTGTCCTTCACACCGCCCACTTAACATCTGACACTTTCATGCCCGTTATATAACCTACCAGGGGAAACAACAACCTAAATACGTACTGCAAAAATACACTTTGGTTGCCGTTCTATCTGTCACAGACAGTCGGTACTTCAATCACTTACATACATAACGATTATGTGTGTAGGTGCACAAAATTACATTGAGAACGATATTCCCGGTTTAGGTTCTCAGTGATTTTCCCAAACCGCATGAGGGGAGTGCCACACCGGATGTTAGAAAGGAAACAGTCGATTTCTTTCCGATTCTTCCCAAATACGACCTTGTGCTCTGTCTTTAATGACTCGACGTCGACGAGACATTTAATTCTCATCGTCCTCCCTCCTCACACCCTTTCACTGTCATCACGCAACCAAGTAGAAAGAAGAAAGGTGCTGGGTGCCAAAATAAAATTTAGAAACAAATTCCTAACCCAAAAATCATATACCAGAACCTATTGAAAAGAACCGCTTCCGAATTTTGGTGCGAAAACAGTTAAGGCTTCTTAACCGTCCGGCAAGTGCGTTTTCTTATTGCACGAGCAGTCGCGCGCCGCATTTTGTGCACTACTTTCGCTGCTCAGTTCTACGGTTATTTTCCTATGCTCTCACGCCTAGTATTGATATTAATTAGTTTACTGTTTTTAAGGGTAGATGTAGTACCACTCAAAATGATATTAATTCGGGAAAGAACGTTTCGTTATTTAACATGGCTGTTAATTATACTTTATTTAGAAAAGTTGATATACACTTAAACTCATTAATGACATAGTTCTAAAAAATCTATATTTCGTTCTCAGCGATGAAAAATAATATACGTTGTAGTGAATGCCTACGGAAACCATATTATAATAGCTTACACACAGGCCATGTTCACTACTTAGTAATTTAAGAGATGTCAAGATTCAAATCACTAGTCATCTGAATCTGTAGCTGTAACTTGACACTTCTCACATGTGTAACTAACACTTGTATAGTGTCGGCAAACAAAATTATTATAAGAATCACACTTTATTGTTTTGTTAATATTCTCGGCCCTTTCAAATAACACAGCGTCCCCGTTGCTTAGCCGAATGCTTGCCGGCCGCTTTGGCAGAGCGGTTCTAGGCGCTTCAGTCCGGAACCGCGCTGCTGCTGCGGTCGCAGGTTCGAATCCTGCTTCGGGACTGGATGTCTGTGATCTCCTTAGGTTAGTTAGGTTTAAGTAGTTCTAAGTCTAGGAGACTGATGACCTCAGATGTTAAGTCCCATAGTGCTTAGAGCCATTTGAACCATTTGAAACGAATGCTTCTCAACTTGCTCAGGTGTTGTCATGTACCTTAGATGGAACAGCGATATGTATCTGGGAAGGCTCTGAAATTTGGCTCTTTCTATTAGATGTGGTTTCATGAGATCATAAGCCAGGTCTTCAGAAATACTCTTCTTGCAACCTTTCGATTTTGTCCATTTGAGTAAAAAAGGGTCTGGGCGTCGATACCAGCAATGTCCATTACAGCGAAATAGATTACCAAAGATTCTCATTACACGAGCCACAGAATATGTGCCACACATCTGGTCGACTGCATCAACGCCACACTTAGTGTCTTTGTAGTCTAACACAATCTCTGGCGTTCAAGAATCTTCATCGATAGTACCCGAATCATGCGTAGTTGACAACAAGAAAACCGTCTTGTTCTTCTCCGGTACGTTCGAAACCAAAGTCAAATCGTTTTTATATCCTAGGAGCGGAGAACTAGGTACTCGATTTTTCTTAGGCAGAAACTCCAAAGCAATATCTCGTTTATTCTTCCTGAGTGTCCCAATACACGTAAGCCTTTTACCTAATTGCGACATAACCAAGGGGCGACTTGTATACCAATTGCCCATAGTTATATTCGTGTTGGATCCCTCTATTTGACTCATAAGTCTGCCAATATTTCCGACGGTGACTTTGAGACTGCATAAGGTCCTTCAAGCTGCTTTTTACAATATACCTCAAGGCTGCTTGTAAAAAATGTTTTCGCACCACAAAGTGCAAATATCTTAATGCCATATTTGGCAGGTTTCTTGGGGATATCTTGCACAAACCTACAACGACTACGAAAGGCTTGAAGTTTTTCATCAGTGGTTACAAACTCACAGATGCTGTACGTACTTTTGCAACTGGTTACAAACTCATCCTGCATCGAACATATTGCGGCCAACTTTTCAGATCTTGTCCTCTCTTCTCTTGTGATTTTATCGTCGAAACGAATACATCGCAGCAAGAATATAAATCGCTTGTAGCTCATCACAGCTCTTCCAGTTTCGATTCCTTATCCATCGGTATTCCACAGTTCAGTTACATTAGTGTGATTAGCTTTCTTCTTTCCGAAGAGATAAACTAACACTAGGAGTGCCAGTATTTGACTTCTCGTCGTTTCTTCTTTGTCTCTTTCTCTCTGATAATCGGAAAGTTCTGGTTCGAGTTGAATCTAATTGTTTATATATTTCACAATAGTATCGATCTTCTCCATGTCAATTATCATGAGGAATCCAAAGATCTCGGTTGTTACATCCCTGGCAATAGAGTTGGATGCAGGAAAAATTTTTACAATATTTTTCCATCCCGCTTTGCTTGTGGTAGAGCTAGTACTATTCCTTTATTCAGAAGTTCTGTCTCTTCCCACAAGCCAATCACCAATAGAACGTGGTTGACTATTATTTTCATCATTTTCGTCTTACTCATTCTCTTGTTCACTTTCAGTGTCATGGTCACTACGAGTAATTACCTCCACTTCCTTATTAGTATCAGTGTCCGATACAGTGTCTACATCTTCCGTAAAACCAGGATCTTCATTCAAGAGACATTCGAGTTCCTCGTTGGTTAAACGCTTTGTTACCCTAAAATAAAAATTGATATTTAACACGGGCCATAGGAACGTTGTAAGTAAAATAACCACTATGTTCCTAGATATAAAAAAATATTTACATGACCAGTCATGCAGTGCACTGAGTGCGCCAGTAGAGACAGCTTGACCCTAAAGTCTCCGTTTAACATATTCTTTAGCACCGACAATTACTGCACTGCACATGACAGTCATCAGAACAATAATAAAGGAATACGTCAAGTTTCAAAGGTCTCCATTGTTGTCAACACGTTGGATACGCCGATTCGGCATGACTGCTCGAGGATTAAATAAAACAAACATTATTAACAATCTCCATCTTTATTCTTCATTTCTACCTATATGGAGCTCTCTGCCGCTAGAGGGCTCCGAATTGTAGCATCTAAGATAGCGGTGTACAATGCAAACATGGACCATAGGTAACATAGACTACGCATGACGTCATGTTTACTAAAACCAACATCTAAGTCACGTGAGTCGGGGCATGAAGCCGAGGCCGTCATTACACATTTATAGTGCACAATTTGACATTTCTGTTAAAGATCAAATGTGCGTTTTACTAGGTGCAGAAGCAGTAACCTTCTCATATGCTCAGATTAGTCTTGTTTTGTATCCTACACACTAGATAAAGTGACCAAACTTTCAGTTGTGTAAGTGAGTTACTTTAAAATACTTGCAGATGTATTTCCATGAGGCGAAAGTTAGGATGGATGTTTATCCTTCGATGTAAAACTTGGTGAATTATACAGCTCACTAGACCTGTATAATCAACGTTTTGTAATATATTGCACTTCCTGCCTTTATATCGTTTCGGTATCTGTACTGGATTAAGCAAAAGTCAGGAAACATACGTGCTTATTTTGCGTAAATGCCTGACATTATGCACATAAACGAACTTTCTTTCTTACAAAAGCATACTAAAGCATTTTACACATATGCTTGTGTAATAGTTAGAAAACTAATACTGCGTTCGAAATTGATATTTTGGCATCCACTTCTGTAGAAGCGACGAACTACAAGAATACACAGTGCAAAGAAAAAAAGGTCAAATATTCACTTAAGAACATTCTGTCGCTCGTTAAAAGAGCTGTCAATACGTTTTAACTTGACCACGTGTAACAACGATAACAACTGCTTTATTAACAGGAATTTCGGATAAACTCGGTTAACTGCGTTTCTATGAGGGTTATTTGAAAAGTTCTCGGAATCACCACGAGAGGTCAGCGCTAGCGCAATGAGATATTCATTGAATTGTTGCCTGTAAACATTTGTCACGTCAGTGCTCTTGGAAGAGAGCTGTAGCGGTGGCATGGCTCTGTTGTTGTTTCCGCGTAGTTTTATTTGTTTATTTAATCGGATGCGTAGGGCCACCCGTCGGGCAGGCCGTTCGCCGGGTGCCGGTCTTTCAATTTGAAGCCACTTCGGCGACCTGCAGTCGATGAGGATGACAGTATGAAGATTAGGACAGTACAACACCCAGCCGGGAATCGAACCCCGGTCCCAGAGGATTGACAATCCGTCACGTTGACCATTCAGCTACCGGGGGCGGACTTCTCGCGTAGTGATTTGTGAAGATGGGAAAAATCGAGATTCGAGCAGTGATTAAGTACTTCATAAAGAAAGGTATGAAAGTAAAGAACATTCATGCTGATTTCCAGAATACACTATGGGACTGTGCTCCTTGGTCGGGAGAGCTTAGATGATGATCCGTGGAGTGGTCGGGAAAGATGTGCCACTACTCCAGAAATAATTGCAAAAGTGCACAAAATAGTCATGGAGGATCGCCTATTTTAAAAGTGGGTGAAATTGCTCGCGCTTGCCAGATGTCATTTTAACTGAAGAATTAGAAATGAAAAAATTATCTGCAAGATGACTGCCGCGACTCTTGACGCTGGATGAAAAATGCGTGTGAATGGACATATGAGAAGAATGTTTGTCACGTTTTAGGAGAAACGATCAAGATTTTTTGGTCCGGTTTGTGACCACAGATGAATCTTGGATGCACTACTATACCCCAGAGACAAAAGAACACTCAAATCTGTGGAAACATGATGATTCTCCTCCGCCAAAGAAAGCAAAGACGATCCCTTCGGCAGGAAAGGTCACGGCATCAGTGTTCTGGGATGCAAAGTGGGCACATATGTGCAGTCGCTATGGAAAAATTACACGAACTACCGCATGAATTGTTGCCGCACCCGCCTTATTCACCTGATATGGCTCCGTCATACTTCCATCTCTTTCCAAAACTGAAAATTTTTCTTGGTGGGCGAAGATTCACTTCAACCGAAGGATTGATAGCCGGAGTTGACAACTATATTGCAGAACTTAAGGAAACTCATTTTCGAGATGAGATCAAGTCACTGGAACATAGCTCCATCAAGTGCATTAATCTCTAAGGAGACTACATTGGAACTCTAAAAAAAAATCAGTGATGTATGTACTTTTTTTGTCTATTCCGTTCCGAGAACTTTTCAAATCACCCTCGTATTTGTGTAAGAGTAGTACTACAGTTCGTTGAATTGTCAAAATCGACGATTGATTTCAGCTGCAAATGAGAGAAACTGTAGCTGTCAGTTCCACTTCACACAGTGCGTAATGACAGGAACTCGGCTTTCTGCCCCGAGTCACGTGAATTAGATTTTTGTTTCAAGCGTTAACACGGCAGGAAGAGGGATATGCGCGGTCTGTGTCATATATGATCTGTGAATGCAAACGTATCTGTGCCAGTGCGTAAGAAACAGCGTGCTATTATCAAGTTTCGAACTCGAAGAGTTCGCCCTCACATGGAGCACCCTCTCCTTCAGCATGATAATGACAAACCACACACAAACGCTGCGAAATCCTCGATCATCCTACATACATTTCTGGCTTGGCCCGATCCCATATTCATCTGTTTCCAAAACTTAAGAACACTTTGATAGTGATGAAGCGGTGCAAGCAGAGGTGAGGCTGGGGCCCGTCAACAAAGTCAAAAATTCCACAGTGACGTTATGAACAAACTGATCTCTCGGGCGACATGTTTCGTCGGCAGGGTGACTGCGTTGAAAAGTATATACGTAGGCATGAAGAATAAAGACGTGGAATGTTAAGGGTGTTTGTTTTATTTAAAAATCACTAAAAGTTTTCGCATAGAAATGCTGAGAAATTACTTTCCAGCATGCCCTGGTAGAACGATAGCGACCAGCTAGACCTCACGATCGTTGAGTACATACTGTCGAAATCCCCGTCCGGACCACCAGATGTAGATTTTGCTTGGCTTCTCTGAACCACTTGGGATGAATACTTGGATGATTCCTTGTACAGAGCACCACTGATTTCCTTCGTCATCCTTCCCCAGCGTGATCTACTGCTACGTCTCCTACTATCTGGTCATCGGAGGGTTCAAAAATGGCTCTGAGCACTATGGGACTCAACCGCTGAGGTCATCAGTCCCCTAGAACTTAGAACAACTTAAACCTAACTAACCTAAGGACATCACACACATCCATGCCCGAGACAGGATTCAAACCTGCTACCGTAGCAGCAACGTGGTTCTGGACTGAAGCACCTAGAACCGTCGGCCACAGCGGCCGGCTGGGACTTAACATCTGAGGTCATCAGCCCCTTATACTTAGAACTACTTAAACCCGACTAACCTAAGGACATCACACGCATCCATGCCCGGGGCAGGATTCGAACCTGCGACCGGGTCACCAGAGGGGCTTTTAACACTAACCTTCCCTCTTTTGAATAAAATTCTTGGCTGATCATTCCGCAATAGGCTTTCCATGTTTTCTGTGATCCGATTTTAATTAGCTTATACTTTGGCTCCGTGTTAGTGAATAACACAATCCTGCGTACTTATTAAGTACTTTATCATAATACAGTTATATTTTAAGACTCGAAAGAAAATGTCATAAAACGCTGCTCTGCGGGGCGAATGCGAAACCTGTAGTCATTAGAAATATAAGCATTTCCAAGGAGCTAACCATTGCAGTTATTTACTCATATTGCTTCATTAATACTGATTTCTATGGTTTGAAGCTGAAAATGAAAGCAATATGGTAATTTAATTAACTGCAACGTGGATATTGTAGAAATGAATAGCTAAGTATATCACAAAATTATATGATTAAAAAGTACTGTTCTGTCTGGCTGAGAAAAAGTCACTGTGGTGAACAACAGAAATAAATGATCAGTTTAATTTGAGATTGGCGACAGGTGCTGTCTTGGACATACAACACTACTGTCTTCAAGCCAAGTATAATAATTCACCTTGTCACGTGAGTGAGCTGTATAAAGACTTTGTAGTGGCCGTCGGCCTGATACTACCAGACGTATCAGTGCATTTGATTGCCGCCAGATGGAGGCCACATGACGAATGCTGTATTTCGTAACTGAAATTCTGCAGTCACTGGGCTTTCCACGCGATACCACCATGTCTATGGTCATCTGTGAGTGCTTGGGTAGGAGAGAAAAGTCAGCTGCCATGTACAACGTGTCGATGACACAGGTCGATTTCGGCTGTCACAGATTGTTCATACGAACAGACGATCGATAATGACAAAATTGTTGAGGTTTTCGTGGCCACTTGTTGACACACTACCTACTGGCTTCTGTCTCGGGGTCTTCGGCCGACGTTCATCTAATGATTTTTCTGACGTTTCGCCAGCACGAGTGGCTGGCATTGTCAAAGCTTCACCCTCCTTACCGGTGGTGAACTGGAGCCGAGCTCTCGGGCGCAGACTATATGAACCTGTCGCGCCAACGTCCGAGGGCTTCTCCGCGGTCATTTCCGGTGCGGTTCTCCTCTTGCTACCTGCTACGGTCGTTCGCTGCAGTACGGGAAGCCAGGATCCGTTTACCTTAAGGCTTTCCTCTTTCTTGTTCAAACTATTCGCGTGTTTTTGTATTTCCACAGCTTGTCTGAACAAGCGCGTGTGATAGTGCTTCTCTACAGCCAGAACTTCCGTGTCGGCGAATTTTATTACGTGGTCGGTCTCATTCAGTGCGAGCTCTGCCACGGCCGATTTCTCCACCTGCCCCAACCTGCAATGTCGTTTATGCTCTTTGATCCTGGTGTTAATGGATCGTCCAGTCATTCCGACATACACTTTTCCGCATGTGCAAGGTGTTCGGTATATTCCCGACTTTGTAAGTGGGTCTCTTTTCTCCTTCGCCGATCTAAGACACTCTTTGATCTTCCTTGTCGGTTTGAAAATCGTCTTTACGCCATGTTTGCGCAATATACGGCCGATTCTGTCCGTCACTCTGGGAATGTAGGGCAGAAAGGCCGTACCCGGCATTTCTTTTTCTGGTCCCTTACTTCGCCGAGTGTTTGGCTCTGTTACACTTCTAATATAATTTGTGGAGTACCCATTGCTCCTCAGGACAGCTTCCAGGTGTTGCGTTTCTCGTTTGAGGTGTTGCGGCTCACATATTCGTCCTGCTCTCGTTACGAGCCTACTAATCATGCCTCTTTTCTGGCTCGGGTGGTGGTTTGATAGTTTGTGCAGGTATCGGTCCGTGTGTGTCGGTTTTCGATACACAATGTGTCCCAGGTTTTCGCCGTCCCTTGTGACCAACACATCTAGAAATGGCAGTTTCTTGTCCTTTTCTACTTCCATGGTAAATGTTATGTTGGCATGGAGGCTGTTTAAGTGTCTTAGGAAGTCACCGAGCTGTTCTTCACCATGGCTCCACACCACGAAAGTATCATCGACGTACCTGTACCACACCTTAGGTTTGCAAGTCGCCGAGTCCGGTGCCTGTGCTTCGAATTGTTCCATGAAGAAGTTGGCCACCACTGGACTGAGAGGGCTGTTCGTAGAAATTGCCATTCCACGTGAAATAGCTCGTGGTGAGACATGCATGGAAGAGCTTTCTGATGTCTTGCGGGAAAATGGAACCGATGTGCTCCAGAGCGTCACTGAGTGGCACTTTCGTAAATAACGAAACAACATCAAAGCTGACCAGGATGTCGTTTGGTGCAAGTTTCAGTTTCTGAAGCTTCTCAATGGAATGTCGTGAGTCCTTAATGTGTGTGTCGGTCTTGCCCACGTGTGGCTGGAGCAGGGAGGCCAAGTGTTTAGCCAGTTTATATGACGGTGATCCAGGAGCGCTAACGATCGGTCCCAGTGGAACGTTGTTGTTATGGATCTTGGGTAATCCATACAGCCGAGGTGGTAGGGCTTCTGTGTTGCGCAGGTTTCTCTGTATGTCCGCCGGCAGAGAAGGCGCCTTGATTAATCGATTCGTATTCCGTGTGATACGCTGCGTCGGATCTGCGCTTAGTTTTCGGTACGTCGTCGGATCTAATAGGTCTCGGATCCTTTGCTCATAATCTTCGGTCTTCATTACGACGGTCGCATTCCCCTTATCGGCAGGCAGTACCACTATACTCTTGTTGGCGTTGAGATACTTAATGGTTTGTACCTCTTCTCTCTTCAGGTTGCAGGTCGATTAATCAAGGCGTCGTCTCTGCCGGCGGACATACAGAGAAACCTGCGCAACACAGAAGCCCTACAACCTCGGCTGTATGGATTACCCAAGATCCATAAGAACAACGTTGCACTGAGACTTATCGTTAGCGGTCCTGGATCACCGTCATATAAACTAGCAAAACACTTGGCCTCTCTGCTCCAGCCACACGTGGGGAAGACCGACATATACATTAAGGACTCAGGACATTTCATTGAGAAGCTTAAGAAACTGAAACTTGCACCAAACGACATCCTGGTCAGCTTCGATGTTGTTTCGTTATTTACGAAAGTGCCACTCAAGATGGCTCTGAGCACTATGGGACTTAACAGCTGTGGTCATCAGTCCCTTAGAACTGAGAACTACTTAAACCTAACTAACCTAAGGACATCACACACATCCATGCCCGAGGCAGGATTCGAACCTGCGACCGTAGCAGTCGCACGGTTCCGGACTGCGCGCCTAGAACCGCGAGACCACCGC